>NC_047040.1:103116200-104531140 GCF_011762595.2 Tursiops truncatus | reverse complement strand
TTAACGGTATTTCATGAGGTGTTCATGTGCCAGACACTCACTCTCACATTTAATTTCTCTCTCTCCCCCTCTCTCTCTCTCGATCTATATATCTATTTCTCACAAATACCTGCCTCATAAATACAAGATTCAAAATTGCATATATATATATACATAATTTGTAAGACAGGTGTTATATTTCTTCCATACAGAAAACAGGAGCACCAAAGAAGGTAAAGACCTCTTATCTTCTTTTCTTGACCACAGTATGTCTTATGGACATGCATATTAATGTTATAATACAAATCAATGAATATCATGGAAAATGTTTATGCCTTTTGTGTTCTGAATTCTTGCAAGAACAATGTTCTTAATCATAAAGCAGATCCTAGTTGATTAATGAGGCCATTATCCTGTCCTACCAAAAATTATCATTGTTATCACTACTCTAATCACCATCATTAAGTCTAGTATATTTTTTGACTGAAGTGGTTTATTTAACGGTTGAAACAAATCAAAAGAATATTTCATGATATATAAAAATTATATGAAATTCAAAATTCAATATCCAGAAATAAAGTTTCATTGGGTCACAGCCACACTTACTGATCTACATACAAACTGTCTGCGGCAGCTGACATGCAATGACAGAATTGATTAGTTGTGACAAAGATGATCTGGCCAACAAAGCCAAAAATATTTACTGTCTCCCCCTTGACACTAAACGTTTGCCAATCCCTTGAGCTAAAATGCTGACATTCAAAAGCACCACCTAGTAGACCACAGAACTTGGTGAGGAATGCTATATTCAAACCAGGTCACATATGGGATAGTAAATGTGGAGTTAACTATCTTTATTTTTTGGTACAGATTTTTTTTTTAAGTAGATGGTATCACAAGATAGAGAATGCCTCAGCAATCTTTAATAACAGGCACAATGTTTCTGTTCACAGAGAATTAATTAATGCATGTGTTTAGAAATCACTAAGCAAACTGTAATTAATGAACAAGGTGATAAAATATTTATAAGAAACAGACAGAAAACAATAAACAAAGTACATTACAAAGTGAATATATTACACTAAATAATTTCTAAAATCTTACCAAGATACATAGTTAATTTTACAATTTGCATGCTGACTTGTGCATTTTATTTAATTGAATAATTTCCTATTTGCAGAGGAAGAGATTGTTTTCATTTGCTGAGTCAAACCTTTATGTAGGACTTCCCTGGTGGTGCAGGGGTTAAGAATCCACCTGCCAATGCAGGGGACATAGGTTCGAGCCCTAGTCCAGGAAGATCCCACATGCCGTGGAGCAACTAAGCCCATGTGCCACAACTACTGAGCCTGTGCTCTAGAGCCAGCGTGCCACAACCACTAAGCTCATGTGCTGCAACTACTGAAGACCGCACACCTAGAACCTGTGTTCATCAACAAGAGAAGCCACTGCAATGAGAAGCCCGTGCACCACAACTAAGCGTAGCCCCCGCTCGCCACAACTAGAGAAAGCCTGCACAGCAATGAAGACCCAACACAGCCAAAAAGAAAACCTTCATGTAGAATTAGCAAATTGGGAAGCAATTTATGTTTAGTATTTTACTGGGTAGTATTATATTTAATATATATTACAACTGAAAACAAATACAATTATAAATCTTGGGGGGAGAAGCAGAGCTTGATTTGTATTTATAATTCTGTACACAGTGTTCCCCATATGATAAATTTCTAACATTTAAACACATACAAAATGTACCTGCAAATTAAAAGCACTTTTTTCTTTTAAGCAAACACATTATAAAAATTCAATTATTATTTCTCTAAAATGACAGGATTGAGTTTGCTTACAATTTGAATTCTGGAGGTTTGTTTTTTGTTTGTTTGTTTTTTGCTCTCTGGGTTATTTTCTTTAAATAAATTACCCGATGATATTTATGAAGAAGAAAAATAATTATACCAAGGTGAATAAAAGGGTGACTCACAAAAAAGACAGTACTATTTTTCTTCAAAATTAGCATGTGGCTTCAAAGTAAAAAGAACATTTCTGATTTGATTTTTAAACCTGGCCTGCAAGCATTTAATCATTTACCCAGAAGGAGATTAATGCTACCGTGAAGCTATCATGAAATTAAGGAAAAGACAAAGAAAAGAGAACACAAAGTTGCCACTGGAGAAGCTGAGGATATGGGCTCTCTGCATCCACAGAGGACAGTCGGAAGGAGCAGCAGTGGGGAACATAAGTGTCCAGATAATTTGCAAGATGCTGCCTTCTGTTTGAAGCAGTATTTTTGATACATTCTTGCTTTTCACTGTGGTAACATGCATAACAAAAATTGTCCATCTTAACCATTTTTAACTGCACGGTTCAGTGACATTAAGTACATTTACCTTGTTGGGCAACCATCACCACCATGCAGCTCCAGAAATATTTCATCTTCCAAGGTTAAAACTTTGTGCCCATTAAGTGCTAACTAACTCCCCATTCCCTTCTCCCCAAACCTGTTGCAATAAACCTTTCACTTTCTATCTCTATGAATTTGACTTCTATAGGGACCTTATTTAAGGGGAAGTATATGGTATTTGTCCTTTTATGACTGGCTTATTTTACTAGGCATAATGTCCTCTAGGTTCATCCAAGTTGTAGCATCCAGGAAAAAATATAAGAATAAATTAATTGTCAGATGCTTTGAAGACATCATTTGAGAGGATATGAAGCTAAAGTAGTGATATTCTGGCCATATAATTTTTAATAATGTCATCAGAGAATGAAGTGAAAGGGAACAAATTTGTGACAGAGGCACGTCTCTGATACTGGGATTCATGACTGTTTTACTGTGAAAGTATTGGAAAATAATATCAATTTAGAGCGACATTTCTACTGTCTTAACAGTTAATATTAACAATTTTAATTAATCATAGCATTTATGCTTCATACTATTTAGTGGGCTGCTCAGTCCACTCTGTAATATTGTGTCCTGTAACTTTAGAGAAATGTTAACATTCTAGTGTTCTGCTCAGGTGACACAATTCTGAGAAGTTTCATAACTGAGAACTGGAAAAGCTGAGAATACTTAGCAAACAGAAGACCTGGAGAAAAATCAATAGCTGTCTGCCTACCTATACGGAAAGCTGAGAATGTGGAAGAAGCTTAGTGGTACTAGAGGTGAATTCATAGGGAATGGATGGAAGTGAAGCAGGAGAAGATACTGACGCAACCAAAAGAAGGATTCTCCAGTATCAAAACTACCTTGCTTATCAAAGTAGTGAGCTTCCCATCACTAAAGGTATTCATGCAGAACCAGGGACTATCAGTTCAGGAAATGTGTTCTCAAGCGCTCTGTATGCTCTAAAAATTTGACAAAGTGACATTAAAGAACTACTTAATACTTAGGGATTTATTTATAAAATGAAGGTATTTGGGGGCTTCTGCACAGGGTTAGTAACTGGAATTTATAAATTAACGAGAATTATGGTGTGAAGGGTTGGGGGGAGGGATAGTTAGGGAGTTTGGGATTGACATGTACACACTGCTATATTTAAAATGGATAACCAACAGGGACCTACTCTATAGCACAGGGAACTCTGCTCAATATTATGTAACAACCTAAATGGAAAAGAATTTGAAAAACAACAGATACATGTATATGTATAACTGAATTACTTTGTTGTACACCTGAAACTAACACAACATTGTTAATCAACTATACTCCAATATAAAACAAAAAGTTGAAAAAATTAATGGGAATTATGTTTATGTACATCAGTATTTAACTCAAACTATAAAATCAGTTTTCTATCATCCTACCATTTGATTTTCATTAAAATATGCTTTAATACCAGTCCTGTCTGGCTACCTTCAATTCATAATATTTTGCTATGATTCCAAAAAGAGCTTGCCAGATATTTTTACCCAATAATGTCGTGCATCTACCATTATACTGTCTCTGACATCCATGACACAATGTTGTTTTCTTTGAGAAACTCCTGCCGTGGCAGCAACCCACCCCCGCTATAAGGACCATTATGATGAGTTGACCACGCAAAAGTCCCCCATATGAAACTGTCCTCTAATGAATAATCTTTATCCTTTGAAATGTCCCCAAACTTCTCATTTGCCCCATTCAAGCCAACCAAGGATTTCCAAATGTGTCTGAAAAACAATTAGAAAGTTTCCCCCAATTGCAAAAATCTCCTTAGTAGAACCCTTGCCAATCAGACACTGTCTTAGGTTTTTTTCCTCCTTTTACTCCATAAGGTTTTTTTCCTCCTTTTACTCCATAAATCTCTCTCCTTCCTTACATCATGGAGCCTCTGCTCAAAGAAGTCTTAGGAATCATGTGCTGTAAGATTATAAATAAGCAGTCTTTGTTAAATTTGTCTCAGATTTAGTTTGATCATTGATACCTCCTTCCTGAAGATACTGAGCTTTATTACTAAATGGAGTCCACAAGTGAAAAGAGGTGTCATAATATCTGCGCTGTCATCTTTTCCTCAAAAATATCTTCCCTATAGAGACAGCCTCACCCATCAGAGGGCAGACAGCATAAGCAAGAAGAACTACAATCCTGCAGCTGTGGAACAAAAACCACATTCACAGAAAGACAGACAAGATGAAATGGCAGAGGGCTATGTACCAGATGAAGGAAAAGATAAAACGCACAAGAACAACTAAATGAACTGGAAATAGGCAACATTCCAGAAAAAGAATTCAGAATAATGATAGTGAAGATGATCCAGGACCTCGGAAAAAGAATGGAGGCAAAGATCAAGAAGATGCATGAAATGTTTAACAAAGACCTAGAAGAATTAAAGAACAAACAAACAGAGATGAACAATAGAATAACTGAAATGAAAAATATACTAGAAGGAATCAATAGCAGAATAACTGAGGCAGAAGAATGGATAGGTGACCTGGAAGACAGAATGGTAGAATTCACTGCTGAGGAACAGAATAAAGAAAAAAGAATGAAAAGAAGTGAAGACAGCCTAAGAGACCTCTGGGACAACATTAAATGCAACAACATTTGCATTGTAGGGGTCCCAGAAGGAGAAGAGAGAAAGGACCTGAGAAAATATTTGAGGAGATTATAGTCAAAAACTTCCCTAACATGGGAAAGGAAATAGCCACCCAAGTCCAGGAAGCACAGAGAGTCCCATACAGGATAAACCCAAGGAGAAACATGACAAGACACACAGAAATCAAACTGGCAAAAATTAAAGACAAAGAAAAATTATTGAAAGCAGCAAGGGAAAAATGACAAAAAAACATACAAGGGAACTCCCATAAGGTTAACAGCTGATTTCCTGGCAAAAACTCTACAAGCCAGAAGGGAGTGGCATAACATATTTAAAGTGATGGAAGGGAAGAACTTATAACCAAGATTCATCTATCCAGTAAAGATCTCATTCAGATTCGATGGAGAAATCAAAAGCTTTACAGACAAGCAAAAGCTAAGAGAATTCACCACCACCAAACCAGCTCTACAACAAATGCTAAATGAACTTCTCTAAGTGGGAAACACAAGAGAAGAAAAGGACCTACAAAAACAAACCCAAAACAATTAAGAAAATGGTAATAGGAACATACATATCGATAATAACCTTAAACATGAATGGATTAAATGCTCCAACCAAAAGACACAGGCTCGCTGAATGGATACAAAAGCAAGACGCATATATATGCTGTCTACAAGAGACCCACTTCAGACCTACGGACACATACAGACTGAAAGTGAGGGGATGGAAAAAGATATTCCATGCAAATAGAAATCAAAAGAAAGCTGGAGTAGCAGTACTCATATCAGATAAAATAGACTTAAAATAAAGAATGGTACAAGAGACAAGGAAGGACACTACATAATGATCAAGGAATCAATCCAAGAAGAAGTTATAACACTTATATAAGCACCCAACATAGGAGTACCTCAATACATAAGGTAACTGTTAACAGCTATAAAAGAGAAAATTGGCAGTAACACAGTAATAGTGGGGGACATTAACACTTCACTTACACCAATGGACAGATCATCCAAACAGATAATTAATAAGGAAACACAAGCTTTAAATGCCACAATAGACCAGACAGAATTAATTGATATTTATAGGACATTCCATTCAAAATCAGCAGATTACACTTTCTTCTCAAGGGCACATGGAACATTCTCCAGGATAGATCACATCTTGGGTCACAAATCAAGCCTCAGTAAATTTAAGAAAATTGAAATCATATCAAGCATCTTTTCTGATTAGAAATCAATTACAGGAAAAAAAAACATAAAAAACACAAACACATGAGGCTAAACAATACGTTACTAAATAACCAAGAGATCACTGAAGAAATCGAAGAGGAACTCAAAAAATACCTAGAGACAAATTACAATGAAAACATGACAATCCAAAACCTATGGGATGCATCAAAACCAGTTCTAAGAGGGAAGTTTATAGCAATACAATCCTACCTCAAGAAACAACAAATATCTCAAATAAGCAATCTAACCTTACACCTAAAGGAACTAGAGAAAGAAGAGCAAACAAAACCCAAAGTTAGTAGAAGGAAAAAAATCATAAAGATCAGAGTAGAAATAAATGAAATAAAAACAAAGAAAACAATAGCAAAGAACAATAAGACTAAAAGCTGGTTCTTTGACAAGATAAACAAAATTGATAAATCATTAGCCAGACGCATCAAGAAAAGGAGGGAGAGGACTCAAATCAATAAAATTAGAAATGAAAAAGGAGAAGTTACAATAGACACCGCAGAAATACAAAGCATCCTAAGAGACTATTACAAGCAACTCTATGCAATTAAAATGGACAACATGCAAGAAATGGACAAATTCTTAGAAAGGTATAACCTTCCAAGTCTGAAACAGGAGGAAACAGAAAATATGAACAGACCAATCACAAGTAATGAAATTGAAACTGTGATTACAAAAACTTCCAAAAACAAGAGTCCAGGACCAGATGGCTTCACAGATGAATATTATCAAACATTTAGAGAAGAGCTAACACCCATCCTTCTCAAAGTCTTCCAAAAAATTGTAGAGGAAGGAACACTCCCAAACTCATTCTATGAGGCCACCACTACCCTGATACCAAAACCAGAAAAAGATACTACAAAAAAAGAAAATTACAGACCAATATCACTCATGAATATAGATGCAAAAATCCTCAACAGAATACTAGCAAACAGAATCCAACAGCACATTAAAAGGATCATACACCATGATCAAGCAGGGTTTATACCAGGGATGCAAGGATTCTTCAATACACGCAAATCAATCAATGTGATACACATATTAACAACTTCAGGAAGAAAAACCATATGATCATCTCAACAGATGCAGAAAAAGCTTTTGACAAAATTCAACACCCATTTATGATAAAAACTCTCCAGAAAGTGGGAATAGAGGGAACCTACCTCAATATAATAAAGGCCATATGTGACAAACACACAGGAAACATCATTCTCAATGGTGAAAAACTGAAAGCATTTCCTCTAAGACTGGGAACAAGAAAAGAATGTCCACTCTCATCAATATTATTCAACACAGTTTTGGAATTCCTAGCCACAGAAATCATAGAACAAAAAGAAATAAAAGGAATCCAAATTGGAAAAGAAGAAGTAAAACTGTCACTGTTTGCAGATGGCATGACACTATACATAGAAAATCCTAAAGATGCCATCAGAAAACTACTAGAGCGAAACAATGAATTTGGTAAAGTAGCAGGATACACAATTAATGCTCAGAAATCTCTTGCATTCCTATACACTGATGATGAAAAATCTGAAAGAGAAATTAAGGAAACACTCCCATGTACCACTGTAACAAAAAGAATAAAACACCTAGGAATAAAGCTACCTAAGGAGACAAAAGACCTGTATGCAAAAACTATAAGACACTGATGAAAGAAATTAAAGATGATACCAACAGATGGAGAGATATACCATGTTCTTGGATTAGAAGAATCAATATTGTGAAAATGACTATACTACCCAAGGCAATCTACAGATTCAATGCAACCCCTATCAAATTACCAATGGCATTTTTTACAGAGCTAGAACAAAAAATCTTAAAATTTGTATGGAGACATAACAGACCCCAAATAGCCAAAGCGGTCTTGAGGGAAAAAAACGGAGCTGGAGGAATCAGACTTCCTGACTTGAGAGTGTACTAAAAGCTACAGTAATCAAGACAGTATGGTACAGGCACAAAACCGAAATATAGATCAATGGAACAGGATAGAAAGCCCAGAGATAAACCCACGCACCTATGGTCAACTAATGTATGACAAAGGAAGTAAGGATATACAATGGAAAAAGACAGCCTCTTCAATAAGTGGTGCTGGGAAAACTGCACAGCTACATTTTAAATAATGAAATAGAACACTCCCTAAAACCACACACAAAAATAAACTCAAAATGGATTAGAGACCTAAATGTAAGACCGGATACTGTAAAACTCTTAGAGGAAAACATAGGAAGAACATTCTTTGACATGAATCACAGCAAGATCTTTTTTGATCCACCTCCTAGAGTAATGGAAAGAAAAATAAACAAATGGGACCTAATGAAACTTAAAAGCTTTTGCACAGCAAAGGAAACTACAAACAAGATGAAAAGACCACCCTCAGAATGGGAGAAAATATTTGCAAATGAAACAACAGACAAAGGATTAATCTCCAAAATATATAAACAGCTCATGCAGCTCAATATCAAAAAAACAAAAAACCCAATCCACAAATGGGCAGAAGACCTAAATAGACATTTCTCCAAAGAAGATATACAGACGGCCAAGAAGCACATGAAAGGATGCTCAACATCACTAATTATTAGAGAAATGCAAATCAAAGCTAAAAACAAGATCACCTCACACCAGTTAGAATGGGCATCATCAGAAAAGCTACAACGACAAATGCTGGAGAGCGTGTGGAGAAAAGGGAACCCTTTGCAGTGCCAGTGGGAACGTAAATTGATACAGCCACTATGGAGAACAGTATGGAGGCTCCTTAAAAAACTAAAAATAGAATTATCATATGACCCAGCAATCCCACTACTGGGCATATAACCAGAGAAAACCTTAATTCAAAAAGACATATGCACCCCAATGTTCACTGCAGCACTATTTACAAGAGCCAGGTCATGGAAGCAACCTTAATGCCTATCGACAGACGAATGGATAAAGATGTGGTACATATATACAATGGGATATTACTCAGTCATAAAAAGGAACTGGGTCATTTCTAGAGATGTGGATGGATCTACAGACTGTCATATAGAGTGAAGTAAGTCAGAAAGAGAAAAACAAATATTGTATATTAATGCATATATGTGGAACCTAGAATAATGGTACAGATGAACCGGTTTGCAGGGCAGAAATTCAGACACAGATGTAGAGAATAAACGTATGGACACCAGGGGGGAAACTGGAGGTGGGGGGTGGTGGTGTGATGAATTGAGAGGTTGGGATTGACAAATATACACTAATATGTATAAAATGGATAACTAATAAGAACCTGCTGTATAAGAAAGTAAATAAAATGAAATTCAAAAAACAATATCTTCCCTATAACTTCTGACTAAAGTCTGAAATATCAGGGAGAAAAGCTTTCTTTATGTAGTTGAGGAGTAGAGTATAGAGAGTGACAATGGCAGGGATTTGAACTGAGTGCAGTGGTGTGCTAATGTTTCAGAACTATTTCCCCCAAATTAAATACAATAAAAACAAGCCCTGGTTTTTAGTGTGTGTATGGGGCTGATTTCAAGCCATCAATGCGGAGTTGGAAGAAAAGTGCTCAGTGCACTCTGGGATCCCTGGGGGCTGACAGCACCTCTTCTTGAGCATCTTTGTGAGACTTTCTAGTACCATTTCACTTCACCCCTCTGAACCTTAGTCTTATTACTTTTAAAAATTAGGTAAGTGTCTAATCATTAAGTTGCTTGTATAAGGTCACACAGCAAATAAGTGTCATGTGGTATGAGCCTCTGCTCTTAGCCCAGTACATCATTTGCACAACCTCCCTTAGAAAAGGAGTGGTGCTTTAAAAGCATATCAAGCTGTAAAATGAATAAATAACATGTTTTCCAAAGGACTTATTTTTGCTGACTCTGGATGTAATAAAGATGGCTTAAAAGACATGTATACATACACACAGCTTGGATCAGAATATTGAAGACACTTCTCACTACATTCACAGTTTTGTCAAGGGGCAGACCTATCCTAATAAACACCTAACACAGGTAAGAATGGCCATCATCAAAAAGTCTACAAATAACAAATGCTAGAGAGAGTGTGGAGAAAAGGGAACCCTCCTACACTGTTGGTGGGAACATAAATTGGTAGAGCCACTATGAAGAACAGTACGGAGGTTCCTCAAAAAACTAAAAATAGAGCTGTCATGTGATCCTGCAATTCCACTCCTGGGCATATATCTGTACAAAACTATAATTTGAAAAGATGAACCAGTTTGCAGGGCAGAAATTCAGACACAGATGTAGAGAACAAACATATGAACACTTACCTTTTCAAACTATAATTTGAAAATATATATTCACCCCTATGTGCATAGCAGAACTATTTACAATAGCCAAGACTTGGAAGCAACCTAAATATCCATCAATAGATGAAAGGGTAAAGAAGATGTGGTACATATATACAATGGAATACTACTCAGCCATAAAAAGAATGAAATAATGCTATTTGCAGCAACATGGATGGACCTAGAGATTATCATACTAAGTGAAGTAAGCCAGACAAAGACAAATATCCTATGATATCACTTCTATGTGGAATCTAAAAAAATGATACAAATGAACTTATTTACAAAACAGAAATAGACTCTCAGACACAGAGAACAGACTTATGGTTACCAAAGGGGAAAGGCAGGGGGAGGGATAAATTAGGAGCTGGGGATAAAAATATACACACTACCATATATGAAATATATAACCAACAATGACCTACCGTATAGCATAGGGAACTATACTCAATATCTTGTAATAACCTATAATGGAAAAGAATGTAAAAAACGAATACATATATATATATATATATTATATAATACATATTACATATAAGTATAACTGAATCTTTTTGCTGTACCCCTGAAACTAACACAACATTGTAAATCAACAATATTTCAATAAAAATTTGAAAAAAGGAAAACACTCAACAAAGATATTCTCTTTGCCGAGTAAGCAATCAAACAAAAATCCAGAGACATTGGACCTTTTTTTTTTTTTTTTTGCGGTACGTGGGCCTCTCACTGTTGTGGCCTCTCCCATTGCGGAGCACAGGCTCCGGACGCGCAGGCTCCGTGGCATGTGGGATCTTCCCGGACCGGGGCATGAACCCGTGTCCCCTGCATCGGCAGGCAGACTCTCAACCACTGCGCCACCAGGGAAGCCCTGGCCCATTTTTTATGGCCACATGCTCTGCTGGGTTTTTTAGCTTTAGCACAGGTGATCAACTCACCCCAACTCTATTCTCAGATGTGAAAAATTCCCCATGGTTATTTCTGTCTTAATGCAAACCTTGTTTGCTTGTGACCCAGTTTGCTTAGTTGTGGTCGTTTGAAAAGAAATGGGGGGGAGGGGAATGTTTCATTCCTCTTGTTTCTTAATTGGAACCATCTTTTCTTTGTCTCTGCTAAAGAAGCTGTAATCTAAAACCTGTGTCTGATGAGGATATCTGGGCCTGTAAGCTTTGGAACAAGCAGTCTTCTGAGGGAAGGTAGAGTGCTCTGTCTGTCAGCGTATTGTTTCAAAGATCCTTCATTTGGGAGAAAAGTGTCCAAGAGTAACTACTGTTCTAATAAGAACTTACTTATCTTTGTAGAAGGGAGGGTTTAGAAGTTTTACTTGGAATGTACTTGGAAAAGGTATGATTGTGAGAAGACTAACTTATAATGAGACTTATTTGTATACTAGTTATTTTACTTTTGCTGTCTCACAAAAAACCTAGAGAAAATATTATTAACTCCATTTTACAGATGGTGAAACTGAGGTTCACTGTGGGTTGAGACCCTGAAGTCCAGAGCTAGCCCATGGCAGACCTGAGATACTGAATAAAAATCTCTCTGCAATCAAAGGTCATGCTGTTTCTAGACACTACAGCAGGAGTTGGCAAACTATGAGCCAACCCCAACCTGCCATCTGTCTTTGCCCAAAGGTTAAGAACGTTTCTTATATGTTTTTAATAGGTATAAAAAATTAAAAGAAACAGCATTTTGTGACACATAAAAATTATTTGAAAGTCAAATTTTGGTGTCCCTGAAGAAAGTTTTATTGGAATACAATCATGATCATTCATTTCTGTACCATCCACAGCTATTTTCATGCTACAACAGCAGAGTTCAGAAGCTGCATTAGAGACTGTATGGCTTTCAAAGAAATTATTTAGTATCTTGCCTTTTATAGGTAAAAAGTTTGCAGACCCCTGCAACAGACCAGTGGTTTTCAAACTTGAGTGTGCACCAGAACTACCTGGGTGACTTGTTCAACACAGAGGCTAAGTCTCACCCCAGAGGGTCTAATTCAGCAGGTGTGGGTGGGGTCTGAGTAACCCCACTTCTAACATGTTCCTGGGTGATGGATGCCCTTGCAGCTGGTCTTGCAGTCACCCTTCGAGAACCAGAGGTATTTAATAGGGAAGAGCAAATCTGACTCCATATTAGATCTGTTCCTTTTACTTTAACCCTTGAGCTCTGTTGCCTGTGCTTAGTCATGCTGGCTCTACACCTTTTGTAAAAGAATGTTGTCTATAGCCTGAAATACATAGGATAGCCCATTCTTAAGGCTCTGACCTTTAAGAGTCCATTCATATACAAATAAAAAGTTGCAGTACAGAGAATAATATTTGTCTTATTGGAGGTTTACAGGAACATCGTGACCTGACCTGCGTGGACAGCTGCAAGAACAAAGGATTCCGAAACCAAGAAGTTTGCAACAACTAACCATGCCCCTCCCTCACCTGGCCTTTGAAAGAGCATTGCTGAAACCCTTTGAGGAGTTAGGGGATTTGGGGTGCATGAGCTACCCATCTCCTTGCATGGCCCTGCAATACACCTTTCTCTCTCCAGACTCCAACATTTCAGTACTGTTTGGCCTCACTGTGCATCAGGCACATGAACATGCCCTCAGTAACAGAGATGATGAGCCCAATTTCTAATTTGCTAAAATGATTTTGCTGATGAAATGGTTTAGCTATTAGTTCAACCAGTGGATTTTGCAGCTAGAGGATAAATCCTCATTAACTCTATGACTCTCCCCGGTCTGGATCTTCTCTTTGTATGATGCATGTAGAACTTAGACTGCTGGAGGATTCTTGTACAGTTGTTTGCATTTCCATGGGTCCAGTTTTGCTTATCTCTATAATTTAAGTTTACTGACAGCAGACTTCAAATAGTTTGTGGCTATATATCCATGTTGGTGGCCAGTGCAAGGCAGCTCTCACACAGAGTGGATGGCAGAGTAGCAGAATTGAAAGACCAAAGACTCACTTGCTTTAAATCATGACTCTTTTTGCTCTCTACCGAATTTTGCTTTATACCTAAATTTGCTTTCTGCCTAAATTTGGGCATGTCTCTCTCCAAGGGCCTCAGTTTCTTCTGCTGTGAAATTAGCATGATGATGTGTGGATCGGACAAAGGTCCTCTGAGCTTTAATATCAGGTCAAATACTTAAGGCATATTTAATGTCTAACAAACCATGAACAACCTGGAAGCTCCAGAGGGGTTCACTGTATAATAGTCAAATAAAAGCTCTCAGTCCTTACACTCTAACAAAGAGCATGCAATGTGGGAAGTCTTTCCCCGTTCTGGGTCCACTGATTGACTTCCCCTGATAGGGGCATGGAATCCCTGGCCACATAACAACGCATTGATACCCACTCCATTACCATGTAGCCTCCTCCTGGACTGGTGACCAAAGAAACCCTAGATGGCATCTAGATGGACAGTCTCACAAGTGTGCATCCAAAGCAGAGGAGCTGCCTGGAGAACACTGGCCTGCTGTAACACCCCAAATGTTAAGAACGTTAGAAAGAAAGGGAGGTTCGGCACAGTGTCAAGGTCTATTATTTGCTGCAATCTCCCAGAATGGTGTAGAGGTTAAGAACTCCAACATGGAAACTGACCACTGAAATCTGGTGTGTTATTAGGTAAGTTTACGAAACCCCAAATTGTTGAAGTAAGTTTAATTTCCCTACTCCTTAGTTTCATCATTTCTGAAAGTGGGGCAATCACAGAACTTACCTCCTATGGTTGCTGGGAGGGACAAATGAGCAATTTATGTAAAGTACAGGCTTGGCCCAAGGGAAGTGCTACTCAGAGCAAACACGTAACACTCTTCCAGGAACTGTGTTGAGTGCTTCCCTGGTGGCACAGTGGTTAAGAATCCACCTGCCAATGCAGGGGACACAGGTTCGAGCCCTGGTCTGGGAAGATCCCACATGCTGCGGAGCAGCTAAGCCCCTGTGCCAAAACTACTGAGCCTGTGCTCTGGAGCCCATGTGCCACAAATACTGAGCCCACATGCTACAACTACTGAAACCCACACACCTAGAGACCGTGCTCCACAACAAGGAGAAGCCACCGCAATAGAATCCCGTGCAGCGCAATGAAGAGTAGACCCCACTCATCACAATTAGAGAAAGCCCTTGCAGCAACAAAGACCCAACACAGCCAAAAATAAATAAATAGATAATAAATAAATAAATAATATAATTTTTTTTAAAAATCAAAACACTTTATTAGAAAAAAGAAAAGCAAGACAGAATTGATGCATACTGCGAGTTCAGTGAAAATACACACAGAGAAGAAAGCTTGAAAGGGTTTGGAACAAAAGGTTATATTTGGGATTGTTGTTAGCATGATTTTGTATTTGAATGCGTATACCTACATTACTTTTTTTCTTTACTGCTATATTTTCTGACAAAAATATTTTGTAATCAGATGTGTGCGTGTGTGTGTGTATATATATATATATATATATATATATATATATACATGTATGTATTTCTGTTTGTTCTGTTTTCATACTGTCATCATGTCTTTATGCCTTTATTTTGCACCATTCTCTGGAATTCCCTACTTTGCCACTCAGACCTGCACCTTCTGGAATTTACCACTCACTGGCAGAGAAAGGTTCCTGGTGGCATAGTATTCTGAATAAAACTTCCTAATTTCATTCTATCCCATTGGAAAACTTACCACTGTGCTGCTAAGATCATTTGACAAAGAAGAAGGAGGGGGAGGAAGGTGAGAGAGGAGTTAAAAGAAGAATTATTCTAAGGTCCTAACAGGAAAAAAACCTTCATATATTGTCCTCCTCCGGTGACATCTGCAGCATAACAGAGCTCACAAGTATCTTTACCAAAAAGATATTGACGGATACTGGGGAGGAGCAGAATTTTCAAAATTACTTTATGACACCACATAGAAAGCAACTTACTTTTGCAGTGTTTGTTCTAGAGCAGGGTACCATGTTAGGTACATTAACATCCAGGAATGTATGTCAGCTAGCTAGTTCTCTGTCAGTTTTACCAACAATATAGTCTTTTAAAAACTATTCTCAAACTTTTAAAGAAGCAGCGCTACACAAAGAGAAAATGGAATCTATTGCCATTGGCATCTCCCCCTGCCTCTCACAGTCTTGCTTCTAATTACGCAGAGCAAGTTTTCTGCGCCTTGTTTGTTTTTTGTTTATTGAAGTATAGTTGATTTACAATGTTGTGTCAGTTTCAGGTGTGAAGCAAAGTGATTCAGTTATATGTATATAAAACATATATATGCATTCTTTTTCAGATTCTTTTCCCTTACCGGTTATCACAAAATATTGAGTAGAGCTCCCTGTGCTATACAGTAGGTCCTTGTTGGTTGCCTACTTTATATATAATAGCGTGTATATGTTAATCTCAAACTCCTAATTTAACCCTCCCCCCACTTCCCCTTTTGTAACCATAAGTTTGTTTTCTATGTCCGTGGGTCTGTTTCATAAATAAGTTCATTTGTATCATGCACACCAATGTTCACAGCAGCACTATTTACAATAGCCAAGACATGGAAGCAACCTGTCTACTGACAGATGAATGGATAAAAAACATGTGGTACATATATACAGTGGGATATTACTCAGCCATAAAGAAGAATGAAATAATGCCATTTGAGGCAACATGGAGGGACCTAGAGATGATCATACTAAGTGAAGTAAACCAGACAAAGAAAGACAAATACCATATGATTTGTTTGGTTTTGATTGACGACCACATGCCCATGTACATCTTCTGTTTAAGCCCTGCCTAGGCTCTAGCAAGCATCTCTCCAAAGATGCCATATGCCCTGCCCTCGGTCGGATGGACTTTCTGACACACTCTCCCTTTCTGTTTTTCATGCCAGTCTCTCTCTCTCAGGTGGTGTTTTTGAATCCTTTAGCATGGACTAGTATTTATAATAGATTGTTTAGGGCAATATTCTCAAACTTTGCAAAATGTTGGCTGAAAGGGCCCCATTTGTCAACAGGTGCGGAAGTCACACTGGATTGGCTGGTGGGCTTGCTTACGTTTTCCCAAACACAAGATATGATTTTACACCTACTGATCTTTCTCAGATTGTGATGGAGTTATTTTCTGATAAACCCATCATAAGTTGAAAATATCTTAAGTCAAGAATGCACTTAATCCATCTAACCTACTGAATATCACAGCTTAGCCTAGCCTACCTTAAAAATGCTCAGAACACTACCCTATAGTTGGGCAATATCATATAACATGAAGCCTATTATAAAATTGTGTTGAATATCTCATGTAATTAATTGACTACTGAAAGTAAAAAACAGAATGGTTGTTTGGGTACAGAATGGCTGTAAGTGTATTGATTATTAACCCTTGTGATCAAGTGGCTGACTGGTAGCTACAGCTCACAGCCACTGCCCAGCATCATTAGAGAGTATCACACACTGCATATCTAGCTTGGGAAAAGATCAAAATTCAAAATCAAAATTCAAAGTATGGTTTCTACTGAATGAATATGATTTTTACAACATTGCAAAGTTGAAAAATCATAAGTTGAACCACTGTAAGTCAGCGACTGTCCGTACTCTTCTTTTTGCTGGGACTCTTTCCTGCTTCCTTTCTATGTCTCAGTTAATAATAAATTTTACTGGTGTGCTAAGATTTAGGTGAGATATAACTTCATTTAGGGAGCTTCCCTTAATTTCTACCTCCCTGAGCTGTTTCCTGTCTCCTGCTACTGACTGAATCCCATGCTTTCTGTCATCAGACTTTCATGGAAGCATTATGATCTATCGATGTGTTTGAGAAAGTTGCAGGCATGAAGTTTTTATCATTTTAATAAGCAATACCTTTAATCTCTAAACAGCAGGACCAAATTGTGCAGTACACCTGGATGAATGACAAAGGAATAAAGGAAGAAATAATGTTGAAATGATGGAACAAAGAAATGACAATAATTTTTGCCTGTCCTCTTCTGCTTGTTCTGTTAAACCAGGGATTTATTAACAAGATCAGTCTGAGAGAGTTTTTCCATTTTGAAGTGTAGCTGATAGCAATTATAGAGAAAAGGCTTTTGTAGGAGGAAAAAATATATATTTTTAAAAACCAACAATGCATTATAATTGTGATCCACATTACAAATAGATTAAACATTTACCTAAAACTCTATCCTGAAATGGTCAGACATCATCTTTACTCTATGTATGAAAGTGATTTATTAAGAGCTTACTGCCTTCCAGAAACTAATATATTCTTCCTCATACTAGAAATACTCCACCAGCAAACAGCTTCCAGGGACAACAGAGAGAGTATCTGATGCTTTTGCAAAACCTATTATCTTACTACTCATCCTATATTAAAATGATTGGTAATGGTTTCTTATTTATGTTGTTCCATTAATGGTTTTATGATTTGAGTAATGCTAGATCAATATGATCCTAGACATCAGATATTTGAAACATATGAATATCAGTCTAAATGTATAAATTTTCATCGTAAAATGAGGTGGCATACAACCAAAACACAGCTCCTTGAAGTTGGTGTGTGAATTTTTTTATTACTCCCCCTTGAGTCTACCGTACCAAAGTTTCACTCTGAACCTCCAAAAGACATTAGTATTAGCATTATTCATTCAATTATTATATGGTAAAAAACTATTTTCAAAATGCTGTTGGGAATGGAGAATAATACTCGTATATATTTTTATCATTAAGCATTTATTTATTATGTGCAATGAGCTTTAGAAATTATTGCTGACAATGCAAAAAGTCCTAGGAGCTGTAAAAACAAAACATGTAAATTAGTGTTTTCTTGCCATCTGGGGGGATTTTCTCCTAAGTATAGATTCACTTTATTTAACTCTTGAAGCAACAGGGTTTAATGGAAATACATTCATGCTAAGAGTCCTTGTTATTCTATGTCCTTGGTGATCTTAAGCAAGGCATTTATTCAATCTATGTCTTACTTTCTCAGCAGTAAACTGAGGACTGATGGATTTCTAAGGTGAATTATAGATTGTGGCTAAGGTTTTCTACAGCATTAGTATTGAATACATATATTCTATCGTGACAGACATTTTTGCTGGCTACTCAGTCATTACACACACACACAGACACACACATACTCACACAGACTTCTTGGCTGCTTATAGAGTTCACTTTCTACTAAATGAGTTGAAAATATGAGACATTTATCAAAGCTACCTCCTCTCCATCTAGGAAATATTTGGGCTGGCCAAAAATTTCGTTCGGGTTTTTCCCCCGCAAAAACCCAAACGAAATTTTTGGGCAACCCAATAGTTATGGGTTCTAGTTTTGGTCAGTGGGATCTAAAAAGTCTGCAGCTAGAAGTCTGAGAAGGCTTTCCCTTGCTAATAAAATGGAAGGCATGGAAAGAATGTCTCTCATCTTTGCTAGATCTGTTGTTCCTCTATGTGTCACTTGGAGATTCTGCCGCCATGCTGGTACCCTGAGGAAGAAACAACCACCCATCCAAAAATGGCAAACGAAAAAACACAAATTCCTTCAGTTCATGATGGTATTCCTGGTTAGATAAGCCAAATATTGAACCACTCTAGATTATGTGTTTGAAACAAAATATCTTAACTTTACAAGGGGCTTTTAGGTGGATGTCTTCCTATAGCCAAAAACACCATAAATGGCATAGATATACCCCTTAATTAAGCAGATAGTCTTCTCTGTATCTGAAGGCATGACTTTGAATCTGTTCACCCCAGATCTTTTTATGGCCTGAAACTTTACACCAATGAGGTCTCCATTCAAATGTATACCTTCTTAAGTAGATGTTTACTATCTTACCTAAAATACTATTCTCCCATCACTCACTCTTCCCTTATCCCACTCTATTTTTCTTCTAAGCACTTATTAATTTCTGCAGTTACTTCTTCCTTTAATTTTTGATTACTTATTTATTGTCTTTCTCCTTCTAAAATGTAACTTTATGAGGGCAGGGTCGTCCTTTCCCATAACTTGTTTGTATGGCCTCTACAACAGGGTCTGACACAAAGTTGATATTTGCTAATTATTTATTGTATGAACCAACGGTAGTCTTAAAGAGGACCAATAAAATGAACTTGGGAACTAAAGGTTCTTACGATTGTTAATTAAAACTTTGACAAACCATAAACACATAAGAAAGCAAGGCAAACATGACCTACCTTTTATAAAAAAACAAAACAAAAAAACCCACATAATTTCTAAAAGAGGAGTTATTTGGATATATACTATATGTATACATTTGATATAGTTTTCATGGAATGATCTTAAAACTTAATAATGTAAGAAAGAAATAATGTCACTCTGAAAGTCAGGTTCCATTGGAGAAATGAGCATTTAAGCAAATGAGTCTGAAACATGCTTTGGGGCTAAGACAGAAATCTGTACTGGCTACAGAGTTGCCGCACACACAAAATGCCTGCTTGAAGTTGGAAGAGGAGAGTGTTCAAATCCATTCTTAACTCCAGACCTATTTTTTACTCTGTATCAATCTTCCTCCACCCTATTCCCCCTACCCCACGGAGGAAAAGACAGCAATTCATTCAGGGAACACTGGGGCATCCTCACTAACAGCTGGGGTGCCATGCACCTTTGCCTAGGCTCTCCTTCTATGCATGTATCTGGGTGGCTACTTTCATCCAGGGCCTGCCTGCATAAATGCTCATCTACCAACTATTCTCATCTCAACTTCCTACCCAAATCTTGACAGGCCAGATGAGGGCAAACCTCAAAATGTAAATTAAATAGGAAGAGATTGGAGGAGAGGATGATGACACATTGAAGCAAAGAACTTAAATTTTAATCCCCAACCCAACTTTTAGCAAAATTTTGCACTAAGGATTATTGAGAAATGTGACAACTTTTAATAATATGATTCTGTAATTTATATAGCTATTATTCATTCAGTCAAATACCCTCAAGATAGAGTTAGAGGATGAAGATGACAGGCAAGGTACAATTAGGAATTTTCAGATCTAGGTTCATAATAAGCAAACTGTCAAATAAACCCCCAAGCAAGAACTGTTAAACTCCACAAATCTGAACGCACAAATCTATTTGGGGTGAGTGGACGCAACAAAATTTTCCCAGAGAAGCAAAGGAAGGCAAATTCTGAAAATTCAGTTTATGGTTTCTCAAGAGATGGGGGAGTACATTATTTAGACAGGTGAATACATCTCTATCAATTAAACACCAGACACCTCAACATGCTAAGCATGCAAGGAAAAAATGATTAAACAAAATAAGTAGAAACTGAAATATCATGACTAGAGAACAATGGATAGGTAGCACAAAATTTCACCAATCATCTTTCTGAGAAAGTCTGCTTAAAGAAAAAAAGTCTAAATTCTGCATAATTATTTTCTCCAACATTACATCAACTGTTATGTAACACAAGTCCAATTAGATACCTCCAAATTCAGGTTTAAATATAAAATCTTTTTGCCTATTATAAGATCAACCAATTGATTTATCTTTAGATTTATTTTGTAGGTTTAATATTTATCAATTTACAGAAATGTTGTGAGGTTACATAAACTAATGCGTGTAATATATAGAGAACAGTGTAAGCAAATAGTATGCAATATTATGTTGTTATTATTTATTACAATAATATCTATTAATGTTATCATTCCAAACATGGCTATTTTACTATTTAGTAAAAATTATTCTTTGATTCATTTGTCATTAAAGAAATTCATGACATTTTGACATGAATTAGGGGAAAATCACACTATAAATAAGAACACATTAGGAATCCAAAGATAATGAAAATAAAATATGTCAAACTGTGGGATGAAACTAAAACTGTTATTAAAGAAAATTTCATAACCCCAATACATATATTATAAACAACATTTTAACGATATATCTAAAAACCTCTTCAAAGAAGTTAAAAAACTAAGAGCAAACTAAACTAAACAAAAGCAATGGGAAGGAAATAATACAGATAAAAGCAGAAACTAATTAAATAAAGATAAATATAGAATAAAATGATCAACAATATCAAAAACTGATTTGAAAAGCTTTATAAAATTGATAAATTATCAGGAGGTTTGTTGAGAAACAGAGAGAAAGGGAGGGAGGAAGGGAGAGCGAGAGAGGAAGACAGAGAGAGAGAGAGTGAGAGAGAAAACAAATTGCTGATATTAAGAAAAAAAAACTATCGATCTTACTCAAAATCCTGTAAGTATGTATAAATGGATGATAAATGGTCTTTGTGAATAATTCTGTCAGTAAATTGGGCAATGTCGATAAAATAGATAAATTCTTAGAAAAGTAAAACATATTAAAACTGACTCCAGAAGAAACAGAAAATTTGAATAGTTCCAAATCTCTTAAAGATATTGAATTTGTAGTTAAAGTCTATAGTTAAAAAATAAATAAATACAGATGTTTTCATTGGTAAAATTTTCAAGCATTTAGAATCAAATTAACACCTATAATACGTTTTTTTCCAGGGAATGGAAAAAAGGAGAATAATTATTATTATCTTATTTTATAAAGTTACCTTGGCACAGATACCAAAATCTAATTGAAAAGTAGAAAAAAGGAAAATAATGTGTTAATTAATTTTCTATATAGAGATGCAAAACTTTAAAATCTTTTCAAACCAAATACAGCGATACATAAAAAGGATAATCTATCATGACAAGTGAGGTCTATTCCAATGATACAAGAAAGGTTTAACTTTCTGAAGTCAATCAGTATAGTTAATTACATTAAGAGAATAAAGAAAAAAGCATACAATTAACTTATTAGATACAGGAAAATATCTTGAAAATTTTCTCACAAATTAATGATAACCATTTTAACAACCAAGAATATTCTTGAAACCAGTGAATTCTCTTAATCTGCAAAGGGGTATTTTACCTGTCTAGGTTAGATTAGAGCCACTACGAATAATATGGCTATCAGTGAGGTAATATAGCAATTTATGGATAAATAAATAAGGAAGAAGCTGGGGGAATTAGAATCTGAAGTTTTGTTGTCAACGATCAGAGTCTGTACCAATTACAACCTGAAGCAAAGGAGCAGGGGAAGAACCTGCTCAGTACAACCTCAACTGGGGTGGGAAGACTTACGGACTAGGATTTCCAAATGGAGTTGCTTCAGGTAGTGTCTTCCCTTTGGCTAGATGACCTCACAGTGTTTCAGCTTCAGAATAGTCATATTTCTTGTTTCTTACACTGGAACTCAAGGGTCCAAGACTGAATGTTTTTCAGTGACAAGAGGCTGCACGGCTTCTTCTGACCTAATCTGAGAAATCTCATGTTGTCACTTCCGCCACATGCTATTAGTTATAAGGAAATTGCGATCCTTATGATATGGAAAGATACAGATCTCGCGTCTGGGTGGGAGCAGTATCAAAGTTATATTGTGGGAAGGGAGATATTGTGATCACCTCTGAAAAATACAGTCTGTTAACAATTATCTATTTTCTCCAATACCTCATTCTGGAAGATTTTTTTAGTTGGATAATATAACGTTTAGATTAATTTTTGAAGATTTTTATTTACTTTCTTCATATTTTCCCTTTTATAGTCATTCTTATTATACTTCCTTAGATATTTTGTTTACCCTATAGTCCATTTCTGTATTTAAATGTGATCTTGCTATCATGTTTTTGATTTCCTACAAGTCTTTAATACACTTGGATTTTTTTCTTTTTCTTAAGATCTTTTTTTGGTGACTGTTATATATTTTCTTGTTTTATGGATGCAATATCATAACATTTGTGAGCTTGATACATTTATTTTTCAAAAATCATCTCAATTCCATCACTTTCCATTTTCGTTTATCTTTGTTTCTCTTTATTTTTCTCTCACTGATGCCTGTTGATATTTTATTGGCTGTTGACATTAAAAACGGATACTTGATGCAAACATAGTGTTCTTGAATTAGGATTTATTGATGAGCAGGTCTCAGTTTTGTGCACTTGGTCAGGTTGCTGTCCTTTTATCTAGAAGGACGGTCAACATAGGAGGTCTTTTCTCCTGAATGTTAACTTTTCCAGGGAAGAATTGCCTGAAACTCTTATCCAAGGAGGATGAAGGGAGAAGACACCAGTCAGAGACAATCTGGAAGCCAGACCATGAACACTGTGTCCATACTAATCTATACGCAAACTCCAATTAACTCTCCTGGTTCATTTCACATCCCAATTCTGTTGTTTGCTGTAACTGGTGTCCTTGAAGCCACAGCACATCCAGGTGAGTATTTCTAGAAAATATCTATTTGATGTTCTGCCTTGGACTTAGGTGATTGTCTTTGGGGGTTCTTTCAATGGGACAGTAAAAGAGGATGAAAAGTTCTTATAGATAAACTTTCAAACTACTTTCACCCAAGAATGTATTGTGAATTGTGCTTCAATTTTAACCTCTACCTTATTGATGCCAATATATTTTTGAATCCTTGGGGTTTTACCAGGCATATCAGTTTACTTCTCATCACTTCTCATCATTACCAATTACTTGGAATCCCTTTAACCTGCCCTCAAATGCATTTGTCTCCTGTTAGAAACCTGAATGTTATGTCTCCTTTCCTTCACATTTTCATCATATATGTATGGATCTTGCATTTAAATTTATGTGAATGCATTTATATAGATGAAAATGACTGTAGTTATTCATCTATATCTTATATAGTTTCTGTTCAAAGATGTTTGCAAGCCTGATAATTATTGATTTATTTCCTCTCGGTTCCAAAATTACCCCTTTTGCCTGCTCTGTACAAATGAATTTGGACCCTTTCTTCTATTTGTTCTTAGTCAGCTGGCACAGTGTTAAGCTTTGTCAGCATACATTCCTAGAAGAACACTGTGGGAAGAAAGGATCTTGCTTCCTGGTTCCAGTGTACCTCTCTGGACAGGACCCAGCAGCACATGCAGATTCCCCAGAGCCTGGTTCTGCAGCAGCCATGGCTTCTCCAGTTCCCACCTCCTGCAGTTCATGGAGGTCAACAGCAACAAGCCAACGGCTTTCCCTGGCACCTCTCCTGCAAGCAGTTTCCTAGTAGATTACCTCTGGTGAGTAACTTACTTGAAAACACTTTTACCTGGCAAGCTGGAGGGCAAATCTCCATCAAGTCCCAAAAGGCAGATTTCTGGAAAGTTCTGCAACATGGGAGCACAGTGACTTTTCTGCCATTCAGGGGCCATGGCTATACTCTCCCCAACAAGGGCTGGATCTCAGTCCTGACAGGTGTTTCCAACCAGACTGTTCTACTCAGCCCAAGGGGTCATGGTTGCTCTTCATTAGAATTCTTTCTACTTCCAGCTAGACAATGCCTTGTTACTCTGATATCTGGTTATAAATAATTATTTATATTAAATTTTCTCTGTTCAAATTACTTTCTGATTCTCTCTCGTTATTTGACCCAGACTGATATTCTTGCTGTATGTATATAGCTATAGGGCATTCTTTTTTTTTTTTTTACTACCTCTGGTATTCTTTAAAAAATTTGCATTTAATTTGTGTTTCCTTGATCACTAATAAATTTGCACAACTGTTGATATGTTTATTGGCAATTCACGTTTCTATCTATAAAACCAATTACATGAAAAATTAATCCTCACAGTAACCCTGAAAGGTAGATATAACAGTCCCCATTCATATATGAGGAAACTAAAACTCTGCTGAATGTAGCGGTTCCTCGAATTAACTAAGTTGCCTAAGGATACAAATGTGGTGGATCTAGAATTTAAACTGCTGTTTTCAATTCCAAAATCACTGTATTTCTACTACTATATGTTAAGTAATCATGGACACTGTGTAGAAAGTGAAAGTTTAGTACTATAATTTGAAGAGGCAGTGCTTCACTTATTTATAAACTAACTATGGTTTATTAACAATATAGTAATATTTTCTTCTGGCCGGTGGGAGCAAGGACAGAAAGAAAATTTATTTTTTTATTTTTTTATTTTTTGCGGTATGCAGTCCTCTCACTATTGTGGCCTCTCCCGTTGCGGAGCACAGGCTCCGGACACAGAGGCCCAGTGTCCATGGCTCACAGGCCCAGCCGCTCCGCGGCATGTGGGATCTTCCCGAACCAGGGCACGAACCCGTGTCCCCTGCATCGGAAGGCGGACTCTCAACCACTACGCCCCCAGGGAAGCCCAAAAATAATTTTTTTAATTGTAAATAGCCTAGGAAGGACAAAAGGAAAATATTAATCATCTAAAAACTGGCTTTCCTTTGAGTTCTTGAATTAAACTCATTCTGAAAGTCATCACTAACCAATACCTAAACATAGTTTCCTATAATATTAGGTTATTACAGTTTTAGTCATCTTCAAAGGTAATGAAGAATAATATATTTGAAAATCAGCCTGATGAAGAAAGAAAATATTTTAAATTCAAATTCAGATAAGACTTCATTAAATAGGCAAAGTAGAAGTACCAAAGCTGGACTTGTTCATTTCTTACTTTGTAAATGAAGTTTTGTTTTATTTTGTTTTTTAATTAAATGACAGAGAGATCGATTTAGGAAGAAAATTCAAAAACCAGCACTTCAAAAGAGTTAAATAGAATATAACTACATGTCACATCCATGAGCTAGACTCTCAGGACTGCCAGTTTGAAATCTGCCAAGGTTATTCAAAGGGACAAGAGGAATATACTCCCCTGCTCCATATTCTGCTAGTCTGTCTTATACCTAAAGAGAATGCACAAGAGCCAGCCCCAAGATCAATTTAAACCTTTGTGAAGATTTCCTTTGCCGTCCATTCTTTCATCTAGTCTATTTTCTCTCCTTTGTAATCTCTGCTCTTGAGTTTCTATTGTGTTCAATATTAACCTTTCAAAACTGGTGATGGGTAATAGCTGGTGTGGTTAATTCTCAGAAATTGAAAAATCATTAGAGGCATAGGGGAATACATTTTTTTTTTTTAAAGTGCAGACACTAGAAAAAACGAACTATTTAAACAGGTTTGCTTCTTGGTAGCTTTCAAATTACCCAACATAGGTTGCTGCTTATTTACATTTTACAGAATTTATAAAACTAAAAATGATTCATTAGTAGATCTCAATACATTATGAGATGCAGCTCTCTAAAACTGCTTCTGATAAGGTTTAAAACACAACACGAAGAAGCTTAATTAGGGTGAGATGACCAATGCTTTGTTTTACAGAGTACATCTTACATTTACCAACACTCTTACCACCCCACACATAAAGCTCAGTCTTTTATTTTCCAGATAGTTGAGTTTTATATCCAGTACCTACTGTCCAGGTTTCTGAACAAATTTCTTGACTGTTACTTTGAAATATTTTTATTTACAAAAATAGAATCATAAGTAAATCTTGCTACTCCATTTAAGTACAGGTCTGTAATATACAATCTTATTTACCTAAGCCTCATTTGACTTGTTGATTTTAGAACATATAATAATCTCAAATAATCTTTCTATATGAGATCACAATTTCTTTTTTTTTTCCTTATCTGTGGGATTTATGGAATCCCTTGTGATTTGTGATTCCCTGCCTAAAATTTTCAAGACTCTCCTACATTTTTAGATAAGTGGGTGCTACTGCATGCAAAGATAAGAAAAGATAGTTGGAACACCCCAAATAAATTGGAAAGTGTTCATTAGAGCCACATGAAAGTATGCCTTTGCTGCCGTTTGGAAATAGCTGATGTCTCTAGTTTTCTGACTGTGCCATTACATTTACTATTCCTTACCTCACGGTCAGACTGCCATACTGTTTTAATGCCAGCATTAGGGCTTATCTTTATGTTACTTATCATTAGTTGCCCAACTAATTTTCCAGATTCCAGCACTGCCAAATCCCCACCTTGTGGACTTGAGTGAGACAGATGACCAGCAACAGAAACCTAGACTCCTCCACTTAGATATTATTGACTCAGAAAGATGTTTCTGCCCCCATCTAAACTCTGAATTTACTATCCACAATTTCACCCTCACACTGCCAGCACTATCAAGGCTACAAGTCATCCTTCCTCACCAGGGTTTTGGGACCCTTGGCCCCCCACTGCTGAGAGAGTAGAAGTATCTGGCACTGCACATATACACTCACATATATTAACATTTCCTTCCTTAGATAGGACTTAGGTGAGCAGTATGTGACAAGCTGTCACTTTGGATCTAATGAGGTAAGAACCTACTTTAAGGAAAAGCTTCTAGTAGGAAAAGTGATTTAGTTCTTTCCATAGGGGTATTTTTTTTTCCCTAAGGAACATATACAAATATTTAGTTTTACTAGTGTAAAGGTTTTGCAACAACTAAGAATCTCAATTTACCATTATCTACAAATTACTTGAGAAATTATAGTATGCTAGACTGTAAGCTAATGATTTCAGTGTTAGAATCCCATTTTCACCACAGTATCCGTGGAGTCTAGGTGACAGCTTGGTGCCTTGTAAGTGTTATTAGATAATATAATTAATGCTATATAAACCATTCCTTGTCAAATGCATGTAAATGTAAATGGGATTTATAAAAGATAGCTTTATTCCTTAACAAGATGAAACAGAAAATTAATATAACTAGCAACAAAAATATGAAGTATGAAATTAGTGGCACAGATATTTTAAAAGAAACAAACTTTCAGGGACAGCAAAGATTGATATGAATCAGACATCTAGGAAAGTCTTCACGGATCTTTGAAGAGAAAATGGATCAGTGACTAATTTTTGGAAATTGCCTTGAATATTATACCGTGACAAACACTCCTTTTGCCTGTCAGATGACACATTACCATTATATCAAACCAAGACTCAAAAGAAGGAAACTAAAAATAACCCTTATTTCTTTAAGTAAGGCTACCTGTGAATATTATTCATAATTTTAATATGAATAATAACTAACATTGCAACTTGAAATCTGCATCAGCTCATGAATAACTTATTTGCACTAATTTGACCCTAATGAATTCCTTGACATGAAAATTAGTAATATGGCATTAAGTACCAGTATACATTTAATCTCATTGAATTTACAATCAAAATATTTAGAAAAAATATTCATCATCCCATAGGGTAAATTAAGCCACTGGGTTCAATCCATAAGCTCAACACAAAACACAGGAAGTTAGAATAGTCTCATGAAGAAAGAAAAAAATGTGTGACCAATGGTCATGACTTCTATTTCATACATTCACTCATTTAATTTTACAATCATTTTTTCATTCTCTTAACAATATTTATTTTATAGGCATATGCTAAGAAAGCTCTGTATGTGAGCTCTGTTCTAAGAGGCAGGTATATGAAGTGGAGGAAGGTGCAATCCCTGCCTTTCCTCTACCCATCATTGTATTCACCATTTCCATATCCCTGGGATCAGAGAATGACACTAGTGGCATTTTCCAAAAATGTTGTTTCCCTAGTATCCCCCACTCTGGCCAACAGAACTCTTCCTTCCCTAGTCAGGACTTTAAAAGGTGATGTGATGTGCAAAGCTCCCCAGCAGGAGACACCTGTGCTGTAGGGTGAAGCACAGAGAGAGAGCATGAAGATGATGAACACCCTATGAAATCTCTGGAAAGGATTACAGTCAGTCTCAAAGAGATGTTTAACTGGATGGCTGCCCCTCAGGCCATAGCCCTGAGGATTAGCTAATAGGTCTCCACCAGAAGACTGAGCTCCTGGGTCTGTGCTTCCTGCTATGCTCTGGGGGTAGCAGTTGTTTAAGAACCCTTTGTCCATTTGTTACAGCTCTGTGGGACCCACTGGCTGACGGAGCTAGTGGATAGAGGTGTCCCCTGGCAGCAGCCACAAAAATTGGGGTGCCAGATGGGGTAGTGATGGGGAATTTTATGTGTCAACTTGACTGGGCCACAGGGTGCCCAGACCTTTGGTCAAACGTTATTCTGGGTGTGTCTGTGAGGGTGTGTACTCATGAGATTAACATTTAAATCAGTACACTTACTAAAGCAGATGGCCCACCCTGATGTGGGTGGGTCTCATCCAATCAACTGAAGATCTGAACAGAACAAAAAGGCTGAGGAAGAGGGAATACCTTCTGCCTGAGTGGTTGAGCAGGACCTTGGTCTTTTCTGGCTTTTGGACTCAGTCTGAAGCATTGACACTTCTTAGGTCTCAAATCTGCTGGTTTTCCGACTGGAACTTACACCATTGGTTCACCTAGTTCTCAGGCCTTAGACTCAGACTGGAACTACACCAATAGCTTTCCTTGGTCTCTAGTCTACCAGTTGAAGATCTTGGGGCTTTTCAGCCTACACACACACATACACACGCATACACACACACACGTGAGTGCACACACCTTATCTTATTGGTTCTATTTCTCTGAAGAACCCTAATACAGATGAAAAAACTGTATATTAAGAATGACCGAATCTGGGACTTCCCTGGTGGCATAGTGGTTAAGAATCCACCTGCCAATGCAGGGGACACGCGTTTGAGCCCTGGTCCAGGAAGATCCCACATGCCACGGAGAAACTAAGCCCGTGTGCCACAACTACTGAGTCTGTGCTCTAGAGCCCATGAGACACAACTACTGAGCCCATGTGCCACAACTACTGAAGCCTGCACGCCTAGAGGCCGTGCCCCACAACAAGAGAAGCCACTGCAATAAGAAGCCCACACACCGCCAGGAAGAGTAACCCCTGCTCACCGCAGCTAGAGAAAGCCTGTGCACAGCAACGAAGACTCAACACAGCCAAAAATAAATAAATTTTTAAAAAAGAATGACTGAACCACACTGTAAATATAATTATATACATTTTAGATACTAGATAATATTAGCATATACTGTATTTAAACTTACCTTGGATTAATGAAGTAGTAAAAACCCTTAACCAGGGAAAATTGCTAATGTTATTCCATGAAGATTTATGTTCTAGTTTCTATTGTTCCTCTTTTGTTTGTCCAATAATGTCTTTTATTAAAGAAGACAAAAGGTGGACTCTTTAATCCCAGAATCTACATATAGTCAACCATGCTAGAGAGAGTTGGTCCAAAGAATTATTGGCTTGGGAGGAGAAACATGTATCCTTTGTATGTGAACTTAAGATTATTCTCTTCTTCTGCTTTCATGTAGCATACCTCTCCCTGTTCCATTCTAAATTCTATATTCTCTGCACATCTGGATGTAGAGAGAATATTGTATAACTCTCAGCGAGTTGTGTTACTTTATAAATTGAGCCTAAGATGGAGCTATATCTTTAATGAGTAGAAACATGTATGCCTTGAACATTCCTTTGTAAGACTATTACAGTTTTATTCTAGAAATAGTTCTTTGGTGGTGCTATTTAATTACTTCACAACAACATAATTTGGAATAAATTTATTGGAGACAAATGGAAAATAAGATTACATAGCTAAGATAGGGTAAGTTGATGAAGGCTTTCAAATTACAGTAGCTGCAGACACACAACGAACAGCACTGAATGACATTTCATGCTTTTAATTGGAACAGTGGCACCGTACAGGAAAAAAGTCTGATTGATAGAAATAAGCAGTAAAACACCAAGATTCCTGTGATGCTAGGATGAAAATTCAGCCAGAGATACTGCAGCTAAAATACAACTGATAAAGATCCAAGGAGATTATAATGAAAATACAACTCAAAAATGGGGAACAGCTTTCAAGATAAAGTAAATTATTTTTTATTTTGAGATAACTAAATACATTCTGTTCTACTGTTTCAATATTCACAGACGGCACATATTTGTAGACGGCATTCACGTGTAAAGAATGCATAGAACAACACTTCCTAAAATATGTATTATGGGACGTTAAAGGCATATGAGAATAAAATGAAATAACATCCACAGAAACTACAAAATATTCTGTGGTCAAATATATTTTAGAAACTATGGTTAAAAATAAAAACAATTTTCTTAGTTAGATTTCTCAGGGCTCATAGTATATTAAAGCTCATTGTATATCTCCAAGATAGAAATATTTTATATAGGATTCCTAAAGCTTCTTTGAACATAAACTTCTTTCTTCATGGAATATCTTCTCCTGCTTGTGTTCTAAATAAATTCAGTTTGGAAAATAATAGCTGAGAACCTCATCATTCCAACATACACTGCTTTTCTTACGTTTCTGTATTTGCAATTTGGAACTGAACCAGCAACAGAAGATTTTCAGAATTGTGCACAAAACAAAACTTAACAACTTCACACCAATTATGCAGAATTCTCAGCAATTTTATGTTATCAAGTGATTATATATTTATATTGATCAATGTGGAAGGTAAAAGGGAGCACCAGACTTTAATTGCAACCTATAAATCATAACAGAATAGCTTGCATAATCCTGGTTAAGAAATTTACCAATAATCGTTTTAATTAGCTCACATTTATTGTGCTCATACCATGTGCCAGATGGACTAACATAATGAAAGATTATACAGCAGATATACCAATGTATTCTTTGTATATAAGTAAAGTACATTGACCAATTTAGGCATCTCAATTTATGGCTTCTCAATTTATCTTTTGTGACTGATATAAAGAAAAATTACCCCCCTATGGGAATTGTTAAGAAAAGACACCTGAGTCAGTTTTGAATGGTAGACAGATATCATGGTTATATTGAAACACGGCAGCATCTCTAAAAGACATATGTTCTTTTCAATTTCAATGCACCATCCTCAAGGACATGGCTAAGAACAGAACTTTGGAATCACATTGATCTGGGTTTTAATTTTGGCTCTGCCATCCTTCAATTGTGTGATCTTGGGGAAGTTACTATCCTTCTCTGAGCCTTTATTTAATAATCTGGTAAATGGAGTAATAACACCTGTCATTCATGTCTGGGGTAGTGAAACCTCATAGGTGAAGCCCCTACATCACGACTAGCATAGAGTGGATGATCAATGTAAATGATGCTTATGCAGAAGATGATGATAAATGATTGAAGATTCATCTGCCCTTATGCAGAATAGAGTAGGGAGAAGGGGTATTGGGTGTAGAGAGTATGTGAGGAGGTGGTATTTCAATGATAATGAGCAGAAGAAGACAGAACTCATTTGAGATATATACTGAAACAAATGATGAACTTCTTTTAGTGATAAAAATTGTATAGGCAAAGGAGTTATGCACTCATTTCACCCCAAGGTTTTCACGTGAGGATGTGTGTATTGTCAGTACTCTTGGCAGTAATGGGAAGCTAGGGAGAGTGGACAGTCAGATCAGGTGGTGTTGAGTTGGATGAGAATTAACAATATCTGTGTGCATGCTAAGGAGATAGATGCTGAACTGCTGGCTTGTCATGGCAGTGTCCAGCCACACCCTAAAAGAGTGGTCAGCAGTACTTACTCACAACATGCAAAGATCTCATTCCTTATAGCCAGTTTCTCTCTCTTCCTTTGCAATTTTCATATTATGACACAGCAGTACACAGAGCAATAGGCATATTATGTTTACACCCTAAAGCCATTTAGATAAGGTTGCATTAGAAAAGTAAAGTGTGTTCACTAATTCTGTGGGTAAATAGTCATTCAGTTTGAATAGCGTCTCCAAGCATTAGCCTTGCTCAACAAAGTGCACACATCTGTAATCCAAATGAACACAACTGAGAGAGAATTTTATGAGCTGTTAAATTCTACTCGTAAAAAAGAAAACCTTCACAGTAACAGCAGCAGTGATTTGTCCAAAAAATTCAGGACTTAATATGCTCTGTGTAACCTCTTGAGTCCATAAAAAAAGTCATGAACATTGGCCTCTGATTCTGAAAATTTTTAGTTGGGGAAGCAGAATTGTGTTCAAAGGGAAATTCCAAGTGTAAAAGAAAGTCAAAAGAGGAGAAAACTAAGTTTATTTTATTTCCAGGTCCTGTTTGATTGCTTTAATTTTTTTTCTCTGTTCCTGTTCTTTTTTTTTTTTTTTTTTTGCATGTTTGGGGTTATGGAAATTATATTGGGAAGAATCCAAATTTTTTTTTTTCAGATGAATCCAGACACAAATTGAAGAAGAGCAGCAAAAATTATCTATATGTCCATATATTCATTTTTATAGTTGGGTCTTTAAAATTGAACTGATTGTGACGTTCAAAAAAATTTAATATAATACTACGTGAAAGTATAAATATTCATTTATGCTTTTTTATATTCAGTGCACATAGGAAGAACTTGATAGACGCTCACTGAATTGAAAATACTGGCTTATCTGACTATCATATAATCTTGTAAATGACTAGGTCATAGTTAGAACAATTGTTAGTTAGGCTCTCATTTTCAGACAAGGAAACCGAGGAACAGCTGATTAATTACCTCGTCCAAAGTAACATGATAAAGTGCAAACCAAATATATTTTTGTAAAAGAAAAACCTATAGTGATTTCGAACTTCCTTCCTAATAGACTGCTTAGGAAACCTACATCAATCAATTGATCTGAAGACAGCAATGCCTTTGCTCAGAGCATTTGTTATTACTGTTTTTGTTGTTTTCACCAACTGTAACTGTTACTTTCAGGTTTTTGTCCTCTACTACTTCTTACATGTCACAGTGGTGATTCCAAAGACACAGATGATGTGTAGTCCCATGCGCCTGTGATGGTCATGGTGTTTTATTCCCCATATCATAGACTAACCTTGAATGGTTAATCTAACACAACCTGGGTAATCCCACTCCCCTTACTGGTGCTTGGTTTCAGATGGCCAAGTAGTTCAGGATGACATAAGAAGATGGGCCCTCCTTCCGCTCTAGACATTGCTGTGTCTGCATCTTACACCTAGAAATGTGAAAGGCATTTGTACAACCATGAGTAAGGGTAGCCTAAGGGTAATAAGCATCACAGTCAATCCTTCTTATGAACTTCTTATCATGTGATATTGCTTTCCTAGCGTACAACCCAGTCTAAATACACTCTGTTCATAGATAGAGATGTTCAGTGATGCGAAGTGAGGCCCATTTAACCTTTGCTATTGTGTGATCTGTCTATATAATCACAAACATTAAGCTAAAATGGGAAAACTCAGCAAATCATCAGCATTTAGACATGTGTGAGCCTCCTTTTTAACCTAGAAGTATAATACTGTAGATGCAGAATGCATCTGATGCAGATGCATTCCAGATGCCTAGAAGGTAGGTTCCATTTCTTCTTGAATGACACTGCACACTCATTGAATTAAATGGAATTGAATCCTACCCCACATTTTGATACCTCAACTTACTCCTTTCTTGCACATTTGGAAAACAATTCACAGACGAGAATGAAAAAGAGTAGAAAAAAGATTATCCAATGGCACCAAAAGATCCATTGACAATTTTATAAAACTTTATAGAAGTTTTACTAGTTTTACTATTGTTCAGATGTTATACCATTAGAGGCATTCCTCCTTGTTTAGGAGTTTGACACAATTTCTGTTTTGGCACATGTTTCATTTGGTTTTTGTTCCAATCATGTCAGAGTTTGATTTAACTAAAATCTGTTGCAATACGTGACTGGCAGTCAAACAGCAATTCCCTAGCAATGGGGCTATATATCTGAGCTGTTACAATCATTCATTGCCATTGCTCTCTTAAAATCTGTTTTTGTGGTTGTTCCCATGAGCTTGTGCTTCACGAGCTGAAACACAGGCAGCAAAAGCATAAGACAAGCCTAGAAAGGAATAATCTAGACGTTTATTTAAGTGTGAGATATCTGGCAGATAGTAACAATATAGGCAGAAGGTTTTTTTAAACAAGGAGACAAAAACAAGGGCCCTAAAACCAAGAGGAAAAGGTGAATCCAAGGAGGAGAACTTGAGTTTGATAGTGAGAAGGGTATGGGTTCTGGATCTAAATAGATTTGGATGGAAAGCCTACCTCTCTCATTTTCTAGCCCCTGACCTTTGCCAATTTTATTTCACTATTGGAGCTCTCAGTTCCCTCACCTTTAAACTTGAGAAAATAACATCTATTTCAAAGGAAAAATGTGATGAAAAGGAGATTTCCTGCCAAGCCTATGTTTTCTCTTAAACAGAAGTCATTACTACTGTTATTGTTATTTGGGCAGTCTACAAAAGTAAGAAAAAGGAAACTCTTACATCCAGAAATCTCAGAAAAGATAAACAATTGCCAGCAAGTCAGGAGTGTTTTGACCTTTGAGCCTGAGGAAATCATTTGCTCTGAGCTTATGAATGCCCCTTGTAATATATAGGTGTAGAAAGTAAATAGTAAGGCATACTACTAATTTTTATTCTCCCAAGTGAGAAAGGATATCCATAGCTTATTTTTTTTTTTTTACTTAGTGATAGTGAACATAGTTATTAGGAATATAAATGAGGTCAAAATGAGTGTGCTTCCTGGTCTTGCTAATTCTCTTCATAACTCACACCCATCAAATGTGTTACTTTCTAGTCCGAAGTTAGAGATATAAGGAGATATAAAACACAAAACCTGCTCAGAGTGTATATTAGAGGACACTAAAAACAATAACTAGAATGTGTGTGTAATCCAGCGAGACAACATTAAACAAGGCAATGATCAAAGAGAAATATTAGCCAGGCATTACATCTGGAAATAGGTAAACCTGGAGTCAGATTTAGAGGTGGAGGGAAGGACAGGAGAAACTAACACTTTTTGAGGGACTGCTCTAAGCCAGGTACCATGCCAGGGACTGTATAGATGCCCCTCACTTAATCTATTTAATCTTTCAATAATCCTGGGAGGTGTAATTATCATCTCCATTGTACACTGCTATAGATAGACAGAGGTTGGTAAGTGGCAGAGTTGGAGTTAGCACGCTGGTTGATCAAAATTCATGAGTTGTACCTTACCCAATATAACTGGTAGTCCTCTCCATGGGAGGACTGTTTGGGGGTTAGGTGGGGACAATTTCTGGAACAAAGGGTAAAATTAACATATTTTACGAGATGTTTAATTAATACACTGCCTAAGAGCTGATCTGAATTGACCTGGCTGGAACGATCCTCTGAGTTCAGTAGTGAGAAATTAGTTTGGAGTGGTGAAAAGATAATGTATAGAAAGCTACACTAAACAGAGAATTATCTGTCTAAAGTATATATCTGTGAGCATGTCTCTGTAATAACTGTCCCTAATTTTATCAGGAAAGTATCAAATTCAAAGGAAATCAAAGCACAAAATTTTGATAACTGTAACAAGACTCTATCTTTTTATTGAGCTTGTTCTAATAATCTCCAGAAAAAGAGAAAATTCAATCTGATGCCATTCCATTGTCTATCATTACCTGTGTGTTTCAGAAAAGATCATTGACTAGTTCAAGGTTTCTCATCCATTACTGTAATGTGTGGTTTCTATTCCCTTACTAGAATGGCAAGTTATTTGTATGTAAAAACATTCTTGTCAGTGAGTTAAAAGTTGCTTGCAATAGTTGCTATAATAGAATGTAATCATTTTCAGGTACTAGGAACTGAGGAAGAAAGAATGGAAGTTTAGTAATTTACATAACTCCTGCCTTATACTTTATCACTTAACTACTTTGAGATGCCCTGAGAAGAGACAGCATGGCTGGGAAATGGGAACTCTGTAAAAAGTACCTTAAAAAGACCTATTTTTTCCAGCTTCCTTAATTTGAAAATAAAATTGAAATTTTAGAAAGTCATCAGGTAACAGCATGTATTTATTTTTCATCTTTATAGCTACTGGAATTTAAGAATAATAAAACATGAGAGTGAGACTCATCACATATCACAAAAATCATACCAGCTTACAAGAAAGTTGCCTCACTTGCGGTCCTCTCAAAAGTATTAAAAACTTTTGAGTGTTTTCAAAGGTAGATGGAGCATGGCCTGCAGGCTAAATTCAACCAGCAAATGCACTTTGTTTGGTCTGCATCATTTAATTTTAATTGAATTTAATTTGTGTAAACTTAGGATTTACATAAAACTCTAGACAGATGTCCACATCTCTTTTCTAAAGATGTTGTGAGAAAATAGTTGATCAAACTCCTTTTAATTTAAAGAGAATTTGTTTTTAAGTTGATTGTTTAAAATGAAACTAATCTAGCTGATGCTGACTTAGTGCCAAAGGAGAGAAACACAAAAAGCTAAAGCCTTTGGAAGGGACTTGTTCAGTTGTTGAGTCTGGGGTTAATAAATGTTATCAATGTTTGTAACCTAGTAAAACAACAGGCACATTTTTCAGACTGGTAAACCAGAGTCCCTGCCCAGCAGATGTGTATGGTCTAAGAGAGAGTGGTAAAGAAAACTGCTGTCAACTTCAATCTGTAGCTCTTAAGTCCACATGGCCTTAAACTTCCTAGAATCTGAGCACCTTCTGGGAAGCTGAGAAATATTTAGCAGCTTTGCATATATGATCATTTGTTTTTTTTGTTTTGTTTTTCTTGGCCGTGCCACATGGCATGTGGGATCTTAGTTCCCTGACCAGGGATCGAACCTGTGCCCCCTGCAGTGGAAGCTCAGAGACCTAACAACTGGACAATGAGGGAAGTCCCAGATATATGATCATTTGGATCTTGAGTATTTGTGGTAAGCATACTAATGGCCCCAAAGAGGTCAACATCCTAATCCTGGAAATCTGTAAATATGTTAGTCTACATGGCAAAGAGTACTCAAGGCTGAAGATATAGATAAGGTTGCTAATCTTTACTTACTCAACTGATATTCAATTAGGGAGAGTATCCTGAATTATCCAGGTGGGTCCAAGGAAATCACAATAGTCTTTGAAAGCTGAAGTGGGAGGCAGAAGAGAGAGAATCAGACAGATGGCAGCATGAGGAAGTTTCAGCAGGAAGCTGCTAATGAAGATGGAGAAGGGGCCAAAAGCCAAGGAATGTGGGTGGCCTCTAGAAACTGAAAAAGCAAACCAACCAAAAAAAAAGGAAACAGATTTCCCCCTAAAGCCTCTGAAGAGGAACACAGCCTTAAGTAACTTAATTTTAGCCTAGTGAGGCCAGTGTCAGAACTCTGACTTAAAAAAAAAAAAAAAAAAAAACTGTAAGATAATAAACTTGTTCTAAGCCATGAAATTTGTGGTAATTTGCTACAGCATCAATAGAACTCTAATACAGATTTTGTAACTGAAGTAGAGTGATGCTATAATAAATGCCAAAGATGTAGGAATGGCTTTGGAATTTGGCACTGGGAAGAGGCTGGAAAAATTTTGAGGAACATGATAGAAAAAGCTTCAATTGACCTGAACAAATGTTAGTAAAAACATGAATGTTAAAGGCTCTGCTGATAAGGGCTCAAGAAAAAAAAAAATTTGAGAAGACTGGTAGATAAAGTATATATTGCCTAAGAGAATACCTAAATTGTGATGAATAGATTATTTGTAAAAATATGTACCTTTAAGGCATTGCTCATGAGAGCTCAGAGGGAAATGAAGAACAATTTTGTTAGAAATTGGAGAAAAGCTGATTCCTGTTACACGGTAGGAGAAAGCTATACAGAATTGTAAAAGGTATAATTGCACATTCAGCTGAGATTTCCCAGTAAAATCTTGCTGCCTGGTTTCTTCTTGCCGCTTGTAGTAAAATGTGAGAGGAAAGAGATAGATACAGATAAGAACTGTTAAGCAAAATGAAATCAGAAACTGGTGATTTGGGATATTCTCAGTCTAGCAGATCACAAAAGACATTACATTAGGAGATTCATGGTTAGGAAATCTGCTCTAAAGAAAAAGCCAAAGATGTGGCTAGACAACCCTTTGCTGATACTTCAAAAACATCAAAAAGTCAGCGTATTTATTCATGCAAAAGGCTCTTTGAGAAAATTAAGCATATGACTCATAGATCTTCTCAGCCATTTAAGCAGAAGCCAAAAAAATCGAGATGAGATTAAGCAGAGGAACTTTTTGTCTAATGCAGTGAATCCAAGAGAAATACATAGAAGGCTCACGTATTTTTGGAGAACTGTGTAATAGCCTAAAAAGTGCCAGCTTGAAGATTATCCTGCATTTTACAGGTAGGCTCAAAGTAATCAGGAGATTACTTAAAGTGGAAGAGGGAGGCAGAAGAGAAAGAACTGAGCTGGATAAATGGGAACATGAGAAAAAAAATGACCTTTAGTTGCTGGCTTTAATAAAAGAGAGAGGAAGAAGAAATGAACCAAGGAATGTAGGTGGCCTCTAAAAACTGGAAAAGGCAAGGAAATTGATTCTCTCCCAGAACCTTCAGTAGGAAACACAAATTTGTAACACTTTTATATTAATCCAATGATACCCAAAAGACTCTAACCTCCAGGTACCATTTATATGATTATAGACGATGAGGGAACATTTCCCAACTGACTGTAATAGTATTATTCTGATACATAAAGCAGACAAAGACCATATAAAAAAGAAAACTATAGACAAATATATCTTATGAAGCTAGACAAAAAGTCATTAACGAAATATCAGAAAACCCAATCCAACTATGTATAAAAATAATTATACAACACGACCAAGGGAGATTTATTTCAAGCATGCAAGACTGGTTCAATATTTTAAAAATCAATGAATGTAGTCCACCATAAAAACAGGTGAAGAAGGAAATATCATATCATCATATCAATGAAGATGGAAGATCCATGTCAATTTTGTTAAAATCCAAATTCATTCCTGTTTAAAAATGAACAAGCAAACAAAAAAGCTCTCACAAATCTAGTTATAGGAGGGAACTCTTTCAAATTGAGAAAGAACATATTCTCCCCAAAATAACAAAAACAAACAAAACTCCATACTCAGCATCATACTTAAGTGGAAAACTGAATTCCTTCTCTATAAGATTGGAGAAAAGGAGAGAATGTCCACTTTCACCAGTGTTACTGACCAAAATACCAGAAGTTCTACTGAGTTCAAAAAGGCAAGAAAAAGAAAATAAAAAACATACAGCTTGGAAATGAAAGACTACAATTGACTATATACATAGAAAGTTCCAGGTACTCTACATACACACACACAACCTCAAAAAACTGATAAAGTTCACTGGATACATGCACAACATGTAAGAATCAATCACATTTCTACATACTTACAATGAACATGTAGAAACCAAAATTAAAAACACAAAACCACTCACAGTGGAAATAAAAAGGAAATAACAAAAGGAAATAAAAAGTTAGATATATGCCTATATAAACATGTACAGAATCTGTGTCGAAAAATATGGATAAAAGAAATCAATGAAAACACAATCAGAGGCACATAACTTGTTAATAGATTTAAAGACTCAATACAGTAAAAGTGCCAATATTCCCCAAGTTGATCCATAGGATTAAGACAATTCTTACCAAAACTGCAGTATGGATTTTTTTTTTTAGTCATAGCAAACGTATTCTAAAGTTTATATTGAAAGGTGAATAAAGAAGAATAAAGTGGGAAGAATCACTCTACTCAATATTAAGACCTATTTTATACCAATAAAAATCAAGACAATGTCAAGACAATGTGATATTAATATAAGGATAGACACATATATCAGTAGAACATAATACAGGACACAGAAGTAGAGTCACACAAATATTCTCAACTGCATTTTGAGAAAAGAACAAAATAAACTCAATTGTGGAAGGATAATTTTTTTCCACAAATGGCGCTGGAGCATAATTAGAAATCCATAGGCAAAAACATGAACTTCAACCCAAACCTCACACCTTATAAATGATTAAATCAGAGCAGAGTATCAACTTAAACATAAAATGTAAAACTATAATTTTATTTAAAATGTTTAAAAGTTAAGAAAATAGGAGGAAATCACTGGGATGTATGGCTAAGCAAAACTTGACACCAAAAACATAATCCATAAAAGCATATTGAAAAATTACACCTTATCAAAATTAAAAACGTTTGCTCTGCAAAAGCCCATGTGAAAACAGTGAAAAGAAAAACTATAGATTGGGAAAATGTGTTTGCAAACCATGTATCCCCAAAAGGTTTAGTACCTAGAGTATATAAAAACTCTCATAACTCAATAGTAAACAAACAAAATAGAAATCCAATTAGAAAATGGCAAATGGCATAAATAAACATTTCATTTAAGAGGATATACACAAGGCAAATAAGCATCTGAAAAGATGGTCAACATCATTAGCCATTAGGTAAATGAAAATTAAAAGTTCAGTGAAATATTAGTACATACCTATGAGAATTGCTAAAATAAAAAGATAGTGACAATATTTCAGGGTCTGTTCTAACAGGTAAAGACCTTGGAAGTCATCACTTTTATCCTCACAACAAGAAAAGAGATGAAGAAACTGAATCAATAACTTTTCTTAGATTTATCACAGAAAACTGCCACTCCAGAGTAGGAAGGATGTGTGGATACAGAGTCACAGCTTACCAGGAGCAGAAGCTTCTGAACTGCTCGGGGCTGAATGTGGACCAGCTTGAGAGTCAAAACTCCTGAAGTCATAGTTTTAGAGAATCCTCCACATTTTCATGAGTTTTACCACCAGGAATTATAACAGGTCCTCATGCTGAAGCTGGGAGGAAAATTCCCTTGTGATTTCAGTAGCAGGAGGAAAAAGTAACGATTTTGAAATACATCTGGGGGAAAGTAACCATTCTGAAAAATTCCCAAAGCATTTTGTTCCTCATAACACAGACATGCTCCCAACAAAAACTACCAGAGCCTTAACTGAACTGGGTTGGGGGGGAGATATTTAGCTAATTCCAGTCCACCCTAGCCTTCCTGTCTCAAGTAAGAGGACAAAAAAAAAGCTAAGAAAATTTTCTGAAGCTCACAGCCCAGGGGCTGTGGCCTCTTAAAAGGATGAAGATTTAATGAAAATAGTATAGAATGCTTCCTCTCCTCAATAGCTAACCACCATATCAACATGCCTCCAGTATAATAACAGCAGATTAAAACTGAGAGGTCTTCTAGAGACAGACTGTTATGTAAGAAGGAATTGTTAGGGAAACATTAAGATAAAAACAAGTCCTCTAGAGGAAATTGAAGCCTCTGGCATCCATAGTTACAGCCACCTTAATTAAGCACAGACCCACTACTAGCCAGCTTAAAAAAAACTCACACAAACAGCCTATTTACCTCAGTTCCTATCACCTCATACAACTTGTCTGGTTTTCAGTAAAAAATTGCAAGGCATTTTAAAAGGCAAGAAAAAGCACAGTGTAAAGAGTCAAACAATCATTAGGGCTATCTTAGATATAGTGGAGATTTTGGAAATAACAGACGTGGGATTTAAAATAACTATGATTAATATGTTAAGGATTTCTAATTAAAATGAAAAGTGGACAATATACAAGAACAGAAAGATGATATGAACAGAGAAATTTAAAACTCTGAGAAACTAGCAAAAGGAAGTCAAAAATCACTTTAACAGAAATGAAGAGTAACTGATAGATGGGTTCACCTGCACACAAACACAGTCAAAAAAGAACTGAGTTTGAAAATACGTCAGTCAAAAATTCATAAGCTAAAATGCAAATAGAAAAATGAACTAAAAAAAACACATAATATCCAAGAGTTTAGGGATAATTATGAAAGATTTAACATATAACATGATGGTAATATCAGAAAAGAAGAGAGAAACGGAAGAAATATAACAATGACTAAAAACTTCCAACATCAATTCTGAAAATTAAAAACAGACACCAAATCCAGATCTAAGAAGCTCATAGAATACCAACTAGGATAAGTACTAAAGAATCTATCGCTAGGCATATCAATTTTTTAACTGCAAAATTCACAGACAAAGAAACAAAATACGGAAATAAGCCAGAGGGCACCTTACGTTTGGAGGAGCAGGGATAAAAGTTACAACTGACTTTTCCATAGAAACTTCATGCAAGCAAGAAAAGTGGAGTGAAATATTTAAAGTATGGAAAGAAAGAAAGAAAAAAAACCCCAGAATTCTATAGCCAGCAGAATTCTATATCAGCAAAATTATCCTTCAATTGTAAATAAGAAATAAGCCGTTCTTAGACAAATAAAGATTGAGGGAATTTGCCTGTCTTGTAAGACAAATGGCAAATTTTTTTTTTCAGAGAAAAGGGAAATGATATACATAAGAAATGTGATTTATAGATAAGATCTATGAATCTAACAGAGAGTTAAAGAAGGAAAAAATGAAGGTAAACTAAATTATTTTATATCCTTCACTGATCTAATAGAAAACTGTTTTTCAAAATAATAATAGCAACAATGTATTGGGTTAAAATAGCTTATAGATAAGTATACAATGAATGGAAGCCAAGTTACAAGGGATGGAGAGAGGAATTGAGAGTATCCTCTTATAAGGCAAGTGCACTACACATGAAGTGGTACAGTGTTATTTAAAGGTAGAGTTTTGCTATTTGAAAGTGGAGTAAAGTCAGCTGTAAATGTATCCTGCTACCCCTAGAGAAGGTATAAAACATTCTAAAAGAAATACAACTGATATACTGAGAGGAGAGAAAATGAAATAGTAATTTAAAATCAGATAGGACAAAAAAAATGGGAAGTGTTTTTTAAAGTAACATAGGAAAAAAGCAAAAAATAGAAAATATGTACAAATATGGTATCCACTAATCCAGTTACATCAATAATCACATTAAATGTAAATGGTCTAAAAACACCAATTAAAACTCAGATTCTATCACAATGAACTTCTTTTTTTTTAATTTATTTTATTTTTATTTTTTAACATCTTTACTGGAGTATAATTGCTTTACAATGGTGTGTTAGTTTCTGCTTTATAACAAAGTGAATCAGCTATACATATACATATATCAGCATATCTCCCTCCCACCCTCCCTATCCCACCCTTCTAAGTGGTCACAAAGCACAGAGCTGATCTCCCTGAGCTATGCAGCTGCTTCCTACTAGCTATCTATTTTAAAATTAGTTGTATATACAGGTCCACGCCAACCTCTCACTTCGTCCCAGCTTACTGTTCCCCCTCCCTGTGTCTTCAAGTCCATTCTCTACATCTGAATCTTTATTCCTGTCCTGTCCCTAGGTTCTGCATAAACAGTTCTTTTTTTTTTTTAGATTCCATATATATGTGTTAGCATATGGTATTTGTTTTTCTCTTTCTAACTTACTTACTTCAGTATGACAGTCTCTACTTCCATACACCTCACTACAAATAACCCAACTTCGTTTCTTTTTATGGCTGAGTAATATTCCATTGTATATATGTGCCACATCTCCTTTATCCATTCATCTGTCAATGGACACTTAGGTTGCTTCCATGTCCTGGCTATTGTAAACAGAGCTGCAATGAACACTGTGGTACATGACACTTTTTGAATTATTGTTTTCTCAGGGTATATGCTCAGTAGTGGGATTGCTGGGTCATAAGGTAGTTCTATTTTTAGTTTTTGAAGGACCCTCCATACTGTTCTCCCTAGTGGCTATATCAATTTACATTCGCACCAACAGTGCAAGAGGGTTCCCTTTTCTCCACATCCTCTCCAGCATTTATTGTTTGTAGAGTTTTTGATGATGCCATTCTGAATGGTGTGAGGTGATACCACACCATAGTTTTATTTGCATTTCTCTAATGATTAGTGATGTTGAGCATTCTTTCATGTGTTTGTTGGCAATCTGTATCTCTTCTTGGGAGAAATGTCTATTTAGGTCTTCGGCCCATTTTTGGATTGGGTTGTTTGTTTTTATAATATTGAGCTGCATGAGCTGTTTCTATATTTTGGAGATTAATCCTTTGTCAGTTGCTTAATTTGCAAATATTTTCTCCCATTCTGAGGGTTATCTTTTCGTCTTGTTTATGGTTTCCTTTGCTGTGCAAAAGTTTTTAAGTTTCACTAGTCCCATTTGTTTATTTTTCTTTTTATTTCAATTCCTCTAGGATCTTGCTGTGATTTATGTCATAGAGTGTTCCGCCTAGGTTTTCCTCTAAGACTTTTATAGTGTCTGGCCTTACATTTAGGTCTTTAATCCATTTTGAGGTTATTTTGGTGTATGGTGTTAGGGAGTATTCTAATTTCATTCTTTTACATATAGCTGTCCAGTTTTCACAGCACCACCTACTGAAGAGGCTGTCTTTTCTCCACTGTATATTCTTGCCTCCCTTATCAAAAATAAGGTGAGCATATGTGCATGGGTTTATCTCTGGGCTTTCTATCCTGTTCCACTGATCTATATTTTTGTTTTTGTGCCAGTACCATACTGTCTTGATTACTGGAGCTTTGTAGTATAGTCTGAAGTCAGGGCGCTTGATTCCTCCAGCTCCATATTTCCTTCTCAACAATGCTTTGGCTATTCAGGGTCTTTTGTGTTTCCATACAAATTGTGAAATTTTTGTTCTAGTTCTGTGAAAAATGTCACTGGTAGTTTGATAGGGATTGCATTCAATCTGTAGATTGCTCTGGGTAGTAGAGTCATTTTCACAATGTTGATTTTTCCAATTCAAGAACATGGTATATCTCTCCATCTGTTTGTATCATCTTTAAATTCATCAATGTCTTATAATTTTCTGCATACAGGTCATTTGTCTCCTTAGGCAGCTTTATTCCTAGGTATTTTATTCTTTTTGGTGCAGTGGTAAATGGGAGTGTTTCCTTAATTTCTCTTTCAGATTTTTCATCATTAGTGTATAGGAATGCAAGAGATTTCTCAGCATTAATTTTGTATCCTGCTACTTTACCAAATTCATTGATAAGCTCTAGTAGATTTTTTGTTAGCATCCTTAGGATTCTCCACATATAGTATCATGTCATCTGCAAACAGTGACAGCTTTACTTCTTCTTTTCGGATTTGTATTCCTTTTATTTATTTTTCTTCTCTGATTGCTGTGGGTAAAAGTTCCAAAACTATTTTGAATAACAGTGGTGAGAGTGTGCAACCTTGTCTTGTTCCTGACCTCAGTGGAAACGGTTTCAGTTTTTCACCATTGAGAAAGATGTGGGCTCTGGCTTTGTCATATATGGGCTTTATTATGTTGAGGTTATTTCCCTTTATGCCTACTTTCTGGAAAGTTTTTCTCATAAATGGGTGTTGAATTTTGTTGAAATATTTTTCTGCATTTATTGAGATGATCATATGGTTTTTATCCTTCTATTTGTTAATATGGTATATTACATTGATTGATTTGTGTGTATTGAAGAATCCTTGCATTCCTTAGATAAACCCCACTTGATTATGGTGTATGATCCTTTTAATATGCTGTTGGACTCTGTTTGCTAGTATTTTGTTGAGGATTTTTGCATCTATGTTCATCACTGATATTGGTCTGTAGTTTTCTTTGTGACATCTTTCTCTGGTTTTGTTATCAGGATGATGGTGGTCTCATAGAATGGGTTTGGGAGTATTCCTCCCTCTGCTATATTCTGGAAGAGTTTGAGAAGGATAGGTGTAAGCTCCTCTCTCAAAGTTTGATAGAATTCACCTGGGAAGCCATCTTGTCTTGGGCTTTTGTTTGTTGGAAGATTTTTTTTTTTTTTTTTGTGGTACGCGGGCCTCTCACTGTTGTGGCCTCTCCCGTTGCGGAGCACAGGCTCCGGATGTGCAGGCTCAGCGGCCATAGCTCACAGGCCCAGCCGCTCCATGGCATGTGGGATTTTCCCAGACCGGGGCACAAACCCGTGTCCCCTGCATTGGCAGGTGGACTCTCAACCGCTGCACCACCAGGGAAGCCCTGTTGGAAGGTTTTTAATCACAGTTTCAATTTCAGTGCTTGTGACTGGTCTGTTCATATTTTCTCTTTCTTTCTGGTTCAGTCTCGGAAGCTTGTGCTTTTCTAAGAATTTGTCCATTTCTTCCAGGTTGTCCATTTTATTGGCATATTGCTTGTAGTAATCTCTCATGATCCTTTCTTTTTTTTCAGTGCCAGTTGTTACTTTTCCTTTTTCATTTCTAATTCTATTGATTTGCGCCTTCTCCCTTTTTTCTCTTCTTCATTAGTATGGCTAATGGTTTATCAATTTTGTTTATCTTCTCACAGAACCAGCTTTAGTTTTATTGACCTTTGCTACCGTTTCCTTCATTTCTTTTTCATTTATTTCAGATCTGACTTTTATGATTTCCTTCCTTCTGCTAATTTGGGGTTTTTTTTGTTCTTTCTCTAATTGCTCTAGGTGTAAGGTTAGGTTGTTTATTTGAGATGTTTGTTGTTTCTTGAGGTAGGATTGTATTGCTATAAACTTCCCTCTTAGAACTGCTTTTGCTGCATCCCATAGGTTTTGGGTTGGCGTGTTTTCATTGTCATTTGTTTCTAGGTATTTTTTGATTTCCTCTTTGATTTCTTCAGTGAACTCTTGGTTATTAAGTAGTGTATTGTTTTGCCTCCATGTGTTTGTATTTTTTACAGATTTTTTCCCTATAATTGATATCCAGCCTCATAGCATTGTTGTAGAAAAAGATACTTGATATGATTTCAATTTTCTTAAATTTACCAAGGCTTGATTTGTGACCCATATGATCTATCCTGGAGAATGTTCCATGAGCACTTGAGAAGAAAGTGTATTCTTTATTGCGGGGATGGAATTTCCTATAAATGTCAATTAAGTCCATCTTGTTTAATATATCATTTATAGCTTGTGTTTCCTTATTTATTTTTATTTTGGATGATCTGTCCTTGGTGAAAATGGGGTTTAAAGTCCCTTAATATGATTGTGTTACTGTCGATTTCCCCTTCGATGGCTGTTAGTATTTGCCTTATGTATTGAGGTGCTCCTATGTTGGCTGCATAAATATTTTCAACTGTTATATCTTCCAGTTGGATTGATCCCTTGTTTATTATGTAGTGTCCTTGTTTGTCTGTTGTAATAGTCTGTATTCTAAAATTTATTTTGTCTGATATGAGAGTTGCTTCCATCCCCTCAATTGCAGTCTGTATGTGTCTCTAGGTCTGAAGTGGGTCTCTTGTAGACAGCATATATATGGGTTTTGTTTTTGTACCCATTCAGCCAGTCTATGTCTTTTGGTTGGAGCATTTAATCCATTTACATTTAAGGTAATTATCGATATGTGTGTTCCTATTACCATTTTCTTAATAGTTTTGGGTTTGTTACTGTAGGTCTTTTCCTTCTCTAGTGTTTCCTGCCTAGAGAAGTTCCTTTAGCATTTGCTGTAAAGCTGGTTTGGTGGTGCAGAATTATCTTAGATTTTGCTTGTCTGTAAACGTTTTAATTTCTCCGTCAGATCTGAATGAGATCCTTGCTGGGTAGAGTAATCTTGGCTGTAGGTTTTTCCCTTCCATCACTTTAAATAAGTCCTGCCACTAACTTCTGGCTTGCAGAGTTTCTGCTCAAAGATCAGCTGTTAACCTTATGGGGATTCCCTTGTATGTTATTTGTTGTTCCTCCCTTGCTGCTTTTAATATTTTTTCTTTGTTTTAATTTTTGATAGTTTGATTAATATGTGTCTTGGTGTGTTTCTCCTTGGGTTTATCCTGTATGGGACTCTCTGCTTCCTGGACTTGATTGACTATTTCCTTTCCCATATTAGGGAAGTTTTCAACTATAACCTCTTCAAATATTTTCTCAGTCCCTTTCTTTTTACCTTCGTTTTCTGGGTCCCTTATAATTCAAACGTTGGTGCATTTAATGTTGTCCCAGAGGTCTCTGAGACTATCCTCAGTTCTTTTCATTCTTTTTTCTTTATTCTGCTCTGCAGTAGTTATTTCCACTATTTTATCTTCCAGGTCACTTATCCATTCTTCTGCCTCAGTTATTCTGCTATTGATTCTTCTAGAGAATTTTTAATTTCATTTATTGTGTTGTTCATCATTGTTCGCTCTTTAGTTCTTCTAGATCCTTGTTAAATGTTTCTTGTATTTTCTCCATTCTATTTCCAAGATTTTGGATCATCTTTACTATCATTACTCTGAATTCTTTTACTGGTAAACTGCCTATTTCCTCTTCATTTGTTTGCTCTGGTGGTTTTTTACCCTGCTCCTTCATCTGCTGTGTGTTTCTCTGTCTTCTCATTTTGCTTCACTTACTGTGTTTGGGGTCTGCTTTTTTGCAGGCTGCAGGTTCGTAGTCCCCGTTGTTTTTGGTGTCTGCCCCCAGTGGCTAAAGTTGGTTCAGTGGGTTGTGTAGGCTTACCTGTGGCAGGGACTAGTGCCTGTGATCTGGTGGATGAGGCTGGATCTTATCCTTCTGGTGGGCAGGACCGCAGCCAGTGGTGTGTTTTACAGTGTCTGTGACCTTATTATGATTCTAGGCAGCCCCTCTACTAACACATGGGGTTGTGTTCCTGTCTCACTAGTTGTTTGGCATAGGGTGTCCAGCCTGAGGCATGCCATGTGTTCTCCCTGGGAAGTTGTCCCTGCATCATGCGACCCTGGAAGTGGCAGGCTGCCCAGGCTCCCCAGAGGGGAGGTGTGAATAGTGACCTGTGCTTGCACACAAGATTCTTGGTGGCTGCAACAGCAGCCTTAGTGTTTCATGCCTGTCTCCCTGATCTGCGCTGATAGCTGTGGCTCGCTCCCATCTCTGGAGCTCATTTAGGCAGTGCTCTGAATCCCCTCTCCTCACGCACCCCGAAACAATGGTCTCTTGCCTCTTAGGCAGTTCTAGACTTTTTCCTGGACTCCCTCCCGTATAGCTGTGGTGCACTAGCCCCCTTCAGGCTGTGTTCACGCAGCCAACCCCAGTCCTCTCACTGGGATCCGACCAAAGCTGGAGCCTCAGCTGCCAGCCCCCACCCATCACGGCGGGTGAGCAGACAAGCCTCTCGGGTTGGTGAGTGCCGGTCGGCACTGATCCTCTGGGCAGGAATCTCTCCTCTTCGCCCTCCTCACCTCTGTTGCTGTGCTCTCCTCTGTGACTCCAAAGCTCCCCCCCTCTCTGCCACCCGCAGTCTCCACCAGGGAAGGGGCTTCCTACTGTGTGGAAACTTTTCCTCCTTCACAGCTCCCTCCCACTGGTGCAGGTCCCATCCCTATTCTTTTGTCTCTGTGTTTTCTTTTTTACTTTGCCCTACCCAGGTATGTGGGGAGTTCTTGCCTTTGGTAAGTCTGAGGTCTTCTGCCAGTATTCAGTAGGTGTTCTGTAGGAGTTGTTCTACATGTAGATGTATTTCTGATGTATTTGTGGGGACGAAGGTGATCTCTGTGTCTTACTCTTCCACCATCTTGAAGGTCTCTCCTATCACAATGAACTTTTAAAAAATAAGTAAAATCAAAACAAAGGAAAAAAAGCAACACACTACTCAGCTATATGCCATATGTAAAAAAAACCCCAAAAAAACCCCACTCTAAATATAAAGACACAGACAGATTAAAGTAGAGGGATAAAGAAATATATAGCAAGGGCTTCCCTGGTGGCGCACGGTTGAGAGTCCGCCTGCCAATGCAGGGGACACGGGTTCGTGCCCCGGTCCGGGAGGATCCCACATGCCACGGAGCGGCTGGGCCCGTGAGCCATGGCCACTGAGCCTGCGCGTCCGGAGCCTGTGCTCCACAACGGGAGAGGCCACAGCAGTGAGGCCTGCGTACCGCAAAAAAAAAAAAAAAAAAAAAAAAAGAAATATATAGCAACAGAACGCTAAGCAAAAGAAAGCTGGAGTAGCTATACTGATTTCAGAAAGCTGAACTCAAGCAAAGAAAATTATTAAAGATAAAGTGAGGCATGAAATAATTCTAAAGGAGTCATTTCTCCGGGAAGACATAATAATCCTTAATATGTAAACACCAAACAACAGAGCATACAAATGTGAGCAAAACCTGATGTGACTGCAAGGAGAAATAGATAAATTCACTTTTATAAGTGGAAATTTTATCACATCTCTGTGAGTAACTGACATATTTGGCAAGCAGAAAATAAGCATACAGTTGTACTGAACAGCACCATAAATCAACAATGGACATTTATACAATACTTTATCCAACAACAGCAGGATATGCATTCATCTTAAACTCACACAAAATGGTCAGAAAAATAGACCACATTCTGGGGTTTAAACAACATTTTAACACACTTAAAAGAATTCAAATGATATAAAGTATGCTTTCAGACCACAGTGGAACTAAACTACAAATCAATAACAGAAAGACATCTGGAAATCTCAAAATATTTAGAGATTAAACACTTCTAAATAAATAACACATGGGTCCAAGAAAAAGTCTCAAAGAAAATTTTAAAATATTTTAACTAATGACAATGAAAATACAACTCAGCAAAACGTGAGATGCAGTGAAAAAACTGCTTAGAGAGAAATTTGTAGTATTGAATGTTTCAATTAGAAAATAAAAAAGATCTGAACTCATTCATCTGAACTTCCACTTTAGAAAACTGAACACTGAAGAACAACATAAACATAAAGCAAGCAGGGGGAAAATAAATAATAAAAATTGAATCAGAAATTAATCAAATTGAGAGGAGGAGATCAAATGACAGAGTTGGAGGACATGCAACTCACCTCCCCCCATGAACATATCAAAAATACATCTACATGAGGAACAACTCTCACTGAAAAGTAACTGGAAACTGGCAGAGAGACTCCTGTACAACCAAGGCTGTAAGAATGATCCACACACAGTCGTGTAGGAAGAGATGTGACAGGTCAGGACCTGTGCCCCGTGGAGGGAATCAGAGGGAAAAAGAGATTATGTGGATGAAGATCCTAATTGGGGAGTGAGTGTTTCAAGCAACATATTGGGCATCCCAGTCCTGGGGTTCAACACAGGGAAGATGACCCCTTGGCTATAAAACAGGATGAAGAAAACTGAAGATGATACAAAGAAATGGAAAGATGCCCCATGCTCTTGGATTGGAAGAATTAATGGCCATACCCAAAACAATCTACAGATTTAATGCAATCCCTATCAAAATCTCCATGACACTTTTCACAGAACTATAACAAATAATGCTAAAATTTATATGGAACCATAAAAGACCCCAAATTACTAAAGCAATGTTGAGGGAAACAAAGTTGGAAATATTATGCTCCCTGACTTCAGAGTATAATACAAAGCTACAGTAGTATAGCTTTGTAACAGTATGGTACTGACACACACAAAAAAGACACATAGATCAACAGAACAAATAGAGAGCCCAAAAATAAATCCATGTACTTATGGTCAATTAATCTACAACAAAGAAGAGAAAAATATGAAATGGAGAAAGACAGTCTCTTCAAAAAGTGGTGCTGGGAAAACTGGGCAGCTACATGTAAAAAAAAAAAAATGAAATTAGAACATTTTCTCACACCATATACAAAAATAAACTCAAAATGGATTAAAGACCTAAATGTAAGACTGGAAACGATAAAACTCCTAGAAGAGGACACAGGCAGAACACCCTTTGACATAAATTGTAGCAATATTTTTTGGATATGTTTCCTAAGGCAAAAGAAATAAAAGCAAAAATAAACAAATGCGACCTAATTAAACTTAAAAGCTTTTGCATAGCAAAGAAAACCACTGACAAAGTGAAAAGACAGCCTACAGAATGGGAGAACATTTGTAAATGATATGACCAATAAGGGGTTAATATTCAAAATTTATAAGTAGCTTATAGAACTCAATAGCAAAAAAGAAATAAACGAACAAACAAAACACAAAGAACTCAATTTAAAAACTGGGCAGAATACTTGACCTGACATTTTTCCAAAGAAGACATACAGAATGTCAACAGGCATAAGAAAAGATATTCAGCAAAGAAATGTAAATTGAAAACACAATGAGATGTCACCTCACACCTGTCAGAATGGCTATCATCAAAAACATCACAAATAAGGAACGTTGTCAAGGATGTGGAGAAAAGGGAACCCTTTGTACACTACTGGTGGAAATGTAAATTGGTTCAGCCACTATGGAAAAAACAGAATGAAATTTCGTCAAAAAAGTACAAACAGAACTACCATATGATCCAGCAATTCCACACGTGGATATAGACTGGATAAAACAAAGACACTAATTCAAAGAGATACATGCACCCCAATGCTCACAGCAACATGATTTACAATAGCCAAGACACGGAAGCAACCTAAGTGTCCACCACCAGATGAATGGATAAAGAAGATGTGGTATAAATATACAATGGACTATTATTTGGCCATAAAATGAATGAAATTTGATCATTTGCAACAACATGGATGGATCTAGAGACTATTATGCTTAGTGAAATAAGTCAGACACATATCACTTTTATGTGGAATCTAAAAAAATAAAACATGTATACATATATATATTCATACATTATATATATATATGTCCATATATACACATTTACATATATATATGTATATATATGTATATAAACAAAACAGAAACAGTCTCACAGATATAGAGAACAAACTAATGATTATTCCTTACAACTACATGTGAGTCTGTAATGATTTCAAAATTAAAAAATCAATTTACAAAAAAGAGAGAAATGCAGTCCTTACATGATGTACTCTCTCAATGTCAGGTTGACATTAAGTGAAAATTTCTTGGCTGATTATATGCTACAGTAAAGTAGCATCGTTCTTGGTGTGTCATATGGACCAGGAATCCTGGTAGGGATACTCAGCACCCAGAGGAGATGAGGAAAGCCAACTTATCCTGGTCACTTGGAACAGAACAATGTAGAGATTCATTTATGTGTGTTATGTCCCCAAGGCAAATTTTTCACTGATTCTCTATTAGTTCTAATCACATTGCCTATAGGATATATTCAAACTAGCCCATCACCAGCGCTCAGTCTTTGAAACCCAAAGTGTCTGTTTATAATGCTTTTGCCAAAGTTCCAGAGCAGAACTCAGGAATACAATAATAATGATATTAATAGTAAGAATAATAGTTAATATTTACTGAATGCTTATCACATGCCCAACATGATTCTCATTAGTTCACAGGAACTATATAATTTAATTACCCACTAAGTCCAGGAGCTGACTAAACTTTGAAATCACATTTTTCAGCTGACTTAACTGATTTACAAAGAAAGCTAAGTGATTTTCCCCATGATGAAACAGTTTGTAAGTGGTGAAAGCAGAGTTTGAACTAAGCTAATATGATCTGGAGACTGTTATCACAACATTCTGCTCTATTGCCTTTACAGAGCAAACCTGCATAACTCATAAAAGGATCCCTGGAGAAACATATTCAGAGAAAAAAAAAACTAACATTAACATTGGAGCAGGTATACTGAGAAGAAATAATAAGCATTAAAAACCTGGAAACTGTATATATATCTAATACTTTGTTACGTAGGGATTCTGGTAAAAGAAATCAATGCAGACCAACTGAAGATTCAGAGTCTACCCCTTCACAGGCGAGGGATCCTGCATTAGAAGCCCGGTGTCAAATTTGTTGATACTAGACTCTCTGACACCGGTACACCTAGGATTGACAGTTTCTGTCAATTTAAATCTTTCCTTCGAATCAGCCATGCATTCCTGTTCATTTGTACTCCTTGTGATTTTTTTTTTTTGAAAACTGGCCATTTGATTATTTTAATGTGATATATCTGGAAATGAGATTCTCCCCTTCTCCAGTGTTGCTGTTTTTTATTTATTGTTTAAGCTATTTAGCTAAGACTTTTCCAAACTATCTTTAAAAAGACTATTTCTTACTGGATGTGTTCACGGAAGTTTCTGGTCCTTTAGCTCATGTCCAACTAATGATTTGACAGAGATTTCCTTGAATTCTAGGAGCTGAAGCAGAGAGACAAACCAACAAATATTGAAATCATTCACCTCTCCCAGTCTTTGCAGATTGGCTCTGTGCTGGGGAAGTCCTTTACTGATTAGATAAGCTTGCTCTGAGCTTATGGAGCAGTCTGAGTTGAAAGTTTTTCGGTGTTCTCAGCACGTTTTACAGCATATGTCTTATTTGGGCATGCATGTGGCTTTACAGGCACCCCACCACCACACATTGTTTCTTTTGACTGTCCTAATTTCCCAAGGAGTCTCACCCCAGCTTCTCCTTCAGGTCTCATATAGTATGTTGTATATCTCTGCCTATCCTTTCTTTCCCAGGTATCTGTAGATTTGCATTTCCCTTGGAGCTTTTATAACCAGAGTCCAGTGCTTTTCCAGCTTGTGTTTCAAGTTATGCAAAAGAAAGACAAGTCATTCAGTACTGCAAGAAGCCACCCAGACATACACAGTATTAGAACATACATACACAGTATTTTGCAATACTGTGTATAAGATCAATTGTTTTCCCTCCTATTTCAAGGAGGAAGCTAGGAACCAGGTTGCTACTGCTCAAAACCAAGACTGCTACTCTGCCAGGAAGTGATGAGGCAGAAGTAAATAAAAATTTCACAAATGTTTTCTGTCATTTTTAAAGATTTTTTTTTTTACTTCACTGGGCTTTTGCTTGGTTGCCGTAATCCTCTGCTGTTTTCAAGAGTTTCCACGAAGTTGTTTCAGACAGCTTCTGGTTGTTTTTTGATGTTTCTGCAAGGGTTCAAGAACTTGGAGTTTCCTAGTTTCCCATTTTGCTCAAATTAGTATAAAGCACAAAACAAAACAGAAGATGAATAGGAGTAAAAAAGGAAGAGAACAATGAGAGTAAAGGAAGACTGGGAGGAGGAGGAAGACTAACAAACACAAACTAGACTATGCAAAATAAAAGGGTGGCTTTTGAGTTTATTTCCCATGATTTCATTCAAATTGGTGAATCCCAAATTTCTTAGAGTAATACTACTAAGCACCAATTATTGACAAAGTAACTATAAGCTAAGTATGTTTAGTACCCCATCTTATGTGAAAATCATTGTGATCCTTTTGCCACTTTTAAGTGGCACATTAAGTCAGAAGGAGTAAAGCAAACAGCTTTGATCTTTTGCCAAATCTTATTACTTAGCTAGTGGGGCCAATTTAGGAAATGTCAACACAAAGTCATAAACTAATTCAACCCACATTAACAAATTAATCAAGTACATAAAAATGCCTTATGAAAGCTTGTGGTAATAAATGATGTTGAGAAACAATTTTCCCCTAAAAATGTGCCAGGCCTTTCATATTTCAAGCTACAAAGAAATTAAGAGCAAAAACTGATAATAAAAATTAACATTTATGCTCCCCATGTACAAATAAGAGGTCTGGTAGATGTGAAATCTTATGACTTGAAGATATTGATCCCACCTGTCAATTAACATCAACTCACATTCTAACCTGTATCTTCTCTTATGCTGCTTTAAACCTTTTGGACCACAATTTCATAATCCATTCCCAAATATCTTCTACCTCCTGCATTGCATTTGAGTTCTGAATTAGATTGTATATTTATGAAATATACTTGAGTTGAAAGGGGTCAATCAGGATCCCTTATTGTAGAAGAATTATGGGTTAGAGTCAATGTTAAGTTGTCCACCTCTCACATTTTGGGAGATTGCTCTTATATCAAGCCTGAGAAAAAGAGCCTACAAACTGCATTTCATCACACTCCTAACATTTGCTCTTAAGAGCCATCAGATTAAGAGTCAATAAAGAAGGCCTCTGAAGATGGCATTAAGTTAATCTATGGTAAATTGGTTAGTTATGGCTTTAGCTGTCTCCTGTTGCAGAAGTCAATAAAATTCCCCCACTCATCTAACTGCATTTTTGTCTCTCTCTAAGGGGCTTTACGTGATGTATTTTGATCAAGTGAATTCATTATTAAATATAGCAAGTCTTGCTTAGGTTCCCAGGAATTCTCAGCCAAGTCGACCTAGAGATACCATGACCAGATGGTAACCTAGATAGATAGAACCTCCTTCTCATCCTCTTTCCCTGGTAACAAGGATTTCTATATGGACAATGATGCTCCACGGAGAAGCAACATTTACAACATGGCCTTGAAGAGGTATCAAGTATGCTTCTATTGTCCATTATGTATAGTATATATATATTCACATTCAATGTATACACATATACATGCACACGTATGTTAATATGTATGTATACACATACACTACTCATAATGGACAATAAAAGCAAACGTGATAGATTTTAAAGACCATGCTGTAAATACATATATATATATGTATACATGCAAATATATGTATGTAGGTAGTTATATATTGGTGTGCCTGTATATATGTATATTTATATGTATATTGTGCATATGTGTGTATCTGTGTGTGCGCATATGCATGTATCACTTCAGAAAAACCTGTGTTTAGTGTGTAGCACCCAGGCAAACATGCTCCACAAATTCAACTTGTATATTTTGCAGATTAAACTTGACATTAATTAAAAAAATATATACACACACACATATATACGTACACACAATATTCAAATATATACTTACATGTATTTTATATGTATATGTATGTATACGTACATATATATACAAAATTTTTGTTTCTTGTTTAACAAATCCTGCATTGCAGTTTTATTAACATTCATGAAGTATTGTGTTTTTAAGTCATACTGTAATCCAACTGTGAGTCAGGTACATCAATTGCATTATAGTATGATTAAAGAAACACAATACTTCATGAATGAAATATGAGTGAATCAATGGTATTCAAAGGAGAAGTGATGCCTGTAGACCCAGGGAAGGGTCTATGGATGACACGAAATATGAGCTATAATGAAAAGAGAAGGTGAAGCTTAGTCAAGTCTCAAGGTGAGAGAGGGGCTGTAGGTAAGGGAATGGCATGGAATAAAGGCAGAATGCTCAACATATATTCAGAGAGCAGTGAATGAGCAGTTCCTCTGGAATGGATGGTTGATAGATGAGAGGCATGTACAATGATGAAGGTAGGGAGAAACCAATCTCTATTACCTACAACTTTTCCTAGTAGAAGAATCCAATTATTTTTCAGTTAGAGTAATGATCAGATTAACAGAATGTAGAATTTAACATAGAATCATCACTTGCAAAGAAAAGTTCTGTAAAATATTATATGTATACTTACATAACTAAATCCATCAAAAGGTAAGTGTATGTATGTGTGTACATGTCTTTGAAATTTTACTGTATCTGTAATTTTAAAATTTGATTGGGACAAGGCTACTCTGAAGGCCTAACTTTGCAAAGGTGTGAAAATAGCATAAAGTGATTTTCTCTAGATGAAACATTGTATTTTTGTTTTTTAAGTTAGGTTTCCAATTTCCAGGAGTTTATACAAATTTATTTATTTTTCATGTAGTATTTATAATTTGTCAGACACTGTTCTTATTTATTTGTTTATTTATTTTTGGCTGCATTGGGTCTTCACTGCTGTGCATGGGCTTTCTCTAGTTGTGGTGCACAGGCCTCTCCTTATGGGGGCTTCTCTTGTTGCGGAGCACGGGGTCTAGGTGTGCGGGCTTCAGGAGTTGTGGCATGTGGGCTTCAGGAGTTGTGGCATGAGGGCTCAGTAGTTGTGGCTTGCGGGCTCTAGAGGGCAGGCTCAGTAGTGTGGCTCACGGGCTTAGCTGCTCCGTGACATGTGGGATCTTCCCAGACCAGGGCTCGAACCCGTGTCCCGTGAATTGGCAGGCGGATTCTTAACCACTGTGCCACCAGGGAAGCCTGACACAAGTTTAAAAATGAACTTACTGGACAAAAATCATGCTCAAGTCCTTGCTCCGAGAAAAGAACATCATGCAGTAATAGAAATAAGCAAACATATTGGCTTTACAAATGGATATCTTATGTTATCCACTTCATAGGTGGTGCAATAAGCAGAAGAGACTCAGGTCCTTACTCTGGGTTTTATGGACAACGAAGCAGAAGAAATTAGGTTACCCTTTTTCAGAGTCAAGGACTTCACCCAAGACTAGCTGCATTCAGTATCGAGGGAATACTTCAAAATTCCATGGGCTATGAGATATTTAGTCTCAGGTAACAGATTATATAGCTAGTGTCTTAATACAGAGGAGGGTAGCCAAATTTATTTTAATAAAGCATGAAGATCATGTGACCTTCTGTTTTGCCAACCTGGCTTTCTGAGTTTTCCCCTTTCTCAATAAAGCCCAATTCTTAACTCACTCCTTGTGAAATTGTGAATATAGTTCAGCCATATAAAGAAGGGAATACTGTCATTCGAAGTTGCATGAATGAAACTTGAGGGCATTATGCTAAGTGAAATAAGTCAGAGAAAGACAAGTACTGTGTGACAAGTGTGAATTCTAAAAATGTCACATTCATAGAAACAGAGAGCAGATTGCTGCTTACCAGAGGAGGGGGGCTGGGCTGTAGCAGAAAAGTGTGTGGTTGGTCAAAGGGTACATACTTCCAGTTATAAGATCCACAGTTCTGGAGATGTAGTGCATAGCACGGTGAGTGCAGTTAACAACACAGTATTGTGTATTTGAAAGTGGCTAAGACAGTAGACCTTAAAAGGTCTCACCACACACAAAATTGTACCTATGTCACGTGATGGATGTATTAACTAACATTTTTGTGGGAATCATTTCACAAAAATACATATATCCAATCACTAGGTTGTATACCTTAAACCTACACAATGACATATGTCAATTTTATCTCAGTAAACTAGGGGAAAAAAAGAGATGTTGTCCCAGAAAGGACATATCTGAAACAACATACAGTTATCTCCCTTACAGTCTTTAAAATATGATCAAAATATTTAAAAAGCAATCCCAAACTTATAGTTTACATACTGCTAACCAAAATCACCAGTGGCCTTTTCTTTCAAGATGGCGAAAAAAATAACAGACGCTTACATCCTTTTCTCCTCACACCATTGATTTCTTATAGTGAAATAGAGTATTTGATTAAAAACAAACACTACTGTATTTTTTGCTTTTATGAGTCTGATTATTTGAGATACTTCATATATGTGGAGTCACACGTGTTATTTTTTTTTCCCCCTCCTGGGATTGGCTTATTCCAGTTAGCATCATGTCCTCCAGGTTCATCTATGTAGTGACAAATGGCAGTTATTTCTTCTTTTTTAAGGCTTGATATTCCATTGTCTGTATAAACTACATTTTCATTATCCATTCACTTGTCTTAACACTGAGACTACAATAGTGGTTGTCAGTGTCTGAGGGGTGGGGGAAATGGGGAGTTGTTTTTCAGTGGGTATAAAGTTTCAGGTGTTCAAGATGAATAAATTCCAGAGATCTCCAGCGTAACATAGCGCCTACAGATAACAAGATAGCATTGTGCAATTCAAAATGTATAAATAGGGTAGATCTTATATTAAATGTTCTTACCATGAAATACAAACACAAACACAAAAGTGAAACAAGGAAACTTTGGGCGGTGTTTGATATACCTACTTCCATGATTGTGGTTGTGGTATCATGGGTATTTGCATACGTCCGAACTCATCAAATGGTACATGTTGAGTATATACAGTTCTCTGTATATCAGTTATACCACAATAAAACTGTTAAAACAAACGTAACATAAAAAACTTAAATGGAAACAGGAATTTCCCCCTACAAAAGGAAAACCAATAAATGTATGAAAGACCAAAAAAAAAGAAAAAAAGTAAGAAGCTTGACAATGACACCAAAGAGAGGAAGAGATAGCCTTCATAAACCTGACTGCTCTGTAGAACTCCCAGGAGACTCTGGATTCTGGGAAGCCTAGAAAGAGGGATGAAATGTATAGAAGATATGGCCAAATAAATATAGAGATTGATTTAGTGCTTTTATATGAAACCATAGACCTCATCATGTCCTTTAGCCACCTCCAGCCACAATGCCTACTACCCAGATGTTAGCCCCTTGGCAAATACAACAAAGGTTTATTCATTAAAACTTTATAATAGCTGGAATGAACTGAGACAACTAGTGATTGTCAGCATCAGCTATTTCCTCCCATCCTGAATGGGGCAGGGGGACGCTTACTCTCTGGCTCCTTTGAGGTCATCCTAAAAAGAGTCCTATCAATTGACAAGAAAATAGAACTCCCAGTCAGCGTTTCAATCATCAGAGTCTTGAATATCAATAGAAAACTGAGAATCATCAGACATTTGATGAAGCATGCAACATCAGAGAAAAAGATAGAGATAAACAAATGGAAAGGCTAATACAGAAGGAAACAGAGATTCCTAGGGAAGATAAATAACAACAAAATACATTAGTAACAAAATATATTATTAGTATAAACACATTTTTTTTGTATAAACCCTTAGGATTATACAGTAGTATAAAGTCTCTACATTTCTAATATTTTTATTTTAGTTACTCCATGTGTGAATAAACGTTTCTGTACGTGTATAATTTTTCTCCATTATTTCCAATCATCTTAGCCCAAGACCACTATGGGGCTGCATAGACCCAGCAAGCTGGGAATATGTGATTTTGTGTCTTTTCTCTTCTCGTTAAAAAGAACATAGTATTGATAATTACATTACCAAAGGTATTGAATTGCCTAGCATCTTTGGGCCACTTGCATTTTCTTCCAGAAACTTTTCTCAGCATTTGAAAATTTAATTTGCATTGCATATTTTACATGCTAAAATAGCTCATCATTTCTGAGAACTGTTTAAATGTTTTTCATTTATTACCCCATTTTATTCCCTAATAACCCAATGACAAATATTCTACTTTTACCCCTCTTTTATGAGATAGAGGAACCAAGGCAAAGTAAGACCAAGTATTATGACCTTACTAGACAAGGACTTAAAAAAGAAACTGTTGTAAATATTCTCAAAGAACTAAAGGGAAACACAGAGAAAGAACTAAAGGAAATCAACTAAACTATATACAAATACAACAACCAAAAAAAAGCACAAAATATTTACATATTAATGTTAATAAGTATACAATATGTACATGTAATTTGTGACATTAGTAACATAAAGGGGAAGGGAAGAGCTATAAAGGAGAACAGTCAGTGCAATTGAAGTTCAAGTGATATCAATTTAAGATACTGTTATAACTTTACAACATTGGAGGTAATCCCAATGATGATCACACCCACAAATCAGCAGAATAAACACCAAAGTAAACGAGAAGGGAATCAAATCATGTCAGTACTGAAAATCAACTAAACACAAAAGAAGGCAATGATGTAGGAGATGAGGAATAATAAAGAGATAAAACATACAGAAAACAAACAGCAAAATGGCAAGAGTCCTTCCTTATAAGTAATGACTTTATATAAGATAAATGAATTAAAATATCCAATTAAAAAGCATTCATTCCAAGAATGTTTATAAAAGAAAATAGAACCCAACTGTATGTTGCTGCCTATCTACAACAAAACTCACCCACTTTAAATCTATGGATATACACAGGTTGAAGCTGAAAGGATGGAAACAGATGTTTCATAAAAATAGTAACCAAAGAGAGTTGGGGTGACTATACAAATATCAGACAAAATAGACTTTAAGTTAAAAACAAATACAAGAGATGAAAAAGAACATTTTATATTGTTAAAAAAGTTGATTCATTAAGAAGACCTAACAAATATGGACCTATGTGCACCAACATCAGAGAGCAAAAATATGTGAAACAAACACTGACAGAATCTGCGAGAGAAAAAAAATTTTACAATTAATGCTTGGAAACTTCAATACTTTTAATAAAGGATAGAATAATGAGAAAGAAAATCAACAGGGAAATACAGGACTTGAGCAACAGCATAAGCCAATTAAACCTAACTGACATACAGAAAAATCCACCCAAGAACACAGAATACACATTTTTCTCAAGTGCACATGGAATATTCTCCAGGATAGAAAATATTTTAGATAACAAAACCTGACTTAATACATTTAAAAAATGAAATCATACAAAGTATATTTTCTGATCACAATGACATGAAGCTGGAAATCAATGAAAGAAGAAAAATTTTTAAATTTACAAACATGTGGAAAGTAAACAACATATTCTTAAGCAACCAATGTGTCTAAGGAGACACCACAAGGAAAATTAGAAAATGTACCTTAAGAAAAAAAGAAAAAGAAAGAAACACAACCTACTAAACTTATGGAAGGCAGTGAAACCAAAACTAAGAGGGAGATGTACAGCTGTAAATGCTTACATTAAAAAAGACATTTCTCAAATCAATAACCTAACTTTAAACCTTAAAGAAGGAAATAATAAAGATTAGAGCAGAGATAAATAAAACAGGTAATACAAAATCATTAGAGAAACCAGGGTGCCAGATCTGGTTCTTTGAGAAGATCAATAGAATTACCAAACATTTGGTTAGACTGAGAGAGAAAAAAGAAAGAAGACTGAAATTACTAAAATCAGAAGTAAAAATAGGGACTTTACTACCAAAATGTAAAGGAGTATAATAATAGTTATTGAAGAGAATATTTATACACCAGCAAATTGGATTGCCTAGATAAAATGAAAAACTTCCTAGAAAAACACAATATTCAAAAACTGAATCTTGAAGAAATAGAAAACTGGAATAGACTTATAACTAGTAATAAGACTTAACCAATATTCAAAAACCTCCCAAATAAGAAAACCTCAGAAGCATATGGCTTCACTGGTAAATTCTACCAAACATTTAAAGAAGAATTAACACCACTCTTCATCATATTCTTACAAAAAATTGAAAAGGAAGGAAAACTTCCTAACTTGTTCTATAATACCAGCATTAGACTAATGCCAAGCCAAACACACGGCCAAAAAGAAGAAAATTACTAACCAAGTTTCCTTACAAAAATCCTCAGCTAAATACTAGCAAACCAAATTTATCATGTTAAAAGGAGAATACAACAAGACCAAGTTGGATTTATTCCTTAAATGTAAGGATGGGTCAACATGTGAACCCAATAAATGTAAAATACCACATTAATAGAATAAAAGAAAAAAGTCATGGTCATCTCAACTGATGAATTAAAAAAAAAACCTTTTGACAAAAATTCAACACTCTTTCTTGATTAAAAAAACTGAATAAATCAGGGATAAAGTAAACTTTCCTACCATAATAAAGGCTCTATATGGAAAACCCATATACTCAATGCTAAAAATAATCATACTCAATGTTAAAAAAATTGATATGTTTTCCCATAAGATCAAAAAGCAAGGATTCCAGCTTTCACCATTTCTATTCAACATGGTACTGGAAATTCTAGAGAGAGAAATTAGGCAAGAAAAAGAAATAAAAGGTATACAAATGGGAAAGGAAGAAATAAAATTATCTCTGTTCACAGATTATATACATATATATATATATGCCCTAAATATCCCACACACAAAAGAATGATTTGATATAACAAACTAATTCAGCAAAATTTCAGGATATAAAATCAACACATAAACATTAGTAGCACATTAACATTAAAAAATTTGAAAAGAAAACTTAAGGAAAAATTCCACTTATAATAGCATCAGAAAGAAGAAACTACTTAGGAATTAATTTAATCAAGGAGGTGACAGACCTCTACACTGAAAACTATAAAACATTGCTGAAAGAAATTAAAGAAGACAAATAAATGGAAAATCATCCCATGTTCGTGGATTCGTAGGCTTGATACTGTTAAGATGACAATATTATCCAAAGAAATCAATAGGTTTAATGCAAAATCCAATGATATTTTTTCAGATATAGAAAAATCCACTCTAAAATTCATATGGAATCTCAAGGGACCCCAAGTAGCCAAATCAATCTTGAAAAAAGAGAACAAATGTGGAAGACTCACACTTCCTGACTTCAAACCTTACTATCCAGCTATAATATTCAATTCAAAAAAGACATAAACTTTAAGAGCTAAAATGTTAAAAACTCTTAGAAGAAGTTATAGGAGAATGTTACTTACACTGACTTTGGATGTGATTTATTGAATATGACCCTAGAAGCATAAACAACAAAAGAAAAATTGACAATTTTGATTTCATCAAAATTAAAAATGTTTGCACATCACAGGACACTATCAGGTAAATAAAAAGACAACTCATGGAATGGTAGCAAATATTTTAAAATCATATATCTGATAAAAGATTTTTAAAGAACTCTTACCACTCAACAAAACAGCAGCAAAACAACACAATTTTTAAAAATGAATAAAGAACTTGAATAAACAGTTTTCCCAAAAACAAAAACAAATGGCCAATAAGCACATAAAAAAGTGTTCAACCTCACGAGTCATTAAGAAAATGTAAGTCAAAACCACAATGAGATATTACTTCACACCTACTAGAATGGTTCTTATTAACCAAGACAAAACAAAACAAAAAGAAAATAACAAATATTGATGAGGATGTGGAAGAATTAGAAGCCTAAAGCACTGCTGTCAAGAATGGAAAATGTGTGCAACCATTGTGGAAAACAGTTTGGCAGTTTCTCAAAAAGTTAAACATAGAATCACCGTATGAACCATTATTTCCACTTCTGAGTATATACACCAAAGAATTGAAAGCAGGACTGTAATAGATAACTGTACATCAATGTTCACGTCAACATTACTCATAATAGCCAAATGTTGGAAACAAACCAAAAGTCCATCAAAAGACTGAATAACCAAAGTATGGTATACACACATAGTGGAATATTATTTACCCTTAAAAAGGAAAGAAACTCTAATACATCCTTCAACCTGATGAACCTTGAAAACATTATGCTAACTGAAATAAGCCTGACACAAAAAGACAAATCTTGTATGATTCCACTTATATTAAGCACCTACAATAGGCAAATACATAGAAAAAGTAAGTATGATAGAGTCTGAGATTTGACGTAGGAAAATGGTAAGTTATTGTTTAATAACATTTTCGAAGAAATCCAAGAAAGGGTGGAATCCAAAAGAAACAAGCCTACTGTAGATAATTTAGTCTCCAAGCCTTACAGAGAACTTATTTCTTAATATCACCCTACTTTCCACTTGGGCATTACTATAATATGGGCTGCTATCAGAACAGCAACATGTTCAAACTGAGTCAAGTGAAATCCAACTGACATGCATTACCTTTTTAGAGCAACGAACTTACACCCTGGGTTGTTAAATGTCCCAAGGAGTGTATGATTCTAATCAATTAATTATCTAGTTCTCTTCTTGTAAGGAGGAGGATATAAACAGGTAGAGAAAGAACCTAGAAGTGTGTACTTGTGTACCAATTCCTCATTCCTTGATAATTAACTAGAAGTCCCATCTAGAATGATGATGGAGAAGGAAACTGATCTGTCTTAACAATAAAGACATAGAATAACTTATATGTGTAAAATGCAAGGAGAAAAAATGATAATGTATAAATAGTCTTAAAGATTTTTTTCCAAGAATAATTTGAGCGAAGTATGGGAATCATACAATCCTTGTCATAACATGATACTATCAATATCAACAGCATACACAATAAATTTAGAGTGTCTATTAGGGTTTTATACTGAGGATTGTGTTATAAATAAGAAAGGAGAAAATAAAAAGTACTGGTTATATACTCTAGAATTTTTTGGTTAACAAGTGAAAGGAGTACAACGTGAATTAGCTTGCTGTTCAAGCAGCTTTATTGTTTCATAAAGTTCAAGGAGAGTTTTAACAATCAAACCTTGAAAAGGGAAAATAATGTACCTTGGCCCTAGGAATAAGTTGGCTCAGGCATTAATTTTTCCCAGATCTGGTTGCACAGCCTTCTTTTTGCATGTTGTGTCTACTTTCTTACTTTATAGACCTATCTCACCAACGAGCAAGGTTTTCATTGCTCCCAAAATTCAGATCTTTATCCCCGTGGTCTGCATCATTAGAGAGCCATTGATTGTCTCTGTTCCTTCTAAAAAGACTTAGAGAAGGACTCTGCTGGGCATAAATTGGGCTATTTGTCAAGCTTTGAATCAACAGTTTCAGGGTGTCTTGTAAGAAAATGAGCATCAGAGTGGAGTCCAGAATTGTCACTAGAAGAACAGAAAATATAATTCCCAGAAGAAGTGAGGTATCAGAGTCAGATAATTTATTTTCTTCACAGAAAAACCTGCTCTAAACAGTTCTATTTTTTGTGAAAATTACACAGGGAAGAAGGGCTTAAAAAGAGGAAACTTCCCCCAAACCTAAGAAATATAATAAAAAATAAAAATAATTATTTATGTAATACATAATAACTTATGAAGGGAAGGATAATGAAAATTAGAGGATTTCAGACTCTGAGGCACATGGGAAACTTTCTGCTCCCCAAACATACAATGTTCTTCTACCCTACTCTTCAAAGTTTATGGGACTGGATAATACTTATATGTCCATTAGTCATTCATCATAACTGCACTGCAATTATGTCTTTGTCTGCTCTCCACTAGACTATGGGCTGCTCACCTATATCTGCATTGTTTACAGCTATATTCTAAATACCTCCCTCAGTGCCTGGTATAGTGCAATGCCCAATGCAATGCATGTTACTGCCTAATACACTAATTAATCAACTGGCACAGTTATTTATAATATATAAATATATATAATTTACACTTATATATATATATTAATCAATTTTGCTTTAACATTTAGCATAGTGCAAGGAATATAGTAGATACTTATTGATTTTATGTCTTTTTGACATACAAAGAAAGAAGAGAAAAATTATGTATAGACTAGCATATTTGTGTAACTTTTTATATTAAGCCATGAAAATAAAGTACATTTATTAGAAGCACTGAGCCAAAGAGCTGATATATCACGTTTACTCTTTGAAGGGATTATGGTGTTGGACAATGCACATTCTCGGCAAGCTTTGCCTGTCCTAACTACGTGAACTTTACACAAGAGTGTTGACTGGGAAGATTTTTGGTTCCCTCTTGTACCCAGAGCTCTAGGGTCTGATCATCATGGAGGCATTGCAGGACTAACCAGTGTGAAGGTTACATAAGGAGAATTCTGAAATGCAAGGCTGCTTATGTGATATTCTGCCTCAACTTTAGTGTTCCTGTAAGAGTTTTCAGTCCTCTGTCCCTATTTTAACCTACAGCCTGTGTCTATTTGCATCATCAGGTCAACTGAGTGAAGTTATGTAGTGGAAAGTTTTCAGATGAGAGTTTCACTCACATTTAAAAAGTCGTATTGCTGTGGCTTCCCCTGCTTAGCCTTGGGAAAAGAAAAAATTCATATACCAATATCTAAGTGCTGCAGAAAGCACACCGTGCACTTCTCCTTTAACTGGTTCATAAAACTGAATTTCTATCTACAGCACAGAAGTTAAATATGAGCTCATTCTGTAAGGGCAGGAGGACTAATTTTCTTTTTAGTGTTCCATATGGCTAAATTTCACATAAAAATCCTCATGTGATTTGAGACTTAGGCAATTTCCATGGCACCACCAAATACAAGAAAAACTTCAAAAAAAATGAGAAAATGCATGTTAGGTCACATCAAGGGGTCAACTTGATCAAACTCTTTTTAGTAGCATAATTGTATGTGCTAAAATTTTTGAGGTTTAAGAAGCAAAAAAGTCCAGACCTCAGATAGCTCACCAAATAATTAGGTAGATAACACCAATATATAAAAGGAGTGTAAGGAATGCTAATAATAATATAGCATAACTAACTCTAACTTTGACAATTTCATCAAGGTAAACTATATGATTCAATTTTGGCTGTATCTTCAGTAAACAGTATATATCTATATCTAAACAAACGTAGCTCCCGAAAGCAGCTCTTTTGCCTGTTTCCTGTTTGCCCATTTCTGTTTCCCTCCAACCTGAGAAGAACTTAATTATAGGAATGAGATCACTAGGCAATTTAACCTAACTTCTGACTTAAGTCTCTCCTGAATGCACACCATGCCTTATCTAACCTGTTGATTCTTTTCCTAGATAAAAAAAGAATGAAGAATTAAGTAGTTAAAGAATGCCAGCTCTCTATCCCCAACAGCCCCCTTAGCAATCCTGCAGGCAGATCACAAGGGCAAGATAACATCTGAAAGACAGTCAGCCGGTCTGCACGAAATGGAGAAGGATGCAGAACCCAACCTCCTGCCTTGATGATTCACTGAGATTCTTCCCCCTTTTTTTCTTTTAAAAACTGTCATGGCTGAGTGGAATCTTGGGAGCTGGTCTCAAGGCATGAGTCCACCTTCTCCCCAGACTGCCAGCTTTTCTGCTTAGAGCACCCTTCCTTTCTACTGACACTTGTCTCTTAAATTATTGGCTTTTGAGCAGCAAGCAGCTGAACCTGAGTTTGGTAACATTCTCTCTCATTTATTCAACAGCTATTTATAGTCACTGCTTGTTCCATATCAATAATCTTCACAGGGAAGATTTTTTTGCATCTTTATATGCATGATTAAGCCGTGAAAATGAAGTACATTTATTAGAAACATTGAGCCAAACAGCTGGTATATCACGCTTACTCTTTGAAGGGATTATTGTGTTGGACAATGCACATTCAGTATGTTCAGGGTGTTACTACTGCATCAATAACACTAAAGTTGAGGCAGAATATCACATACGATCACGGCTTACCCTAGGTCATCCAATTGCTATATAACAAATCCAGCCTAGAAACAGAGTTATTTGTAGTTCAGAGTAACAGTGAGACTTGAGAGTTTGGTACCAAATTTGGTTCAGGCAAGAATATGGTGTGACTTATGTTAAAAGGTAAACTAAGACATATTAAAAATTTTAAGAGGTTTTTGGAGCAAAAATCTATTTGAATCTGGCAGCATCAAAACAGAACTGGTTAGGAGTGTGCCAACAACTTGGGGAGAGACTTTTATAAAGAAAAAGCAAAAGCAAAGCAAGAAAATTATTGATTGGATATAGCTTAAAGTATAGTGGGCTGTTTATTCGTTGTGTATAGGCTTCAGTACTGTGACCATGAGGCATTTACAGGCTTAGATTTTGGTTTGCTTACTACATGGGCTGTCAAGACATAACAGCCACCTCCATCTAATGATCTCCTTGTTCTGTTAATTTAACACTTTTATTAAATCTTAACCACTTTGCCTCTCCAGAGTAAGACTAACTTACATTGCTGGAAGGCTACTGATGTTCCTTTGCGTTATCAGGGTGTTACTATTGCATCAATCTGTAGAACCCAAGTTCTCTACACCAGGACCATTTTGTCTCTCAACAAAAGGCTGGTACGAGTGGTAAGAGAGTGTTTTCCTTTATCTTATGTTCAGCGTTCAGGGAGTGACAGGAAATATTTCATTCCAATTCTTTGGAAAGTCACAATATTAGTATTCATTTCTTCACTCAGTGTCAGCTATGGAAAGACCAAAAGCAGGGAAATAACTACTGATGGGTAACAGAATGGGCTACTCCAAAATATGTCTCTATGTCATAAGGAGTATTTTAAGCTGATTATTTTTGAGAAACTACAGATAGAAGAGAAACTGTAAAATCAGTAGGAGGTACTCTTTTGTAAGGGAAATGTACACTTATAAGGGAAATCTCGATTTATAAGGGTGTCTCCCTCTTAGTACCAGGAAGAAAAGAATGACTCTAAATCACAGGACAATCTTACCAATGGAGCAGGCAAGGACTTAAGCCTGAATAACAAGTTTATCCCTAGTTTATTGTGCTTTTTTCTGGTAACCGTTCATAACTGTCTTTCCCATCCCCCAACATCTTTCTTTTGTTTTTAGCTGAAGCTGGTACTTAAGGTGGTGACTTGGGAGATTTGGGAGAATTCTCAGTTTTCCTGGGTATCTCTCATCTGTACATGGGTTATAGATGATAATAAACTTCTGTTTGTTTTTCTCTTACTATTTTGTCTTTTATTACAAGGGGGTCTCAGTCAAGAACTCAGAAGGGTAGAGGGAAAATTATTTTTCCTCCTACACTATATAATTAAAAGCCAAGAAAATATCTGGTCTCCTGAGAAGTCTGTTATGGATTTTCTTTTGGAACTTGTGTGTCCTATAACTCACAGCTTTCATCTTTGCTTTAACCTCCTACATATCAGTTAAATTTCTGATTCAGTTTGGAAAACTGTAAATTTCTTCACAGCCTGGATATCATTGTGTTAGAGCTCTATTCACAATTTTAAAAAAGGATTCATATTCTATCATTATGTCCCTGACCTTTTCTTTTAACTGATATTTTTTTCTGTTTCACATTGGCTTACCTAAATCTTCTGATAAAAATGTACAGAATTCATAAATAAGTGATAGAAGGTCAATTATTGGAAATTTTAATAATTATTGGCTATGTCAAAGTAAACACACAATAAGAATCTGAACTTTTACAGGGACTTTGACTTTCCTATCAAAATATAATTTAGAGAGATTAGGAAACTAGATTTTTGAAAGAGATAGTTTCTTGAAGGAAAAGGTCAGTACTGCTCAGTTACTACTGTTTTGAAGATGAATATGATCTTAGAACCTGGCTCAGTGACCCAATTATATTTTTCTTCTCTTTTTATCCCTCTGAGGTGTTTTTATGCTTGTTGGATTGCGTATCTATAAAACTGTGCTTGGCAAAATTTTTTAAAAATACATTTATAATAAATTGAACACAATCAGTTCTAACCTCATTCCTGTTTTGAAATGAATGCAATACAGCACCATCATTGTAAAAATTGACAGGAAAGACAGAGGCTTATTAAAAATATATTATCTTTACAGTTTTACATGCATTAAATATGTCAACCCTTTTCCAATTCTTTTACTTTCTCAGCCTGAAACAGAAGGGGATTCAATAGGGGAAAATACCTTGTGCCAGGGTTCGGCTGAGTTATTGCATTTCCTAATCCAAAAAGGAGATTTCATTATTTTATGTGAAGATAAATCTTGTTAAACACCTATGTTACTTTTTCTTCTGAAAAGGGAGAGCATACACTTTTCTAATATCCCCTGGCAATCATTAAAAACATAACTTTTTTTTTTTTTTAATATTCCCTGCAAGCTCTTGCTAAGTTTGTTCGGAAGCAAAGTGCAGACTTCACAATGATAAAGTGAGCGTGACAACACAAGCCGAAGCGGCCTGGGGGCTGCATGTACAGGGAGATGAAAAGCCACCTAAGAAGCTCTGGGTTAATCATTCTACTTGCGCTGATTTTAAGAAAGTTGCTCTCCATTAATTGTCCAAAATTTCCCACTGGGGAGAACACGTTCCTGGCTACTTTATCCTTTTACACACATTATTCGCAGTCTATACCAAGCCTGTTTTTGTCCTAACCATACTGTCCATATTTATGTTTAACTGGTTAAGAGCTTTGTACTACTCTCTCACAAGTCCTTTGGATTTTAACCAGAAAGCAATGATAAAGATACCAGTACAGTGACTTTCAAGAATGCTCTATGGGTTGTGGAAATTTTTTTAAGGGGTGGCAGATCCTTAAAATCTTGCCATATGAAAAACTAGTATGGATTCTGTCAGCTCTTACCAAAAATCTGGGAACATGAAGGGAAGTACTGGCTGCCAACGGAGGTATAATCATGTACTTTTTTTTTTTTTTTTTTTTTTTTGCTGTACGCAGGCCTCTCACCGTTGTGGCCTCTCCCGCTGCGGAGCACAGGCTCCGGACACGCAGGCTCAGTGGCCATGCCTCACGGGCCTAGCTGCTCCGCGGCATGTGGGATCCTCCCGGACCGGGGCACGAACCCGTGTCCCCTGCATCGGCAGGCGGACTCTCAACCACTGCGCCACCAGGGAAGCCCCATCATGCACTTTTTTTTTTTTTTTTTTTCTTTTTATTTATTTATTTATTTTTTTAACATCTTTATTGGGGTATAATTGCTTTACAATGGTGTGTTAGTTTCTGCTTTATAACAAAGTGAATCAGTCATACATAAACATATGTTCCCATATGTCTTCCCTCTTGCGTCTCCCTCCCTCCCACCCTCCCCATCCCACCCCTCCAGGCTGTCACAAAGCACCGAGCCAATATCCCTGTGCCATGCAGCTGCTTCCCACTAGCTATCTACCTTACTGCATTTGTTACTGTGTATATGCCCATGACTCTCTCTCGCCCTGTCACAGCTCACCCTTCCCCCTCCCCATAACCTCAAGTCCGTTCTCTAAGAGGTCTGCATCTTTATTCCTGCTTTACCCCTAGGTTCTTCATGACATTTTTTTCTTAAATTCCATATATATGTGTTAGCATACGGTATTTGTCTTTTTCTTTCTGACTTACTTCACTCTGTATGACAGACTCTAGGTCTATCCACCTCATTACAAATAGCTCAATTTCGTTTCTTTTTATGGCTGAGTAATATTCCATTGTATATATGTGCCACATCTTCTTTATCCATTCATCCGATGACGGGCACTTAGGTTGTTTCCATCTCCGGGCTATTGTAAATAGAGCTGCAATGAACATTTTGGTACATGACTCTTTTTGAATTTTGGTTTTCTCAGGGTATATGCCCAGTAGTGGGATTGCTGGGTCATATGGTAGTTCTATTTGTAGTTTTTTAAGGAACCTCCATACTGTTCTCCATAGTGGCTGAACCAATTCACATTCCCACCAGCAGTGCAAGAGTGTTCCCTTTTCTCCACACCCTCTCCAGCATTTATTGTTTCTAGATTTTTTGATGATGGCCATTCTGACTGGTGTGAGATGATATCTCATTGTAGTTTTGATTTGCATTTCTCTAATGATTAATGATGTTGAGCATTCTTTCATGTGTTTGTTGGCAGTCTGTATATCTTCTTTGGAGAAATGTCTATTTAGGTCTTCTGCCCATTTTTGGATTGGGTTGTTTGTTTTCTTGTTATTGAGCTGCATGAGCTGCTTGTAAATTTTGGAGATTAATCCTTTGTCGGTTGCTTCATTTGCAAATATTTTCTCCCATTCTGAGGGTTGTCTTTTGGTCTTGTTTATGGTTTCCTTTGCTGTGCAAAAGCTTTGAAGTTTCATTAGGTCCCATTTGTTTATTTTTGTTTTTATTTCCATTACTCTAGGAGGTGGGTCAGAAAGGATCTTGCTTTGATTTATGTCATAGAGTGTTCTGCCTATGTTTTCCTCTAAGAGTTTGATAGTTTCTGGCCTTACATTTAGGTCTTTAATCCATTTTGAGCTTATTTTTGTGTATGGTGTTAGGGAGTGATCTAATCTCATACTTTTACATGTACCTGTCCAGTTTTCCCAGCACCACTTATTGAAGAGGCTGTCCTTTCTCCATTGTACATTACTGCCACCTTTATCAAAGATAAGGTGTCCATATGTGCATGGGTTTATCTCTGGGCTTTCTATCCTGTTCCATTGATCTATCTTTCTGTTTTTGTGCCAGTACCATACCGTCTTGATGACTGTAGCTTTGTAGTATAGTCTGAAGTCAGGGAGCCTGATTCCTCCAGTTCCTTCTTTCGTTCTCAAGATTGCTTTGGCTATTCGGGGTCTTTTGTGTTTCCATACAAATTGTGAAATTTTTTGTTCTAGTTCTGTGAAAAATGCCAGTGGTAGTTTGATAGGGATTGCATTGAATCTATAGATTGCTTTGGGTAGTAGAGTCATTTTCACAATGTTGATTCTTCCAATCCAAGAACATGGTATATCTCTCCATCTATTTATATCATCTTTAATTTCTTTCATCAGTGTCTTATAATTTTCTGCATACAGGTCTTTTGTCTCCTTAGGTAGGTTTATTCCTAGATATTTTATTCTTTTTGTTGCAATGGTAAATGGGAGTGTTTTCTTGATTTCACTTTCAGATTTTTCATCATTAGTATATAGGAATGCCAGAGATTTCTGTGCATTAATTTTGTATCCTGCCACTTTACCAAATTCATTGATTAGCTCTAGTAGTTTTCTGGTAGCATCTTTAGGGTTCTCTATGTATAGGATCATGTCATCTGCAAACAGTGACAGCTTTACTTCTTCTTTTCCAATTTGGATTCCTTTTATTTCCCTTTCTTCTCTGATTGCTGTGGCTAAAACTTCCAAAACAATGTTGAATAATAGTGGTGAGAGTGGGCAACCTTGTCTTGTTCCTGATCTTAGTGGAAATGCTTTCAGTTTTTCACCATTGAGGATGATGTTTGCTGTGGGCTTGTCATATATGGCCTTTATTATGTTGAGGAAAGTTCCCTCTATGCCTACTTTCTGCAGGGTTTTTATCATAAATGGGTGTTGAATTTTGTCAAAAGCTTTCTCTGCATCTATTGAGATGATCATATGGTTTTTCTCCTTCAATTTGTTAATATGGTTTATCACATTGATAGATTTGCGTATATTGACGAATCCTTGCATTCCTGGAATAAACCCCACTTGATCATGGTGTATGATCCTTTTAATGTGCTGTTGGATTCTGTTTGCTAGTATTTTGTTGAGGATTTTTGCATCTATGTTCATCAGTGATATTGGCCTGTAGTTTTCTTTCTTTGTGACATCCTTGTCTGGTTTTGGTATCAAGGTGATGGTGGCCTCGTAGAAGGAGTTAGGGAGTGGTCCTCCCTCTGCTATATTCTGGAAGAGTTTGAGAAGGATAGGTGTTAGCTCTTCTCTAAATGTTTGATAGAATTCGCCTGTGAAGCCATCTGGTCCTGGGCTTTTCTTTGTTGGAAGATTTTTAATCACAGTTTCAATTTCAGTGCTTGTGATTGGTCTGTTCATATTTTCTATTTCTTCCTGATTCAGTCTTGGCAGGTTGTGCATTTCTAAGAATTTGTCCATTTCTTCCAGATTGTCCATTTTATTGGCATAGAGTTGCTTGTAGTAATCTCTCATGATCTCTTTTATCTCTGCAGTGTCAGTTGTTACCTCTCCTTTTTCATTTCTAATTCTATTGATTTGAGTCTTCTCCCTTTTTTTCTTGATGAGTCTGGCTAGTGGTTTATCTATTTTGTTTATCTTCTCAAAGAACCAGCTTTTAGTTTTATTGATCTTTGCTATTGTTTCCTTCATTTCTTTTTCATTTATTTCTGATCTGATTTTTATGATTTCTTTCCTTCTGCTAGCTTTGGGGTTTTTTTGTTCTTCTTTCTCTAATTGCTTGAGGTGCAAGGTTAGGTTGTTTATTCGAGATGTTTCCTGCTTCTTAAGGTGGGCTTGTATTGCTATAAACTTCCCCCTTAGAACTGCTTTTGCTGCATCCCACAGGTTTTGGGTCGTTGTGTCTCCATTGTCATTTGTTTCTAGGTATTTTTTGATTTCCTCTTTGATTTCTTCAGTGATCTCTTCATTATTAAGTAGTGTATTGTTTAGCCTCCATGTGTTTGTATTTTTTACAGATCTTTTCCTGTAATTGATATCTAGTCTCATAGCGTTGTGGTCAGAAAAGATACTTGATACAATTTCAATTTTCTTAAATTTATCAAGGCTTGATTTGTGACCTAGGATATGATCTATCCTGGAGAATGTTCCATGAGCACTTGAGAAAAATGTGTATTCTGTTGTTTTTGGATGGAGTGTCCTATAAATATCAATTAAGTCCATCTTGTTTAATGTATCATTTAAAGCTTGTGTTTCCTTATTTATTTTCATTTTGGATGATCTGTCCATGGGTGAAAGTGGGGTGTTAAAGTCCCCTACTATGAATGTGTTACTGTCGATTTCCCCTTTTATGGCTGTTAGTATTTGCCTTATGTATTGAGGTGCTCCTATGTTGGGTGCATAAATATTTACAATTGTTATATCTTCTTCTTGGATCGATCCCTTGATCATTATGTAGTGTCCTTCTTTGTCTCTTTTAATAGTCCTTATTTTAAAGTCTATTTTGTCTGATATGAGAATTGCTACTCCAGCTTTCTTTTGGCTTCCATTTGCATGGAATATCTTTTTCCATCCCCTTACTTTCAGTCTGTATGTGTCTCTAGGTCTGAAGTGGGTCTCTTGTAGACAGCATATATAAGGGTCTTGTTTTTGTATCCATTCAGCTAATCTGTGTCTTTTGGTGGGAGCATTTAGTCCATTTACATTTAAGGTAATTATCGATATGTATGTTCCTATTCCCATTTTCTAAATTGTTTTGGGTTCGTTATTATAGGTCTTTTCCTTCTCTTGTGTTTCTTGCCTAGAGAAGATCCTTTAGCATTTGTTGTAAAGCTGGTTTGGTGGTGCTGAACTCTCTCAGCTTTTGCTTGTCTGTAAAGGTTTTAATTTCTCCATCAAATCTGAATGAGATCCTTGCTGGGTAGAGTAGTCTTGGCTGCATGTTTTTCTCCTTCATCACTTTCAGTATGTCCTGCCACTCCCTTCTGGCTTGTAGGGTTTCTGCTGAGAGATCAGCTGTTAACCTTATGGGGATTCCCTTATGTGTTATTTGTTGTTTTTCCCTTGCTGCTTTTAATATGCTTTCTTTGTATTTAATTTTTGACAGTTTGATTAATATGTGTCTTGGCGTATTTCTCCTTGTATTTATCTTGTATGGGACTCTCTGTGCTTCCTGGACTTGATTAACTATTTCCTTTCCCATATTAGGGAAGTTTTCAACTATAATCTCTTCAAATATTTTCTCAGTCCCTTTCTTTTTCTCTTCTTCTTCTGGAACCCCTATAATTCGAATGTTGGTGCGTTTAATGTTGTCCCAGAGGTCTCTGAGACTGTCCTCAGTTCTTTTCATTCTTTTTTCTTTATTCTGCTCTGCAGTAGTTATTTCCACTATTTTATCTTCCAGGTCACTTATCCGTTCTTCTGCCTCAGTTATTCTGCTATTGATCCCATCTAGAGTACTTTTAATTTCATTTATTGTGTTGTTCATCGTTGCTTGTTTCATCTTTAGTTCTTCTAGGTCCTTGTTAACTGATTCTTGCAATTTGTCCATTCTATTGTCCATTCTATCTCCAAGATTTCGGATCAACCTTACTATCATTATTCTGAATTCTCTTTCAGGTAGACTGCCTATTTCCTCTTCATTTGTTAGGTCTGGTGCATTTTTATCTTGCTCCTTTATCTGCTGTGTGTTTTTCTGTCTTCTCATTTTGCTTATCTTACTGTGTTTGGGGTCTCCTTTTTGCAGGCTGCAGGTTTGTAGTTCCTCCTGTTTTTGATGTCTGTCTCCAGTGGCTAAGGTTGGTTCAGTGGGTTGTGTAGGCTTCCTGGTGGAGGGGGCTAGTGCCTGTGTTGTGGTGGATGAGGCTGGATCTTGTCTCTCTAGTGGGCAGGTTCACGTCTGGTGGTGTGTTTGGGGGTGTCTGTGGCCTTATTATGATTTTAGGCAGCCTCTCTGCTAATGGGTGGGGTTGTGTTCCTGTTTTGCTAGTTGTTTGGCATAGGTTTTCCAGCACTGTGGCTTGCTGGTCGTTGAGTGAAGCTGGGTGCTGGTGTTAAGATGGAGGTCTCTGGGAGATTTTCGCCGTTTGATATTATGTGGAGCTGGGAGGTCTCTTGTTGATCAGTGTCCTGAAGTTGGCTGTCCTACCTCAGAGGCAGAGCCCTGCCTCCTGGCTGGAGCACCAAAAGCTTTTCATCCACAGGCTCAGGATAAAAGGGAGAAAAAGTAGAGAGAATTAGTAGAAGTATGAGGAAAGAAAGAAGGAAAGGAGGGTAGGCAGGAAGGAAGAAAGAAAGAAAGAAGCAAAGAAGGAAAGAAGGCAAGAAGGAAAGAAAGGAGGGAGGGAGGGAGGGAGGAAGGAAGGCAGGAGGGAAAGAAGGAAAAAAGAAAGAAAGAAGATACAGTAAAAATAAAATAAAGTATAATAAAGTTATTGAATTAAAAACTTCTTATTTAGAAAAAAAAAAAAAGGGACGGAAAGAACCTTAGGACAAATGTTGGAAGCAAAGCTATACAGACAAAATCTTACACAGAAGCATACACATACACCCTCACTAAAAGAGGTAAATGGGGAAAAATCCTAAATCTTGCTGTCAGAGACCACCTCCTCAATTTGGGATGATTCGTTGTCTAAAGGGGGGAAGGAAGGACGGAAAGAAAGAAAGAAAGAATGAAGGTAAAGTATAATAAGGTTATTAAAATTAATTATTAAGAAAAAAAATTTAAAAAAAACATGGACGGATAGAACCCTAGGACAAATGGTGGAAGCAAGACTATACAGACAAGATCTCACACAGAAGCATACACATACACATTCACAAAAAGAGGAAAGGGGAAAATATCATAGATCTTGCTCCTAAAGTCCACTTCCTTAATTTGGGATGATTGGTTGTCTATTCAGGTATTCCACAGATGCAGGGTACATCAAGTTGATTGTGGAGCTTTAATCCGCTGCTTCTGAGGCTGCTGGGAGAGATTTCCCTTTCTCTTCTTTGTTTTCACAGCTCCCAGGGCTAAGCTTTGGATTTGGCCCTGCCACTGCGTGTAGATCGCTGGAGGGCGTCTGTTTTTTGCTCACACAGGACGGGGTTAAAAGAGCCGCTGATTGGGGGCTCTGGCGCACTCAGGCCGGCGGGGACGGAGGGGCACAGAGTGTGGGGCGGGCCTGCGGTGGCAAAGGCCGGCGTGACTTTGCACCAGCCTGAGGCGCGCCGTGCGCTCTCCCGGGGAAGTTGTCCCTGGATCCCGGGAACCCGGCAGTGGCGGGCTGCACAGGCTCCGCGGAGGAGGGGTGTGGAGAGTGAGCTGTGCCCGCACACAGTCCCCTCGGTGGCAGCAGCAGCAGCCTTAACGTCTCCCGCCCGCCTCTGGGGTCCGCGCTTTTAGCCGCGGCTTGCGCCCGTCTCTGGATTCCGCGCTTTCAGCCGCGGCTCGCGCCCGTCTCTGGATTCCGCGCTTTCAGCCGCGGCTCGCGCCCGTCTCTGGGGTCCGCGCTTTCAGCCGCGGCTCGCGCCCGTCTCTGGGGTTCGCGCTTTTAGCCGCGGCTCGCGCCCGTCTCTGGAGTTCCTTTAAGCAGCAGCGTTCTTAAACCCCTCTCCTCACGCCCCAGGAAACAAAGAGGGAAGGAAAAGTCTCCTGCCTCTTCTGCAGGTGCAGGCTTTTCCCCGGACTCCCTCCCGGCTAGCTGTGGTGCACTAACCCCTTCAGGCTATGTTCAAGCCGCCAACCCCAGTCCTCTCCCTGCGCTCCGGCCTCAGCTCGCAGCCCCGCCCGCCCCGGCGGGTGAGCAGACAAGCCTCTCGGGCTGGTGAGTGCCGGTCGGCACCGATCCTCTGTGCGGGAATCTCCCCGCTTTGCCCTCCGCACCCGTTGCTGTGCACTCCTCCGCAGCTTCGAAGCTCCCCCCTCCGCCTCCCGCAGTCTCCGCCCGCGAAGGGGCTTCCTAGAGTGTGGAAACTTTTCCTCCTTCACAGCTCCCTCCCACTGGTGCAGGTGCCGTCCCTATTCTTTTGTCTCTGTTTTTTCTTTTGCCCTACCCAGGTACTGGGGAGTTTCTTGCCTTTTGGGAGGTCTGAGGTCTTCTGCCAGCCTTCAGTAGGTGTTCTGTAGGAGTTGTTCCACGTGTAGATGTATTTCTGGTGTATCTGTGGGGAGGAAGGTGATCTCCTCGTCTTACTCTTCCGCCATCTTCCCTCCGGATCCCGCACTTTTTAAATGTAGTATTTTCTAGGATTTCAATAAATATTTCTAGGAATAAATTATCACTTATCTGATCTGCAGTGAACATTTTGTAGCAATCTAGGTGTCCAATTGGTTTAAGTATTCTACATAACAATTACCAGGTAGGTATTCAAAGGGGTATTGTAGAGAAATGTTCAATAACATTGGGAACACGTGCAAGATCTATTATTAAATGAGTACAGTGCAGATATACATAAAATTATTTTCCAAGTTTATAAAACTAGCAAGGTCAAAGGTTCATGTAGAGAGGAAAAAACACTCAAATCCTTTACTCTCTCTTCCCTACCAAAAAATACAATTTATTTTTCTCTTTAAATCGTGTTTTTAATGAAAAAAAAACCCTCTACTTTTCTGAATTCTCACTTAATTTTGAAGCATATTCTAATTTAGGCACAATATTTTTTGATGACTCCCTTATTCCTTTCCCAATTAAAATTTGAGATGCATGGATCTCATCTGAATACCTCATGTTCATGGCACTGATGCTGACCAATAAAAGAAAAATACATTACCAGGGGTAGTGACCATCAATCTCTACCAAAGAACCTTACATCAATAGGCCACATGCTGGTTTATGAATATCAGTTAAGCCTCTGCTAATGTAACAACAAATTGCAAAGAAGTAATTTTGTTTCAGAATTTGTGGCCAAGTGATAAGCAGAATGAAGGGCCACTGATATAAGGAGAAAAAAATCATTGTAGAGAAAAAAGATTTTTTTTCACAGTAGTAAATTCTGGCAAGTATTTGAGACATAAGAAAATCATCCACATATACATTTTTTGACAAAATTTATCTTGGGCAGGCAGAATTTGACTCAAGATGAAAGACCAGTACTGCAGAGAATACTGTCTTCTAACATATTCAGGAAGTTGTGGTGATGCTACATTTCAGCTACCACCAATGCTTTAGTTTTGTTCACACGGCTAGCCTTTTGTAAAAATAAGTCAGTGAAGGCAAGGGGACTTCCTTTTAGTTGGCACTTAAATGTAGCTTCCACCATGAAGTTCCTTTAGGCCAGGAACCTTCATTTGTTTTGTTGACTATCAAATATATGTCATGTCTTTTCACTGTGGTATTTTATCTGAAGAATATCCAATAGGACGGCACTATTATTTTCATTTTATAGATGCAAAAGCTGATACTCAAAGGGATTCTTTGATTACCTATGAAGAGGTAGAGCTTAGATATAGAATCTATAGCTGCCAGCTAAATATGAGATGCATTTTCATTGTATCATAGTGTCTTAAGGTTAGAGGAAACAATTTCTAAGATTGTGAGGCACTGTCAACATTTTCAAAGGATTCCTACAATTTCAGACTTTTCAGTTCAATACACTACTTATTTTTAAATTAATAGACAGTATAATTTACATATTTAACTCTTTTTTCATCAGAGCACAGATCCTTCCTTCTTTTCCCGTCAGCTCCACTTAATTACGTTTTTAACATCTCAACCTCCAATTCCACCATCCAAGTTTATCTGTAGTACAGATTGACTAAACCTATGTTGCTTTCACTCTCTTGTGAAATTTTATAGGACTCCTTACTTACACATTTATGTGTAATTAACATCTTTTGAGATGTATTTTCTTCATTTCAGTTCATTCTCATGTGGCTTCTTTGTCTTTCAAAACTCTAATGCTCTTCATTTGTCATAAATATATTAGTAACATCCACCATTTATTCAATGCTTATTGGCGATGTGCTTCCGAAAATGTATTAAATGCTTTAAAGTATGGTCTCATGTAATAACCACAAAATTGCCAAGAGGCTGGTAGTATTACTCCCTTTTGAAATTTTAGTACACAGAAGCTCAGTGAGATTAAGTAAAAAGCTTCAAAGCTAGTATACTGTGGTGGAGAAAAATATTTCTTGGATTTAATCTGAAGAAAAATCACAAAACTCAAAATTTTTAAATGTTTTGGAATAATCTTAGAAGCTGGAGAAACCTTCACAAATCCCAAAGAGCCTTCCTACCTACTTCTCTTCTGATACATATATTGGACCTGATATGACCCCTCTTAGTTCACCTGCAGTTTAGCCTAAATTAATTCCAGAGAACACACCCAGAAGAAAGCAGAGAATGGTACACAGACAGGGAACACTGCATTCTTGAAATGAGAAGAGTTCATTCATGAAATGAGAACAGTTCATGAGACTGGTGGTGGAAATTCAGTTTCTCCCCTCATTTTATAAGGTAGCACAGAGTTACTAATCTGAGGTCAACACAAGAACCGGCGCATTCCAGAAGGCCTTTCTTTTCTAAATAATCTACTTTCTCCACACCCTCTCCAGCATTTATTGTTTCTAGATTTTTTGATGATGGCCATTCTGACTGGTGTGAGATGATATCTCATGGTAGTTTTGATTTGCATTTCTCTAGTGATTAATGATGTTGTGCGTCCTTTCATGTGTTTGTTGGCAATCTGTATATCTTCTTTGGAGAAATGTCTATTTAGGTCTTCTGCCCAATTTTGGATTGGGTTGTTTGTTTTTTGTTATTGGGCTGCATGAGCTGCTTGTAAATTTTGCAGATTAATCCTTTGTGTCAGTTGCTTCATTTGCAAATATTTTCTCCCATTCTGAGGGTTGTCTTTTGGTCTTGTTTATGGTTTCCTTTGCTGTGCAAAAGCTTTGAAGTGCTGGAGAGGGTGTGGAGAAAAGGGAATACTCTTGCACTGTTGGTGGGAAAGTGAATTGGTACAGCCACTATGGAGAACAGTATGGAGGTTCCTTAAAAAACTACAAATAGAACTACCATATGACCCAGCAATCCCAACCATAATTCAAAAAGAGTCATGTACCAAAATGTTCATTGCAGCTCTATTTACAATAGCCCGGAGATGGAAACAACCTAAGTGTCCATCATCGGATGAATGGATAAAGAAGATGTAGCACATACATACAATGGAATATCACTCAGCCATAAAAGAAACGAAATTGAGTTATTTGTAATGAGGTAGATGGACCTAGAGTCTGTCATACAGAGTGAAGTAAGCCAGAAAGAGAAAGACAAATACCGTATGCTAACACATATATATGGAATTTAAGAAAAAAATGTCATGAAGAACCTAGGGGTAAGACAGGAATAAAGACACAGACCTACTAGAGAATGGACTTGAGGATATGGGGAGGGGGAAGGGTAAGCTGCTACAAAGCGAGAGAGTGGCATGGACATATATACACTACCAAAGGTAAAATAGATAGCTAGTGGGAAGCAGCCGCATAGCACAGGGAGATCAGCTCGGTGCTTTGTGACCACCTAGAGGGGTGGGATAGGGAGGGTGGGAGGGAGGGAGATGCAAGAGGGAAGAGATATGGGAACATATGTATATGTATAACTGATTCACTTTGTTATAAAGCAGAAACTAACACACCATTGTAAAGCAATTATACTCCAATAAAAATGTAAAAAATAATAATCTACTTTCACAACCAGGAAGCTCCAGGTGTTTCAAAGTTGCCTAGGAGTTCACTTTTCCCTTTATGTATAAATATGTAGCATTAAGGAGGCATGCCTGTAATAATCTCATTTCATGTTACACCAGCCTGGTATTTCTGATTTAACCACAATTTCTGCAGATTGAGATTTCAAGGAATAGTGCATCATCTTCTATGTCTGTGTTTATAACTTCTTCCCCAATAATCCCTACTTTATATTTAATGTGTTGTGCTGGTGAGGTGTGTGTCCATGCCCCCATAGAAAGATGGTTCATTCAATCAACAAACATTTAGTGGGTAACTATCACAAGTCAGGCGGCATAGCAGGGTCTGTACTTTACAGGATACATGGTTTGGTGGAAAGACAATAAGGAAACAATTATAGTAAAATTTACCATTACCATATACCATCTTTTCTTTTTTTTTTAATATGCTAACACATATACCATCTTTGAACAGGGGCCATAGGGTCTATAAGTGAAAGCAGCTTTAACTCACTGGGAGCAGCTTTTGGCAAAAGAAACGCTATCATGACTGGGTGGTGGGGGCGGGGGGCAGGGAGTCTTCCAAACAGATAGAATACAAAGAGTCAAGAATTTTAAAATTCCAGAGATGCTCTCTGGAAAATTATGATTCATTGAGATAAGGAAGCAATTCTCCAGGAATTATGAGGCATTACTGTCTTAAGAAATATACCAGATGATTTTCATGCTCTAGTGTTTTGGCAACCAGTCTTTGAAAATGTTGTAAAATTATTTGTTGTGTACCTCAGTCTTCTCCTATCTATTCCATTTCCTGTTCTTTAATCTTTTCTTTTCCTATTTTTTATATCTAATTATGTTATATGATTCTGAGAGAAGGAACTTATCACCCCCTAGACAACTATGGTTATAAAATTTTTCATTAAGGAAGCACCAAATGTGACTCAAGGCTCAGGGGTTTCTTACATAGCAGAAGATGAAGTTAATTAGCAATATATATAGATGAAAATTGAGTTGTCACTGTTGCAATGAAATCAACTACAGCTAAGCTGGGGAGATATGGTTACAAGTGAAAGTTTAAAAAAAAAAAAGGAGCAGATGTTTGAATTATCCTTACCTTTGGGCAATAAGAGAAATTATAGTTGGATTCCCAAGCATCGAGTGTTGTTCACTCATTTAATGACTAATGCACAAAACTTGATATGTCCCCCTCTTAGTTCACCTGCAGTTTAGCCTAAATTAATTCCAGAGAACACACCCAGAAGAAAGCAGAGAATAGTACACAATGGTCCCACCCATAAAAATGCTAAGTGGTCAATTCTATCAAAAGAACAATATTATATGGGGATATATGTATATGCATAGCTGATTCACTTTGTTATAAAGCAGAAACTAACTTACCATTGTAAAGCAATTATACTCCAATAAAGATGTTAATAAAAAGAATATTAATATTAATAATAGCAATTATAAAATTTAATCAATGATAACTAACATGTATTGGGAGTTTACTATGAGCAAAGCATTGTGCTAAGTATTTACCATCATTACCTTATTCAATTCTCTCCAGAATTTAACAAGTTATTACTGTTATTTTTCCTATTCCATAGAGATTGTGAAGCTAAGAATTGAGAAGTTTAAAAAGAAAGTAGCACAGATACTCAAGGATAGTAAATAGTTCCAGTGATTAAGAATATTTTAATTCATTTTCATAATGTTTATTCTGCTTTGACCAGATATATTTTTAATTATTAGAAGATTATACTAATACAAATGCACTAACAAAGAGAGAGCATAATGTTTTTCTTCTGAATGTACTTGTATACTGTTTCCCTGTGTGTATCATGGAGTGAGAGCGACATTAATGTATTTTACAAACTAAAAATAGTTCTTTCAATTGGAAAAGTAGGCTTCCTCCAGTAGAGCTGAAAGTCACGAATTCTAGAGTCGGTGCTATAAATTAGAAGTTTAGTTCACTACAGTTCATCAATGTTGGAGACCTGCACAATGAGGAACAAGAATCAATGACTCTGCTGCTTGCACTGAAATTAGTTGATTAATGGCAGAATACATCAACTGATTTTTTTTTTTTTTTTTACTCCTTGTGTGATCCTGTTAATTAGGAAAATTCCCTCTGCTCATTAGAAATCTGAAATAAATTCATTTGCTTCCTGAATATGTTGACCTAGCACAGAAATTTCTTTTGAGAAACATGCACATTTTAGAATTGACTCGTCTTCATGAAATTGCTAGTGGTCTCCAGCAAGTCAACTTCTTTCTCTAAGTTTTCAATCACTAACATAAAAAACACCCTTGATTAAATAAGAAAGAAACCCACTTGAATTTTTTTCTGTAAAATTTATACAACTTACTGCCTTTTTCTATAATTGAGTTTTTGTGTCCATTCAGGCCAACAAGTTCCCCATATTAACACAATGTCAGAAGGATAAGAACAGATTGAGATATCTTCATTTTTATTCTAAAATAAGACAGGGACTTCCCTAGTGGTCCAGTGGTTGAGACTTAATGTGGGTTCAATCCCTGGTCAGGGAGCTAAGATCCCACATGCCTGGCAGCAGAAAAACCAAAACATAGAACAGAAGCAATATTCTATTCAACAGGTTCAATAAAGACCTAAAAAATGGTCCACATCGAAAAAAAATTTTTTTTAATTACAAAAAATAAAATAAGACACTCTATCTTCTAAACATTACCGATTTATGTTGTATAGTTAAAATGTATATCATTTATACATACAGCACAATGTCCTCGCATTTTCACATATATAGAGAGATGTAAATTTGAAATAGTACATGTATTATTGCATAATAAAATTCAAACTATAAATCTGTAGAATTGTACAACTGAAACTGCCTACAAGCTTCTATTAAGATCATGCTTTTAGAATGGAAAAATTGTTATTTCCTATTTTATTTAGAAACTTGGAACTCAGACAATTCTTATTTGAAATAAATTATTTGTTGCTATTGATTTAAGAAAGTTCTATAAGTATGTATAGAAGTCAGAAACCAGACTCAGTGCTTGAGTTGATATGTAAACAAGACTGGCAGTTTTTGGTCTCTTGGAATTAAGAATTAAGCAGGTAAAACAACAAAACTAAATTAATAATACAATGCAGTGTAATTAGTTAAGTTGAAAGGAAAGTGCAATGTGCTATAAAGACTTGTGTAGAGAATATATAACCCAGCCTTAGGTATTCAGAAAAAATTACTAGCATAAGTAATGGTTGAGTGGTCAGTTAAGAGTTAGCTTGGTAAAGGTAAGAGTGTTCCCAGCAAAAATAATTGCATGTAGAAACTCCTGCAAATGGGGAAGGAACACAGCAAGTGTAAGAAAATGAGAAAAATCTGAACACTTTTTTACACTGGATCTTGGTGTATAAATGGAGGCATAACAAAACAGACTACAGAGAGATAAGGGCACAAATTCTGTGGGACACTGTAAACCTTATTTTATCCTAACCTTTGTCCTAGGACTAATGGGGAGCTAATGAAACCATTTATCAAGGGTCATGAAACAAGTTGATTCATGTTTTAATCTAGGTGTAAGCAGAAAGTAGGAAACATAATGACATAGTCACCAATTCCATATATTTAGCATGATTTCAAATTTCAAACTTGGTTTAAAAACTTGAAACTCTAGGCTTAATAACTTTACCTGTATCCAACATACTACACTATAAAAATTACTATATGTTTGGATTCACAGAGACCTTGAATAGAATCACAGTGTGGACACCAGCTGGATAACCTAGATTAGTGACATCTTTAATACATAGCTTCCACACATATAAAAACAAATGAGATAATGCTTACTTTATAGATTCTTACTAGAATTAAATAAGATAACATACATAACTAATGGAATAAGAACAAGAAATAGCTGTTCCACAACCTCTGGCCCCACCTCCTTTCACTGGGATGTTGTCTGGTTGTAAAAGAGAACGCAGTATTTCCACAAAATTGGCTTAAAGTTATAATTAGATTTAGCACCTCTTACTTTTTTCTAAAAGGGAAAAATCCATAGTTAATCTAAATTATATATACAATTACCAAAAAATAATGTCCTGAGGGACCTTTATGTCTTGTTAAACAATTCAACCTGGTGCCTAGGACAGTGCTTCACACACAAAAATTCTCTAAATCTTCACTGAAAGCATTCCTGGAAATTCAGATATCTTATTTAATAATCTCATCTCCGCCCCAATTTTATATTAAATACTAATAATTTATAAATATGCATATGTTATTGGAATAATATAGATATTAAAACATAAAACATGCAAATGTGTACAAATGTACATATATATAGCCCCTATAGTAGCTTCATGTTTTGGTGTGAGTAGTTTAACCAAACAATAGTCATGTGACCACCCTATCTTCCAAGACCAATTAAAAAAATATTAATCCCATAAGATTATGAACAGATTGTTCATAGCCAAATGGCAATGTTCATTCCAGTGGCTTCTAGACATGTCTAAAAATTAGATAATAATGGATTAAAGTAAGTATCTGGCAACTTTACATTTATTAGTTCTAATAGTTTTTAGTTTTACAGATTTTAGGGTTTTCTATATATAGTATTGATATCATGCCATCTAGAAGCAGTGACAGGTTTACTTCTTCCTTTCCAATTTGGATGGCTTTTATTTATTCATTTTGCCTAATTCCTGTGGCTGGGACTTCCAATACTATGTTAAATAAAAGTGATGAGAATGGTCATCCTTGTCTTGTTCTTAATTTTAGAGAAAAATCTTTCAGTTTTTCACCACTGATTATGATGTTAGCTATGGGTCTGCCATAAATAGCCTTTATTATGTTGAGATATGTCCCCACTATACCAACTTTGATGAGAGTTTTAACATGTTAGAAGTTAAATTTTGTAAAATGCTTTTTCTTCATCTATTAAGGTGATCATGTTATTTTTGTCCTTAGTTTTGTTAATGTGGCATATCACATTGATAGTTTGCAGATATTGTACCATACTTGCATATCTGGAATAAATCAAACTTGATGATAGGGTATGATCCATTTAATATACTGTTAAATTTGAAGATGATACAAAGAAATGGAAAGATATCCCATGTTCATGCATTGGAAAAAAATAATATTGTTAAAATATCCATATTATACATAGGAATCTACAAATTTAAAGCAATTCCTATCAAAATGCCAATGGCATTTCTTACATAACTAGAAAAAAATAATCCTAAAATTTATATGGAACTACAAAAGATCCCAAATAGCAAAAGCAATCTTGAGAAAAAAGAACAAAGCTGGAGGTATTACACTGACTTCAGACTATACTACAAAGCTACAGTAATAAAAACAGTATGCTACTGGCATAAAAACACATCGATAAATGAAATAGAATAGTGAGCCCAGAAATAAGCCCACACATATGGTCAAGTAATCTACAACAAAGAAGGCAAAAACGTAAAATGGGGAAAAGATGGTCTCTTCAAAATTGGTGCTGAGGAAATCAGACAGCTACGTGTAAAATAATGAAATTAGAACATTTTCTCACACCATAGAAAAGAAAAAAAAAAAAACTCAAAATTGTTTAAAGACCTAAACATACTGGAAATCATAAAACTCCTAGAAGAAAATATAGGCAGATTATGCTTTGACATAAGTGTGTGTGTGTGTGTGTGTGTGTGTGTGTATATATATATATATATATATATATATATATTTCCCCAATTCTAATCTCATCCCTCCCCAGATAAACCCACATCTTGAATTTGGTATTTATTATTTCATGTACATTATTATATTCATAACATATGTATTCATAAACAATATATAGTATTGTTTATGCTTTCAAAATTAATATAAATGGCATCATAATATGCAGACACCTCTGTATTTTTCTTTTTTCTCATCACTGTTTCTGAGATTTATCTATGATGATACATGTAGCTATAATTTATTCATTTAAAATAGTATATAGTGTCTCACTGTCTGAATTCATCCTTCTGTTGATGGACATTTAGGTGGTTTTTCACTATTTCCTTATTACAAACAATACCACAGTGGATTTTAAAAATTTATCTCCATAGACTCTAGAAACTGGATCCTTGCTACATCACCTTGGAACTTGTTACCAATGCAGCAACCCAGACTTCACTCCAGACCTACTGAATTAGAACCTATCTTTATATATATATATATCTCTTAGATTTGACTCTGGCAAAGGAAACAAAAGAAAAAATACACAAATGATACCTCATTAAATGTAAAAGCTTTTGTATGGCAAAGGAACCATGGGTAAAATGAAAACAAAACCTACTGAATGGGAGAAAAAATGTGTAAATTATACTACCAATGAGGTGTTAATATCCAAAATATATAAACAGTTCATGTAACTCAATATAAAAAGAAAACAGTTAAAAATCAGGCAGAAGAATGAAAGACATACAGAATGCCAACAAGCACATGAAAAGATTCTCAACATCACTAATCAGGGAAATGCAAATCATAATCACAATGAGATATCACCTCACACTTGTCAAAATGTCTATCGTCAAAAAGACCACAAAAAATTAATGTTCACAAGAATATGGAGAAAAGGGAAACTTTACACACTGTTAGTGGGAATGTAAATTTGTGCAGCTACTATGTAAAACTGTATGGCGTTTCCTCAAAAAGCTAAAAATAGAACTACCATGTGATCCAGCAATTCCACTGCTGGGTATATATCTGAAGAAAATGAAAATACTAATTAGAAAAAGTATATGCACCCCAATTTTCACAGCAACATTATTTACAATAGTCAAGATATGGAAGCAACCTAAATATCCATCAAAAGGTGCAGGTGAATGGATAAAGAAGATTTTATATATATTATATATATGTGTGTGTATATATATATATATATATATATGACAGAATACTTCTCAGCCATAAAAAATAATTAATAAAATTTTGCCAGTGACACAACGTAGATGGACCTGGAGGTTACTATGCTTAGTGAAATAAGTCAGACAGAGACTGACAAATATTGTATGTTTTCACTTATATGTGGAATCTAAAAAATAAAATGAATGTATATAACAAACCAGAAACTGACTCACAGATATAGAGAAGAACTTGTGGTTGCCAGTGGATAGAGGGATGGAGGGAGGGGCAAGATAGTGGTAGAGAATTAAAAGGTACAATCTACGATGTATAAACTAAATAAGATATATATTGTACAGCACAAAGAATATAGTCAATATTTTACAAAAACTTTAAATGGGATATAAAATATCAAATCACTATGCTGTACACCTGAAACTAGTATAATATTGTAAATCAACTATACTCAAATAAAAAAGAAAAACAAAATATAAAATACAAAATAATAATAAGAAAGAAAAATGTCTGTTTCTAATTTTCTTATACATACATATTTCTTTATTGAAGTATAGTTGATACACAATATTATACGTTACAAGAGTACAATAGACTGGTTCACAATTTTTAAAGGTTATACTCCATTTATAGCTATTATAAATATACTTGTTCTACTAGAACAAATAATCCTAAAATGTATATGGAATCACAAAAGACCCAGAATTGCCAAAGCAATCCTTAGGAAAAAGAACAAAGCTGCAGATATAACCCTCCCAGACTTTGGTTTTTGCATCAAGGTGATACTGTCCTCACAGAATAAGTTCGGAAGTGTTCCTTCCTCTACAATTTTTTGGAATTGTTTGAGAAAGATGGGCATTAACATTCTGTAAATATTTAATAGAATTCACCTGTGAAGCCATCTGGTCCAGGACTTTCATTTGTTGTTGCTGTCATTTTTTAAAAATCACTGATTCAATTTCATTACTAGTCATTATCTATTTCTTCCTGGTTCAGTGTTTTATTGGCTTATTGTTGGAGCTTTTATCCTGTTCAATTGGTTTATATGTCTGGCTTTATGCCAGTAACATACTGTTTGATTACTGTGGCTTTGTAGAAAGTTTTATTTTTATTTATTTTAACATCTTTATTGGAGTATAATTGCTTAACAATGTTGTGTTAGTTTCTGCTGTATAACAAAGTGAATCAGCTATATGTATACATATATCCCCATGTCTCCTCCCTCTTGTGTCTCCCTCCCACCTTCCCTATCCCACCCCACTAGGTGGTCACAAAAAACGAAGCTGATCTCCCCATGCAATGCAGCTGCTTCCCACTAGCTGTTTTATATTTGGTAGTGTATATATGTCAATGTTACTCTCTCACTTGGTCCCAGTTTACTGTTCCCCCTCCCCGTGTCCTCAAGTCCATTCTCTACATCTGCATCTTTATTCCTGTCCTGTCCCTACGTTCATTAGAACTTTTTTTTTTTTTTAGATTCCATATATATGTGTTAGCATACAGTATTTGTTTTTCTCTTTCTGACTTACTTCACTTTGTATGACAGACTCTAGGTCCATCCACCTCACTACAAATAACTCAATTTCACTTCTTTTTTATGGCTGAGTAATATTCCATTGTATATATGTGCCACATCTTCTTTATCCAATCATCTGTCCATGGACACTTAGGTTGCTTCCATGTCCTGGCTACTGTAAATAGTGCTGCATGAACATTGTAGTACATGTCTTTTTTGAATTATGGTTTTCTCAGGGTATATGCCCAGTAGTGGGATTGCTGGGTCATATGGTAGTTCTATTTTTAGTGTTTTAAGGAACCTCCACACCATTCTGCATAGTGGTTGTCTCAATTTACATTCCCACCAACAGTGCAAGAGGGTTCCCTTTTCTCCACACCCTCTCCAACATTTATTGTATTGTTTTAAAAAAATATTTGATATTTTCTATGGTTATAGAAAAAAGTCTAAAGCCCTCAACCTGACATTTTATGACCTTCAAATTAAGGCTTTTTTTCTTAAACCTTATGTCATGTGCCTTTTATTCTCTACCTTTGCCTGAAAGACTCTTCATTACTAAAAACCCCATCACACTGATGTCTGCATCTTGCCTACACTTACGTTATTTACTAAACAGAAATTTCCCTGTTTCTCCTTTTTATTGTATCAATTTTTTCCTATACTTAAAGTCCCTGTAACCAGAACAGCATCTATTAAAACCAACACAGTTATATTTACTTTCACTTGTTTAAACTTTGTCTCCTCAGATAAACTATATATGTCTTGAGAAGAGTCATTGGTTTTCTTATTTCATTCCCAGCCTGCATTCCCAGTACCCAGCCAGTGCCTAATACATAGTTACCAGTCTATAAATATATGTTGAAAATAAAAATGGAATTTCACATCCACAGCATGAAGTCTTCAAGCTATAATGATCTTTGTCTTCACCATTATCCTATTACTTTCAAGATCTGGATGACAGAATTTAGTGCTTTGTGAAATAAAGCAGAATCTAGCCTTCTGAAATCTTATCTACTTAAATCTTCTTGGCTAGATTATGAAGTTCTTTGGGGAGTATATCAATCTTCATCATATAACAAATTGAAATGTAAACCATATACTGGAGGAAATATGTAGAAAAATAAATCTGAGATAAAGCTAATATTTAATGTATAAAGAGTTTACACAAATCGACTTCAATAAACAATGTATTAGAAAATAGATTTCAGAGAATAGAAATGGCAAATGCCTAATACACACAAAAAGACACAATGATTAACCTTACTAGAATTTACAGAAATACAAAAAGAAACATACACTGGATACAAGTTCTTTCTATAAATATACATGTATATTTTTATTAATAAGGCAATGCTGACCAAAGGCAATGTAAATATAGTAAATCATAACAAAGGTATTAAAATATTTACATATTTTGTTCCTTCGTTTCCACATTTAAGATCACAACCTAAGTCAAAATTCAGAAATGTGATGTACATTTATTTAGACTAATGCTTATTATAGCATGCTTTATAGTAGTGAAAAAGGATATAATCTAAATGTCTAAAGCCAAGGAAATATAATACATAATTAAATGACATTATTACAATGAAAAATTATACAGTTCTGTAAAATGAGAATGTTGAAGGTTATGTTTTGCGCTGGATAAGTGCTTATTCTGACTTCATGTTAAAAAAAAAAGTAAAAAGAATGTGCACATGGTGAAAGAAATTCTCGGGGTTGTATGATTATTGATAATTTCCATTTTCTAATTTAAACCTTCCTACATTTTCCCCTAAAAATAGAATTTATTGCTCTAAATTATATATGCATACACCCAGAAACAATGTTTTCATTAAGACATTCCCCTCCTATCTCTGCCTAAGGCAGATGACATAGTTGGCCACAAACTAATGGAACATATATCCATAATGTTCCCACACTGGAATATGAATACATATTCTGGACATCAGTCCCAATGCCCTCAATCATTTCCATCATAAACTAATTTCTCTCAATCTGATTTTGTGCTCACCAATCTTCTGATTAGAATCTGTTTTCCAACATAGATACACTTATAGAAAGAGAATCCAAGGTTGTTTTAGTTCTTTGATACATTGTCTCATATAAATGATTATCATTTGGTGTTTATATTTTATAGCTTATGAACTAATAAATGAATGTGAAATTTCCCTAAAAAATGATCCATTCAGGCTGATCAAAAAAGTTTTTGAGTTTACAAAGCAGCCCTGGAATTTCCTAAATTCACTGATGTAAATGCCCTTTAACAAGACGCTAAAGCCAGCTGGTCGTTATTTTTGGAGACAATCCTTCTCCTTTCAAATTTTCAGTTGTAATACAGTAGTCCCCCCTCCGGCGCTTATGCTTGCTTTCTGAGGTTTCAGTTACCTTCAGTCAACCACGGTCCAAAAATATAAATGGAAAATTTGAGAAATTAACAATTCATAAGTTTCAAATTACATGCCATTCCGAGTAATGGGATGCAATCTAATGCCATCGGACTCCATCCCTCCTGGGAAGTGAATCAACCTCTTTGTCCAGAGTATTCCATTTGTTACTTAGTAGGCATCTTGGCCCTCAGATCCACTGCCATGGTATCACAGTACTTGTGTTCAGGAACCCTTATTTTTCTTAATAATGGCCCCAAAGTGCAAGAGTGGCAATACAGGCAATTCAGATATACCAAAAAGAAGATGTAAAGTGCTTCTTTTATGTAAAAAGATGAAAGTTCTCATCTTAATAAGAAATGGAAAAAAATTGTATGCTGAGGTTGCTAAGATCTACCTTAAGAAAAATTTCTGTGAAATTATAAAGAGGAAAAACTCTTGTGTTAGTTTTGCTGCTGTACCTAAAATTGGAAAAGTTACAGTCACAGTGAATGGTAAATGCTTAATTAAGAGAGAAAAGTTATTAAATTTGTACACTAAGATACTTAGAAAGAGAGAGACCACATTCACAGAACTTTTGTAATTGTTCTACTTTATCATTAGTTACTATTGTTAATCTACTACTGTGCCTAATTTATAAATTAAACTTTATCATAGATGTGTATGTATAGGAAAATACATAGTATATATAGGGTTTGGTACTATTCATGGCTGCAGGCATCCACTGGGGGTCTTGGAAATATCCCCGATGGATAAGGGAGGGGATAGCATGTAACAAGATCATCAGTTGTATGGGCTCTGGAGAACTGCTTCTTGGGGTTTGAATCTGGCTGCTTTACTTCCCGTAGATAAGTTATTTTACTTCTTTGTAGCTTAGTTTTCCCCTCTGTAAGAATGGAGATAATAATTTTACCCAAATCCCAGTATTGTGGAAAAAACAGAAGAGTAAATATATGTAAGTTTCCTAAAATAAAAGCTGATAGACAAAAATAAAATAGATATAGGTTGTTTTTTTATTATCATTATATTTCTCCACCCTCAACTTATTTTTTTTTCTTTTTGGTAATGTTTGTGTACATTTCAGTTTCTTCTGCTAGTGTTTACTTTCAGTGTATAATCGTGGCCTTTTTATTTCTTCATTTTAGTTTCTTGATTCGTTAACCCACCACAATGATTTCCAAATAGACACTTGGTGACCATCCATAAGACAATGTACAATGGTTCAGGTTTGTTGGCTACATACCTAATACATATGACAAACCTTTCATAAATATTTAAAACCTAGATGGTAATGCTTATTTTATTGAATATAGTTTTAATCCTGAGCATTACTAAAGTCTCCTCAATTGAATTACCATGTTTATGACTACCTAGTATTCTTAGCATTATTAAATTATTTGTTTATGTAACTGATGAATAATATATTTTCCCTTTTTATTAAAAAAAAAGAGATCACATCCGGGGTCACAAATCAAGCCCCAGTAAATATAAGAAAATTGAAATTATATCAAGCATCAATTCTGACCACAATGCTATGAGATTAGAAATCAATTACAGAAACAAAAATGTAAAAAAGACACAAACACATGAGGCTAAACAATACATTACTAAATAACCAAAAGATCACTGAAGAAATCAAAGAGGAAATCAAAAAAACACCTAGAAACAAATAACAATGAAAACACGACGATCCAAAACTTATGGGATGTAGCAAAAGCAGTTCTAAGAGGGAAGTTTATAGCAATACAATCCTACCACAATAAACAACAAACATCTCAAATAAACAATCTAACCTTACACCTAAAGGAACTAGAGAAAGAAGAACAAACAAAACCCAAAGTTAGTAGAAAGAAAGAAATCATAAAGATAAGAGCAGAAATAAATGAAATAGAAACAAAGAAAACAACAGCAAAAATCAATAAAACTAAAAGCTGATTCTTTAAGAAGATAAACAAAATTGATAAACCATTAGCCAGACTCATCAAGAAAAAAAGGGAGAAGACTCAAATCAATAGAATTAGAAATGAAAAAGGAGAACTTACAACAGACATGGCAGAAATACAAAGCATCCTAAGAGACTACTACAAGCAACTCTACGCCAATAAAATGGACAGCCTGGAAAAAATGGACAAATTCTTAGAAAGGTATGCCCTTCCAAGACTGAACCAGGAAGAAATAGAAAATATGAAAAGACAACCACACGTAATGAAACTAAAACTGTGATTAAAAATCTTCAGGCAAACAAAACTCCAGGACCAGATGACTTCACAGGCTAATTCTACCACATATTTAGAGAAGAGCTAACTCCCATCCTTCTCAAAGTCTTCCAAAAAATTGCAGAGGAAGGAACACTACCAAAATCATTCTATGAGGCCACCATCACCCTGATACCAAAACCAGAAAAAGATACTACAACAAAGAAGATTAGAGACCAATATCACTGATGAATATAGATGCAAAAATCCTCAACAAAATACTAGCAAACACAATCCAACAACATATCAAAAGGATCATACACCATGATCAAGTGGGATTTATCCCAGGAATGCAAGGATTCTTCAATATATGCAAATCAGTCAATGTGATATACTGTATTAACAAATTGAAGGAGAAAAACCATATGATCATCTCAATAGATGCAGAAAATGCTTCTGACAAAATTCAACCCCATTTATGATAAAAACTCTCCAGAAAGTGGGCATAAAGGGAACCTACCTCAATATAATAAAGGCATATACAAAAAACCCACAGCAAACATCATTCTCAATGATGAAAAACTGAAAGCATTTCCTCTACGATAAGGAACAAGACAAGGATGTCCACTCTTGCCACTATTATTCAACATAGTTTTGGAAGTCCTAGCCATGGCAATCAGAGAAGAAAAAGAAATAAAAGGAATACAAATCGTAAAGGAAGAAGTAAAACTGTCACTCTTTGCAGATGACATGGTACTATACATACAGAATCCTAAATGCCACCAGAAAACTACTAGAGCTAAACAATGAATTTGGTAAAGTAGCAGAATACAAAATTAATGCACAGAAATCTCTTGCATTCCTATACACTAATGATGAAAAATCTGAAAGAGAAATTAAGGAAACACTCCATTTTAGGACTGCAACAAAAAGACTAAAATACCAAGGAATAAACCTACATAGGGAGACAAAAGACCTCTGTGCAGAAATCTATAAGACACTGATGAAAGCAATTAAAGATGATACCAACAGATGGAGAGATATACTATGTTCTTGCATTGGAAGAATCAATATTGTGAAAATGACTATACTACATAAAGCAATCTACAGATTCAATGCAATCCCTATCAAATTACCAATGGCATTTTTTACGGAAATAGAATAAAAAATCTTAAAATTTGTATGGAGACGCAAAAGACCCCGAATAGCCAAAACAGTATTGAGGGAAAAAAACGGAGCTGCAGGAATCGGACTCCCTAACTTCAGACTATACTACAAAGCGACAGTAATCAGGACAATATGGTAACAGGAACAAAAACAGAAATATAGATCAATGGAACAAGATAGAAAGCCCAGAGATAAACCCACACACCTATGATCAACTAATCTATGACAAAGGAGGCAAGGATATACAACGGAGAAAAGACAGTCTCTTCAATAAGTGGTGCTGGGGGCTTCCCTGGTGGCGCAGTGGTTGACAGTCCACCTGCCAATGCAGGGGACATGGGTTCGTGCCCCAGTCTGGGAAGATCCCACATGACGTGGAGCAGCTGGGCCAGTGGGCCATGGCCACTGAGCCTGCACGTCTGGAGCCTGTGCTCCACAATGGGAGAGGCCACAACAGTGAGAGGCCCGAGTACTGCAAAAAAGTAAATGAATAAAAAAAATAAGTGGTGCTGGGAAAACTGGACAGCTACAGGTAAAAGAATGAAATTAGAACACTCCCTAACACCATACACAAAAATAAACTCAAAATGGATTAGAGACCTAAATGTAAGACCAGACACTATGAAGCTCTTAGAGGAAAACATAGGAAGAACACTCTGACATAAATCACAGCCAGATATTTTTTGATCCACCTCCTAGAGTAATGGAGTAACAAAAATAAACAAATGGGACCTAATGAAACTTTAAAGCTTTTGCATAGCAAAGGAAACCATAAACAAGATGAAAAGACAGCTCTCAGAATGGGAGAAACTATTTGCAAATGAATCAACGGACAAAGGATTAATCTCCAAAATATATAAACAGCTCATGCAGCTCAATATTTAAAAAAACAAACAACTCAATATAAAAATGGTCAGGAGACCTAAATAGACATTTCTCCAAAGAAGATATTCAGATTGCCAACAAACAGATGAAAGGATGTTCAACATCACTAATCATTAGAGAAATGCAAATCAAAACTACAATGAGGTATCACCTCACACCAGTTAGAATGGGCATCATCAGAAAATCTACAAACAACAAATGCTGGAGAGGGTGTGGAGAAAAGGGAACCCTCTTGCACTGTTGGTGGGAATGTAAATTGATACAGCCACTATGGAGAACAGTATGGAGGTTCCTTAAAAAACTAAAAATAGAATTACCATATGACCCAGCAATCCCACTACTGGGCATATACCCAGAGAAAACCATAATTCAAAAAGACACATGCACCCCAATGTTCACTGCAGCACTATTTACAATGCCAGGTCATGGAAGCAACCTAAATGCCCATCAACAGACGAATGGATAAAGAAGTAGTACATATATACAATGGAATAATACTCAGCCATATAAAGGAACGAAACTGGGTCATTTGTAGAGACGTGGATGCATCTAGAGACTGCCATACAGAGTGAAGTAAGTCAGAAAGAGGAAAACAAATATCATATATTAACGTATATATGCATATCCTAGAAAAATGGTACAGATGACCAGTTTGCAGGGCAGAAATTGAGACACATATGTAGAGAACAAACGTATGGACACCAAGGGGAGAAAGTAGTGGGGGGTGGTGATGGTGGTGTGATGAATTTGGAGATTGGGATTGACATGTATACACTGATGTACATAAAATGGATGACTAATAATAAGAACCTGCTGTATAAAAAAATAAAATAAAATTCAAAAAAAACCCAAAAAATTGTAAAAAGTATGGTTATTTATGCAGCTAATTATTATACAGGTAATTTATGTTAATTATTAAATCTCATGGATCAGAAATTGGCCAGATGAGACCAACTCATAATTAAGGAGAGTAACTTAAAAGACAGTATGTGATATAGTGAGAAGAAATGGTGCTTTTGATGATTAGCTTGTAGTCTGCCAAACCACACTAAACTTCACACATGGGCAATATAATCTTAGTGTTCATTTATATGTATAAATCTAGACCTCTGAAAGGTAGCAAAACAACTTCTGGATCCTAAAAGAATTACTCAATGTTATTGAATAGACTGTTTTGATTTTTAGCAGTTCAGAGTCTTAGATAAGTAGCAGTTTCAGAAGGCATATATTAATGTATAAAAGAAAGTTCCATTATTCAGAAATTACCTATATACTAGTCATGTTCATGACAGCTGACTAAGAAGAATCTAACTGTGATTAGTGATTTACCTTTTCAAATGCAGCAAAAGGGCAATCTACCACCAGTGAGCAATTCAACTACACAAATAGAAATGAAAGGGAAATATAAATTACCCTGAATGACTTGAACCACTGGAAAATAATATTACCATATAAAACATTCTAATTCTTTCACTCAAGGCAAATTTACTTTAGAGCATGTGCTAAACATGAAATCCTAACATTTTTTTCAAATCCCAAGTATAGTAGACTACATTTTAGCCACTGTATTTCATTATTCCAATTTTTAGCTTCTTTCTCCTTAGATTGAAAATTAATACTTCCATTTTTCTGTCGTTTGCACCATAATCATTTTGTTTTTTTTTTCTAAACTATCCTCATACCATATAACATATATTATTTAGCTTGATTCTGGCGACCTAGAAATAGCATTGAAAAAGTAAGCTAATGCTGTATTTCCCAATTTGTGTTCCATGATACACTAGTCCTGTAATATACTTATAGCCATCCTAAAAAGTCAAGTGCCCCATGATTAATTTTGCAAGACTGTAAGTTAAAGTATACAAATTTCTTTACCAAATGTGGGTTCAGAACATTATACAGTTGACCCTAGAACATTGTGGGGTGAGAGGCTCAGACCCTCCACAGAGTAGGTATCCATATAATTTCACAGTCAGCCCCTCCCTCTCCAAGGTTCTGAATTCATGGATTCAAAAAACCACATATCGTGTTGTATTCGAGTAGCACTTATTGAAAAACAGCCTGTCTCTATGTGGACACATGCAATGCAAACACATGTTGATCAAGTATCAACTGTGTTTGCAATTCACTGGAAATTTATAAGGTGGGGTGTGTGCTTGTGTACTATGAAGTATTTTTCAATTACGGGTGACATATTTTGGAAGGTTAGCTTACACTGAAGGAAATTTTGGAAAATGCTGAGCTAGAGGGGTTTAGATTTTGAGATAAAACAAACTTTGCTTCAATATTTCCTGGATATGACATGCTGTAGAAGAAAATTCTTGGCTGAAGGCTTTGGAGTTTGGGGCTCTTGGCTTGGGTTCTTCTCCTCTTCCCTTCATCTGTTAATATCTTTCACATCTATCACCCCAAATTTTCTCCTTTCTAGTTTCAAGTTTGAAACTGCAACATCTGTTTTTCTCAATTTTCCCTTTCCGAAACTAAACTTAAATTTATTTTATATTTCTAAATTGTCCTTATCATGGACTGTTGATGCAATTACTTTGGTAGCAGAAGAATAGAAAAGTGTAGGATTTAGAGTCAGGCAGGTCTTTATTCAAATTCTTACTGGCAAGTCCTAGCTGTAGCTTCCACAATTCAGGGCTCAGCTTTTGCCACTTGGAGCCTGCTTGTTTCCACCGAGCTCTGATTGTAGAGTGGCATGAATTACTCTGTAAGCATCAGCAAGTAAAGAGGTGTGCAGGACACTGGTAAACTGAGGCCACAAATAATTAATTCATAAATAAATAATAGTTGAAACTATATGACTTTAAATTTACAAACAAATGAGTAGTTTTTTTAACTTTTGAATTTTATTTTATTTTTTTAAACAGCACGTTCTTATTCATTATCTATTTTATACGTATGAGTGTATATATGTCAATCCCAGTCTCCCAATTCTCACCACCACCACCAAACCACCCGCCACTTTCCCCCCTTGGTGTCCATACATTTATTCTAGACATCTGTGTCTCTATTTCGGCCCTGCAAAACGGTTCATCTGTAGTATTTTTCTAGGTTCCACATATATGTGATAATATACAATATTTGATATTCTCTTTCTGACTTACTTCAGTCTGTATGACAGTCTCTAGATCCATCCACATCTCTACAAATGCCCCAATTTCATTCCTTTTTATGGCTGAGTAATATTCCATTGTATGTACATACCACTTCTTCTTTATCCACTCATCTGTCGATGGGCATTTAGGTTGCTTCCATGATCTGGCTATTGTAAACAGTGCTGCAATGAACACTGGGGTGCATGTGTCTTTTTCAATTATGGTTTTCTCTGGGTATATCCCCAACAGCAGGACTGCTGGGTCATATGGTAATTCTATTTTTAGTTTTTTAAGGAATCTCCATACTGTTCTCCATAGTGGCTGTATCAATTTATATTCCCACCAACAGTGCAAGAGGGTTCCCTTTTCTCCACACCCTCGCCAACATTTGTTGTTTGTAGATTTTCTGATGATGCCCATTCTAACTGGTGTGAGGTGATACCTCACTGTAGTTTTGATTTGCATTTCTCTAATAATCAGTGATGTTGAGCAGCTTTTCATGTGCTTCTTGGCCATCTGTATGTCTTCTTTGGAGAAATGTCTATTTAGCTCTTCTGCCCATTTTTTGATTGGGTTGTTTGTTTTGATATTGAGTTGCATGAGCTTCTTATAAATTTTGAGGTTAATCCTTTGTCAGTTGCCTCATTTGCACATAAGTTCTCCCATTCTGAGGGTTGTCTTTTTGTCCTGTTTATGGTTTCCTTTGCTATGAAAAAGCTTTTAAGCTTCATTAGGTCCCATTTGTTTGTTTTTGTTATTATTTCCATTTCTCTAGGACGTGGATCAATAAAGATCTTGCTGTAATTCGGGTCAGAGTGTTCTTCCTATGTTTTCCTCTAAGAGGTTCATAATGTCTGGTCTTACATTTAGGTCTCTAATCCATTTTGAGTTTATTTTTGTGTATGGTGTTAAGGAGCGTTCTAATTTCATTCTTTTACCTGTAGCTGTCCAGTTTTCTCAGCATCACTGATTGAAGAGACTGTCTTTTCTGCATTGTATATCCTTGCCTCCTTTGTCATAGATTAGCTGACCACAGGTGCATGGGTTTATCTCTGGGCTTTCTAACATGTCCCATTGATCTATATTTCTGTTTTTGTGCCAGTACCATATTGTCTTGATTACTGTAGTTTTGTAGTATAGTCTGAAGTCAGGGAGTCTGATTCCTCCAGCTCTTTTTTTTTTTTTAACATCTTTATTGGAGTATAATTGCTTTACAAGGGTCTGTTAGTTTATGCTTTATAACAAAGTGAATCACCTATACATATACATATATCCCCATATCTTCTCCCTCTTGCATCTCCCTCCCACCCTCCCTATCCCACCCCTCTAGTTGGTCACAGAGCACCGAGCAGATCTCCCCGTGCTATGCGGCTGCTTCACACTAGCTATCTATTTTACATTTGGTAGTGTATATATGTCCATGTCACTCTCCCACTTCATCCCAGCTTACCCTCCCACTCCCCGTGTCCTGATGTCCATTCTCTGTCTGTGTCTTTATTCCTGTCCTACCCCTAGGTTCTTCAGAACCATTTTTTTTCCTTTTTTACATTCCATATATATGTGCTAGCATACAGTATTTGTTTTTCTCTTTCTTACTTACTTCACTTGGTATAACAGACTCTAGGTCCATCCACCTCATGAAAAATAACTCAATTTCATTACTTTTTATGGCTGAGTAATATACCATTGTATATATGAGCCACATCTTCTTTATTCATTCATCTGTCAATGGACACATAGGTTGCTTCCATGTCCTGGCTACTGTAAAGAGAGCTGCAATGAACATTGTGCTACATGACTCTTTTTGAATTATCCTTTTCTCAGGGTATATGCCCAGTAGTGGGATTGCTGGGTCATGTGATAGTTCTATTTTTAGTTTTTTAAGGAACCTCCATACTGTTCTCCACAGTGGCTGCATCAATTTACATTTCCACCAACAGTGCAAGAGGGTTCCCTTTTCTCCACACCCTCTCCAGCATTTACTGTTTGTAGATTTTTTGATGATGTCCATTCTGACTGGTGTGAGATGATCCCACATTGTAATTTTGATTTGCATTTCTCTAATGATTAGTGATGTTGAGCATCCTTTCATGTGTTTATTGGCAATCTATGTATCTTCTTTGGAGAAATGTCTATTTAAGTCTTCTGAAATAGAAATTAAGGAAACACTCCCATTTACCATTGCAACAAAAAGAATAAATTACCTAGGAATAAACCTACCTAAGGAGACAAAAGACTTGTATACAGAAAACTGTAAGACACTGACGAAAGAAATTAAAAATGATACAAACAGATGGAGAGATATAACATATTCTTCAATTGGAAGAATCAACATTGTGAAAATGAGTATATACCCAAAGCAATCTACAGACTGAATGCAATTGCTATCAAACTACCAATGGCATTTTTCACAGAACTAGAACAAAAACTTTCACAATTTGTATGGGAACACCAAAGACCCTGAATAGCAAATCAATCTTGAGAAAGAAAAATGGAGCTGGAGGAATCAGGCTTCCTCACTTCCGATGATACTACAAAGCTACAGTAATCAAGACAGTATGGTACTGGCACAAAAACAGAAATACAGATCAATGGAACAAGAGAGAAAGCCCAGAGATAAACCCACGCACACATGGTCACCTTATTTTTGATAAAGGAGGCAAGGATATACAGTGGAGAAAAGACAGCCTCTTCAATAAGTGGTGCTGGGACAACTGGACCGCCACATGTGAAAGAATGAAATTAGAACACTCCTTAATGCCATACACAAAAATAAAGTCAAAATCAATTAAAGACCTAAATGTTAGGCCAGGCACTATAAAACTCTTAGAGGAAAACACAGGCACAATACTCTATGACATAAATCACAGCAAGATCCTTTTTGACCCACCTCCTAGAGAAATGGAAATAAAAACAAAAATAAACAAATGGGACCTAATGAAACTTAAAAGCTTTTGCACAGCAAAGGAAACCATAAACAAGACCAAAAGACAACCCTCAGAAAGGGAAAAAATATTCACTAATGAAGCAAGTGACAAAGGATTAACCTCCAAAATTTACAAGCAGCTCATGCAGCTCAATGTCAAAAAACAAACAACCCAACCAAAAATGAGTAGTTTTAAATAGTAATCATGGGCAAATTAAAATTTTATTCAAATTCCTTATTTATTTTAGGAATTAAGCTGTTATTCTGTTGTGAATTACATGCAGGTAAGTGCTCCATCATTTCCAAATTGCCAAAAGCCCTGAAAATCTAAATCAGGTTTCCCTGGGACCCTTTTCTCTAAATTGCACCATATTTCTATTCTATTCATGCCTGTATTTCTTCCCCTCTGCCTGACACCTTAGTTAGGGAGAGGGCATCTCTGTTTCCCATCCTGATGTATCTTAATCTCCCTCCCAGGAATTCTCCCAAATATGTATTACAGTGTTGAATTATCTAAATTCCCAATGCCCAGGAGGGTAAGAGTGAGTGTGAGGCAATGAAAAAGGAAAGAAACTACTAGGATTAAAATAAATATACACACACATTAGTTAATATTTGTACTATATTCTGTCCGTAGTTTTATTTGACTGGGCATATGATCCATTGAGTCCCTGCCCTTATTTATGCTTTAGAGCCTATCTTCATGTATATGTGCCATGAAGTCAGTTTTAGTAGGTGTGGTATATGCAGAACTAATTGTGTTACTGCTAATAGATCATCACCTTCAATAGAAACTAATTATGTCACAAGGGAACAGGGATGATAAAAAGAATAATCGAGTTAAACACATGTCTAGGTTTTAAATTTCTGACAATACAGGTAGATCTTAACTGAAGAAGATTTATATTTTAAAAATATCAAGAATTTTTTCAAGTTTCTAGAAGGTATGGACAAGTAACTTGAAGTATTTATCACTAACATAATGTTTAATAATGCCACAAAAGACATTCCTGACAAAGGTTTTTAAGTCAGTATGTTTGTAGGATTAATAGAATCTCAGAACTGGAGGGACACTTTTAAATAGTTTAGTCCAATCCCATCAGGTTTACACAGATTTTTCTAACACCATGTAGTAAGTTAAGATGCCATAATTGGAACAGGCACATGAAAAGATGCTCAATATTTCTAATAGAGAAATGCAAATTAAAACTACAATGAAGTATCATCTCTCACCAGTCATAATGGCCACCTCTAAGAAGTGTACAAACAATAAATGCTGGAGATGGTGTAGAGAAAAGGGGGCCCTCCTACCCTGTTGGTGGGAATGTATAATGGTGCAGTCACTATGGAGAAAAGTATGGAAGTTCCTTAAAAAACTAAAAATATAGGTGTCATATGATCCAGCAATCCCCCTCCTGGGCATATATCTGGAGAAAACTCTAATTCGAAAAGATACGTGCACCCCTATGTTCATAGCAGCACTACTTACAATAGCCAGGACATGGACGCAACCTAAATGTCCATGTATGGATGAATGGATAAAGAAGATGTGGTACATATATACAATGGAATATTACTCAGTCGTAAAAAAAGAATGCAGTAGTGCCATTTGCAGCAACATGGATCGACCTAGAGATGATCATATTAAGTGAACTAAGACAGAGAAAGACAAATATCATATGATATCACTTATATGTGGAATCTGAATATATTATATAAATGAACTTATTTACAAAACAGAGATAGATTTACAGTCATAGAAAACAAACTTATGGTTACAAAAGGGGAAAGCCGGGGGGAGGGACAAATTAGGAGTTTGGGATTAGCAGATACAAGCTAATATATACAGAAATGATAAACAACAAGGATCTACTGTATAGAACAGAGAACTATATTCAACGTATTGCAATAACCTATAATGGAAAATAATCTGGAAAAAAAAATATATATATATACACACATATATATAACTGAATCACTGTGCTGCACCCCAAAAACTAACACAACATTGTAAATCAACCTGGGACCCATGTTCTTCTTCAGTGTGAATATCTTCTAGCAGCCAGCCAAGTCTAGGCTGTGTTAAACAAGAAAGTCCTAAGACCTAGAAGTTTTTATTTACTAGAATAACTTTGAAACTGACAAAATTTGATTAGTTACAGAATCAGTATGAGTATCATGGAGATACTCTTACAAAGCCCATAGGGAGGGTAGATAACAACTTGGCAGCATTACTTAAATAACATATTAAAATAAAGTATTTCCTGTTTAGAATTCACTGAGTTTAGGTTCCTCAATAAAATTCAGTATTTTGGTAAGAAAAAAGCATGAATGGTATTCCAGAAGAAGGGCACATATGAATGGTTAGGGGATACATATAGCAACCTGGAGTCTGAGTTACAGGAGAGAAAGGCAAGATGTCAGGAAGGAAATGCAATTAATCTAGATAATTATTAGGATTTGAAACAGAACAGAAAATCCTTAAAAGGTGACTGGTAGAAGTAAATAGTTTTTGACTTTCAAAGATCAGGAAGAGTTTCTATCAAGGATTTTATAAAATACATAGATAATAGTAATAACAATAAAGAAGGAAGAGCAGAAGGAGGAGAAGAAAACAGCAGTTGCTGTGTAGGTACATTCTAATTATTTTTTGTATTAAAATGATAATTAAAATGCATCATGGATAACTTACAGAGAAAATATTATTATTGCTCCCATTTCACAGTTAACATAAAACTTTGACACTAAATGACAATTATGGTGTGCAGTACCACTGAAAAATGAACGCTTGTCAATCTGACTGCAAAGTCCATGCGTGTAACCAACAGGGTGCCCTGCACACCTAGGACATCGGTTAAGTGGACAGCCTCAGACTTAGGCTCTTTCATTTGCAATTTTTTCCTATCTAAAGACTGATATTAAGCTGCTAGTATGTTCATTGGAAAGTCTTTTTTTTTTTTTGAGGTAAAAAATCAGCTACATTTTCACATAAATTATTCATAGAAAATAAAGCATTAAAACACATTCTGGCTATCAGTTCTTTCCATATTCTCATTTAAATTCCAATAATGAATAACTCATAAATTTAGATCACATAAATTTAGATCAAACAGTAAATGAAAGAATGATGAGTTATAGATAATTATGTTACTAGATGATCTATTTTTTGGAATCATGATTTGAAAATAAATGTAGCCCCCCCCCCCCCACATTCTTAAAATTACATTTTTTTTCCTTCCAGTTGTGATATAATTGACATGCACAGCGCTTTATAAGTTTAAGGAGTACAGCAGGGATCCCTAACTCCTGGGCCATGGAACTGGGCCACACAGTAGGAAGTGAGCGGCAGGCAAGTGAGCGAAGCTTCATCTGTACTTACAGCCGCTCCCCATTGCTTGCCATACCACCTGACCTCCTCCTCCGGTCAGCATTACAGTGAGTTGTATAATTATTTCATTATATGTTACAATGTAATCTACTAAAGTGCACAATAAATGTAACGTGCTTGAATCATCCTGAAACCATCCCCCCCCACCACGGTCCGTGGAAAAATTGTCTTCCACGAAACTGGTTCCTGGAGCCAAAAAGGTTGGGGACCACTGGTGTGGTCAGCACAATTAAATCAGCACAATGATTTAACTTACATTCATCATGAAATGATTACCACAACAAGTTTAGTGAAAGTCTATTATCTCATATGGATACAACATAGAAGAAAAAGTAAAAAATTTTTCCTTATGAGAATTCTTAGGATTCACTCTCTTAACAACTTTCATATAACACAAAGTGTTAATTATATTCACCATGTTGTACATTACAGCCATAGTACTTATTTATCTTATAACTGGAAGTGTGTACCTTTTGACCACCTTCACTCAACTTCCCCTCCCTCCAATCCCTGTCTCTGGTAATCACAAATCTTATCTCTTTTTCTATGACTTTGCTTCTTTGTTTGTTTTTGAAAAATAACTGACCTACACCAGCATGTTAGTTCCTGGTGTGGAACAAAGTGATTTGATATTTCTATACATTTCAAAATGATCACAGTGGCCAGTCTAGTTACCATCTGTCACTATACAAAGATATTACATTGTTATTGACTATATTCCCCCTGCTGTACGTTTCATATCATGACTCATTTATTTTGTAACTGGATGTTTGGACCTCTTAAATCTCCCTCACCTGTTTCTCTCATCCACCCGAACCCCACCCCTCTGGCAACCACCAATTCTTTCATGTATCTATGATTCTGTTTCATAATGTTTGTGCATTTGTTTTGTTTTTATATTCCACATATAAGTGAAATCATATAGTATTTGTTTTCATCTGACTTATTTAGCATAATATTCCCTAGATCCACCCATGTTCTCACAATTGGAAAGTTTTCATTGTTTTATATGGCTGAGTAGCATTCCAAAGTATGTGTGTGTGCATATATGGATGTAGCAGTTATATCACATCTTTATCCATTCATCTGTTGATGGACACTTAGGTTACTTCCATATCTTGCCTATTATAAATAATGCTGCAATGAACAGAGGTGCGTATATAACATTTTAAATTACTGTTTTTGTTTTCTTTGGATAAATACTCAGGATTGGAATGGCTGGATAGTATGGTAGCTCTATTTTTAATTATTTGAGGAACCTTCATACTATTTTCCATAATGGCTGCAGTAATTTACATTCCCAGCAACAGTGCAAGAGGGTTCCCTTTTCTCCACATCCCCACCAACACTTGTTATTTACTGTATTTTCTGATAATAGTCATTCTCGCAAGTGGGAGGTGATATCTCATTGTGGTTTTGAGCTGCATTTCTGAGGATTAGTGATGTTGAGCATCTTTTCATGTGCCTATTGGCCATTTGTGAATCTCCTTTGGGGGAAAAATGCATATTTAAGACCTCTGTTCATTTTGTAAATGGGTTGTTCATTTTTTGATGTTGAGTTGTATGAGTTCTTTGAATATTTTGAATATTAACCCCTTATCAGGGCTTCCCTGGTGGCGCAGTGGTTGAGAGTCCACCTGCCGATGCAGGGGACACGGGTTCATGCCCCGGTCCGGGAAGATCCCACATGCCGCAGAGCGGCTAGGCCCGTGAGCCATGGCCGTTGAGCCTGAGCGTCCAGAGCCTGTGCTCCACAATGGGAGAGGCCACAACAGTGAGAGGCCCACATAACGCAAAAAAAAAAAAAAAAAAAAAAAAAGGAAAAGAAAAACCCTTATCGAATATATCAACTGCAAATGTCTTCTCCAATTCAGCAGGCAGCGTTTTCTTTTCTTTTTCTTCTATTTTCTCTCTTTTTTGATATTTTCCTTTATTGTGCGAAAACTTTTTAGTTTTTTATGGTCCCATTTGTTTATTTTTGCATTCACTTCCCTTGCCTGAGGACACATATCTCCAAAAAATTGCTAAAATCTATGTCAAAGAGTGTACTGCCTATGTTTTCTTCTAGGTTTTGTGGTTTCAGGTCCTACATTTAAGTCTTTAATCCATTTTGAGGTTTTTTTGTTGTTGTTGTAAAAAAGTAGTCCAGTTTGACTCTTTTGCATGCAGCTGTCCAGTTTTCCTTACACCATTTATTGAAGAAGCTATCTTTTTTCCATTGTGTACTCCTACCACTTTTGTTGTAGATTTATTGACCATATAAGTGTTGGTTCATTTCTGGAATCTCTACTCTGTTCCATTGATCTCTTTGTTTTTGTGCCAGTACCATTCTGTTTTGATTATTGTAGCTTTTGTGGTATAGTTTAAAATCAGGGCACATAATACTTCCTCCTTTGTTCTTTCTCAAGATTGTTTAGGCTACTTGCTGTCTTTTGTGTTTCCATACAAATTTCAGAATTATTTGCTCTAGTTCCGTGAAAAATGCCACTGGTATTTTGATAGCAATTATATTGAATCCTTAGATTGCCTTGGGTATTATGGTCATTATAACAATATTAATTCCTCCAACCATGAGCATGGTATATCTTTCCATTTGTTAGTGTCATCTTCAATTTCTTTTATCAGTGACTTTTAGTGTTCTGAGTATATGTCTTTTATCTCCTTAGTTGGATTTACTCATAGGTATTTTATTCTTTGTCATGCAATTTTAAATGGAATTGTTTTCTTAATTTCTTTTTCTCGTAGTTTGCTGTTAGTATATAGAAATGCAACAGATTTTTGTACATTAATTTTGTATCCTGAAATTTTGTTGAATTCATTAATGAGATTTAATAGTTTTTGATGGTGTCTTTAGAATTTTCTGTACATAGCATCATGTAATCTGTAAACAGTGAGAGTTTTACCACCTCCTTTCCAATTTGGATTCCTTTTACTACTTTAACTTATCTGATTGCTATGGCTACAACTTCTCATACTATGTTGAAGGTGGTAGTCAGAATGGAAATCCTTGTCTTGTTCCTGATCTTAGAGAAAATGACTTCAGCTTTTAACCATTGAATATGATGTTAGCTGTAGTTTTGTCATATATGGTCTTTATTATGTCGAGGTATGTTCCCTCTATACACAGTTTGTGAAGTGTTTTTATAATGAATTGGATGTTAACTTTTGTCAAAAGATGTTTCTGCGTCTATTCAAATAATCATATGGTTTTTACTCTTCAATTTGTTAATTAATTAATTTGTAGATATTGAACCATTCTCCCATCCCTGGGATAAATCCCACTTGATAATGGTGTATGATCCTTTTAATGTACAGTGGAATTTGATTTGTGAGTATTTTGTTTAGGATTTTTGCATCTGTTTTTCAGCAATATTGACCTGTAATTTTCTTTTTTTGCTGTGTTATTGTTGTTGTGTTTTTTGGTGTCAGGGTGATGCTGGCCTCATAGAATGAGTTTGGAAGTGTTCCTTCCTCTGCAATTTAAAAAAATAGTTTGAGAATTATAGGTGAGGCCTATCCTGTGAGGCCTATTCGAGGCCTGTGAAGTACTCTTGTCCTAGACTATTGTTTGTTGGAAGGTTTTTGGTTTTGTTTTTTTATTCAATTTAATTACTAGTAATTGGTCTGGTCATATTTTGTATTTTTTTTTTCTGATTCAGTCTTGGGAGATTTTACATTTCTAGGAATTTATCCATTTCTTCTAGGTTGTCCACTTTATCTTATGATCCTTTGTATTTCTGTGGTGCTGGAAATAAATTCTCCTTTTTCATTTCTGATTTTATTTGAGCCCTCTATCTTTTTTCTTGATATGTCTGGCAAAATTACAAATTTTACTAAAAACTTTAAGTTGTTTATTCTATGTTTTAATTATTTAATAGGATTAAGCTGAATTTTTATTTGAAAATATCATATATATATTCAAAAAACTTTGTGTGTCATTTTAACTTACTTACCTTAAAATAGAAAATGATATATAAGCATCAGGATTCTGACCTCAATAAAATTTATGATGAAAATAATTTCCAAAATGTTTGAAATTCTGACTCTGTGAAGTTGCCAATGCATTTTTAAAATATATTTGCAATAGATATATTTTAAAAAGCATAAATAGATTAATTAAAAGTATAAGAACAGTAATTAAAAGGAAGGTGTGGGGGTTGTGATTTCTTTGTATGTTTAATTGTAAATCAATTCACACTTGATTTAAATTACAGAAAATGCATACTCGACACCTAAGTTTAACAAATGGTAATATTTTACATTTAACTTAAACTTTTTCTAAATTTTAAAAATGGAAAATATGGTTAAAAGTAAAGCATCTCTCCCAATCCTTTTCTAAATACTTTTCTCATCAGAAATAAACAGCAAATATAATTATTTCTTTTACTCTCACTTATATTTGTATATATTTTTTAAATTAAAAACTATGGTATAATTTAAGATTAAAATATATTACTTTTTTAACATTACAGATACAAGAATTATATTGTACCTACTTTTAAATCAACTGCTTATTTTTCTGAATATTGTCTTTTCAGTATTCATGTGTACATGGTTTATTCAACTGCTGAATAATATGTATTGTTTAGGAACTTATTAATTTAAAATATATTTATTTATCTTCTAACAGGGAATTCTACCAGTCTATGATTTAAATTGAAAAAAATGTGGGAACGTTATTAAACACACTCCCACATGTAATGCAAATGAAAAGGCTGGGTTCTAACTGTACATCTTCTTTTGATTAAAATAATAAAATATTAGTCCTTGAAGGGTTATAACTGTTAAAATCTCACCATAGATGAGTATTTCTATACTGTTATATTCTTAATAAAATTTGGCATTATCAAGGATGTTTAACTTTTTTAAATTTATGACTGAAACGCCATTCCCAATTTATAGAATTATACATTTCTTTAATATTTATTGGTAATTAGGATCTTTTTAAAACTGAGTTTTCATATTTTTTGCACATGTCTTCTATTACGTTACTTTTAAATTTTTTCTTTTTTACAAGTTTTTATAACATATTATTTATATATGATCTAGATAGTTTTTAAGAGTGTTGCAAATATTTACCTCCATTCTATGCTTAAATTTCAGCTTGTCTTTAATACAGTCAAAATATCTTTATTTTCTTTTTTAGATTGAATTATAGTTGATTTACCACATTATATTAGCTTCAGGTGTACAGCATACTGATTCAGTATTTCTATAGATTATTCTGTATTTAAAGTTATTACAAAAGAATGACTATAATTCCCTGGGCTGTACAATATATCCTTGTTGTGTATCTATTTTATACATAGTAGGTGTTATTTCTTAATCTCATATCCCTATCTTGCCTCTCACCCATTTACCCTCCCCACTGGTAACCACTAGTTTGTTTTTAATATCTCTGGGTTTATTTCCCTTTAGTTATATACATTTGTTTCCTTTATTTTTTAGATTCCCCATATAAGTGATATCATACAGTATTTGTCTTTCTCTGTCTAATTTCATTAAGCATAATATTTTCTAGGTCCATCCATGTTGCTGAAAATGGCATAATTTCATTCTTTTTATGGCTGAGTAATATTGCAGTGCATATATATACCACATCTTCTTTATCCGTGTCTGTTGATAAACACATAGGTTGCTTCCATATCTTGGCTATTGTAAATAATGCTGCTATGAACACTGGGATGTGTGTATATTTTTTAATTATTGTTTTTGTTTTTTCCAGGTATATACATAGGAGTAGAATTTCTGAGTCAATAGGTAGTTCTATCTGCAGTTTTTGAGGAACCTCCATACTGTTTTCCACAGTAGTTAAATCATTTTTCATTCCCAGGTATTTTCCTTTTCATATGTATAAAACAAATCTTTTTTACTTTTTCCATTTGCTAAACGGAAGCTTTTAATCCCACCTCACAATATCTAATATGACACCTTGTCATTCATGATATGCGTTTAACATTCTTGGAGATAAGAACGCATTTATCAATGTTTTATATGTATGAAAACCAATTAACACATATTGTCTTTTTGGAAAGAGACCTGCATCATTCATAGTCTGCAATTCTAATTACTAATAAAATTTAATAATAGGACAAAAGTGATCCATGCACTAGGACAAATATCAGCTGTCAGTGTTATCTATTAGCATTTTATCCAAATCTAGTAGTAGTAGGAAATAAGTGGTATTTTTTGCTCAGCTCCTCACATTATAACAACTGAAAATTAAACCACATTAAGTGAAACATAGGAAAACCTTTCTTTTCATTAACCTTTTTTTATAGGCTACTGAAATCACAATATGTAATAAAGTCCTGGTGCAGATGCTAAATAGATATTTCAGGTTTGACAGAATTTTACTTTTTCTTGTGACTTATCCCTCTGAATTATAGAGTATTCTAAGAATTATTTTGGGTTCAGTTACTGAAAGCAATTCTCTTTTCTGTAATTGCTAAAATATTTTGAACCTCCCTTTGAAAGCAATTTTTATTCCATTAATACTGCCTAGTACTTTTTGAAAAGTATATTTACCTCTGCAAGGAAATTATAAAATTCCAAATAAATTTAATATGCAGTTGTCTATCAAAACTGGACATCCATTGGTCTCCATTTTTTAGGGAAATATTTAAAACATATAAAAATAGAGAAAATAATAAAACTCTTAGCTTCCTAGTACAAGAATATAATATTTTGCCAGATATATATTTTATTGTATTGAATTAACATACTTATATATTATTCCTGTCTCTCTTTCCATAACTCAGACACAGCTAACCACTATAACTGCCCTACCTCTTCATTAAAATTTGGTGCCCAGAGCCAGCTCTACCCACCACCAGTCCCTCACATCAGGAAACTTCCACAAGCCTCTTAGATAGCCTCATCCACCAGAGGGCAGACCACAGAAGCAAGAAGAACTACAATCCTGCAGCCAGTGGAACAAACACCACATTCACAGAAAGACAGACAAGATGAAAAGGCAGAGGACTATGTATCAGATGAAGGAAAAAGATAAAACCCCAGAAAGCCAACTAAATGAAATGCATATAGGCAATAATACAGAAAAAGAATTCAGAATAATGATAGTGAAGATAATCCAGGACCTCAGAAAAAGAATGGAGGCAAAGATTGAGAAGATGCAAGAAATATTTAACAATGATCTAGAAGGATTAAACAGCGAACAAAGAGAGATGAACAATACAATAACTGAAATGAAAAATACACTAGAAGGAATCAATAGCAGAATAAATGAGGCAGAAGAACGGAAAAGTGACCTGGAAGACAGAATGGTGGAATTCACTGCTGCAGAGCAGAATAAAGAAAAAAGAATGAAAAGAAATGAAGACAGCCTAAGAGACCTCTGGGACAACATTAAATGCAACATTCACATTATAGGGATCCCAGAAGGAGAAGAGAGAGAGAAAGGACCAGAGAAAATATTTCAAGAGATTATAATTGAAAACTTCCCTAACATGAGAAAAGAAATAGCCACCCAAGACCAGGAAGTGCAGAGAGACCCATACAGGATAAACCCAAGGATAAACACGCCAAAACACACAGTAATCAAATTGGCAAAAACTAAAGACAAATAAAAGTTATTGAAAGCAGCAAGGGAAATATGACAAATAATATACAAATGTACTCCCATAAGGTTAAGAGCTGATTTCTCAGCAGAAACTCTAAAAGCCAGAAGGGAGTGTCATGATATACTTAAAGTGATGAAAGGGAAGAACCTACAACCAAGATTACTCTACCAAGCAAGGATCTCATTCAGATTCGATGGAGAAATCAAAAGCTTTACAGACAAGCAAAAGCTAATAGAATTCAGCACCACCAAACCAGCTCTACAAAAAAATGGTAAAGGAACTTCTCTAAGTGGGAAACACAAGAGAAGAAAAGGACCTGCAGAAACAAATGCAAAACAATTAAGAAAATGGTAATAGAGACATACATATAATTACCATAAACGTGAATGGATTAAATGCTCCAAACAAAAGACACAGGATTGCTGAATGGATACAAAAACAAGACCCATATATATGCTGTCTACAACAGACCCACCTCAGACCGAGGGACACATACAGACTGAAAGTGAGGGTATGGAAAAAGATATTCCATGCAAATGGAAATCAGAACAAAGCTGGAGTAGCAATACTCATATCAGATAAAATACACTTTAAAATAATGTTACAAGAGACAAGAAAGAACATTACATAATAATCAAGGGATCAATCCAAGAAGAAGATATAACAATTATAAATATATATGCACCTAACATAGGAGCACCTCAATATATAAGGCAACTGCTAACAGGCCTAAAAGAGTAAATCGACAGTAACACATTAATAGTGGGGGACTTTAACACTTCACTTAACACCAATGGACAGATTATCCAAACAGAAAATTAATAAGGAAACACAAGCTTTAAATGACACAATAGACCAGATAGTTTTAATTGATATTTATAGGACATTCCATCCAAAAATAGCAGATTATACTTCTTAAGTGTACACAGAACATTCTCCAGGATAGATCACAGCTTGGGTCACAAATCAAGCCTCAGTATATTTAAGAAAACTGAAATCGTAACAAGGACCTTTTCTGACCACAACACTATGAGATTAGAAATCAATTACAGGGAAAAACACATAAAAAACACAAACACATGGAGGTAAAAAATACGTTACTAAATAACCAAAAGATCACTAAAGAAATCAAAGAGGAAATCAAAAAATACCTATAGACAAACAAAAATGAAAACCTATGGGATGCAGCAAAAGCAGTTCTATGAGGGAAATTTACAGCTGTACAAGCCTACCTCAAGAAACAAGAAAAATCTCAAATAAACAGTCTAACCTTACACCTAAAGGAAGTAGAGAAAGAAGTACAAACAAAGCCCAAAGTTAGCAGAAAGAAAGAAATCTTAAAGCTCAGAGCAGAAATAAATGAAATAGAAACAAAGAAAAGAAGAGCAAAGATCAATAAAACTAAAAGCTGGTTCTTTGAGAAGATGAACTTGATAAACCATTAGCCAGACTCATCAAGAAAAACAGGGAGAGGAATCAAATCAATAAAATTATAAATGAAAAAGGAGAGTTACAACAGACACGGCAGAAATAAAAAGAATCCTAAGAGACTATAACAAGCAACTCTATGACAATAAAATGGACAACCTGGAAGAAATGGACAAATTCTTAGAAAGGTATAACCTTCCAAGGCTGAACCAGGAAGAAATAGAAAATATGAACAGACCAATCACAAGTAATGAAACTGAAACCGTGATTAAACATCTTACAACAAGCAAAAGTCCAGGACCAGATGGCTTCACAGGGAATTCTATCAAACATTTAGAGAAGAGCTAACACCCATCCTTCTTAAACTGTTCCAAAAAATTGCAGAGGATGGAAAACTACCAAACTCGTTCTATGAGGCCATCATCACCCTGATACCAAAACCAGACAAAGATACTACAAAAAAAGAAAATTAAAGACCAATATCACTGATGAATATAGATGCAAAAATCCTCAACAAAATAGGAGCAAACAGAATCCATCAACACATTAAAAGGACCATACACCATGATCAAGTGGGATTTATCCCAGAGATGCAAGAATTCTTCAATATACGCAAATCAATCAATGTAACACCATATTAACAAATTGAAGAATAAAAACCATATGATCATTTCAATACACACAAAAAAAGCTTCTGACAAAATTCAACACCCATTTACGATAAAAACTCTCCAGAAAGTGGGCATAGAGGTAACCTACCTCAACGTAATAAAGGCCATATATGACAAACCCACAGCAAACATCATTCTCAATGGTGAAAAACTGTAAGCATTTCCTCTAAGATCAGGAACAAGACAAGGGTGTCCACTCTCAACACTTTTATTCAACATAGTTTTGGAAGTCCTAGCCTCGGCAATCAGAGAAGAAAAAGAAATAAAAGGAATAAAAACTGGAAAAGAAGAAGTAAAACTGTAACTGTTTGTAGATGACATACTATACATAGAGAATCCTAATGATGTCACCAGAAAACTACTAGAGCTAAACAATGAATTTGGTAAAGTTGCAGGATACAAAATCAATGCACAGAAATCTCTTGCATTCCTATACACTAATGATGAAAAATTTGAAAGAGAAATTAAGGAAACACTCCCATTTACCACTGCACCAAAAAGAATAAGTACCTTGGAATAAACCTACCTAGGGAGACAAAAGACTTGTATGTAGAAAACTATAGGACACTGATGAAAGAAATTAATGATAATACCAACTGATGGAGAGATACCATGTTCTTGGATTGGAAGAATCAATATTGTGAAAATGACTATACTACCTAAAGCAATCTACAGATTCAATGCAATCCCTATCAAATTACCAATGGCATTTTTTACGGAACTAGAACAAAAAATCTTAAAATTTGTATGGAGACACAAAAGACCCCGAATAGCAAAAGCAGTCTTGAGGGAAAAAATAGGAGCTGGAGAAATCAGACTTCCTGACTTCAAACTATACTGCAAAGCTACAGTAATCAAGACAATATGGTACTGGCACAAAAACAGAAATATAGATCAATGGAACAAGATAGAAAGCCCAGAGATAAACCCATGCACCTATGGTCAACTAATCTATGACAAAGGAGGCAAGGATATACAATGGAGAAAAGGCAGTCTCTTCAATAAGTGGTGCTGGGAGAACTAGACAGCTACAGGTAAAAGAATTAAATTAGAACACTCCCTAACACCATACACAAAAATAAACTCAAAATGGATTAGAGACCTAAATGTAAGACCGGCACTATAAAACTCTTAGAGGAAGAACACTCTTTGACATAAATCACAGCAAGATCTTTTTTATCCACCTCCTAGAGTAATGAAAACAAAAATAAACAAATGGGACCTAATGAAACGTCAAAGCTTTTGCACAGCAAAGGAAACCATAAACAAGACCAAAATACAACCCTCAGAATGGGAGAAAATATTTGCAAATGAATCATCAGACAAAGGATTAATCTCCAAAATATAGAAACAGCTCATGCAGCTCAATATTATAAAAACAAACAACCCAATCCAAAAATGGGCCGAAGACCTAAATAGACATTTCTCCAAAGAAGACATACAGATGGCCAACAAACACATGAAAAGCTGCTCAACATCACTAACCATTAGAGAAATGCAAATCAAAACCACAGTGAGGTATCACCTCATACCAGTTAGAATGGGCATCATCAGAAAATCTACAACAAATGCTAGAGAGGGTGTGGAGAAAAGGGAACCCTCCTGCAGTGTTGGTGGGAATGTAAATTGATACAGTCATTATGCAGAACAGTATGGAGGTTCCTTAAAAAACTAAAAGTAGAATTACCATATGACCCAGCAATCCCACTACTGGGGATATACCCAGAGAAAACTATAATTCAAAAAGACACATGCACCCCAATGTTCAATGCAGCACTATTTACAATAGCCAGGTCATGAAAGCAACCTAAATGCCCATCAACAGACGAATGGATAAAAAAGATGTGGTAGATATATCCAATGGAATATTACTCAGCCTTAAAAAGGAATGAAATTGGGTCATTTGTAGAGACATAGATGCATCTAGAGACTGTCATACAGAGTGAAGTAAGTCAGAAAGAGAAAAACAAATATCATATATTAACGCATATATGTGGAACCTAGAAAATGGTATAGATGAACCGGTTTGAAGAGGAGAAATTGAGACACAGAAGTAGACAAAACACGTATGGACACCAAGGGGGGAAAGAAGCAGGGGATGGGGGTGGTGGTGTGATGAATTGGGAGATTTGGATTGACATGTATACACTGATGTGTATAAAATGGATGACTAATAAGAAAAAAACAATTTGGTGCTCATAAGGTATTAATGCTTTAAATTTGATAATGGTATATATACTTGTGTATATATGTATATAAATACATATATCCCTTAAAATAATGAAAATGGTATCATGTTATACGTTTCTTTTTTTTTTTTTTTTTTTTTTTGGCTGCATTGCACAGTGTGTGGAATTCCCTGACTAGGAATGAACCTGTGCCCCCTGCATTGGGAGTGCGGAGTCTCAACCACTGGACCTCCACATTTTTTTTTCCAAACTGCTATTTTTCTTCAGTACTATTGTTTGGAGATATTAACATTGATATATTTATATGTAATTTCATTCATTTAAAGTGCTCTTTATTTCCATTTCATATGTAAAAATCATTTTATGTCCCCAGTTCCCTATTTTCAGGAAATTCAGTAATTTCTATAATCCCGTATTATAAAAATTACTCATATGCCTTAGTTATTCTCTAGAGTAAACTCACAAAGTGAATTTCTGGTTATATACATCGACACATGGCTATAGGCACTTAAGCTCCTATTAGTGAGGCTTGATTTATATCATTTCCCTACAACCCTGCCAACACTTTATGTTACCAGAAGTTGTGATAAAGTAAAACTGTCAGTCTTATGGGTTGGAAATGGTAACTTAAGGTTTTGCTTTTTAAATAGCATTTTTCCATGATTGCTACTTAATTTGAGCATATTTTTGTATTTTTATTGGGTCCTGGATGTTAATACCTCTGGCACACCTCTGGGGAATCTGGTGTAAAATAATACAATCTAATGTGGAGAATTAAAATTTTAACCCAGAATACACATTAATAAGGGTGGTGTAACTAAAATTTGAAATATACATTCAAAAAAATTAAAGAAATAATTTGATATGAATGATGGTCATTAGGAAGGAAGGAAGGTAGGACTCAGTCACAAATTAAACGATATGCTATACTTATTACAAGATGAGTAGATTAAAAATATTAAAAATAGAAAACATAATTTGAAAAGATACATGAACCCCAATATTCATAGCAGTATTATTTAAAATAGCCAAAATATGGAAGTAACCTAAGTGTCAATCAACAGATGAATGGATAAAGAAAATGTTATATATATATATATATATATATATATATATATACATATATACATATATATATATATACATAATATATGCAATTGAGTATTACTCAGCCGGAAGAAAAGAGTGAAATTCTGCCATTTACAGCAATGTGGATGGACCCAGAAAGTTTTAAGTGAAGTAAGTCAGAGAAAGACAAATACTCTACGTTGTCACTTATATGTAGAATCTAAAAAATAAAATGAACAAATATATGTAGCAAAATAGACACTGACTCACAGATGAAGAGAATAATCTTGTGGTTATCAGTGGGGAGAGAAAATGGGGGAGGGGCAAGATAAGAGTATGGGATTAAGAGATACAAACTACTATGTATAAAATAGATAAGCAACAAAGATATATTACACAGCACAGGGAAATATATTTCCCATTTTTTTGTAATAAATTTAAATGGAGTACAACTTATAAAAATATTGAATCACTATGCTGTACACCTGAAACTAATGTAATATTGTAAATCAACTATATTTCGATAAAAATATATATAAAAATCTTAATTTAAAGAAATAAGAAAAATTAGCACAATTAAGTTTTCCCAGGCAACTTGTTAAAGAAACAAACAAAATTTTAACAGCATTATTGAAATATAGTTCACATACCATATAATTAATCCATTTAATATGTATATTTAATGGTTTTTAGTATATTCACAGTTATGAGCACCCATCACCACAGTCAAATTTAGAATATTTTCAACACCTCAAGAAGAAACCCTGTATCTTTTAGCTATCATATATCTTACCCCATATCCCTACAGCCTTAAGCAATCACTAAACTTCTTCGTGTCGCTCTATAAGATTCCCGTATTCTGGACACTTCATATGAATGGAATTATATAGTATTAGTTGTCTGTGACTGGCTTCATTCACTTATCAAGATATGTCTTTTTCTATCCATATAGTTGGATCTTTGAATCTAAAATGTGTCTCCTATGGACAGCATATAGGTAAATCAGTTGTTTTTTTAATCCAGTCTATTTCTGTCTTCTATAGAGATTGTTTAATCTATTAATATTTGATGTTATTATTGATATACTGGGATTTACATCTTCCATGCTACTCTTTGTTTTCTATATAACTAGCATTCCTCTATTCCTTCTATCTTGCTTTCTTTTTTGTTTGTTTTGTTTGTTTGTTTGTTTTGCGGTACACAGGCCTCTCACTGTTGTGGCCTCTCCCATTGTGGCACACAGGCTCCGGACGCACAGGCTCAGCAGCCATAGCTCATGGGCCCAGCCGCTCCGCGGCATGTGGGATCTTCCTGGACCAGGGCACAAACCCGTGTCCCCTGCATCGGCAGGTGGACTCTCAACCACTGCGCCACCAGAGAAGCCCCTATCTTACTTTCTTTTGAATTAAATGAATATTTTCTAATTTAGATTTTCATTTTGTTACTGATTTTCTTCTCTATATTTTTAGAGGATTTTTCTAGTCTTGGTTATAGGGTTTACCATTTACATCCTAACTTAAAAGAATAAGCTTCAGATTCATAGCAGCTAAATACAGTGATGTATGGAAATATTGCTCCCATATAAAGCTCCATTCCTTTTCCCACTTTGAATGTATTATTATACATATTACATTTATTAATGTTTCAAATTCAACATATAACAATGTATTTTTTATCTGTACTTATTTCCTTAGCCCAATAGACCTTTGCTTCCATCCAACTCTTTTTTAATTGATACTATTTGCCAATGTATCATACATATATCACATTTCTATACGTTACAGGGCCAAAAGTAAGTTATGTAGATATTATTTTATGCATTCCCTTTTAAAATAATTTAAGAAAGGATAAAATGCATTCAAACATTATATAACATTTACTGTGCTTTTATTGTTGTTTTATGTGGGTTTGAATTATTGTCTGGGTCTCTTGCTTTAAGCCTGTAGAAAATTTTTAGTAATTTTTGTAAGGCAGGTCTGTTAGCAACAAATTTTTTTCAGTTATTTTTGACCTGAGAAGTCTTTTATTTTCATGTTTGAAAAGTGTTTTTTCTCAATATTAGACACTTGTTTGACTGTTTTTGTTTGAGCAGTATGAATATGTTATCCCATGGCTTTCTGACATTTATTGGTTTTTGTTGAGAAAGCAGCTGTTTATCTTATTGGAGTCCTCTTAGTAAAACTGAGTTGTTTTCTCTTGTTTTATTCAATATTTTCTCCTGGTTTTTTTTTTGGTTTTTTTTTTTAACTATAATGTGTGTTTGTGAATATCTTTGTGTTTTCCCTACTTGGAATTCATTGAGCTTTCTGGATGTGTAGGTTATTATTTTCAATAAATTTGAGAAGTTTTCAAGCATTATTTCTTTGAAGATTTTTTCCTCTCCTATCGTCTTCTAATTATGCACATATTGGTACATTTGATGTTATCCTACATTTGTCTGAGGCTCTCTTTGTTTGTTTTCATTCTTGTTTCTCTATGCTCTTCAGCTTGTATAATTCCTATCAATATACTTGCAATTTACTTATTCTTTCTTCTGTTACTTCAAATTTACTGTTGATATCCTCTAGTGATTTTTTTAAAAAATTTGGGGTCTACATTAGTCAAAACTCATCCAGCTGTATACTTAGTATCTGTCCATTTTGTTACATATAATCTACCTCAATAAATGTTACAACTGCTAAAAATATTTTTTTTTAATTTTTCAAATAATAAATGCTGGAGAGGGTGTGGAGTAAAAGGAACCCTCCTACATTGTTGGTAGAAATGTAAATTGGCGCAGTCACTATGGAGAACAGTATGGAGTTTCCTTAAAAAAACTAAAAATAGAATACCATATTATCCTGCAATCCCACTCCTGGGCATATATCCAGAGAAAAACATAATTTGAAATATTCATATCAGCACTATTTACAATAGCCAAGACGTGGAAGCAACCTAAGTATCCATCGACAGAGGAATGGATAAAGAAGACATGGCATGGGCTTCCCTGGTGGCGCAGTGGTTGAGAGTCTGCCTGCCGATGCAGGGGACACAGGTTCGTGCCCCAGTCCTGGAAGATGCCGCAGAGCGGCTAGGCCCCTGAGCCATGGCCACTGAGCCTGCACATCCAGAGCCTGTGCTCCGCAATGGGAAAGGCCACAACAGTGAGAGGCCCGCGTACTGCAAAAAACAAAAACAAAAACAAAAAAAACCCACCATAGTCAAATTGCTGAAACTAAAATGAAGAGAAAAATATTTAAACCATCTAGAAATAAAATACCATAATAAGTGGTTAATTCAACAAAAAGATATAACAATGCTAAGTATTCATCTAAAAATATAGCTTAGATATGTAACATAAAATGATGAACTGAAGCGGAAGTAGACAAATCCACACTCATTCATGGAGATTTTTGTATATATCTCTTTGTAGGTTATAGAACAAGTAAGTATATGTGAATTGATCAACAATACTAACCAACATAATTATTTGACTAACCAATGAAGACAGAAGTCATAACAGTGGAAACCTCAGAGTTATGGATTGGGAAAAGATGCAAGGCATCTTATGAGATCTATAAATGTTTTATAGGTTGTCTGGATAGTTTACAGATGGATGTAAATATATGATAACACCATTAAACTGTATATCTAAGGATATTATACTTTATATTCTTTACAGTTATCTACTATTCCTCACTTTAATAAAGAATAAGTAAGAAGTAACTTTAAGTAAGAAAAAAAAATGAATCCAGCATAAAGAGTGAGATGGTAGAAAGAATGGTAATCAAATAATTTATATTTATTGATAATGATAAAGTTAAATATAAGCAATGATTGAGTTAAAGATTAGAGGAGTGAAAAAATATAGCAATAAAATAATAAACAACATAAAAAGACAGAAGAGGTTATTAGATATTAGTATATCTTCACTTTCAGGAATAGCAGACATGATAATTCAACTCAACGCTACCAATGGGTATCCTTCAAACGCCTACAGAATGTGCTTAAAGCCATCCTCAGTTACTTAGGCAAAAAATAATTATAGGACCTTGATTCAGAAGAATCAGATACCCAAAAGCGTGGGACTTATATCTAGGCCCCCCTTTAACCCAGAAGAGCATGCAGATTCCAGAAAAGAGTCTGTGAAGGCATTTGACAGTTCTTCATAGTCACTGGGGTGAGGGGTGGGAGATGCACAGGGAACAGGAGTCCAGGCCATCCAAAAGAATGGTAAATGTGTGCTTGGTCCTGAAACCTCCAAGGTTTACCCTTTAAATACATAAGCATATTTAAGACAGCCTTTGTAAAGTTCTTGGCTACTAATTCTGTCCTCTATGTCATTTCTAAGTCATTTCTAAGTGTTTCTGTTGACTGATTTCTTTTTTGGTCATAGGTCAAATTGTTTAGCTTCTTTGTATGTCTCGTAATATGTGACTGTATGATGGATATTGCTAATAATATGTTGCTTGATATTTTAATTTTTTTAAAGAGTGATGGAGTTTCTTCTGGCAGGCACTTATGTTACTTAGAGAGCAGCTTGACTCTTTTGGGGTGTTTTTAAGCTTTGTTAGGGCAGGTAGACAGCAGTGTGTTTCGTAGCAACCGTTTAGCTCTGCAAGTTTTCTTATCTGCAAAATGAGGGTAAGATAGCAGCAGTACCTACTTTACACTTATTCTGATAATTACATTACTTAATCTATGTAATGTAGATTACATATGTAATCTTACATATGTAAGATATGTAAGTATCTTAGAACAGCGCTTAGTGCAGGGTATGAGCCACTGTCACCTATTATCAATACTATTTTTTTAATATTATATTATTAAGTCAGTAGGGTGAAGAAAGTGGAAGGACTAAAGAAAACACCATAATACAATTAAAAGCAGCAAAGAAAAAAGAACTTTTGGAAAAACTGGATGTAAAGGAAAGTACAAATAGCTAATATTTTATGTGAATCCAAATATTTCAATATTCAAAGAGCTAAACAGGATGCAGTAGAAAATTAAAAGAAAAATGTTTTTGTAATTGAATAAAATTATATTACAAATATATGTTACTAATAGGTAATACTCTTAAGAACACAGAAATGAAGGCTGGCAAACTTACTATCAGAAAAATGGACTTTAAGGAAATGCATTATTGAGGTTAAAAAATATTCCCTTGTATTCCCCTCGTTTGCTTAACGTATAATATACTTCAAACTTTGAGGGCCTAATTTAAGTATAATTCTTGAATATCATTGCTCACAAACTCTTCCAACTTGGAAGACCTGCTGATCATCTTGGCCCACAGTTAGTGCTCACTAAATGTCTATTTGAAATAGAGAAGAAACTTAGTGATAAAACAGGTATAAACAGTCTATGGGATTTATATTCCTCAGTTTCTAAAATATCAATATTTAGAGGTTTTGGAGATTAAAATGTTAATGCTAACGTGCTTGATAACAATTTAGCTATCAAGTTACTATTACTATTTACAACTACTATTATTAGATGACATACAATATTACAGGTAAATAGATCATATCTGATTTAGTTTTCAAACATGTAGTATAATCATTTTCAATTCACAACCATGTCTGGTTATATATGTTATATTATCATTTATATCTCATATGTAGATAATTTTAATTGTTCAAATTTGGGTTAACCATTTAGTTTCTTCACTTAATTTCAAATTCAGAGATATATAGCTACTTAAAATGGAAACAGTCTTTTCTAGTGAAGTGCAAATTTCATCTTTAATTAGTTAATTTCCAAATAGCTGCTCCTAGCTATAGCTATTAAGTGCCCTTCTATGCCTTATCCATAATATACAGAGTTTAAGTCAACCAACTTTCATGCCTAATGCTTTTCAATTATTTGGTTTCTCACACAATGAATAAATTACAAAAAAGAGAAAAAAAATTAAAAGTGAATTGAGTATTTGACTCTACTGATGTATCATTGCAGAGCAGTTAATTTCTTTGAATTTGGGGAAAAATGGAAGAATAAACTCCAGAGGTACAGAATGTCTCTCATGATGTTCATTTTCATTTTTTAAATAGATACCTTGGCTACTTTTAGATTTCTAATTATAATTACCCTTTAGGTTCCACCTTGCAAAATACAGATTTTAAAGAATTTAAAGAAGAGTCTTTGATTGATTACTTTTAGACAAACTGAGGTTTTGACAGACAGGTTGAGGTTTCAAAAGAGTCTGTAAATTCAAGATAAGGTATGGCTTGTGGATAATGGCATGCCCAGGCTAATGCAAATCATGTGCTTAACATTTTAATAGCCTGTGTTGCAGTGGTCTAACTCCTATCTCCTGTCACTGTTTTTATAGGATTTGTACAGAAAGCATGTTATAGAATTCCTGAAAGGTATAGTTAACTATGTAATAATTGGTGTAAAATGGAGTGTAGAGTACCCAAATAGACACATGTACTATATGCTGAATCATTATTTCATTTCACTGATGAAGTTTGAGTGAATCCTCCAGATACAGTCAGTGCCTTCTTATATTCTACCTGCTCATTAGGGTAGATCCAAGTCTTGCTACACCTAAGCCGATATCATTTTAGGAGCTCTTTTTCAAAAAAGAAAAAGTCTTATAAGTGAGTACTTATTTAGAAAGAAAAGATAAATCACAAATACAATATTTAAAAGTTGGCAATAAAGGGTTGCTCTTGCAATGTGCAGAAAGTATATATATGTACACACACACACATATTTGATTAACCCTTATACATCTCTATGATATGTCTTCCCTAAACTTTTAGATTTTCATTCTTTCATTGCCCTTTTCATAACAAAGATCTGGTAATATAATTTTCTATAGCTAGAATAAAATATTTTATTCTCTTTCCTATTCGTCCTTTGGCATGATTGATTTTTAATAAATATTTCTTTCAGTGTAACAACCTGTTATTAGTGCCATAAAAATTCTCAGATTAAATTAAAATGTCTATATAAGGAAAATTATAAAACTCTGATGAACGAAATCAAGGAACTGCATAAATGGAGAGGTACTTTATGCTCCTGGATATCTCAATACTGTCAAGTTGCCAGTTTTTCCCAACTTGATCTATAGATTCTTTGCAAACCCAAACAAAATCCCAGCAAGTTATTTTGTGGTCAATATCCACAAAATAACTTGCTTGGATTCCAAAGTTTATGGAGAGACAGAAGACCCAGAATAGTCAACAATATTGAAGAGAAGAACAAAGTTAAATAACTGACACAACATGGTTTCAAAAATTACTATAAAGCTACAGCAATCAAGACTGTATGGTTTAGGGGTTTCCCTGGTGGCACAGTGGTTGAGAGTCCACCTGCCAATGCAGGGGACACGGGTTCGTGCCCCGGTCCGGGAAGATCCCACATGCCACGGAGCGGCTGGGCCCGCGAGCCACGGCCGCTGAGCCTGCACGTCCGGAGCCTGTGCTCCGCAGCGGGAGGGGCCACAGCGGTGAGAGGCCTGCGTGCCGCAAAAAAAAAACAAAAAACAAAAAAAATAATAATAAGACAACAAAGATATGGTTCCTGAAAGAAAGAACTGATGAATTTAACTCCATTATTTTTTTAAATTGCTTTGGGAAAGATAGTCAAGAGAATGAGAAGACAAGGCACAAAGAAAAAAAATTTTGCAAAAGACACATCTGATAAATGACTGTTATTCAAAATATACAAAGAACTCTTAAACTCAACAATAAGAAAATAAGCAACCTGATTAAAAAATGGGACAAAAACCTTAACCAATATCTCTGAAAAGAAGATATATGAGTGGCAAACACACATATAAAAAGAAACTCCATATCATATGTCACCAGGACATTAAAACATCGAAAGGGTATCGCTATACACCTATTGGAATGACCAAAATGCAGAACACTGAAACCAAATGCTGATAAGGATGTGAAGCAACAGAACTGTCATTCATTGCTGATGGGTGTGCAAAATGGTTCATTCATTCTGGAAGACAGTCTGGCAATTTCTTACAAAAATATACATACCCTTACCATAAGATCTAGCAATCACAGATCTTGGTTTTCTATAATGAGTTGAAAACTTATGCCCACACAAAACCTGCACACAGGTATTTACAGCAGCTTTATTCATAAATGTCAAAACTTGGAAGCAACTAAGATGCCCTTCTGCAGGTGAATAAACAAACTAAGGTACATCCAGACAATGGAATATTATTCAGTGCAAAAAAGAAATGAGCTACTAAGCCATGAAAAGACACAGAGGAAACTTAAATGCACATCACTAAGTGAAGGAAGCCAATCTGAAAAGGCTACAGATTGTCTGATTCCAAATATATGACATCCTGGAAAAAGCAAACTGTGCAGAATTAAAGAGAACAGTGGTTGCTAGGGTTAGGGTAAAGGAAGGGATGAATAGGAACAGCACAGAGAATTTTTAAGTTAGTAAAACTACTCTATATGACACTGTAATGTTTGATACATGTCACTATCCATTTGTCCAAACCCATAGAGTGTAAAACACCAAGAATAATTACTAATGTAAACTGTGGAATTTGGGCCACGATAATGTGTCAATATAGGTTCATCACTTGTAATAAATGTACCACTCTAATTAGCAACTTGTAAGGCAAATAAACTCTCTACTGCCACGTTTCTCAACATGGAGCACCAGCCCCCAGAGTTTATCTTTTCACTAAGGCTATTTCCGCTATTGTCTTTGCTGATCGCCCAATGTGCCAAAACCAGAGATCAAAACTGAGTCCTCATTATTTGACCAACCACTTAGGAATCCAGTCAAACATTATGCAGGGCTACTACTTTTTTTCTTATCAGAATTGACATTTAATCTTTTTTCTTTAACAACTTTTTATTATTTTTAATTTCTTTTAACATATTTATTGGAGTATAATTGCTTTACATTGCTGTGTTACTTGCTGCTGTACAAAAAAGTGAATCAGATATATAAGCATACATATCACCATATCCCCTCCCTCTTGCATCTCCCTCCCACCCTCCCTATCCCACCCCTCTAGGTGGTCAAACAGCACTGAGTTGATCTCCCTGTGCTATGCAGCTGCTTCTCACTAGCTATCTATTTTATATTTAGTACTGTATATAACTCCATGCCACTCTCTCACTTCGTCCCAGCTTACCCTTCCCATTATCCATGTCTTCAAGTCCATTGTCTACATCTGCATCTTTATTCCTGTCCTGCTCCTACGTTCTTCAGAACCTTTTTTTTTTTTTATTCTATATATATGTGTTAGCATACGGTATTTGTTTTTCTCCTTCGTATTTCACTCTGTATGACCGTCTCTAGGTCCATCCAACTCACAACAAATAACTCAATCTCATTTCTTTCTATGGCTGAGTAACATTCCTTTGTATACATGTGCCACATCTTCTTTATCCATTCATCTGTTGATGGACACTTAGGTTGCTTCCATGTCCTGGCTATTGTAAACAGAGCTGCAATGAACATTGTGGTACATGACTCTTTTTGAATTATGGTTTTCTCAGCATATATGCCCAGTAGTGGGATTGCTGGGTTGTATGGTAGTACTATTTTTAGGTTTTTAAGGAAACTCCATAGTGTTCTCCATAGTGGCTGTATCAATTTACATTCCCACCAACAGTGCAAGAGGGTTCCCTTTTCTCCACACACTCTCCAGCATCTGTTTGTAGATTTTTGGAGAATGGCCATTTTGATTAGTGTGAGGTGATACCTCATTGTAGTTTTGATTAGCATTTCTCTAATGATTACTGATGTTAAGCATCCTTTCATGTGTCTGTTGGCCATCTGTATATCTTCTTTGGAGAAATGTCTACTTAGGTCTTCTGTCCATTTTTGGATTGGGTTGTTTTCTGATATTGAGCTGCTTGTAAATTTTGGAGGTTAATCCTTTGTCAACTGCTTCATTTGCAAATATTTTCTCCCATTCTGAGGGTGTCTTTTCATCTTGTTTATGGTTTCCTTTGCTGTGCAAAAGCTTTTAAGTTTCATTAGGTGCCATTTGTTTCTTTTAGTTTTTATTTCCATTTCTCTATGAGGTGGGTCAAAAAGGATCTTGCTGTGATTTATGTCATAGAGTGTTCTGCCCAGGTTTTCCTCTAAGAGTTTGATAGTCTCTGGCCTTACATTTAGGTCTTTAATCCACTTGGAGTTTATTTTTGTGTATGGTGTTAGGGAGTGTTCTAACGTCATTCTTTTACATGTAGCTGTCCGGTTTTCCCAGCACCACTTATTGAAGAGGATGTCTTTTCTCCATTGTATATACTTGCCTCGTTTATCAAAAATAAGGTGACCCTATGTACATGGGCTTCTCTCTGGGCTTTCTAGCCTGTTCCATTGATCTATATTTCTGTATTTGTTCCAGTACCATACTGTCTTGATTACTGTAGCTTTGTAGTATTGTCTGAACTGAGAGAGTCTGATTCCTCCAGCTCCGTTTTTCTTTCTCAAGATTGCTTTGCTGTTTGGGGTCTTTTGTGTTTCCATACAAATTGTGAAATTTTTTGTTCTAGTTCAGTGAAAAATGCCAGTGGTAGTTTGATAGGGATTGCATTGACTCTGTAGATTCTTTGGGTAGAAGAGTCATTTTCACAATGTTGATTCTTCCAATCCAAGAGCATGTTATATCTCTCCATCTGTTTGTAACATCTTTAATTTCTTTAATCAGTGTCTTATAGTTTTCAACATACAGGTCTTTTGTCCCCTTAGGTAGGTTTATTCTTAGGTATTTTATTCTTTTTGTTGCAATGGTAAATGGGAATGTTTCCTTAATTTCCCTTTCAGATTTTTCATCACTAGTGTATAGGAATGCAAGAGATTTCTGTGCATTAATCTTGTATCCTGCTACTGTACCAAATTCATTGATTAGTGCTAGTAGTTTTCTGGTAGCATCTTTAGTATTCTCTATGTATAGTATTATGTCATCTGCAAACAGTGACAGATTTACTTCCTCTTTTCTGATTTGGATTCCTTTTATTTCTTTTTCTTCTCTGATTGCTGTGGCTAAAACTTCCAAAACTATGTTGAATAATAGTGGTGAGAGTGGACAGCCTTGTCTTCTTCCTGATCTTAGTGGAAATGCTTTCAGTTTTTCACCATTGAGAATGATGTGGTCTGTGGGCTTGTCATATATGGCCTTTATTATGTTGAGGTAAGTTCCCTCTATGCCAACTTTCTGGAGGGTTTTTACCATAAATGGGTGTTGAATTCTGTTGAAAGCTTTTTCTGCATCTATTGAGATGATCATATGGTTTTTCTCCTTCAATTTGTTAATATGGTGTATCACATTGATTGATTTGCATACACTGAAGAATCCTTGCATTCCTGGGATAAACCCCACTTGATCATGGTGTACGATCCTTTTTAATATGCTGCTGGATTCTGTTTGCTAGTATTTTGTTGAGGATTTTTGCATCTATGTTCATAGTGATATTGCCCTGTAGTTTTCTTTCTTTGTGACATCTTCGTCTGGTTTTAGTATCAGGATGATGGTGGCCTCACAGAATGAGTTTGGGAGTGTTCCTCCCTCTGCAATATTTTGGAAAAGTTTGAGAAGGATAGGTGTTAGCTCTTCTCTAAATATTTGATAGAATTCACCTGTGAAGCCATCTGGTCCCAGACTTTTGTTTGTTGGAAGATTTTTAATCATAGTTTCAATTTCAGTGCTTGTGATTGGTCTGTTTATATTTTTTATTTCTTCCTGGTTCAGTCTCGGAAGGTTGTGCTTTTCTAAGAATTTGTCCATTTCTTCCATGTTGTTCATTTTATTGGCATATAGTTGCTTGTAGTAATCTCTCATGATCCTTGGTATTACTGCAGTGTCAGTTGTTACTTCTCCTTTTTCATTTCTAATTCTATTGATTTGAGTCTTCTCCCTTTTTTCCTTGATGAGTCTGGCTAATGGTTTATCAATTTTGTTTATCTTCTCAAAGAATCAGCTTTTTGTTTTATTGATCTTTGCTATCATTTACTTCACTTGTTTTTCATTTATGTCTGATATGATCTTTATGATTTCTTTCCTTCTGCTAACTTTAGGGTTATTTTGTTCTTCTTTCTCTAACTGCTTTACGTGTAAGGTTCAGTTGTTTGAGATGTTTCTTTTTTCTTGAGGTAGAATTGTACTGCTATATACTTCCCTCTTAGAACTGCTTTTGGTGCATCCTATAGGTTTTGGGTCATCATGTTTTCATTGTAACTTGTTTCAAGGTATTTTTTGAGTTCCTCTTTGATTTCTTCAGTGATCTCTGGAATATTAAGTAGTGTATTGTTTAGCCTCCATGTGTTTGTATTTTTTACAGATTTTTGCCAGTAATTGATATCTAGTCTTATAACATTGTGGTGAGAAAAGATACTTGATATGATTTCAATTTTTTTTAATTTACCAAGGCTTGATTTGTGACCCCAGATATGATCTATCCTGGAGAATGTGCCATAAGCAGTTGAGAAGACGGTGTATTCTGTTGTTTTTGGATGGAATGTCCTATAAATATCAATTAAGTCCATCTTGCTTAATGTGTCACATAAAGCTTGTGTTTCCTTATTTATTTTTGTTTTGGATGATCTGTCCATTGGTGAAAGTGGAGTGTTAATGTCCCCTACTATGACTGTGTTACTGTCGATTTCCCCTTTTATGGCTGTTAGCATTTGCCTTACGTATTGAGGTGCTCCTTTGCTGGGTGCATAAATATTTACAATTGTTATATCTTCTTCTTAGATTGATCCCTTTATCATTATGTAGTGTCCTTCTTTGTCTCTTCTAATAGTCTTTATTTTAAAGTCTATTTTGTCTGATATGAGAATTGCTACTCCAGCTTTCTTTTGGTTTCCATTTGCATGAAATACCTTTTTCCATCCCCTCACTTTCAGTCTGTATGTGTCCCTTGGTCTGAAGTGGGTCTCTTGTAGACAGCATATATACAGGTCTTATTTTTGTATCCATTCAGCCAGTCTATGTCTTTTGGTGGGAGCATTTAATCTATTTACATTTAAGGTAATTATCTATATGTATGTTCCTATTACCATTTTCTTAATTGTTTGGGGTTTGTTATTGTAGGTCTTTTCCTTCTCTTTTGTTTCCTGCCTAGAGAAGTTCCTTTAGCATTTGCTGTAAAGCTGGTTTGGTGGTGCTGAATTATCTTAGCTTTTGCTTGTCTGTAAAGCTTTTAATTTCTCCATCAAATCTGAATGAGATCCTTGCTGGGTAGAGTAATCTTGGTTGTAGGTTTTTCCTTTCATCACTTTAAATATGTCCTGCCACTCCCTTCTGGCTTGCAGAGTTTCTGCTGAAAGATCAGCTGTTAACCTTATGGGGATTCCCTTGTGTTATTTGTTGTTTTTCCCTTGCTGCTTTTAATATTTTTTCTTTGTATTTAATTTTTGATAGTTTGATTAATATGTGTCTTGGTGTGTTTCTCCTTGGTTTATCCTGTATGGGACTCTCTGCACTTCCTGAACTTGACTGACTATTTCCTTTCCCATATTAGGGAACTTTTCAACTATAATCTCTTCATATATTTTCTCAGTCCCTTTCTTTTTCTCTTCTCTTTCTGGGACCCCTATAATTCGAATACTGGTGTGTTTAATGTTGTCCCAGATGTCTCTAAAACTGTCCTCAATTCTTTTTTTTTTTTTTCTTTATTCTGCTCTTCAGTAGTTATTTCCACTATGTTATCTTCCAGGTCCCTTATCTGTTCTTCTGCCTCAGTTATTCTGCTATTGATTCCTTCTAGAGACTTTTTAATTTCATTTATTGTGTTGTTCATCATTGTTTGTTTGCTCTTTAGTTCTTCTAGGTCCTTGTTAAACGTTTCTTGTATTTTCTCCATTCTATTTCCAAGATTTTGGATCATCTTTACTATAATTACTCTGAATTCTTTTTCAGGTAAACTGCCTTTTTCCCCTTCATTTGTTTGGTCTGGTGGTTTTTTGCCTTGCCCCTTTATCTGCTGTCTTTCTGTCTTCTCATTTTGCTTAACTTACTGTGTTTGGGGTCTCCTTTTTGCAGGCTGCAAGTTCGTAGTTCCCATTGTTTTTGGTGTCTGCCCCCAGTGGGTAAGGTGGGTTCAGTGGGTTGTGTAGGCTTCCTGGTGGAGGGGACTAGTGCCTGTGTTCTGGTGGATAAGCCTGGATGTTGTCTTTCTGGTGGGCAGAACTGCGTCCGGTGGTGTGTTTTGTGTTGTCAGTGATCTTATTATGATCTTAGGCAGCCCCTCTGCTAATGGGTGGGGTTGTGTTCCGGTCTTGCTAGTTGTTTGGCATTGGGTGTCCAGCACTGTAGCTTGCTGGTTGTTGAGTGGAGCTGGGTCTTAGCATTGAGATGGAGATCTCCAGGAGAGCTTTCGCCATTTTATATTATGTGGAGCCGGGAGTTCTCTGGTGGATCAATGTCCTGAACTCATCTCTCCCACCTCAGAGGCACAGTCCTGACACCCGGCTGGAGCACCAAGACCCAGTCAGCCACATGGCTCAGAAGAAAAGGGAGAAAAAAAGAAAGAAGGAACAAATAAATAAACTAAAGTTATTAAAATAATAAAATTATTAAAAATAAAGAAAAATTATAAAGTAATAAAAAAGAGGAAAAAAAAGAATGAAACGAGAGCAACTAAACCAAAAACCAAATCTGCCAATGATAACAAGTGCCAAAACTATACTAAAGAAAAAAAACGGACAGGCAGAACTCTAGGACAAATGTTAAAAGCAAAGCTATACAGACAAAATCACACAAAGAAACATAAACACTCAGAAAAAGAGGAAAAGAAAAAAATATGTATCTATATATTAAAAAAATGGAGAAAGAGTGCAACCAAATCAATAAACAAATCTCCCAATGATAATAAACTCTAAATACTAAACTAAGTTAAACACAAAACCAGAAACAAATTAGATGCAGAAAGCAAACCCCAAGTCTACAGTTGCTCCCAATGTCCACTGCCTCAATTTTAGGATGATTCGTTGCCTATTCAGGTATTCCACAGATGCAGGGTACATCAGGTTGATTGTGGACATTTAATCCACTGCTCCTGAGGCTTCTGGGAGAAATTTCACTTTCTCTTCTTTGTTTGCACAGCTTCTCAGGTTCAGCTTTGAATTGGCCCCTCCTCTGTGTGTCAGGACGGGGTTAAAGTACCAGCTGATTAGGGAACTTTGGCTCACTCAGGCCGTGAGGAAGGAGGGGCACAAAATGTGGTGTGAGCCTGTGGCGTCAGAGGCCAACGTGACATTGCAACAGCCTGAGGCACGCCATGTGTTCTCCCAGGAAGTTGTCCCTGGATCATGGGACCCTGGCAGTGGCGGGCGCACAGCCTCCTGGGAGGGGAGTTGTGGATAGTGAACTGTGCTTGCAGACAGGCTTCTTGGTGGCTGCAGCAGCCGACTTAGCATTTCATGCCCGCCTCTGGTGTTTGTGCTGACAGCCACGACTCGCGTCTGTCGCTGGAGCTCATTGAGGCGGTGCTCTGAACCCCCTCTCCTTGCGCACCCAGAAACAATGGTCTCTTGCCTCTTAGGTAGTTCCAGACTTTTTCCGGACTCCCTCCCGGCTGGCTGTGGCACCACTAGCCCCCTTCAGGCTGTGTTCACACAGCCAACCCCAGTCCTCTCCCTGGGATCTGACCTCAGATGCCCAAGCCTCAGCTCCCAGCCCCCCCACCCCCCCACCCCAGAGGGTGAGCAGATAAGACTCTTGGGCTGGTGAGTGCTGGCTGGCACTGATCCTCTGTGTGGGAATCTCTCCGCATTGCCCCTTGCACCCCTGTTGCTGCACTCTCCTCCATGGCTCCAAAGCTTCCCCCCTGCCTAACCCCCATCTCTGCCAGTGAAGGGGCTTCCTAGTGTGTGGGAAGTTTTCCTCCTTCACAGCTCCCTCCCAGAGGTGCAGGTCCCATCCCTATTCTTTTGTCTGTTTTTTCTTTTTTCTTTGGCCCTACCCAGGTACATGGGGAGTTTCTTGCCTTTTGCGAAGTCTGAGGTCTTCTGCCAGTGTTCTGTAGGTGTTCTGTAGGAGTTGTTCCACATGTAGATGTATTTCTGATGTATTTATGGGGAGGAAGGTGATCTCCATGTCTTACTCCTCCACCATCTTGAAGGTCTCCCTGACATCTACTCTTGTAGATTTGTCTATCCTGTTTGCAGTGAATCTGCTACTACAAACATGTGAAGGCTTAGGAGCTGTCCAGTACAAAGACATGGGATTCTGAGTGGAATAGTCCCAGCCCAAGAGATGGTTTTTTGGCAAAGGAGGTGGACCTGTAGGTACATGGTCACAGGGACCACTTGTCTTCTCAGTTACTACATCACTGTAAATAACTAGACTAAGAGAATGATGGAATGTTCAATTTAAATAAAATAGCTTAAAGCACTTACTTGCTGCACTCCCCTGAAATTTGGGGTGCTGCCCTCTTAGATGTAATATTTGCATTGTACTGAAAACCTACTTATGTTGCTGTGTCCAAATGTATTTTTACATGGGTCGAGCAAGCCAAGGGTACAAACATTACATCATGTCCACAATTCTTGCAGAACTTATGCATTCTGTCCTGATAATTTAGGCTATACCAAATTGAGAGTACTTGTCCCTGGAGGAGGGCCTCTTTCACTGATGTACACAGCAAGAGTTCCACTGAATCCAAAGCTTTTGGCCATGCTAATGGAATAAAAAGCAAAGAAATGAGTTAAGATGTAGACGGAGTAACTGGTTCTAAGTAACCTAAAGAGCTAAGGTTGCTACAAAATAGAAAACTGTAAAGAGTAAATATAGAACTCATGGGATCAACCTCTTGATGTTCCTTGCCTAGCGATTACTACAAACAGACAGTGCAGCAACCACAGACTGGAAAGGGTAAAGCAACTCATGACTCCAATCTCTTGAGGATGAAATCTGGGCACTCCATCAGGCAACCAAACTAGATCTGTTGAAGTCCTGACTGATCATGAGGGAAATCTAGACTGTCTGGTGGTAAAGGGAAATAATGAAAACCAGTGACTGACTTGGACCTGGTTTATTAGAAGTTCTATCCCTCCTGTGTCAAGTTTTTGGTAGATTTGGTGGTTCACCCCACCTTGAAGGTTCTCTAATGGATTGGGCTTTATGTAAGACAGACGTATCTGAATGGTGCAACATATACACTACAGAATAAGATGCCTACTGTGTCCTATTTCATAATCTCTTCTCCACAGTGTTGTTACAATTCAACGTGCATGGGTACAACCTGAAAATGCATCACTTCAGTAATACTGCATCTCTCGTTCTGCTCAGTACTCATCTGATGCTGCCTGGTAGAAACCCCCTCATCCTATCTGACATAAGTGAAAACTTGAAAGTACATGTGTGGAGAGTCTACATGGAGCATTCTTTGAACAATTACAAATAGGAACCATTGGAAACTTCCATCCCTGGAGTGGACAGTTCTAAGGTTTCTTCCACACTGATTCTGAGAGCTGAATCAAGGACAAGCAATGACAAGCTTGAGAACATAACCATTGTCTTATCTTCTTCCCCACTTCATGCCACCCAGTTCCCTGCATCTGTTCCTTTGTATCACTTAAAAAAATAAATCGCTTGCATGTGAGACCTTGTCTCACTCAGACCCTGATAATTAGGGTAACCAAGCTGGCAAACACAATCCAACTGACCAAATGAGTTTGGAAATCTTCACAAGAAAATGCTAAGTTTAAGTAAAAGGATAATGCCTATGACCTGGGTATATCCCAGAATTACAGATTGGCTTAATATTTCAAATAAATAAATGATTAAATATTTAATCATTTATAAATTTATATTACTCCACCTCAACTAAAATAGAATTTCAAGAATTATTGGCATCTAGACTTCACAACATTGGTATTCTGGCTAATACTAATTTTAACAAGGTGATTTTAACAAGTCTAAACAATATGCCTGAGCTTTAACCATATTCTAGTGATATTCTACTACAATAAAGTTTAAAACGTAAGCCATGGGATCTGCTAATCCCAAAATCCCAATCCTTACCTCCCCCTTGGCAGCCACAAGTCTGTTCTCTATGTCTGTGAGTCTGTTTCTGTTTCTTAGATAAGTTCATTTGTATCATATTTTAGATTCCACATATAAGTGATATCATACGGTATTTGCCTTTCTGTTTTTAACTTAGCAGATGCAAACTATTATATATATATGATGGATAAACAACAAGGTCCTACTGTATAGCACAGGGAAATATATTCAACATCCTGTGATAAATCATAATGGAAAAGAATATGAAAAAGAATACATACACGTATAACTGAGTCACTTTGATGTACAGTAGAAATTAACACAACATTGTAAATCAACTACACTTCAATAAATTTTTTTAAAAAAGAACAAAGCCATGGCCACTACATTACGAATTACATTAGGTAAGCACCAATAAATTGGCATTCCTGATATCAAAGGGGATTGTGGAGTTCCAGAATAACCAAAGCTAGGGAGCGCCTCTGAATAAAATTTAAAAATCATGATTGCTTACCCAATTTCCAGAATTTTTTTAAAAAATAGGAAAATAACGAGTGTTGGTAAAAATGTAGGGCAGTTGGAACCCTTGTACATTGCTGGAGGGAATGTAAAATGGTGCATATCCTGTGCAAATAGTTTGACAGTTTCACAAAAAGTTAAACATAGAATTATCATATGACCCAGTAATTCCACTCCTAGGTATACATTCAAGAGAACTGAAAACACACAGAACTTGTACATAATTGTTTACAGCAGCATTATTCATAATAGTCAAAAGTTGGATGTTATTGGATAAACAAAGTATGGTATATAATATACAATCAAATGTTATTTAGCCACAGAAAAAATGAGGTACAGATATATCCTGCAACTTCCATAAACCTTGAAAACATTATGCTAAGTCAAAGAAACTAGACACAAAATGTTACATATTGTATGATTCCCTTTATATGAAATATACAGTATAGGCACATCCAAAGAGACAGAAAACAGGTTAGTGGTTGCCAGAGCATAGAGGAATGGAGGTTTTGGGAGGGAAAATTGGGGTGCTCCTGTGGGGTGGTGAAAAAGTTTTGAAACTAAGGAGAGTCAGTGGTTGCACGACATTGTGAATGCACTAAATGCCACTGAATTGCACATTTTAAAATGGTTAATTTTATTTTATATGAATTTCACCTAAATAAAAATGAATATACCCGCACACACTATCATAAAAAAAGGCAAACACCAAGGAATAAATCAAACAAATGATATGTGAGATGTATTTCCAGGAAACACATCACACACACACACATTATTGAAAAAAATTAATTTAGGGATGATATACCAAATTCATAGGTTGGAAGGTTGGTATTGTAAAAATGTCTATTTTCCCACAATTAATCTATGAATTGAATATGGTCACAAGCAAAATCTGAGTAAGTTATTGTGTTTGCAATTGAAAGACAATTATCAAATTTATATGCAAATACAAATGTCCAAGCATAGTCAAGGTAAACTTGAATAAGGAAATAAAACCTGTGGATTTATTGACATCAAAACCTATTTTGAAACAATAGTTAGATTGTTAACATAAGAATCATCGAGTAATGAAAAGAATGGATTCTAAAAATGGACATATACAAGAAAGACTAATTGATTTATAAAACAAGTGATAAGATTATGCAACAGATATCTTTTTTCAATAAAGTTTTAAATCAATTAAGTTGTCATATGGAAAAAAATAATTAATTCCAGATGGATTATTGTGGTGTAGGACTTAAAATTAAAACCCAACATTACGTGCTGCCTTGACAGCTTGTGAAACCAGGAGGGTGTCAAATAGCCTAACCACTTGGCTCCCTTGGAAAAGGTTGCCCAGCCAAAAAACCTTCCTTATCAAGGGGACCAGGCACAGTCCCTGCTTATCCTTGAGTAGCGGGTTTCACTTCCCTCCCTGCCAGTCCACAACATTTTTCAAACAAGCTAATGACGTCTCCCATGGAAGCTAGAGCCGCAGTCATCCTCTTGGTACTACTAAGCCTGCTTCCCACAGGCCCTGGTTGCTCACTCTGTACTTGAGTAAAATTCCCATGCAAAACCGCGTGGCACATCCTCCTTCCTCATGCTGTGAGTGTATGTGACTAATAAATTTCTGTCAATCTCATGAGTCCATTGTTGAATATCATATATTCAGCCATCTCCATAACTCTCAGCAATAATCCCTCTCTCAGCAATGGGATGAATAGAGGGTGATTAAAACAATAGCCGATCTAAATGAGAATGACAAGATTTAATACCTAACCATTTGTAATAACCCAAATCTCCATCAATATCAGAAAGGATAAATAATATTTGGTATATGCATCCAATAAAATAATATGAATTAAAGGAATAAATGGATTACATTATATACAAGATCATGTATGAAATTCACAAACAAAATACTGAGGCAACAATATCTGACCCAGAAGTTTGCAGATAGTAATAAGATTCCATCTATGTAAATGTCGAGAACAGCCAAATTAATCTGCATCACTGTATGGTTATTCTAGTGTGTAGAGTGGAGGGTGTCTTTTGGAGAATGACTTCGGATGCTCTAACTGCTGATCGCATGGGTATTTTGATTATGGGAAAATTCACCTAGCTGTATCCTTTTACTGCATTTTTCTATATACATGATATATCAATTAAGACTTTACTTTTTCTTGAGATTATTTGAATATTGAAACTTTTAGCAAAATGTTTCAGAGTTAGTATATTAGGTGCTGACTTAACCTAAACAGCCAATATTAAGTTGAATACTGGATATTTTTAAAGGCTACAATGAAACCTTATTTAACATTAAGTAAAAATACATCTAAAGATATTTATTAATTCTCTATAAAATTTAAGCCCTTTCAGAGAGAGGGAGAGAGTGACTTTCTTATTTTATGAATGATAAAATTAAGGCATAGAGAATTGTCCCATAATAAATGTTTGAAGACACAATTTTATCCCAGGCCCATTTCACTCTTTCACTGTATAATATGGTTTCTATTTACAAGTTCACTTAAATCATTTTTTCATGAGAGGGAAAAAAACGTGAGTTTAACTGTCCACACTTTGAATACATTCATTCTTTCATATTTCACTCAGCGTTATATTTCAGTTTTTGCTCCATGTTCTCATTAAATACAAAAATACTTGCCGGAGAATGTGTCTTCTTTTAGAACAATTTTCTGCAAAAAATATGTATACAGATTTATATAAATACAGAAACATTTCATGGTTTAAATGATAAGATTCAAGAAGAAATTATATGCCTGTTGGAAATTAGCAATTTATTTTTAAGGATTTCTGGGTATACTTATTTCCAAGTTTTTATGAATAAAATAATGTATATTTAGTTACAGGTATTTAGACCATAATTGGCAGGGCTCATTAATTTAAATAGCTATTTTGTGTGTATTGGTTTATTCCTCTTTAAAACATATAGAGCCTAGAATTAAACAGGCATGAAAAAGATTATTTTCTTCCCCTAGTGCTTTCTTTTCTGTTACCAACAGCAATCACTTTCACAAAATGAGAACTGAATTGAGGGACTGTGAAGGCAAACAGTCCATAAGTGCATTTAACTACAAGGATTAAGCAATCATGACATATTTAACACTTGTAATTATTTCCCTCTTCAGCAGTGGTTTGTGATTGCTGAGCAAGTCTGTACTGATGTTTCACTATCACCAAAATTATCTGCCATTACCTTACCAATAGGAAAAATAATCAGAAAAATTATTAAAAACAGTGACTACTATCTTTCCTCTAACTACCAGACTATCAACTACTAAATATTTTCTTCCCTGTCCATAACAGCACACATCAAACAATTCATTCACCCATCTTGAACTAACAATCCATTGATCCCACTAATTTTTACTGTCTTTCATAGCTTTAGGTCTCTCTCTTCTATTACTCAGTTCAGATTCCATCACTTTCTTATGTATGCTCTCCCTTGACCCTTCTGCTCTTCACAATACATGAAATACACCAATGCTGTCTACAATGACTACACTGTCAACTCTGCATCTGTACCATATAGCTGAATTTGGATTAGAAAAAAAAACAAAAAAAAACATGCAACTCTGATGAACATGCTGACTTTAATTCATAATCACTAACTTCAAAGTTCTGCCTGACATTCTGCTTTCAATTCCTTCATCCTCTCATGCTCCCACATTTTTAGATAACTCTTTCACATCTTCTCACTCAAATCTTAAGCATCCTCACTTTATGTTGTTTCCTATTTTAACTGAGAAAGAGAAGAAATCAGAAAAGAACATCCAAATGCACTCAGCATTACATATCCCCACCTACCTGCATCTGTCCCTGTATGGTTCACATTTCCTCTGAGAGCCCATAGCTATACCTAGAATCACTTTCCTGAACTTCCCTGATTTACAGGATGAGGTGTGCATGCACAAAAATAAGCCATACTTACTACTTGTATATTAAGTAGTAACTCTTTTTGTCTACTGTGTGACACTGTTCCCACAACTGTCCCCTCTCTCCTGCATCATCAATATTTTTCTTTCTGCTAGATCATTCACAACAGCTTCATATGCTATAATATCCTTCATGATAAAAATGTTCTCTTTAGTTACATTTAATTTCAGATACTGCTCCCATTTTTCAGATAACATTTTGAGCAAAATGTTTCCCTAAAAGTATCTAAACTTCATATCTTCAATCCTTCTCCCAATCTCCCTAGAAACCACATCAACAGTGTTTTCCTGACCACTCCAGGGACAAAGCGTTTTTAATGTCTCTGATGATCTCCACATTGCTAAAGCCAGTGGTAAATTGTTAAATTCCATCATATTTAAATTCTCAGCAGCACTTAGTATACTTGATCATTTCCTCCATTTTAACAAATTAATTTCTTTAACTTGTGAGACAACTTCCATTCTACATTAGTGGTAATTCCTTTCCAGTCTTCACTTCGGTTTTCTCCTTATCTTTCTGACTTTTAAATAATAACATGCCACAGGCTTAATCCTTAGAATCTCTACTCTTATCTGCTTGCACTCACTCATTTTGTGATTTCATGCAATCTTGTGTATTTAAATACTCAATCCTGACAGAGTGCAAATTTTAATCTCCAGCCAAGTTCTCTACCCAAAGCTCTATGCTCTTATATCCTGTTGTTATATGACATTTACTTGAATTTCTAACAGATTTAGCTGCAACTGAACTTGTCTAATCAAACTTCTCATTCTCCCTCCTATTTATTCCAATCTTTAGTAAATAAGGATACTGTCTTTCCAGTTGCCCAAATCTATTAATTACATATGCTCTAGGATATGCTGCAGTGACAAACAGCCTCCAGAATTTTGGTGAATCAAAACAACAAACTGTTTTCTCTTTCATGCTACTTCAACTTTAGGGTAGGCTTGGAGACCTGCCCCATGTTGTCCTCATTCCAGAATCTAGGCTGACGAAGTAACCAATATCTACAACATTGCCAGTTTTGGCAGGAAGAAAAAGAGTATTTGGTGAATCATACATTGGCAGTTAGAGATGCCAGTAAAGGGTGTCAACTGTCATATTTCAGTAGCCAAAGAAAATCATGTGATCATATCCATATGCAAAGGGGCATGGAGTACATTCTCCTCATATACCAAGAAGAGGAAAGATATTCTATTGGTTCTAGGACAACCAGGAATATTTGGTGAACTATGTTAACGACTACATTATCAAGCCTAAAATATTAGTGCTTGCACGGACTCCTTTTGAGACAGGCTGGGACCTGGGACCCTTCGCTGCAGTGCTGCAATGTTTGCACCTGGACATACCTTCCCTCGAACAACAAAAGACAAAAAACTATATGGAACTAAAAATAACTGCATGCATGCCCAGTTAGGGCAAACTCTGGACAAAAGATACAAGGAGACCAAAAAACCCAGCTGCTGCTTCTGAAGAGCCTGTAGCAAAAACAGGGTGTTGGGAGCAAAAGCAGGGTACTGAGCATGGCCCCTGCACTCAACACCACCAGAGGGTGGGCAAAACACCTAAGCCACCCCTCCAGCCTGACCCCTGGACGCACCCTTACCCTCACCCCATATAAGGAACAAGCTTGCCCCCCACAGGGAGCAAGCAAGCAAGGGAATCTGTTGTTTGTTCTCACAGCCCCCTGCTGCAGCAGGGACCCCAATGAAGCCTTGCCTGAATTTCTTGTCTGGCCTTTAATCAATTTCTGTTGTTTGGGGAAGGCCAAGAACCGTGGTCAGTATCACTTTCTTTCTTTTTCACATCACAACCGCAATTTGTTTCCAGTCCTCTGGCAGCTTCCTTGGGTCTACTTCCAAAATATGTCTAGAATATAAACCATATTATTTCCTCTACTGCCTCACCTTGAAAATTTTATATAAACAAGACATTCCTGTCTTGCCATTCTCTATCTCCCTTACCCTTATCCATCACATTACCATGTGATGTATACTGATTTGTTTTAGAACCAATAATTGAGCAGAAAAATAGATATGTGTTTATTAATACATCAAAGTATTTAAACTTTGTATTCTATATATTGTGCTATGCATATGTATGCACTAAAATATGATACAAATTTTCATCTCAGCTTGCTACCTTGTGGAAACTGAAAGTACAGAGAACAATTACAAAAACTCTGATAGTTTTGAAACCTATAGCTGTGAAAGAACAGAAGGTGTGTCTAATTCTTGACAATAACAAGTAAGCAGAGGTTATTCAAGCCCCTTCAAGGAGTCTATGCTTCCTCCACTTTCCTAGCTGGATACAGATAATGCAAAGGGATCATCCTAATGATTGAATGAAACCTGGGTCCATGTAACACAAACTATATTTAAAGTTTACTCATTGGAATCCAAGCCTACATTATAACTCCACTGAATACAGTGACATTGTCTTTATTCATTGCAGGACCCCAAGTTCACCGTTCTTGAGATGCATTTGGATACATAAAACAAATGTTAAATAAATCAAAAGAGGTATTTCATTCTTTTTAACTCTATCCACATTAACCAGTGTTTACTACCATTTAGGATAAAGGCATTTTTGCACAATTGTACTCTCTAGTTTACTCAATTTTAATATTAACTTAGGCCCCCATCCTAAGTGTTTCTTACTCCTATATACCTGTAGAGTGTGTGTTGTGTGTATGGATGTTAATATTCTTTGTAATGAATCTTTGCCAAAACTGTTCTCGGTCCTGCTCTCTTTTATTTTTTTACCCCTCATTTTAATTGGCATTTGACAGGAGTATCTTGTAGTTATTTTAACTTCTTTACTTACTTCTTTAACTTTAAGATACTTGTAGCTGCAAGTATTTTGTAGCCATTTTAACTTTGCAAAGAAATTTATTTCTATATGAATCAAAGTTCTTTCTTCTTTAAGGATACAGACTATTAGTGTCTCTATTTGTAAAACAATGCAACAACACACAGGGGGGAAAGGGGGAGAGGGATAAATTGGGATATTGGGATTAACATATACACACTACTGTATACAAAATAGATAACTAATAAAGACCTACTGTATAGCATAGGGAACTCTACTCAATACCCTGTAATGACCTATATGCGGAAAGAATCTAAAAAAGAGTGGATATAGGTATATGTATACCTGATCCACTCTGCTGTACAGCAGAAAGCAACACAACATTGTAACTATATGCCAATAAAAATTTAAAAGTAGAAATAAAAAAACAAACAGAAAACTATTAATACAGTACTTATATTAAACAAAGCTAAACTGAGTTATTCACAATTACACAACTCAAAAGTAAAATGTTCCTTTTAAGATTTTGACATTGTGTGGAGAGAACAATCATGTAATTGTTTTTATCCATTAGTCACCTGTTACTGAAATTAGAAAATATTCCACACATACTGTCCACAGCCCCCACCCTCAGCCTGTCTCTGTCTCTCTCTCTCTCTCACTGAATTCAGTCAACTCACAATTTAATGGCTGAAAAACTAGTTATAATGGGAGTCAATATATTACATGTCTCAGTTTGTTGTCTATTTCCTTTAAAAATAATATGTACACCCTCCAGATTAATTAATGAGAATTAACAGTTATACTGTGGCGTTTTCAGTTTTGCTTTGAAGAACCATTATCAAGAAGAATGTTATTTCTTGAACTATATTTCTATATTTTTTGAAGAAATAACCAGTTATTTCTTGAACTATAACTCTAACATCAAACCCTATACTTTCGCAATTTTTGTTACTGCTCTAAGCTACCAAGATTTAGTGGTTGAAGAAACTATATTAGACAGGGTAGCTAATTACCCTTCCAAATCAGCCACCCATCTGAGCAGTGTTATGTGTCAAAGATGAAGGGCATCTGGAATCTGTAGTAGATTTACAGATAATGAATATCAAGTATAACTTAATACCAGCTGCAGCCAAGTGCTCTGCACAGGTTGGTACGTCTGCAATAATAAAATATCATAAACTGGGTAGCTAAAACAACAGAAATTAATTTTCTCATAGTACTGGAAGCTGCAAGTCCGAGATGAAGGTGTCAGCAGAGTTGGTTTCTCTTGGTAACTCCCCTTTCCTTGGCATGAAGAGAGCCACCTTCTCATTATGTTGTAACATGCTCTTTTCTCCATGCGTGCACGTCCCTGGTGCTCATTTGCTTCTTATAAGGGCATCAAGTATATTGGATTAGGGCCCCACCTTAATTTAATCACATCTTTAAAGTCCTTATCTCTTAATATGGTTACAGTCTGAGGTACTGGGGGGTTGGGATTTCAGCATATGAATTTTGGTGGAACACATTTCCACCAAAGAGGCAGCTCTGACAAAGTATATAACATGCCCAGCTGATTTTGTCTTTTTGTAAGTTCCCCACAAAAAGGCCCCAGCCAGAATTCTGCAGGAATTGTTCCTAAAATTTATTATGCAAAGAAGCGAATCCAAATGGCACAAGCAATGAATTATAGTGAATACCACGGTATGCCTCCAGAGAGAGTTTTCCTCAGTTTACAAACGTTGCCTCACCTAAGATCACTTCTTCCCCCATCAGCAGTCCTACCCAATGTCTGGTTAACATAGGGGTATAAAGGCCCCCTCCCTTGCCTCCAGGTGGGACAAATATGAAAGGACATGCCAACTGCTGAACTCCCAGTGGAATCAGCTGATGTTTTTCTTTTGACTGTAATATTCTTCTATTCTTCGCTCTGCCCAGTCATATATTCTTCAATCCCCTCAGGTATATTTTCTGAAAGCAATTCCTAAGGAAATTTCTGCACGCTATTCCCTCCCTCAGTGTCTGTTTCCTGGGAACACAACGTAAAATATCTGTAATGTAGGGGCTTTTATAAAGTTATTCACTATCTATTATTATTCATGTGGAAGCCTGAACGATGAAAGTGGAAAGATACAGTGGAAAAATGTTGATTTAGGTAATAGGCTGCCTGGTCTATAATTTCATACTTCTTTGAACAGTAACACAGCATTTAACATCTTCAAATTCCAGTTCCCTCATCTAAGATAAAACAATTCTTAGATGAAAAAGTTGTAAACATGGAAAGAGAAAAAATAGGTAAAGCAAAACATTCAGCACAAGGGTCCTATCATTAGTAGGTGTTTAATAAATCCAGTAGATTTTTCAAAGGAAACATCAAGACAAAAGGGAGCAATGTGGACTTGATTGTGCCTATATGTCCCTTAGGGGGTTCAACATTATTAATGAAATGAGTAACAATATATGCCATAATAATTATTCTCCTTTTATATGAAAATGACTCTGACTCTGGCTCTGACTCAGGCCAGCTTTTCCAGAAAAGGAAAATATAATGAACAACAAGGAGGGTGAGCACTGGTCTCAAAGGAGGAGATGAACAGACAAGAAAGAAAAGAAAGAAAAGAAAAGAAAAGGAAAGGAAAGGAAAGGAAGGAAGGAAAGGAAGGAAGGAAGGAAGGAAGGAAGAAAGAAAAGAAAGAAAGAGTGAGAGAGAGAAAGAAAGAAAGAAAGGAAGAAAGAAAGAAAGAAAGAAAGGAAGGAAGAAAGGAAGGAAGGAAGGAAGAAAGAAAGAAAGAAAAAGAAAGGTACAGGAGTCATCGGCAGCATAATCTACATTTAGATTACGCACGTTATATAACAACATCAGTGACTCTCAGAGTCTATCTCCACTCAGTCTTCATTCCAAATTCTAAGATGAGAGCATCTAATTGGCCCGTATCCACAGAGATAACTTCAAGTTAATGTCATGGTTGCTAGGTACCCATCCTCATATTTTGGAATTCATTGTCAGAGATGGTGAGTATGTTAAAACATCAGAAATAAAATAACTTTCTAATGCATTTCATTATGGTCTCAAGAGAGACACCAAATTTTTCCAAAACACTTGATTAACTTCCTAAACATTTCTAATTAAGCTGAATAAAATCATTTTTGTGTGCTAGGTGTGTAGGAAGTTCTCATATCAACATCATTGAGATAAACAAACTGAGGAGCACAGGTTAAACTACCTACCACAAGTAATTCAATCAATTAATAATAAGGTTACCATTGAATTACAGGGTAAGAGTTAACTTGTCTTTATAGCTTGCATAATGTATCTTTTGCAAAGAAGATGGCCTTGTTCAAAAATACATGGAAACCAGTTCTGACCTTAAATCAACAATAAAGCTGAGAGGAAAGGTTGTACCCATGTTAGCATCATATTATGTTGCCACTGCACCACTGCCCCTGATCACAGCTTGGAAAGGGCTGATGTTTCCATTATACATTACTGTATATATTAGAAATTTTACTTCCCAATGGTTCTGGTTTCTCCTCTGAACTCTGCCCTGAAATCTTCCTAGAACCTCTGGGCATTGCCCTAGGGTGCAGTGAGCCAGGGTACCAGCATACATGTGACTACTCTTTCCTCTGTGAGTTTTTCCCTTTGTTTGTTGAGTGTGTTCCTTGGTAACAGTCTCACTGTCTTGCATGGTAGATACTTTAATATTAATGTCAGGGATCTAAGAAAACCTCTAAATTCTAGTTGATAGTATTCTAAAGGAGCAAAGGACAGGAATTAATAATTCACAAATATAAAGAAAATATAAAACTAGAAAGATGCAAATCCAAATAAAACTTCGTCCATCCAGATTTTTTTAAAGACTCTCAAAAATATGATAATTACCCGAAGTTTCTTTGCCATCATGAAACTGGGTATATGTTAACAGGGGACAGAGAACAAGATGGTCAACAATTTTGGGAAGGCAATTAGACAAAGTTTAGCAAACACTATAAATAGGCTGTTTCTTTTTTATATAGTAATTCCATTTGAAGGAACATGTCAAGTGGAAATTGCATGAAAAGTATAATTTTCATAGATAGCCAATTCTTCTGTTCTTTTAGACAAAATTATTGAAAACAAGCTAAAATTTTAGCAAAAGGGTATAAGAAAACTATGGTGATTTCACTTAATAAAACAGTATTCATATATGAGAAATGTTATTCATGCAATTATATCGTTATTGGGTATTACTTGAAAGATAATGATATATCAAAATGTAATAGGATATTAACTAGTAGAAACAGTCCAGAAGGAACTGTCCCATTCTGATTTTTGACTGATGAGATTATAGGTGAGTTTGAAAAAAAAACTTTCTTCAATCTATTTTATATGTTAAATTTTATTTAATAGTCATATATTCATATTTGTTTATTTTGAAAAGCATCTTTAAAAGCAAAACAGGTAAGTCCATTTATCCAACTTAAATGCATTCATATTGCAGAGAGGTGAAATTTATTTATTTTTTGGGTTTAAAAAATAGATTTTATTGGTTTACGGCTCAAGTTAGGTTACAGTGACAACTGTCATCTGTTAAAAACAAGGGCCTTATAGTAATAACAATAACAACAATAATTATAATACCTAACTTATTACATGAATGCTGGGTGCCAGTTACCATGTTAAGTGCTGTATAGCACTGTCTCATTTTTATTTATTTATTTTTAATTTACTATTTTTTAAAATTTTTATTGAGTATAACTGATTTACAATGTTGTATTGGTTTCAAGTGTACAGCAAAATGAATCAGTTATACATATACAGAGAGGTGAAATTTTACTTTTGTCCTTTTAGAATTTTTTGGCTGGGACTGAGAAACTAACATAAGACAGTGTAACAGGAGAAAAGCATACAAATGTGTATGTTTTACCTGACACAGGAGCCCTTATAAGGAATGAAGACCCAAAGAAATAATTAAACATGCATATTTTTATAGTATTGATAGGTTGAGCAAAGAGAGGATATTATGGAAAAGAAAGAAAACTGTGACAGGAAGCTAAAAGAAGATAAGTACTATTTTAACAAGGTCTGCTGGTATAGAATTCCCTTGGTCTCAACTTCTGCTCTTTGATGACGTTACTTTTCTTCTGCGAAGGGAGGACACCTTTTATCCAGGAATTCTATCTCCTGCTTTCAGGAATATAAAGGAAGGTCAAGATGCCCTTCTTGCCTCTGCTGTTTCTCAAGTGCCCTTAACTAAAAATAATCGATATGACAAAGTGGCATATTTTGGGGTGACATCATATGAATTCCTTCCGTATATTTGGGTCTAGAAAACAATTGTGTGTTGGACTGAAGAAATGACTAAAGTGGTTAGCATGAGGACAAGGAATCAGGACCTGCTTCTCCTCAAAGACGGAGATGCTGGAATGTTTTACTGACTTATGCCTAGATTCTCTGTCAGCAAGGTATGTGGTAGGAAGACCTTGTTTTTGGTGCTCATCCATCTTCCTTTTAGGTGATACCATGATGTTTCATCAGTCACTGAGCTTTCTCTCCTCCCTCAGAAGCTTGCTTTAGGTGATTAGCTGCTAATCTCTATTGAGAGATTAGGTGCTATCTCCCTAAGGAGATAATGTCATTTTTCCTTGAATAAAAGACTCCTTGAAGTATTTATCTTCAGAAAATAACTATGTAGTTGGGTAGTTTCGGTGTCAAGGAAGCCTATTAAAGTAGATTTATGTCATGCCTCTCCTAGAACACCTGAAAATTTATTCAGAATACCTCTTTTTCTAAGGGTGAAATTATATGCCTCCTTGCTTAGGGCTGAAGTAGATGTGAAAGGCCTTACATTTTGAACACCCCCTCCCCCAAAAGAAAAGCAAGCAGAAATGTTAAGCAAAATATCCTGTCAGGTATAAAGATCCTTAAAGTCCCATTAAAACTACTTTCTTGGAAATAAATGTTTAAAACCTCATCATAAATATGAAAAGAAATAAAAATCAGGATAGAAAAGTAATCACCTCCATGCTTAATGGCATCTTCCCTCAAGTGTTGCTCCAGATTTCTGTGCTGGGCAAGTAGAAGAAACACTAAGCTTTCAGATCTAAGTCACTCCTTAATAGGTCACCAAAGCTTGGAACAATTACATTTCTTTCAGGTTGAAATAAATGTATGCTTTCAGATACTTACATTCTAAAATTCTGGAAACTGTTTATTAAGGGGTTGAAGAAAAGACACTTAAAATATGATGGAGAAGAAAATGCCTTCTTGTAGGGAAAATGCCAGAGAATAGTCAAACTGGGGGCATTGTTGAATCATACACCTTTTTTTTTTAACTATGCCATCTATGACTGCCTCACAAAGAAATTAGTTTGAAGAAATTAGCTTTGCAAGAAAAATCTAAATATACCCTACAAAATGGAAGGATCTCATAAACTCATTGGTGTTGACAGGGCATGATTCATGGCGGAATTAACACATCTTACACAGGTTGGAAAAATCTTCCGATATCATCATATGGCACCTATCTTATTATTATGCTTGAATAATATTGAATCAAAGATGTATTTTATAATCTCCCTTATTTAAAAAAATATGTTATCAGAGGGAGTATGGATTATACACCTAACATTTACTATGAATAATTAATTTCCTGGGTTAGAAGTCTAGTTCTTCTAAAACTGGGGAGAAGGAATCCTTAAAAGCTCACTACCTAAGAATTATATTAAATATTTATGGTACTACTATTGATATTTTAGGCACAAAGTAGAAATTGTCAAACTTGAAATCCCTAGTGTCAAAATGAATAAAGATTTTTACACATCAGCATGGTTGGGATGTCCCATACTGAGGAGGTTATTTGTTCCTCCACTGTCCCTACCTGGGAAGATTCATGGCACATCAAAAGGTTACATCTTGGTTACCTAATAACAGAGGATAAGTAAGGAAGCAGACAGGCATCTTAATCAAGATTCCCTTCGTTACTAATCAAAAAGGAAGTTGTATTATACTGAGAAGGTTGCCCCCTGGACTATAAAGACAGAGTACAGCAGGACCTTGCTGGGAACTCAAACTAGGAGCTGGTTGCTGGTAGCAATCATAGTCTACCTGTCTGTCTCTGTCTCTGTCTCTCTCTGTCTAACTATATTCTCTATCTCATCTCTCACCTCTACTTCTGTCTGAGTGCCTGATCCATCCTTCAATTTCTGCATGTGAATACCCATTCTTGTTGTTTCTGTTTACTTGCATCTCCAAACTTGAAGACACTTATATTACCATCATGCTAGTCATTCATAAAAAATGAGATGGGTAAATTTCCAATTCAAGTTTCTAGAAAGTGGCATCTTATTGGCTCAGTTTGAGTTCAGTCAACTATTTCCAAAAGGCTTTCTTGGTCCATTTCAGAGAAAAGAAAACATCTCTGATAAAAGGGATCATCCTGTTCATGGCAGGTATTCCAAATAGGGCCTGCTTCTGATGAAAAGATACCAGAGATGACAAAAATATAAATCCTGTGGAGGGCTGCCAGTAACTCGCTGTAGGATATAAGGATAGTCATGCCACCACTTCGCTCATCCCATTGAGAACCAGTACTAATTAGACTAACCCGACAGCTAAGTGGACGTTTCTTCTTTATCTTCCTTGTGTGTTATTTGGACTTTGGGCATATCCTTCTCAAATTTGTGGACATTACTGAAGAAGGCAGCCTTCAAATAGAAGAAAATGACTTTTTTAAAATTGAAGTATGGTTGATTTACAATGTTGTGTTTATTTTTGCTGTACAGCAAAGTGATTCAGTTATACGAGAGTGATTCAGTTTATCCATGAGAATGACTCTTTATTCAAGGACATAAACAACATAGCTCTTCCAAAGCAGCTATCAAGCTTCACTATCTATTTGGGGATCTCAGGCAAGTAATTTTATAATTCTAAAAAATTAAGCAGTCTATGAATCCCCTTCCCTAGCTGGACCTGAGGGATATCTCATTAATCTGATTTAATGACTAGAGTGTTGAAAAGTATTGCCTTTTACTTAATGTCATACAAATACTGAAATCTGTTAAACAACATGGATCAGTCAATTCAAAACGTAAATATTTTGAGAAAAAATGTCCCCCAAAGTATTCAAAACAGTTGTTAATATAGGATACATGAAGAATTAAATTGGTGAAATAGGGAAGAAGGATAAGAAAGGCCAGTATTGGATAAACATAATGTGTGTGTATATCTTTTTGTAAAAAAGCACCTGTGTTTGAGAGTGACTTTAAAATTCCAGAAGCTGCTAGAATCCTTGAGGGACAGTTATATTTATTTAAAGTACCCAAAATGGAAAATAAATAAAACTCGGATAAACTTGGATCTATTTTTCATTAAACCAACCAATAATATCTGTGGCACATGATGGATGGGGGAGGGTAAAGCAGGGTAAAATATAAAAGACTAATATTAACAAAAGTTTGGTTAGGACTTCTAGATTTACTTGTAACATGTAAAGTGGTTAGAATTCGTCACTCTTGTGCTTACAACAAGAAAAAGCTGGGGGAACTGGAAATCAATGATTTTTCTTGGGCCCATAAGTGAACTGATGTTGCAAGGAAAACCATCAACCCAAAAAGAAAACTATCACCCAAATCTGAACAGACAGGCACACCCAGAGGGACACAGCGACTGAGATCTGTTTACCTGGAATAGAAGCCACTGGAGGCATAATTTAGTAGGAACATTTAAATGAGAGTAAGAAACTCCTTGCGGGTTACAAGTGAGATCACTAAACTTTCATGGGCTTTACTTCTAGGAACATGATTTTCATGAGAAAGATTTGAAGAGGACCTTCTTGTGGCTCTATTAGGGGAAGAGGAAAAATAATCATTGTGAAATATAGGCAGAGCCTTCTCCATAACAAAAGCCTATACTGTAAGGGAAAAGACTTTGCAAGCTTTTTATCTCAGCTAAGAGGAGAATATTCTTTCTTCTCCATCCTTCTCTAGCTTTCCTGTTTCACTTAAGGAGGGAGGAACCTCCTCCATAGAGTCAGGGACTGATACTTAATCAAGTATTGTAGAATGATAATCTTCCATACCACCACACCTACAGGAACCCAGTATAATAAATAAGAATAGGGTGCAGCTAGAAAAAAAAGCTTTAAGATTCATATTCTTTCTGAGAAGTACTTAGGGAAGCTCAAACTCAAGAGGGGAGACATAAACAAGGACATGAGAGAAATTTGAAGCCTCTCACACTTACAACTACAGAAACCACTAAACGCAGCCCAGCTCTACCCAGTTAACATAAATCTTCACAATAAAACCTTACCTATGTCAATTCTTAGAACCTTGTAAAGGATGTTCACTTTCGACAACAAAAAATTATAAGGCTGCAAAAAGGCAATAAATATAGTCTGTAGAGAAAAAGCATCAGAACCAGACTAAAATATGACCAGGTGATGGAATTATCAGTGAGGGAATTTAAAATAACTATAGTTAATATGCTAAGGGCTTTAATGGAAAACAATGTATAAAAACAGATGGACATGGGGACTTCCCTGGCAATCCAGTGGTAAGACTTCGCCTTCCAATTCAGGGGGTGCAGTTTGGATCCCTGGTCCGTGAGCTAAGATCCCACATGCCTCACAGCCAAAAACCCAAAATATAAAACAGAAGCAATATTGTATCAAATTCAATAAATTTGAAATTTATTTAAAATTTAAAAATGGTCCACATCAAAAAAACAACGAAAACAAAAAAAACAGCTGGACAATGTAATGTAAACAGAGATATAGAAACTCCATGAAAGAATTTAAAAAGGCTAGAAATTTAAAAAAAAGAAAACATCATAACAGAAATTTTTTGAAATGCTTGTGATGGGCCCAATAGTAAATTTGATGCAGCTGAGGAAGGAATCAGTGAGTGTAAAGATAATCAATAGAGATTTCTCTAAAATATAAAGAGAAAAAAATGAAAACAAAATAAACTGAGTATCAAATTTCAAAAGTTATAACATATGGGTATATGAAATATCAGAAGGAAAACAGACCAATTAGAAGGAATGCTTGAAGTAAAAATGGTCAAGAATTTTCCAAAATCAGTGACAGCTACCAACAACAGATCCAGAAAGCTCAGAGAACAAGAAGCAACAAAAGTACAGAGAAAACCCAACACACATTTAGGCTAATCTTGTTCAAATGACTGAAAAACAATAGAAAAGAGAAAGTTCTGAAAGGTAAAAAGGATTTTTAAACCTTACCAGTAAAGAAACAGGGATAAGAATTATAGGATACTTCCAACAGAAATCGTGCATGCAAGAGAAGAGTGCAGTGAAATATTTCAAGTATTAAAAAAATGGGGAGTAGACAAGATGACAGTGTAGGAAGACCATGACCTCACCTCCTCACAAAATTTCAGCTATTTAGAGAGCAACTATCGATGAAAAAGACCTGAAGACTAGTGGAAAAGATTTTCTACAACTAACGATATAAAGAAGGCACCAAAGAGGAAAGTAGGAGGAGCTGAGATGTCAAAACCCACACTACCAGGTAGGGGACCAATGAACATGATATTCACAACTGCAGGGATGATATTCACAACTGCAGGGTTTTCCCCAAGGAGTGAGGAGTCCAAGCCCCACATTGAGCTCCCCAGTCCCGGCTCCTACAATGGGAAGGCAAGCCACAGAAGACCAGGCTTTGAAGACCAGCAGGGCTTTCTTACAGGAGAGCCAGAGGGCTGTGGTTTAAAGCTCCACTCTTAATGGGTACACACAAAATCTCACATGCTCCGGGACCCAGGGTAGAGACAGTAATTTGAAAGAAGCCTGGGTCGGACTCATTTGCTGATTTTAGAGAAGCCTCCCAGAAAGGCAGGGAGCCACTGGGATTCCCCCCTTGGGGACATAGATGCTGGTGGACTCATTCTGGGGAGCTTGTTCTACCATGAGGACTCTGGTGGGGCAAGTGCCATTTAAGCATCCTCCCTTTAGACTCTTGGGGCTGGGACCTGGCCCTGCCCATCAGCTGATATGATTGGTTTGAAACAACCCAATCCACTGTTACCAGTAGTAACAATGCTCTTCCGTAATATTTTTACACAATACTTAAAACTTAAAACTCTACAGTCTTATACTTAACCAAGTCACCCTCCAGTCCATTTCGGAGCAACTTGTACAGAGAAAAATTACCCCTAAATAGACATTTCTCCAAAGAAGACATACAGATGGCCAACAAACACATGAAAACATCACTAATTATTAGAGAAATGCAAATAAAAACTATAATGAGGTATCACCTCACACCAGTCAGGATGGCCATCATCAAAATATCTACAAACAATAAATGCTGGAGAGGATGTGGAGAAAAGGGAACCCTCCTACACTGTTGGTGGGAATGTAAATTGGTGCAGCCACTATGGAAAATAGTAAGGAGGTTCTTCAAAAAACTAAAATTAGAACTACCATATGACCCAGCAATCCCACTCTTGGGCATATACCCGGAGAAAACCATAATTCAAAAAGATACATGCACCCCAACATTCACTGCAGCACTATTTACAATAGCCAGGACATGGAAGCAACCTAAATGTCCATCAGTGGAGGAATGGATAAAGAAGATGTGGTACATATATACAATGGAATATTACTCAGCCATAAAAAGGAATGAAATAGTGCCATTTGTAGAGACGTAGATAGACCTAGAGACTGTCATACAGAGTGAACTAAGTCAGAAAGAGAAAAATATCGTATATCACTTATATGTGGAATCTAGAAAAATGGTACAGTTGAACTCATTTGCAAAGCAGAAATAGAGACACAGATGTAGAGAAGAAAGAAAAATTACCTACTTTAGCTATTCCATTTTTCAAACCTGTCTACTTTTTTATTATTCATACCTTTGCATCCCAGTAGTCAGCATATTGATCATATAGTACGTGCTCAATATAGAATGCACGTTGAATTACTGAATGTACAAATAAATGGCCATGTTTTGGTCTTAAATTTGTCTCTTCAGGTAATCTAGAAAAAGCTTAACTTTTCTCTTCAACAGTCTTTCCAATCATTATTTGAAGATAGGTGTTGTTTTTCATATATTTTTTTCTAAGTGTTAAATGTCCCTACTGCCTTCCATTGTATTCCACAAAATGATTCACTTTGTACACTTTCTACCTACGTGAGTTTCGATTTTTCACTTTCTTCTTAATACATTTCAATATCAATTGTCAATCCAAGTCTTTAATATCTCACTCCCATATTACAATCTCAGGTTTATTCTGTGCATAAACTTTCTCATTTGAATATTAATAGCTCTATCTCAGAGTTGTATGTTACTGTTCTGGTTATTCAACCATTCATCTCTGGGAATTTTCTACACTGTTAAGTTTTCCCATGTCATTTATGACTAAGACATGATAACTGGAGAATTGGAGATCTGTCCAAAACTGGGCTGTCTAATACAGTAGCTAGAAAGTACAGGTGACCATGAAGCACCTGAAATGTGGCTAGTCTGAATCAAAATGTACTGATAAGTAAAACACACACTGAATTTCAAAGAATTAATTTAAAAATGTAAAATACCTCACTAATAATTTTATGATGATTACATGTTAAAATGAAAATATCTTAGATATACTGAGTTAAATAAAATATATTATTAAAATTAATTTCACCTATTACTATTTCCTTTTAAAATATGTTGATGAGAAAATTTAAAATTACATATATGGCTTGGCTTTGTGGCTCACATTTTATTTCTGTTTGACAACACTGGCCCAAAACCATGTCACTGCCCAGTGAGTAAAGGGAAACTAGAACTCAAATTCTCTGACTTGAGGTCCATGTTGACTGACTAGCTCTGGATATCATGACTTGAGAAGAAAGCCAATTCAATGCAATCAAATGACTATGAAGTCTATCTTTATTGCAGAGGTTTTATAATGAAGTCACTATTTTCTGCCTTGAATAATTTGACAAATTGACTTCCTTATGATGAAGGACAGCAGCACGCAATATGGAAATGTTTTATTCCTGGGGATTCTGCAGATAGAATCTGCATATATGTAGCTTGCATTGATTCTCATTTAGAACCTGTGCTAAGAAATCCCCTTCAGATAGACTGCATAAAAAATCAAGTCCTCAGAGGCACTCTCACTTTTTAAGCCTCAGTACAATGCCATGTGATACATTAAAGTTAATTTGTCACTCCATGGAAAGTCACCCTGCAGCAAGATTTTGATTATAATAGTCTTTCTTTAGATCATTTCCCAGGCACATTTTGCAACACACAAATGAAATAAAGGTATGATTTTTTCCTCCTTGCTGCTGGATTCAGTCTAGCAGCTGACAGAAGTTTATTTTTATCTTAGCACTGGACATAGCCCCTAGGGCTGCTGAATAATTAAGGACCATGTTTCCTGTAGTTCCTCAATAACAAAATATCATTAGTTAATAACAAAAACAGAGTTAAGCTTGTTGCTTAGAAAAGTAGTAATTTTTTACTGCACAAAATTGGCAATTCTCTTTGTACCTTTCCCCCGCTAAGTCTGCAAATTCCTTGATACCCCAGCATCAATGTGAAAACCCACAGGATTCTTGGTACATAGGTGATGTTGATCTAACAGTTCAGGGAACCTCTAAGTGAAAATCACAGTTTTATGTCTTTCTTTGGTAAATAATTTGTCAATATATATTCATCTAAGTATCGACACTGTGTAGGGATCTTAGTTAGAAATTTTATACAATGTATGAAGAATTTAGGATAAAACTTCCTTTAGGCTAATTGTTTCTATCGCACCCCACTTTTAATTGTGGTGCATCTGAACTTTTTAGCCTGGTCTGGAATGTAGGGTATCAGTCATGGTAGGACTGAAAATCAGCCACTTAACCTGCAATCCTCTCAAAGAGTGACAGCTGAAAAAAGCTCTTTGGTACACATGTAATGCAACTACACAAAGCTGGTTAGATTAGTGTACTACCTCTAAGTTATCACTAAGGGTAAGACAAAGGACACAATGATTCAGGGTCAATGATATGGGTTGACTAAATATTATTAAAGGGGCATACTTGTCAATACACATACAATAACATTTCTTGTCTTTACTAACTAGCTTTCTTTTCTTCATATTTCTCATTTTGTCGTCACACCAGAAAACATTTTAACTAACTCACTCCACTGTAAGGCTAATTAAATGATCACGCCTACCTCCAACTAACCCCCATTATCTTATTATAGAGTCATATCTGTGATTTTCATGGCAACTATGATTTTTTGAAATCATAAATGTGTTTAATTAGTTACCTAATTTCTATCTCCCATTAGACTCTAAGTTTCAAGACGTAAGAGTTCTAGTTTCTTTTCTCTGTTTTATCTCCAACAACTAGCTCAAGGTCTATAACATAAATGGTACAGCATAACTTTCTGACAAATATTATTGAATCTACAAGAGAAACCCTGTTTCAGCTAGAAATGTGAGTGATGCCCCAGATGCTGATCACGAGAGATCAAGAATTTCAAGGGAAAAGCCAAGAAATGGATAAACCGAGGAGTTCTTATAGCTGCGTCACCAAAGAGCACTGCCAATATATTATAATACATAAATCTATAACACCTCAACCTATAATAGATGCATTTATAATTTATATTAATCATTTATCTCATTAAACATGCTTTATCTTCTGGACCAGTCCAGGTTATTCTTTTCTTATTGTCCATATTTTGCACATGTGTCCTTAAGTTTACAGTACCATTCTATTAGGACTGTTTGCTTCGTTTTGTTAAGGCACTTAGTATTTCCTTCTGACTTTCAAAAGAACATGAATCTTCAAATGATTCAAACACAATGTAAGTACTATGTCTTTATCATAACATTAATTTAAACATCCATTTATCCTATGGATCTCTTTTGATATGTACATTTTCCTACACTGATAACTCCATTCCTTATCAGGTTTGAGAAGGAAGTACCATGGAGAGGAAATTTCCAGTGTCTTTTAATAGAAATACTCTCTTACAAAACACAAACAGACTTACAGACTAGAAAACAAACTTACGGTTACCAAAGGGGAAAGGGGACGGGAGGGATAAATTAGGAGTTCGGGATTAACATACACACTACCATATATAAAATAGATAACCAACAAGAACCTACTGTATAGCACAGGGAACTACACTCAATATTTTGTAATAATCTATAAGGGAAAATAATCTGAAAAAGAGTAGATATATGTATATGTATTACTGAGTCACTTTGCTGTACATCTGAAACTAACATAATCTTGTAAATCAACTCTAGTCCAATATAAAATAAAAATTAAAAACAAAGAAGAAACACAAATCATGAATGAAGTCAAAGCTGAAGAGCAGCAGAGGGCATCATCTATCCCCGTTGTCCTTCCCCAAAGAACCCCAATAAAAACATGCACCAATACACACAAATGTAAACAGCATTGCTCTTAATTATTTGTAGCTTTTAGGATGCAAAACAGTTAGGACAAAGTCCATGAACCAAGTTTTTCTGGGCTTCAAATTCCAGGGACACGCAATCTGAACTAAAATGGAATTCTCTCTAAAAGTGTTGGATAAAAATATAACTTTTATATATGGCCAAGCAAGTAAAAAAGAAAATGAAACTTCTAAATGCTAGTAAAAAAGAGAAGTAAGTATGGGGACTCTATATGATTATTTATTTCTGTGATATGATATTTATTAATTTCTGTGAATGTCTGTATTGAGGGGGGACATAGTTAAATGTTTAATTATGCAGCAACATCCTCAGGCTTAGATGTCAGTGTCCACACAGTGATTCGCAGGGAAATGTTTAATAGCATGGTTAGAAGAGAATAAAATCGTGGTGCTTTAAAGCATTATACACCCCTAGTGAAAGTAACTCTCCGAAAAAACAACAAGGAAGCTGCCCTGGACAACTTCCACTGCCCCCAAAGATCCATCTCTCATCCTTCTTTACCCTACCTACTCCAGAACCCTGACCTGTGAGAACCCTATCAGCTGGCTCGCTTGCCTTCTGGACTTTGGTTGGGGTTCACCAATGGGGAGTACAAGCAAGAAAATGAAGGAATGGAGGGGAGATGTGGATATCTATTTCCCTAGCTTCTTATTTTCAGCTTTGCCACATTCAAGTGCTTCCCTCACCTAAGATCAGGAGGCCATCCAATAGGTTTTTTTTTTTTTCTTTAGTTTAATTTGTATTTATTTTATTATGAGTGAGTTTGAGCATCTTTTCATATGTTTGAAGCCATTTGAATTCTATCAGCCTGAAGTTTCTAATGAATGGCTCTGGCTTCTCACTTCTTCAAACTTAGCATCAATTACTGAGCCTTCCTTTTACCATCCCTGAGGTATTATATTCTTTTGATTTTTCTACAGCTTGTCTACATCTTCTAACAATACTTCATTAACATTTTTTAAATATTCCAATATTAATGCACCATATATTCTCTGCCAGGACCCTGGCTGATATGAAAACTAAAAGAAATGTACCATTCACTTTGGGTTTACATGAGGAAGAATACTTTTTTTTTTCATGATTAAGGAAACTATACAGAAAGCTTCAAGTTCAAATTTACCTTACCTATATATTACAGGAATTATAAAATTTAAGTAGTAACATAAAAATTTTTCCAGGCCAAGTATAGCAATGGCTCATCTGACAAATGAAAAATTTTTTAAATGCTGTGCAATACATGTCCATAACACAGACATGATTTTCCCAGAAGTGTCAGGGATTTGATTCTCACTGAATATAAGCTCACATTTAAAACTGATAAAAAAATATGAAGAAAACATAAAGAAATGATTCACCATGAATGAGTCAAGAGCCATATCACACGGCATAATTAGTATGTCAGAAACAGACACAATAAAATAACCTGAAATAAGTGACTGAACTAATGCATTACAGAGAATATATACAAAGAAAATACTATAAAAAATAGTATTTAACAACTCATACAATTAGAAAGAGGATTAGTAACCTTTAAGGTAAATATGAGGAAATTAGCCCCAAATGCAATTCTAAGAATTAAAGAGATGCAAATGATCAGAAATAAATTAAAAGATACAGAAGACAGCATGTGATTTTCAACTTTAGTCTAAAATAAATCCTAGAAGAAAATAAAAGGGAATATTTACTATTATTTCGTATTAAAAGCAATATTTGATAAAATAATAGCAGAATTTTTCAGGATTAATTAAAGACATACATATGAAAAAAATACATTGTTTAAAGAAAAGTCAAAAAAAAAGTCTTAAAAAAGAGAAGAAGGATATATTTCCCTACAAGCACAATAAGTATGTTACTATTTCAACAGCTCCAATGTACTCCATAGACAACGGGAAAACATCTCTAAGCTGCTGAGGCAAATATACCCAGCTAAACTATCATTCAAGAATGGAAATGATTCTTTGGAAAACAAAGCCTGAGAGCTTGTTGCTCAAACCTATGCTGAAAGAGTTACTAAAAGATTCCATAAGAACTGGAAAAAATTAAATCCAAAATCATGATAAATGCAAGAAATACTCTGAGAAAGAAACTGTTAAATGAGTTACTTTAAGTGAACATTTTTTTTTCTTTCTCTGATGGCATATCTTTTCATCTACTCTGAAACATCCAGTTTATAAACATTCGACAGAGTGATTTTATACACTGGCATTTGCTTCTCTTCTATAGTGAAAAAATGAATATGTTTTGTTTTGATGGTGAGGATAGACCCCATTGGAAAGAAAAGTAAAGTCATGAATGCTGTGCTATTTGATATGTATGTCATGTCATAGTGCAGGAGTATTAATAACTTAATGATTTTGCAATATTTACTACATCTTAATGCAAAAAAAAAAGTGTGAAGAGAGGATAAGTCCACACACTCCTCATATATTAATATGCATACAAATCATCTTGTTAAAATTCAGACTTGATTACTTCTAGGTGGAGCTTAAAAGCCCGTATATCCTTCTAGCTCTAGGTAATATTATTATTTGTTGCCCCAGGCTTGCTCAGAGCGGCAAGCATTTCCATACCTTCTGGAGGGAATAACATTTATTTATAAGCTTTACAAATGACACAAAAGTATTACTATAAATCAATTATTCATTAAATTGTAAACTATTTTATATTTCTGTGTTAGATTATTACTTCCTTTTCAAAGTTTATATTTATTTACCTTCGATACTTTCTTCCTAAAAGGTTAGAGGGCCAGACATCTCCCTTGATATTTCAGATAAGCCATACATCATTAACCCATGTTTTAAAATTCCAGGAATGTTTTTATCCACTATCTGAACTAGAATTAAATTTTCGGTTCTCTCTCATGTAAGTAAACTAGTTGCTTGACATTAAATGATCATACTAAACAATCTCATATAAATTGGGGATATTTCACTAAACATCCTGTCTTCCCCGCCTTTTTCTCTTTTCACCTTGCTGTTAACTAACCACTGTGGTTTTCCATTCTCTAAGTAATTAAACACATGTTTTGGAATCATAATATGTAGAGTGCTTTCATTACAGGTAAAAGAATAAGAATGAGGTTAATTGTATTTTTCTGCAGTGGAGGAAAACAGAGCCAGATGGGAATGAGCTATTTGTTCCAAACCTGAGACTGTTCATGGTAACAGATTTGTGATGAATATCAAAACTATCAGAGCTGACTGTCCTTATTGTATTATTTAATATTTGAGTGACTGCTTTATTGGTATCACAGGATGGAAATAGTGAAGCCTTTACAGAGAAGTGTTCTGGATATTCTGATTTGAGATTGCTTTGAAATGGCTAATAAAACTGTACCCCTATAATTTTAACTTACAGTTCTATACCACTGGGAGGGGGATGGGAAAAAAGACAAACTATTTAAGAGAAGGGCTAGACTTGGATTTAATTCTGATCTCGGCTGGCCTTGGCCTGCAGCAGCTTGAAGCAGGATTTCAGTTCCCAGCCAGAGACTGAAGTCAGACCAAGGCAGTGAGAGTGCTGAATCCTAGCCACTAGACCAATGGCTAGTGACAAGGTCCCTGGCCCTTCGGCTCTATAGAAATGAATTTCCACAAAGAGAAAGTAGTGAAACAAGTAAAGTGCTTATTAGGAGGAAAAAGAGTACTTGTGGATAGACACGTGGGCGGAACCAGAGAGAGAGTGTCTCGCCCTGGTGGCAGGTTAAATCACTTATATGGGGCATTTCTTCCGGGTTTCCCCTGGCCAATCTTGCTTTGCCTGGTTCAGAGTCCATATTTGGTATATCTCATGGTCCTATCCAATGTGTGCACACATCTCTTAGCCAAGAAGGATTCTAGCGAAGAGGCCTATGGGTAGGTTGACATCACCTACTATGGGGTGATGCCCCCTTCCTTTTTGACCCCGGAGGAGCCCCTCTGCGTATGCGTAGTCCGGAAGGTCTCCTTGATCTCGAGAATGAGGAATATGTGGTCTTTATCTCTTATCTGGGCAGGGTTCAGCCTCTCCTATTATCCTGCTATTATCTTCATCTTGGAGTATCTGTCCACAGGGGACAAACTCCCGCTGCTCATCCTGGGGGCCTATCTATCTCCTGCCTCTATTCCAAGGGAAATAAGATGGAAACATGCCTATCCCTTCCAGAGTCTTCAGGTTGTACCTTGCTGCCTCTTTTTATTCTCTCACTCTTTACCTACCCCATTCTGATAGTTGAAATTCTTATGAGGATGGGGGTTACACACTTTTCCTTATAAATTGTGGGAAACATTTGGGGTCATAATTTTACAGGGAAGAGAAGCTCAAATAAGTAAGGTGATTTATTCATCTTAAGGAATAAATGAGTGACATTTTTTCTAAGATTATTTTTGGTGGATGAAAAATGTGCTAAGTATATTTAAACAGATGGAAGATGGGAGAACTGTAGTGTAAGTTCTAACAGTTTTGTGGGGGTTTTTTCTTTTGTAATGCAAATGCATGACTTACGCTTTGATTGCCTAGGTATCTATTTCAAAGAGGCATCTACTCTAACCACGGCTGTCTCTATTAAGACACTGCCAGCCATACAACTAGATAAAGAGCCAGGAACCCCCCACCTCCACGCCCCTCCAGGCTCCTTTGTTTTAGATCTTGGTTGATTTCAATAACTGATCATTTGGGATGCCTTTTTTTTTTTTTTTTTTTTTCCTTTTCCCAAGCTTTAAATTCCTGGTCTTGTGTTTTAAATTCACCAATAGTGAGCGAGCCCATGAAGCCCTAGGCCTCTACCCTCAACTCCAATAAAAACAGAACCCCAGGGGCTTCCCTGGTGGCACAGTGGTTGAGAGTCTGCCTGCCGATGCAGGAGACACAGGTTCGTGCCCTGGTCTGGGAAGATCCCACATGCTGCGGAGCGGCTGGGCCCGTGAGCCATGGCCGCTGAGCCTGCGCGTGTGCTCCGCAACAGGAGAGGCCACAACAGTGAGAGGTCCACATACCGCTAAAAATAAAAAAACAGAATCCCAGGATTTGCACACTTTTTCTCTCTCCCAGTGACCTTGCTGTGGCCTGACAACTAAAGACTGTCCCTGGCTCTAAGAGGATTGAGTCATTAGCCAATGTAGCCACTGACCTTTAACTCACCCTGAAAGGATTTCAGAGTACACATCAGGAATGAGGTACTCTGTGCTCTGGGAAAACTGGCAGAACAGGCCTTCTGATAGATATTTCCAGGAGAATTTTTTATGAACCTGGAGTCTTGCATCTTCCCATACTTAGAAAAGCACTAAAACCATTAACTAAGATAGCTGTTTCTTGTGACTAGCAGCAACCTTCTACCAAGACGTGCGCTGAGTTGTATGTAACCCCTTCATCAAAGTCACTCATATACTGACCTCTTCTTCCCTGTCTCTTCATAACAGTTTCTCAGAGCTATCTGAGAGGCTATCTCCAGGGCTAGAGTCTTCAGTAAGACACTGAATAAACTCAACCCACAGCTAAACTGTGCCATTTTTCTAAGTCTACAGGCCCCAGGTGTGCTGTGAAATCTCCAGGTCTTGTAAGTAATAAACCTATATATTTTTTTCAGTGTTTCCTGGTGGTTATTCCTGAAGGGCATCTTATAATCATAAGAACCACAACACTGGTTATTGATAGGCTGAGACCAGCACAAAACAAGGAGTGAAAACTGGTTTAGGCAACAAGGTCAAACTCACCATTTGATTAGAAATGGTAAATACCCTAAACTGCTAATAAATTTTGCTAATTTGTAAAGCAAATCCAAATTCCTAATGAAACAAGAGGGAAGGGGGCAGGGCACAACCTCTAAAAGAGTGATGTAGCCATATTAGATACAACATCAACTGGTTAGAACTGGTTAGGTCCAAGATAGCAAAAGATCTACTTCCAGTGGACCTTAAGCCTCATTATATGCTCACTGTAACACATTAGCTACATGACACACCCATAGGCGCCATGACAGCCTTTTCCAAAATAGTTGGAATAATCCTCTCACTCATTCGTCTATGAAATTACCCAGCCCATTAAAAACTAACCACCCCAGGGACTTCCCTGGTGGTGCAGTGGTTAAGAATCCACCTGCCAGTGCAGGGGAGACGAGTTTGATTTGCAGAGAGGTGACTGGGCATTTCCAAAGAAAACATGAAGAAATGGGGGAAGGGGCAAGAAAGACTCGTAGAATCAGGGAAAGGAAAAATTACAGAGGGTTAGTCCATGTCAGTGTGGCTAGGCCAGCTGTGTCTGCTCACTGGCAGTTATGGAAGGTAAGACTCCTCTGCCCACACTGACTGGGGCCCTTTCTCCTCTGATGGTTACTTTTCAAAGGAATGACTTTTAAGTCCTTGAGAAAGATACTCCTGAACTGTAAGAGATGCATATTCACAACTGTAAGCCCTTTTTAGTGATGGCTCTCAAAAGGAGAGGTCAGGTGCCTCTCATCCAGCTTCGACTAGAACAAAGAGTAAATGCTCCAGCTAGTGATGACCTTTCTCAAGCAGACATTTAAGTGGGGGGTGGGGAAAAGGTCCTCCTGGGGACACAATCTTAGGCTTCCAGAAGGCAGGCTAGAATTTGGTCATTTCTAAGTGCAGAGGTTTGGATACAGCCCTTATGGGTCCAGATTTCCACAGAGTCAAAATGAATGTAAAATTATTAACATAATACCTGACACGGCGTAGGCAGTTAACTCAGTCTTTCAAAACCTATTATGAAGAAGCACCTTAAACATCAAAGAGCAAATGCAGTCTTAAATTAATCAATATATTATGCAAAAACACAGTTCTTTAAAGTTGGAATGAATGGAAATGTATTAATAGCCTCAGGATTAAGTAAAATATATAGTCTCAGGATGAAAATTGGATAAGAATAGTAACAACTTAAAACTTGCTTGCTTATGAATTGCTGTCAGAATGTAAATACAGGGCATACCTGGTGGCGCAGTGGTTGAGAATCCACCTGCCAATGCAGGGGACACGGGTTCGATCCCTGGTCCGGGAAGATCCCACATGCTGCGGAGCAACTAAGCCCGTGCGCCACAACTACGGAGTCCACTCGCCTGGAGCCTGTGCTCCGCAACAAGAGAAGCCACCGCAATGAGGAGCCCGCGCACCACAACGAAGAGTAGCCCCCGCTCGCCGCAACTAGAAATAGCCTGTGCGCAGCAACGAAGACCCAATTCAGCCAAAAAAATAAATAAGTAAATAAATGTATTAAAAAAAAAAGAATGTAAATATAAACCAGCTCTAAAAGGTACAGTTACCCAACAATAACCGAATCATAGTTTGTCAGTCATGTGAAAGAGGCCACTATGAAAGTGTTAAACCAGGCAGCTACCAGCTAGATATGAGCAGAAAAAGGGGGGCACGGGCCACATGGCAGGAAACCACACATCTTGCAAAACAGCAGGGGTCCTTGGGCAGACATAGAAAAGCAGGAGCCTCTGGACTAACAGGAAACCACACATGTTGGGGTGATCAGTGTCCTGAAGGCAGACAGAGAAAGATGGGAAAAGGGGGAAATCTCTGGCATCCGAATGTAACTTTTTACTCATTATGCTCTCATTACAATAAAATTAGCCTTGCAGATAAGAATTTCCCATCATGTACCGGAGCCATAACACTTCCAATCAAGGCCACATAAGGAGAAAAACCCTCCTCCCCTGGGGAAGGTGGAGCTGGGATGAAAATCAGAGAATACGACCCCCAAACCCTTCCCTCCACAACGAAGAGTCCACCCCTTCATTTCTAGGCCTCACATAACCAACTTGACAAAGAAACTCAGGGCAGCTACTCATCTGAGCCTGCCTGCTCTCCTCTGGAGAGGGTACTATCACTTAATAAATGCTCACTTTACTTTCTTGACCTCACTGTCACATCTCTGAATTCTTTCTGCCAAGAGACAGAAACCTACCCTCGGGTACCATCTTTAGCGGAGCCAGCCAGGAGGATTGGGGAAGCCTTAGCATCTCGCCCCCCTTGCACTTGAGAGGCGCTACTTGATTTCCCGCCATTTCTCTCTCTCACTCTCACTCTCACTCTCTCTCTCTCTCACTCTCACTCTCTCTCACTCTTTCCACTCTTACTTTTGTGCTTTACTTGGCTGGTAGTGGGAAAAAGAGAGAAATCTGCTAGGCATCTTCCAACCTCCCCGCTAGGTCTGGCACTTCTCACTGTTACAGGCCGCAGGGCCTGCCAGGAGAGTTTCCAGCCTTCTTCGCAGGCGGCCAGGCACCCGACCCGCAGGAGCTTTGCCCTCTGGGTTTGCCTGGACCACCACTTAGTGAACCGTCATCAGATTCTATTGTGTGGAAATATAAAACGCAGCCTTACTTTGAGGTGTCAGGCGGTCTGGGCCCGGGTGTTCGGACAGAGGCCTCCGGAACCTGGGCCCTGTGGTTGGGACCCCATCCGGGTTGCACACCGCCTGGCGTTTGGCCGGGCCCCTCCAAGGTCCACCGTGCGGCCAGGGTCCATCCCTGCCTCCCCTCCACCTCGCCCTGCCCTGGCGGGGAGAGGAACGCGGAGGCAGGAAGCCGGCTCCCGGCGGCTCACGCACACGGCCACGCCCCCCGTATACGTGCCTGGGCGGGGCCTGCGTCTGCAGCTCCCGGATGTACTTCCTTCCGGCCTCCGGACGGACGCTCTATCCCCCTAAACCTCCCACTATGCCAGGCCCCACGGAGCATCATAGAGTGGAGGGGTGAGGGCAGCCCTGCCCACAAAAGGGAAGGGAAAAGAGAGGCTTTTTTTTTACAAACCACGTCCCTTAGTGGCCAGTGCCTGTTTTCAGAAATTTACCACCCTTTTAGAGAAAAAGCTGAAACCTAAATAGGCCCTGGGACTATAAGGATGTCTGTTCAAGGAAACATACCCCAGAACACAGGCGCTAATCATTGGCCACAGAATCTATAGAGAAGCTCTCAGGATACCAGGATAGGACATGGGCTCCAGGATGTTCGGGCCATCAGGACTGCCACGTGGGGCAGTAGCTGGCCCCCACTGTGAGTAGGGTCAACGGGACCAGGTGGATGGGAATGCCTGGAACCAGTCCTGTCTTAGGGACCCCCCATGAGACCTCCTAACCCCAGTGGTCTTCTCTGTTACAGGAACATCCTCTCCCTGAGGGAACGATGGGGAACACCTCCTACATCCCCAAAGACTCACCCCCTTGGGTGCATTCTGAGTCACTGGGACAAGTTTTATTTAGATTCTTAAAAATGAAAAAAATCTCATTTTCTTTTGTGAAGAAGCCTGGCCCGAGTATAAACTTGAGGACCATGAGGCCTGGCCAGAAAATGGGAGCCTCAACTCTAATACCATCCTACTGTTAGACATCTTTTGCAAAAGGCAGGGAAAATGGACCTAAGTTCCTTATGTTCAGGCTCTAATGACCCCGAGAGAGAACCTGGAGCTATGTAAGTCCTATGTTAGGGAACCTTGCAGGCTGGGGCCCATTCAGGCTACACAAGAGCCCTCTCTAGTGGCTAGTGAAGAACGGGAGCCCCAGACAGAAGACTCAAGCCCCAACAGTCTTCCACCATCTTCAGCCTCTCCTTCCACCCTACAAGTCTCTTTTCCCTTCCAAACCAGAAGTGCAGCCAGAGCTTCTTTGCCCCATTCATCAAGTAGTAAGCGGGCCTCGGGGTACACACCTGTTTTTCTTTGACTGACCTTAACTAATGCCGTACCTGCTTGGGTCAATTCTCCGAGGACCCTAGGCTCATCAAAGAATTCCAGGCACTGACTCTTTCCTTTGACCCTACCTGGAAGGACCTATATATTGTCCTTTCCCACGGCTGCACCACTGAGGAAAAGACCATATTTGGGCACAGGCTCGAACATATACTGATGGGTTACACATTGCCCAACCACATCGATACCCTGTGGGCCTGACATCAGTGCCTATAATGGTTCCCAGTTGGGACTATCAACCAGGTCAGCCTGGTATCACTAGTAGGGATCACATGATCCTTTGCCTCACTGAAGGGATAAAACAATGCATTATTAAACCTGTTAACTATGATAAGGTTAAAGAGATCACCCAAGGCCAAGATGGAAATCCAGCCCTATTTCAGTCTCGATTGGTAGATGCCCTCAAAAAGTATACGAATGTAGACCCAAACACTTTCGAGGGACACGTTGTATTTGCAACCCACTTCATTAGCAATCAGTTCCTGACATTTGTGGGAAGCTTCAAAAGTTTGCCATAGGGCCCCAAACCCCTCTCAACCTTCTTATTGACAAGTCTTCAGTTTCTTTAACAATAGAGACCAGGCTGAGGAGGAAAAGAAGGAACAGCATGACTTTTAAGAAAAAAATGACAGCAAGCCAGGCCTTTGGCAGCCGTCAAGACAAGATCTAACCCTCCTCCTGGGCACCCCAAAAGTACTCCCAGAAGACCTTGGCCAGGGAAGGGAGCCTGTTTTAGCTGTGGGAGCCCTAAACACTGGAGCAAGGAATGCTCAGGAAACAGGACACCATGCCAGCTCGGCATGAAGATGGGCCACTGAAGGAGGGAATGCCCCCCACCCCCGGCTCTGAAGGGAGGGAGGGAATTCCCCCAAACCAGTCACGGCAGTGGCTGATTTGCGGGACCTGGGACCTCCCAAGTCTCCCAAGAAGACAGTCATCATCACACGGGAGGAAATGCAGGTGACCATTGATGTGGGAGGTAAGCTTGTCCAGTTTCTAGTGGACACAGGAGCCACTTACTCTGTCCTAACTTCTCATGCTGGTCTCCTTGCCCTGAAGACCTGCTCTATTTTTGGGGTAGAAGGAAGGCCAAAGCTAAAACATTTCACCAGCTGTCTAACCTGCACCTGGGGAAAGACTCCTATAACTCACTAGTTTCTTGTCATGCCTGAATGCCCCAGCCCATTATTGGGAAGGGATTTTCTCTCAGCCTTGGGGGTGACTCTTACTCTTTCTGAAAACCAAAACCAAGGAATGTTTTTGACTGGACTATGTATTATACAAGACATGAACAGTCCAGCCCCAAGTATGCCCCCAGAAATTGAAAAACTTATAGATCCACAGGTCTGGGACCCAGGGATCCCAGGGAAAGCAAAGTTTGTCACTCCTGTAAAAATCACCTTAAAGGAGGCTAATAATTTCCCTTCCAGGCATCCATACCCTCCTCTGTCTCTCTGCTCTTTTGTCATGTCTCCTTTAACCACAACCACCTAACGGTCCTCCTTGCTGTTCATACCAGCATAGCTCCAACTTACAAACATCCACCATCCGATACCATGAATGCCATCGTTAAAGTTACTAACACATCTGACTGTTGAATCTGGCCCCGCAGCTGCACCTCCGCAGGGGACCTACGTCTTTTAGGACTCCCCAACTCCTTGGGGGACCAGATGGTGCTAACGCCAAAATATGCTGGGTCCTCATTTATCACCCAGTGCGGTAAGGAAGGCAGCACTGTTGCAGGAACCACTGGAGGCCAAACTCTCTGGAACAGACACTCCCCTCCAAATGAGAGGAAAGGGTAGACTAAGCTTTTAGCCTCTGTTTTACTGGTATTAGCATCCAGCGACTAAAATTAGGATGGCTTACTGAAACATACTACAATCACACTCTAATTTTTAGTAGTCACAGTTGAGTGACAGACACCAACCAGATTGCCAGCATATAATATGTGGGGAATGTCACTATCTGGTGACTGGAATAACTAAAACTAAAACTCACAATAAAAACATAATTATAGTTAACAGTACATAAGAGAAAGTCAACACAGGGAGTAGACAATATTCCACACTAATGTTTAATATAACTAATAACTATACTCAGATATACTCCAATTTCTCCCTGTTACAGTTGCTGTATCAAAACCTGATGTGCCAAGGAAAAAACCCGATGGCTTCAAAAAACTCCAGCTTCAAATGATGACGTGTCAGGGATTTCAGCCCATCCCACCTGCGGATGGGGGCCATCAGCACCCACTGAACAAGCTGCCTCCTTCTACTTCCCACTCTCCACCTCCGCCACTGTAAACAACCCTGAGACCCCTCTCTCTGACAGATAGCAAGGAGATCTGGACCCACAGGAAGGCACAACGCCCATGCTCAGCTTAAAGCAGTTACAGAAGACAGATCATCAACTCTTGCCCCTTAAAAGATAATAAGGGTCCAGACTCCTTGAGGCAGGCATGTTAAAGCAGGCAGGTAGCTAGATATGAGCAGAGAAATGGGGGCACGGGCCACTTGGCAGGAAACCATATATCTTGTAAACAGCGGCCAGGGGTCCTTGGGCAAAGAAGAGAAGGAATCTCCAGATTGACAGGAAACTATACATTTTGGTTTGGGGCGTAATAAGTGTCCTGGAGGCACACAAAGAGAGGCGGGAAAAGGCGGGAATCTCTGGCATCTGAATGTAACCTTTTGCTCATTATGCTCTAATTACCATAAAATGAGCCTTGCAGATAAAAATTCCCATCATGCCATGACACTTCTGATCAAGACTAAATAAGGGCAAAAATCCTTTCTCCCCTCGGGAAGGCGGAGCTGGGATGAAAATCAGGAAATATGGCCCCAAACCCCTCCCTCCACAATGAATAGTCCACCCCTTCATTTCTACACCCCACATAACCTGCCTGCGAAGAAAACTCGGGGCAGCTACTCACCTGAGTCTGCCTGCTCTCCCCTTGAGAGTGTACTGTCGTTTAAATAAATTCTCGGTTTGCTTTCTTGACCTCCCTGTTTCCTCTCTGGATTCTTTCTGCAAAGAGACGAGAACCTACCCTCCAAAAGAAGTCAAGGCATCTGGTGTGCCAAGTGATGCCAAGTGTGAACTCACACCTCAAGTGACAGCAAAGCATCCCTGAAGTCAGGAAAATCTGGATAAAGGAGACTTTAAACTTCCCAAAGGCAAGTTTGTGTGCTCGACTCATAGTGAGGCCAAACAAACTTAAACGTCCGGGGCTTAGAGCAAAGAAAGGCTTATTGCAAGGCCAGACAAGATGAACAGGTAGCTTGTGCTCAAAAACCCCAAACTCCCAAAGGTTTGGGGGGAGGAGTTTTTAATAGGTGAAATTTGGGTGAGGGTTGCAGGGTGTGTGACTTTTCCCCTGATTGGTTGGTGGTGAGGTAACAGAGTGGGCTCCAGGAATCTTGGGCTCAGCCTGAAGTTACCCTCCTCCACCTGGGGGCGGGGTGGGGGGGGCGGTCCTTAGTTCCTGCAGAACTCAGAGATATATTGTTATGTATATTCCTTGAGGAGGAACTAGCACCCTGCTTTAATTGCTGCACTGTATTTTGATTATTCTTCCTTTCTTTCTGTGTTCCCTTACTTCCCTGATTAGCAACTGTTTGAACCTACCTTTTGGAACTCAGGGAAAGTCTGGGAAGCTGAAGCCTTTATCCTGCACATAAGAAATAGGGAAACAGAAAGGCTTTTGTGCCCAGGAGGGCCCCATGGGTCCTGCTTGGTTTCCCTAGGATCAGCTCAATTTCTCTGGTCAAAGCTGATATGTCCTTTCTGATTTTCATTTATGGCCAAGTGCAGTCCCAGTTTTAACAATTACACTGTAAGTGGACATCAGTACTGAATTTTCCTCCTTTAAGAAATATAAAAATGGGGTCCCTTTAAACATAGGGATTGTAATCTTCCTGGGCTCTGGCCTAGATTACAGATACCTCCAAAGTAGCTGCCATGATTAATCACCATATAAATGTATCGTCATCACAATCATTACCACTAAACTACTGAGACACAGTGCAAAGATCTCTGTAGGAATTATTTCATTTAAATTTAGTTGTGACAGTATATGGAGAAGGTGATGGGAAAACAAGCTTAGAGAACACTCACTAAATGCAAGAGACTGGATTTAAACTAAGGCCTGTATAAAACCCTGGTCTGGATTTTGGGGGTTTCTGCTTCATTGTATCTGTATACCTTGCAGTGTACACCAAAGGCTAAATCTAGAACTGAAAAAAAAATCACAGAACTGACCCAGTTAGCATATTTTAGAAAATAATGCTAGTAAATTGGCTGTTTTCTTTTCTCTTCCACTGCCTTAATGCTTTTATTGTGTTTAGGTAAAAAATGCTTTCTAACACGTAGTTAAAATTTGATAAAACCTACTATGAAAACATTAGACTTAGTGACTGTCATAAACCCTTTTATTGACAACATGCATTAACTGGAATCATCATCTTCTGGGGAATAATTGGAAAGTCTCTGGTTGCATCTGTCCAGCTGTATATTCTTTGAATGCCACTTGAATTTCCTTTTTCTTTTTTTAATGAAAAAAAAATGACGTTTTGTGGCCCAGAAATAGTTGAAGAGCCGCAAATAGAGACAGCTTGGATGTATAAACATAACACTTCATTTAAAGGAAGCATTCAATAAAAATATTTAGTTGGACTTATGTAGCTTATCAAAGCAGTGCCAAGACATTTCCAAGAGAATGTCTTTTTGAGTTGTGAGATTACAATCAGCATCTGGAAATAATAAACTTCTGTGACCTGCTCCCTTTTTTCTTGTGTTTTAAAACTTGGGAGGAAATTTCCACCCCTGAGTGTTTAAAAGTGCCTCATCTTTCACTCTCTCTCTCTTACAATAGCAAAAGTTGTATATATCAAGTATCTAAGCTATGGAGAGATTTCCCTAAAAAAAAAAGAAGGAATTTTCATATGCCAAACCCAAGTTTTTTAGACAAATAGAACTGAAATGGAATCTACCACTCTGTTTGCTAATCACTTGTTATGTCACCTTGGACAAATGATCTCCCTGCAAACTAATTATGATAGTACATAGGTAGATGTTATGCTTAATATGTGTAAGGTATGTTATATACAGACCTACATGTATTATGTATGTATGTGTGTATATATACACATATATCACATTACATATAAATTTGAGTTGTGCATATATAAGTAAGAGACCTTGTTACAAACCTCCATTTTCTACATTAAAACCATCTATTTCAAATGAACTTCCCTATTTTGAATAAATGAATTCATGTCAAGAAAAAGAAATAATTGCTATCAGTTTAAGTCCTATTCCCTCCAGGAATACTGGCATTTAAAAAAAAAATGACAAAAATTAAAACACTGATACCTAGGAATGCCACTGGGAAAGATTTTGGGCAAATCCTGGTAAGCAAATGTACATTTTGCTCGTGCCAAAATGAAATCTATTTCCCAAGTCCGGTTGCAGAAGGCAATAAAGAGGCCAGAGGTAACTGCAATAGCTATTCCCTTAGACTGCTTAACAGTTGGGGGATGGTGGGTTTGGATGACAGGAGATTGAGTGGAGATGAATAAAAATGAAATATGCAGATATTTACCAAATACACAATCATGACATGTCCTAAATGATTATGCCCCAAGGCTAGAAATATAATATTTGAGTTGATTTAGTTCTTTTCTCTACCTGCACTATTTCATGATAAGGTTGCTCCACAATTCTCTATAACTTACAATATAAAACAGCATCACACGCAATCTTTGACTTTTTTAATGCTTACAGCAGTCCTGTGAAGATAATTATTGCATCTTCATTTAAATCATAATGGAGAAAATAATAAGAGAATGAAAGGAAAAACAAAGGAAGGGGATGGGAAAAGAAAATCGTATCTGTTAAGAGCCTACTCACAGAGTACCCTAGAAGTGTTAAGATCATAGCTCATTTACTGCACACAATAACTCCATGGGGTAGGATTACTTCCCCTCTTTTTTTTTTTTCATAAATGAAAAAAGTGAAGCTCAGATGGTTTAGACAGCCTGTCCAATGTCACATGCAGAAAGATGGTCTATGTTCATACTGGAATTTAAATCAGCCCTTAATCACCTTCAAAATTAACTTATATCTAATGCCTTAAACAGAGGTACATGGCCGACTTCGAGTTTGTGCTCTTTCCAGGACATCAAACGTGTTTACTGTATGATGCCTCCACATGAGCAGTCACCAAGCAAATGACCCTTGCTTAAATGAACCTCCTCATAAACCTTAAAATCCTTTGCTTCAGAATTCTGCTCTCCTCACTTCCAGCTCCTAGTGTTACAGGCAGGGGAACCCCTTCCAGGGCACGAGAGCAGGCTCTTGTCTAACACTCAGAGATGTTCAAGGAGACACACGTGCTGACAAAGCAAGAGACTTTATTGGGAAGGGGTGCCCAGGTGGAGAGCAGCAGGGTAAGGGACCCCAGGAGACCTGTTCTGCCACCTGGCTCACAGTCTCGGGTTTTATGGTAATGGGGTTAGTTCCTGGGTTGTCTCCGGCCAACCGGTTGTCTCCGGTTGTCTCAGGGTCCTTCCTGGTGGCAAGTGCATCATTCAGCCATGACAGATTCCAGCCAGGAGGATTCTGGGAGCACACATGGACTTGCATCTCCTGTCTCCTTTTGACCTTTCCCAACTTCTTCCAGTTGGTGGTGGCTTGTTAGTTCTGTGTCCTTACCAGGACATCCTGTTGTTATGAGAACTCACACAAGTGGTTACTATCGGGCCTAGCCAGGGTAGGCAGTTTCAGTCAGTGGTTCCCCTAACACCAGGGCAATGTGACATTATAAAGCAAAGAAGAATTTTCTGGGATCTCTTTAAGTTTTGCATTATTATTATTACTTTATTATTATTACTTTTCTATTTTACAATTTAGATGTCATTTTATCCTTGCATTTCTAAGAGGAACAAAATGCTTGACTTGATTTAAACTCTAGTCTCATCAATAAAGTCCCTGGATGATGAATTTTGTGAATTTTGAGTCTAAAGGGACATTTTGCCTTCTGGACACAGTGAAATTAATGCCTACCCTTTGGAAATAGAGGATATAACATATTTAACATAATTATTCAATACTTTTATTTCAATAATGTGAATGTTCACATGGTAAAAATCTCTTTTTTGAAGCTAAGAGAAGCATACAAAAAGAAAAAACGTGTTTAGTCCACTTCAGTTCAGACAGCTTGGGAATTGATTTTTAATGAAATATATAAGACAAAAAGGAATACACATTCTATTTGGATTTGTTCTCTACTTCTGTCCTCCAAAGACACCTTTCAATGCTTGTTCACAAACAGCTGCCAGCATCTGTCTTCAGAGATGATAAAGGAAAAATAATGACAATAAAATGTATCTATTGCGTCTCTGGGGACGCACAATTTTAATTTCTTTTAACTTGCTTAATTTGACAGTTGGAACTTTTGTCGCATTTGGTCCCCAGAACTCAGTGGTATACATCGCTCAGTGAGCTTAATTTTAGTACAGATATTACCTAAATGCTTTTTAATCATCCAAGATCATGATGAGCACCAGAGAGGCAATGTTATTTAACAGAGACTCTTAACAGTGAATTAAATGAAGATAGCACTGATTAATAAAGTGGTTTGAGGTTCCTGCTGGAGTCTCATTCTGTTTACATGTTCTTTTTGAGATGAGATGGCCATGGCTCGAATCTTGAGACTCAAGCCTTCTTTGATTATGCAATAAGTGGCATCTTTGGTAACTTATTACCACAATATGTGTGATAATTTTCATAGTGCCTGAGATTGAGTTCAATTTGGTATTCATGTCACATGAAAGGAAATGGTGATAAACAATGCTAGGATGGAAATTTCTTTTTCACATTACAGAGAATCTCTAATTTCAGGCTAGGAAGTAGGCTTACTTTGGAAACGAGAGGTCATATTGAAAGGACTTTGATCAAATCATCAGTCTTTTCAAATTTTCACATGGAAATCTGTCAACAAAGCCGCCTTGGATGTACTGGTTTCTTAGTTGCCAATGGAAGATATTCATGCTTGAAAAATATTTGTCTACATTCCAATACTCACTACTACCAATTAAAGTATGACTGGAATACATAGGTAAATATGTTAGAAAATGATTTGAAAGTGAAAAAATATGCAATCCTTGTAGGCAAAACTAAGTCCAAACATAAGGAAAGCATAAGACATTTTTGTTGGGCTGTTATATATAACTTACTATCTTAGTAAGTATACAATTTAAACAAACTGAGAGTAAAGGAAAGATTTTTTTTATTTGTTTGTATTAGTTTTGGTTAAAATCATGCTTACCAAAAACATTGTATATGACAAAAATGCATTTATTCATGTTTTCCTCTGTCAAAAAAAGGAAAGTCCCATCTCATGATTTCCTAATTTTGTCTTTTGGGTAAGCTCTAAATACTAAAACTTGAATTGAAAGAGGAAAAAGAGGAGGCAAGCAGAGCTTGTGAGTAAATAACTTGTGAATATGGGACTTTGAATAAGACGTGCATTCTGCAGCCATCAATTCAGTGAATAACAAATAAACATAGCAGTTTTTTCATACTGTTTGGATTCTTTCTGGCCTTCTTGTTAGTCAATATCAACCTTGAAATGGTTGAGGAAAAAAATCAATATACAATATAAGGACAAGGACAGCCTCATTCCTTGGACATCCATAAAAATAAAGAGTTTCACCAAAATAACAACTATCAAAGTGATTCTACTATTTTTGTCAGGGATACAACACTCATATTATGCTAGAAGCTCTTTTATTTGAATAATCAGGCTGTTTTCATAACCTCAAATGCAAACCTTAATTAGTACCTATCACTCTATATTAAGATTTTCTATATTCTTCACTATTTCCTCTCCTAGGATGTAAACTACATGAAAGTAGGAACTGGGTCTATCATTCAAATAATTTCAAGTCAGAGAAAAGCTAGGGATGAACCTTGGTTGTTGTTATAAATTTTATTGTTATGGTTGTTTTTGTCAGTGTTTTTCTTCTAACTACGAACTAGCATACGACCAGTGCCAGATAATTTCGGGGAAAGAGTTCAAGAAAAAAAATCAGGTAATTTCACTAACCAGAAATAATCTTCGCTAGTATTTGGGGTATTCTTTCTAGATATATATTTGTCCCTATTTCTCCCTTTTCAACTGTGATTGCACAGGGCTAATTTCATAAATATTTTTATCAACACCCATCTAAATTATTAACTACAATTTTTCTCCTGCGTATTACTAAATCTTTATTTCTCAGCTCTGTCCTTTCCAACACATTTAAATATATAAATTAACTCCAATCTTTAAAATGCAGCCTATTTCAACATTATCATCCTTTACCGTTTCTCTGGGATCCATTAACCATTTAAAACTAGCAGGAAAAAAAAAAAAAAACTAGCAGGGACCACACATTACTAAAATAATTACAATATTACCAACAACAAACTATGATGCTAATCAAATGGCTATATGCTTTAGTCCTCATCTGGTTTGTCTCATGTGGAAACACTCTTCTTTGGTATCACAATGTCCTGTTTTTCCTCTTAAAACTCTTGATAGCCCAGCATCTCTGCTGGTTCATCTTCTACTTGCCACTAAATGTTGACACTTGTCAGGCTTGATGCTGGTTTCTATATTAATATTTCTGCCCAAGGCAATCTTATCCATTCCATTAGTTTTAATTACCATCCATGTCCAAGGGGCACACAAACATCAATAATCCAGATTTCTTCATAAAGTTCCAAATCCATAATCTTACTCCCTACATCTTTACTTAAATGTTGGAAAAGCCCCTGAAAACTCTGATTTCAATTCCAACATATAAAGAACTAGAAAGTCTTCACTCCTATCTTTATAACATGGTAAAGTTGAACAAACTGAAAATCACTAACAATTATTGGAACCATGAGAAAACTGAAGTTTCAGGGCAAACTCCCACCCCCAAAATCTGGAAAGCTAGGCAAATCCAGAGAGTCATAATGGAGCCCTGTTTATCTGGAGAGAAGCTGCTGGAACCATAAACTAATATGAATACTTTAAAAGCATTTTTGGCAAATTATTGGAGATTGCACTTGGACCACCTGAAGAGTAATAAGCTCCTGGGTGAAACCAATACTTTCATCGATTTCCCTTTCAGAAATCCCATCAGGTTATGATATTCTGGAAAAGGCAAAAATACAGAGATGATAAAATATCACTGGTTTCTATGGCTTTGGGTGGAAGAGAGAGGATTGAATAAATGAAATACAGGGGATTTTGTAGGGTCATGAAAATATTCTATATACTATTGTAGTGGTAGATCCATGACACTATGCATTTTTTCAAAACTCATAGAACTTTACAGCATGAACAGTGAACCTTAAAGTAAGCAGCGGGAACATGTGGTATAGCACAGGGAGTTCAGCTCGGTGCTCTGTGATGACCTAGATGGGTGGGATGGGGGATTGGAATGGAGGTCCAAAAAGGAGGGGATATATGTATACATATAGCTGATTCACTTTGTTGTACAGCAGAAACTAACACAACATTGTAAAGCAACTGTACCCCAATTAACACACACACACAAATAAATAAATAATAAAAATTTAAAAAATATATCTCTAGGAGGTCAGAGGACTCCAGGACAGAATGCAGATTTTGACAAAACATTCTAACAATATTACAGATACTTAAAACAATCTCACTGAAAGGGTGGTGGAAAAGGTGCTCAACTAAGTAATTAGAGATGAATGGAGTCTGTAGGCCTAAAAGCAAATAAAACTATATGTAACTACTTAACTGGGTTGGTGAAGGCATTTGTCTTGAAGGTAGAGGCCAATAACCCTCGTACCACTCTACCTGTATACTGGAATTGAGCAGTTAGATAAATAGGCTGATGGAGGGAGATAGGCTTCTCACTGTTGGGACTGAAGCTTAAAGATAAGCAAGGGGAAGAGGATAGAATGATACACATGGTAATGGATTAGCATTAGAAATATCATATGAACTCATTTTTTTCAGCACAACACCTACATTTCAATTTTTTAAATATTTAAGAACAACGTCCATTTTTGTTGAGGGTAAGTTGTCTTTTTTTTCATCAATTTATTTTTTTTAAATTGATATTTAGTTGATTTACAATGTTGTGTTGGTTTCAGGTGTACACCAAAGTGATTCAGGTATATATATGTGTGTGTGTGTGTATATATATATATATACATATATATTCTTTTTCAGATTCTTTTTCCTTATACGTTATTACAAAATATTGAGTATAGTTCCCTGTGGTATATATTAGGCTCTTGTTGGTTATCTAATTTATATACAGTAGTGTGTGTATGTTCATCCCAAACTCCTAATTTATCCCTCCTCACCTCTTTCCCTTTCGGTAACCATAGGTTTGTTTTGTATTTTTTCATCTTTAATTTTTAATTCATTTAAATTTATTTTTAATTTTTCACAATGTAAATATATATAGCATATATATATATATAAATAGACATGATCACATAGATGAGGTAGAACACACAAACACATATATCTTTGTCCTGTTAGCTGTGAGGACCTAGAAGCAATGATACCTCAGTTGCAATAAGCACTCCTAGCACCCAGATCTTGGTTTCTCACACCCTTCTCTAATGATAAGAACCAAGGCTCCTTGGGGAAATGCCTGATTCTACAACTGAGGCAGGAAATGTGTAAGATGACCATGGAGCATCTCAAAGTAAAAAAGGCTGTGTTGATGGGAGTATGTCAAAGTCCATAGGAGTTAACCAAGGCCAAAGCTGGAACTACTTGAACAATATAATACATAATATTTTATTGTGTTATAACCCAAAGTATACAATAAATACATGAGTACATACTGATATAAATGATTAAATGAATAAATGGAGGAGAAGAGACATAACCCTCAGTCTCTGAGTATGTGCTGTACATAGTGATTTCCTCCCAAAGTACAGTTAAAAGGGAGGAAACCAGTGCTTTACAGGACCTGCCAAATACTCCCTCAGTCAAGTGATAAAGGTCAGCAACAACAGACATAAATCATGTAGATGATACCCTTGACATGATGTGATGAAAATGGCACTTTACCCTGTAAGCTTCCTCCCCCAAACCCATAATCCCAGCCTAATCATGAGAAAAACATCAAACAAATCCCAATTCAGGCTCATCCTACAAAACACCTGACAAGCATGCCTTAAAACTGTCAAGCTCGTAAAAAACAAGGAAAGTTTAAGAAACTGTTACAGCCAAGATGAGCTTAAGGAGACATGGCAACTAAATGTTAAGATGGTATCCAGGATGGGACAAAAAAGGACTTTAGATAAAAATTAACAAAATCTGAATAAACTCTGGACTTAAGTCAATAGTAGTGTATCAATACTGATTCATTAATTGTAACTAACATCTTACCCTTTTAAGTTGTTAATAAATAGGAGAAACTGGGTGTGGTGTATATTTGAATGCTCTATAACATCTTCGCAATTTTCTTATAAATCTAAAACTGTTCTAAGACAGGAAGTGTATATTGAAAAGCCTCTGACATTTTTATGACAATATTATGTTTTCCTTTGTCAAACCTAGGATTGACTTTTGCTACAGCCCCTTCCCCAAACCTCATTAACTCTATTGTCTTAATAGGCCATACTGTATATAACATAAGTGGCCTTTTTTTTTCTAAGTCATGTTAGCAATATATTGAAAACATTTCAACATGCCAATAAATATTCCTTTGCACACAAGTTTAAGAATCTAATAATATGCATGTACCATAATTTATATAACCAATTCTCTGCTATTCAAAATGAAGGGATTTTATTCAAATTGTCACTATCTTAAGAAAGTGTATTTGTGATTTTATTTTATTTATTTATTTATTTTGGCTGCTTTGGGTCTTTGTTGCTGTTGGCGAGCTTTCTCTAGTTGTGGCAAGTGGGGGATACTCTTCGTTGTGGTGTGCAAACTTCTCATAGCAGTGGCTTCTCTTGTTGCAGAGCATGGGCTCTAGGCATGTGGGCTTCAGTAGTTGTGGCACACAGGCTCAGTAGCTGTGGCTCATAGGCTCTAGAGTGCAGGCTCAGTGGTTGTGGCGCATTGACTTTGTTGCTCCGCGCCATGTGGGATCTTCCTGGACCAGGGCTAGAATCCATGTCCCCTGCATTGTCAGGCAGATTCTTAAACACTGCCCCATCAGGGAAGTCCCTATTTATGACTTTAAATGTCTTTTTGCACACCAATCATTTTTCCTTTTAATAAATATAAAAATATAATTACTATGTCAGAGTACACAGTTCAGATTTTTGACTCATTTTTCTAAATGAAGTCAGTCAAATACAACATTTAGAATTCTGATATTATCCTTGCATTATGAGAGTGTTTCACTTTATTTTCATTTATATAATTATCAATTAGTTTGAAAATGATTCAAATATGTTTATTGAACACACACTACTCTTTTATGAATGAATTGCTTACATTTTCTCTAAAGGTTTTCAGAGGTCTTCCTTTTCCTACTACTTCTTAAGAGTTGTTTATGTTACAAAGTTCTTATTTTGGTTATAAAAATACTTTTTAGAAATCTGCTCTAGTGACACTAGTTTTACCCCAGGCTAGACTGAAATGAGAAAAACAGGCTTTTACGTAATTAAAATTAATATTCTAGGACTAATTTTGTATTTGACGGGGTGGTCGAAATAACAGGCATAGTTTATGGCTCTTGTTATTTTGTTACCTTTCAGAGCAGATTTCAACTGTCTCATGTCAACTGGTCTGATGGGTAGCCCTCAGCCATAACAATCAGAGAAAATGTCATTTATGCTGAGCTGTCAGGATAAATTAAGAAACACTAAGCAAATACTATAATAAGGGTTGTTAACTGTCCAGATATGATGAGCATAACAATTTTTGTTTATTTTCATTTTCAGAATAATTTTTATTAGAAAATATTCAACAGGAGAGACCTTCAAGATGGTGGAGGAGTAAGACATGGAGATCACATTCCTCCCCACAAATATATCAGAAAATATATATACATATGGAACAACTCCTACAGAACACCTACTGAATACTGGCAGAAGACCTCAGACTTCCCAAAAGGCAAGAAACTCCCCACAAACCTGGCCATGTGGCTGACAGTGTCTTGGTGCTCCAGCCGGGTGTCAGGCCTGAGTCTCTGAGTTGGGACAGCCGAGATCAGGTTATTGGATCACCAGAGAACTCCCGGCTCCATGTAATATTACATGTGGAAAGATCTAGAGATCTCCATCTCAATGCTAAGACCCAGCTCCACTCAACAACCAGCAAGCTACAGTCCTGGACACCCTATGCCAAACAACTAGCAAGACAGGAACACAACCCCACCCATTAGCAGAGAGGCTGCCTAAAATCATAATAAGGTAACAGACACCCCAAAAAACACAAATGGACATGGCCCTGCCTGCCAGAAAGACAAGATTCAGCCTCATACACCAGAACACAGGCACCAGTACCCTCCACCAGGAAGCCTACACAAGCCACTGAAAAAACCTTAGCCACTGGGGTCAGACACCAAAAACAACAGGAAATACGAACCTGCAGCCTGCAGAAAGGAGACCCCAAACACAGTAAGTTAAGCAAAATGAGAAGACAGAGAAACACACAGAAGATGAAGAAGCAAGGCAAAAACCCACCAGACCAAACAAATGAAGAGGAAATAGGCAGTCTACCTGAAAAAGAATTCAGAATAATTGAGAGTAAGGATGATCCAAAATCTTGGAAATAGAATGGAGAAAATACAAGAAACGTTTAACAAGGACCTAGAAGAAGTAAAGAGTACACAAACAGTGATGAACAACACAATAAAATAAATTAAAAATTCACTAGAAGGAATCAATAGCAGAATAACTGAGGCAGAAGAATGGATAAGTGACCTGGAAGATACAATAGTGGAAATAACTACTGCAGAGCAAAATAAAGAAAAAAAGAATGAAAAGAATTGAAGACAGTCTCAGAGATTTCTGGGACAACATTACACACACCAACATTTGAATTATAGGGGTCCCAGAAAAGAGGAGATAAGAAGGTGACTGAGAAAATATTTGAAGAGATTATAGTTGAAAACGTCCCTAATAAGGGAAAGGAAATAGTCAATCAACTTCAGGAAGCAGAGAGAGCCCCATACAGGATAAATCCAAGAGGAAACATGCCAAGACACATATTAATCAAACTACCAAAATTAAACACAAAGAAAAATATTAAAATCAGCAAGGAAAAAAAAACAAATAACATACAAGGGAATCCCAATAAGATTAGCAACTGATCTTTCAGCAGAAACCCTGCAAGCCAAAAGGGAGTGGAAGGACATATTTAAAGTCATGAAAGAGAAAAATCTACAACAAAGATTACTCTACCCAGCAAGGATCTCATTCAGATTCAACAGAGAAATTAAAACCTTTACAGAGAAGCAAAAGATAAGAGAATTCAGCACCACAAAAGCAGCTTTACAACAAGTGCTAAAGGAATGTCTCTAGACAGGAGACACAAGAGAAGGAAAAGGCCTACAACAACAAACCCAAAACAAATAAGAAAATGGTAATAGGAACATATATATATATATAGATAATTGCCTTAAATGTAAATGGATTAAATGCTCCAACACAATCATAGTAACACAATCATAGTAGGGGACTTTAACATTCCACTTTCACCAATAGACAGATCATCCAAAATGAAAATAAATAAGGAAACACAGCTTTAAATGACACATTTAGCAAGATGGACTTAATTACCATTCATAGGACATTCCATCTAAAAACAACAAAATACACTTTCTTCTCAAGTGCTCATGGAACATTCTCCAGGATAGATCATATCTTGGGTCACAAATTAAGCCTTGGTAAATTTAAGAAAATTGAAATTATATCAAGTATCTTTTCTGACCACAGCGCTATAAGACTAGATATCAATAACAGGAGAAATCTGTAAAAATTCCAACACGTGGAGGGTAAACAATACACTACTAAATAACCAAGAGATCACTGAAGAAAACAAAGTGGAAATCAAAACTACCTAGAAACAAATGACAATGACAACATGATGACCCAAAACCTATGGGATGCAGCAAAAGCAGTTCTAAGAGGGAAATTAATAGTAATAAAATCATATCTCAAGAAACAAGATGCATCTCAAATGAACTACCTAATCTTACACCTAAAGCAACTAGAGAAAGAAAAAAAAAAAACTCTAAGTTAGCAGAAGGAAAGAAATCATAAAGATCAAATCAGAAATAAATGAAAAAGAAATGAAGGAAACAATAGCAAATATCAATAAAACTAAAAGCTGGTTATTTGAGAAGATAAACAAAATTAACCATTAGCCAGACTCATCAGGAAAAAAAGAAGGAAGACTCAAATCAATAGAATTAGAAATGAAAAAAAGTAACAACTGACACTGCAGAAATGCAAATATCATGAGAGATTACTACAATCAACTATATGCCAATAAAATAGACAACCCAGAAGAAATGGACAAATTCTTAGGAAAGCACAACCTTCCAAGACTGAACCAGGAAAAAATAGGAAAAACAGACAGACCAATCACAAGCACTGAAATTGAGACTGTGATTAAAAACCTTCCAACAAAAAAAAGCCCAGGACCAGATGGATTCACAGGCGAATTCTTTCAACTATTTAGAGAGGGCTAACGCCTATCCTTCTCAAATTCTTCCAAAATATAGCAGAGGGAGGAACACTCCCAAACTCATTCTACGAGGCCACCATCACCCTGATACCAAAACCTGACAAAGATGTCACAAAGAAAGAAAACTACAGGCCAATAATAGTGATGAACATAGATGCAAAAATCCTCAACAAAATACTAGCAAACAGAATCCAGGTGCATCAAGTGGAGTTTATCCCAGGAATGCAAGGATTCTTCAATACACGCAAATCAATCAATGTGATACACCATATTAACAAATTGAAGGAGAAAAAAACACATGATCATTGCAATAAACCCAGAAAAACCTTTCAACAAAATTCAACACCCATTTAAGAAAAATACCCTCCACAAAGTAGGCATAGAGGGAACTTACCTCAACATAGTAAACACCATATATGACAAAAGCAGAGCCAACGTCATTCTCAATGGTGAAAAACTGAAACCATTTCCACTAAGATCAGGAATAAGACAAGGTTGCCCACTCTCCAATATTGTTCAACATAGTTGTGAAGTTTTAGCCACAGCAATCAGACGAAAAAAAAGAGATAAAAGAATCCAAAATGGAAAGGAAGAAGTAAAGCTGCCACTGTTTGCAGATTACATGATATGATACATAGAGAATCCTAAAGACTCTACCAGAAAACTACTAGAGCTAATCAATGAATTTAGTAAAGTAGCAGAATACACAATTAATACACAGAAATCTCTTGCATTCCTATACACTAATGATGAAAAATATGAAAGAGAAATTAAGGAAACACTCCCATTTACCATTGCAACAAAAAGAATAAAATACCTAGTAATATACCTACCTAAGGAGACAAAAGAACTGTATGCAGAAAACTATACGAAACTGATCAAAGAAATTAAAGATGATACAAACTGACGGAGAGATATACCATGTTCTTGGATTGGAATAATCAACATTGTGAAAATGACTCTACTTCCCAAAGCAATCTACAGATTCAGTGCAATACCTATCAAACTCCCACTGGCATTTTTCACAGAACTAGAACAAAAAATTTCACAATTTGTATGGAAACAGAAAAGACCCTGAATAGCCAAGGCAATCTTGAGAAAGGAAAATGGAGCTGGAGGAATCAGGTTCCCTGACTTCAGACTATACTACAAAGCTACAGCAATCAAAACAGTATGGTACTGGCACAAAAACAGAAATATAGATCAATGGAACAGGATAGAAAGCCCAGAGATAAACCCACATACGTATGGTCACCTTCTTTTTTTTTTTTTGCGGTACGCGGGCCTCTCACTGTTGTGGCCTCTCCCGTTGCGGAGCACAGGCTCTGGATGTGCAGACTCAGTGGCCATGGCTCACAGGCCCAGCCGCTCCATGGCATGTGGGATCTTCCCAGACCGGGGCATGAACCCATGTCCCCAGCATTGGCAGGCGGACTCTCATCCACTGCGCCATCAGGGAAGCCCGGTCACCTTATTTTTGATAAAGGAGGCAAGAATATACAATGGAGAAAAGACAGTCTCTTCAATAAGCTGTGTTGGGAAAACTGGACAGCTACATGTAAAAGGCTGAATTTAGAATACTCCTCTAACATCATGCACAAAAATAAACTGAAAATGGATTAAAGACCTCAACGTAAGGCCAGACAGTATAAAATTCTTAGAGGAAAACCTAGGCAGAACACTCTATGACATAAATCACAACAAGATCCTTTTTGACCCACCTCCTAGAGAAATGGAAATAAAAACAAACATAAACAAATGGGACCTAATGAAACTTAAAAGCTTTTGCATAGCAAAGGAAACCATAAACAAGACAAAAAGACAACACTCACAATGGGAGAAAATATTTGCAAATGAAGCAACTGACAAAGGATTAATCTCCAAATTTACAAGCAGCTCATGCAGCTCAATATTAAAAAAACAAACAGCCCAATCCAGAAATGGGCAGAAGACCTAAATAGACATTTCTCCAAAGAAGATACACATATAGCCAACAAACACATGAAAGGATGCTCAACATCACTAATCATTAGGGAAATGCAAATCAAAGCTACAATGAGGTATCACCTCACACTGGGCAGAATGGCCATCATCAAAAATCTACAAACAATAAATGCTGGAGAGGGTGTTGAGAAAAGGGAACCCTCTTGCACTGTGGGTGGGAATGTAAATTGATACGGCCACTATGGAGAACAGTATGGAGGTTCCTTAAAAAACTAAAAATAGAACTGCCGTATGACCCAGAAATACCACTACTGGGCATATGCCCTGAGAAAACCATAGTGAAAAAAGAGTCATGTACCACAATGTTCATTGTAGCTCTATTTACAATAGCCAGAACATGGAACTAACCTAAGTGTCCATTGACAGATGAACGGATAAAGAAGATGTGGCTCATATACACAATGGAATATTACTCAGCCATAAATAGAAACAAAGTTAAGTTATTTGTAGTGAGGTAGATGGACCTAGAGACTGTCATACAGCGTGAAGTAAGTCAGAAAGAGAAAAACAAATACTTTATGCTAACACATATGTATGGAATCTAAAAAAAAAAAAAGATTCTGATGAACCTAGGGGCAGGACAGGAATAAAGACACAGACATAGAGAATGGACTTGAGGACACAGGGAAGGGTAAGGGTAAGCTGGGACGAAGGTAGAGAGTGGCATGGACATATATACACTAACAAATGTAAAATCGATAGCTAGTGGGAAGCAGCCACATAGCACAGAGAGATTAGCTTTGTGAACACCTAGAGGGGTGGGATAGGGAAAGTGGGAGGGAGACACAAGGGGGAGGAGATATGGGGATATATGTATATGTATTGCTGATTCACTTTGTTATAAAGCAGAAACTGGCACACCATTGTAGAGCAATTATACTCCAATAAAGATGTTAAAAACAACAACACAAAAAAATTCCACAGCTGACCAAGGCACCAGGGATAGCAAGGGAGTTTCCATTTTACAGCACTTTTAATTTCATGTAAGCAAAGAAGTTATCTTCATTTCATCTTGGAAAGTCAAGAGAAATAAGTCTCTTCTCTTACTACCTTGAGTAAGGAGAATTGGAAGGATTAAAAAAAATAAAAATTTTTAAAGAATGGTGTAAGATTTAGGAATATTATTAAACCTTTTTCCAAAACTTCATTTTAAAATAGCTGAATAAAAGATATAGTTTAGAATGGGAAAATAGTTCTACTGATTCTTGTCATTGGCAATAGACAATGGGCTATTTATTTTTTTATTTGTAAAAGGAGGATAATAACTTTCATTCCCCAAAAAATTAGCTCAAGATTTCTGTGTCTATCATAAGAGAATGTAGTGATTAAAAACACTTTGAAAATCAAAAAGTGATCTATTCATTTGGAATATATATCTAATAGGTGAAAAAATTTTACATTTGCACAATTTCTGTAGCATTGCATATATTTTCATAGTTTTATAAATGGCAAGTTGGGAGAAAAAGATACTTGGCCTGATAAATTGTAAATCCAAACATTAAATATATTTAATATTTTTGAGAAGCTATTGTCTGGCAATAGAGTGAAATATTGTAGGACAGCTCATCTATCCACACAAGATCCTAACCATTGCATTAACACAATAATATTCAAACCACTGTTTTATTTTTATTTATTTTATGTTTTATTTTTTTGGCCGTGCCATGCAGTATGCTGGATCATATTTCTCCGACCGGGGATCGAACCTGTGCCCCCTGCAGTGGAAGCACAGAGTCCTAACCACCGGACTGCCAGGAAAGTCCCAAACCACTATTTTAAATTATCAATAAAAGATTGCACAGAAAACTATGCAAGTGACCTATTGGTATTTCATTTCTCCCAATCATAAATAGCTGGTTTTACTTGGCTCCAAGTTGCACAGGATCTTCAGCCAGGCTAATCTGCTTGAAGTGGGTCTGATCAAGCCCAAGAAAGGACACTGTATTTGATAACCACCATTTAGACAAATCTTAATGTCTGCCACTGAAACCAGTGATGTCCTACCACCTGTAAGTTGTTAACAGCCAACTTTTCTTACCCTGGTCTCTTTCCAACCTACATTGCTTTCTTTGGAACAGTTGTGTAATTTTGTTTGTTTTTCTTTCACTAGGGCTGATGTAATAACCTTCATTCCCAATAGGAAATTCTTTACTTTCCTTGAAAAGGAATGAGGTAGAACTATCTGAGATCTCTCTGGTATACTTTGACTTGGAATTGAGTCAGGCGAAGCATAATCAAATCCATTGGCCTTGTCTTCCTCATCTTCAAAAAATTATCTCAATGGATCATACCTGACCCCTGCATCCTAGAGACTAGAAACATAAAAGAAGAGGGAGGAAAAGTTATACACTAGTAGATATACCCCAGTGTAGGTTTTAACCACTATTGCAATAAATATGCAAAGAGAAATAGAATGGGTAAGGCAAAGATTATTTAAAATTGAGACCAAGCCTTGTGGAAGATTTCTGGTTTGAACTAAAACTTGAATTCCAGTTCAAACAAAACTTAGAACAGGAGAAATGTTAGGGAAAATATCTACTTTCAATTTTAACAATGAGAATTTTTAAAAGCATGACATGGTGTTGTCTAATTGGAGCCCTCTGCTCGCTACTTACAAAACCAAATTCAGAAATATTGAGAGAAAGGAAAGTTGTCTTTAATCAGAGTGCTGGCAGCTTGGGGAGATGGTGGACTCAGTGTCCCCCCAAAACCACCTCTGAAGATTCTGCTCAGCCATGAAAGTTTTAAAGAAAAGGAGGGACGTAATTTTAGTTCACCACTGAGATAGGGGGTCAGAGTCATTGCCATCCCCCACTGTGTTCAGGCTTGAGTGCAGGCGTATCCACTCCTTGTGATGTTTTTTTAGATGCTGTCTTGTTCACACGGTTTGTTCCAGAGATTACTGAAGGGGCAGCTAGGGAAGAGATCTGGTCATCTATTCATTACTTATTCTTCATTTCTACTTTGATCTACGGAAAGAACTGACAAGTTAGGCAGGGTATTGTGTAATAAAAAGGCTTGAAAGGTGTGCTTGGGCCAGAGATGAGTAGAACATGGGGGTGCCTTGTTAAAAGTTAGTTACAGTATATCTTTGCTAAAGTGACAAGGAAAGGGGCTTCCTCCTGAGGAAGGTTTCCTGCAAAGAGCTGCTTACAATGAAACTGTGGATTAGGAAAAACTTCCTCCACATTAGCTAATTAAATGTCAATCAAAAAGGAACTGTTTTCTAGGTAAGCATTTTGAGGATTTTTCTTTTTTTTTTTTTTAAGCAGTGGAAACACTAGGGGCCTCTAGGCATGAAACTGTCAACTTGAAGACAAGGTTTGAGGAAGATGACTCTAACTTTATATTTTATGACCAGAAACTCTAAGAGACTGGACACAGGGATGTATGCTAAACTAAAAGGCAGTGGAGATGGAATAAAAATGTCCTCTGTGCCTTTTAAAGCTCAAAAAGAGGAATCATATGTATGTCATGCCTCATTCTCCTGAATCAAATTATTATGATATATACAAATAATAATCTTATAAGAAAACATGCAATGAACCTCCAGTTAAACTCTAATCTTAACCACCCAAATTTCTATTTAGAAAGTTAGAGTATAAAGAAAAAAGCCTTCACTTGCTGATCTTATCAGCAAAAAGCTTATTATTTATTCTAAGAGTATGTATCTTTTCAACTAGATAGAAACAGACGAAATTTAAGAGGCATAAGATTAGATTCAGAGAATAAGAGTTAATGGTATAGATTTAAATATTCAAAATATGAATAGAAAAAAGTTGTGGAGTTACAATAAATGGTAAAGAATTGAAATATTAGAAAAGTTGCCCAAATTTAGTAATGAGGAATCTGAAACCCTAGAATATATTTTAGGCCTTTACACACCTGAATTAATTAACACACACATGCATAAACACAGTATGTGGATTTGGATTTGGTCTTTGAGATTGTTATTTCTTTCCTATGGGAGTTTCGTGCCATGTCTTTTTTAATCTGATATTTTAAAAATAATGTCTTTATTTTTATGGGGTGTTTGTGTGCCTGTGTTACCAATGAAAGACTTTTCCTTGTTTTGTCAGCGTTCAGTTTGGTACTGAAAGAAGGCATATAGATTTCTTGAAATATTCATGCTATATGTAGCCATTAATATGTTAAAAGAATTCTTCCTATTCCAAATGGGAAATGGATATTGGCTCTAAATTTAATGTTAATATGGCAACCAACATATACATATGACAACAATGTATACAAATGAACACACACCTATGCAACGATGTAAATCTTGGCTAAAATACCTCATGAAATTACAATTCAGTCACACACACACACACACACACACACACACACATACATAGTTATAATGAATGATTCTATGGTACTAATATTCCAAGAGTAATCTTCAAATCTTCACAAACTTTCTACCCTATAACATAAATATGAGCATTCAAGAAGACATTTCCTGTTCCTGCCACTAGCTTTATCCTCTGGGTAGCTAGGATACGTGTTTTCTAAGCCCTGGATTTCCGTAAAATTGAATATGATATCCAACATCAATTGATTTTTGATGGAACTTTTTTGCATAATTATGTTTAAGCAGGAACTGCCTTTGGAATTCGCCCTCAGTTGTCTCAGTGGTGTCAAATAAAATAAGTTCAGGTGCAAATACGATGATTAATTTCTTCAATTGCTTAATACCATCATCCAAAGAAACACAGCCTGTCTAGACCTGACTAGACGTCTGATGGCACCCCATCCAGGAGAGAACCAGGGTACCTTATTCCAGGCTCTTCATGTGGTCTCCATATGTTTTCTCATCTCTAACTTTCACAGTCTTCTTACATTTTTCTTCACATAATGTTCAGGATTTTAAGTTGTACTTAATGGGAAGAATAAGGCAAGGTGTGTCTACTTACCCTTCATGTACTATTTATTTTTAAAATAATAATTTGATGTAAGCATAATTTATTTTCAGATTGAAAGACTAAGGTTATCTTTTTTTTGGAATTTCAGGAATAAATGATAGTGAGGGACAGTAGAGAAAACACAAGTTTGGGGACAGTCAAATGCTGTTGTAATTTTTGTTTTGTCACGTTCAATCTGTGTAAACTTGACAGTTTAATTAACTTTCCTTGAGTTTTAGTTTCCTTATGTATAATATGAAATAAAAATACATACCTTTTAACATAGCTTTTATTATTGTAATAATCCTAGGGAAAAGACTTGGCATATAGTATTATCAAATAATAATTTTAATAATATCAAAATTTGTCATCAAAATTAATAAAGACAATGTGCTACTCCCCCCAAAATATAATGTGCTTCTCTTTATTTTTTTTACATTTTGAATATTCACTTTTTCCATGTAACATTGGTGATTATGCGATTTTTGTTGATTCCTTTCTGTCATCACAATATCTAAATTGATTTTATCCTCTCCTTTTAAAGTAGAATGATTCAATCAATCCTTTTAGTGATTCAAAGAAGAATTTAAAAATATAGTTATTATTTTATCTATATTTTAATTTTATTAAGTAGTATATGCCCAAATTGAATTTCTTTGAGCAGCTGTAAACTTTTTATAATTTACTTTGATGTGGAATATTGACTTTCTGTAGAATGTGTTCAACAAACAGAAATTCATAACATTGACAAAATCCTAACTTGGAAAAGCAGGTTTCCAATATCCATGTTAATGTTTTAAACTCTTTCATTAAATTCTTTTAGAAACCCTACTAAATCGCCAACTGCTTGAATTCATTATTTAAAATAACATTTTTGTAAAGCTGAAACTATGTCAGAAAGACATATACTTTATAAGGTGATTAAAGATGTATCATTCAGTTTTGGGTGCATATTTTATACAGTAATATGTGAAGAAAAAATGAATAAACTAACATTTATTTAATCTTCTACACAAGTATGTTATTATGTGCTTTCCATATATTTTTTCATATTTGCATCTCATAGAAGAAACAATAACCATTTTAATCAGAGGATTTGGAAGCCTACAAATTACAAGTAGGTCAAATATTAGAATTACTTTAAAAATTGCAGTTTGAAATCAGGAAGAGTAATGCCTCCAGCTTTGCTCTTCTTTCTCAAGATTGCTTTGGTTATTCAGGGTATTTTGTGGTTACAAACAGATTTAAGACTAATTGTTCTATTTCTGTGAAAAATGCCATTAAAATTTTGATTGGGATTGCACCAAATTTGTACATTGCTTAGGGTAGTATGGACATTTTAACAACATTAATTCTTCAAATATATGAACACAGAATATCTTTCCATTTACTTGTGTCTCCTTCAGTTTTGTTCATCAATGTCTTATGGTTTTCAGTGGCAGGTCTTTCCCCTAGGTTAAACCTATTCGTAGGTCTTTTATTCTTTCTGATGCAATTATAAATGGGATTATTTTCTTAATTTCTCTTTCTGATAGTTTGTTGTTAGGTGATAGAAATACAACAGATTTTTGTATATTGACTTTGTATCCTGAAACTTTACTCAATTCATTGATTTGTTCTAACAGTTTTTTGGTGGAGTCTTTCATGTTTTCTATATATAATGTTGTGTCATCTGCAAATAAAGATAGTATTACTTCTTTCTTTCTGATTGGGATGTCTTTTATTTATTTTTTTTGCCTAATTTCTCTGGCTAAGGCTTCCAGTACTGTGTTGAATACAATTGGTGAGAGTGAGCACCCTTGTCTTGGTTCCTAATCTTAGAGGAAATACTTTCAGGTTTTCGCTGTTGAGTATAATGTTAGCTATGGGTTTGTCACATATGACCTTTATTAGTTGCAGAACGTTTCTTCTGTACCTAATTTGTTGAGCGTGTTTATCATGAAAAGGATGTCAAATGCTTTTTCTGCATCTATTGAGATGATCATATTATTTTTATCCTTCTTTTGGTTATAGCTGTATCACATTGCTTGATTTGTGGATGTTGAAACTTCCTTGCATTCCCTAGAATAAATCTCACTTGATCAAGATGTATCATCTGTTAACTGTATTATTGAATTTAGTTTGCAAATATGTTTTGAGGATTGTTGCATCTTTGTACATCAGGGATATTCACCTGTAATTTTCTTTTCTTATGATGTCTTGTCTGGTTTTGGTATCATGGTAATGCTGGCCTTGTAAAATGAGTTTGGAAGAATTTCTTCTCTTTGTTGGAAGAGTATGAGAAGAATTGGTATTGATATTAGTTCCTCTTTAAATGTTTGGTGGAATTCACCAGTGATGCCTTCTGGTCCTGGACTTCCTTTGGGAGGAAAATTGGGAGGCTTTTGATTACTGATTCAATTTCCTTAGTAGTAATTAATCTTTAAAGATTTTTTTATTCTTCATGATTTGGTCCTGGTAGGTTGTATGTTTCTAAGAATTTATCTATTTCCTCTAGGTTGTCTAATTTTTAGTGTACAATCTATATCTATATCTATCTAGCGAGCTATGTATCTATCTATCTACACCATGTCTTCTTTACCCATTCATCTATTGATGGACACGTAGGTTGATGATATCTCTTCCATATCCTGTTTTTATCTCCTTCAGATAAAAATATAATTATAATAAATTGTAAGTGGGATTGCTGTATTATATGGTAGTTCTATTTTTAAATTATTGAGAAGCCTCCATACTCTTTTATATAGTGGTTGCACCAATTTATATCCCCAACAACAGTGCACAGGGTTTTTGTATCTCCACACCCTCTTCAATACTTGTTATTCCTTGTTTTTCGATGACAGCGGTTCTAACGTGTGACAACATACCTCATTGTTGTTTTGATTTGCATTTCCCTGATGATTAGTGATGTTGGGCACCTCTTCATGTACCTGTTGGCCATTTTCTTTAAATAGACATTTTCTATCTTCTTTAGAATAATGTCTATTTAAATGTTTGGCCCATTTTTAATTGTATTGTTTGTTCATTTATTTTTGCTATTGACTTGTGTGAGTTATTTATGTATTTTGAATACTAATCCCTTATTAGATAAATAATTTCAAATATTTTCTCCCATCCCATAAAATGCATTTTCAATTTGCTGATGAAGCATCTTTTTAGTTTAATATAGTCATGCTTATTTTTGCTTTTGTTGCCTTTGCTTTTGGTGCAAAATCCAAAATATCATTGCCAAGAACAATGTCAAGAAACTTAATCCCTACTTCTTCTTGTATAAATTTTATGGTTTCAGGTATAAACTTTAAGTCTTTAATTGATTTTGAGTTGATTTTTATGTATGGTATAAATATGGGTGCAGTCTCATTCTTTCACATGTGGCTTTGCAGTTTTCTCAACACCATATATTGAATAGACTATCATTTCTCCAATGTACATTCTTGGCTCCTTTGTCATAAATTAATTGACCATATATGCCAAATAAATAAAATTATAAATGGAGAAGGAGACATAACAACTGATACCACGTAAATACAAAGAATCATAAGTGACTAATCACACAACTGTTACTATACAGCAAAGCAAATTAAATAAATTATTGCTACAAAAAACCATGAATGAACCTCACAAACATGGTGTTGAGCAAAAGAACCCAGAAATAAAACATTGCATACTGTATGCTTCTATTTATATAAAACTCAAAAAAGACAAAATTTATTTCTGGGGGTAGAAATCAAGATAGTAGTTAACTTTTGCAGGAGTAATGATGGGGAGGATCCACTCATGACACTGCTATTCTACTTCTAGATTCATCAGCCCTTTGCCTCACACATTTCTTTCAGTTTCTTGAAAACATTTATCTACTGTTTCCTTGCTTTCTGTGATGCTCTTGCAAAATCTTATACTACATTTCTTTCACTCGTATGTAACTTGTTCTTTTTGTGTGGGCTTCTACAGATATAAAAATATACACTTACAGCTATTTGTTCTACTAAGATGTGTTTTATGGTTGGCCAGTCTTGGTCCAGTTTTTCAGGTAAATTGTGGACAGTTTTAATATGTAGATCATCATCCTCCCTCTATTTCCAGAGTTTATTTTTATGTTATAATTTGTAATGATAGTTCTACATACATGTTGGTTGCTATTCTTCTCCAGGTATTTTATTTCTGTGTGTGTGTGTGCCTATTTTCTCTTTTACTTTCTTTTCAATCTTTATTATTCCCTTTATATTTTTGCTTTAAAGTTTTTAGATGTTTTCTTTTATCCTCTCTACCTCAACTTTTATTTTCAGTTAAACTTATTCTTTCTTTAATACCTTGTAACAAAGCCTTCACATCTCAGAAGACTCAGTTCTCTTCTTTAATTTTTCTTAGTTCCATCAACTTTATTTTACCTTTTCCTCTATTCGTTTCTATTCTGATTTTTTGAATTTCCTATTTTAGATATTCTGAAATATCTTCAATTAGCTGTTCAATAGCATTTAATTCCTGTTTTATTATGTTTGGGGCCATTTTGTGGTTGATAATTGAGGAGAGTATTTTCATGAGTGAAAACTTTTGTCCTTATTTTGCTTGTCTTTTTCTGTTTGTTTTCATAAGTGTTTAGGATTTTTTTTTTTTTTGGACTAACAACATCCAATGTATTTATTTATGAGAATTGGCAAACATATGAGTTGACTTACTATTTTCTTAGCCAAAATCTATCCTCTGTGTTGGAACTGTGAAGTACGGTTTACTTATTGAATTACTTTATTTATTTATTGATTGATCTATTTATTTATTTGAAGGAATGAGGGACTTTGTGTGTGTGTGTTTTTTTCTTTTTTAATCGTTGTGGGTTTTGAAATTTTTATTTTTGTTTTGTTTCTTCGGTAGATCCATTAATTTGTACCTCTTGCTTTCTTCTTTCCATTTCCTGCCAAGCCAGTAGACACAGCTTTCTCATTTAGTTTGCACCCTTTTCCCCAGAAGCTCTACTTGCCAGAGGTCCTCATCCATCCCTCACATTCTCTTATCCTCAGTAGATCATGCTCTGACTCATCAGGTCTCAGAGCTGTTTTCAATTATCTTCCCGCTCGGAGGACCTGGTATGAGGTTATCAAGATCAGGGCCACCTCCCAGACCCCACAGTGTGTTCCTTTTTAAAGGTAGTGTCATCTTAACTTTCCTCTGGAAGTGTTCCAGCCCTGGCTCTAGTAATTTCATACTTTTATTCATCCATTTGTAAGTGAATTAAGGTCTGAGCATTCTGTGTCTTCTAGTTCTATTTAGGCATGGGTTATGCACAGTTTTATTTTCTGTCCTTTATGTTTGCTTTGTATGCAATGTATTTGGAGATTTGGATGTAGGTAGCTGACCTGGAGTGAGGTCTATTAACCACTCATTTCCTCAGAGTGGTCTGAAATGTGCTTCCCATGCTGACCACTCCAGCTGGGGTAAATAATGGAGAATGCGCCCAGGTCTCAAAGAAACCTTTTGATATTGGCTTGTGATACATGTAACGATTGGTCATCAACTATCTCCACCTGCTCCCTCTTACAGCACAGTTCATATAGATGGCAAAATCTTATACATAAATAATCTGTAGTCTTATTTTCCTCATTACTATTTATGTTATTGATATTTCATTTCTGCTGGGAATTAGCTATTTAATAGCACCATTCTCCTCAAATTGGGGTATCTGAGGTTTTTTTAAATTGATTAGTCAGAAATAATTGCTTAGTAAAATTTTCTTATATTTGTTGCACATACTTGTGTAACTCGGTATACTTTATTGAACTGTGGTCTAAAATTTTTTTTTGTGTGTGTGGTATGCGTGCCTCTCACTGTTATGGCCTCTCCCATTGTGGAGCACAGGCTCCGGACACGCAGGCTCAGCGGCCACAGCTCACGGGCCCAGCCGCTCCGCGGCATGTGGGATCTTCCCAGACCAGGGCATGAACCCGCGTCCCCTGTATCGGCAGGCAGACTCTCAATCACTGCACCACCAGGGAAGCCCTGTGGTCTAAAATTTTGATAAATCAAGCATTAAAAGTGAGGCAGTGATATATATGTATATATATATATTATTGACATTTTTAGACATTAGACAAATATTTAAATAAAACAATATCATGTAATCTTTAAAAATGCTGTAGAGTATTTTAGTGCAAAATTGCTATGTTATTATATTATTCTTTTGAGGACACAAAAGCTGAATATTTAATAAGTACTTGATCATGATAATTATGTTAAAGATGAATGCTATTCATTCTTTCCTTATAATAGTTCTACACCTGTTAGATATTGTGCAAGCAAGATGTTAATATTCATGAAAAGCTAATTAAGAACACATTATTATTTATGCTTTATACTTGGAAACTCAATGAGATTAAGGAGTTTATCAGAACCACACAGCTAGTAAACAGCAATATTAGCATTTAATCACAAGTCTCCTAGAATCAATATCCTTTGGTCTAAACAGGTACATTATATTCTACTGATTAATGAAAAAAGAAGCTTCAGAATTTAAAAATGCTTTTAATGTGAAATGGGGCTTACCTTAATTTACTGGAAGCAGAATGTATTTGTTTTTCTTTTATTGCTATATTCTGTGAACCCATCCTTCGCACTTTTAAATGGACCTCTTGTTACCTGTGAACTGTTCTTCCAAAGCCAAAAATAAATTGAAACTCCCTTCAGATCTTAATTGCCTCAAACGTTTAATCTACACAATAAGGCCAATAACCTTGACACACTTCACATGGCTGCAGAAAGAGAATGCAAGTAAAAACACACACACAAACATAGTTGTAAAGCTCTTGTAAATAAAATACAGCTATATAAATGCAAAGTAACAGTAATAATTGCTCTTGAACACCAGACTTGCAGGATGCAGGTGTTGGTAAATATCTCTCTTTGTGAATTCACATTTATAGTAGAATAGATAATTGTATTTTCCCTAGTCGGATGTCAACCACCAGTTGTGTAAGTGGGGAACTAGCTATTTATTATGGTATACATGCTGTTTGAAGGAAACCAAGAGAAATGAGTCTCTAAACCCTCAGACCTTACTTAGACAACTTCATATTTCTACTATTGTTTCTATCCTGTCTTTTCTGCTCTAACTCTAAGATCTAAAGCCATTCTTTTGAATAAACAAAGTTCACCAAGACCTGGGGTGCCTTTTCTTCTCCTCCCAACTCCACACATTCACTTGGGCTCCACACTAGGTGTTCTTCACTGTTCCTAGGCTCCCTGTTGCCCTTTCCATCCTCTGAGCTTTTGTTTGCCCTTCTGCCTCCTAGAATCCTTTTCACATCATTTCTCTCTCAGGATGTTTCTTAGATGCTGCCATGCAGTCTTTGGTGATACATTTCTCTATTAGGAAAATATGTTCTTTGCCCATGTAAAGCACTCTGTCTCTATTAGAACCCTCACCAAAGTGGATCTTCTTTATGCATCTTCCTCTTGAGGGGGAGAATGATGCCCTATTGCTGTATCTCTCATAGCATTTCTTGGTTCAGTGGTGTGAACACAAAGATGTCACTATGTGATTAATAACTGAGAGTAACCCAAGATTCTGTCTTAGGAAGACGGGGGAAGGAATTTTCCTTCTCTTTAAATGTGAGTGACTTGAGATAAAATTTTCCCCAGGCCTTTCAATAGTGACCAAAAGAAAAATCAAGATTCTCATTCTTGATTAAAAAAAAAACAACTAAGGCGCACGCGCACACACACACACACATTCAGACTTGCACGCAGTGTCAAGTCAGTCTACAACGTAAGTACTTAGTATATGGGTAAATGGCTTATCATACTTTACTGGAATTAAAGTGAATAACCTCTAGTGCCTTGTACATTCCCACTGTTAGACTCAGAATGTTAGCAAAATATACGTAGTTCTAAAAACACATAAAAATTCTAAAAAAAAATACTTAAATACTTTAAACATTTAATTCATATCTGAGTTTAAAGACTGAAAAGAGATTTCTAGGTATCAGACAAAAGGAAACTTGAAGACAGTATAGTCAGCTTCCATACTAAGGTAAAGGAAGGCTGGGAATGAATTGGAAATGGGTGTTTTCCTAATAAATTAATGCCCTTACAAAGAGAGGAAATTTGGACTTATGTACCTACAAAATAGGGATTTGAAACTGAAATCCCAGTAAAAAGCTGAGACCAGAAAGAGTTGCCCTCGGATGGATGGGGCCTGAAAAGAAGTTCACTGCTCTAGGATATCAGCAGCGAGCTTTTTACTGCCTCAGGTAACTGGTAGCAAAACAAATCTCCCCTAAGAAATATAAACTCCAAACGTATAAAATCCAACTTTGCATTATTCACATGCTTTGGAATACCCCAACTTGAGATATTATTTTAAAAACTGGACGCAGACCAGTGATTCCTCAGAGCACCCAGCAGAGGCATTGTACATTCGTGCTGTAGAAACGCTTTCTCAGCCAAAGGGAAGGGACCCTGAAGAAGAAACCACAGGTAAATATACTCATGTTCAGAAATTACAGACTAGATGACTAGTGAGAATCATAACATCAATCTTGAGGATGAACACCACAAAATAATTTTTTTTAATGTAAACCACTGTAAAATAAACATATTTGATATAAGGAAATAGAGAATTAAAGGTATATAAAACATAAAGAAAGGGTGGACTATCATGGAAAAATAGGTGGACTTGTAAAAGTTGGAAAAAACAGTTATTGAATTTTTAAAAATCAATGAGCTGGAGAAATCTGGGTGAAGGGCATACTATTATCTCTGTCCTATTTTTTGCAGCATCCTGCAAGTCTTAAATTTGAAGTGAAAAGTTATAGAAAAATCAGCGAGGGTTCTGGCTCCCAATGGAGTTGAAGGGAGATCCTGAACTAACATCTTCCCGCAGACACACTGCATCCACAGCTACAGATGGAGCAGTCTCCTCTGGAAAACACCTAAACACTGTGGAGGCACTTTGTCACATCAGGAAGTGAGAGGGAAAACACATCAAAGCAGGTAAGCAATCTTGCCAGAAATCCCACCCCCAGGGCGGCAACCCACCATGGGAAGGAAACTCAAAACCTGGAGTTTCTCCCTGAGGGTAAAGAGTTCCTACCTCACACCCGGCACTCCAACTTTGAAGACCAGAACCTGAGAGGTGAGCTCCTAAAACACCTGACTTTAAAGACCAATGAGGCTCACACTCCTGAGGTCCAGGGGGCTGGGCAAACTGAGGAATGTCTCTTAAACAGCCCAGGTAGGGACTCACCTGCCCCATGGCCCAGTGCAGAAGCAGCCCTTAGAAAAGCACCCAGACTGTATGTGAAAGAGTCTTCTTTCCTAATTGTAAAGCATTGATCTAAGGGCAGGGGGACCTGCTGGACGTGAGGCTGGCGGGCACCTCTCCTTCATCCTTGCTAAAACCGCAGGGGCCAACCATCTCCCGCTGCCCCCTGCACTGCTCCAAAGGTGCCATATTTATGCTCCAGCTGGTGGACACTACCTTTTCTTTTTTTTTAAAATTTTCCTTTTTTTGTATTTTTGAAAAATTTTTATTTTCTTTTTTCTATGTATTGTTTTAAAATGGTTCTTTTCTTTTTTTTTCTTATTTCTTCTTTTCCTTCTTTTTTATTCTTTTTCTTTTCTTTTTACTATTTATTTATTTATTACCATCTTTGCATTCCCCTTCTTCCTTTCTCCAGCCAGTGGGGGCCACCTTCATTCTTGTTGAAGTTGCAGGTACTACCTTTTTTTTTTTTTTTACATTGTCTTTTCTGTTTTTTTCTACTTATATTTTTATTTTCCTTTTTTCTCTTTTTCTTTCTTTTTTCCTTTTTATTTATTTATATATTTTTTGCCATCTTTGTACTCCCCTTATGCCTTGCTCCAGCCTGTGGTTGCCATCTTTGGCCCAGTATCACCTTGGGGGAGATTTCATACACGTCTGGTGTCCTAGTTTTTGTATCTGGTGATCTTACTTTTTGTGGCTGCCATGCAGGGGACACCCCTTAATCACCTGGCTCTGGAGGCCAGAGGCGCTTGCTTTCCTGAGTCCCCTGGGATTGTAACCATCAGAGAGATAGTAGAAGACTTAGAAGACTCCCACCCCCAGGGGCCTATGAAGGGGCTGGGAAGGCATGGGGGCTGGTGAATGCAATCTTTGTGCACTCCTTCTGCCTCACTCCAGCTCACCAGTATCTTGCAGAAAGAAGCTTATACCCTTCTCTGGTGCCCTGATTTGGGTGTTGATACCAGGGCACAGACAACTCTATGCTGCCTGACTCTGATGGACAGTGAGACCACTGCTCACAGGCTCCACAGGACTCTATCCAATAGAGAAAGTGTTCTTGAAAGGCTACCGCCCTGTAGCAGGACACCAGGCAACAGATAGAGGAGCTCCATCCATCTGGAAGGAAGCCTTATTAGATTATTATCATAGCTGCAGCCTGAGGGGCAGGCTTCTAATTAAATACACATCTGTAAACCTATCCCGAGACCTCAGAAGGTAGGCATTATCTTTGCACTTTCCCTCTGCTGTGCTCCAGAGCACCAACTCTCAGAAGGGAGATCATACAACTTAATAGTAAAATTTTAAAAACCCAAATAATCCATTTTAAAAATGGGCAGAGGATCCGAATATACTTTTTTTTTTTTTTTGAGAAGACATACAGATGGCTGCCAGGTACATAAAAATATGCTCAAAATCACTAATCACCAGGAAAATGCAAATCAAAACCACAAGATATCACCCCACACTTTTTAGATTAGCTATTATCAAAAAGACAAGAAATATTAAAAAAACAAAAGACAAGATGTAGGGCGCGGTCAGCTAACTGCTACGCGGCAGGAAGCTGAAATAAGCTGAGTCATCCTTCCTGTGGCCACTGCGCTTGCGCTAAGTATACTAATGAGGTTTTAAAGTAGCGACCTATCCGATGTTGGCTCACAAATCGCACCATCGGCGAAAGCCAATCACAGAGCGACACATGTTCTTAATCCCTATATAAGCAGACTGCTATAGGATTGCGGGGTCTTCCTTCCATCTTTCTTCAACCAAGCTGTGCTCCAATAAAGTGTGATACGAGAAGAATCTTGCGTGTGGCGGCTCGTTATTCTGCCGGTCAGAAACGGCTCGCCGCAAGTGGTGCCGAAACCCGGGAACTTCGCGCCCTGCATGGAGGACCGATTCAGAACTCGACACACGGAGTGAACCGTCGGTGAGTAGTCCAGTCAGGTATGTTTTCAAGATAGCGCATCAGAGAATGAACAAACAGGGACTACGGTAGATAGGCCTGAAATTATGAAAAGAGAAAAAAGAAAACAAAAAGAAAAGCAAGAAACGGTGCCAGGATTATATCCAATCCTAGATGAGTTCAAGGAATTATATCTGTTTCAAGATGAATTAAATCCTAGAGAGGAGGAAGATTTAGAAGGAGCGGCCGCGGCATATGAACAAGAGCGGTATGGGCATTGGTACATGCCGCCACTCGCTAGCCCACCATATTTTAATCCTGCGGAGGCTAGAGCTTCCGCCCCTGATATCTAATAGAGGGATAAGACGTAAGTTATAAGGCATGACCGCCCCTATAGAAGCCCGCGGAAATTTAAACCGCCGAGGCTTGGGTTTTTCTCAAGGGTCACTGAGTTTATGATTACATGGAGGACCACAACACCTGTGTGGGTACCTCAGTGGCCTTTGTCAAAGGAAAAGCTGGAGGCGGCATCCAAACTAGTGAATGAGCAGTTACAATTAGGGCATTTAGAACCCTCCTAGTCACCCTGGAATAATTAAGAAAAAATTAGGGAAATGGCGTAAAGATTGTTTCTTTTCTATTCCTTTGAATAGTCGAGATAAAGCCCCTTGTATGGAGTTGCTTGAACAGGCCTTAGGCGTTTTGATTAAATATTTAGGGAATGGGGGATTGTTTCTTGCTCCCGAGGGAATACAGAAGGGAGATGTTGTAAATTTTTTAGGAGCTGCTGTACATGGGAATAAGATAGTACCTCAAGAAATTGAGATTGGGACTAATTGCTTAGAAGCATTGAATGATTTTTGGAGGTTGCTTGGAGATGTGAATTGGATTCGGCCATATTTAAGTTTAACCCGCTTGGATCTAAAACCTTTGTTTAGTGTATTAGAGGGAAATCCTGATCTTAATTCCCCACGCCAATTGACCCCAGAAGCCCATCAGGCACTTCAAAAGGTAGAACAAGCTATTACAAATGCCACACGCGCTCTAACAGCGCTAGACTCTACGACACAGGCTCAAGAGTTTCATAAGCTATATCATGTGTAAGAGTTGTTACCCAAAAGACTGGAGTTAACCCCAGAGGCATTCCAAAAGCTTTGCTCTTTTTTGTCAAAAAATGCAGGTGATTCATATTACAGGCTTGCCCTATAATCCACAAGGCCATGGCCGACGAAAAGCCCAAGGAAGGAGTCAAGACTGAGAACAACGATCATATTAATTTGAAGGTGGCGGGGCAGGATGGTTCTGTGGTGCAGTTTAAGATTAAGAGGCATACACCACTTAGTAAACTAATGAAAGCCTATTGTGAACGACAGGGTTTGTCAATGAGGCAGATCAGCTTAAAGAACTCTTAATAAAACAAAAAGGGGGAATCGCAGAGAACTGTACCCCTAGACAGAGACTTTCACTTGCCTTATTTACCATAAATTTTTTCCAATCAATGGAAGGGCCCGGATCGTGTTATTACTCGATCCAGGGGATCTCTTTGTGTCTCCCCACAGGATCAAGATCCGATCTGGGTGCCATCAAGACTGACGAGAATTGTTGAAGAAAACTTCGGAGAAGATGCTGAGCTGGATGTTCCTGATGATTCTTAATCGAAGTCTTTGTATTAGTTGGAATTCCACAAAGGATTATTCAGATTGTGCAACTGAGTGCTGCCGGGCTGGAGCCCGTTGCCTTTGGAGATTTTGCCTCTTGGCTCTCTTCTGCCTTTTCCTTCTTTAGGGAGTGGGTGGGGGTAGGAATCTTTGGAGTCTGCTGTGTATTTGGGATTATGCTGTGTCTCTGGTTGGTCTGTCGTGTGCGCATCAGGGCACATCGAGATAGGGTCCTGCTCACTCAGGCACTTCTGGCTATTAATGAAGGAGATTCTCCCGCAGCCTGGCTCTCCGCCCTGAATAATTCGAAATGATTGCCCTTGCACAGAGAGGCCTTGTTGCCATTGCACCTCTATAGGGAGTCATCCATTGTCCTGATTGCCCTTGCACAGAGAGGCCTTGTTGCCATTGCACCTCTATAGGGAATCAGCCATTATTCTGAGTCAGCCTTTGCACCCTGCAGCCCTTGTTGGCATTGCACGCAGGAAGGTGTCTCAGACATGCCAACGGAAAACTGCCCTCGAACAGTGAGCACATCATGAGGTGAACACTTGTACGGGCTACATTCCGCTTGGTGTTATAATAAATAAAAAAAGGGGGAGATGTAGGGCGCGGTCAGCTAACTGCTACGCGGCAGGAAGCTGAAATAAGCTGAGTCATCCTTCCTGTGGCCACTGCGCTTGCGCTAAGTATACTAATGAGGTTTTAAAGTAGCGACCTATCCGATGTTGGCTCACAAATCGCACCATCGGCGAAAGCCAATCACAGAGCGACACATGTTCTTAATCCCTATATAAGCAGACTGCTATAGGATTGCGGGGTCTTCCTTCCATCTTTCTTCAACCAAGCTGTGCTCCAATAAAGTGTGATACGAGAAGAATCTTGCGTGTGGCGGCTCGTTATTCTGCCGGTCAGAAACGGCTCGCCGCAACAAGAAATAATATTTAAAACGGATAACCAACAAGGACCTCCTGTATAGCACCGGGAACTCTCCTTGATATTATATAACAACCTAAATGAGAAAAGAATTTGAAAAATACATACATGTGTATAACTGAATCGCTTTTCTGTACACCTGAAATGAATGCAACATTGTTAATCAACTGTACTCCAGTATAAAATAAAAAGTTAAAAAAAAGACAAGAAATATAACTTTTGGCAAGGATTCAGTGTCAAGGGAAACCTTGTACACTGTTGGTTGAATATACATTGGTTCAGCCAGTATTGAAAGCTGGATGGAGGTTCTTCAAAAAATTAAAAATGGAACTGTCATATGATCAGCAGTATAAGTGAGATCGTACAGTATTTGTCTTTCCCTGTTTGACTTATTGCACCCAGAATATTTCATAAAACCCAGTCAATACATGTAATAAGTAAAAAAGTACAAAATTTAAAAGAATACATCCATGCGGATGAGGACTACTAAAATTTCAGATGCAGGATTATGGGCTCATCCTTGATGTAGCAAAGATATTTAGTTTAAGCGAGAGAGTTTTGGGAAACAATGGAGAATGACCCTTTTGGAACTGGTTAAAGTTAATTGCACTGGGACTTGTTTGTGGTTCAACCAAAGGAGATGAAGGAACTTGGAGGGCCAGAGTAGAATTCTTCCCCAAATATGGCTGCAGACCTTCCTTTATTGAATTATTGAGCAGAAATGCATTAGATAATTCAGTCTAACCTGGCCTTTTGTTGAGATAGAACCAGGAATTTGCATGATGTGGCATTCTCCAATGGGCTATGTTCCACTTAGACTCCCAATCGCTCCTGTAACACTCAGCTTGCAAATTATTCTTAAAGGCAAAAATAAATCCATCTGAAACCATGGTTTCAGTTGTTATAAAGAAGACTTGATGGTGGTGCTTCCAGAAATATTTCTGTTCTAGATAAGTCAAGATTGTCATCAACATAGAAAAACTCACTACTGCTTTATGAAATATTTCCATTTTGAGTCTCTCAAAGGGGGAAGAATTAGATGTGTTAGATCACCAAACATCTTGAAAGACCTCTTTCAAGGAGCAAATATTCAACAAAAGACCACAGTAAGGTCTATGCTAATTATTAGGGAACAACAATGTGTATCGATTAAGATTAATAGTAGGGGGTTACTAACAGATTCATGAAGGAAACTAACAACAATTAGCTGTATACTTAGTGTCAGGAACTGTGTTTTTTTGCATCCATTATTTCACTGAATCATCTCAATACGTCTACTCTTGTTTAGACTTAACAGCATCCCTGCAAGTTTTTGTGGGTTTATTCCCATTTTACAGATGAGAAAACTGAGCCTGGACTATTTAAAGAGTTGCCAAAGTTGCAATGAGCATATGTGACAGCACAGTCATGTAAAATAAAGCCTGTCTCTTTCAAAATCTCATTCACTTTTTAAAACATTCTCTCATACAGCATTTTCTTCATGGAATTGTCTCCAATAACATGTGCTTTCTGTCCCACACATGTACACATGTTTGCTGGTAGGTTACCTTCCTGACTGTTCCTATTGTTAGGAGAATGTAAAAGCTGACATTTCTTGCGCATTCACCAGCTGGCAGCGAGCTTGCTGGGTGGTCGATGGAAACCATTTCAGGTTTAAGAATTCTCCAAGCATGGCAATGGCAGTCTATGAATGATGAGGTTGCTCTTTCTTTCTTTATACCGTCCTCGTTTTGGCTCTAACTTTTTGTAGTGTGGGTCAAAAATTATTTATTTGAACTATGTGAGCCCCCACTGATTAGCAATGCTCTTATAAATGTTTGTCACCAGTTAATCACAGCCGTGGACACTGGCCCTTGGCTACTTAACTTTTACTTGCTTTGCACAAGGGCAAAGCAAAAAAGAAAATAAAAAATTAACATTCAGTGAGCATCTCCAATCCTTTCATTAATATTAACTCTGGGAGGTAATAGGGCAAATGAAATTCATGCACCTGCTAATTGGTCCAGGCAGAGAATCCACATTTCTGACTTGCACACCCTTGGTTATGCAGAAAAAGTTCATATTTCAATGAGACTATAATCAATATATCACCAATATTAGTCTCATGTCAACACACAAGGGTTCATTATTAAGCAGATTCTGAAGGGTTCACTGAATACTGCACTTTGAAATGCGTGTCTGGTGCTTGGGAGCAATTTCCAAGCTGTCTTCTGGGAACTAGGACACACTTAAAAGGATTTAGGAGTAGAAATCTTTCACTTAAGTAAATTCATTTCAGCAATTCACACATTAAGGAAATGGGAACTGTTTCTTTACCAATTTCACTGGCATTTGATGGGGCAATCCTCCAGTAAAACACAGGCAATTTGACTCTAGTCGTTATAGCAATAAATGTGTAAGTGGGTGCTTTGTCCTCCTCCACCCTCTTGCAAATATGGAGCTGCACAATCCATCATGGCCATGTTTATTCATTCACATTCCCAGAACAAGTTTTTTTAATCGAATTACAGTAGCCAGTGACTATTGTGCACTTAGTGTCAGACATTTGCCAAGAACTTTAAAATGCTCTATGTTATTTAGTCTTTACAACAAAGTATGTAGTTGCTATTACTATGTGTAATATAGTCATGGGAATTTGGAGAGATTAAGGGATGTGTCCAAATTCATATAATTAATATCATACAAAGTCAGATTTTTAATCCAATATTTCTCACTCTAAATTCCATATCCTTAACTCTAAATTATATTACCAAGAGAATGATACTAATAGCTGACATTTTGTGTTCCAAACACAAATATGAGTGTTTTACATATATTAACTTAGAATTTTAAAAAATACATAGAAACATGATCTTCGACAACAACCAGAAAAAAATGCACAGGTCAAACATTTATTCAAATCAACAGTGAAGGAACCAGTAAAAATGATAGACCTAGTTCCAAGAGCATTTGAGGAGGAACTGGGGATTTGCAGCATTAAAAAAAGAAAAAAAAAAGAATGTTAGAATAAAAGTAGGTAATCCAATATAAGGCCATAAAACTATAATCTTGGAGCTTATCTTTACTACTGAAAAGAAATTTGTGAGTAAACATGCAGCTTCACAATACTGAGCTCTAATCAAAGAGTAAATTATAAAATCAAACCCAAGTACATTCTCCTAAAGAAATAATGTTTTATTGCGCCTACTATATGGTACTACTATCTGATATTTAAAGAGTTTTCTTCTGTCCATCACTACCTTATTTCCAAATTTGGGGTAATTTTTCTTAAGAATTTTCAAAAGTATTAGTGATGGGATTGTATTTCTGTTATATATGCAATACAAGCTTTTCCAAAAAGTATATTCTTCTGTAAAACTGAAAGATTGCAGAACTTGGATGGAACCTGGGTTAAACCATTAAGTAAATCAAATTGTATCTGATCATGTCACTTATTTTCCTCATATCAACTCACTAATATGGTGATTAAAATTGCACAATAGATTTTTTTTTCAATTTTAGCATTTAAGCTTGTAGGAAACTTCTTTAATGGACAAATATTTATTACAGTAGTAGAATAATCGTCAATTCTTTTAAATTGTGAATAATAGTGATTTAGTTGTTGTAATATACAAATTATAATATCTTAAATGAAATTTGAAAACCAGTGAGAGTCATAACTTCATCTATGTGTTACTGTTCAATATACTTGTCCCTCTATCAATCATGTGAAATAATGAATACAGATATAATTGCTCCTGAAATGGGAAAGAAAATATGTATATAGTCTTTGAGGTAAGTCTGCCACCAAGATAATTCACCACAAAATTCATGTGGTTCATTTATCAGCAATAGTCTAGTCTTCACGAACAAGCAGAAAGACTTGGTTGTGTTAATACAGCAAGATAAAATCAGTTTCACAATGGGAGGCTCATAGGGGCCAAGATTTAAGCTCAGACTGCCAGTTTTGTAACTTTACATGAGAAATGTAGCTGTTTTGGATTTAATAGTCTACCCTTGGGCTCATACTTTCTCTCTCCATGTAGAAGGAATGTTGAGAAATCACGTTATATCTCAAAGGTGCAGGGTAACAGAGGCTTTAGAACAAAAGCTAATGGACATATGTTTAAAATATTTGCCTGCTTCAGGTTCTGAAGGCCTGATGCCTCCACTCACAATAATGCTCTCACCTCTCCTGGTCAGTCCTTGGAGAAGAACTTAGCACGTTGGCTATTAAAGATTTGCTTTCCCTTTGCTTGTCCCCCTCCCCGCCTTTTTTAAGGGTTTTGCTTTTAGCTAAATAGCTGTTATCATTAGGTTAGGTTAAAGCCCATTCTTACTCTGAGCAGGCACTTTCTCTTGTGTGTATATGTAGCCTTTAGAGCTTAACTCTTAAGGGCAAATATGAGGGGCTTGGCATGGTGTTCTAACTTCCACTGCATTCATGAAGAAAATGATGGCAAGAAGAGAAGAATGACTCATCCAAAGTGATTCAGTCCGGAGTAGAATCCAATCCAGTTTTTATAGAACCACTTTTTAAAACCACTGTCTCACACTGTCCCACGGCAAACTCTCGGTAACATATAGTTCCAATTTTCAACTACTAAGGGCATAAAATAAATAAATTTTGAGGTCAATTTACAACCTGTCCACTAGCTTATAGCAATAATGAATATCATTACTGATAATAATTGATAGGAAAGTAGAAGGATCCAAGCTAATAGCATTGGTAGGAAGCTATACCTCAGAGGCCAATCTGGGCATTATTTCCATTATCATAGTGGAAATTTACCAGTGATTCTAATGGAAGTAGATGCTTTTGCTTTTCCATTCTTCCTGACCAAGGCCGGCAGTGTGTAGGAGAGGTTTGTCATTGATAAAGTACAAAATAGCTTGTATGATTTAGAAGACTCATTACTCTGCCCTCTGTGATTTCCAGCCTCCTTTTCCCTCATACTCTACCTCACACCCCAAACCACATTCATCTCTCCAAAGTCATAATGCTGTTTATAGTCTCATGCCTGTGTACACTGCCAGGTCCAATTGGCAAGCCTTTCTCCAGCTTGTCCACCTGGAAAATGTTTTCTAATCTTTCAAGATTTAGAGCTTAAGTGTCCCCTTCCCTATGAACTCTCTCCTAACACTTGCCCAGGAATATTTATACATATTCTACTCTAGCCCTACATACTTCTATGACTTTACAGTTCATTGCATCTCTCTCTCCAACATAAATAAAATTAGTAAGGACACAGATTAAGATCTGATTTCCAAACAAACACAAGATAGATTCACAATAAATTGTTGATAAAACAATAGAAATCTGAAAAACAGAATTCTGTACATTGCCTCAACTTTTCTTCTCTGCGCTTCCTGAATTATCTTCCAGGGAGTTATGGATTTTTTTTTGTCCTTTGTCCTTATATTTCTGTACATAAGAGAGCTCTTTGCTCTCGGTGTACACACAGTCAAATCTTATGACAGATACAATAAAAACAGTTGCACACTGCATTTCTTTCTCTGTTTGTCTCAATAATACATGCTATAGAATATCTTTTGTGATCATGCTGTTTCAGATAACAGCCCCGAGGGAAATAGAACACTGATCATTAGTGGTTTTGATTATGCCAAACTGTGCATTGATTTCTTAGGTTAGGTCAGCTTTGTTCATGCATTTTATCCTTATTATGAACAGTGTTGGAAACAACACATTTCAAAATGTTAAGAAAAATAACTTAGAAATTGGACTAAAGTTGATCAACCGAAAGCACAAGTACACCTCAGAATTACCATTTACTGAAATATACTTTGATCAAATCACTATTTTTTAAAAGTAGAGATGTCAGACTTAGTGAAATTGCATGTTTGTTTGTCAACTGTTTTTCTAATAGAAATGCACATGCCAGGCAAAGAAGATAACCCTAAAGGATGTGGTTTATTGCCCTGTAGGACATGTAGCAAAGAGATCTTATCTTAGTCTAACATTCTTTACTAAATTGCCTATAAGTACTCAGCTCCTTAACTGTTCTTTGAAGCACCATTCCCTTTTTTACTATTTATGTCATTAATTAATGAATTGAATAACATCTTTGACAAGTGTTTATTTTGTATTTGTAGGAAATTTTTCAAAACTTTTTTGAAATTATATTTTAAATCCCCTCCTTTTAGCTGGGGTCTATTGGTCAGAAGGTCAAAAAGTTTCAGAATGTGGTCCTCATTCTGGTATCTACATCTAGTATATTGCAACTTATTTCAGCTTTTGTGTGGTTAAATGAATTTACAAAGGAAGTAATCTAACTTCAACTAAAATAAGTCTCACAAAATAGGTAATTTCAAAAAACACCTTCAAGGAAACTGTAAATTAAAAATCATATTAATGATCTAAACCAACAAGGTAAACCAAAAATAAAAATTTGCAGAGCTGACATTTTAAATTCTAAAATGAATTCTTCACTTGAAACATAGAGGTTAAAAAATGAGGATGTAATCAGATATAACAATAAAGTCAGCACAAGTACATGAAGTCATAAAATCTACTTGAACTATGGATATAAATCCATAACCACTGCTATTAACAAGAACTTTACCTAAGTGAATATTGTACAAATTGTTCCTTGGTGAGGATTTTTTTTTTTCAATCTATGACAATCATTAAAAGCAATATCATTATAAATTAAACTAGAACCAGCTCTTTGAAATGCTATATAAAAAACGTTAAACCAATGTTTTAAAAAATAATTAGGCATAAACGATCATATGTGCAGATATATGTGTTACATATATATGAAGTAATCATATATGTGTGAAAACAATGCTTATACACACACATCCATTCAAGCTAAAAGGATTTTTGAACTAAAACACATTAATCATTTCAAAACATTTAGTTTCAGCTTTGTCTTATAATTTAAAATTTTCTCTTGTGCATGTTTATTGCATATGAGTGCAACAGGACATGCATATATAATACAAACAAATATAACTCTATCAGCATCCCCTAAAGTTGTATTTCTTGGTTTGCTTTACTGACAGGGTGTGCTATCCAAAAGTTTGGAGACCATTTCTCTAAGCCTTAAGTGAGAGATATAAAAGACAGAAGATAACACATGGTCCTCACAGGGGAGGTTAGTGACAGCATTGGAGGCAAAAACACCTTTCAACTGTTTCTGGGCCCCTTTACACTTGTCTTATTTGCATCTATTACACATCTCACCTCGTGGTCCACATAACTACCAGAGCAGGTTATACTTACTTTCTTCCCCAAACCCTGAATTCATATGCTGTGTCTATTGCAGGACAAAAAGAAGAAGAAAAAAAAACTCATAAGGATGCTATACATGTTTTGTTTTGTTTTGTTTTTATTTTAGTTTTGTTCTCCTTGTCTTCCTGATTTTTTTTTTCTTTCCATGTCCCTGATTTTTTTTTTTAACACTAACAGTCAACCTTGTTCTCCACCCCAAAATATTATTTCATGATTCAGGGCCCGACCCCTTTTCCATATGCTGTTTCTCAGTTAAGTATATTATACTTAAGTATATGTGTATCTTAAGTATAAGTATATGTGTATCCTCATTCCATTTGCCAACTTCTTATTTATCTTTCAAAACTTGGATTCAACGTTTCTCCATCAAATGAGTGTGTGCATGTGTGTTTCAAAAACATTTTCCAAAGTTAAATCTGAAATCATTGGCAAGGCTTATGTTGAAGACAAGCTTTTGGGAATCATAGGGATAGTCATTTAAATTGAGAATGTGTAGATTGAGAAGGGTTAAAACCAAAGTGTATTATTCACGTTTAGGAAGAAACAAAACAAAAAAACATTAGAAGAAAATGAAAGAAATTTCTCAGTGACATAGGAGAAAATCCTGGAGAAGTTCTCAGCACAGAAGCGAAAGGAAGTGACTCTTTCAAGAAAGAAGGATAATCCAGCACTATCAAAGCACCAGAGAGGTCCAGAAAATGCAGAGATGTCTCAAAATATTTTGAAAATGAAACTTATTGGTGACCCTAGTTAAAACAACATCTGTTCTACAGTGGACTAATAAGTAAAGGGAAGGGGAACATGTACAAACTGAGTAGACAGGCTAATTTAAACTTCTTGAGTAAGGACGGAATTAAATAGAACAAAGAATAGAGTCAAGGATGGAAACAAGAAAGGGTTTCGCTATAGTTGTTTCAAAGGTATGAGAAAAGCCAGAATTTTCTGGATGAAGGAAAATAATAGCATATGTGAAGAAAGAGGGTAGATATAGAGGGACTTCATGCATATAAAAAGAAGAGGCACATTCGCTAGAATGTGGGAAGAACATAAAAAGATGCTTATTCCAACAGGATAGAAAGAAAACAGAAGGATGAGAAGGATAAGTAGAGGAATGGGAAGGTCTTCTATCACAAAGACTTTGATTTTCTCAAAAAGCTTCCCCTGATGTCCACACCCACCCATAAGTATTCCTATAAAGTTATTCACTTTCTTCTTTCTGTCATCTCTTCTTTTTTTTTTTTTTTTTTTGCGGTACGCGGGCCTCCCACCGCTGTGGCCTCTCCCGCTGCGGAGCAACAGGCTCCGGACGTGCAGGCTCAGCGGCCATGGCTCACGGACCCAGCCGCTCCGCGGCACGTGGGATCCTCCCAGACCGGGGCACGAACCCACGTCCCTTGCATCGGCAGGCGGACCCTCAACCACTGTGTCACCAGGGAAGCCCTGTCATCTCTTCTTGCTTATACATTTTTTCTAGCACACTTTAAATGCTAATTGTTGATTAAAGCATCTTCACACACAGTCCCCTCCCTCAATTAGCTATGAATTACCTGAGTATTCGACTGTGTCATATTTGTTCCTACATGTTAAGCCTTGTGCAAAGTGCCTGCCATATTTTAGGCTGTTAATTTGAGTTTAGTTTTGGAATAATAAGTTGAAGAGGGGAAAATATATATTTCAATGCATAACACTTTACCAGTGCTGTCGAAATTCTGAAAAATCAGATATTTGCAGCTAATCCTCTTATCAACTGAGAAAGTGGTTTAATGTTATCTGTCATTTATCCTTCTATTAACTCATATTCATTCATTCATTTATAGATGAAAGAATCCAGACACCTAAGTCACTGGGCCCCTGCAAGGTACTTACAGGGCAGCTCAATCTGACTTATGGGTAAAGTCTATTTTCCCTTCAGGTATGAAACCTCAAAACTTGACTTTATTAGTACACACTCTAATCAAGTAAGCTAACTCAACTAGAATGGTCCTTACATAATCAAGAGTCAATGCCCTTAAAAAGAAAACTTTTCTAAATTAAAAGGTAATGCAATAAGAAAGGGTGAAGAATAAAATATTTGGTTAAAATTGGAGTTCTCTGGTCTGTGAGAATGAATATCATTATCTGGAAATCAAAATCATTAAAATACAGTTAAGGACATTGGAAAAAAAATAAAGGAATACAGTAATTTACATTATCCCTCAAAGCACAGCTATTCAAAAAAAAAAAAAAAAGAAAGAAAACTGTGAAAAAGAGCTTGATTCAAAGATCTCCTTATACACTGTACACTATAAACCAAGAATACAAAATAATGTACATAAAAGCCAATGTTTTCATAACAGAAGTCATAAAGGATTTCATGTTTTTCTTTCTGTAAAATTAAGAAAAGCAGCCCACAATGCAATGTTAATTATACCTCAACTGTCTCATTTTAACCATTATTACTGTTGGAATGTAATTATAGATTAGAAACCTATTCCAGATAAAGGAGACCTATAGTAACCAAAAAAAAAAAAAAAAATTGATAGTTTTTTTCTAATAAAGAGGATGGCGAATGTATATTTTCTTTTAATAAGGCAACTATTGGAGTGAAATGTAAAAAGAACTCATTATTATAAATCTGCATAAAATTTGGATTCAAATTTACTGCTGGTTATCTATTGTAATTTACAGGAAGCTGGATACTGGTTCTACTAGTCACTGCAGAACTAGTTGTGGGAAACATAAACCAGACCAGTCAGAATTACCCATTCACTAGCTTTTTAAAAGCTCTAAAACATCTGTGCAATGCTTTTCTTTTAAATATAGAATTGTGAAATATAGAATCAGGAACTCTGATTGAATTCTTTTTATTAGGTATCCAATTAATACAGTAACATGCACAAATCCTAAATGTCCAGTGTTGTGAATTTTTACAGATATATGCAGTACAGGGATGGATAAAGGGAACATTTCTGGCAGCCCTCATAAGCCCTACCATTTAATGTTTCCAAAGCCTCCAAATACTTTCTAACTTCTAACACCAAAGGTAAAATTTATCTATTCTTAAACTTTATGGAAATAAAATCATGCATATGCCCTCATTGGTGTTTAACTTGTTTGTATAGTGTCATCTGTGTGAGACCCATCTTTTTTTTTTTTTTTTTTCTACTGTTAATGGACGTTTGGGTTGTTTTCAGTTCTTACTTATGAATATTATTTCCATACACATTTTATACACATGTTTTTAGGGTATATATACTCATTTTTGTAGATATGTACACCTATCTATTTTGGGAAGACATGCTGGATCATAAAATAACTTATGCTTAGCTTTACAAGGTAATGTGTATAATGCCCACCAGGGCCTTGATTGATATAATCCCTTAGTCTATTTTTGTCATAAAACACAAAATCTGTGCATTCAAAATGTATCTAGGCATTCAATATGTATCTACTGAAAGGAGACTTTAAAATTTGCAATCACACAGAAACACCAGAGAACCAGATCATATTTTGGAGGGCGCTTCATCAATAACCCATATAAAATAGAGCTGACATAATTTCACTTGAAGTCATCATTTTCAACCTTTTCAAAGAATGATTTGGCTTTTAATCAGAAATCTGTGTTTCATTTTGAACAAGGAACTCATCATCCCAATTCAACTATTTCCATACAAATGAACCACTTTCCATGTTATAAGCTTAATAATGAACAGACTTGCACTCCTACAAACCTGTGCAAGAGTTCCGGCAGAAGACCACTCTGATCTAGCTGAATATGAAGTGTGTCCAGTGTGTTTAAAAGTTATCCTCTCTCACTATTCTGAAGGGGTAAGGGGGTAAACACTTGTTGGCTATGATCAACCTCCACTGAGTCAACCACTCTTGAATTTATCAGGGATACTTTGAAGTAAACTCTTTAGGTCCCTCTCCTCCCTATTGTAAATAGAAACAATAGATAGCAGTTTAGGACAAGCTCAATGTAAATGGAAAGGGGTGGGTGGTAAAAGATATATCTTTGCTTAGTTTGTATATATATGAAATTGTAGGTTAGATATAGTTCTCCCATTGATTAGTTGTATACATTTAGACAAATAAGAATTTCTTTAAGCCTCAGTTTTCTTATCTGAAAATGACATCCATATAATTTCTTTGCAAGAATGTATCAAATGTGATAAACTCGGTATCCTATAAATGGAACATATTTTGTCATAATATACTTTGTCATGTTATTACTATGATGAGAATTTATTTTATTCTTTTCAAAGCATTTCCCCATTATTTTATTTTACCATTAATGATACTTTGAGGATGAATAGAACATGCATTATTATTACCATGTGCAGAGAGGAAGCTCTGTCCTGGCTTATGATTGCATGAGAGAAAGAGGACAAAGGTCAATCACTCCTTCCTCCTAGTTTGGTTCTTTTTCTCCTGCATCTTTCTTTCTTCTAATAAATTGATTCATAAGTGCATCATACTTCTATCTCTTTCTGTGTAATTCTGTGTGTTCTTCAAAGATTTTCATGTCTCCCATGTCACTAAACATAACTCCCATGTCATTAAACATAACCCCCTTATAAAAGGAGCTCTCTTCAGTGCTTATTTCTAGGTCATTGCTGCTCAGCCACTGTCTAACTTTTTTTTTTCTTTTTACTACTTCATATATTAGCATCATCTTCCTTTCTAACCCTTTGCTTATAAAACATATTTTGGACTGAATGAGCTGATGTAGAATACTCACATACCTTAATCTACAACTTTCCCATCACTAAAAGGATGAACAGAAAGAAGGCAGGGAAGCAGGAAGGAAGGGAGGGAGGAAAGAAGGAAGGAAGGAAAGGAGAATGGAAAGAAAAAAATTAGCTAATTTTTCTATTGGCTCTATTTACCAAAGCCATGTTTCAGAGACTCAACATTTAATGCAGCTCTTTTCTCAATCTGGAGGTCCAGTGGTTCCTACTGTAGTTAATTCATAAACCAGCAAGTATGGTCCCATATTTTCACCCTGCCTATTCAAGTTGATGGCATGGCTTTCAGGCATATGTTCCTATGGTTGTATGATGGTTGCTGCTCTTCCAGATACCACAGTCTCATGAAACCAAGTCCAGGGACAAGATAAGGAAAAAAAAATGTCACCCTCGACTAGCTTTTAAGATGGATAGAAGTGTTTCTTGGGGACTTTACTTTTTGTCTTATTGGCCCAAACTTCACCCCAAGATCATCCCAAATTCTACTGTGGAAGGTAGAATGACCTAGATTATCTTAGATGAATCCAAATTTACCTCCTGGGCTGGACATGAATACATGAAAATAATTAAGATTCTCTTTCAAAGGAAGACAAAAAATACCGGCTGCCCTGCGAGCCGACAGTGTCTGCCATGGCCCTCTCAGGGCTGGAGTGGAATATGTCACAGAAGTGATAATTTCACCCCAAATTTCCCATTGACCTAATTTCTCTTGTTGTTCTTTCTCTATTATGGATTGCTGAGTGCAATCATTATGGAGTGCTTTACCTTGGGCTTGCTAGGAAGAGGGTTTTCTCCTGTTATTTCTATATCTACATAGCAGAGGGATTTGGACAATTTATTTGCCCTGTATGGTCTGTGTCAGCCCCAAAGCATTGCAGTTATGAACTCTTGTTATTTGTAGCGACATTTCCCTTCTCTCTCGCCCCTTTCTCTCCCAATACTTAATCTTGCATATTTCCCATTTCAATGAGTGCCTTCTGGGGTACTAGTTCCAATTAGCAGCTTTTCACAAGCTATTGCTTCAAGTACTTATTTTTTTCCTGGTCTTATTATTAAATTATAAGTCTATTACTATTGGTGTTTTTGAAATCTATCTGCCAGATAATCTATTATAATACTTTGCAAGTTTATGTTGTGTCCCAGCAGAGATGCCAAAGAGAAATGAGTTTTGATTGTCACAGAAATTCAGTTTCAAGTGCAGGAAAAACTGACTGGGAAGGGTATTAGCCTCTGAATTAGCTGCTAAGAAAGCTTTGAAGTCATCTTCCCTAGAGATCTTTCACAAAAGGCTAAGTGTGCCTGTGATGATTTAGAAATTTTTAACTGTCTGGAGAAGAGAAGGAGGATGATTCTTAAGTTGTATACAATTATATCCTGACTGTTTCAAGCCTCTAAATCTTCTGTAAAGCACACTGATTGGACAGTTTGTGAGAATGGCCATAAATCTGGAGGCCTGTAGGGCCCTAAGGATAATGTCAGGATACCCTCCCCAACTGCTGAAAGGTACTTAAGCATGTAAGGCTATATAAAGTGGCCTGGGCTGCCCTGTAGTCCTCTAGGAAAGACACTCATCCAGGAAGCATCTCCTGCATCCCTGATAGAGTGTAAGAACCATGTGCCATAAAATCCCTAATGATATGCAAGTAATTAGAGGAAGTTTTATCTTTTCAATCATGGAAGTATTGTTTGCAATGAAGTATGTCAAGGGTTAGTAAATTTTGAATTCAAATGATGATACTTTGAGAAAATCCCTTTAATTCTGAGGCTCAATGTGGTTTACAAATAATGTGGGTACACAGTCTTGAGACAACACAAACCATTGCTTGATTCCATGGTACATCCTCCAGACAGGCCCTGTGAAGCCACTGGGACTAGAAACAGTCCTTTAAAGAAAAAAAAAGGGTTGAGGATGTATCTGCTGGGTCCTGCACACCTCCTAATGTTTCATCTGACAAGGTTTACTCCCAAGTGATTGATTCCCCTCCGTTTTAGGTTAGGTCACCCAGTCCCTCCATATAGCTTCCAGAAAGTGAATTCCAAGGCCAAAGTTTCATTTGAGCCACCTGCCTTATCGGATTTCAGAAGTAGAGAGGAGCCAGACCTTCTGTATTCCTGCAATTGCTGAGGTCCTTGCCTCATTGGGGTCAGTGGAAGTCATACTAGAGTGGCTTTGGGAAATTTCCTTGCAAAAATTGGTTAGGTATGCTCGTGAGAGCCTGTGGAATTTCTACAGTTTGCTTCTGTTTGGAAATAGGAATGAGGTCATCAGCTCAGGATGACAATGTGTGTGTTTGTGTTAGATGTTTGCATAAGAAGGGAATGGTGTGAAATCATTCTCTAGAAGAAAAGGAGAGTGAATTGCCTCTGATGATGGAATAGGAATACAGTCTCAGGAGAGCAGGCAACAGCAGCAGTGACCAAGACTTTTCACTGAACATGGAGCTGAGACTTACGGAAACAAGGGAATCTGGGGCAGTGCAGGGACTAGGTTCCTGTGCAGAATTTTTTGTTTTGTTTTGTATCACCTGCATCAGCTTTCCAAGTCATGGCAGTAAATACTGATTGATCGCAGTAAATACATTGATCTAATGTGTATCCATAGATAGTTGGAGAGGTACAATGCAAGGAAGTTATAATACGAGAAAAACACGAATGACTAATTTTCTACTCAAATACCTAAAAATCTAGATTTGGGGATAAAAATAAAAAGATAAAAAGTTCAGGGCTTCCCTGGTGGCACAGTTGTTGAGAGTCTGCCTTCCGATGCAGGGGACACGGGTTTGTGCCCCGGTCCGGGAAGATCCCACATGCCGCGGAGCGGCTGGGCCCGTGAGCCATGGCCGCTGAGCCTGCGCGGCCGGAGCCTGTGCTCCGCAACGGGAGAGGCCACAACAGTGAGAGGCCCGCATACCGCAAAAAAAAAAAAAAAAAAAAGATAAAAAGTTCAAAGCATAATGTTAGTAGAAATTTACAGATCCAGATAACAAGCACTATAAGACCTCAGCAGGAGAGAACACTATGATCTAGAGAGAGCAGGAAAAGTTTGGATTTGATCCAGCCCAGAGAAAATAGGTAAGACTTAATAAGCAGTGATGCAGGACACAGGGACACAGAAGCCAGGACAATGGTAGAGGCTATGAGGAAGGACACTAGGCATTTCTGGTCTCCTATAAATACATATGGCTGATGAGATGTCACTGAGCAGGACCCTATGGGGCCTTCCTGGAACAGATACCCTCCTACCATGTCCTCCGCCTACCTCTTGTTTGTAGAAAAACTTTAGCCTCCTAGTTCTTCCCCTATATCCAAAGAATAAATTTAATGAGAGAAGTGCAAAAGTGCAGAAACAAAGGAAAATAGTCAACAAGACAAAATAATAATAGTTCAGATATTAAGCAAAGTTAAGGATCTTTAGTTCCTCCTCAAGGGCTACAGATAATATTCTGAGCCATATCCTTTGAGCTGTTCTGCAGATACTGAGACTCCCACCAGGTGGAAGAAGTTAACTACTTGATGACCAGACTACAGCCCTGACATAAGCTGCTCCATCTTACACAGTTCTGAGAACTGGCCTCAAGGAAATGGGAACAAAGTGACCCGGGAACTGAAGATTAACTGTACTTATAAAACAATCAAGATGATGCTGATCAAACCAAATCCAAACAGGTGAGTGGGTCATGCTTCCTTCAAGCTGAGTAATTGAAGAAATTTTAATGAAGAGACTATTTACAAAGATGAGAGCACGGGAAACACAAGGCATGGGGCAGTAAGAGTAGAGAGCCATTGCCTCTCCTAAGCAGCAAGGGGAGGGAAAGACTACCAGAAGGCAGAGAGAAAATTCTATAGAGAAGGATTTATGACAGTAACTCTAACCTTTGTTAGAGAACTGTAGCCAAAACCAGGTGATGCAAGAAGAAGGAGTACTCTGACCTCACCTTCCTCATCTCTGTAATCTGCCAATGCCAAAATGAGAGACCAAAGAACAAGGGATCCCACTGGTATAATTCATATGGGTTAACATCCTGAGAAAAGAGCAGGTAGAAAAATCCAGGAATGGATCAAGAGGGACAAACGCAAGAGGTCCAGCACAGAGACAACGAGCTGATAAATTTCCCTTTTGCATGTACTAGTTCAAATTGGGGTTCTAACATTTGCAAACTAGAACAGTCACTACTAATGCACTTGAAATTCCCCTTTCCAGTTTTAATCAAGTGCCTGCCTTGTCCATTTCAGTGATCTCTAACACAGGACTTATGCAAAAAGGGTGATGATGAAAGAGGTGGGATTAGCAGCTGATATATTAAACAGTCAGTTAACCCAGGAGGCTCCCTCTATTTTTTCCCCCAAAACAGGCAGTAAAGACAGCATGACTGAAAACATTCTCTAAGCCAATGAGACACCTGCTCACTTCTGTTCTTTCACTTAATCTTGACAACCGTTAAATCTCTCCAGATTAGTTTTCACCCTCAACAGGTCTGCCTACCTAAATCACAAATGTTTTATTTGACTATATCCCAGCAAATCAACCCACTGTTCCACCATATCAATTTCTGGTGGAAATCAATCATGCAGCTTCCCTATTCTGAGCTTGAATATATACCTGTATATGCTTGTCAAAGAGTTTTGCCCTCAGCTCACCACACTCCCCATCTGTCTTGTAACCAGGCATAGTGAGAAGGTGAAGTTTTCCAATATAAAGGTTTTAGGAAGCTAAATGAACACTTTGTGCCAAGAACTTCTAGGTCTTGAACTCTGAAATTCAACCAAGGCAAAAGAGTGAAAACAGGATCTGTTCCTGCTGTTTATGCCCCAGAGCCCCCTCCCCACCCTTTGTTGATGTTGTTATTGGGAAGACTGGAAAGGAGAAGGTAGGTGGAGGAAGTTAGATCTCTTGGAAACAGTTGAGTGCTGGCCGTCCTTCAGAGCAACTCAGCTGGGCCACCAAGCATAGCCATTTTCTGAACTCTGCCTCATTTCTTAAATAAACTAGGTCAATATGAATACCTGCTATAAGATATGGTAACCAATGAGTAATAGAAAAATGGACCAACCTTCAGAAGCCATGCCAGCCTCATGGAAAAATATGGGAAGAAAAAGAGGAAATTGGTTTTCTATACTTTTCTTTTTTCATGTGTAGTTCTTATGTATAAAGCACTGTTATGTGCTTCAAATAACATGCTTTCATTAGATCTTGAGAACACACAAATAAGGCATATATTCTTTCCTTTTGGTGAAGGTTACTTGCACCTAGTCCAGAGTAAGTCACAACGGGGCAAAGCAAAGGCTATGATGATTGTAGATTTCCAAAATGCATCTGTGGGTCATTCTGAAATATTTGCAGAAATACCACAAAATGAGGTGTCCTTAGAAAGTAATGAGCATTCACTAAGTGTCAGACACTCTTCTAAATGCTCTATAGTTAATTCCTATAACACACTGTGATGTAGCTGCTACTTACTGTCCTTACCCAGTTAGCAGAGAGGGAAACTGAGACACAGAGATTGTTAATGACTTGCTCAGCATCACAGGGCTAGTAGTAAACAGAACCATAATTCTAACTTGGCCAGTCTGGGTCCAGAATACCTGCAAACTGTTTTTTAGAAAATGTAGTCACTGACACTGTTCATGAAGGAGAAGTTAACTCAGATACTAAGATATTTTAACAATCATGTTCTATTAAAGGTGGCTTTTTTTTTTTTTTTTTTTTTTTTGCGGTACGCGGGCCTCTCACTGCTGTGACCTCTCCCGTTGCGGAGCACAGGCTCCGGACGCGCAGGCTCAGCGGCCATGGCTCACGGGCCCAGCTGCTCCGCGGCATGTGGGATCTTCCCGGACCGGGGCACGAACCCGCGTCGCCTGCATCGGCAGGCGGACCCTCAACCACTGCGCCACCAGGGAAGCCCTAAAGGTGCTTTTTAATGGTCAGGAAAATAACCAATTATGGCCATTTTGTATTTTAAAGGTGTATCAAAAGCTGATATTACACTATTTCATAAAAGCAAAGTTATAGAAAGAGATTTGCTTCCTAGACAGTTATTCCACAGTATAGCCTAAATATAATAATAATATAGTTTTCTAATTATATGTATTTTAGAGTTTCACGGGACATCACAGTTATGTCTATGAATCAAACACAGTCTGAAGCGTAAGTAGCACTTTGTAGTGTATATAGATGTCAAATTATAATGTTGTACATCTGAAACTTAAAACGTTCATACCAATTTCATCTCAATAAAAAAGAGTAAAGGGACATGTCAGAGATTAATACACAAGTTTATCTTTTCTGTGAAGTCTTGGCTTGACTGCAACTCAAAGCTGAGAACGCCCTCCAGCCTTGTTCAATTGATAAAGCATTATTTTCATTTTTATAAATAAAAAGCAGGAACTCATCGTGCTGTATGTCCAAGATTACAAAGTCAACATCAGAATCGTAATTCATACCCAAGTCTGTCAGACTTTAAATTCTACACTCTAAAGACAATATCAGAAAATGGGGCTGGCAAGCTTGAAAGTCCACTAATCCAGAAATTTCAAAATCAATTATTCCTTTCAAAGCTAGGGAAGGTTTTGTAAAATCTGTTGAGCAAAATCCAGTGTGGCTAGTTCATTCACAGGACACTACGTATGTATGGACCTCATGAATGTGAAGGTTTCTTCAACACAGTAGCAGTCACTCACACAAGTTGGGGCCAAATCTAGCTCTCACCTTGTCCCTGGCATATGGTAAAAAAGAAAAAAAAAAAGCAAAACTCATCATGCTCCCACTGTTTGAAATGTCTGAGGATTGGTTTAGCACAGCAAGATGGAAGGATGGATTTTACCGGATGCAGTAATCTGGTGATGAAGTTCTGCTAAAAACAGTTTAACATGAAATTTTGTAAGAGGAGGGTGCGCACAATGCTGTGAGCACACAGAGGTGAGCCATCTACATTGAACCTGGAAAATTAGAGAAGATTTCGTTGTATGGTGAAGCTCCAGCAGTGTTTGAAGTAATTCTGGCTCATCAAGGAGTCCAGGATTCAAACGACATGCATAAAAACCAATCTCACATGGTGTCTGTTTTATCATTGATATTCTCAGGTGGTTATAAAATGTGCCCGTCTCAGAATTAGTACTTGATAAACATTTCTGAGTGTAAGGTACAAAGTATATACATTCCTAAATAGATCTTCCTTGGATGTGAAATATATTTATGTATTTACTTATATTTCTTCCATGACTCTTTGTATCACCTTAAAAAATGCTATAGCTAGCTGGGTGTACTTCTAAAAAAAAAGTTATATTTAAGGGTAAGCACCTGGTACCTGCAGAGGACAACGTAGGGACACCTAGCACTATGAAGGGGTCAGGGAAAGTAACCAAATTCGTTCATTCACCTGTTCATTCTACAAGCCTTTTGTGAAAGTCTATTGTATGGCAGGAGTTAGAGAATATCAGGATACATCAGTTTTGATGTTTTAGCCTCAGAGAGGTCTGATAGATGCTGGTCCTTCTGTGTGGACTGGTTTTCCCCAAATCCTCAGGGGTTTTCAAAGGGCACACCATCAACATACTGGATGGGGCAGTTTTCTGTTGTACGGCACACTCCAATGCGTTTAACAGCCCTGCCTGTGCTCACCAAATGCCAGGAGAATTTCCCACTCATTGGGCCAACCAAAAATATACCCTTGCGTTTTCAGTTGCTTGCTTGAGAAAGCTGAATGACTTCTGGTTGAGAATCATATTTGGCAAAAATAAAACCTACATCTTAGCTTAATCTAAAGATTAGAGCATGGGCTTCCCTGGTGGTGTAGTGGTTGAGAGTCCGCCTGCCGATGCAGGGGATGCGGGTTCGTGCCCCGGTCCGGGAGCATCCCGCATGCCGCGGAGCGGCTGGGCCCGTGAGCCATGGCCGCTGAGCCTGCGCGGCCGGAGCCTGTGCTCTGCAATGGGAGAGGCCACAATAGTGAGAGGCCCGCGTACCGCAAAAAAATTTTTAAAAATTAAAAAAAAATAAATAAAGATTAGAGCAGCAGTGATCTAAGAGAAGCAGAGAGAGTGCAGAGATGATTATGAATAAAACTACTGCTTCTGCTCCGCTTCCTGTTCCTACTAAAAGCCATTCTGTGCCCAAACCAGAATGCATAGAAAGCTTCTCACTTTCAAAGCCTGTATGCTGTTCAGTTCATCGGAAGCCTAGGTTTGGAGGGCAGCAGGGGCCTGGAGAATGATAACAGGTGAGAAGGTGAAATTGGCATCAGAATTTGACAGTAGCAGATGGGGCTACTCAGGGCCGATGCTCCTGCTGTCTCTCCCTCTCTTTCCACTAATCTAGATCAATATATCTATATGTCTATATCTACATCTACCTATCTATACATACATATATATGAATATATGTTCATATGTATTACTTTGCATGAATGTGACAAGGACCATTTATACACTTAGATGTTATATGTGTGGTGAAGGACAGAACAATAGAAGACACGTTTCCCTCTAAAGTTCACAACTTTTCTGTAAATGCAAAATTCACAGGGCCATGTGGTAACCTTCCTTTATTTCCAGAACCTGCATGGTTTAGGCATATAGTAGGTATTAATAACAGTGAATTGAGTTGAATATTTTATGGAAGCAACCTAAGTGTCCATCGACAGATGAATGGTTAAAGAAGATGTGGCACATATATACAGTGGAATATTGCTCAGCCATAAAAAGAAATGAACTTGAGTTATTTGTAGTGAGGTGGATGGACCTAGAGTCTGTCATACAGAGTGAAGTAAGTCAGAAAGAGAAAAAGAAATACCGTATGCTAACACATATATACGGAATCTAAAATAAGGAAAAAGGGTGGCTCTGAAGAACCTAGGGGCAGGACAGGAATAAAGATGCAGACGTAGAGGATGGACCTGAGGACACAGAGAGGGGGAAGGGTAAGCTGGGATGAAGTGAGAAAGTGGCATGGACTTATATACACTGTCAAATGTAAAATAGATAGCTAGTGGGAAGCAGCTGCATAGCACAGGGAAATCAGCTCGGTGCTTTGTGACCACCTAGAGGGGTGGGATAGGGAGGGTGGGAGGGAGACGCAACAGGGAGGGGATATGGGGATATATATGTATAGCTGATTCACTTTGTTATGCAGCAGAAACGAACACAACACTGTAAAGCAATTGTACTCTAATAAAGATGTTAAAAACATTTTTATTGCAGTATCCTTGATTAACAATGTTGTTAGTTTCAGGTGTATGGCAGAGTGATTCAGTTATACACACACATATATATTTTTTTCAGATTCTTTTCCCTTATAGGTTATTACAAAATATTGATTATATTTCCCTGTGCTATACAGCAGGTTCTTATTAGTTATTTATTTTATATATAGTAGTTCACATATGTCAATCCAAATCTCCCAACTTATCCCCCCTGCCTTAACCCTGTTAACCATGTTTGTGTTCTACAACCGTGACTCTACTTCTGTTTTGTAAATAAGTTCATTTGTACCCTTTTTTTTTTAGATTCTACATATAAGTGATATTATATGATATTTGTCTTTCTGTGTCTGACTTACTTCATTTAGTATGACAATCTCTAGGTCCATCCATGTTATTGCAAATGGCATTATTTCATTTTTTTTAATGGCTGAGTAATATTCTATTGTATATAAGTACCACATCTTCTTTATCCATTCCTCTGTTGATTGACACTTAGGTTGCTTCCATGTCTTGGCTATTGTAAATAGTGCTGCAATGAACACAGGAGTGCATGTATCTTTTTGAATAATGTTTTTTTCCTGGTATATGTCCAGGAGTGGGATTGCTGGGTCATATGGTAGTTCTATTTTTAGTTTTAGTGTGTATTATTAGGGGTAGTTAGAGCTTCTAAATCCAGAATGCTTTATTTGCAATTAAGCCCCACCTGGTGGTGTAACCGAGGCTGTATCAAGAATGGTGTTTTCACACGTTACCACCCACTGTTTCCATGGTCCAGGGGCCAGGAGCTCATTTACTAAATCAATACCTGTTATTTATTAGGTAAATACAGGGTAAGCATCAAATTTAGACACAGTTGAAAAGACAGCATCTATATGCCTTAACTTTTAAAAACTTATTAGCTTTGAAATAGGAAATAAACTTTTCTCTGTTCAGTAATAATTATTTAAAAAATTTGGTCTATAGTTTAACAAGTGTGAAAAATGCAGGTGTTTAGATTAGTATCATGGCTCATGGAGAGGCCGGTTGAGAAGACTGTTAGCCTTCCACTGAAATGGGAAATGCAACAGAAATTCAGTGGCACTAGTTCTATAAAACTCAATTTTCTTTATTTTTCATGAATGGTCAAATTGGCAGATGGAGGAATGTTCTTTTATTTATATTCATTCAGGGTATCTTTTGTAGAAAAATGAGCAGAAAGCTATGGAATGATATTTACTCTTTTACATTTCACAGACATAATCTAATGTGTTTGTGTATATGTAGCAGTGTGTGAATTTCTAGTGAATATGAGAGAATAATATGGAATTAATAAACGTAATTTTATGGTAACATTTATCTTCTTATAAATTTACATTCTTAAGGATTTTTATTGCTATGTTTTAAAATCTTTGCACTTTTTTTCTGTGGAAAATTTTAAGATTTATCAGCCATTAAAAAAGATATATTTGTCATGTCTGGCATTCATCATGGTTCCTGTATAGTTCAGTTTCCTTTGTTGTGTAATTCACCCTGGGGAACAGATTCTATAACTAATCAATCATTCATCTATCTATGTATTCATTGAGTGGATGTCATCTAAGCACCTAAGAAATCAGATAGGGTGGTATGTCTGGAAAACAAAAGAGAAAAATTCTTCATTTCTCTTTGTAGATCTAGCAATTCTTAAAGTGTGAGACCACCCAAAATATTGAAATAGGCCATTTCTAGACTCAAAGAGTATTCTAGGAGGCCTAGAATGTTCATTATTAAGTCTAAGAGAATTACCTTATTATGGAAAAATAAATATAGAAGAAAAACATGCAATCAACAACTGTGTTCCCGAGAGATTATGACAGTAATATTTTCTGTTATTAGTCAATTATACTTCAATAATAAATGCTCTGCTTGACCAGAAATGCACTATATCCAGTCAACCAATCCCCATATACCAAGACAACTCTGGACTTTATGCAGACATTCCTGACCTATGATGGTTCAACTTATGATTCCCTACTTTATAATGTTGTGAAAGCAATACGCATTCAGTAGAAACCATATTTCGCATCTTGAGCTATGATCTTTTCCTGGGCCAGTGATATGTGGTAAAACACTGTCTCAGGACACTGGGGAGTGATAGTGAACCATGCTCTCAGTCAGCCGTATGATTGCAAGGGTACTCAATCCATACACTTAAAACCATTCTGCATCCATACAAGCATTCTGTTTTTCTTTTTCAGTGCAGTATCCAATAAATTATGTGAGATATTCAACACTTTATCATAAAATAATCTTTGTGTTAGATAATTTTACCCCACTGTAGCCTAATCTAAGTGTTCTGAGCATGTTTAAGGTAAGCTGGGCTAAGCTATGATGTTTGATAGGTTAAGTGAATTAAATGCATACTTGACTTAGGATATTTTTAGCTTACAGTGGGTTTATTGGCACATAACTCCATGGTGAGTCTAGGAAGATCTGTACTTGTTTCCTTGTTCCTTTTTCGTTTTCTATTTTTCTCTTTTGTGTTCCTTGTTCTTTCCTCTATAAAATCTTCCCACATTCTTCCTTACCTTGCAGTTCTCCATGTGGACAATGTCCCCTTCAAGGAGTGTTCAATAAAGTTTGTTTGTATCACCCAAATTGTATTTTTTGATCATTTTCACAGAAGCAAAACCCCACAAATTATAGGGAAATATGGATATTGTTCTGTGGGATTCTGGGGCCCTGACTATATCTATGACAATGTCTTCTCCACACTCCAGCCCCCCTTTCCCCACACATACCATCTCCATCTTTGAGATGCATCTTTTTTTCTTGATGTAGACAGCTATTTTCTAAATCTTATGCAAAATTCTAAGTAAAAATGCTTTCAACTCCTAGTCCCAAAGCCCTACTGCACAACTACATTTTCCCCTCCACCCAAACCTATACCCATGCAGAAATTCTGTGTCCACCACTGCCCACTCCTGTGTCAGCATCATAAATCTTTTGCTAAAATCTGCTACAGTTGCATTTTTCTGAACTTTTTGAGGCCAAGAACAATTTAGCATGGGAGACTTTTCCTGGCTTTTGAATCATTGCTTCTGATCTACAAGAGCTTGCTCATTTTGAGGGGAGAGGAGCATGAAAATCTTTACTGGGTAGCGTTAGCTTTTATGTTTCTTCCCTAGGACTTTTCTTCTGTTTTCTATTCAGTTATCTTCCAATTTCATCTTTTCCCATTTGCTTTCTCAAAAGAATCTCTACCTTTCTGTCTTCTAAACACCAACCTTCTCTACAGAGCAAACCAGGACAAGAGGTAAGCAAGCAGGGAGATAAATGTGTGAACCTAGTGTGTACATTCCTCTGTGTTGAGTGTTTGTGCATGACCCCTTATGCAAGCGATTTGGAGGCAGTCAGTAAAATGAGATAATGAAAAATGATGGCTGTCACCAAACCACTGGAAAACTTGAATACTTCCAAGATACATTCATTAGCAAAATAAGCAAAATAAGTATAAGTGATGATGACATTCATATGATAATTCATACTTTCAAAGAGTTTTTTTTTTATTACAGTACATATTGGACTCTCAACCCATGCTGTGAAATGGCTAAAGAAGCTATATAATTCATTCATGACACATAAGGAGACTGAGTAGGAAAAAAAATTAAATAAATTGCCGGGGAACCCTTAGTGAGTGTGGAGCCAGAACTAAACTTGCTCCCAAACGGCTACCTTCTTAATACACCCTTGCTCTTTTTTTTCTTCTTACTTTTTTCCCTCGTGGTTTTGTTTCTGATTTTTCCCCAGATCTTTACAAGATAATATACTGTATCTTTCAGAATAGGAAGATAAATCTTGGTAACATGCTTATAGCGGCCAAATTGGCTTTAAATAAATTAGGTTAAAAACAAATCTCTGGCCCATGAGCATATGACAATTTTCAGACAAGAAATGATTTTGAAGTAAGCCCTAGAAAGTGGAGATTTATAAGGGTACTTGTGACTGCCTCTTCATTAGGGAAGGGCTGAAGGGGATTGCAAAACCATGTTTTGGGGTTAGCCTGAAAGTTGGCTCGGGTTTTTCCATAAGATCTTATGCCCTCCAGGCATTTTCCACCTCCAAGGTGTCTTCATGGCTGCAGAGCAATTAATTTGCTGTGTTAAATAATAATTAAGTATTTTCAATATGTGCTGTTCAACCCACACGCAAACACATCTGTGAAGAAGCCTTTGTATGGCCGCCTTCTGTTCTGTTTATTCTTGACAAGTCTTCTGCTGTGCCAAAGAAAATGACTCATTGTGCTGCCTGTTGGACCCAAGTTGAGTAATTTGTCTGCTATGGCTAATATGCCCAGACAATGGGGGCCATTACTAGTTTGTCACATTTAGCCAGTAGGGACAAACGTTGTAGGTGTGATATGACACTATAAACGAAGGAACACACATATGTGAGTGATATTCTGCTCTTTAATGTATCTTCCTGTTCTGGATTAAATCAAAAGCAGCTGGAACTTATCACAAGATGGGACCCAGTGCTGGTATTTATAAAATGACTCAAATAAAATCCTCTGGATAATTTCTACTCTGCATGGAAGTTTAATATAACCTTGGTAGTAGCTAATGATATAGGAAATTAACAACTAATTTGTCGAGTGTGTATATTCACATATCTAAAGTCTATCATACTCTAGACGTATGAAATTTGGGGTTGTTATTTTTTAACTAATTAAATCCTGGTTTTGTTACTCTGAAAGGACAAAAAAGAATGGCTTTTGCTATTATGTTGATAAAACAAGCTTGAGACATTACAAGTTTTGATTTAGAGTGTTGCTAATACTTTACACATTACGGCTTGCATCCTGCTTCTGCTTTCTGGGTTTAATTTACCCCTGATTGAAATATATCCTTTAATAATTGTTTCAAAAAGGGTCTATGTGTGGTAAACCTGCAGAGTTTTGTCAGAATATACCTTTATTTAGATTTTCTCTACTTTAATAAAATGTAGAATTTTGGAGAGAGCTGACATAAGTGGCAGAGTAGCAAGACTCTGTGTTACTACAGACACACCCAAGTTATAACTAGCTACAGAACAACTATCTATGTGAAGAACCGGAAGACGAGCAGAAAGTATTTCTCACAACTAAAGACTTAAGGAAGGAACCACAGTGAGCCATGTAAAAGGGGTGGAGACACTGTATAGTCAGAACCCACACTCCTAGGTAGGCGACCCACAAATAGGAGGAATATTACAATCTCAGAGTCCTCCCCAAGGAATGAGTTGTCCAAGCTCCACATCAGATTCCCCACCCTGGGGGTCCTGCACCAAGAAGATGAGCCCCCAGAACATCTGGCTTAAAGACCAGCAGGGCTTGTGTATGGAAGAACAGGAGGGCGATAGGAAACAGAGACTTCATTCTTAAAGGGCACACACAAAATCTCCCACACTCTGAGTCCCAGGGCACCAGCAGTCATTTGAAAAGAGACTTGGTCAGACCCACCTGCTGGTCTTGGAGAGCCTCCTGAAGGGACAGGAGGAAACTGGATTCCCCCTGAGAATAGAGATTCTGATCGCAGTCATTTGGGGGAGATTGGTCTACTGAGAATGCTGGTCTGAGTCTTTCTGGAATCCCCCTTCTAGCCTATTAGAACTTGGGCTTACCTGCCCACTAGAGGGCTGTCACCAGGCCTGGGCCACCTCAGGTCACACAGACATCTATGTGGGGATCCATACTTACTCTGCAGTGGGCTGGCACACAACCCACACTGATGATTTTATATAATTCAGTATTCTCCCCTTTCCTACCACATAGAGTATTCTGCTTTTAAAAAATGTATTTAGTGGTTGGCTTAGATTTTACAGTGCACATTTACAACTAATCTAAAATCAGTTTCAAATAAGACTACGCCACTCTGCAGATAGAGCATGTACCATATAATGTGGTATTCCCAATTCCTTCCCTCATCCTTTACAACACTGCTGTCAGTCACTTCACTTATCCCCAAGCTATAATCACCAAATGCATTGTTGCTATTATTATTTGAACAAACCCTACCTTTAGATTAATAAAGATTAGGAAAAATACCACAACATTGTAAATCAACTATAATATAAAATACAAATTAAACTAAAAAAAAGAAGAGAAAAATTAAAGATTTTATTTTACCTTTATTTCTTCTCTAATGTTCTTCCTTTATATATATATATATATATATATATATATATATATATATATATATATATACACACACACACAAAAATTTCTGACATATATCATTTTACTTCTCTGAGAAGAACTTCTCTTAACATTTCCTGCAAGAGAGGTTTATTGGTAAAAACTTTCCTCATTTTGTATTTGGCTGAGAATGTCTTTATTTTTGTTTCACATTGGAGGATAACTTGCTAGATACAAAAATGCTAGGTTGGTGTTCTGTTTTTCTCTCAACATGTTAAATATTTTCTGCACTTTCCTTTTGCTTGCATGGATTTTAAAGAACAGTCTGATGTAATTTTCATCTTTGTTCCTCAGTAAGGTGTTCTATGTAAAATGTTTTTTTCTTCTCTGGCTTCTTTCTAGATTCTCTCTTTGTCTTTGGTTTTCTGCAGTTTGAACATGACATGCCTAACATAGATTTTTAAAACGTATTTATCCTCTTGGTATTCTCTGAACTTTTTGGATATTATTTGGTGTCTGTCATTAATTTAGAAAATCCTCAGCCATTTTTCTTTCAAATATTTCCTCTGTTCCCTTTGCTCTATCTTATTTTTTATTTTATTTTTTTTGCAGTACGCGGGCCTCTCACTGTTGTGGCCTCTCCCATTGCAGAGCACAGGCTCCGGACACGCAGGCTCAGTGGCCATGGCTCACGGGCCCAGCCTGCATCGGCAGGCAGACTCTCAACCACTGCGCCACCAGGGAAGCCCTGTTCTATCTTATTCTTGTATTCCCACTATGTGTCTGTTACAACCTCTGTAGTTGTCTCACTGTTCCTGGGTATTCTGTTTCTATTTATTTTATTCTTCTTTACATTTGTTTTTCAGTTTGAGAAATTTCTACTGACATATTTGCAAGCTCCCTAATTCTTTCCTTGTTCTCATTCAATATACTGAGAAGCCCATTCAAGACATTCTTTTGGTTACTTTTTTTTTTAATCTCTAGCATTTCCTTTCTATTCTTAGAGTTTTCATTATCCATCTGCTTATGTTACCCACCTATTCTTGTATGTTGCCCTCTTTCCCTATTAGAGCCCGTAGCTTGTGTTTCAGGAATGCAAGGACAGGTTAGTATTAGGAATCTACTAATATAGTTTATCATTATAATATCTCAAAGGAGAAAAAGCATGCATTTTCATAGTTGCTGAAAGCCATTAGTTAACATAGGATATTTATTTTTGATTTAAAAAACTCATTAGGAACAGATGCGTTCTTCCTTAATATAATAAAGGTACATGTAACTTTACTGAAAAAAAGAAACAGAACTATTTTAAATATCCAGTATGATAACCAAAATTCCTGCCATATCTGATTCTGATACTTGTTCTGTTTCTTCAAACTTTTATTATTTTTTGCAAATGGCAGACTATATTTTGCCTTTTTATGCCTTGTAAGTTTTTGTTGCAAGCCAGAAATAAAATATCAAGTAAATAAACTGAGATAAATTGATCTTACTATGAGATTTTATGTTTATCTGGCTAGAAGTCTGGCAGCATTAACTGTTTACCGTAGCTGTTGTGTCAGAGGCTAAAACTTTCACTTGTGTCTTTTTTTTGTCTCCTCTGTTGTCTTTGGGCATGTCTACAGATTCTCTAAAATAAGGTCTGAGCCTTGTAATTCATCCCTAGTTATTATTATACAGGAATCCTGTTGATGTGGTGGTAAGTTGTGGAAGGATAAGTATTTTCTACTCCTGTAATTTGGTATAAATCTTTTAGTGAGCCTGGGTCCCTGGGCTGTGACTTTCACAAATGCTTCTGAGATTCCCTTCCCTTCATCCTAAGGTGAGACAGGAAAGGTGGAAGGGACTGGAGTTGGGTATATCCATTCTTCCAAGTCAGTTAGGCTTTGGGAAAATAGTTTCCTTTGAAGTCAGGCGTTTGGTAAGAATAGAGTGTGCTGTATGTACTTCAATTTTTTTTATCCCTCCTTCACCTGGAAGCAGGAAGGAATTTTTCTCTGATCTTCACCCTGAGAACCTGGTAGGGCTGCTAAAGGTAAAATTCATGACAGTGTGGCGATCCTCTTAAGGCTGGCCCCCCAGGAGCTTTTATCCTTCCAACTCCATGCTTAATCTCCAGAAATTAGTCAGTTACCACTTAGGTGTTCTTACTATGTTCCAGCAGCAGGTTCTGACCCCAGAAAGCTGTGATTCTCTGTTCTGTCTTTCCAGGTTTGGGAGTAGTGGTTTACACTGTTACCTCAATTCTCTGAAAAATTTAAGAAGAGATGTTGATTTTAAATTTTTCAGATTTTTTTCTTATTTGAGTATGGGATTTATGCCTACAAAGTCTTTACATGTCAGACTAGAATGTGGAATCTGACAATTTTGTTTCAATATTTTGTCTTTGTCTATGGTGTTCTGCAATTTTAGTGAGATGTGTTTAGGTGTTCATTAAATTTATTTTGCCTGGGATATGGTGTACATCTTTAATCTGGATATTTATCTCTTTCTTAAATTCTGAATTATCCCTAGGCCTGAACTCTTTAATATTGCATTTGTTTCATTTCATTGTCCTTAACCACTGCTCTGGAGCTCTGATTCCATCCTTCATGTCTCTTAACACCTTTTCTAATAATTTCCATTTCTTTGGCTACTTACAATAATTTCTTTGAATCAGTCAGTTCTTGAATTCTTTCTTCAGCTGAGTGTAATCAGTGGTTATCCCATTTAATGTGTTTTATATATTCAAATGCTGAATTTTCATTTTGTAATTGTTCTAGTTGATTCATTTCCAATTAAACTTTTCTTTCTCATATCACATCCTATTCCTTCATTATGCATGCTATTTTTTTTTCTTTTGCCTATTTAATCATTTAAGCCATGATTTTGTAGCTTCTCCAAATGATTTCATTATTTCTCATTCTTTTGGTGCATTAATTCTGTTTATTTAGCCCACTAACCCTTCCAAATAAAATTTCATTTTCATTTATGATTTTATTTTGTTGTGAACTTACTTCACTGGAATTTGATCATTCTGTGGAGTGTTACAAAGCCTAGAAAATGAACAGTTTATTATGAAGCAGTTTTAAGTTTATTCCAAGTCAAACCTCCAGACATTGTAATAATCCAGGATCATGTAATGTGGAGGCTTGGGATTCATGCATAATAAAATCATTCTCTATTTGGATTACAAACCTTAATGAAGAAATGCTTGGGTTTTCAATTTCTCATTGATAACATTTTATTTTTCTACACAAAGCTGTGGAAAAGTGTCAAGATTTCTCAGTATTTCTCTAACTTTGAGTTGAGAATTTTCTATTCTATGAGAAATGAATATCTTTTTGAGGCTTCAGATTCTGAGAGGTACCTAGGTGTAGCTTCCTTGTGTTGGGTGGTCCACCAGAGTCTCCTGTTCCAGCCCTTGGACCCCAGTCTTGGGCTAAATATGTAGTATGACAACGTCTTGGGCATGGACAGCATTGGGTGACACTTATATAGCTATTAATTATTTTTTTATTCTCTAGCTCAGGAAGATTCTCCCTGCCTATCTTTCAAGCTCAGCGATGTAATAATTTTTGTCATTTTAATTTATTCAGCATCTCAATGTGGTGGATTTGGAAAGACATGTGTGTGTACTCAGTCAGTCATCTGGGTCAAAGCTATGACTTAATTTTATATATTATTTTGACATGGCTACTTTTCCAGAGTCAGTTTTTAAATTCTACAAGGTCTTTATACTTAGGACAGCATCATGGTAAAGTGAAAAGAGCAAGATCTCTGGAACAAAGCCCTCTGGTTTGGATCCTCACCTATAATTTTCTGACCATAGAGAAACTATTTAAACTTTTAGATTTGTTTTAAAAATAGCAAAGTAGAATGCCATGTTACTTTTTTTAAATCTCTGAATCAAATAAAAGAAACAAGAAAGGGGAAAAACCTATTTCTAGCACTGATAACACAAAAGACAGGAAGACCCATGAGACATAATACACAAGACTGGTTGTATAATTTGTGGGGTCCAGTGCAAAATGAGAATGTGAGATGCCTTTTTGAAAATTATTGTGAATTTCAAGATAGTAGCAGCATAGCATTGAAGCAAAAACCAGGCATTTTATAGCTTGGAGCCCCGTGCTCTGGATGGGCACAATGCTGATAAAACCAGCCCTGATGGAGTGTGTGGAAGAGCTTTTATTCTTCCTTTTTTTTTTAAACTTTTTACTTTATATTGGAGTATAATTGATTTACAATGTTGTGTTTGTTTCAGGCATACAGCAAAGAGATTCAGTTATACATATACATGTATCTATTTTTTTTCAAGCTCTTTTCCCACTTAGGTTGTTACATAATATTGAGCAGGGTTCCCTGTGCTATGGACCTAGAGATTGTCATACTGAGTGAAGTAAGTCAGACAGAGAAAGGGAAATATCCTATGATATCGCCTATATGCAGAATCTAAAAAGAAATGATACAAATGAACAAATTTACAAAACAGAAAGAGACTCACAGACTTAGAGAATGAACTTATGGTTACCAGGGGGAAGCGTGGTGGGAAGGGATAGTTAGGGAGTTTGGGAGTTCATGTACACACTGCTATATTTTAAATGGATAACCAATATGGAAGAGTTTCTAAAGGTAGTAGTGTTCAAATGGGACACAGGAAGGTCATGCAAGAGGACACTGCAGCTACAGATCACAAGTCTATATAACAGATTTCCAAAATAAGTGGCACATCTGAATGGGAGAAATCAGGAGTGAGTTCACAGGGGAATTCCTCCAGTGAGTATCTTGTGGTAAAGACTTTGGACTTAGATTCTGGGCTTGCATTCCAGCACAACCACTTCTGGTTGTATGAACTTGGACACATTACATAACCACCTTGTGCCTTTTTTTCCTCATCTTGAATGTTTGGTAGAATTTACCAGTGAAATTGTCTGGTTCTGTGCTTTTGTTTGTTGGGAGGTTTCGATTACTATTTCAATCTCCTTACTAATAATCAATGTATTCAGATTTTCTATTTGTTCATGATATGGTTTTAGAAGATTTTTTGTTTCTAAGACTTTATCTATGTACCCTAGGTTGTCCAATTTGTTGACATATAATTGTCCATAGTAGTCTCTTATGATTCTTTGTATTTCTGTGTTATCAGTTGTAACTTCTCTTTCATTTATGATTTTATTTATTTGAGTCTTCTGACTTTTCTTGGTGAATCTAGCTAAAGTTTTGTTAATTTTCTTAAATCTTTTCAAAGAACCAACTCTTAGTTTAGTTAATCTTGTCTATTGTCATTTTAGTCTTCATTTCATTTATTTTTGTTGTGATCTTTACTATTTCCTTCCTTCTTCTAATTTTAGGTGCTTTTGTCCTTTTCTAGTTCCTTTAATATTTGAGATGTTTCTTGTTTCTTGATGTAGGCCTTGAATATACCTCTTAGAACCACTTTTGCTGCAACCCATAGATTTTAGTATGTAGTATTTCTGTTTGCATTTGTCTCTAGGTATATTTTATGTTTTCTTTGATTTTTTTATGACCCCATATTTGTTCAGTAACATGTTGTTTAATCTCTACATATTTCTAGTTTTCTTCTTGTAATGGATTTTTAGTGTCATACTATTTAGTTGAAAGGGATGCTTGATATGATTTCAATCAGCTTGAGTTCATTGAGACTTATTTTGTGGTATAACATGTGATCTATCCTGAAGAATGTTCATACGAACTTAAAAAGAATATGTATTGTGTTACTTTTAGATGGAATGTCCTTAAGTTCATTTGATCTAATGTGTCATTTAAGGTCAAAGTTTTCTTATTGATTTTCTGTATGGCTGATCTATCTACTGATGTAAGTGTGGTTACTGTATTGCTGTCAAATTTTTCCTTAATCTGTTAATATTTATATATTTTGGTGTCTTTTTTTTGGGTGCATATACATTCATAAATGTTTTATTTCTTGCTGAATTGACCCCTTTATCATTATGTAGTGCCCCTCTTTCTCTTTTATTACAGTCTTTGTTTTTAAAGACTATTTCATCTTATAAGAGTATAGCTACACCAGCTTTCTTTCCATTTCCATTTATATGGAATATCTTTTTCCATTTTTCACTTTCACCCTGTGTGTGTCCTTACTTCTGAAATGAGTCACTGATAGGCTATACATAGATGTATCTTTGTGTTTTATCCTTTCAGTAAATTTAGTCCATTTACATTTAAAATAATTATGAATAGGTTTGTACTTATTGCCATTTTGTTAATTTTTTTCTGGCTCTTTTTGTAGTTTCTCTTTTCCTTTCTTTTTATCTCTTTCTCTTCCCTTCTTGTTTGATGAATTTCTTTAGTGTTGTGTTTAGACTTTTTTTTCTCATTTTTTATGTGTTTACTATAAGTTTTTGCTTTTTGGTTATGGTGAGATTCCCATATATCATTCCATGTATATAACAGGCTATTTTAAGTTGAAAGTAACTTAAATTTTAACACATCCCCAAATTCTACACTTTTACTCTTCCCCGTGTTTTATGTTTTCAATGTCAGATTTTACATCTTTTTCTTTTATGCATCTCTATGACATTACTGTAGTTTTAGTTAATTTTACTGTTTTTGTCTTTTAATCTTCATAGTAACTTTATATGATCAATCCACTACTTTACTGTATATTTACATTTTCACTTCCACATATTTTACTGTAATTAATTAGTGCCATTTCTTTTCAGTTTAAAGAAGTCCCTTTATCAATTTTGTAAGGCTGGTTTATAGTATTGAACTCCTTTAGTGTTTGCTTGTCTGGAAAATTATTGTTCCTTTAATTCTGAATGATAACCTTGCCAGACAGTGTATTTTGGTTGGAAATTTGTTTGTTTTTGTCATTTCAGCACTTTGAACAGGTCATGCCACTCCCTCTGGCCTGCAAAATTTCTGCTGAGAAATGTGCTGATAGACTTATTGGGGTTTGTCTTGTATGTAAACTTTGTTTTTCTCTTTCTACTTTTCAGATTCTCTCTTTAACTTTTGACATTTTAATTATAATGTGCCTTGGTGTTGATCTCTTTGGGGTCATTTTATTTGGTCTGTACAACTTTTTTTCTTTTTTGCCACACTGCACAGCATGCGGAATCTTAGTTCCCCAACCAGGGATCGAACCTGTGGCCTCTGCAGTGGAAGCTCAGATTCTTGACCACCAGACCGCCAGGGAAGTCCCTACTTGGAACCCTCTGTGCTTTCTGAACCTGGATGTCTATTTCTTTCCCTCGATTAAAAAGCTTTCAGCCATTATTTCTTCAAATAAGTTGTCTTCCCCTGTATTTCTCTCTTCTCCTTTTGGGACACTTATGCTAATGTCACTCCATTTGAAGCTGTCCCATAAGTTATCCTCATTTTAAAAAATTTTTTTTTCTTTTTGCTGCTCTGTCTAGGTGAGTTCTATTGTTTTGTCTTCCAACTTGCTGATCTGTTCTGCTTCATCCAGTCCAATTTTGAACCCCTCTATTTTTCAGTTCAGTTATTGTGTTCATCAGCTCTGTGACTTCTGTTTTATACTTTCTTATATTTTGTATTTCTTTGTTGAAATTGTCTCTGTGTTCATCTAGCCTTCTCCCAAGTTGAGTATCCCTGTGAACATTGTTTTGAATTTTATCAAGTGTATTACCTATCTCTGTATCAAGGTCTTTTTTTTTTTTTTTGCGGTACGCAGGGCTCTCACTGTTGTGGCCTCTCCCGTTGCGGAGCACAGGTTCCGGACGCGCAGGCTCAGCGGCCATAGGCTCACGGGCCCAGCCGCTCTGCAGCACGTGGGATCCTCCCAGACCGGGGCACGAACCTGCATCCCCTGCATCGGCAGGTGGACTCTCAACCACTGCGTCACCAGGGAAGCCCTCAAGGTCTTTTTTTGAGATTTTTAAAATTCATTCTTTTGGAACATTATTATGTTTCCTTATTTTGCTTGGCTCTCTCTTTTTTTCTTCTTCTATGTATTAGGCAAAACAGCTACCTCTCTTAGTCTTGAAGGAGTGGTCTTATGTAGGAGATGAACCTTCTTGTTCAAACTTGCCATAGCTCTTGATTGCTTTTGAAACCTTTGTGATTGTTTAAATTTCTTGATTATTTTTGATATGTCCCTCTTGTTGACGGTGGGCTAAGACGTGTCAGTTCTCCAAGAGGAGGAATCTCATCTAGCATTTAGTTTCAGGCTGATTAGAAGCCATATCCTCAGGCATCAGCTTGCAAAGTATGAAGTACATACAGTCTTGTGGAGTTTCAGTTGCAATCCCTACTGGCCTTCAGCCCAGGAGATCTGGAAGTGTCCCCTGGATGGTAGTTGCAAAAGTTTTGACTCCAAACAAATAGATGAGTGCCTTTCTGAGAGGTCTTGTTGAGCTCTAGTGAGGGCATAGTGGTGCACAAGGATGGTATCTTGCTGCTTACATTCTCTGGAGTGCCTCCTTAGCCTCTATATGGATGGGAAAACTGAAGCTTTCTCCTCAGGCTGAAGCTCCAGGCTAAGCAAACAGGCCTTTTTCATAGGAAGACTGACATTGTGTTTCAGTCTGCTGTCTGTGCAGTACCCTGGGGGTTGTAGCCTGCCAAGAATTGACTTTCTAATTGTTACATTCTGAGGAGCTCAGGAATGTCAGCTTTCTTGGCCACCAGACCCAGGCAGTCTAATGTCCTCTGTATGGATTGCATGTGTCCACTGGTTTTAGCAAGGCAGCTGGAGGGTGTAGGGGGTGGGCCATGCTCCCCAGCTTCAGAAAGACAGCAGGAAAATGTCTTGACTGTTGTGCACCTGTGGGTTTCAGTAATGCAGCAGTGGGTGAGTGCTTTGCCTGTGCACATGCAGATTTTAGGCTGGATGTGGATTTTAGGAGAATGCCATGACCGTGCATGCTGGCCAGCTCCAGCCAGGGAGTGGGGAAGTGATGCAACTGTGGGTGCTCTCCAGCTTCAGTAAGGCAGCAGGATTGTGTCCCAATCACTCACCCCTCCCTGTCTTAGCAAGGCTGTGAAAGGGTGTTGCCTCTGAGCTCATCCACCTATGCTATTAAGACAGGTGGAGAGTGAAATAATGACACGTGCCAGCAGCTCTGTCTCCAAGGAGAGTTTCAACTGTCCCCTGCCCTTCCAGAGATGCTTTTAATTCAGCAAATGAGTCTCCTTCACATATAGTCTAGGCACTTTTCAAACTATTTTTTTTGCTGAGTCTCATGGTGAGTGAGACTGCATATGAGCCCTTTAAAAGCACTCTTGGTCTCTTGAACATCAACTCTGTTGGTTTTCTAAATCAGATGTCTTGAGAGCTCATCTTCCCAGTACAGATCCCAGGAGATGGGTTGCCTGATATGGGGCATCAATGCCTCATTCCTCTAGGGGAAGCACCAGACTGGTGAGATCCCTCCCTATGGTGTGGGGATTTTAGTGAGACTGTGTCTCTACATTTCCTGCTCGTCTGGATGTGGTTCTTTATCCCTTTCTCGTGGAGAAGCAGTTCATCTATTTTTCAGAGAGGAATAATTCACATGTACCTGTAGATTTGGTGTGTCCATGGGAAGAGGTGAGTTCAGGGTCTTCCTATGCTGACCCCCTTCACCTAATTTTATAAGGTTTTGTTCTTCTAATATTTTCTTTTTCTGTATTGAGCTTTTTCTTCTATTCCTAGTTTCTTAGTTGGGAGCTTAGATCATTGATTTAATACCCTTTTTCTTTTCTAAGTTAAGTATTTAATGTTATAAATTTCCCTTTAATCACTGCTTCTGTTATATTCCACAATTTTGATATATAGAGTTTTCATTTTCATTTGGTTTAAATTATTTTATAATTTCCCTTGTGACTTCCTTTCTAACCCTTCAGTGATTTGGAAATGAATTTTTTTTTTTTTTTTTTTTTTGCAGTACGTGGGCCTCTCACTGTTGTGGCCTCTCCTGTTGCGGAGCACAGGCTCCGGACACGCAGGCTCAGCGGCCATGGCCCATAGGCCCAGCTGCTCCACGGCATGTGGGATCTTCCCGGACCGGGGCACGAACCCGTGTCCCCTGCATCGGAAGGCAGACTTTCAACCACTGCGCCACCAGGGAAGCCCTAGAAATGAATTATTTAATCCCCAAATATTTTAGGCTTTAGCAGATGTTAGATTTGTATTAGTATTATTACAGATTATAGTCTAAGAAAACACTTCGTATAGTTTCTAGTCTTTTAAATTCATTAGTATTTTTCATGTCCCAGAATATTATTTATCTTGGTGAATGTCCCAAGTGTACATGAAAAGAATTTTTATTTTGATGTCATTGTCATGTTGTATAAATGTCAATTTAGTTCAGTTGGTTGATAGTGTTATTCAAACTTCCATACCTTTACTAATTTTCTCTCTACTCACTCTATTGATTGTGAAAAGAGATGTTGAAGTTTCCAACTATAATTGTGGAATTGTTTATTTCTTATTTTAGTTCTATCAGATTTCTGTCATTTATTTTGAAACTCTGTTATTAGATGTTATTTGGGAATCATGACATTTATTGGAGAATTGATTTGTCATCATTGTTTATGTCTCTTGTTATCCTTGGTAATATTCATTGTTTTGAAGCCTACTATTTCTCATATTAATATAGTCATTCCAGCTTTCTTTTGATTATTATTTGCATGGTATGGATTTTTACATTTTCTTTGAATTTTGGCATATATATGTCTTTATATTATAACTGAGTTTATTTTATACAACATATAGTTTAGCCTTTTTTATTCTTTACACAATCAGATAAGATCTGTCTTTAGATTGCTATTTAGATCATTTACTTTTTTATAACATCTTTATTGACTTATAATTGCTTTACAATGGTGTGTTATTTTCTGCTTTATAACAAAGTGAATCATCTATACATATACATATATCCCCAAATCTCCTCTCTCTTGCGTCTCCCTCCCTCCTTCCCTATCCCACCCCTTTAGGTGGTCACAAAGCACCGAGCTGATCTCCCTGTGCTATGCAGCTGCTTCCCTCTAGCTATCTATTTTACAGTTGGTAGTATATATAAGTCTATGCCACTTTCTCACTTCATCCCAGCTTACACTTCCCCCACCCCGTGTCCTCAAGTCCATTCTCTATGTCTGCGTCTTTATTCCTGTGCTGCCCCTAGGTTCCTCAGAAGCATTTTTTAAATAAATTTTTAGATTCCATATATATGTGTTAGCATATGTTATTTGTTTATCTCTTTCTGACTTACTTCATTCTGTATGACAGATTCTATGTCCATCCACCTCACTACAACTAACTTAATTTCGTTTCTTTTTATGGATGAGTAATATTCCATTATATATAGGTGCCACATCTTCTTTATCTTTTCATCTGTTGATGGACACTTAGGTTGCTTCCATGTCCTGGCTATTGTAAATAGTGCTGCAATGAACATTGTGGTGCATGAGTCTTTTTGAATTATGGTTTTCTCAGGGTATATGCCCAGTAGTGGGATTGCTGGGTTGTATGGTAGTTCTATATTTAGTTTTTTAAGGAACCTCCATACTGTTCTCCATAGTGGCTGTGTCAATTTACATTCCCAGCAACAGTGCAAGAGAGTTCCCTTTTCTCCACACCCTCTCCAGCATTTATTGTTTGTAGATTTTTTGATGATGGCCATTCTGACTGGTGTGAAGTGATACCTCATTGTAGTTTTGATTTGTATTTCTCTAATGATTAGTGATGTTGAGCATTCTTTCATGTGTTTGTTAGCAATCTGTATATCTTCTTTGGAGAAATGTCTATTTAAGTCTTCTACCCATTTTTGGATTGTGTTGTTTGTTTATTTGATATTGAGTAGCATGAGCTGCTTGGAAATTTTGGAGGTTAATCCTTTGTCGGTTGCTTCACTTGCAAATATTTTCTCCCATTCTGATGGTTGTCTTTTCATCTTGTTTATGGTTTCCTTTGCTCTGCAAAAGGTTTTAAGTTCATTAGGTCCCATTTGTTTATTTTTGTTTTTATTTCCATTTCTCTAGGAAGTGGGTCGAAAAGGATCTTGCTGTGATTTATGTCATAGGGTGTTCTGTCTATGTTTTCCTCTAAGAGTTTTATAGTGTCTTGCCTTACATTTAGGTCTTTAGCCAAAGCAATGAGAGAAGAAAAAGAAATAAAAGGAATCCAAATCAGAAAAGAAGAAGTAAAGCTGTCACTGCTTGCAGATAACATGATACTATACATAAAGAATCCTAAAGATGCTACCAGAAAACTTCTAGAGCTAATCAATGAATGTGGTAAAGTAATAGGATACAAAATTAATGGACCGACATCTCTTGCATTCCTATACACTAATGATGAAAAATCTGAAAGAGAAATCAAGGAAACACTCCCATTTACCATTGCAAAAAAAAAAAAGAATAAAATACCCAGGAATAAACCTACCTAAAGAGACAAAAGAGTTTTATGCAGAAAACTATAAGACACTGATGAAAGAAATTAAAGATGATATAGATGGATAGATATACCATGTTCTTGGATTGGAAGAATCAACATTATGAAAATGACTGTGCTACCCCAAAGCAATCTACGGATTCAATGCAATCCCTATCAAACTAGCAATGGCATTTTTCCCAGAACTAGAACAAAAAAATTCACAATTTGCATAGAAACACAAAATACCCTGAATAGCCAAAGCAATATTGAGAAAGAAAAACGTAGCTGTAGGCATCAGGTTCCCTGACTTCAGACTATAGTACAAAGCTACAGTAATCAAGGCAGTATGGTACTGGCACAAAAACAAAAATATAGATCAATGGAACAGGATAGAAAGCCCAGAGATAAACCCACACACATATGGTCACCTTATGTTTGATAAAGAGGCAAGGATATACAGTGGAGAAAAGTCAGCCTCTTCAATAAGTGGTGCTGGGAAAACTGGACAGCTACATGTAAAAGATTGAAATTAGAACACTCCCTAACACCATACACAAAAATAAACTAAAAATGGATTAAAGACCTAAATGTAAGGCCAGACACTATGAACCTCTTAGAGGAAAACATAGGAAGGACACTCTTTGACATAAATCACAGCAAGATATTAAAGATCATTTAAAGATCATTTACTTTTAATGCAGTGATTTATATCAAAATCTTTAGATCATTTTATTACTCATTTCTTTTTTTGCTTTCTGTTTTTTGTCCCTCTGTTCCCTCTTTATTATTTTTGATTATATAAATAAATTTTAGCATTTCATTTTAATTTATATACTGCTTTTTGGTGATATACTTTTTTTTATTGTTTCAGTGGTTGCTTTAGGGATTACAACATACATGTGCCTAGCCTTTTACAGCCTATTTAGTTTAATATTTTAGTACTTCACATTAAACTTACGTCTTAAAAACATCTAAGACTGTTTACCATTACCACTCTCCTTTATTTTATAGTTGTCAAATATATTACATCTATATACAATAAAAATCTACTGAAAATGTGGTAATTTTTATTTTTAATATTTATTTGTATATTTAAGGAACTTAAGAAAAAATAGTCATATATTTAGCCAAATATTTACCACCCGAGTCATGGAGCTCCCTAATTGAGTTTCACCAGTGGAAATGGCACAAAAAGAAAGGTAAAAATCAAATATGGGTACCCGCTGCCCTCTTCGGAACAGGCAGTCTCATTTTCTTTATTCCTATGGCTAGAAAGATGGGATTTCAATTGGAGATTTAGCTGACAGCATGCCTACTGCTCCATAGCCTCATGACTGGAGAGTTCCCTCAAAGCAAAGCTGTAAAAGAAACAAAAATAATGAGAACCTCACCCACATACCAGGTGGTTCTCTATTTTTTGACTTTTATCTACAATTTACTTGTAAGTGTCCTCAGAGAGTTGATTTTTTGCATCAACTTGTCCAGTTGCTTAGCAGGAAGGACAGGCTAAAGAGGGCATACTTGGCTGAAAGGAACATAATTCCATGTAGTTTTTCCTGTGATGATAAGAAGGGTTACGACAAAATGAAAAATTGTAAATTAGAGTTCTATGTGACGTATTTGATTTCATAAAATCTTTGGATTCATGCAATAAACTAATTATACAAACTTTATGGAAATTTAATAAAAAATATAAGATTTAAATTGAAATGTACTGTGTGAGGAAAATTAGCCTCTTTTTTGAATTACTAGGAACCAGATAAACTGGAATTACGTAACTCTATAGAAAAAGCTTCTTCTTGAACTTAACTTTCTTTCTTTTTAAAATATTTATTTGTTTATTTATTTATGTATTATTTTTGGCTGTGTCAGGTCTTAGTTGCAGCACACGGGATCTTCATTGTGGCAGGTGGGATCTTTCATTGTGGTGTGGGCTCTTCGCTGTGGCATGGCTTCTCTCTTGTTGTGGCATGTGGATTTTCTCTCTCTAGTTGTGACACGTGACTCCAGAGCACATGGGCTCTGTAATTTGCAGCACACAGGCTCTCTAGTTGAGGCATGTGGGCCCAGTAGTTGAGGTATGTGGGCTCAGCAGTTGTGGCGCATGGGCTTATTTGTCCTGCAGCATGTGGGATCTTAGTTCCCTGACCAGGGATTGAACCCACATCCCCTACATTGGAAGGTAGTTTTTTTTTACCACTGGACCGCCAGGGAAGTCCCGAACTTAACTTTCAGATAAACTGGATATTATGTGAATCTATAGAAAAAGTTTCCCTAGAACTTTCTGAGTAAATTTTACTGCTATGATATTTATCACATAGTTATTTTAAAAATTATCTTTACTAAAAAATACAGATGAGAAATAAAATGACACATGTAAATGGAGTTTTCATGATTTGACAGAAACTGATTCTGGCCCTTCAATATTTTATTTATTTGTTTTTTAAATGATGTAGGAAGTACAGTGAAATTCCAGAAGGATCAGGGTTTAGGATTAAACTTTTGAAGGGAAGAGGTACAACAAACATAAATGCTCGTCATTTATAAAAGAGTGATTGACCTCCGTAAACCTTGTTTACATCATCTCTAAAAATAGGATAATAACTTTCCTCTTTGTTAGATTTGTTTGGCAGGTTATATAAGATAGCATTTACAAAGCACCTCACCGTGTTTCTAGTGCATGATGCTCAGTAAATGGCAATTGATGTCATTATTATATTCCAGTATTATATCACATGCTAGGGAAATGAACCATAATGAAAACACAATATCAAGTCTCAAGAAACCGAGTAGGGAAACATGCTAGTGAAAAAACATTACGTAACCACAGTGTAACCAGATTATTGAATTATAACACAATAATTGTAGAAACTTTAATATAACACATGTCACTGAATGTGAAGGTAGAAAAGAAAGGCCATTGCCTTGTGTATATTACCTCATACTATCCACATAAAGTTTTTCTTAAATATGAAAAAAAAAAGGAAAATGTTAAAAAAAAATGAGAGCTCCTCGATGCTGGGGTAAGAAAAATTTCCAAGATACATTGTTATGAAGCTATAGAGATATAAATGATTGTATATTGATTATGCTGCCTTTTGAGTAAAATGAAATATACTCATGCAAACATGTATGATTATTATTGGAAAGATAATGTAAAAAAAAACATAAACAGTTTTTATCCTTGAGGAAAGATACTGCGTTACTGGGTTATAGGAACAAAAGGGAGATTTGCTTTTCAATGTAAATCTTTAAAAATATTTTCCATTTTTTAGATTATGTCTATTTAGAATTTTAATAACATAGTGAAAACATAATATTGGAAAATTTTGTTGACAAAGTATTTTGATGTAAAATGTATATAGAGTAGTCATTCAATAAAGGTTAACTAATTTTTTAAATCAACCTAATTAATGGTTAGTGTCATTTAATTAAAGAGTTCCTTCTAAAGATCCATCAGTCAGTCAAACTTCTTATTTATTACTATCACCATTCCAAAATTCTTGGTGAATTTCTGGAACTCCCTTAGGGTGTCAGAAATATTCATTGATCTACATAGAAACCAAACATATTTATCAAGTGTCTTCCAATTTTCCAATATTTCTACAATTCCTTCCATTTTTCCTATAGTTTGCTAAGCTCAGAATGACATTCTCTGCTTCCTTTATGACTATCCTACACTTGAGTGAAGTGGGGGGTTTCTGAGGCTCATAAACCCAAGGGCTCTACATCAGTTAACCTTGCACAGTTAACCATGCATCTCTCCATCTAGGTCACCTGGACTCTGAGACTGAGATCATCCCTGTCATTCTTGCTGCTCAAACACATACACTGGATCTCTTAGACTTTTCCAACATTTTAGCTTGGTTTATTTCACATTACAACATGGCATAAACCTGTTTTATATATGTGTATTTTCTCAAAAAAATGTATATATATATATATATTTTTTAATTTCAAACTGAAGTTCTTTGGGGCCTCCTATAGCACTTGCTATTTTTAAGTAAGTTGTTAAACAATAGGAGTTTGTAGCAGACACAGCAGGTTGCCTATTAAATACCCATTTTCTCTTTGTGCTTACTAAGAGAACCCCAGTTCTAATTAGGGTGGCATTATACTTTGCTAAAAATATGCATTCTTCCAGCCTATCTGGCTGCTAGGTATGCCAATATTGCACAGTTCCGGACTGGGCCACACCTCAGTCATTCAGGGATCCAGGCAAATATTTTTGTGGGCCTCTCTCTATAAATTGTTTGATGAAAAATATATTACAGACTTCCAGTGTGATACATTAGACATATTTTTCCTATTTCTCCTGGTGAATGCAACTGAAAATCCTGGTTATTATATAAAACAAACATAGAAAGATGCTAAATGGTGAAGAAAAGTAGACAGCCTGGCTAGGAATATTGGTATTGGAGGGATGGCGAGGTAGTAGTTTCCTGGGTTTTCTTTTTTTCTCATATATCCCAGACTGTGAAGCCAGCAACCTGGAAATATCAGTGGGCACAGATTTAAGAAAAATAAATTAAAAATAAACAACAAGAAAAGCCTGCTTTCTTTGCTAAAGGACCAAGAAAAAGGCAGCCTAGCAGGACAGAAACTTTTGGAAATAACCACTGTACTCCAGCCAAACACCACAGGAAAAGAAAACAAAAAAGCAAAACAAAACAAAGCAAAAAACAGGAATTCCACTCTCAACTCCACCAGGAAAACTGAGTGGAAATCCAAAATTGTACAAGGAGTCCCAAACTCCTAGTCAGGGTGATGTCAGAGAAGACATAGTAGAGAGCCAGCACTCTCATCACCAAGGAGTCTTAATAAGCTTACCCCTCTGTTCAGACTAAGTGGATACCATGATACCATATGGGAACTGTACACATTACCCATAGGTAACAAGAAGGCTCTTCCCTGCCTGCTTGGAGGGATGTTGGAGGATGTCTTATGGAGAGTCAAATGTTTACTAACACTTAGTGAGAACAGTGCTACCTTCTCCATGGTATCAGTGGAGGCCACATGCAGAACAGTAAAAAGGCTTCTCTGCCCTTTCCTAGCCAGATTGATATAAGTGGCTGCTTAGATGGGAATTTGGTCTACATAAGAATCCCTCAGGAATCCATTAAAAAAAAAAAGAAATCTCAGGTATTAATAATGAGTCCAGCAAGACCTCAAGACATAAGATCAACACATAAAAGTTAATTGCATTTTTATATACTAGCAATAAACTTGTGGAATCCGAAAATAAAAAGGCAATACCATTTACAACGATTCAAAAGAAAAAATCACAGAGGTTTAAATCTAACAAAACTTGTAAACTAAAAACTATAAAATGCTAATGAAGGAAACAAAACAGGATCTAAATGATGAGATACATTTTGTCTCAAAATTGACCTAAATAAATGATGAGACATACCATGGATTGAAGGACTCAACATAGTAAAGATGTCAACTCTTTGCAAATTATCAAGTTTAATATAACTCCTATCAAAATCTGAGCAAGTTTCTTTTGTTTGTTTATTTTTTGGATATAGGACAGTTTATTCTAAAATTTCTATGGAAATTCAAAGGAACTAGAATAGCCATTATTCTGAAAAAGTGGAATAACAGGGTTATTTAAGATTTATTACATAGCTTCAGGAGTCAAGACTGTGTAGTATTCACAATGGGATAGACAGACACATATATTGAGCAGAGTAGAGAATTCAGAAACAGATCCATACACATACAACCAATGGATTTTTGACAAAGGTGAAAAGACTTTTCAACTATTTCTGCTGGAGCAGTGGATATTCACAGTAAAAAATTATATCTCAAGCTTGAACCTCAAAACTTACACAAAAAAATTAACTCAAAATGGATGATAGATTTAAATGTACAATTGTAAAAACATAAAACTTTTAAGACATAACATAGGAAAAAATATTCTAGACTTAGGGCATTAACCACAATCCATTAATGAAACAATAGATATCTGACTTTATCAAAATTAAAAACCTAATCCAATTAGGAAATGGGAAAAGAAATGAAGAGACATTTCATTGAAGAGGATTCATAGATGGTAAATAAGAACAGGAAAAGATGTTCAACATCATTAGCCATTAGAGAATGGCAAATTTATACCACAATGAGATACCACCACAGACCTTGTAGAACAACTAAAATTATCAAGAATGACTATATACAAAATGCTGGCAAGGATACAGAGAAACTGGCTTTCTCATACATTGCTGGTGGGAATGTGAAATAGCAGTACCATTCTGGAAAATACTTTGGCAGTTTCTTAAAAACAATATTAAACTTACACTTAACATGTGACCAACAATTATACTACTGGGCAGTTATCCCAACAAAATGAAATCTATGTCCACATAAAAACTTATACATGATTGTTCATAGCAGTTCTATTTGGAGTAGCCAAAGCTAGAAACAACCCATAAGTGAATGGTTAAACATCTGTGATACCCTGGAATTCTTTTGTTTTTTAATGCCTTTTTATATTTATTTATTTTTTGGCTGCATTTGGTCTTAGTTGTGGCATGCGGACTCTTCGTTGTAGCGCACAGGCTTCTCTCTAGTCGTGGCACACAGGCTTTGTTGCCTCCTGACATGTTGGATCTTAGTTCCTTGACCAGGGATTAAACAGTGTCCCTTGCATTGCAAGATGGATTCTTAAGCACTGGACCACCAGGGAAGTCCCTGTGATACCCTGGAATTCTACTTAGAAATAAAGTGGACTGAACTGTTGATGCATCCACCAACTTGAAAGTATCTCAAGGGCATTGTGTTGAATGAAAAAAGCCAGTCTCAAAATGGTCAAAATGTGTCATTCTATTTATATAACATTCTCGAAACAACAAAATTATAGCGATGGCAACAGATTAGTGTTTGCCAAGTTATGAGATGTTGGGGGAAGAGTGTGTGTTTGACAATAAAGAGATATTATGAGGGAAACTTTTCTGGTGATGGAATAGTTCGATGTCTTGACATAGTGTGGTGGTGGTTACATGAACATACGCATGTAATGAAAAGAAACCCCTGTTCATTCCTGAGCTTTCTCCTCTGCTCCTTTGTTTTAAAAATAGGAGTTTTGCATGGGAACCTAATACATAGTTTGTATCTCTAAAATGCTCTGCTTTCAGTGTTGACTTCACCTGATTTCATCTTTGACATGTGCTGCTTCCCTTTATGAGGTTAAGTTGCTGTTGTTTTTCCGTTTGTTCACTGCCATATCCCCTGGTTGTAGAACATATTAAGAAAACACAATAAAATTTTCAATGACTGGATGCATAAATATGTATCAACTAATTAAGGAATTAGACAAAATTTTTGATAGATTCTAACAAAATGTAAGATGCTTTTTATTGGGTCTCTGGAGGATACACAGGTGTCAAAGAAAAACAGAGGTGAATGGCTTCACCACCACTTGTTTTCTTTTTCTTTTAACGTGACTATGTTTTTTAAAAATTTTTTTATTGAAGTATCTTTGACTTACAATGTTGTACCCTTTTTTTTTTTTGGCAGTATGAGGGCCTCTCACTGCTGTGGCCTCTCCCGTTGCGGAGCACAGGCTCCGGACGCACAGGCTCAGCAGCCATGGCTCACGGGCCTAGCCATGCTCTGCGGAATGTGGGACCTTCCCGGACCGGGGCACGAACCTGTGTCCCCTGCATAGGCAGGCAGACTCTCAACCACTGCGCCACCAGGGAAGCCCTGTTGTACACTTTTTAAATTAAGTAATCCATTGATTGATTGAGTCATTGTACATTTGCTTGATTTCTATAATAAACATTTACAGGACAGCTAATATTGTTTAATTAAACAGGAATGTATTTTGAGCATTACAAGTTACAAAGAACTACAGTGAGATAAACTTCTAATTCTGGAGTTTGGGAAGAAAAAGTGAGGCTGAAACAAAAGGAATATATATTTTTTAAAAATAAGAATGTGGAGAAATGGGAGGAAGGAAGCAGGAAAAAGAAAAACTGAAATACACGAGGTGTAATGGTAGACACCTGGTCCAATGCCCACCCTCATCTTGGTCATCCATAATAACCCTTACATAATGAACAGCTTGTATGTAACAACATAAGAGATGCATTCTGCAGGACATGATTCAGTACAATGAAAATAAAATAAAGGCACTTAGTTCAATGATGTTCAAGGAGAAACTGACGGTTCTGCATTGTGCCATGTTGTGATATGCTTGTAGCAGGGACAATAAAAAACAGGGAGAAAAGATGAGTAAGAAATGAAGTTAATTAAAAATACATGTCATATCCAGATGAATTGATTTAAATCATCCAAGTTGTACAATAACAATTTTAAACATGCAACTATTTATAGAATATTATATTTATTAACCCATCCTAAGAAATCTAACAAAGATGACTTTTCCAATCAAAGGCCAAGGGAAACTTTAACTGTTTTATATTGGTAAAAGGTTGTCATAGAAAATTAAACATGAAACTATAAAATTAAATTTTTCTAAATACCAGAATACCAGAAAACTAAACAAAACAGTAAAGAAAAAAAGTAATACTTGAAGGATCAACCAGAAATTAATAAAAATCATTACATTGAGGGGATAGGTGGGAACAGGGTAAAAGAGAGAGAACTAGACATACGATTTACATATTACTTTTTATAGTTTCATGTTTTGAAGCATATAAATTATTTACAATTTTAAAAATAAAAATTAAATTATGAAGATGAAATTGGAAAATAAGAGACCTACGTGTGTAAAACAGATAATAAAACTACAGAAAAGAAAAATTAACCTAACAAAATTTTTGCTGATTTTTTAAGTATTTAATTTTGAAATCATTTTAGATTTACAGAGAAGTTACAAAATAGTATTTCTTTTCCCCCACTTCCCCTAGTGTTTTCTCATATAATAATCATATATTTACAAAAACTGTGAAAATAATATTGTCAGAATACTATCAACAGTTTTATTCAAATTTCACAGGTTTTTCTATTTATGCCCTTTTTCATAGAATCCAATCCATGATACCCATTGCAGTTTGCCTTCATGACTCTGTATTCAAGGTTAATGTGTGACGTTTTTTTGGTCTTCCCCTGTTTTTCATGACCTTGTCAGTTTTGAAAGGTACTGGTCAGCTATTTTTTACAATATCCTTCAATTTGGGTTTGTTTAAGTTTGTTTGTTTGGGTTTACAAACTTAAACTTTGTTTAAGTTGGGTTTGTCATGATTCAACTGAAACTATGGATTTTGGGGAAGAACTCACAAACGTCAAGTGCCCTCCTTGCTGTATCAAACAGGGGGTATATGATCTCAGTATGAGTTAATTATGGTGATATTGATATTGAACACTTGGTTAATGTGGTACCTGCCAAGTTTCTCTACTGAAAAAAAAAATATTTTTCTCTTGCCAGAAGCTATTTGTTACAAGTGAGATACAGTCCACACCCAAGAGGAGTGAATTAAACTTCATTTTTAGAGGGATGGTTACCAAACAATTAGTGGACATACATTAAAATCAACACATCAATTAATAGATAATTTTAAGGGATATTTGGATTCTATTCAAATAGCCTTTTTCTTCATCATAAAGTTTCCCACACTTTTTATAACATTCATCAGTGCATTTTGCCTGCAGCAGTAATTACAGTGATTTTCTGTATCCCTCACTCATTCTCCATTTATAACTGGGACTTTTTCTCCAGGCAATGCATCCCTTCTCCCCATTCATTTATTTACTTATGCTACTATTTATTTATATCAGCATCAACTCCCTGATACTTGTTTTGTTATTTTGATTATAATTCAATTATTATTTATATTGCTACTCAGACTGTTCCAATTTCAACCACTATGAGCTGTCTCACATGTCTCTTTTTTTTTCTTTCCTACATTCTAGAACTAGATGTGCCAGACTCATATTTTCCTTGCTCATTTGCTAATTAGCCATTTCTCTAAATAGTTCAGTTCCTTTTATTGGTGAATAGTGTTTAGAAACCAAATCTGTGCCCCAAGTTTTGCTCACTACTATTTTGTTATATCTGTTTCTAGACCACCTCTGCAGAGAGATCATGGGTCATTTTACATACATATAACATGCATGTAATTTTAACATGTTATATGTATGTGAAATATAACATGTATATAAAAAACCATGTAGACAGATCTTTATTTATATCTCTATATGTATGTAGAACAAAATAAACTGGCGTGCATGCTGATTTCTGATTCTAATCCAGTACCACAGTATTTGTTCTAGCCTCCTCCTCCCTTGTTTATTTATAACTTTTATGTAATAGGATACCTGGCTCCCTTTTTCCATAATTTATTTGCTGATTTGATCATTTCTGGTATACATGCAAAGCATTTTCAAAACTTCTAACCCATATCCCTGTGAGAAACAAAGTTACCTATTAAGCAGAGAGTTTATGTACAGTTGTTTTTATTGTCTGTCTTATAGAACACAGTCAAAACACTCTTTTCCAAAGTTACCAAACCAGCTCCTTTTTACTTACCTCCCCATGGCACATGTGGATGTGCCATGCACGTACAAAGAGCAGATTCACTTGTCACAGTTCACTTTTTTTTTTTGGTGGTACGCGGGCCTCTCACTGTTGTGGCCTCTCCTGTTGCGGAGCACAGGCTCCGGACACGCAGGCTCAGCGGCCATGGCTCACGGGCCCAGCCGCTCCGCGGCATGTGGGATCTTCCCGGACCGGGGCACAAACCCATGTCCCCTGCATCGGCAGGCAGACTCCCAACCACTGCGCCACCAGGGAAGCCCACAGTTCACATTTCATCCTGGGATTCCACAACACCCTGGTTAATTTCTTAAATTTTGCATAAAGTTCACCCTTTTCTTGGTTTTAAAAATGTATAGAGTCATTTGCCTACCACCTTGGTACCATAAAAATGGTTCATTCAATCACACAAAAATCTCCTTCTGTGATCTCTGTTGAAATCTCTTTCCATTTCCCTGACCCTTGGTGACAACTGATCTTTGTTTCTGTTGGTTATGGTTGTACCTTTCCAGAATACCAGATAAAGGGGATCACACAATACCTATCACAGCACTGCTCAATTTATATTTCTCTAAATGATTCACATACTCCACAGCACGAACAGCAAGGCTTTGGAGCTTGCTCTTTCACTCATCAAATGCATTTACCAATATAACTGTGTAGATTAATAAAAATGTATTTGTCTATTCTTTTTTATTGCTGACTGGTGTTTTGTTGTATGGATGTACCACAGTTTGTATATATGTTCACTTGCTGAAAATCATCTAGGTTGTTTCCAGTTTTTGGTCATTATGAATAAAGCTGTTATAAATGCTTTCAGATAGGTCTTGGTATGCATACGTTTTAGTTCACTTGGAAAGAAATTCAGGGGTGGGTGACTTCCCTGGTGGCACAGTGGTTAAGAGTCCACCTGCCAATGCAGGGAATATGGGTTAGAGCCCTGGTCCGGGAAGATCCCACATGCTGCAGAGCAACTAAGCCCGTGTGCCACAACTACTGAGCCTGCACTCTAGAGCCCATGAGCCACAACAAATGAGCCCATGTGCCACAACTACTGAAGCCCAAGCACCTAGAACCCATGCTCTGCAACAAGAGGAGCCACCTCAATGAGAAGCCCACACACCGCAACGAAGAGTAGCCCCTGCTCGCCACAGCTAGAGAAAGCACGGGGTGCAGCACTGAAGACCCAACTCAGCCAAAAGTAAATAAGTAAATTAATTAATTAATTAAAAAATAAAAATAAGAAACAATTTAGAGGTGGTATTGCTGGGTCCTATGGTAAGTGTAAATGTAACTTTATAAGTAATTGTCAAATTATTTTCTAAAATGACAGTGACATTTTCCACTGGAACCAGAACTGAGTAAGAGTTTATGTTGCTCTGCAACCTCACCAGCATTTGATGTTGTGAATGTTTTATGTTGTTGTATCTTTTGTTTTCTTTTGCTTTTGCTGCTTTAGTTGGTGTCTATGACATTTACTTGGAATTTAAATTTACATTTCCCTAATGATAAATGGTGCTGAGAATCAATTAACATAGTTATCTTCCACACAAATTTAATTGTTGGTGAAGTGTTTGTCCAATTTTTAGTGAGTTGTTTACTTTTTTATTGTTGGGATTTAGGTTTTTAAGACAATATTCTAGATATGTCTTTTTTAAGATATAACTTGCAAATGTTTTCTCCCAGTCTTGGCTTTTCTTTTCAACTGTAACAATTTCTTTTAAAGAGTAAAATCTCCTAAATTTGATACATCCAGCTTGTCATTTTTTTTCTCTTATGGATAATGCTTTTGTTTTGATAACTTATTGTCAAATTCAAGGTCATCAGATTTGCTCTCATAATTTCTTTAGGGTTTCTATAGCTGAATGCTTTGCATTTACGTCTATGATCAATTATGAGTGAAGTTTTGTATAATATGTGAAATATAAGCCAAAGATGTTTGCTTTATTTATATTTACTCACTTATTGCATATAGATGTCCAATTATTCTAGTAACAGTTGCTGAAAATAGTACATTTCCTCTGTTAAACTGTCTTGGCACCTTTATCATAAATCTGTTCACTATTTTTGTGGGTCAAATTCTGGGCTCCTTATTCTGTTCTACTTAATCTATGGATCTATCCTTTCACCAAAGCCATAATCTTTATTATGGTAGCTTCATATTAATACCTATGGAAGGATAGTGTGGGTCCCGAATACTTGTTTTCCTTTTAGAATTATCTGACTATTTTAGTTTCTTTGCCTTCCCATGTATACTTTAAAATTGGTTGTTAAAGTGCACACAAAAAATTGTAGGAATTTGAATAGTAGTCTACTACTCCTCTAGATCAAATTGGAGATAATTGACATTTTAACAATATTGTATCTTCTATCTCATAATTATGGTACATTTCTCAATTTTAAAAAATCTTTGCATTCTTTTCAAATATTTTATGGGTTGTTAATATTTTTTCTTACAAGTATAGTGAAAGTGATAGGTGGAAGCATGTATTTGAGCATGGTTTAAACTACAAATTCAAATTTTAAAAATAATTATAGATAATTCAGGTTACCTATTTCTTCTTGAGTTTCTAACTTGTGTATTTTAAGGATTTCTTCCATTTCATTGAATTTATTGAACTTATGGACATAGAATTGTGTGTAGTATTTAATTCTTACCCTTTGAATATCTGTATGGTTAGTATTGATATCTTTTCTTTTCTTCTTGATATTTGAAATTTGTGTCTTTATCTTTTTTCCTGGTCAACCTTGGTAGAAGTTCATACATTGTATTGATTCTTTCAAACATTTTATCTATTGTTTTGTTTTGAATTTCATGTATTTTTGCTCTTGTTTTTATTGTCTACTTGCTCTGAATTTAATTTGCTTTTCTTTCTCCTATTTCTTAAGGTAAATGCCTAGGTTATTTACTTTAAATTGTGTTTTTTTTCTACTATAGTAATTTAGTGCATGCAGTTTTCCTCTAAGCACTGCTTTACCTGAAGTTCAAATAGTTTGACATGATATATTTTCATTTCATTAAGTTCAAACTAAATTTTATTTCCCTTGAGAGATTCTCTTTGACTTATGAGTTATTTTAAAGTGTGTCACTTAATTTCCAACTGTTTGGGGATTTTTCAGATATGTTTCTGCTATGATTTCTATTTTAATTCTGTTATGAACTAAAAATTAATTCATATCATTTAATTCCTTTCAGATTTGCTACAATTTGTTTCATGGCTCACAGTATCAACTATATGGATCCATGTTTTTTGTACATTTAAGAAGATTGTTACAGAGAGAAGAGTATAGCAACCTCCAAATATACTGTGCATATGTCTATATCACTTTTCAGATCTATTATAGGAATCATATACGAAGCTTTATTGTTAGGTATGTACAACAATTTAGTATTGTCATATATTCTTGAAGAATTGACCTACTTATCAATATGTTCATTTCATGTCATTCACTGTATGAATCCAAGTTTCTGATCTATATTATATTCCTTCTCCCTGTACAACTTCCTTAAGCCTTCTTTGTAGAGTAGCCTACTGTTAGTGGATTTCCTAAGATTTTTTTTCTTTATTTGTCTTAGAAAATCTTTATTTTTCCTTAATTTTTTAAGACTACCTTCTTTGGATATATGATTCTGGATTGACAGTGTTTTTTCCTTCAGTACTTAATTTTTTAAAAAATTTCTTCTTACATAAGTTATGACTATAAGTTACTTGTAATTCTTATTCCATCCCATTGTAAATAATGAATCCAACTCCATTATATTTCAAGAATTTTTCTTCATTTTCTAGTAGTCTGAATATGTCTATGCAAAAAATATTATGTTTATTTTTCTTAGCGTTCTATTAACTTTTTGAATTTCTGGTTTAGAATCTACATTAATTTTGGAAAAATTTGGGGTAGTTTCTTTAATATTTCTTCTGTTCCATTTTCTTTTCTTCTTTGGGGATTCCAACTACATGGATTTTAGGATGGTTTATATAGCTCTTGTGTACTGCTTTTCACCTATGTTATCTTTACTTTTTACATTGAGTAATTTCTATTGACCTATCCCTTAATTTCAATAACTCTTTTCTTAGCTGTATTGAATCTATTGATGATTCTGTCAAAAGACTATCACATTACAGATTTTTAAAAAATTCTTTCTTATAATATCTATCCCTCTTACCAATTTATGTCTTAATTTTGTTCCAATGATGGTGTTATTTCTTCATACTCTGTTTCATCCTGTAGTTTTTCCCTCTAGGTTTAATTTTGTTTAATTATTAAAAGCTGGACATGTGGTAGAGAACATTAGATACCATTATGATTGAAGTTAAGCTAGCCTTTCTTTTTCCCAGGGCTTTAGTATGGAAATTTATATTAATATTCAGTATAATCAGTAGTTCAGCTGAGTGTAAAATTTGAGATTGATCACATTATCCTAAGTGCACTCCAGGCTTCATATGCTGCTTGTGATTTATTTGTGTTATCTGTGCTCATGATACCTTGTGTTAGTTTGTGGACTAATTTGTCAGAGAATTTGTATCAAAGTTTTCTTCCTTCTTATCTTTGAGCATCTTTGCTTTGCTTTGGATTTTTCTTTTATATTGCTTCTCAAATAGAATTGACCTGTTGCTTTTCCCAAAGCTGCATTCACAGTAACTTTTTCTTGTTATTTCCTTTATTTCTTGCCAATGTGGTGGTGTGGCACAGAGAAGCATTCTGTGGTATTTTTACCAAGTCTTAAATTAAGGCAGGCACTGTGAAACTTTGGGCTTGTGGCATTTGAGCACACTCTTACCCCTCCCTCAGTTGGGATGCTGGTCATAGCATATATTCCTGCATTGCCTTGTGGGTAGAGTTTTCTTATTTTTCTTTCCCTATTCACCATACCTTAATGGCAATGTGTTTCCTCTGGATCCCCAAGCTACTATTTTTATTTTAGCTTTCCTCTGCAGAGTAAGGTTTTTGGTTCACAGATAGAAACAAGATTGATCTGGGCTGAAATCCACTCCCAGCCATCATGGTGAGAGAATCTTTCTCAAAATTCTTACCAATTTTCCCTTTAAGAGAAAACCTATGAGAGGATCAAATTCCTCTTTATCCAAGGTCTCCATGTGAGCCAACAATTGGGCTTTAGCAATTTATTAAAAATTTCTAGGGGGATAGCTTCAAGATGGCGGAGGAGTAAGACATGGAGATCACCTTCCTCCCCACAAATGCATAAAAAATACATCTACATGTGGAACAGCTTCTAGAGAACACCTACTGAACACTGGAAGAAGATCTAAGAGTTCCCCAAAAGTGAGAAATTCCCCACGTACCTCGGTAGGGCAAAATAAAAAAGGAAAAAGAGAGACAAAGAATAGGGATGGGGCCTGCACCTCTGGGAGGGTGCTGTGAAGGAAGAAAAGATCCACACGCTAGGAAGCCCCTTCACTGGCAGAGATGGGGCGTGAGTGGGAGGGAAATTTTGGAGCCACAGAGGAGAATGCAGCAACAGGGGAACAGAGAGCAAAGTGGAGAGATTCCCACACAGAGGATTGGTGCCAACCAGTTCTCACCAGCCTGACAGTCTTGTCTGCTCAGCCACCGGGATGGGTGGGGGTTGGGACCTGAGGCTCCGGCTTTGGAGGTCAGATCCCAGGGAGAAGACTGGGGGTGGCTGCGTGAACACAGCCTGAACGGGTTAGTGCACCAGAGCTAGCCAGGAGGGAGTCCAGGAAAATGTCTGGAACTGCCTAAGAAGCAAGAGACCATTGTTTCAGGGTGCATGAGGAGAGGGGATTCAGAGCACCACCTAAATGAGCTCCAGAGATGGACGCGAGCTGTGGCTATCAGTGCAGACACTAGAGATGGGTATGAGACATTAAGGTTGCTGCTGAAGCCACTAGGAAGCCTGTGTGCAAGGACAGGTCACTATCCACACAACCACTTCCACCCGGAAGTCTGCAACCCACCACTGCCAGGGTCCTGTGATCCAGGGACAGGTTCCCCGGGAGAACACACGGCACGCCTTAGGCTATTACAACGTCATGCTGGCCTCTGCTGCTGCAGGTTCGCCCTGCATTCTGTACCCTTCCCTCCCCACTGCCTGAGTGAGCCAGAGCCCCATAATCAGCTGCTACTTTAATTCAGTCCTGACTGGGAGGGGAAAAGACGCCTTCAGGTGACCTACACGCAGAGGTGGGGCCAAATACAAAGCTGGACCCCAGGAGTTGTGCGAACAAAGAAGGGAAAGGGAAATCTCTCCCAGCAGCCTCAGGAGCAGCAGATTAAATCCCCACAATCAACTTGATGTACCTGCATCTGTGGAATACCTGAGTAGACAATGCAACATCCCAAAATTGAGGTGGTGGACTTTGGGATCAACTGTAGACTGGGGTTTGCTTTCTGAGTCTAATTTATTTCTGTTTTATGTTTATCTTAGTTTAGTATTTAGAGCTTATTATCATTGGTAGATGTGTTTATTGATTTGGTTGCTCTCTTCCTTTTTTTAAATATATATATATTATTTCATTTTTCTCCTTCTGTGAGTGTGTATGTGTATGCTTCTTTGTGTGATTTTGTCTGTATAGATTTGCTTTTACCATTTGTCCTAGGGTTCAATCTATCTGCTTTTTTTTTTGGTATAGTTTTCAGCGCTTGTTATTATTGGTGGATTTGTCTTTTGGTTTGGTTGCTCTCTTTCTTTTTTTTTTTTTTTTTTTACTACTTTTGTATTTTTTGATTTTTAATAATATTTTTATTTTTTTACTTTAATAATTTATTATATTTATCTTTCTTTCTTTCTTTTTTTTTTCTCCCTTTTCTTCTGAGGTGGGTGGCCTACAGAGTCTCAGAGTCTTGGTACTCCAGGAGGGAGAGCCGAGTTCAGGACATTGATCCACCAGTGACTTCCTGGATGCATGTAATATGAACTGGCGAAAGCTCTCTCAGAGATCTCCATCTCAATGCTAAGACCCAACTCCACTTGACAACCAGCAAGCTACAGTGCTGGACATCTTATGCCAAACAGCTAGCAAGAGAGAAACACAACCCTGTCCATTAGCAGAGAGGCCACCTAAAATCATAATAAGTTCACAGACACCACAAAACACACCACTGGACGTGGTTCTGCCCACCAGAAAGCCAAGATCCAGCCTCATCCACCAGAACACAGGCATTAGTCCCCTCCACCAGGAAGCCTACACAACCCACTGAACACACCTTACCCACTGGGGGCAGACACCAAAAACAACAGGAATGGCAAACATGAAGCCTGTGAAAGGAGACCTCAAACACATTAAGTTAACCAAAATGAGAAGACAGAGAAATACAAAGCAGATGAAGGAGCAAGGTAAAAAAACCACCAGACCAAACAAATGAAGAAGAAATAAGAGTCTACCTGATAAAGAATTCAGAGCAATGATATTAAAGATGACCCAAAATCTTGGAAATAGAATGGTGAAAATACAAGAAATGTTTAACAAGGAACTAGAAGAACTAAAGAGCAAACAAACAATGATGAACAACAAAATAAATGAAATTAAAAATTCTCTAGAAGCAATCAATAGCTGAATAACAGAGGCAGAAGAACGGATAAGTGACCTGGATAAGAGTGGAAATAACTACTGCAGAGCAGAATAAAGAAAAAAGAATGAAAAGAATTAAAGACAGTCTCAGAGACTTCTCAGACAACATTAAACACACCAACATTGGAATTATAGGGGACCCAGAAGAGGAACAGAAAAAGAAAGGGACTGAGAAAATATTTGAAGAGATTATAGTTGAAAACTTCTCTAATATGGGAAAAGAAATAATTAATCAAGTCCAGGAAGTGCAGAGAGTCCTATACAGGATAAATCCAAGGAGAAACATGCCAACACATATTAATTAAACTATCAAAAATTAAATACAAAGAAAAATATTAAAAGTAACAAGGAAAAAACAACAAAAAACATAAAAGGGAATCCCCATGATGTTAACAGCTGATCTTTCAGCAGAAACTCTGCAAGCCAGAAGGGAGTGGCAGGACATATTTAAAGTGATGAAAGAGGAAAACATACAAGCAATGTTACTCTACCCAGCAAGGATCTCATTCAGATTCAACAGAAAAATTAAAAACTTTACAGACAAGCAAAAGCTAAGAGAGTACAGAACTACCAAACCAGCTTTACAACAAATGCTAAAGCAACTTTTCTAGGCAGGAGACACAAGAGAAGGAAAGGCTTACAATAACAAACTCAAAACAGTTAAGAAAATGAGAATAGGACCATATATATGGATAACTACATTAAATGTTAATGGATTAAATCCTCCAACCAAAAGACATAGACTGGCTGAATTGTTACAAAAACAAGACCTGTATATATGCTGTCAACAAGAGACCCACTTCAGACTTAGGGACACATACAGACTGAAAGTGAGGGGATGGAAAAAGATATACCATAAACATGGAAATCAAAAGAAAGCTGGAGTAGCAATTCTCATATCAGACAAAATAGACTTTAAAATAAAGACTATTACAAGACACAAAGAAGGACACTACATAATGATCAAGGGATCAATCCAAGAAGAAGATATAACAATTGTAAATATTTATGCACCTACCATAGGAGTACCACAATACATTAAGGCAAAAGCTAACAGTCATAAGAGGGGAAATCGACAGTAACACAATTATAGTAGGCGACTTTAACATCCTACTTTCACCAATGGACAGATCATCCAAAATGAAAATAAATAAGGAAACACAAGCTTTAAGTGACACATGAAACAAGATGGACTTAATTGATATTTATAGGACATTCTGTCCAAAAACAACAGAATACACTTTCTTTTCAAGTGCTCATGGAAAATTCTCCAGGATAAACCATATCTCGGGTTACATATCAAGCCTTGATTAAGAAAACTGAAATCATATCAAGTGTGTTTTCTGAATACAATGTTATGAAATTAGATATCAATTACAGGAAAAAATCTGTAAAAAATGCAAACACATGGAGGCTAAATAATACGCTACTAAATAACCAAGAGGTTACTGAAGAAATCAAAGAGGAAATCAAAAAAATACCTAGAAACAAATGACAATGAAAACATGATGATCCAAAACCTATGGGATGCAGCAAAAACAGTTCTAAGAGAGAACTTTATTGCAATACAATCCTAGCTCAAGAAACAGGAAACATCTCAAATAAACAACCTAACCTTACACCTAAAGCAATTAGAGAAAAAAGAACAAAAACAACACCCCCAATGTTAGCAGAAGGAAAGAAATCATAAAGATTACATGAGAAATAAATGAAAAAGAAATGAAGGAAACAACAGCAATGATCAAAAAAACTAAGAGGTGGTTCTTTGAGAAGATAAACAAAATTGATAAACCATTAGCCAGATTTATCAAGAAAAAAGGGAGAAGACTCAAATGCACAGAACTAGAAATGAAAAAGCAGAAGTAACAACTGACATTGCAGAAATACAAAGGATCATGAGAGATTACTACAAGCAACTATATGCCAATAAAAATGACAACCTGGAAGAAATGAGAAAATTCTTAGAAAATAACAAACTGCCGAGACTGAACCAGGAAGAAATAGAAAATATAAACAGAACAAGCACAAGCATTGAAATTGAGACTGTGATTAAAAATCTTCCAACAAACAAAAGCCTAGGACAAGATGGCTTCACAGGTGAATTCTATCAAACATTTAGAGAAGAGCTAACACCTATCCTTCTCTAACTCTTCCAAAATATAGCAGAGGGAGGAACACTCCAAAACTCATTCTGTGAAGCTACCATCACCCTGATACAAAAACCAGACAACGATGTCACAAAAAAAGAAAACTACAGGTCAATATCCCTGATGAACATAGAGGCAAAAATCCTCAAAAAAATACTAGCAAACAGAATCCAACAGCACATTAAAAGGATCATACACCATGATCAAGTGGGGTTTATCCCAGGAATGCAAGTATTCGTCAACATATGCAAATCAATCAATGTGAGAAACTATGTTATAAAATTGAAGGAGAAAAACGATATGATCCTCTCAGTAGCTGCAGAAAATGCTTTTGACAAAATTCAACACCAATTTATGATAAAAACCCTCCAGAAAGTAGGCATAGAGGGAACTTACCTCAACATAATTAATTCCATATATGAGAAGCCCACAGCCAACATCGTTCTCAATGGTGAAAAACTGAAACTGTTTCCTCTAAGATCAGGAAAAGGCTAGGTTGCCCACTCTCACTGCTATTATTGAAGATAGACTTGGAAGTTTTAGCCACAGCAATCAGAGTAGAGAAAGAAATAAATGGAATCCAAAATGGAAAGGAAGAAGTAACACTGTCATTGTTTGCAGATCACAAGATATTATACATAGAGAATCCCATAGATGCTACCAGAAAACTACAAAAGCTAATCAATGAATTTGGTAAAGTAGCAGGATGCAAAATTAATGCACAGAAATCTCTTGCATTCTTACACACTAATGATGAAAAATCTGAAAGTGAAATTTAGGAAACACTTCCATTTACCCCTGCAACTAAAAGAATATAACACCTAGGAATAAACCTACCTAAGGAGATCAAAGACCTGTATGCAGAAAATTATAAGACAGTGATGAAAGAAATTAAAGATGATACAAACAAATGGAAAGATATACCATGTTCTGGCATTGGAAGAATCATCATTGTGAAAATGACTATACCACCCAAAGCAATCTACAGATTCCATGCAATGTCTATCAAACTACCAATGACATTTTTCACAGAACTAGAACAAAAAATTTCACAATTTTTATGGAAACAAAAAAGACCCTGAATAGCCAAAGCAATCTTTAGAAAGAAAAACGGAGCTGGGGATATTAGGCTCCCTGACTTCAGACTATGCTACAAAGCTACAGTTATCAAGACGGTATGGTACTGGCACAAAAACAGAAATATAGATCAATGGAACAGCATAGAAAGCCCAGAGATAAATCCACACACATATGGTCACCTTATCTTTGATAAAGGAGGCAACAATATACAATGGAGAAATGACAGCCTCTTTAATAAGTGGTGCTGGGAAAACGGGAAGCTACATGTAAAATAATGAAAGGAGGACATTCCCTAACACCATACATAAAAATAAACTCAAAATGGATTAAAGACCTCAATGTAAGACCAGACACTATAAAACTCTTAGAGGAAAACATAGGCAGAACATTCTGTGACATAAATCACTGCAAGATACTTTTTGATCCACCTCCTAGAGAAATAGAAATAAAAGCAAAAATAAAAAAGTGGGACCTAATGAAACTTAAAAGATTTGCACAGCAAACCACAAACAAGATGAAAAGACAACAATCAGAATGTGGGAAAATATGTGCAAAATAAATAACTGAGAAAAAATTAATCTCCAAAATAGAGGCACTTCATGCAGCTCTATATCACAAGAAACAAACAACCCAAACCCAAATGGTCAGAAGATCTAAACAGACATTTCTCCAGAGAAGATATACAGATTGCCAACAAACATATGAAAGAATACTCAACATCACTAATCATTAGAGAAATGCTAAAGCTACACTGAGGTATCACCTCACACCAGTCAGAATGGCCATCATCAAAAAATCTACAAACAATAAATGCTGGAGAGGGTGTGGAGAAAAAGGAACCCTCTTGCACTGTTGGTGGGAATGTAAATTGATACAGCCACTATGGAGAACAGTATGGAGGTTCTCCATAGTGGCTGTAAAAAAAAAAGGTTAAAAAACTATAAATAGAACTTCCATATGACCCAGCAATCCCACTACTGGGCATAAACCATTAGAAAACCATAATTCAAAGAGTCATGTACACAATGTTCATTGCAGCTCTATTTACAATAGCCAGGACATGGGAGCAACCTAAGTGTCCATTGACAGATGAATGGATAAAGAAGATGTGGCACATATATAGAATGGAATATTACTCAGCCATAAAAAGGAATGAAATTGAGTTATTTGTAGTGAGGTGGATGGACCTAGAGACTGTCATATGGAGTGAAGTAAGTCAGAAAGAGAAAAACAAATACCGTATGCTAACATATATATGGAACCTAAAAAAAAATGTTTTTGAAGAACCTAGGGGCAGGACAGGAATAAAGATGCAGACGTAGAGAATGGACTTGAGGACACGGGGTAGGGGAAGTGTAAGCTGGGACGAAGTGAGTGAGTGACATACACATATATACACTACCAAATGTAAAATAGATAGCTAGTGGGAAGCAGCCTCATAGCACAGAGAGATCGACTCAGTGTTTTATGTCCACCTAGAGGGGTGGGATACAGAGGGTGTGAGGGAGACGCAAGTGGGAGGATATATGGGGATACATGTATATGTATAGGTGATTCGCTTTGTTATAAATCAGGGACTAACACACCATTGTAAAGCACTTATACTCTAATAAAGGTTTTTAAAAAACAAATTCTAGGTTAATCTCCTTATTATCTTGCATATCTGGCAGCATCTGCCCAAGCAAGCAAATTCTCAGGTCCTGTATCTCCCTGCAGGTTCCTGTCTCTTCCCAGATTTCGTGTTAGTTGTTTACCCTTCAACCTTACTTTTCTGATGGATTCCAGAAGCGGAATTATTTGCACTTTGTCCAGCTTTTTTCTTATTTTAAAGGTGACAGCAATGCTTTTGCTTGCCTTCTCTACATCTCTGAGGTGAAAACTTCCTCTCAACTAATTTTTTAAAATGGCATAATGATTTCATATCCTTAGTGGGATGTACTCTAAGAACAAACATAACTATGAAGAAATCTTAAACTTCAATTAGTTGGTTTATTTGTAAAAGTGATACTGGTATTGTAATTCTGTAATTATTTTATGAGCATTGTAATATGAAATAGGTTGGTAAATATATTAATATTCATAGGAACCAAGGTTTCCTCTGTAAGAAAAATTAAAAAGTGAAGAAATGTAAATCTGAATTAGAAATGCCAAAATGAACTCAAATATTTATAAGCATAAAAATACATATTTTTTTCTAATTCTACCCAACAAAACATTAGAATTTTCACATAACACAGATGTTTGTTCTAAGTATCATTTCCTTCTAAAAGTTACTGAGCCAGTACAAAAGTAGGTCATTTTGAGTATGGGACAGGAAAAATATAGTACCAGCTTCAAGCTCCTTGTTTGGCCATAAAGCAAGCAGGTACACAAACACTAATGAGGTCATACCTAAAAGGAAAATATGCTGTAATAAGAAAACCATCATTTTGTAACCATTAAAGTAATACTTAGGCAAGAATCTTCATGCATGCAAAATCACTTGTTTAAAATAGGTAGAGAACAAGACAATTATGTTATCTAAAAAATATCACCCCATAAACTGCTTACAAATTGTGCTTATGAAGGGACAGTATACCTTTAAAATGGAGATATCTGGTGTTTACCAGCTTAACCAATTTATCAAATTTAGCATCACCAATTTTGGGACAATCTGATATCATGTCTCCTGACACAATGCAAAAAGTGTACTCTACATCAAAAAGAAAACTCTACATAATTTTCTTGCCAAAAAAATGTTTAATATGAAATTAACCTTGGGTAAATAATCTGACAAATTCAGAATATGACTGATTACACGGAATAACGGGCTTTGAAACTTCAAAAGAGTCACATAATGAGAAGCATAGGGAATGTTCTAGAATTAAAGAGATTAGAGACAATCATCAAATACAACATATAATCCTTTATTGAATACTGAATTTTTAAAAAAGACAATGAAATTCACTTTCAGAGTAAATGAGGAAATGCAAATGTGGAATTTATATTTGGTGAGAACAGAATTTAATTGAAATGTTAGTTGTGTGATGATGTTACTGTGGTTATGTAGGAAGTTATTCTTAAAAGGAACACATGGAAGTATAAAAGGTAAAATGCAATATCTGCAACTTAAAATATAACACTAAATACATGCATGCACATGTGTGCATGCAAATTATATGTGAATAGAGGGGGAAGAAAATTAAATGTGTTGAAAGTTTGTAATTCATGAATCTAGGTTAAAGGTAAATGGGTTTTCATTGTCCTATTGTTCAGAATTTTTAAAAATAATTTTATTTTATAGTGGAGTATAGTTGATTAACAGTGATGTGCTAGTTACATGTGTACAGCAAAGTGATTCAGTTGTACCCATACAAGTATCCATTCTTTTGACATTAATAAATATTTCCAAAAATGTTTGCAAGATAAAAATCTTAAAAATTTACATCAATGAAAATAAAATGACAAGAAATATGATTAAATGGTAAATAGGTGGTAAAGAAAAATACCAATTTTTCCACAAAGGAAGTGATCATGGAACCTCCAAAGTAGATGAAAATTGGCATAAATATTTATATATGTTCAAAGTGTTGGGTGTATCTACTTTTGTATTTGTATAATCAAAACAATGCATGCACATGTTTACAAAACGAACATTTAAAATGTCTTCTAATGTTTTTCCATCTCTCCCCACCTTAGCCTCACTCTCTAGAAGCAATTTCTTTTATCGATTTCTGTTTTATTTTTTCACCTGCTGTTTCTATAGTGACCACTGCCCCCAGCATATGAATTCTTTTTTTCTGTTTAATGCTCTAGGTAAATGCACAAATCAGAGGCTGTTAAAAAAAATCCTAAATTTCTTATAAATTACAGCCACTGCATTAATCAGCAAGATTTAAAAAGTATGATCATTCTTATTTGCAGTAGTGTATAACCAGAGGACTCAATGTTAGAAGATGCAAGCAAGTTAACATGCAAGAAAAACAATACAAAAGCTGTCTGACTAGTAGAAAATTAGCCATACCCTGAAGTGGGTATAATACTAGTTGTTTCTCAGAACAGGTGCTCCAAAAATTATTTACTGATTCACTGGTAAAAAGGTGCAGCACAAATTCAAGGTGTTAATAAAATTAATAGATAATATGAAAGTATTATTATCAATGACTACTTCACTCCTTAACCAATTTCCCTTCTTTGTTCTATTCAAGCTCCTTCAAATAATGTTCAAAGGTTCTCTACTCAATAACACACACTGACCTTGGTTTCTGAGCCTAGATCCAAAGAACAAGTTTTACTGGGATTATCATTTCTCTATGCATTTATTAGGAGTATAATTTTGACCTTACTAATTGTCAGGTATTGACAGACAGTCATTCTCAGTGTGTGGTCACTGAGATGACTGGGAAATTTTCAGAAATGTAAATTCCAGAGTCCCTTTGTCCCACACCTACTGAATGAGAAACTCTGGAGGTGGGGCCCAGCAACCTAAGCTTTATTAAGCCATTCATGTAACTGTAGGATAAAATCAAATTTTAGAAGCACGTTGATAGGGTAAAGAAGGTGACATATGTATATATATATATATGATAATGTTTGTTCTTTGTGACTTACAGTAAAGTGTAGGAAAGTGTAAGGAAAACAAATGCAAAATAAAAATAAAATGTTTCCAGAGTGAGAGTCATGAGATATGTAATAGAATAAAGACATGCTGTTACAACATAGACTATTATATATTATAAAATCCACACATATGGATTCTAAGGTACATATCTTGTGTGTGTATGTGTGTGTGTGCTTCACAAACATAATTTTTTATTTGCTATGTGGAATAAAGACTGGGGAAGGGAGACACAAAAGTTAGAGACACCACTTAAGAGGGTATTTTATTACAAAGGTACAAAATAATAGGAGAAGGCAGTTACAGAGGTAATTAGGAGAGAAAGCCAATTCAGGAAATTGTGTTTTTTTCTAACTGATAGAATTCCAAGAATTGTGTTTTCTTTTTTAAACATCTTTATTAGAGTATAATTGCTTTACAATGTTGTGTTAGTTTCTGCTGTAAAACAAAGTGAATCAGCTATATGTATACATGTAATCCCATATCCCCTTCCTCTTGCATCTCCCACTTACCCTCCCTATCCCATCCCTCTAGGTGGTCACAATGCAGCAGTTGATCTCCCTGTGCTATGCAGCTCCTTCCCACTAGCTAGCTATTTTACATTTGGTAGTGTATATATGTCAATGTTACTCTCTCACTTGTCCAGGTTATCCTTCCCCCCACCTGTGTCTTCAAGCCCAGTCTCTACATCTGCATCTTTATTCCTATCCTCCCCTTAGGTTCATCAGAACCATTTTGTTTCTTTAGATTCCATATATATGTGTTACCATACAGCATTTTTTTTTCTCTATCTGACTTACTTCCCTCTGTATGACAGACACTAGGTCCATCCACTTCACTACAAGTAACTCAATTTCATTTCTTTTTATGGCTGAGTAATATTCCATTGTATCTATGTGCCACACCTTCTTTCTCCATTCATCTGTTGATGGACACTTAGGTTGATTCCCTGTCCTGGCTATTGTAAATAGCGCTGCAGTGAACATTGTGGTACATGTCTCTTTTTGAATGATGGTTCTCTCAGGGTATATGGCCAGTAGTGGGATTGCTGGGTCATATGGAAGTTCTATTTTTAGTTCTTTAAGGAACCTCCATACTGTTCTCCATAGTTGCTGTACCAATTTATATTCCCACCAAGAGTGAAAGAGGGTTCCCTTTTCTCCACACCCTCTCCAGAATTTATTGTTTGTAGATTTTTTGATGATGGACATTCTGACCGGGGTGAGGTGATACCTCACTGTAGCTTTGATTTGCATTTCTCTAATGATTAGTGATGTTGAGCATCCTTTCATGTGTTTGTTGGCAATCTGTATATCTTCTTTGGAGAAATGTCTGTTTAGGTCTTCTTCCCATTTTTGGATTGGGTTGTTTGGTTTTTTGATATTGAGCTGCATGAGCTGCTTGTAAATTTTGGAGATTAATCTTTTATCAGTTGCTTCATTTGCAAATATTTTCTCCCATTCTGAGGGTTGTATTTTTGTCTTGTTTATGGTTTCCTTTGCTGTGCAAAAACTTTTAAGTTTCATTAGGTCCCATTTGTTTATTTTTGTTTTTATTTCCATTTCTCTAGGAGGTGGGTCAAAAAGGATCTTGCTGTGATTTATGTCATAGAGTGTTCTTCTTATGTTTTCCCCTAAGAGTTTTATAGTGTCTGGCCTTACATTGAGATCTTTAATCCATTTTGAGTTTCTTTTTGTGCATGGTGTTAGGGAGCACTGTAATTTCATTATTTTACATGTAGCTGTCCAGTTTTCCCAGCACCACTTATTGAAGAGGCTGTCTTTTCTCCATTGTATATCCTTGCCTCTTTATCAAATATAAGGTGACCATATGTGCATGCGTTTATCTCTGTCCTTTCTATCCTGTTTGATTGATCTGTAATTCTGTTTTTGTGCCAGTACCATACTGTCTTGATTACTGTAGCTTTGTAGTATAGTCTGAAGTACAGGAGCCTGATTCCTCCAGGTATGTTTTTCTTTCTCAAGATTGCTTTGGCTATTTGGGTTCTTTTCTGTTTCCATAAAAACTGTGAAATTTTTTGTTCTAGTTCTATGAAAGATGCCGCTGGTAGTTTGATAGGGATTGCATTGAATCTGTAGATTGCTTTGGGTAGTATAGTCATCTTCACAATGTTGATTCTTCCAATCCACGAACATGGTATATCTCTCCATCTGTTTGTATTATCTTTAATTTCTTTCATCAGTGTCTTATTTTTCTGCATACAGGTCTTTTGTTTTCTTAGGTAGGTTTATTCCTAGGTTTTTGATTCTTTTTGTTGCAGTGGTAAAGAGGAATGTTTCCTTAATTTTTGTTTCATTTTATTCATCATTATTGTATAGGAATGCAAAAGATTTCTGTACATTAATTTTGCATCCTGCTACTTTACCAAATTCTTTGATTAGCTCTAGTAGTTTTCTGTAGCATCTTTATGGTTCTCCATGTAGAGTAGCATGTCATCTGCAAACAATGACAGTTTTACTCCTTTCTGATTTGGATTCCTTTTATTTCTTTTTCTTCTCTGATTGCTGTGGCTAAAACTTCCAAAACTATGTTGAATAATAGCAGTGAGAGTGGGCAAACTTGTCTTGTTCCTGATCTTAGATGTAATGGTTTAAGTTTTTCACCATTGAGAACAATGTTAGCTGTGGGTTGTCATATATGGCTTTTATTATGTTGAGGTAGGTTCCCTCTATGCCTACTTTCTTGAGGGTTTTTATCATAAATGGGTGTTGAATTTTGTCAAAAGCTTTTTCTACATCTATTGAGATGATCATATACTTTTTATCCTTCAATTTGTTAATATGGTGTGTCACATTGATTGATTTGCTTATATTGAAGAATCTTTGCATTCCTGGAATAAACCTCACTTGATCATGGTGTATCACCCTTTTAATGTGCTATTGGATTCTCTTTGCTAGTATTTTGTTGAGCATTTTTGCATCTATATTCATCAGTGATATTGGCCTGTAGTTTTCTTTTTTTTGTTACCTCTTTGGTTTTGGTATCAAAATGATGGTGGTCATGTGGAATCAGTTTGGGAGTGTTCCTCCCTCTGCTATATTTTGGAAGAGTTTGAGAAGGATAGGTGTTAGCTCTTCTCTAAATGATAGAATTCACCTGTGAAGCCATCTTGTCCTAGGCTTTTGTTTGTTGGAAGATTTTTAATCACAGTCTCCATTTCAGTGCTGTGATTGTTCTGTTTATATTTTCTCTTTCTTCCTGGTTCAGTCTCAGTGGTTTGTGCTTTTGTAAGAATTTGTGTATTTCTTCCAGGTTGTCATTTTTATTGGCATATAGTTGCTTGTAGTAATCTCTCATGATCCTTTGTATTTCTGCAATGTCAGTTGTTACTTCTGCTTTTTCATTTCTAATTCTGTGGATTTGAGTCTTCTCCTTTTTTGTCTTGATAAATCTAGCTAATGGTTTATCAATTTTATGTATCTTCTCAAAGAACCAGCTGTTAGTTTTTTTCATCTTTGCTGTTGTTTCCTTCATTTCTTTTTCATTTATTTCTCATCTGATCTTTATGATTTCTTTCCTTCTGCTATATTTGGGTTTCGTTGTTTTTGTTCTTTTTTCTCTAATTGCTTTAGGTGTAAGGTTAGGTTGTTTATTTGAGGTGTTTCTTGTTCCTTGAGCTAGTATTGTATTGCAATAAAGTTCCCTCTTAGAACTGCTTTTGTTGCATCCCATAGGTTTTGGATCATCGTGTTTTCATTGTCATTTGTTTCTAGGTATTTTTTGATTTCCTCTTTGATTTCTTCAGTTACCTCTTGGCTGTTTAGTAATGTATTGTTTAGCCTCCATTTATTTGCATTTTTTACAGACTTTTTCTTGTAATTGATATCTAGTCTCATAGCATTGTGATTGGAAAAGGTACTTGATATGACTTCAATTTCCTTAAATTTATCAAAGCTTGTTTTGTGACCCAAGATATGGTCTATCCTGGAGAATGTTCCATGAGCCCTTGAGAAGAAATTGTATTCTGTTGTTTTAGATGGAATGTCCTATAAATATCTATTAAGTCCAGCTTGTTTTATGTGTCACTTAATGATTGTGTTTCCTTATTTATTTTTATTTTGGATGATCTGTCCATTAGTGAAAGTGAGATGTTAAAAGGCCCCTACTATGATTGTGTTGCTGTCAATTTCCCCTTTTATGGCTGTTAGCATTTGCCTTACGTATTGAGGTGCTCCTTTGCTGGGTGCATAAATATTTACAATTGTTATATCTTCTTCTTAGATTGATCCCTTTATCATTATGTAGTGTCCTTCTTTGTCTCTTGTAATAGTCTTTATTTTAATGTCTATTTTGTCTGATATGAGAATTGCTACTCCAGCTTTCTTTTGATTTCCATTTGCATGGAATATCTTTTTCCATGCCCTTAGTTTCAGTCTGTATGTGTCCCTACGTCTGAAGTGGGTTTGTTGTAGACAGCATATATGTGGGTCTTGTTTTTGTATCCATTCAGCCAGTCTATATCTTTTGGTTGGGGCATTTAATCCATTTAAATTTAAGGTATTTATTTATTTATTTGTGGTACGTGGGCCTCTCTCTGTTGTGGCCTCTCCCATTGTGGAGCACAGGCTCCGGACATGCAAGCTCAGTGGCCATGGCTCACGGGCCTAGCTGTTCCACGGCATGTGGGATCTTCCCAGACCGGGGCATGAACCCATGTCCGCTGCATCGGCGGGCGGACTCTCAACCACTGTGCCACCAGGGAAGCCCTTAAGGTAATTATTGATATGTATGTTCCTGTTACCATTTTCTTAATTGCTTTGGGTTTGTTTTTGTAGGTCTTTTTCTTCTCTTCTCTTTCCTGCCTAGAGAAGTTCCCTTAGCATTTGTTGTGAAGCTGCATCTTAAATAGAAATAAATGGTCAATTCTAGCCAGAAATAAAGAGAAGTTCTTCATGAAAAAGATAATAATTATGAATCAAAATCACGACCTGGAATTGGTCACATCTGGAATCTAGTAAACTATGCAATTTTTTATTATTCTCCCAATTAGCTAAACATTGAATCCAGGCTTCAGGACTCACTTTTATCCCAAGCAGTGTAATTAAGTTGTGAAACCTTTCTGCTTTTCTTGGTTTCCTGTGGAATCAAAGCCTTATTCTGACCTCAGTTGGTGATGGGGAGTCCCTGCCCTCTTGTTTTTTCTGTGTCTACTTTATTTCTTCTGTGGATTCCCACCTGGATCCTACTATATGTGGAAAATGATGAGCAATGTTCACTGCCCAAGATGTTCTCACTATTCAGTTTCCCAATGCTGGGATCCTCCAACAACTTGAATTCCTTTAAATGTCCTACTTTGACATAGAATTGAAAAAGCTGACCCTATACACCCTGCCCAGCCTCCCCACAACATACCTGAGTTTTGATTACTAGTAAATGTTAAACTAAGAATGGAATCCAGAAATGTGACTTCCAGACTAATATTCCTTCTCTACTTTTCTTGTAACTTCTGATGACTTTTTAGTTATCACCTTTTAATTCCTCTTCCTTTCTCTATTGTTCTGTCCTCTGTATATAATATATGATGTGGTTAAAATATTTATTACAGTATGCATAATATATTTTATATATGAATGTGAGTAAATAATTATCTGTATACACTTAAACACACCCATTTTATTTTTAAGTGAATCCACACATGTATTAGTCAGGGCTCTCCAGAGAAAGAGAATCACTTATATTTAATTATTCAGATTTTGTTTTAAAAAATTGGACCCTTTATGTTTGGATTGTCACCAAAATCGTTTTGGCTTGGAGACACACTGTGAAGTTTCAGAGGAAAAGTGGGTTAGTAGGAGACAGGAGAATGTCTATCAGCTGCACCAACCATTTCCTTATAGGGAAGAAAATCAGCCACACAAAGAATAAAATTGGTTTTGTTGTGCTGGATAAACAAAAGAAAGGGGTGGTTCTCACAGAACCTGGGGATCATTCTTACAGGTGGCATCATCATGATGGCAGCAGTGGTGGCCATTATCTCCATGCCTTCTTCATTGACATTCACGAAGGAACTGTGCAGGACCTTGGGCAGAAAGAGGTCTCTCTTGGATGACACTCCAGAAGAGTTGCCCTGGTCTGCTCCAAGGCATCCATCATTCCCATACTGCAAAGAGCATCCTGCCTGTCCTATTTCTCCACCAGCTTAAATCTCAGGAGGAAACCTTCCACCTCTTCTTCATTCGTCATGTCTAGTTTTGTCCATTCTATGATTTTCTCATAAGTAAGTTATTTTTCCACCCTTTTTCAACTGGTCTTTTCATCTGGAAGCATGATGAACATATTCAGCTACTTGCCAATATGGGGAAGCACCAAAATTTTGGTGAATAGTTCTCCTATATAGGTCTTTTTAAAGGTATATTCCTTAAACATCATTTGCACAGGCTTGTCTTCATTCTTGCTGAGTTTCCATTGTCTTTCTTTGGTCTGCACTTTGTTAAGTTGATGAGCGCAGTTTTCTTTGAATTAGATGGCATTCACAGGAATCAGATTAGTCACTGAATTAACTGAATTTGGAGACAGCAACTCTATAATTTTACCTTTTAACTTTTGGTTACCCAGGTGTTTATGTGGTTTCTGGACTCCTCTGAAATGTTGCTCAAGTCGACTCTTCCATCTCTGCTTGGTAGAATTTGCAACAGGAAACTCTGAAAGATGAGAGGAAATCACAGGCCTTTTCTCCAAGGAGACTGTTGGCTGCTCTAAGCAAGTAGTGTGTACCAGTTCTGTTAACCTTGGTGAGGAGTAACTTGAAACCCTGGTGAGCATCTTCACCTCTGCCTCTGCTTTTACTTAAAGAAATGCCTGGGACACCTGGGCTGTGGTTTTTCCACTTGCTCCCATGAAAACTACGACCAGGGCAGAGAAGATGCTCATGGGGTAGAAAAACATGTTTCTCAATATCCGTACAAGTCAGAAGTATATTATAATATACTTGTGTATAACATAATTACATACATATATATTTACATATATGTGTGTGTGTGTGTGTGTGTGTGTGTGTGTGTGTGTGTATCCTTTGGAATAAGGAATTGACTCATATGATTATGGAAACTGAGAAGTCTCAAGATCTGCAGTCACCAAGTTAGAGAACTAGGAGAGCTGATGGTGTAGCTCCAGTCTGAAAGCCAACAGGCTGGAGACCCCACAAGAGAGGATCCAATGTTTCAGTTCCAGGGCAAAGCCAGGAAATGACTGATTTCCCAGTGAAGGCATTCAGGCAGGAGTTTTTCTTACTCAGACTTTTTGTCCTATTCAGGTCTTGTTCTTAGTAAGAGGCTCACTCAAAAACGGAAAGGCCAATCTCCTTTACTTAGAGCACTGATTGAAATGCTAATCTCATCCGGAAACACCTTCAGAGACACATCCAGAGTAATGTGTGACCAATTGTCTGGGCACCCTGTGGCTCAGTCAAGTTGACATATAAATTTAGCCATCACAACACATAATTAAATACAATTAATCTTTGTATTCAAATATTTGCCAAGAATATCATTACCTTTATTTAAAAAAATCTTTATAAGCAGATATTATCATTTGAACTAGAAACTTGCATACATTGCAGAGAAGAAAATCCTCCACCTCCTGTTCATGTTCCAGGATAAGATGCTTATTTTACATGATTGAAAATTGAAAAAGAGATTCTGGAAGTGGGTCAGTAGAAAATCAGAAAGCTTCCTAAAGGTAAACTCATTTAAAAGTGGGCTAATCATGGTCTTATGGTCCTCCACCTGCCATACCCCCTTCTTCTGAAACAAGGTTTACTACTGTAATGAGTTTGAGCTTTTTTCCAAATACATTTTTTTTATCAAGAAGAAAAATATTCTACCTTCAGGTGTTTCTCTGAGTGTCATTGTTTCATGTTCTATTTTAATTATCCACTAGATACACTAAAGTATATTAAAATAAAAGTGAAATGAAATCCCTTTTAAATCAACATGTGGAACAACTCCAGAAATGATTTATAATACATTCATTCATTCTGGAAAGACTTTGCCACATATGGATCTGCCACATGGGATTTTTTATCCCTCAAGCTGTCAACTTTGTTACTAAACCACTGAGACTACGGTTTTTGTCTGAGGCCAAATCTCTCATTCTTTTTCTTTTCTGCAGGCCTCTCACTGGCTTCAAAGAGGAGATACAAGGAAGAAGGGCTTTCTTTAGCTCTTGGGAACTGGGGCAGAGGTGCTTTTTCAGCATTTAACAATACAAAGAAGGAGAAGAAAAGATGATCATAGCTAACTTTACTGTAGCAACTTATTGCAGGGGGGAAATTGCTACATCAAACAGGAGCTAGATGCTTTCAGGCATTGCTTCCGTACTAATCCTCTCTCTTGAGCACAGATAAGGGAAAAGAGATGTATGGCTGTCATTTTATTTTCTGCTATTATTTAATAGAGACCTTCATCCAAGACAAATGGGATTTTATTAGGTAAAAACTAAGTACAAATGTGAATCATCTATTCTGGTCTTGTGGAAAGGCTCCTTTTATACTTATTCTAAGCCTTGCTTTCATACTTATTCATTAATTCTGTTGAACTAATGCAACAATCACTTTCTCTGAGTACTGTTAAAATATTATTAGAGTCACAAATTTACTCATGATCTTATCTTCTGAGAGTTCCAAAGTAATGAAACCTAAGACTAGTGCAGAGATTACAAAGAGGGGGCGATTTTCTCTCTTCTTGCACATAGGAAATGTTCAATAAATGTTCGCTGTCATCATTGCTATTATGAATATTAATTGTTATTTGCCCTCTCATTCCCCCATTGAGACCTGTCGGCTATCCCAGTGCCACCACCATAACACACACACCTGCATACTGGCAGAACAACAACCCACCATTCACATTTACACTCAGAGAAATCCAACTGAAAGATTCCACAATGACCCATTCACAAAGGGGTTAATGTACATCCCTGTACCTGAAGACAAGAAGAATGACATCCTTGCTCACTCCCCAACCATAAGAATACAAGACTAAGAGGGAAAAAAAGGAAAACTTTCAATTTTGTCTCATACTGCCAAGAGGTCCCTGTATGATGCAAAGGAATAAGCCCAGATTTTTAGAGTCAGAGAGACCTGAGTTTGAATCTCAGCTTCCTGCTTTACTAAATCTGTGATCTGAGTTTAATATACTTGTCTATAAAATGGAGCTAGGGAGAACCTACATCATAAAATATTTCCTGTCCCAACTCATGTCTCAGGGACTTAAAATCAGTAATTATGAAACGATCCAGTCTCTGCTAAAAATTTCCATCGATTTTCTTATAATTAAAAACCAGGAGATTGGGCTAGAAAATCCTCTTCCAAGGTACCTTATGGCACTATGAAATTATGTTATATATAGATTCCTGAAGCTCCTAGTTACATGATAGTCCTTAGTTAGCCTTTGGGAATTACCACAATCTTGACATCAATCTTTTTTTCCCTAATTTTCCCAGTGATGAAATTTTTTTGCTTTAATTTAATATCTTTGTAGGTTGCCAAAGCTCTGTACTTAAGCTTTGGTATTTTAAGCTTGGGTCTTATGAATTTAAGTACCCTCACCTCATGGGTTACAGCCAAGATAAGCATTCTGCTAGATGCTGGCTATACTTATTCCAACTATCAATATATGCTTAAGAACTAGGGGATAAACATAGAATGGGTTTACAGACCTGTTCTGAGACTATCTCATTTCAAACCTCCATCAATCCTGCCATTTGCAGTGATATGGATGGACCTAGAGAAGATCATACTGAGTGAAGTAAGTCAGACAGAGAAAGACAAATACCACATGATATCACTGATATGTGGAATCTAATAGATGACACAAATGAACTTATATACAAAACAGAAACAGATTCACAGACATAGAAAACAAAGTTATGGTTACCAGGGGGAAGGGGGATGGGAGGAGGGATAAATTAGGAGTTTGGTACTAACATATGCACACTACCATATATAAAATAGATAACCAACAAGGACCTACTATATAGCAGAGGGAACTATACTCAATAATTTGTAATAACCTGTAAGGGAAAAGAATCTGAAAAATAATATATATATGTATAACTGAATCACTTTGCTGTACACCTGAAACTAACACAACATTGTAAATCAACTATACTTGAAAACAAACAGACAAATCAAAAAACTCCATCAATCTTGAGTGGTGAGCCATGCTGCCCTTATGGTTTCTGGGGGTTAATATTAGCTCTGAAAATAGAGGTGGGCAAATTTTGAAAAGTAAAACAAATATCAGTCTTTCTCTTTATAGTACTGAGCAAGTAGGTTTTATTATTTTAAACTAAACACCCTGGCAACACTTTTCTAAGGTTCTGAAATTAGGTGTTTTTATTTCCATTAAATTGTGTATGACTTTAAACAAACAAACAAACAAACAAAAAAGCAGCTGAAGATAAGAAGAAACGAACTGTGCATTTCAGCTCCCAGGAAGACAATAAACTGAAATCAATCTCAGTATTTAGTTAGTCAAAAACTTCACAATTTTCCAAAAGAGGGAGAAGGAAGACAATTCCTTCAAAAACACAACTAAGTGCTGTGCTCAGACCACTTGACTTCCTGTTTCATTATTGCTGCTCTTGCAGCAGTACCAGGCAGCACGGAACACAATGTATGTCTCATCTCCAGCCCCCACTTCCCACCCCCGGAAGGCCTTTCAAAGACCCTACCCAAGGTCTCTGCCACTGGATACTCAGAATAGTCCAATCTAGAACTTACCTTATTTTCAAAAATGTAGCCATTGGTTTGTGTATACTTCAAGTTGAATAATAGATATGATCTGTCTTCATGTTTGCTGATCTATCATCACATTAGATCCTTTAATATTGATCATATGTATTTTAAAGCTCCTATGATGGTTCAAAAATTTAGGTGACATCTGGGTCTGCCTTGTTTTCTCTTCATTTTTTTTTCTTGTTATTTTGATGGAATTCTGGATATTATGTTCAGATGAATAGTAAAGACCGAGGTAAATAATTTTCTCATCCATCTTCTATGTGGGTAGTTGAATCTCTTTATTCAGTATTTTAGCTGGATTTGGGACTTGTTTTTCTACCTTCAGGGCACCACAGATTTCAAACATCTACAGGGTTGGGATGAAAGTATGTAATGCTTAGAGTAGGACCTGGGGCTCCATAATATAGTTTTTTGAGAATTGTATTACCATCCTCAGCTGTTGACTGCCCTTGCGTACCTGCTCCATGGGTGTTCCCTTTACTCTACTGCCCCTGTACTAGCACTAGCCTACTTCTGCTTATAACTTTGCATCAAGTTATACAGAGGGAGTGTTCTTGCTTGGTTCTACAGTTCCAATCTCAGTCTTAGGGAGGTCTTGTGATCTTGGACTACAGGAGTAAGAATTTTTCAGTGTTTCTTCCCCTTTATTGTAGCCAGAGTCTGCCTAGTGTTTGGGAAGGGTGGTGGTTTTGAGGGAAAGAGTTTCCTGACCTTCACCCTGTAGTATTTATAATTGATAGTTGACTTATCTTTGTGTCATGCAGAATCATGTACCCATAGATTTTCTCATTTCCACGTCCAGTGGCAGAGAGATTTTTTTTCCCTCTTTTAGTCGTCTGTGTTTGCTTGGGCCTTGGGAGCTGGAAGATTTCCTGCTCCTTCCCCACCAGCTTAAGTCTTTTGATTAATATAAGAGAAGGACATGGGGAAGAGTGGGATTTGGGTTCTGTAAGTCACTAGAGGGCTCTCAGCAGGTCTTCCATTCTGCCCTCAAACATTCTCTTGAATAGCCAGTGGAGGCCAATGTAACATAGTTCATGTGTGAATATAGACACCCCTTGGGTTCAGTGTTCTCAGTTATTCTAACCTGTCATGCCAGCCCATAATAAACTTACAAGAAATCATTAAAATTGTGGCTGTTTTATTTTTACCTATTTTTACAGCAGCCACCTCTTTCTTTTGTGCTCTGTCAACAGGGAAACAATTTGGTGTCCCATGTCTCCTTGTATAGGTCTAGCACTCTTTAGAACTTAATGCAGTTTGTTGCCCTGTAGACTCAACTCTCTAATGGATTTAAGGAAAACTGTAATATTTTTAATGGCTAGGGTAGGAGCAATGTTCTCTTGTGGGCTCCTACATTGTAAGCAGAAGTGGAACTCTATATTGAAGTACTCTAATGTCAATTTCAGAAAATAAAATAGGTAAACTTTTAATTTCTAAAACATCTATGCTGTTTATTTATCTTTGGATTTATGTTTCAGATTAGTTGATGCCTTTTGCAATCAGAGACATTAGAGGCACAGACATGACTGACATTTTTCTAAGTTAAAGAAATTGAGAGCTTGAATTCCGCTCATCTCCTTGAACTTGTTTTCAAATACTCATCATGTCCATAACTTGTCATAGAAGTTCTTAAAGGGAATACTTTTCTGATGTGGACTCTTATTTTTAACTTTTTCTTATTGTGGTAAAAATACGTAGGATGAGGTTCACCCACTTAATAAAATATTAAATGTACAGCACATTATTGTTAACTATACATACAATATTGTACCGTGGACCTCTAGAACTTTTCATCTTGCATCACTGAAATGCATCTCCCCCTTTCCTTCACCCCCCAGCCCTGGGAAGCCACCATTCTACTTTCTGCTTTTAATGATTCTGACTATCTTAGAGACCTCATATAACTGAATCATGCAGTATTTGTCCTTCTCCTACTTGCTAATTTCATTTAGCATAATGTCCTCAACATGGATGAGACTTGAAGACATTATTTCAAACTTTTGATCACAATCCATAGTCCTAACAGTACCACAATATTCATCTATCTTACGCGAGAGAAAATTGGCTGTTAAAACCAAGTATTACTTGTGGTATTAAAAGTTGAATAAAACCACAAAATAAAATAAGAAAAATGCATTCTTGTTTCTTCAGTCAAGACTTTATTGTTGCTGCTGTTAAGTAAATCTTCCTATTTCATCTTGTATCAAGTAATCCCTACAATATAGTGAACAATGACACAATAGGGGAATTAACACAACTGAAAATAGTTCTTAAGCATCTTAGCAAGGATAAAGCCACATAGAAATTGCAGGCAATTGCAACAATAGTTAAATTGGTGGTCAAAAAGAAAAATGAGTCAGAGAACAGAATACCGAGAGAGGAAAATCCAAACTTCTAAACTCCTGAAATTGGTAGCATCAAAATGCGCCCCAACTGGAAGTAATTATAGTTAAAATTCATTGGCCTGACATAATCACCTGTTTCACATCATTATTTCTTCCAAATAAGCAAGTAGAGCAGATATTAGTTTGATGCAATGTAATATGAACAAGATTTGGAGTCATCAACCACGATTTAAATCTTGTACTCAGTTGTTCCATGACTTTGGATCACTTAGTTACTCACGTTGTTAATCTTGGTTTATTCATCTGTAAACTAGGTGCTAGTATTTAATTCCCAGGGTGTAAAGATTAAAGAAATGTATATAGAGGTACAATGTATATAGCACAGTTCCAATCACATAGAAAGTATCAATTTTCTTTGTCTAATCTTGTAAAAGTTTTCACAGGACTTTGCAGTGCTTTATCCTTCTGCCTTCTTTTAAAACCAAGAGGCACTTGACATTGGTTCACCTTGGAATGACTCAGCATCATCAGATAAATTCTCCCTGCTTTTAAGTCCTCTATCAATTACTGTCAGTGTAATTCAAGGGACAATTAATCACTTACTACTTATGAAACCTCTTCTCTTGCTGTCTTATGGCTAATCAGCAGCCTGATTTTCAAATTAACTGTTGGTGACTTTCTCTACCCCTTAATTCGTAAGCACCTTGAAAGCTGAGAGTGCCTTTAAGTTTTTCTCTTTCCAATAAAGTTTTAGCAAATACAGTAAATTGAAAAGTTGTCATGTTTTTGAAAATAAAGCATACTTGTACAAATCTATATTTAGTAAGACATTCAAGGGTCCCATTTATTTATATGGTTTGCCCCTGCACTGAATATTCTCATTCAACTATGCGTTTATAGCATTTAACATTTTCTGTGTACGTTAATGTGTCTGTTTCAAGTAGTCTCTCTCCACTCAGCTTCAGGATTTCTAAATTGCTCCCTACTGTAACAAATCGAATTACATATCAGTGAATTTCCTTTATTACAACTTGAAGCTAACAAATTCTGTCTGGTGACCCAAAGAGTCTGCCAACCAAACAGGTAGATATGTTCTGTGGAAATAGTTTTTCTTAGTACCACATAGGACTTACATTATAGATTCATTTTCTGTATGAGATTTACATCATTGTTTGTCAAAACGTAGTACTTCATTGAATGATTCAGAAGGATCGTTAAAAGTATAGATTCCTCAGACATACTTAAATATTCTGATTAATGGAATAATATATAATAATAATAGTAATTATATAGTTGCAACTGCCAACTAAGAAACCACAGACAACTCAAAGTTTGATAATTTTTATGGACTTAGTGTTTATGGTGACAACCTACATTCCCTTCCCCACACCTCATATATTTCCTGCTTCTTCCTCTTGATTGCAAATTTCAGTGAGATCTTCCTTGCATGAATGATAACCTGTCAATTGTGAAGTTTTGATTAGAGAGATTAAAGGAAAGGTTAAAAAAAGAAGATGACACATAAATAACAGATAAGGTTCTTGCTACTTCCCTCTATGGGGCACTAATTCATTTATTTGTTTATTTTTTTTAAAAATTACTTATTGTATTTGTAGATTTACATTTATTTTTCACTCATAAAACATATTTATATATTTGTTGATTTCTTTGTCAGGCCCTATGTTGTGCTCTTCTCTATAGGTTTTCCTAACATTTTTCTGTCCTTAATATATTCTGGGTAAGCATATATATACATGTACCTGCAAACACACACACACACACACAGCCCACAGCACTTGAAGTCCATGCTCTATACACATTTTAAGCCAAAGATTTTATTTTATACATCTCTATAACTCCATTCAAATCTCACAAAAATTCTCATTTCAGATGGGAATTCAGTGTTGAAACTGAGATAAGTAAAATAAGGTTACCCAATGTCACTCAGCTAGAATTTATCAGAACAAATCAGAACAAAAATTTAACACAGGATTATCTTTGCCCAAATCTATGCTATTAACTTTTAACTCCTCAGAAAAACCTAAGACTTCTAGAATTTCTCCTCTACATATTATGAGCAACTCCTAAATAATAATTTATATTACCCATGGCATCAATAAACAAAAAATAAATTGATGCATGTTGGTAAGAGACTGTAATGCTATCTGGTTTCTGACAGCTACATTCCTGTGTATTGGAAGGAGAAGGAATTAAATTGTTAAAAAACTAAGCCTATTGCTAGGGTAATTTTTTTTTTTTTAAACATCTTTATTGGAGTATAATTGCTTTACAATGGTATGTTAGTTTCAGCTTCACAACAAAATGAATCAGTTATATATACACATATGTTCCCATATCTCTTCCCGCTTGTGTCTCCCTCCCTCCCACCCTCCCTATCCCACCCCTCCAGGCGGTCACAAAGCACCGAGCTGATCTCCCTGTGCTATGCGGCTGCTTCCCACTAGCTATCTACCTTACGTTTAGTAGTGTATACATGTCCATGCCTCTTTATCGCTTTGTCACCGTTTACCCTTCCCCCTCCCCATAGCCTCAAGTCCATTCTCTAGTAAGTCTGTGTCTTTATTCCTGTTTCACCCCTAGGTTTTTCATGACATTTTTTTTTTCTTAAATTCCATATATATGTGTTAGCATACGGTATTTGTCTCTCTCTTTCTGACTTACTTCACTCTGTATGACAGACTCTAGGTCTATCCACCTCATTACAAATAGCTCAATTTCATCTCTTTTTATGGCTGAGTAATATTCCATTGTATATATGTGCCACATCTTCTTTATCCATTCATCCGATGATGGACACTTAGGTTGTTTCCATCTCTGGGCTATTGTAAATAGAGCTGCAATGAACATTTTGGTACATGACTCTTTTTGAATTATGGTTTTCTCAGGGTATATGCCCAGTAGTGGGATTGCTGGGTCATATGGTAGTTCTATTTGTAGCTTTTTAAGGAACCTCCATACTGTTCTCCACAGTGGCTGTATCAATTTACATTCCCACCAAGAGTGTAAGAGGGTTCCCTTTTCTCCACACCCTCTCCAGCATTTGTTGTTTCTAGATTTTTTGATGATGGCCATTCTGACTGGTGTGAGATGATATCTCATTGTCGTTTTGATTTGCATTTCTCTAATGATTAGTGATGTTGAGCATTCTTTCATGTGTTTGTTGGCAGTCTGTATATCTTCTTTGGAGAAATGTCTATTTAGGTCTTCTGCCCATTTTTGGATTGGGTTGTTTGTTTTTTTGTTATTAAGCTGCATGAGCTGCTTGTAAATTTTGGAGATTAATCCTTTGTCAGTTGCTTCATTTGCAAATATTTTCTCCCATTCTGAGGGTTGTCTTTTTGTCTTCTTTATGGTTTCCTTTGCTGTGCAAAAGCTTTTAAGTTTCATTAGGTCCCATTTGTTTACTTTTGTTTTTATTTCCATTTCTCTAGGAGGTGGGTCAAAAAGGACCTTGCTGTGATTTATGTCATAGAGTGTTCTGCCTATGTTTTCCTCTAAGAGTTTGATAGTTTCTGGCCTTACATTTAGGTCTTTAATCCATTTTGAGCTTATTTTCGTGTATGGTGTTAGGGAGTGATCTAATCTCATACTTTTACATGTAGCTGTCCAGTTTTCCCAGCACCACTTATTGAATAGGCTGTCCTTTCTCCACTGTACATTTCTGCCTCCTTTGTCAAAGATAAGGTGACCATATGTGCGTGGGTTTATCTCTGGGCTTTCTATCCTGTTCCATTGATCTATATTTCTGTTTTTGTGCCAGTACCATACTGTCTTGATTACTGTAGCTTTGTAGTATAGTCTGAAGTCAGGAAGCCTGATTCCTCCAGCTCCATTTTTCGTTCTCAAGATTGCTTTGGCTATTCGGGGTCTTTTGTGTTTCCATACAAATTGTGAAATTTTTTGTTCTAGTTCTGTGAAAAATGCCAGTGGTAGTTTCATAGGGATTGCATTGAATCTGTAGATTGCTTTGGGTAGTAGAGTCATTTTCACAATGTTGATTCTTCCAATCCAAGAACATGGTATATCTCTCCATCTATTTGTATCATCTTTAATTTCTTTCATCAGTGTCTTATAATTTTCTGCATACAGGTCTTTTGTCTCCTTAGGTAGGTTTATTCCTAGGTATTTTATTCTTTTTGTTGCAATAGTAAATGGGAGTGTTTTCTTGATTTCACTTTCAGATTTTTCATCATTAGTATATAGGAATGCCAGAGATTTCTGTGCATTAATTTTGTATCCTGCAACTTTACCAAATTCATTGATTAGCTCTAGTAGTTTTCTGGTAGCATCTTTAGGGTTCTGTATGTATAGGATCATGTCATCTGCAAACAGTGACAGCTTTACTTCTTCTTTTCCGATTTGGATTCCTTTTATTTCCTTTTCTTCTCTGATTGCTGTGGCTAAAACTTCCAAAACTATGTTGAATAAGAGTGGTGAGAGTGGGCAACCTTGTCTTGTTCCTGATCTTAGTGGAAATGCTTTCAGTTTTTCACCATTGAGGATGATGTTTGCTGTGGGCTTGTCATATATGGCCTTTATTATGTTGAGGAAAGTTCCCTCTATGCCTACTTTCTGCAGGGTTTTTATCATAAATGGGTGCTGAATTTTGTCAAAAGCTTTCTCTGCATCTATTGAGAGGATCATATGGTTTTTCTCCTTCAATTTGTTAATATGGTGTATCACGTTGATTGATTTGCGTATATTGAAGAATCCTTGCATTCCTGGAATAAACCCCACTTGATCATGGTGTATGATCCGTTTAATGTGCTGTTGGATTCTGTTTGCTAGTATTTTGTTGAGGATCTTTGCATCTATGTTCATCAGTGATATTGGCCTGTAGTTTTCTTTCTTTGTGACATCCTTGTCTGGTTTTGGTATCAGGGTGATGGTGGCCTCGTAGAATGAGTTGGGGAGTGTTCCTCCCTCTGCTATATTTTGGAAGAGTCTGAGAAGGATAGGTGATAGCTCTTCTCTAAATGTTTGATAGAATTCGCCTGTGAAGCCATCTGGTCCTGGGCTTTTGCTTGTTGGAAGATTTTTAATCACAGTTTCAATTTCAGTGCTTGTGATTGGTCTGTTCATATTTTCTATTTCTTCCTGATTCAGTCTTGGCAGGTTGTGCCTTTCTAAGAATTTGTCCATTTCTTCCAGGTTGTCCATTTTATTGGCATAGAGTTGCTTGTAGTAATCTCTCATGATCTTTTGTACTTCTGCAGTGTCAGTTGTTACTTCTCCTTTTTCATTTCTAATTCTATTGATTTGAGTCTTCTCCCTTTTTTTCTTGATGAGTCTAGCTAATGGTTTATCAATTTTGTTTATCCTTTCAAAAAACCAGCTTTTAGTTTTATTGATCTTTGCTATCGTTTCCTTCATTTCTTTTTCATTTATTTCTGATCTGATTTTTATGATTTCTTTCCTCCTGCTAACTTTGGGGTTTTTTTGTTCTTCTTTCTCTAATTGCTTGAGGTGCAAGGTTAGGTTGTTTATTCGAGATGTTTCCTGCTTCTTAAGGTGGGCTTGTATTGCTATAAACTTCCCCCTTAGAACTGCTTTTGCTGCATCCCACAGGTTTTGGGTCGTTGTGTCACCATTGTCATTTGTTTCTAGGTATTTTTTGATTTCCTCTTTGATTTCTTCAGTGATCACTTCATTATTAAGTAGTGTATTGTTTAGCCTCCATGTGTTTGTATTTTTTACAGATCTTTTCCTGTAATTGATATCTAGTCTCATGGCGTTGTGGTCAGAAAAGATACTTGATACAATTTCAATTTTCTTAAATTTACCAAGGCTTGATTTGTGACCTAAGATATGATCTATCCTGGAGAATGTTCCATGGGCACTTGAGAAAAATGTGTATTCTGTTGTTTTTGGATGGAGTGTCCTATAAATATCAATTAAGTCCATCTTGTTTAATGTATCATTTAAAGCTTGTGTTTCCTTATTTATTTTCAGTTTGGATGATCTGTCCATGGGTGAAAGTGGGGTGTTTAAGTCCCCTACTATGAATGTGTTACTGTCGATTTCCCCTTTTATGGCTGTTAGTATTTGCCTTATGTATTGAGGTGCTCCTATGTTGGGTGCATAAATATTTACAATTGTTATATCTTCTTCTTGGATCGATCCCTTGATCATTATGTAGTGTCCTTCTTTGTCTCTTTTAATAGTCCTTATTTTAAAGTCTATTTTGTCTGATATGAGAATTGCTACTCCAGCTTTCTTTTGGTTTCCATTTGCATGGAATATCTTTTTCCATCCCCTTACTTTCAGTCTGTATGTGTCTCTAGGTCTGAAGTGGGTCTCTTGTAGACAGCATATATAAGGGTCTTGTTTTTGTATCCATTCAGCCAATCTGTGTCTTTTGGTGGGAGCATTTAGTCCATTTACATTTAAGGTAATTATCGATATGTATGTTCCTATTCCCATTTTCTAAATTGTTTTGGGTTCGTTATTATAGGTCTTTTCCTTCTCTTGTGTTTCTTGCCTAGAGAAGATCCTTTAGCATTTGTTGTAAAGCTGGTTTGGTGGTGCTGAACTCTCTCAGCTTTTGCTTGTCTGTAAAGCTTTTAATTTCTCCATCAAATCTGAATGAGATCCTTGCTGGGTAGAGTAGTCTTTGCTGCAGGTTTTTCTCCTTCATCACTTTCAGTATGTCCTGCCACTCCCTTCTGGCTTGTAGGGTTTCTGCTGAGAGATCAGCTGTTAACCTTATGGGGATTCCCTTATGTGTTATTTGTTGTTTTTCCCTTGCTGCTTTTAATATGTTTTCTTTGTATTTAATTTTTGACAGTTTGATTAATATGTGTCTTGGCGTATTTCTCCTTGGATTTATCCTGTATGGGACTCTCTGTGCTTCCTGGACTTGATTAACTATTTCCTTTCCCATATTAGGGAAGTTTTCAACTATAATCTCTTCAAATATTTTCTCAGTCCCTTTCTTTTTCTCTTCTTCTTCTGGAACCCCTATAATTCGAATGTTGGTGCGTTTAATGTTGTCCCAGAGGTCTCTGAGACTGTCCTCAGTTCTTTTCATTCTTTTTTCTTTATTCTGCTCTGCATTGGTTATTTCCACTATTTTATCTTCCAGGTCACTTATCCGTTCTTCTGCCTCAGTTATTCTGCTATTGATCCCATCTAGAGTACTTTTAATTTCATTTATTGTGTTGTTCATAATTGCTTGTTTCATCTTTAGTTCTTCTAGGTCCTTGTTAACTGATTCTTGCATTTTGTCCATTCTATTGTCCATTCTATCTCCAAGATTTCGGATCAACCTTACTATCATTATTCTGAATTCTTTTTCAGGTAGACTGCCTATTTCCTCTTCATTTGTTAGGTCTGGTGGGTTTTTATCTTGCTCCTTCATCTGCGGTGTGTTTTTCTGTCTTTTCATTTTGCTTATCTTACTGTGTTTGGGGTCTCCTTTTTTGCAGGCTGAAGGTTCGTAGCTCCTGTTGTTTTTTGTGTCTGTCCCCAGTGGCTAAGGTTGGTTCAGTGGGTTGTGTAGGCTTCCTGGTGGAGGGGACTAGGGCCTGTGTTCTGGTGGATGAGGCTGGATCTTGTCTTTCTGGTGGGCAGGTTCACGTCTGGTGATGTGTTTTGGGGTGTCTGTAGACTTATTATGATTTTGGGCAGCCTCTCTGCTAATGGGTGGGGTTGTGTTCCTGTCTTGCTAGTTGTTTGGCATAGGATGTCCAGCCCTGTGGCTTGCTGGTCGTTGAGTGAAGCTGGGTGCTGGCGTTGAGATGGAGATCTCTCGGAGATTTTTGCTGTTTGATATTATGTGCAGCTGGGAGGCCTCTTGTGGACCAGTGTCCTGAAGTTGGTTCTCCCACCTCAGAGGCACAGCACTGACTCCTGGCTGCAGCCCCAAGAGCCTTTCATCCACAGGGCTTCTTAATTTGGGATGATTCGTTGTCTATTCAGGTATTCCACAGATGCAGGGTATATCAAGTTGATTGTGGAGCTTTAATCCGCTGCTCCTGAGGCTGCTGGGAGAGATTTCCCTTTCTCTTCTTTGTTCTCACAGTTCCCAGGGGCTCAGCTTTGGATTTGGCCCCGCCTGTGCGTGTAGGTCGCCGGAAGGACGTCTGTTCTTTGCTGAGACAGGACGGGGTTAAAGGAGCCGCTGATTCGGAGGCTCTGGCTCACTCAGGCCGGGGGGTAGGGAGGGTCACGGAGTGTGGGGCGGGCCTGCAGCGGCAGAGGCCGGCGTGACGTTGCAGCCTGAGGCGCGCCGTGCGTTCTCCCGGGGGAGTTGTCCCTGGATCCCGGGACCCTGGCAGTGGCGGGCTGCACAGGCTCCCCGGAAGGGCGTGTGGCTAGTGACCTGTGTTCACACACAGGCCTCCTGGTGGCGGCAGCAGCGGCCCTAGCATCTCATGTCTGTCTCTGGGCTCCGCACTTCTAGCCGCGGCTAGCGCCCGTCCCTGGAGCTCTCTCAAGCAGCGTTCTTAATCCCCTCTCCTCGTGCACCAGGAAACAAAGAGGGCCGTAAAAGTCTCTTGCCTCTTCGGCAGGTCCAGACTTTTCCCCGGACTCTCTCGCGGTGCACTAACGCCCTGCAGGCTGTGTTCACGCCGCCAACCCCAGTCCTCTCCCGGCGCTCCGACAAAAGCCGGAGCCTCAGCTCCCAGTCCCGCCCGCCCCGGCGGGCGAGCAGACAAGCCTCTCGGCTGGCGAGTTCCGGTCGGCCCGATCCTCTGCGCTGGAATCTGACCGCTTTGCCCTCCGCACCCCTGCTGCTGTGCTCTCCTCCGCGGCTCCCAAGCTCCCCCACTCTGCCTCCCGAAGTCTCCACCCGCGAAGGGGCTTCCTAGTGTGTGGACACTTTTCCTCCTTCACAGCTCTCTCCCGCTGGTGCAGGACCCGTCCCTATCCTTTTGTCTCTGTTTAGTTTTTTCTTTTGCCCTAACCAGGTACGTGGGGGGTTCCTTGCCTTTTGGGAGGTCTGAGGTCTTCTGCCAGCGTTCAGTAGGTGCTCCGTAGGAGTTGTTCCACGCGTAGATGTATTTCTGGTGTATCTGTGGGGAGGAAGGTGATCTCCGCGTCTTACTCTTCCGCCATCTTCCCGGAAGTCCGCTAGGGTAATTTTTATATATAAAAATAAAATGTAATAGTAAATAAATATTTATATTTAACATATACTCCAATCACTGATCTTGTACTTTCTTGCCACTTCTCACAAAAAGTATTTTATGAGTACTAATAATGGTGGTGATCTTTTTTGTAGAGAAACAATTCCCTTCGAAGCTGGTTTATAGGCAACAGAGATTAAGTAGATGGAGAAAGAAACTTAGAGGAAATCTTAGAGTCATATGCTTTGACAGTCAAGTGGAATATAGGACATTAACACAAGTTATGTCCTAACATGATTGAATTATGACAAATTCAAAAAATTCAAATCCATATAGGCACACACACATTGAGAGAGAGACACACAGACAGAGACAGAAACAGAGAGAGTGGGATGCCTAGCTATATAAAAGAAAATTCAAGGATGATGTAACATTACAATTTTATATGTATGTCAGTGTCTTCATGCTCCCAAATCTGTTCTCTTTGTCTTTGCATGAAATAAACTCCCTTTAACATTTGCCTGATTAACTCCTGCCCATCCTTCAACAAACAGTTCAACAGCTCAGTGTTCACCTTTTTCAAGAGGATTTTCAAAATCCCTAAGTTTCTTTTCCTATGAGTTTGGAGCAGTGGATATGTTTGCAGCCATCATGTAATTACTAATTAGGACAGTTGCCTGATACAGACCATTTATACATCAGATATTGTCTACCATACCCTGACTAATATTAGAGTCAGAATTATCTTAGAATTATCTCTGTGCTTCTCATCTTCATGACTGTAAGTTCCCAGAGGATGGGGACTTTCTGATTTTACTAAGAATAGTGCACAAAATGGGTAATCCTAAAGATTTGTTTGAAATAGACTAACATAAGGAAACTAACATGTTTGTAGACTTGAATTTTAAAGTATTTCCTATATATATCCCATGTGCTCTGGTGGTTGATTACACACACACAACTACAAAACAAAACAAAACAAAACAACAACACATGTCCATTTCCCTGTACAGATTTAAACTATTTCCAAACTAGTTCCAATAAAAATAGAAATTGCCCTAATAAGCCTGGAGAGAAATTAGTCCTTCTACTTATTAGTGCTACTCCTTACTAAGTTTTGTTCTATTTTTTTTAAGATGGCAAAAATTTTCAAATTTTTGTCCAATAAAATCCCCCAAAGGTGGAGAGGTATTTCTGTGTGTATTTTGTGAAATTAAATAACATATCCAAAAGAGCAGTTAACCAATGGAAGGAACAGAAATATGGTCAGAGTTTTGCAGCATCTCATCACTTGGTAAAATACCTGACAATTCTATACATCGTTAGCCATACATGTTGTTTGCTTTCCTTTGGTTAAATGAAACACAGCCCAAAACAAAACTTCAAATATTTTTTCCCTTTTTCTTTGCTTTGTTTAGTTTGTGGTAAAAGTGTGCTTCTTTTGAAACATTATGATGCTAGATGATACTTTGTGGAAAATCAACCCTCCCTGGACGTGGAGAATCTAAACTTTGGATTATTGTCCTGTGGTGGAAGGTACCATCTCTATTTTTCTGTATGGGCTGTTTTTGTGCATTTATGTTATTATTTTTATTGTTAATTCTTGGACCTAAACTGTGAGGACCTTCATTAGATGTGGATGCTGTGTACTCACAAATTAGAGTTAAACTCTCCTGTAGTATGGCACTTATTCCTTACCCTTATGGAAAATTCTCAAATCTTCCTTCTAATTAAATATAATTACTTACACATTTAATACATGTCTATTGAAAATAAAGGACAGAAACATATTCTTACAAACAGGGTGCCTGTCATCTAACATTCCAGAAGAAAGCAGAGAATGCCATATCTGAAGACTTAATTTTTTTCCCACATTATCTTATTTGCTGCTGAGAAGTTCAGAGAATCCATGAATCATGATATTTTCTGGCCTAAATGGGTATATGAGATCATCTAAATCCAGTTTTTCCCTAATAATTTTGGCTCCAATATCCTTCTTACTGTACTTTATTCTATTTATAAATATCTTATGGATTTAACAATAAAATTATTATTGTGTGATACAGAAATAATTGGATGTTTTCTGAACTCTCCTTTATTTTTTCATCTTTAAAATGGAAATGAAATAGTACCTATCTCATGATATTGTTAGGTGGATTCATTTTATTAAATTTTAAAGCATTTTAAATAGTGCCTGTCACAAAAAGTTATAGAAATAAATAAATAACATTTAAGCTAAGTGTATTAATCATTTTTCTATAGAATTCACTTAAATAAAATTCTTAATATTCTTATTGCAAAGGAAAACTGTATAATTTTAAATTATAAGTACTACTTTGAGTTATTTATTTTTCTATGAGTGTGTATTGTCAGGAAATACATTTAAGCATTAATTGCTGTTTTGCTATGCAGATCCAAACTTATGTTAGGGCTTCCCTGGTGGCGCAGTGGTTGAGAGTCCGCCTGCTGATGCAGGGGACATGGGTTCGTGCCCCGGTCCGAGAAGATCCCACATGCTGCGGAGCAGCTGGGCCCGTGAGCCATGGCCGCTGAGCCTGCATGTCCAGAGCCTGTGCTCCACAACGGGGGAGGCCACAACAGTGAGAGGCCCGCATACCACAAAAAAACAAAAACAAACTTACGTTAAACTATAGGCTGAACTTTAATAAAACAGACAAAAAGTGCTCTTGACTTTTTGAGTTCTATTTTGACTTTTTGAGTTCTTTTTATAAATAATAAAAATAAATTTATTCATAAATAATAAACATTATTTTATATTTAAATTTAAAATTTTATATTTAATATTTCTTTTATTTAATAAAAATTATTTGCTTAGAAATAACATAGGTTTGGGCTTCCCTGGTGGCGCAGTCGTTGAGAGTCCGCCTGCTGATGCAGAGGATGTGGGTTCGTGCCCTGGTCCAGGAAGATCCCACATGCCGCGGAGCGGCTGGGCCCGTGAGCCATGGTCGCTGAGCCTGTGTGTCTGCAGCCTGTGCTCCGCAACGGGAGAGGCCACAACAGTGAGAGGCCCGTGTACCGCAGAAAAAAACAAAAACAAAACAACAACAACAAAAAAAACCACATAGGTTTGATAAATGTATTCTCGCTAAAAAATAAATAGCCATAATTATCTTTATATCTTCACCACCTAGCACAGTTTTTTGTAGTACTAGAGATATCCTGAGTTAGCTAGTAAATTAGTTTGATCAAATAAATGAATCTAAGGTACCTTTAGAATATCTTGAGGCAAGTTTGTACAATTATCAACTTTATTCTCATCTTTAATTTTGTGCATTTGTATTACTAATATTTTCCATCTCTAACCACCGAACTCTAGTGGATTTTAAAGCAAAATGCTAAACTGAGGATAAAGACAATTTATAGAATTAAAAAACAAACAAAAATGACCCCAAGTGATAAACTGTATTACCAGCTCTATGATAATAAATAGACATATTTAGTAAATGGAATGAAATGAAATCCCAAGGTGTTGAATAAACATGTGAATGAATAAATGTTCGATGCCCAAAGTTTAACTGCCTCTATCTGTGTATATGAAGTTCATGTTCTCTCATCAGAGGTATATTAATGCCAGGCTCCATTCTCATCAATACCCATCTTTGGAGCACCTACCACTGTGCATGGTAGTGATCTCTGGGAGGCTCTCCAAAGCAAAAACAGCACTGTGTAGTGTTCCAGTCTTCCTGTGGTCACCATCACATTCCATAGTGTTGTTGAAGAGATGGACTCTGCTTGTAATATAATTTGAAATGTTGGCACACAGTGATTTAAACTATAACTGCATGGCTGAGTTTAGCTATAGATTTTATATAGGTTACCATGCTGTTTATAATTGGTGAACCCCCTCCTCCCGGCTCTTTTCTACCTGCTTACTCAGCACTAGCAATGCAACTAAGATAAAAGTTGAGAAAGGGAATTAAGACAGGCTTGAGAGATCCTTTAATTATTTGATTGATCGAAGGAAATGGATTTAAGTGATTTTCTGTCTGACTAGGAACTAGAGAAGGGAGGAAGTGAGCTATCCTCCTTGTGCAGCCAAGGACCCTGTTACAGATTGAACTGTGTGCCCTCCAAATCCATATATTGAAGTCCTAACTCCAATGTGACTATATTTAAAGATAGGGCCTTGAGAGAGCTAATTAAGGTTAAATGGGGTCATATGGGTGGAGTCAGAATCTGATGGGATTTGTGTCCTTATAAGAAGAGGAAGAGACACCAGAGATAGATGTCTCTCCACTCATGCACAGAGGAAAGGCCATGTTAAGACATCCCAAAAGGTGGCCGTCTGCAATTCAGGAAGGTATTTGCAGAAACAACCCTGACGGCACCTTGATGTTGAACTTCCAGCTTCCAGAATTGTAAGAAATACATTTCTGTTGTTTAAGCCACCAACTTCGTGGTATTCTCAGCCTGAGTTGATGAATATAGTTCCCAAGAAGAGAGGTTAGAAGTGATCCCAGGCACAACTCTTTAGAATGGCCAAACGCTAGTCCAGGAGAGATTAGATGTGAGGCATGGATGGTGTGTGGGGGGTGCGGTTGTGAATCTTACCCCTGACAGAAGTTGTATCTTCTATATTACGTTGTGGATGGTTGCAGCAGGAGATTGTAAAACCTCTCCAGGATATTAACCAATCTAAAACAGACTTCCTAGTCGGCTAATCCCGTGGGTTCAGTTAGAGTATAATCTAGTGGTTTGTTTGCTGACTAAGTCTCAAAGATTGCCAAAGGCCATGTCAGGTTAGGATATTTGGGAGGTTAGATATTTACTAGGGCATCTATAAATTTATATTCTTCTCCTCCTTCCCCTTCTTCTTCTTTTTCTTCTTCTTCTTCTTCTTTTTCTAGTGAACCCATTTATATAACTGGAAAATAAATTCACTTGCTTGAAGAAAGAGAGCTATCTTGGTTCAGTTCTGTGTCCATCCATCTTTATATTTTAGAGGCCTCTGGAGTTGCTTTAAACTGAGGTTTAGACTGAATATGCCAAGTTTTCAAGAAATAATGAGGCCTTCATCAGTAAATGCAGATAAAATAAAATTGGAAAAAACTGGGCCAAGGTTTTTCTGGGGAAGTTTTGAACAGGACAGTTACACTGCATATTTCTAATATAAAGAAAGCATGGTATCATGGAGAAATCCAGGCAAGGAAAAGGGCAAGAAGTGTAGAAAGAAAATTAGTTATTGAAGAAGGTTACCTGAAGTACTAGAGTTAACCTGAAAGTTATTATTTTAATTTAGAGTAATATGGTTTATATAGAGAGATAACCAATCTAGTCATTACCTTGACCTCACTGTCTGATGTGTGACGAAAGCTCCTCGAGATACAAAAATGAATTTTAATATGGCATATCAGAATGTATGTTTCAGACCCACTTGGTTTTAAATCTTTCTTCTGATCAATTAGGGACTTATGGGGACCTAAAGCCCTATCTGTCATTTGTATCTTGCAGTATGGAAAGAAGCATTTTCTCCAATTGTCATGAATCTGCAGACAATTGTTCTTTGAGAGGTTATGGTTGTTCCATCCCACAGTTTCAATAAATTGAGACAAGTTATAACTAGAATATGATAGAGAATTCTATTGAGAGCAGGCAAAGAAACTACAAAAAGAATGCATTGGGCTTCCCTGGTGGCGCACTGGTTGACAGTCCCCCTGCCGATGCAGGGGACACGGGTTCGTGCCCCAGTCCAGGAGGATCCCACAGGCCACGGAGCGGCTGGGCCCGTGAGCCATGGCCGCTGAGCCTGCGCGTCCGGAGCCTGTGCTCCGCAACGGGAGAGGCCACAACAGTGAGAGGCCCGCGTACCGCAAAAAAAAAAATAAAATAAAAGCATTTATTTATCCTACTTTCAATGTGTTCAAAAGTAGCTGGAAGAGGGCAAGGTTTCTGTTGTTGTTCAGACAGTGGCAAGTGAAGGCAGCAAAGTAGTCACAAGAATTAGTCGAGAGGCAGAGTTTGTGATGAGGAATCAAGTCCTGATTTCAATCCATAGGAGTAGGTATTTTGGAATCAGTAACTGTGGCTGCCTCAGGGAATGAGGTTGGAAGAAGCACAGTGGGTGTTCTGAAAACGCCATGACTTAGCCACAAGGAAACCAAATCCAGATAACTGGATGCTCGTCACCGGAGAATGTTTTCAGGTTCAGGCGTCATGTAGACAGTAGTATCAATGGCTGGGCTACCAGAAAAAAGAATTAGAAACAATGACAGTAAGAAAAATCAGCTTTTCTTGCATCAAATTAGTAGTAATAACTAAAGAAGAGAAATCTTAGGAAGATAGTCCATCAAACTGATACAGATGATAATGCCATGGGTGGACCTAGAGTATCATACTAAGCAAAGTAAGTCAGAAAGAGAAAGACACATACCTTATATGTGGAATCTAAACTATGACACAAATGAACCTATCTATGAAACAGAAACAGACTCATAGACATAGAGAACAGACTGGTGGTTGACAAGGTGTAGGGGAGGGTTGGGGAACAGTTGGAGTGGGAGGTTGAGGTCAGCAGATGCAAACTATTATATAGAGAATGGATAAACAACAAGGTTCTACTGTAAAGCACAGGGAACTATATTCAATATCCTGTGATAAACCATAATGGAAAAGAATATGAAAAAAGAACATATATGTATGTATAACTGAGTCACTTTTCTGTACAGCAGAAATTAACACAACATTGTAAATCAACTATACTTCAATAAAATTTAAAGAAAGTTGATAATGCCAAGCTGAAAAATCACAAACTCAAACTACAACACTATTGTGAAAGCACCTGTGTAACTGAAATAATTGGTGATTATATCCTAAGAACTGCAATCAAAATGAAAGCAAATACTGAGTTCCTTTCACATCTTTAATCTTGAAATATTAATGAATTAATCTGCACTCATTTTTATCCAAGAGACCCACTGTCTTTTGTGCCCTCTACACAGTTCACAAACTCAGTTGTGGTCAGACATGGACATCTATTTTTGTTTAAATGAACCATCCTCAACCTCCAAGTGTGAATAAAATGTGTACTGTACCCATTCCTTATTAAGTATGACATGTACTTTTTTCTCACAATCTAGATAAATAATTATAACTGATTTCTTCCTGAAGTTTCTAAGGGTATTAAAAGTATTACTTATAGATGTATTATAGGTATTTTATATATACTAAATAAATGGTTTCCAATAAGACAAATATTTAGGAGCTCAGCTAACCAGGACTTTAATGACCCTTCACATGTGTTGACTTCACAGGAATCTGTATATACCAATCTCATCTTCAAAGTTGTGCTCTAGTCCTGAACACTTCATAAAGAATTTTGTTGCTATTAAGGCCTGCAAACAGCTGTTTATTTTTTTCCCAAAATCTCACTGCCCTTAGGATAATTTCTACAGTCAAAAATTTGCTTTCTCACTCCAGAATGGCCATGTGGGAAGTTCAGCAAACCCCCCACCCAGTGAAACAAGCCTTTGATTGGTAAAAATTACTGTACAATTTAAAAGTATCTGACAGTTTTCCTTGGAACACATAGAAAATGAAGAAATGTTTAATCAAGAAAATCTACCAAATATTTGTAAGAACAGTAAGAATGTGTGTGTGGGGTGTGTGTGTATGACTTAAGCCATGATTTGCTCTGGTACCGACTGCCATACCCAACTCAGTGTGAAGGAAGCTCTACTCTAGGTGACTATGGCCAAAGCCATGGGGACCCTCTTCTCCCAGCACCTAGTCTAAAGCCATGGTTTTTACTCCAGGAGGTGTATGCACCCAGAATCTCTCATCATCCTCAGCAATATACTGCAATACACCAAGTCCCCTACATGCAAAAAAGTTCCATTCTGAGAGCATGCTCGTAAGTCCAGCAAAGTTAGCCTGGGTACCCAACTAACACAATCAGCTAAATAGTACTGTATTGTAATAGGTTTAGAATACTTTTCACACAAATAATACGTGAACGACAAACAAACATAAAAAATAAAGAAAACATTTTTTAATCTTACAGTACCTTGAAACGTAAAGTAGTACCAGCTATATCACCACTGCTTTTACACATGCTTCAGGACATCCTGGGCTTGAAATAAAGATACTGTACTACTGTACGCTATACAGTCCTGTACAGTAAAATACACAAAAGCACAACCACGTGTAGAGGATGCACATACGTGACAATGTATGCCAAACACATGGACTAACTTACGTGATTGGACATGCGAATGCACATTTGAATCTTTGAAAGTTCACAACTTGAAGGTTTGTATGTGAGGAACTTAACTGTAGTTCTAGTCCAGGTAGGTGAGACCAAAAGGATCTGAGTTTCCTCGCCCACCAAACACCCATTCATGAGGCAAAAGCTATAACCCAGGTACAGCAGGTTGAGAATACTGGGAATTCATTCACTTTGTCCCAGCTTGCTTGTACTTTGTAGTTCCATGATGACAGGACCAAACCAAGAAGACCAGGGGCTACCATCACCATGCAACACTCCACCCATAGAGTAGCATGCACATCTGGGAAAAACAAACCATTGTCCCCAGCTCCAGGCCCAGTGCAATGGCATAGATATTCTGCCCTGGGATGGGACATACTGGAAGGACAGAAATTTCTGCAGCCTTCCCTAAGGGGGCTGACTTTATTTGGAATAGAGCTTGCAAAGTTTATGCCTAAGGAACATCTTGGTGGGAAGCAAAGAAGAGAAGGTTAGTAGCTCCATGATAGTATTAGCAACAAGCAAGATATAAAAAAACTGGCTCAAAGTTATGCAAAGAGATCTAGGAAAAGAGACAGTTAAGAAATCCCCTCCTGAGACTGAGAAAGTCTTAGAGATAGGCAACACCTTGCTCATGCAAAATGGCCACTTTAATTAGAATTAGATTGTGGAGCAATTTGCTCCCAGGGTGTTGTCACAAACAATAGAACTATCAGACAGTAAGGAGTGGAGAGGAATAGCTGGGTGTGATACCAAAAGAGGCAGACCAGCTAAAAGCTTAACTGGGAGTTCAGAGAGAGACCATGAGAGAGCTTGACTAAGACCACACTCATCCCTGATGGTCAGAGGACTGTGCACAAGCCAGCAGAAGCCACACACTGTGGGGGAAATAGACTTCACTGATCGGCTGCAGCCAAGTTCCTAAACAAAACAATAACAACAGGCCCTTGGGGATGGGGGTGAGGGCTGGGATGTGGTATCCAGAGTAGCTACAATCCATTATCTAAAATGTCCAGTTTTCAACAAAAATAAAGAGACATGCAAATAATAAGAAAGTGTGATACATATACAGGAAAAAAATACATGCACTAGGAACTTCCTTTGAGCGTGTCAAATGTAGGACTTTGCAAAGACATGAAAGCAACTTTTAGAACTATATTCAAAGAATTAAAGGAAGCTGTGTTTGAGGAATTAAATGAAGGTGATGACAATGTCTCATAAAAAGGATAATAGCAACAGAGATAGAAATCACAAAGGGAACCAAGTGGAAATTCTTCAGTTGAAAAGTATAATAACCAAAATTGAAAATTCACTAGGGGGGCTCAATAGCAGATTTGAGATGGAAGAAGACAGAGCTTGCAAATTTGAAGACAGATCAAGAATAGGCAATCTGAGAGAAAAGCAAATGAAAAATGAACAGGGCCTCAGAGAATGTGAGAACCACCAGTGCACCCACATATGCATAATGTGGGTATAGAAAGAGAAGAGAGAGGCAAAGAAGTCAAAAATATATTTGAAGATGTAATGGCTGAAAAGTTCTGATATTTTACAAAAATAACCAATCTGCACATCAAAGGAGCTCTGTGAATGTCAAAGAGATCTACACCTAGACACATTATAGTTAACACACTGAAGGACAAAGAGAAAGTCTTGAAAGTAGCAAGATTAAAATCACTCATCATGTATATAGAAACCCTGATAAGACTAACAGCTGACATCTCATCATAATTATATTCTTTTTCCCATATAAAATAGGGGTAATTCTAATAATAAATTATTTATTTGAAATTATAAGGCAATGGCACATAAAGGTATACTTCTAGATGACAAAGTACAAAGTTGCTTGATAACAACTCCCTCAGTGCTTTTTTTACCTTCACTAAATGACACACACATATAATTTTAATACATAAACTACAGGTCTTAATTTATACATGCTTTTAGTCTTGAATTCATGTAGAAAACAGAATATGGTAGCAAAAATATTTATAACACAGGTTTGCATATGGTGAGTGCTGAGTATTGTATGAATTGGTATAGACTATATTATTTTACTTACCTCACGGAAGACCCTGCACACAAAACTGAGTTTCATGGCTACCAAGTTGCTATTGAAATAATGGAATAATAATTTAAAATTTATAAATTTATGTATGTGAAATTTAATGAGAAAGTAGTCTCTTATTTGATGAGAGATTTCAACAAAGTTGTTTTTTTCTGTCCTTTCTTTTTTTATTGGAGTATAATTGCTTTACAATGTTGTGTTAGTTTCTGCTGTACAATGAAGTGAATCAGCTACATATACACGTATCCTCTCCCTCTTAGACCTCTCCCACCTGCCCCATCCCACTCATCTAGGTCATCCCAGAGCACTGAGCTGAGCTTCCTGTGCTATACAGCAGGTTCCCACTTGCTATCTATTTTACACAGGGTAGTGTATATATGTCAGACCTAATCTCCCAATTCGTCCCACACTCCCCTTCCCCCACTGTGTCCACATGTCCATTCTCTACATCTACATCTCTATTCATGTCTTGGAACTAGGTTCATCTGTACCATTTTTCCAGATTCCACATACATATATTAATACACAATATTTGTTTTTCTCTTTCTGGATAACTTCACTCTGTATGACAGACTCTAGGTCTATCCACATCTCTACAAATGACCCAATTTTGTTCCTTTTTATGGCTGAGTAATATTCCATTGTATATATGTACCACATCTTCTTTATCCATTCATCTGTTGATGGACACTTAGGTTGTTTCCATATCCTGACTATTGTAAATAGTGCTGCAATGAACATTGGGCTACATGTGTTTTTTTGAATTATGGTTTTCTCAGGGTATATGCCCAGGAGTGGGATTGCTGGGTCATATGGTAGTTTTATTTTTAGTTTTGTAAGGAACCTACATCTTGTTCTCCATAGTGGCTGTATCAATTTACATTCCCACCAACAGGGCAAGAGGGTTCCCTTTTCTGCACACCTTCTCCAGCATTTATTGTTTGTAGATTTTTTGATGATGGCTATTCTGACTGGTGTGAGGTGATATCTAATTGTACTTTTTAAATAATTAATTAATTAATTAATTTTTGGCTGTGTTGGGTCTTTGTTGCTGTGTGCAGGCTTTCTCTAGATGTGGTGAGCAGGGGCTACACTTTGTTGCGGTGCACGGGCTTCTCATTACAGTGGCTGCACTTGTTGCGGAGCACAGGCCCTAGGCATGCAGGCTTCAGTAGTTGTGGAACATAGGCTCAGTAGTTGTGGCTTGTGAGTTCTAGAGCACAGTCCCAGTAGTTGTGGTGCACAGGTTTAGTTGCTCTGGGATAGGTGGGATCTTCCTGGACCAGGGTTCCAACCTGTGTGCCCTGCATTGGAAGGTGCATTCTTAACCACTGTGCCACCAGGGAAGTCCAAACTCATTGTACTTTTGATTTGCATTTCTCTAATAATTAGTGATATTGAGCATCTTTTCATGTGGGTCTTGGCCATCTATCTGTATGTCTTCTTTGGAGAAATGTTTATTTAGGTCTTCTGCTAATTTTTTGATTGGGTTGTTTGTTTATTTTGATATTGAGCTGCATGAGTTTTTTGTATATTTTGTATATTTTTTGTATCCTTTGTCCATTGCTACATTTGTGAATATTTTCTCCCATTCTGAGGGTTGTCTATTCATCTTTTTTATAGTTTCCTTTGCTGTGCAAAAGCTTTTACGTTTCATTAGGTTCCATTTGTTTATTTTTGGTTTTATTTCCATTACTCTAGGAGGTGGATCAAAAAAGATCTTGCTGTGATTTATGTCAAAGAGTGTTCTTCCTATGTTTTCCTCTAAGAGTTTTATAGTGTCTGGTCTTACATTTAGGTCTTTAATCTATTTTGAGTTTATTTTTTTGTATGGTGTTAGGGAGTGTTCTAATTTCATTCTTTTACATGTAGCTGTCTAGTTTTCCCAGCACCAGTTATTGAAGGAACTGTCTTTTCTCCCTTGTATATTCTTGCCACCTTTATGAAAAATAAGGTGACCATATGTGTGTGGGTTTATCTCTGGGCTTTCCATCTTGTTCCATTGATCTATATTTCTGTTTTTATGCCAATACTATACTGTCTTGATTACTGTAGCTTTGTACTATAGTCTGAAGTCAGGGACCCTGATTCCTCCAGCTCTGTTTTTCTTTCTCAAGATTGCTTTGGCTATTCAGGCTCTTTTGTTTTTCCACACAAATTGTAAAATCTTTTGTTTTAATTCTGTGAAAAATGCCGTTGGTAATTTGATAAGGATTGCATTCAATCTGTAGATTACTTTGGGTAGTATAGTCAGTTTCACAATATTGATTTTTCCTATCCAAGAACATGGTATATCTCTCCACCTCTTTGTGTTATCTTTGATTTCTTTCATCAGTGTTTTTTGTTTTTTTAACATATTTATTGGAGTATAATTGCTTTATAATGGTGTGAGAGTTTCTGCTTTATAACAATGTGAATCAGCTATATATATACATATATCTCCACATCTCCTCCCTCTTGTGTCTCCCTCTCACCCTCCCTATCCCATCCCTCTAGGTGGTCACAAAGCACCGAGCTGATCTCCCTGTGCTATACAGCTGCTTCATCAGTGTTTTATAGTTTTCTGAGTACAGGTCTTTTTCTTCTGTAGGTAGGTTTATTCCTAGGTATTTTATTCATTTTGTTGCAATGGTAAATGGGATTGTTTCCTTAGTTTCTCTTTCCAGTCTTTGGTTGCTAGTGTATAGGAATGCAAGAGATTTCTGAGCATTAATTTTGTATCCTGCAACTTTGCCAGACTTATTGATTAGCTCTAGTAGTATTCTGGTGACATCTTTAGGATTTTCTATGTATAGTGCCAAGTCATCTGCAAAGAATGACAGTTTTACTTCTTTTCCAATTTGGATTCCTTTTATTTCTTTTTCTTCCCTGATTGCCATGACTAGGACTTCCAAACTATGTTGAATAATACTGGTGAGAGTAGACATCCTTTTCTTGTTCCTGATCTTAGAGGAAATGCTTTGTTTTTTGTCATTGAGAATGATGCATGCTGTGGGTTTGTCATATATGGCCTTTATTATGTTGAGGTAGGTTCCCTCTATGCCCATTTTCTGTAGAGTTTTTTTTTTTAATCATAAATGGGTGTTGAAATTTGTCAAAAGCTTTTTCTGCATCTATTGAGATGATCATATGGTTTTTTTCTTTAATTTGTTAATAGGTCTATCACATTTATTGATTTGCATATATTGTAGAACACTTGCATCCCTGGGATAAATCCCACTTGACAATGGTGTATGATCCTTTCAATGCGTTGTTGGATTCTGTTTGCTAGTATTTTGTGGAGATTTCTGTGTCTGTGTTATCAGTCTGTAATTTTCTTTTTTTTGTGTGTGATATCTTTGTCTGGTTTTGGCACCAGGGTGATGGTGGCCTCATAGAACAAGTTTGGGAGTGTTCCTGCCTCTGCAATTATTTGGAAGAGTTTGAGAAGGATAGCTGTTAGGTATTCTCTAAATGTTTGATAGAATTTGCCTGTGAAGCCATCTGGTTGTGGACTTTCATTTTTTGGAAGATTTTTAATCACGGTTTCAATTTCATTACTTGTGATTGGACTGTTCATATTTTCTATTTCTTCCTGGTTCAGTCTTGGAAATTTGTACATTTCCAAAGATTTGTCCATTTCTTCCAGGTTGTCCATTTTATTGGCATATTTGTTTGTAGTAATCGCTCATGATCCTTTGCATTTCTGCAGTGTCAGTTGTTACTTCTCCTTTTTCATTTCTAATTTTATTGAGTCCTCTCCCTTTTTCTTCTTGATGAGTCTGGCTAAAGGTTTATTGATTTTGTTTATCCTTTCAAAGAACAAACTTTTAGTTTTATTGATCTTTGTTATTGTTTTCTTTGTTTCTGTTTCATTTATTTATGTTCTGATCTTTATGATTTCTTTCTACTAACTTTGTTTTGTTTGTTTGTTTTTATTCTTCTTTCTCTAGCTGCTTTATGTGTAAGGTTAAATTGTTTATTTGAGATTTTTCTTGTTTCTTGAGGTGAGATTGAATTGCTATAAAGTTCCCTCTTAGAAATGTTTTTGCTGTGTGCCATAGGTTTTGGGTTGTAGTGTTTTCATTGTCATTTGTTTTTATGTAATTTTTTATTTCCTCTTTGATTTCTTCAGTGATCTCTTAGTTATTCAGTAGTGCACTCTTTAGCCTCCATGTGTTTGTGTTTTCTACAGTTTTTTTCCTGTGATTGAATTCTAATCTTAAAGTGTTGTGCTCAGAAAAGATGTTTGATATGATTTCAATTTTCTTAAATTTTCCAAGACTTGATTTGTGGCCCATGATGTGACCTATCTTGGAGAATGTTCCCTGTTCAATTGAGAAGAAAGTGTATCCTTCCACTTTCAGGTGGAATGTCCTTTAAATATCATTTAAGTCTATCTAGTCTAATGTGTCATTTAAGGCTTGTGTTTCCTTATTAATTTCCTGTGTGGGTGATCTGTCCATTGGTGTAAGTGGGATGTTAAGGTCCCCCACTATTACTGTGTTACTGTCAATTTCCCATTCACAGCTGTTAGAATTTGCCTTATGTATTGAGGTGCTCCTATGTTGGGTGCATAAATATTTATAATTGTTATATCTTCTTCTTGGATTGATCCCTTGATCATTATATAGTGTTCATCCTGATCCCTTGTAACTGTCTTTATTTTAAAGTCTATTTTTTCTGATATGAGTATTGCAACTCCAGCTTTATTTTGATTTTCATTTGCATGGAATATCTTTTTCCATCCCCTCACTTTCAGTCTGTATGTGTCCCTAGGTCTGAAGTGGGTCTCTTGTAGACAGCATATATCCAGACCTTGTTTTTGAATCCATTGAGCCAGTTTGTGTCTTTTGGTTGGAGCATTTAATCCATTTACATTCAAGAAATGTTCCTATTACCATTTTGTTAATTGTTTTAGGTTTGTTTTTGTGGGTCTTTTTCCTTCAATTTAATTTTTGTTAGTTTGATTAATATGTGCCTGGGTGTGTTTCTCCTTGGGTTTATCCTGTATGGGACTCTCTGGGCTTCCTGGAGTTGGGTGGCTATTTCCTTTCCCATTATAATCAAAGTTTTCAACTATAATCTTTTCAAATATTTTCTCAGACCCTTTCTCTTTCTCTTCTTCTGGGACCCCTATAATTTGAATGTTGGTGTGTTTAATGTTGTCCCAGAGGTCTCTCAGGCTGTCCTCAATTCTTTTCATTCTTTATTCTGTTCCTTGGCAGTTATTTCCACCATTTCATCCTCCAGCTCACTTATTTGTCCTTCTGCTTCAGTTATTCTGCTATTGATTCCTTTTACTGTATTTTTAATTTCAGTTATTGTGTTGTTCATCACTGTTTGTTTGTTCATTAGTTCTTCTAGGTCCTTGTTAAACATTTCTTGTATTTTCTCTATCTGTGCTTCCATTCTATTTCCGAGATCTTGGATCATCTTTACTATCATTACTCTGAATTATTTTTCAGGTAGGTGACTATTTCCTCTTCATTTATCTGGTCTTTTAGGTTTTTACCTTGCTCTTTGATCCGTCACATATTTTTTGTCATCTCATTGTTTTTTGATGGGGGGCTGTGTTCCTGTCTTACTGGTTGTTTGCTTGAGGCATCAAGCACTGGAGTTTACAGGGAGTAGTGTAGATCTGGGTCTTGGTGCCAAGATGAGGACCTCCAGGAGACCTCACTCTAATTAATATTCCCTGAGGTCTGAGGTTCTCTGTCAGTCCAGCAGTTTGGACTTGGTGCTCCCATCACAGGAGCTCAGACCTGACCCCTGGCCTGGGAATCAAGATTCCACAAGCCACACAGCATGGCAAAAAAAGGCCAGAAAAGGCTTTGGCTGTTGGGGGCAGGGCTAGGTGAGCAGGACTAAGGTGGGCAGGGCTTAGGCAGGGGATGAGGCCTATACTCAGTACCAGTGCAGCTGGAAGAGGTTCTGGGGTGGGTAGCAGGTGTGGGGCTTAGGCTCAGCATAGCCAGAGGTGGCCTCAGAGGGTGGAGGTTTAGGCCTTGGACCCCAGCAGATGGGGTAAGTGTTTTCCCCATTCTCCTCTGAACTCCCAATACCCCGAATGTTTCTCCCTATCCCTGCTGATACCCTTGCTGTGAGTGTGCCCCTCTGGGCTTGGGAAACCCTCCCCTCCGCCAGCTTCCCTTCAGGGGTACCAGTCCTGTCCCACCTCCACTCCTCCTCCTCCCCTCCCTTTCCCCCACATCCTACCCGGTCATGAGGGGTTCCTCCTATCCCCTTAGGTGTCCATGGTCCCCCACCAGTGCCTGGAGGTTACCGTAGTTGTGAGGAGATACAAACTCCTCATCTTCCTACTCTGTCATCTTGACACCACCACACCCCTCTGAGATTTCAACAAAGTTTTGAAGTAAAAGTCCCAACTTGATATTGGACTATATCTGAGGAGGTAACTGATCCATCCCACCTAAATTGAAATAGGTGCTGTGCGTTTTGGAATCCCAAATTAGATACAGCCTTTTTCTGGCAATTCCAGGATCCCTGCACACATAGCCACTAATACAAAGCTATAAGCTCTATACGTTCTGTCATATCCACAATTCCTATATGTAGGACTCCTATTCCCTCATTCTAAAACCTAAGTAGACATATATAAAGGATACAAACTATTAGGTATAAAATAAGCTACATATTATACAACATGGGGAATATAGCATATTTTATAATAACTATAAATGGAGTATAAACTTTAAAAATTGTGAATCACTATATCATACACTTGTAACTTATATAATACTATACATCAACTCTAGTTCAATAAAATAAATTAAATATAATGTAAGTGGACATACAATGTTCAAAGTACATTTGAAGGAAATCATTAATGTGAAAAGGCTAAGATAAAAAGACACAAAACTTGTATCAGAGGGTAGAGATCAAATTGAGGGAGTATAAGAGTTTACAATATATGACTCTGCAAGGGATTTTTAGGGAGGTGAAACTATTCTCTATGGTACCTTTGTGGATATCCGACATTATGCACTTGTCAGTACCCATTGCACTGAATGGCACAGAATGAAATCTCTGTCAAAACTTTAGCTGAACATGGGACTAAAAAGCAAAAAATTTTGTGAACACACACAACAAGGAATAGTCTTTGTAAAAATAGTTAGAAAAAAAAAAGAAAGAAAATGGGCAGACTATGAGAGAAAACGAGAGACTGAAGAGTTGGGAATGACTCCAACATATGAATTTAAAGGGGAAGGAAATAGGAAATACACAGAGGAAATAATTAATATGTAGTTATAATAATTCCTAGTGGTTAAAATAACTCATATATAGATATAATAATATATATGTCACTATACATAATTCTTTCTCAACTGGGAAGTGATATGATCCTTTAGATTAAAAGGGCTGAATACCACTGAGGATAAGTTATTTCTTAATGATCCACAATTAGACATATTGCTATGAAATTTAACACAGTAAAATAATGTCCTAAAAATCTTCTAGAATGGTAGAGAAATATGAACTACTTTTTATAAGATGTCTTATCAATAACATCGGAAGCTGAATTTTATAAGAAAAATTTATAAGAAGGGATTGCTAAAGTTTCTGAGTAAAAAATAAGAGAATAAAGATAATATTTAGAGTTAGTGAAAAGTTTCTGTCCCCACTGCCCGTGAACCACCAGCAGATCGGGTCTACAAAATTCTGAGGAAAAATAATTTTGATCATGAACTTCAGCTTAAGCATTCCTAAAACATGTATTCAAAATGTTGCCACTGCAAAGAATGAATACATTTCTGTTTCACACACAATTTCTTAGGAGAATACTTGAAGATGTAGCTAACCAAGATAATTGTCACAAAAGTGAAACACCTGGGTTATAATCACAGATTTTAGTGAGGATATCTCAGGATAGCTACTGTCAATAATCCTGGCAAGTATTTTATTTGGTCTGAATTTGTATCCTAATTCAGAGGCCTGAGCGAAGCATATTTTTCAGGATAAAAATGGAATGGTTTCAGTAAAGTAGATAACCTCAGTAATGTAAGATATTCATGATATGATGAATAAAGAAAAACTAACAAAGAGAAAGAAAGTTAAAAAAAACTCAGGGGCAAACTAACTAATAAGCAAAAGAAAGGCACAAGAAAGTTGTTTACTCAATAAAGTAAACCAAACTATATCATATTTTGAATATTTGATGGGGTGAAAGGACAGTCTAAAATACTTGCAATTGTCTCCCCTGATTGTCACAGTGGTTGTGCATTGGATTTATAAAAGAGGTAGCGCATTCCTAGGATTCTGACTTTATCATGAACATTCTTGCTATAAAACTAACAATAAATCATCACATAGTGATTTTCATGTTACAAACAAAATATAGAAAAAAGGGCAGAAAATGTAATTATGATTCCAGAGCTTAATATAAATAATTTCATTAAAAATGCAGATGATAAATTAAACAAGTAGAAGCAGAAAATGAAAAGGCTTTAAACAGGTCAGGATGTTAATATATCAATTCATAAAGGAAGAAGCTGAGACATTATAAAACTGGTAGAATAGGAAACATAAACTTTAGTATATATATGTGCAATCTGTGTGAGTGTGTTTGTGTGTGTTATATAATGAGGCCCAAAGAAGAAGAAAAGGTAGAGATATAGTGAAAAATTTGGAAACTGAGGAAAAGGAGATGAGGACATCTTAGCAAGTTATATTTTCAACTTTCATAAGAAATACACAGGTAATTGCTAAAATTCATGAATAAACCAATAAAGACATAAAAATATTATTTCTGGTTAATTGAAAGTATCTGCCTCCATTGTCCATGAGCTCCCAGCAGCTGAATGCCAGGCTCTTGTAGGAGACTTTAATGAGCCTCATTTGAATACATCCTTTCTTCTAATGGCGGAGGACAACGACAAGCAAACTTATCTTCTAGAGCGACCCTGGGGGCGGTGGAAGAAATATCCTTGACACTAACAGGTAAGAGGAAATAGAAGAAATTGGTCCCTGCTGTGTTTGTGTTCTGTGACTAATACAAATGCTTCTCAAACATAGTCCTCTTCCTTTGCTAGTGCAGAAATGTCATGTTGCCCATGTTGAAGAGAAAATGGAGAATAAGAACTTAGAATCTTGCCCAGCAATTTGACAGAATGCTTGGATGTTTGTTGAATGTAATAATTGTTTGTAATTTTTATGTTTTTAATTTCATTTTTCTAGTTCTACATTGTATAACAGTATCGGTCTGAAATGAATTGAGGGGAAAAGATCTCATCATTTACCCTAGGCATCTAGAAAAGCACTGCTTTACAGCATTTAGCCACCATGTATCTTTGGTTTATTTCAGGTTCAATTCACTAGTGTCTAGCATGATGGCTGCCATCTGTGTAATTGTGACTCAAGTAATATTTCTGAGTGAATGAATGAAGGAAGAAATGCCTCAAACACAAAAAAATTAAGAAGTATTTATTGAGTGTAAACTGGCTGCCTTTGGGGAACAGGTCTGGGAGGGCAGACAGATGAGCAAGGGGATGCCTTTCATTGTAGTCTTTTATGTGGCTTAATTGTTACCACTAAAATGTGAGCAGAAATAAGGCTTTTAAATGGAGAAGAGAACTCATGTGAAGGATTGGTAATTTCCATAGAGTTTAGACATCGTCATAAAAAATTAATTGAAAAAACCAGAAAATCCTGATTTGTATTTTAGACATGTTTTGTTCTCTTTCCATATAGAAAATAGTAGCACTCAGTAAAATACCAGGGTTGATGTGTGTGTGTGTGTGTGTGTGTGTGTGTGTGTGTGTGTGTGTAACTTTTTTCCTCAGTCCACTGACATAATAATATAATCCTGGGATAAGCAAGATACATCTGTCATATCTATGAGAATCTCCAGGGCAGGTGCCATACTTTTTTCCTTTGGTTATACTCTATGATGACTAACATTTCAAAAACCACTGGGATGAAGTGACAGAGTAGCATGGACATATATACACTACCAAATGTAAAATAGATAGCTAGTGGGAAGCTGCTGCATAGCACAGGGAAATCAGTTTGATGCTTTGTGACCACCTAGAGGGGTGGGATAGGGAGGGTGGGAGGGAGACGCAAGATGGAGGGGATATGAGGATATATGTGTACATAGAGCTGACTCACTTTGTTATACATCAGAAACTAACACAACATTGTAAAGCAATTATACTCCAATAAAAGTAAATATAAAAAAAAGAAAAAATTTCTTCAAAGCTCAGTTATGAACCAATCCAGAAGAGAAAAGAGCCACCTTCTTTCCTCTCTCTGTTAACATGAAGCCCTCCAACATCGGCTACAATGATTTTGTATTTTTAAAGACAGAAGGATTTCCCTTTCTCTAAAGAACATGAAAGCAGGCTATTTAAGAGTCACTTTGTTGGATCAGAATCCTTCACAAGAAGGATTGAATGAAGTAGTGAAGAGCATTCATTTGCTGTCTGCTGTTGTTTCTAGCCTTGTGGTTTGGGTAGAAATGTAGCAAATGCTTAGTATGTGTAGGACTCCGTGGAACTCACTCAAATGAAGAAAAAAAAAGCACCTGTTTTTGAACCTGGTTTCAACTATGACTAACAAGATGAGAATCATTAGAAGCAGCATCAACCACCTTAGGAGTAAAGGAAAAAGCCAATTATCTTGCAGTGAGAGATGAACACCATTATAAATAGACCTTAGAAAATGTAAACGACAAGATGTTGAACATGAGACTCTTCAGGCTCATTCCAATTGGTAAAATGGTAATTTTACCCTCGTCCCCTTCTTATGACAGTCAAGAAAAATTGCTTCCACATGAAGAATTATTGTATTATACATATATGCAACATGAAGAAATGTTAATTCTTCAGGGAAATTTTCCCTTAGGCTTTCAATCTGATTTTGAAATGGATGGAGTGAATGCCGGTATTTCATTATTGAAACCCCCCTAGGAAGGTATTTTGACTTGCCTAGTAAATTGTGAATGTCATGTTGATTTTCTTCTTATTACTCCACTAGAGGATGGTATTGACTCCTTGTGAAAATCAGGCATGTGGAGAAATAAGCTACAAAATGTCTGTCCTTAATCTTCTTTCTTCTCAGTGTTAAGAAGCAAGGAAGAAGTAATATATTCCCACTATGTTTGCAGCTATGGCTACTTACCCTAACTCATGACATTTCAAAATACTTACGTACCATACAGCTAGATAATAAGATAAAATTTTAGTAATGCCTGCTGAACTTTAAAAACTATCTACATGTCCTTTACTATGGTTGATCATTCCTACAATCCATAAGTTATACTGTACAAAGAGTTTTCATTTATCATTGGAAGACTGGAGAAATCAAGCAAATTGCCCCAAACCACTCAGTCAATAAGGAGTAGAAACATGGACTTTGGAACTTGCCTTCTGTCCCCAAACCATAGCTTCCTCACAAGAGAAATCAGGATACACCCCTGAAAGGTAAGTTTTCCTTGCAAATGTCATTCATAGGAAAGTTATGCATGCATATCGCAGAGTTGGTTGGCTGTGGTTGTTTTCTCTTGCTGCGGTGAGTTTTCAAGTTTATGTGCTGGCAGTGCTTCTGTCCTTTGTATTTTTAAAGGATCATGTGTTACTCTTGCCCCCAGTCTTAATGAGTATAATATTTCAAGCCTCAGGGCTTGCTTCAAACACCTCTTCTTTCCCCAAGATCTCCAGCTGAACTTCAAGTCAATGCTTTTCTCCTCACTACTTACAGATTCAGTCCAATTCCAGTTCCTTATGTTGTACTTGGCAGGAGTTACCAACAATCTCAGCTCTACCTTCCAGATGGGAAAGACTTCACACTTACTTTACATTTTGGATACCATGTCAAAGTGAGAGACACCAGCACCTTGATATCTTAGCATCTGAAACATAATCAGCAATAGACATCTTTTTCTCTGTCATTGTCAGTAGTTCTCAGAGGGTCATACCCAGACTAGCAGCATTAACTGGAAAATTGTTAGAAATATAAATTCCTGGGTCTGTCCGTTCTGAAAAGCCAGATTCAAAATATACACATATATGGACTAATGCACAAACATACACAAATAATGAGATTTATAGTCATTTTATTGATGATGGCCAGTTGATAGTTTTACTCTGAAAAATAATCATTTAAAAACTTTAAAAAAATTGTATCATGGAAAACAATCTGAGCATTTTGGCACTAAGAATGTTCAACAAAGGTGAATTAAATTCTATGATTTTCTCTGCTGCTATTCATGGACGTCTATTACCTTGACAGAACAGTGACTTGTAAAAATAACCTTGATCCTACTTAGCAAATACCTAACATATTTACTATTTAAGATGTGCCTGCTGCCTGTTTATTGGAATGAAACTACACAGGCAAAAATGGAGACAGGTGAACTAGAAAGGAATCTTAATATCTAGCCATATGATTGATTAGATATAATACATAGGATGGGATCCATTCATTCTGCAAATTAGAAAAAATAAAGACCACAGTTGAAATGGTAGTAAGCATTATTTGGGTCACATTTTTTTTTTGGCCATGCGGCATGTGGGATCTTACTTCCCCAGCCAGGGATTGAACACGGGACCTTGGCAGTGACAGCGTGGAGTCCTAACCACTGTACCGCCAGGGAATTCCCTATTTTTTTTTTTTTAACATCTTTATTGGGGTATAATTACTTTACAATGGTGTGTTAGTTTCTGCTTTATAACAAAGTGAATCAGCTATACATATACATATGTTCCCATATCTCTTCCCTCCTGCGTCTCCCCCCCCCCACCCTCCCCATCCCACCCCTCCAGGCTGTCACAGAGCACCGAGCCAATATCCCTGTGCCATGCGGCTGCTTCCCACTAGCTATCTACCTTACTACGTTTGTTAGTGTGTATATGTCCATGACTCTCTCTCGCCCCGTCACAGCTCACCCTTCCCCCTCCCCATAACCTCAAGTCCGTTCTCTAGGAGGTCTGCGTCTTTATTCCTGCCTTACCCCTAGGTTCTTCATGACATTTTTTTTTTTCTTAAATTCCATATATATGTGTTAGCATACTGTATTTGTCTTTTTCTTTCTGACTTACTTCACTGTGTATGACAGACTCTAGGTCTATCCACCTCATTACAAATAGCTCAATTTCGTTTCTTTTTATGGCTGAGTAATATTCCATTGTATATATGTGCCACATCTTCTTTATCCATTCATCCGATGATGGGCACTTAGGTTGTTTCCATCTCCGGGCTATTGTAAATAGAGCTGCGATGAACATTTTGGTACATGACTCTTTTTGAATTTCGGTTTTCTCAGGGTATATGCCCAGTAGTGGGATTGCTGGGTCATATGGTAGTTCTATTTGTAGTTTTTTAAGGAACCTCCATACTGTTCTCCATAGTGGCTGAACCAATTCACATTCCCACCAGCAGTGCAAGAGGGTTCCCTTTTCTCCACACCCTCTCCAGCATTTATTGTTTCTAGATTTATTGATGATGGCCATTCTGACTGGTGTGAGATGATATCTCATTGTAGTTTTGATTTGCATTTCTCTAATGATTAATGATGTTGAGCATTCTTTCATGTGTTTGTTGGCAGTCTGTATATCTTCTTTGGAGAAATGTCTATTTAGGTCTTCTGCCCATTTTTGGATTGGGTTGTTTGTTTTTTTGTTGTTGAGCTGCATGAGCTGCTTGTAAATTTTGGAGATTAATCCTTTGTCAGTTGCTTCATTTGCAAATATTTTCTCCCATTCTGAGGGTTGTCTTTTGGTCTTGTTTATGGTTTCCTTTGCTGTGCAAAAGCTTTGAAGTTTCATTAGGTCCCATTTGTTTATTTTTGTTTTTATTTCCATTACTCTAGGAGGTGGGTCAGAAAGAATCTTGCTGTGATTTATGTCATAGAGTGTTCTGCCTATGTTTTCCTCTAATAGTTTGATAGTTTCTGGCATTATATTTAGGTCTTTAATCCATTTTGAGCTTATTTTTGTGTATGGTGTTAGGGAGTGTTCTAATTTCATTCTTTTACATGTACCTGTCCAGTTTTCCCAGCACCATTTATTGAAGAGGCTGTCCTTTTTCCACTGTACATTCCTGCCACCTTTATCAAAGATAAGGTGTCCATATGTGCATGGGTTTATCTCTGGGCTTTCTATCCTGTTCCATTGATCTATCTTTCTGTTTTTGTGCCAGTACCATACTGTCTTGATAACTGTAGCTTTGTAGTATAGTCTGAAGTCAGGGAGCCTGATTCCTCCAGTTCCTTTTTTTGTTCTCAAGATTGCTTTGGCTATTCGGGGTCTTTTGTGTTTCCATACAAATTGTGAAATTTTTTGTTCTAGTTCTGTGAAAAATGCCAGTGGTAGTTTGATAGGGATTGCATTGAATCTATAGATTGCTTTGGGTAGTAGAGTCATTTTCACAATGTTGATTCTTCCAATCCAAGAACATGGTATATGTCTCCATCTATTTGTATCATCTTTAATTTCTTTCATCAGTGTCTTATAGTTTTCTGCATACAGGTCTTTTGTCTCCTTAGGTAGGTTTATTCCTAGATATTTTATTCTTTTTGTTGCAATGGTAAATGGGAGTGTTTTCTTGATTTCAGTTTCAGATTTTTCATCATTAGTATATAGGAATGCCAGAGATTTCTGTGCATTAATTTTGTATCCTGCTACTTTACCAAATTCATTGATTAGCTCTAGTAGTTTTCTGGTAGCATCTTTAGGATTCTCTATGTATAGGATCATGTCATCTGCAAACAGTGACAGCTTTACTTCTTCTTTTCTGATTTGGATTCCTTTTATTTCCTTTTCTTCTCTGATTGCTGTGGCTAAAACTTCCAAAACTATGTTGAATAAGAGGGGTGAGAGTGGGCACCCTTGTCTTGTTCCTGATCTTAGTGGAAATGCTTTCAGTTTTTCACCATTGAGGATGATGTTTGCTGTGGGCTTGTCGTATATGGCCTTTATTATGTTGAGGAAAGTTCCCTCTATGCCTACTTTCTGCAGGGTTTTTATCATAAATGGGTGTTGAATTTTGTCAAAAGCTTTCTCTGCATCTATTGAGATGATCATATGGTTTTTCTCCTTCAGTTTGTTAATATGGTTTATCACATTGATAGATTTGCGTATATTGAAGAATCCTTGCATTCCTGGAACAAACCCCACCTGATCATGGTGTATGATCCTTTTAATGTGCTGTTGGATTCTGTTTGCTAGTATTTTGTTGAGGATTTTTGCATCTATGTTCATCAGTGATATTGGTCTGTAGTTTTCTTTCTTTGTGACATCCTTGCCTGGTTTTGGTATCAAGGTGATGGTGGCCTCGTAGAATGAGTTTGGGAGTGTTCCTCCCTCTGCTATATTTTGGAAGAGTTTGAGAAGGATAGGTGTTAGCTCTTCTCTAAATGTTTGATAGAATTCGCCTGTGAAGCCATCTGGTCCTGGGCTTTTCTTTGTTGGAAGATTTTTAATCACAGTTTCAATTTCAGTGCTTGTGATTGGTCTGTTCATATTTTCTATTTCTTCCTGATTCAGTCTTGGCAGGTTGTGCATTTCTAAGAATTTGTCCATTTCTTCCAGATTGTCCATTTTATTGGCATAGAGTTGCTTGTAGTAATCTCTCATGATCTCTTTTATCTCTGCAGTGTCAGTTGTTACCTCTCCTTTTTCATTTCTAATTCTATTGATTTGAGTCTTCTCCCTTTTTTTCTTGATAAGTCTGGCTAGTGGTTTATCTATTTTGTTTATCTTCTCAAAGAATCAGCTTTTAGTTTCATTGATCTTTGCTATTGTTTCCTTCATTTCTTTTTCATTTATTTCTGATCTGATTTTTATGATTTCTTTCCTTCTGCTAGCTTTGGGGTTTTTTTGTTCTTCTTTCTCTAATTGCTTGAGGTGCAAGGTTAGGTTGTTTATTCTAGATGTTTCCTGCTTCTTAAGGTGGGCTTGTATTGCTATAAACTTCCCCCTTAGAACTGCTTTTCCTGCATCCCACAGGTTTTGGGTCGTTGTGTCTCCATTGTCATTTGTTTCTAGGTATTTTTTGATTTCCTCTTTGATTTCTTCAGTGATCACTTCATTATTAAGTAGTGTATTGTTTAGCCTCCATGTGTTTGTATTTTTTACAGATCTTTTCCTGTAATTGATATCTAGTCTCATGGCGTTGTGGTCAGAAAAGATACTTGATACAATTTCAATTTTCTTAAATTTACCAAGGCTTGATTTGTGACCCAAGATATGATCTATCCTGGAGAATGTTCCGTGAGCACTTGAGAAAAATGTGTATTCTGTTGTTTTTGGATGGAGTGTCCTATAAATATCAATTAAGTCCATCTTGTTTAATGTATCATTTAAAGCTTGTGTTTCCTTATTTATTTTCATTTTGGATGATCTGTCCATGGGTGAAAGTGGGGTGTTTAAGTCCCCTACTATGAATGTGTTACTGTCGATTTCCCCTTTTATGGCTGTTAGTATTTGCCTTATGTATTGAGGTGCTCCTATGTTGGGTGCATAAATATTTACAATCGTTATATCTTCTTCTTGGATCGATCCCTTGATCATTATGTAGTGTCCTTCTTTGTCTCTTTTAATAGTCCTTATTTTAAAGTCTATTTTGTCTGATATGAGAATTGCTACTCCAGCTTTCTTTTGGTTTCCATTTGCATGGAATATCTTTTTCCATCCCCTTACTTTTAGTCTGTATGTGTCTCTAGGTCTGAAGTGGGTCTCTTGTAGACAGCATATGTAAGGGTCTTGTTTTTGTATCCATTCAGCTAATCTGTGTCTTTTGGTGGGAGCATTTAGTCCATTTACATTTAAGGTAATTATCGATATGTATGTTCCTATTCCCATTTTCCATATTGTTTTGGGTTCGTTATTATAGGTCTTTTCCTTCTCTTGTGTTTCTTGCCTAGAGAAGATCCTTTAGCATTTGTTGTAAAGCTGGTTTGGTGGTGCTGAACTCTCTCAGCTTTTGCTTGTCTGTAAAGCTTTTAATTTCTCCATCAAATCTGAATGAGATCCTTGCTGGGTAGAGTAGTCTTGGTTGCAGGTTTTTCTCCTTCATCACTTTCAGTATGTCCTGCCACTCCCTTCTGGCTTGTAGGGTTTCTGTTGAAAGATCAGCTGTTAACCTTATGGGGATTCCCTTGTGTGTTATTTGTTGTTTTTCCCTTGCTGCTTTTAATATGCTTTCTTTGTATTTAATTTTTGACAGTTTGATTAATATGTGTCTTGGCGTATTTCTCCTTGTATTTATCCTGTATGGGACTCTCTGTGCTTCCTGGACTTGATTAACGATTTCCTTTCCCATATTAGGGAAGTTTTCAACTATAATCTCTTCAAATATTTTCTCAGTCCCTTTCTTTTTCTCTTCTTCTTCTGGAACCCCTATAATTCGAATGTTGGTGCGTTTAATGTTGTCCCAGAGGTCTCTGAGACTGTCCTTAGTTCTTTTCATTCTTTTTTCTTTATTCTGCTCTGCAGTAGTTATTTCCACTATTTTATCTTCCAGGTCACTTATCCGTTCTTCTGCCTCAGTTATTCTGCTATTGATCCCATCTAGAGTATTTTTAATTTCATTTATTGTGTTGTTCATCGTTGCTTGTTTCATCTTTAGTTCTTCTAGGTCCTTGTTAACTGATTCTTGCATTTTGTCCATTCTATTGTCCATTCTATCTCCAAGATTTCGGATCAACCTTACTATCATTATTCTGAATTCTTTTTCAGGTAGACTGCCTATTTCCTCTTCATTTGTTAGGTCTGGTGCATTTTTATCTTGCTCCTTTATCTGCTGTGTGTTTTTTCTGTTTTCTCATTTTGCTTATCTTACTGTGTTTGGGGTCTCCTTTTTGCAGGCTGCAGGTTCGTAGTTCCTCCTGTTTTTGATGTCTGTCTCCAGTGGCTAAGGTTGGTTCAGTGGGTTGTGTAGGCTTCCTGGTGGAGGGGACTAGTGCCTGTGTTGTGGTGGAAGAGGCTGGATCTTGTCTCTCTAGTGGGCAGGTTCACGTCTGGTGGTGTGTTTTGGGGTGTCTGTGGCCTTATTATGATTTTAGGCAGCCTCTCTGCTAATGGGTGGGGTTGTGTTCCTGTTTTGCTAGTTGTTTGGCACAGGTTGTCCAGCACTGTGGCTTGCTGGTCGTTGAGTGAAGCTGGGTGCTGGTGTTAAGATGGAGGTCTCTGGGAGATTTTCGCCATTTGATATTATCTGGAGCTGGGAGGTCTCTTGTGAACCAGTGTCTTGAAGTTGGCTCTCCTACCTCAGAGGCAGAGCCCTGCCTCCTGGCTGGAGCACCAAGAGCCTTTCATCCACGCGGCTCAGAATAAAAGGGAGAAAAAGTAGAGGGAATTAGTAGACGTATGAGGAAAGAAAGAAGGAAAGGAGGGAAGGAAGGAGGGAAGGAAGGAAGGAAGAAAGAAAGAAAGAAGCAAAGAAGGAAAGAAGGCAAGAAGGAACGAAAGGAGGGAGGGAGGGAGGGAGGAAGGAAGGAGGGAAAGAAGGAAAAACAAAAAGAAAGAAGATACAGTAAAAATAAAATAAAGTATAATAAAGTTATTGAATTAAAAAATTCTTAATTAGAAAAAAAAAAAAGGACGGATAGAACCTTAGGACAAATGTTGGAAGCAAAGCTGTACAGACAAAGTCTTACACAGAAGCGTACACATACACCCTCACAAAAAGAGGTAAAGGGGGAAAAATCATAAATCTTGCTGTCAGAGACCACCTCCTCAATTTGGGATGATTCGTTGTCTAAAGGAGGGAAGGAAGGAGGGAAGGAAGGAAGGAAGGAAGAAAGAAAGAAGCAAGGAAGGAAAGAAGGCAAGAAGGAACGAAAGGAGGGAGGAAGGAAGGAAGGAGGGAAAGAAGGGAAAACAGAAAGAAGATACAGTAAAAATAAAATAGAGTATAATAAAGTTATTGAATTAAAAAATTCTTAATTAGAAAAAAAAAAGAGGGACGGATAGAACCTTAGGACATATGTTGGAAGCAAAGCTATACAGACAAAGTCTTACACAGAAGCGTACACATACACCCTCACAAAAAGAGGTAAAGGGGGAAAAATCATAAATCTTGCTGTCAGAGACCACCTCCTCAATTTGGGATGATTCGTTGTCTAAAGGAGGGAAGGAAGGAAGGAAAGAAAGAAAGAAAGGACGAAGGTAAAGTATAATAACGTTCTTAAAATTAAAATTGATTATTAAGAAAAAAAATTTTAAGAAAAAACCATGGACGGATAGAACCTAGGACAAATGGTGGAAGCAAGACTATACAGACAAGATCTCACACAGAAGCATACACATACACATTCACAAAAAGAGGAATAGGGAGAAAAATCATAGATCTTGCTCCCAAAGTCCACCTCCTTAATTTGGGATGATTGGCTGTCTATTCATGTATTCCACAGATGCAGGGTACATCAAGTTGATTGTGGAGCTTTAATCCGCTGCTTCTGAGGCTGCTGGGAGAGATTTCCCTTTCTCTTCTTTGTTCTCACAGCTCACAGGGGCTCAGCTTTGGATTTGGCCCTGCCTCTGCGTGTAGGTCGCTGGAGGGCGTCTGTTTTTTGCTCAGACAGGACGGGGTTAAAGGAGCCGCTGATTCGGGGGTTCTGGCGTACGGAGGCCGGCGGCGGGGAGGGAGGGGCACGGAATGCGGGGCGGGCCTGCGGCGGCAAAGTCCGGCGTGACTCTGCACCAGCTCGAGGCCCGCCGTGCGCTCTCCCGGGGAAGTCGTCCCCGGATCCCGGGAACCCGGCAGTGGCGGGCTGCACAGGCTCCGCGGAAGAGGGGAGTGGAAAGCGACCTGCGCTCGCACACAGGCCCCTTGGTGGCGGCAGCAGCAGCCCCAACGTCTCCCGCCCGCCTTGGGGTCCGCGCCTCCAGCCGCGGCTTGCGCCCGTCTCTGGAGTCAGCGCCCTCAGCCGCGGCTCGCGCCCGTCTCTGGGGTCCGCGCCCTCAGCCGCGGCTCGCGCCCGTCTCTGGGGTCCGCGCTTTCAGCCGCGGCTCGCGCCCGTCTCTGGGGTCCGCGCTTTCAGCCGCGGCTCGCGCCCGTCTCTGGGGTCCGCGCTTTCAGCCGCGGCTCGCGCCCGTCTCTGGGGTTCGCGCTTTTAGCCGCGGCTCGCGCCCGTCTCTGGAGTTCCTTTAAGCAGCGTTCTTAAACCCCTCTCCTCACGCACCAGGAAACAAAGAGGGAAGAAAAAGTCTCTTGCCTCTTCGGCAGGTGCAGGCTTTTCCCCGGACTCCCTCCCGGCTAGCTGTGGTGCACTAACCCCTTCAGGCTATGTTCAAGCCGCCAACCCCAGTCCTCTCCCTGCGCTCCGTCCGAAACCGAAACCCTAGCCTCAGAGCCTCAGCTCGCAGCCCCGCCCGTCCCGGCGGGTGAGCAGACAAGCCTCTCGGGCTGGTGAGTGCCGGTCGGCACCGATCCTCTGTGCGGGAATCTCCCCGCTTTGCCCTCCGCACCCGTTGCTGTGCACTCCTCCGCGGCTTCGAAGCTCCCCCCTCCGCCTCCCGCAGTCTCCGCCCGCGAAGGGGCTTCCTAGTGTGTGGAAACTTTTCCTCCTTCACAGCTCCCTCCCACTGGTGCAGGTGCCGTCCCTATTCTTTTGTCTCTGTTTATTCTTTTTTCCTTTTGCCCTACCCAGGTACGTGGGGAGTTTCTTGCCTTTTGGGAGGTCTGAGGTCTTCTGCCAGCCTTCAGTAGGTGTTCTGCAGGAGTTGTTCCACGTGTAGATGTATTTCTGGTGTATCTGTGGAGAGGAAGGTGATCTCCGCGTCTTACTCTTCCGCCATCTTCCCTTCCAGGGAATTCCCTATTTGATGAAGAACTGACATCATTTCTTCACCATTATGTTGGGACATGAGAGAACATGCCAGAGCAAATTAGATGTTATCCAGTTATGCCCCTCATTTTACAAATAAGGAAACTGAGACCGAGAAAGGGGAATAAATTTTACTCTAGATTACATAGCAGGAGAGCGGTAGAGTCTTCAGCTCCTTCAGGAGGACACTTTTGGATTGTAGGAGATACCTATGCATCGCAAAGGGAAAAAATAAAGGATTTGCCATTGCTCTTTTAGTAAATGCTCTAAGAATGAGAGGTCTGGGGGCTAGAACAAACAGTAAATTCTCTGGCAGCTTTGAGCTTTCTAGGGCAGGTGTTTTGTAAGGGACTGGGGTCATCCTAGGTACAGTGCCTTATGCTCTTAGAAGCCTTGCTGGAGTTTGGTCACCTCTTAGTGCAGATGTTTGGACAAAGTCATTATGTGTCAAGAGTTGGGCAGTTCTCAGCCCCAAATTAGAAACAACTTAAATATCCAGCAACAGGGGAATGGATACATAAACCCCTCAGCAATAAAGATGAATCAAGTTGTAATACACATGACAACATGATTAAACCTCAAACCCACAAGACTCTGCAAAATAGTAGTGAGGTGGATGGACCTAGAGTCTGTCATACAGAGTGAAGTAAGCCAGAAAGAGAAAAACAAATACCGTATGCTAACACATATATATGGAATCTAAAAAACAGGTTCTGAAGAACCTAGGGGTAGGATAGGAATAAAGACACGGACATAGAGAATGGACTCGAGGAAACGGGGAGGGAGAAGGGTACGGGATGAAGTGAGAGAGTGGCATGGACATATATACACTACCAAATGTAAAATAGATAGCTAGTGGGAAGCAGCTGCATAGCACAGGGAGATCAGCTCAGTGCTTTGTGACCACCTAGAGGGTGGGAGGGAGACACAAGAAGGAGGAGATATGGGGATATATGTATAGCTGATTCACTTTGTTCTAAAGCAGAAAATAACACACCATTGTAAAGCAATTATACTCCAATAAAGATTTAAAAAAAAATAAAGCTGTACACTGGAGTGCATCCTGTGTGCATCTATTCACATGAACGATGAAAAAAAATTGGTGATGAAAAAAAATCAGAAAAATACTTTCTCTCTAGATGAAAAGGGGATTTTTTTGTGTTGTCTCTCCTGGTCTTCCATTTGTAACACTTCTCTCATCGATCTATGATTGTCATTAACTAACTTTCCCTGTGAGCTCCTTGTGTCTTACTTACCTTCCAAACACCAGGAATTTTCTCAAGTTCTGGTTCAATGGTTGTTGACAACTTAGTGTTTATGTGACTAAACTAAAACCTGGTTTCATTGAGTTTGATGGTAGCATTTCCAGGGAAGAAGTCCCAGTTTATCCTTCTCTCTCCCCTGAGCAAATAGCAAAGAGGGCTTGAGAAATCATTGTACTTGCAATATATTTTATTATCCACTCAAGTCTGTTATCCATTTGGAATTATCTCAGAGGGCATATCTATGTCACAATATAAACTTTCTAGCTAGAAGAAAAAGAAAATAACACAAAATACCCCGCATTTAATTACTGCAATAAACGGAAAAAGCATAAAATTCAAGACTGGAAAACGCTGAAACAATGAATGACCCCCTAGCAATTCTGCTGCCTAACCACATAGCCTTGGAAAGAAGATTTAAATTTTTTAAATAAAAGATATGTTTGTATAAAAGATTAGAAAAGATAAGAAGGGATGCCAGTCTATTTCAGTAATGCACTAATATAATAAAGTCTTTGATAGCCATAGAAAAATACCTCTTAAAAAATGACTCAGAAGTTTTCACAGGATGATATCTGTTAGGCGCTATCACAATGAGGAAATGAAAGAGAAAAAAAAGATACTGCTTTACATTCTCAGTTACAATTTATTTAGAAAGAAATGCTGATTTGTCACCTTTTTTCAAGTGATGCAAAAAGATGAATGTTCATTACGTAAAGAGACACATAGAAAGGCCAGACACAGCTATTTAAAGAACCTAAGAGGAGAAAATATGACAGGACACTGTACATATGAATGGGAATATAAAACACACCATTTGTTTCATAGTTTTAACAATCTGGCCAAGGCAAAGGTTTCCAGGCCATTGGTTAGGCAAATGTTATCACTTTACTCCTTTCCTTTTTTACACCTGTCTGAAGATTCAGATCAAGAACACACAATTATTAAACATCAGGACACAGCAAAAATGATATGAAAAATAGTGTGACTAATGAAAAATCATAAATGTACACTTGTTTGTGAAGAGTGCAGCAAAGCCTATTCACTTTACTGTTACCATTTGGTGTTATTTATTTTTAAGTTTTCTTTTTCCTTTCTCTTTAGCTGCTATTTCTAAACAATGTAAGTGAACAAATACCAAAATGCACAGTATATCAATATAATTTGTGCCTTTCTTCTGAATTAACACTTTGAGCTCATCCTCTTTCCCAGTTGATCTCATATGAGTAAGTGTTGTCATATGAGCAAATGATTTTAAATTCTAAGTTCAAAATCATTAAGAATACCAGCTCTGGATTTTTCTTTTACCCAGTTCTCACTTGCTGGGTTGAATCCTGGCCTCTGATGATTGACAGGCAGATACAGAACATGGTCACAGGCACCCTCCTCTCGTTTTTGTGTAGCATTGGGCTGGATCATTTGAAATGGATGGGTAAGCTCTTGATCGTATGTATCTTTCAATGCTTTGCCTTGGTTGGAATTCAAAAAGCCTGCAGAACTTCTTAGAAAAGAATATAAGTGTTCCTGGAGTGCTTCAAAAACATCGATTCCAAAGGTCTAAATCAGCAACAACAATGACAACAACAAAAATGTGCCACTTTCTATTGGAGAGAGAACCCAGCTAAAAATGCATATTCCCTCAGATGGTCCACTGACTTTTTACATAGGTAGGAGCCCCTTAAAAGCAGGAAATCAGAAGGAGACCCTAACAACCAGTAGACTGGAAGAAACAGACATAGGTAAGGATATCAGAGTCCAGTTGTGATCTAGGTAGTTTCATATCTGTGCTTCCTCTCTGACAGATAAATATAACAGATATTTAAAGTAATGTAATCTACCATAAAATATAATGTAATTTTGCAGTCAACAGTATTCTACTATTGTAGCTATTCTGTTATAAATTTTTATCGGTTAAAACCATTGACAACTGTCCTTAATAAAAAGACCTAGTTGTACGGACCTGCACTTAATAGCAGACAAAAAGTCATGGCATAATATAGATTATATCTATCAAACATTGTGTATAGCTGATATCCCTTGGTCTGTGAATGGATGTGTATCCATGTGTAAGAACAAGAGCTTCTTAGAATAACTGAAAATGGTTTTAACAATGACCTGAAATCTAAACAGAGGGCTGGCAGTTCCTTAACTGCACCTTCCCTCACCTCCAGCATTCCGTGCTATACTCCTATCTAGTTCCTTTGCTCTTACCAACTGTCCATGCTTTACCTGGCACAGATGTGTGTGAATTCCAGTTGCCATAGTTTAGTTAAATAACATTAGTCCCCAGCTACACAATTCAAATTCCAGTTACCCTAGCACTTTAACAGTGAGTAATTACATGAAGTGTAAACTTTGCAGCTAACTCTTCAGTTCACAGATTATAGACGCACATGGCAATCAATGACAAATCAAGTCACAATTTTTAGAAAGATTGAGAATCAATTGTGCTTTATTTCTTTATAAACAGTACTTGCCTTCTTCTAGTCACATAGCTTAGGATACGGAATGAGTCTTTTCTATGCAAATAGTTACATACTTTCTATATTTGTTGAAGCTTCCAGCATTTTATCGTTTGTTCTTTAACTTCGTGAAATAAGTCTGCGAGTGCTTTCAGTGTGCAGGTTTTTGGCACCATCCCTTTTTTTTGAGACTTCATTCTTTTCATCACATTTATGTTGATAAATACACCTTCACTGAAGTCCTGTAGTTGAATCTGTCGAGTCTCACAAACTGCAGCAGTGTCAACATTTCTGTGGTCAGCTACTTCATCTATAATAAATTATATGTTTGATTTGAATTTCACTTCTAGTACTATCACATTTTGTTTCTTCTTTGGCTGCAATTTCATCTTCCTGGTCAACTTTCTCTTTCAATTATGTATTTTTGTATAATGCCACATGAGGTCATCACTGAGAGACAAGGAGGTTACACATGACACCCTTTCTGGTTCATGCATGAACTGAATAGTAGGTGTGCAGTGACCAATCACCACAGACTTTAAAAGACGTGACGTGGGGAACTTCCCTGGCCGTCCAGTGGTTAAGACCCCTTGCTTCCACTGTAGGGGGCACGGGTTCAGTTTGTGTATTCATAATTAACACCAACTGCCCACAGGTGTTCCTGCATTATTTTCTTTCTTAAGGCCCAAATTTGCATTAAATACATGACAAACTTGGCATTTAGAAATTAGTTTAGCACATTACTGTTTCTGAAGGACATTATATTAACTCTTGGTTTTGGCAGGGTGAAAGTCTTTGATAACTTTGGGGAAAACAACTTTGATAGAGTTGTGGGGATGAAAGCATGCTTGTACTGTATGAGAGAAAAGTAAGAAGGAAATTTCTTGTTTACATATTGTAGATAGAGCACATTTATCTACAATCATGGTCTCTCAAAATATCACTAATGGCAGTAAAGAGTTTAAAAAAGAATAACCACATGAAGACAAAAAGAAATGAAGAAGAAACAGCAGTTTTGAAACAACAATTTACTAAAAAACAAATGAATATATGGTAAAAGATGTAACAGATACACAAGAAGAGGTACGAATAGACAATAAGCACATGAAAAGATGTTTAAAGTCACTAATTATTAGGAAAATCCGTATCAAAAATCAATGAGATGCCATGTCGCACCCATTAGGATGACTATTACAAAACAAAAAATAAAGAAATAAAGAAACAGAAATAAACGTTAGCAAGGATGAGGAGAAATCAGAACCCCTGTGCATTACTAGTAGGAATATCAAAATGGATGTCATTTTTCAAAAAATCAAATACTAAATTACTCTATAGCCAGCAACTCCACTTCTGGATATATACCCTGCAAAAACTAAAAGAACAGACTCAACAGATATTTGTATAGCCATATTTATAGCAGCATTATTTCTAAGCACTAAGCACTCATGAATAGATGAACGGATAAACAAAAATTTGACACATGCTACAGCACTGGTGAACCTTGAAGACAGCCTGCTAAGTGAAATAAACCAGTCAGAATAGAACAAATATTTCGTGATTTCACTTATAAGAGGTACCTAGAGTAGAGAAATTCATAGAGACAGAGAGTAGAATGGTTGTTTCCAGCCTCTGGGGAAAGAGGAAATGGGAAATTGTTTGTATTTAACGGGTCCAAAGGTAATCAAGTGTGAGGTTCCAATACACATAAGTTTAATATGAAAAAACTAAAACAACAATAAAATTACCTCCAATGCATCTTTTCATGAAAGTTATTAGAGAATTACCATACAAAAAATTTTTTTAAGAGTAAACCAATAAAATGGGAGACATGAGATGATGGAAGCAGGAAATCCATCACCAGAAGCAAGGAGAAAAATGTGTAGGAGGGCAGTGAAGGCAAATTTCAGCAAGACTGCTGTGGACAAGAAGCAAAGGGCACCCTGCATAGCTGAAAAAGACCAGAAGTTATGGGATGTACTTCTTCAGAAAGGTAATGTGAACAGACTATTGAAAGTCTTTTGAGGAGATTCTGATAATTTGGCAAGGAAATAACATTGAGTTTGTGAATGCAGAAAACTAAAGAACAAAACAACATTAAAATATACTTGTGAAGTAAAGCAAGTGTAATTATAGTTTACTATCATGCTCAGTGATAAATAGAATATAATAGACATGAAATGCTAAACTTGGAGTGTTTACTTTACTACCAAAATAGAAATATAACACTTAGCGGGTATGGAGATGAAAACTTTATGCATAACAAGGTGGAAGAAAAAAATATAGTTTTTCCTATTGGGAAGGAAACATCAATACAACTTAACAAATTAACAACAGCAACATCAGCATGATGTCTTTAGAGACACAAAGATAAACACAATAATAATTGGCAAAAAGATAGGGAATGTTGGCCCAGTGCATTCTGGTGGATGGAAAGGATATTGGAAGCTTGTAGATTTTCTCATGTGAGGCTTTGTTTTCTCAGAGAAAGAGATTCTTCAGCTGAAAGGAGGGACTGAGGAAAAAGATGGTGATAAATTAAGCACAAAGGAGAGAGTTTGAAATAACCATCTGGGAAACAGAGAGGGATGGATGACCTTGTGTAACAATAATAAAACATTTGTATACCCACTTTTGTTTTTCACAACCATCTTTTTATAGTATATCTCTGATAGGGAAGAACAAATCTGACTCCATATTAGGTCTGTTCCTTTCCTTGTGCTTAGTCATGTTGGCTCTGTACCTTTTGTAAAAGAATGTTACCTATAGCCTGAAGTATACAGAGTAGCCCATTCTCAGGGCTCTGACCTTTAAGGGTATAACACTTTTCCATACATATAGAGATTAAAAAGTTGCAGAACAGAGAATAACAGTTGTCTTGTTGGAGGTTTACAGCAACACGGTGACCTGACCTGCATGGACAGCTGCAAGAACAAAGGATTCCGACACTAAGAAGTTTGCAACAACCAGCCACGCCCCTCCCTCACCTTCCCTTTAAAAGTGCTTTGTTGAAACCCTTCGAAGGTACAGGGACTTTGGGGGCATGAGCCACCTGTCACCTTGCGTGGTCCTGCAATACACCTTTCTCTACTCCAAACTCCAATGTTTCCATTTTCTTGACCTCACTGTGAGTTGACCACATGAACTTGCATTTGGTAACATATCTAGGTGTGTCACTTACCTTGAATAAAGTAAAATGATTTGCATTTCATCTTCTTTTTGCCATAATGTCAAGTTACCAAACATGTCTCTATTCCCTCCTGCTCATATTGTTTGCCTGGCGTTCAATTCCACATATAAAATGTTTGACCAAAAGAAACTGCACACAAATGGTTATCTAACTGCCTTTCACATTCAAAGACTCTTGAAATGAATGGTTCTGTGAAGTGAAGTTGCCTCACCAGTTCTCAAACGCAGACAGTCCGGGGTTATCCTCCACATCTGCCATGGTTGGCATGACTTTCTCTTTGGCTGACAGTATTTCCAAATGGGATTCTGACTTCTTGATGACCTCCTGTCTTGATGACTGTCTGCCTCTTATTTACACAAGTCCAGATGCTTCCACAAAATTTAGCCTGTAAATGTGTCATCAGTTTTTAAAAAATAATTAATTTATGACATTTATAAAGGCAAAGATAAGGCCTCATAAGACATTTCGTTTTTAGTCTCCAAGTTACTGAGCACAGATTTCTCAATAAATCTAGGACTGACTGATAAACACGGTCATATTGACCTCTCCTCTCCTTATAAAAGTGTTTGTTTATAAATTGTTGTTGCTAAGGGCGGAAGAAAAGCCCAAACTCAGTTACAAGAGAAAAAAAAATTCTCCTTTTAAAATCATGTACCACAAAACTTCTATTTAGCTATTCACAGCAAGGAACTCAGTAAAAATTATTTAAAGCACATTAATTCAAATCAGCATAGCCTACCTCTGTGAGAAATTTGTTGCATAAAGGGAACAGTTCCTCTAATTAAATCTAAAAACTACAGCTGTGAAACTATAAATTTTTATCTATGCTAGCACTAGCTGTAAAAGTGATTCTAAATTAAAATATTAACTTTCCCCCCTTACACACAATAAAAGACTTAAAACTTCCATAAAATGAATCAGATTATTTTGGCCTAAGTGGATGTGCTGACTTCGGCAGACTTTTCCTACCTCAGAATAAAATGTTTACTATTTGTCATAATGACCTGTGCTTACTTTTTTTTTTTTTTTGCCACAGTTTTGGTATCATGACCTAACTATAAAGGAACTCACCATTTTGTTTTTTTCTTTCTTTCCTTCTTACTTTTTTTTTTTTCTCCTTAATCAGTTGCTCCTGATTGGCCAGTTGCAATTAACAACAACATCTGGTCTATTGCTGGGTGAGTAGTTAAATCTCCTCTTTCCAGGATAGGAAAATCTGTTTTGAGATCCTAAAGCGTGGACTTCACACATGTTCAAATATGCATGTCCAAAACCTTGGCTGCTAAATCTCTGCTAAAAAGAGAGAAGAATGTTCCCTTCAAAGGATTGGTTTCCAGAAAGTCATCAAACATAATGGTAAATTTCTAGTTTTGAACCTTTGAAAATGAACAGATAATTAGGAGTTACCACTTGCTGAGCTGGTTCTGTTCCGATAAATTTCAGTTTGCTTGACCCATTTTGTCATTTTTGTGAACAGCTTCTCCCTATACTCACAAATCAGGGTATATGTGGAGAGTATTTGAAGATCTTCACAGACTTTAGTGTGACTTGTCAAAATGATCCCACCTGCGTTAACATCTAACATTTTGACCTTAGCTGATTCTAGAGCTTCTATAGTCTATAGTCTATAGTCTATAGTCTATAGTCTATAGTCTGTACAGCAAATTGGAAATTCTGCTGGTGGTGTCCTAAGATACTGTTTGTGTTGGGGCGGGGTGAGGGTATACATATGTGCACCCATGTTCCATTGACTTCTAGAAATGTTTTCCAATAGCACACATCCTCACCTTGAATTGATCAGTAGTTGAGGATCAGGGAGATATTCCGTAGATTACTTTGAATTCACAGTTGTTTGAAAACAGAGGCACGGCAATCTAAAAATATTTTCTAGAGCTTCTCTGACCCTGCCTTTTACTTTGACACAGGGTTAGGAGGCAAACCATGTACGTGAAAGTTTGTTTTTCTGATTAATAATAACAGTATTAGATATTTCATCTTGACAAACATTTATTATGTAACTTTATCAAGTTCTGGTCCTGAAGTAACTTAACTGCAGTACAGCATCCCTAATTAACCTCATCTCTGAGCAGTCATCCTTCCTTTATTCCTCTTTTCTAGAGTCACAGAAAATATATATTTTACTCTAAATATTGTATACTTTTTTTACAAATGCTCATATGACAACAATGTTTTCATAATGTGAAATTTCTCATTCTAAGATATACTTTTCACATATATATATTTGTATAAATGGCTTGATTTACATTTTTTGTCCTGGAGTTACCAGGAATGAAGTTTTATTTTTTTAGTTCTTAATTTATTTTAATTGAAGTATAGTTAATTTACAATGTTGTGCTATTTTTAAGTGTACAACAAAGTGATTCAGTCATACACATACACATTTATATATTTTTAAATCTGCAGTCCCTCTTACTAACAATGGATACGTTTATTGAATCATTCATCTTCCACTAAAATGTTGCTAAATTATTGATGAGCTTTATAACTGATAACACTTTGGAATCAAGACTATTCAGTACTTTTGTTTCTGCTTTATATGTCCTACTTCATCATACTGGTGGAGGAATAATACTGAATTAATGAGGACACAGGTTTTGAAATCAGAGACAGCTTTGGTGGAATCCAAGTGCTGTGTCCTTGGGCATTTTCTTAAATCCATATGTAACCTGTGAATACTAGTTAACTAATTCAGAACATTGTTTGGAACATTGAAAGGTGTTGTGTGCAGGCATGATAATTCCCCTTCCCTTTCCTCAGAGGATAAATTAGTCAATCCCTTTAAGGCTCAGAACACCTTTAATATTTGTCTTATGTTCAGTATTGTGGGTGTCTAACAGTGACCTTATTAACTACAATATAATCAAAATCATTCCATGATTGCTTAAGCCTCAAACACATCTGAAAATACTGCAGGAAAACAGTGGAGGAAATGTGAATGGCCTCTAAGAAATTAAATAAGATCTAATCAATTCTTATACTAGCACTAACCCAGTTTACCAGCAGATGTACTAATACTCTTATTTAAGGCACAGTACTAGCAACATTGTTGCCTTTTTATTATGTATCTGTAGTTCATTTTGTATAATGACTGGCAACCCTCAACCTTACCTATCTCAGCTGTAGCCTCTCCTATAACAATGAATAATCATGTGTAGAAGAGGCCATAGCTGAGATAGGGAAGGGTGATGGCTGCCAGTCAAAAAGAGAGGAAAACAAACATTTTGTTCTGTATTTTTATTGAGCTATAGAATACATGAGAAACTGTTATCTGGAGCTCCTAAATACTGGGATAAGCCATCTTAAATAGCTTAGTTATCCCTAAGGTATCCCAGCATGACAATCTGTAGCAAGAATAGAAATTGCAGTGATCTCTGTCTTATCAAGAAGAGGTAATGTGGGATTTCAAATACTCATTCAAGAAGCAAAATGGTGTGAAGTATGCCTGAGAAAGACTTCTATTCAAAATGTTTAAAATAAATTTTGTGCTCTTCAAGTTTCAGCCATCTGGAAAATTCCTTTATGTGGACTGTCTTAGTCCTTGGTAAGGCCATATGAACAAGGTACTGTTTTGCTTACCTGATGGAGAAAAATGAGTTAATTTCTTCAGAAAATTACTCTCACCATATGGGCATGGACAATGTTTGAGAGAAACATTTGGATATTATAGAGTGGTTCTGGCTTTTGGGATCCCAGGCTTTGCTGTTCAAGGATCTAGCTTTGGATAAATTCCTTAAGATTTCAAAGCTCCCTCTCTATAATGAAAGTCATAATACTTAATTCATAAGATATATTTTATATGAGGGTAAATGATTGAAACATACAATGTACTTAGCACAGAGAGGTGCACTTTTTAAACTCTCATTAAATGGTGGTTGTGGTGTTAGTATTCATCACCCTCTTCATAATGCAATTCCCAATAAGCATAAATATAGTTTTATATGAACCAGTAAAAATATAAAGAGATCTAATTTATTTGCCCCCAGTTTATTACCTGGTTTCACTCCTACCATAGTGTCCTGTTACCATAAGGAAATTACAGAAAGCAGAACAGGAATAAGAGGTCTGATGATGTTGGAATAGGGCATTGCTTCCTGAATTCTGAGTTTTCCTATAGGTCTGTATGTGCCAAATGCCTGAAGAAGTAAGGACATTAACCTATCAGACCCAGCAAGGGAACTTGGTTTTTATCCAATTCTGGATCAAATCTTGGAGGTGCTAAAGAAATTCAAAATTGTTTTATAATTGTTTTATAACATGTTATTGTCAGGAATGATACATATTGAACTAACGTGACTACCTAGCCCCTGAAATTTAGCTCCATCCACTCCAGGCTTCCTGGGATCTAGGATGCTATAAAGTATGGAAATGTGCTTAAATGCCTAAACGTTTTGAGACAACATGGTATGAAGGAACATGCACTGGCATTTGAATGAGGTTTCTGTTGTTGTTGTTTGTTTTTAATTAAGTTTCTTCAATCTAGTTTTTCGTGGTAACCAGAGTGTGGTGATCCTTGGCTCCTGTATTCATGCCCATGTTGAATGGGTGACGTGAAGGTGTGTGATTTTCAAGGCTAGGTAATAACAGATACTGTGGCTTCCACTGTGCATTCTTGAGTTTCTCATTCCGAGGGACTCTGGCTGCATGCTGTGGACACACTCAACCCTGTGGAGCAACCCATATGGTGAGCGGCCGAGGCCTCCTGTCAACAACCAGTGTCACTTGCCAGGCATGTGAGTGAACCACCTGAGAATTGGATCTGCCAGCCCCAGTCAGACCTCAGATGACTGAAGCCACAGAGGACATCTGTCTGCAACTTCACAAGAAAGCCCTACTCCAGAACTGTCTAACCACTCCTGAGTTTTTGAACTAAAGATAGTGTGAGAGATAGTACATTAATTACTGTTGTTTAAAGCCACTACTTTTTCTGAGTGATTTGCTACACATTACATAATTATATAAATGAATACAAGCTCTGGGACCTTTGGCAAGTAGTTTTCTCCTTCCGTCCTCCCTCCCTCTCTCTCTCTCTCTCTCTCTCTCTCTCTCTCTTTCTTTCTTTCTTTCTTTCCTTTCTTTCTTCTCAGTATCATTATCTGCAAAATTAGCAAGGTAACACCTGCATCACAAGTATTGTTTTATTTTGTTTTGTTTCTGGTTCAGATTAAATATCCCAGTCTATCTGTAGGATCTGATACATGACAGTAAGTACTTAACGGATGCAAGTAGTTCTCACTTCCCTCATTTATGGGAAATGCATTGTCTTTTCTAAAATACCTTGTACTTGTAAGAAGAGATATTGAACTTTAGTTCAAGTTCCCAGAGAGTAAGATAAATATATGTGTAGTGTAAGCCTTTGAGGTGCTATAGCCGAAGAGGATTCTAAAACACCTGAAATGTCAGATGTCTCCCCAGGGCAATGAAAAACCATTTGTACAAATATCAAGGGCTAGTTGCAATCTAGGAAGGGAGCAGTGTCAACCTTCATATCATATCTTTGCATGTTTGAAGACAAAAATGTCAGAAAAACCAAGAGTGTTCAGGAATTAGAGTGAAAAGTGATTATCTGCACTAATACTGCGTTCAGTATAAAGTATAAAACTATGTGTCTTACACAAAGAGACACTTTAAGGTAAGCGATCAAGGTAAAGACATGACTAAGCTTCAGAGATCTGGATACTCTGCTCTAACATTTGCTGTAAGCCTTTGTCATTCTGCTTATTGCATCTTATTTGTAAGGTGGCTGCCACCCCATCAGTTGCTCTGTTTTATGCTAACCGGAAATAGGGAGCGGAGAGGATCAAGGAATAAAGAGAAGACACTTCAGGTATTACCACTGATACCAATTTTCTGGCTACATCACATTGACCAGAACTGTATTACGTGGTTCCCATAGGTGCATTGGCCACTGAGGAAATGGGGTCTTGAGCTCAATACAAATGTGTTCATATTAGAGCTTTGCTAGCATGCAAGAAGTGGAAGTAGGTGTCAGATTAGGCAGCCAGCTATGTCTACCACACTTGTCAAGTGGAAAAAGTACGGATACTGAGTTCTCATTATCTGTCGTAGTTATATTCCACAGTCGCCCCACTGAATTAATGAAACTGAAGCATTGTTCCTAGAGGAAAAATAGGGTTATGTTCCCCAGGCCTCTGCCCACAACATTCTCATCAACCAATCAACACAACTTTATTTATGTCTATTTCTTTTAAAAGGAAACTTATTTAACATATATTGTGATCAATTAACACTGAACTCACTCTCAGTAGCACTAAAATGCATACCTGAATGCAGCTTATCTAACACATATATTTTCTCCAAAAGGCACATCACAGCTTTCTTGTGCTTAGGAATAGTAGACAACAGTTCAGTGCTGGGTTTGCAGGCCATTTTAAATGGTGAAATCACCAAGAAGAAGTGGGAAAATGTGAAAAATGTGGCGCTACATATACTTTGAAAAGGACCTTGTTTATAGTAGGGGAGATAAAATACGAAGTTAAAGCTTTCACCTTGTTTGACCTCAGCTGGGAACATGTCCATAGGGCAATTCGAATTTTTGCTGCTCTGCACGTGTATGGGAATGCCCACAAAAGCACCGTGAGTACTGATTTTAGGTTTTTTTTTTTCTCGTATACATACTTTTAATTGGGATATAGTTGCTTTACAATGTTGTGCTAGCTACTGCTGCACAGCAGAGTGAACCAGCCATATGTATACACATAACCCCTCCCTTTTGGATTTCCCTCCCACCCAGGTCACCACAGAGCACTGAGTAGAGTTCCCCATGCTCTACAGCAGGTCCTCATTAGATATCTATTTCATACCCAGTGGCATATACATGTCAATCCCAATCTACCAATTCATCCCACCCTGCCCTCCCCCACTCACGTTTGTTCTCTACATCTATGTCTCCATTCCTGCTTTGCAGATAGGTTCATCTGTACGATTTTTCTAGATTCCACATATATGATATTTGTTTTTCTTTTTCCGGCTTACTTCACTCCATATGACAATCTCTAAGTCTATCCATGTTCCTACAAAAGACCCAATTTCATTCCCTTTTACAACTGAGTAATATTCAGTTGTTGAATATGTTGAAACCATAATCCCCAATTTGACTCTATTTGGAGATAGGACGTGTGAAGAAGTAAATAAGGTTAAATGAGGTCATGAGAGTGGGACCTTAATCTGATAGGAATGGTGTCCTTACAAATAAGAGGAAGTGATACCAAGGATGCATAAACACAGATGAAAGGCCATGTGAGGACATAGTAAGAAGGTGTCCATCCTGAAGCCAAGGAGAAAGACCTCATAAGAAACCAGACTTGCTGACACCTTGATCTTGGACTTCCAGCCTCCAAAACTGTGAGAAAACAAACATGTTACTTAAGCTACCCAATCCATCGTATTTTGTTATTGCACCCCTAGCAGATGAATACAGTTACACATGGCTTCTGTTTTCTGATGGCACAGATAAGTAGAGATACAACTTCTGGTATTGATAGAAAATATTTAAATTTATTGGGTAATAGGTGACTAAAGCATTTCTGAAGAATGTTTGAGATGGGGCAAACCATTGGAAAAATTGGAGACAAGGAAGTACAGGACAAAGCACTATTTTGCCTGTCTCAGCCTTGGTTCTTTATGGAGAATTAAAAAATAAAACCCTTCTCTGAGAATGTTTTTATTACGAGCTGACATTTACAGATATGTAAATGTATAGGGCCATAATTACAATATATGTTACCCAAAATATCTTTTGGACCTGATGTGGTTAAGCTCTGGCACATGAGAGAGACAAACTTAAACCTTGTCTAAAGGAATTCTCTTTAAACACAGACATGATTCCAAGGAACAAGAGAGAAAAAATAAAAATCACTGAACACTAGAAGATAAATATATATATATATATAATTGTGGATTAACAAAAATAATCAATTACAAAATCAGATCCACAAAAAATTACAAGTTGGAATTATATAGTACAAAACGTTGAATAAGGTGATTAAATATATTGGGTTGGTCAAAAAGTTTGTTCAGGTTTTTCCGTAAAATGTTATGGAAAAACTGGAACGAACTTTTTGTCCAGCCCAATATAATAATGATAGTTTAATTACGACAAAGGAATAAGAAATAGAAAATTTTCTATTCTGACCTGAAAAAAGAGAACTTCTAGAATTAAAAGAAGAAAACTATCTAAGGAATATCTAAGACTGACAAAATACACTGATCTCCAAGGCTTAGAAGTCCAGTAAATGCCAATTTCTGCAGAGCACATTAAAGCCAAAAAATATATATTTAGAACAACCAGGAAAACAAAGAGAAATTGAAACTTAATATTAACATGATAGAACACACCAGCTGTCACTATGGAACTCAGAAGAGAATAGCAAAATCTCTTAATTCAACACAGAAATATGTTAACTTAAAATTCTATAGGCAGTGAGAATATATTTCAAGATTGAATGTGAAAAGAAGAAAAATTTTCAGAAAAATGAAAATCTGAGTTTGACACTACCTCAGCTACAGTAAGCATAGTTTAAAAGATTGATCTCATGTAAAAAGAATATGTTATCAATGGAATATTCAGTGCAAGAAGAAATGAAAGCTTCTTTGGGTGTTCCAAATATGTGTTTAAACATAATAAACAAAAGAATAAATAAAATTATTAAATGACATATCAGAAAAAATGATAGAATCAACATACATATTAATGTCATATGATACAGGAAGGGAATAACTGAATTTAACATATTTAAAAAACCTACTGTTTGGGGAAAAAATAAAGGTGGTGATTAGTATTTTATGAACCATATATAATTGCTAAAATGAAATTGAGTTTGTACTTTACAAATTTGCAGAATAAAAAAATGGAATTATGAGAATATGCAATAAAAAAAGAAAGAAAAAATATATAGTAGAAGTAGGACAAAGTGTTGTGAATTTATATTGCAACATATTAGTAAGTATTTTAAAGTGTTATAAGTAAAACAGAAATTTGTGTGACTGAATTAAAAAGGCATATCAAGTGAAATGCTGATTACAGCAACATATGTAAAAGAACCACAAAAATTAACAGTAAAAATATGGGAAATTGTTTACTATAAAAGTATTAACCACATAAACAATATAGCTATAGAAGTTTATTAATAAAAAACAAAAAATAAGACAAACAAACATCACTCAGAGATAGACGGTCATCACTTTAGAGTGAAAAAGGAAGTTATTACAATGCTAAAGTTTTCCTCACTTAGTAATATAACTTCAAATATGAAACAAAAGAAGAACATATTTATAATCAGAGATGAAGACTTTAATAAACCTCTGTTAGTAAATAACAATATTTAAACAAGACAATTAAAATGTGTGATCTGACAAACAAATATTGTATATTACAGTCACCACAAATGAAGAATATACATTCTTTTTAAGGAGATATATAAAATTGATGAAAATTGACATCTTTCCAAGATATATGACAATTCTGTACAAATTTAAAGCATTTTAATTAAATAGATTATATTCTCAGACACTAATGCATTTAATGAAGCAATCAATAAATGATAACAAAATGCAAATTCCATTTTCTTCAGCTGTTTAGAAAGTTCAAAACACACTTAAATATAACTTATCTTGGATATCTGAAAATTCTTAGAACTGAGTAATATTGAAAAGATACTTTTTAACTTTAAGGGGTTTTGCCATGTCAGAACTTATATTGAGATAAAACAAAGACTGAAAATCAATGCAGGGAAAATTGATTTTAAATAAATGGGGGGAAAAACACATCAAGAAAAATAAAGTAAAAAAGAAGAGATAAATGATATTAGAAATTTTAAAATAACAATGTTGAGAGGGAGAGGGAAAATAGAGGTATTATAACAACTTGGTGAAAAGAATTAGAAGTTAAAACTTAGGAGAAATGGACACATCTATAGAAAAATACCAAGGGCCAAAATGGTTCAAGAATATATTGAAAGTTTTAATTGTTCTATTGAAAAATAAAATATTTTCAGAAAAATACAAGAAGAATAAATATTTTTATAGGAAATTTCTACAAAACAGTCAAGGAGGAAATATTAGGTTAACCAAACTATTTAAATTTTTTTTAATTATGGTAAAATATGCATAACATAATATTTACTGTCTTAACCAGTTCAGTAGCACCAAGAACATTCACATTGCTCTGCAAACCATTTCTAGAACACTTTCCCTCTTATAAAAACGAAACTTCCTACCAATTGAACAATTCCTCCTTCTCCCCTTTCCCTGGGCTCTGGCAACCACCATTCTATTGATAATTTCTGTCTGTGAATTTAACTATTCTAGGTGCCTCATATAAGTGGAATCATACAGTATTTGTCTTTTTGCATTTCACTTCTTTCACTTAGCTTAGTGTCCTCGAGCTTCTATCATGTTGTAGCATGTGTCAGAACGTCCTACCTTTATAAGGGCTTTAAAATTTTATATTTACACCAGCAGTTATGAGAATACCAGTTGCTTCACATCCTTGCCAACATGAGGTGTGGTCGTTTTACTCTTTAATTTTAGACATTCTAATGTCTATGTAGTGATATTTCCTTATAATTTTAATTTTCTAATTATTAATATTGTGAATCTTTTCATGTGCTTATTAGTCATTTGAGCATTTGTTGTGAATCATCTATTCAAATATTTTGTCATTTAAAAAATATTAGGTTGTTCATAGCTTACTATTTCTAAGAATTATTTATATCTCCTGGATACAAGTTCTTTTTCTGATATATGTGCTGTCAATATTTTCTCCCAATATGTTGCTTGCATTATTATTTTTTTTGTGTGTGTGGTACACGGGCCTCTCACTGCTGTGGCCTCTCCCGTTGTGGAGCACAGGCTCCGGGTGCGCAGGCTCAGCGCCACGGCTCACGGGCCCAACCACTTCGCGGCATGTGGGATCTTCCCGGACCGGGGCACGAACCCGTGTCCCCTGCATCGGCAGGCGGACTCTCAACCACTGTGCCACCAGGGAAGACCCATTTTTGTTTTTTTAATGGTCCTTCAAAGAGCAAAATTTCTAATTTTGATGAAATACAATTTATCAAGTCAAAAAAAGGTAAAAGTGTAAAAATGTCAACATGTCAGTCAATTCCAAAATCTTATAGACTTAACATAGCACAAGTTTATTCCTTAATCACATTACATAATTAGTTTGGGTTGGCTGGGGAATTTACTCAGTGTAATTAATCAGAGATTTAGACTGAAGGGTTTCACCTTGACATATTCTACCATTATCCTTTCAGCAGGGGTAAGGGAGGATGACAGATCATTTGCTGGCTCTTTGAACTTTCTCTATGGAGTAATACAAGTTGTTTCCACATGTGATTCTTTGCTCAATGCAAGTCACATGACCATACTTAATTTCAAAGCATGTGGGAAATTTTGGTATGTGTATGTTGCATAGTATGGAGGTCACAATACTCTTTCACATATGAAATAACATAGATGAAAAAGGTATCATTGATCTCTATTTACAAGGCTATATATTGTACTTTAAACTTTCCAATATTATGGAGTTGATCTATGGGTTATAACTATTTGGAACATTGTCCTTCGCTCCGGAATAAGAGCCCACACCCCCCATACATAAACACACACACACACACACACACACACACACACACACATATATAATATATGTTATACAAATCAATAAGAAAAAGACAAATAGCACAACAAGAAAAATGGGTAAAAGATGACATTTAACAAAAGGGGAAATGTAAATGGCCTATCAACAAGTGAGAAACACTCATTCTGTTCAGTAATGCATAGCAAAGCTGCAATGTGATATAATTCACATTTAACAGATGGACACAAATTTAAAGTATAATTATCAGAGGTTTTCAAGGGCAGGGAGCAATGGGAATGGCGGCAGTGTAAACTGGTACTACCATTTTGAGTAAATGCATAACCTATGTCACAGCAAATTTATTCCCTAGTATATATGCTAGAAAAACTCTTGCACGCATGAATAAGGAGACATACAAAGGAATATTTCCAGCAGCAATGTTTAATTGCTTGTTTAATTGCAGCAGCAATGTTTAAATGTTTAAGCACAATTTGGAAACTACTTAAATGTATACCTACAGAATAATAGCTAAATAAATTATGGTAGTTTTATACAATGGAATAAAATATTGCAGTGAAAAAGAATGACTTTAGTGACTAGTATCAATGTGAATAAATTTCTAAAATATAATTGTGAGTAGAAAATGTAATCTGAAATAAGACATATACAGTGTTATTCCATTTACACATAAATTTCAAAAAAACAAATAAAACTAAATAATATGTCATTTAGGGATATGTAACAAAAACTCCATTTCTTAAAAGCAAGAAAATGCATAAATTTCAGGATAGTGGTTACATATGCAGTGGATGTCAGAGGCTGGAGTCTTAAATAGACTGGTAACATGCTATTCCTTAACCTGGATAGTGTTAACTTGGATTTGTTTTATTATATTTTAAATTTTATCTTCAGGTTGTATATACTTCTTTGTACCTATGAAATATTTGACAATGGTTTTAAAGAAAGAAATGTAAAATAAACATGTTCATGCCTTAAACCTTCCAACAATATAAACTTAATTTATGGGTTGTAAATATGTGGAACATTGTCCTTCACTCTGAAAGAAGGGCTGGCCTGATGCAGAGGAGGGAACACTACATTGGAAATCAACAGAGGTGAGCTCAGAAGTAAACTTGGTATACTACTGTCAGCAAATGGTTTTATTCCTATGACCTTCCTCACTTGCAAAATAAGGAAGTCAAACGAGGTGATTTTTAAGGATGTTTTTTACTATAATGTCACATGACCAAACATGTTTTTAGGTGGGAAATGGAGAGAGAGTGCTTTAAGAATCAGGAAAAGCATAGACTTCCCCTTCTTCATTTGCTAAAGCTTGCATAGTCTGGAGGTCATCATATTATTTCACATACGATCCCCATATATGGCTGTATATTGACTTCAGTGTGATTATAAACTCAGTGTCATAGCTGGGCCTCCAATTCAGATGATTCACCTACTACTCTCCTTATTTTTCAGCTACAGAAAACTGTTGTAGTTCTTTATCTATGCACCTCTACGAAGAAATACTAGAACTTCAGAAGGAAAATTCTCAAAAGATAGAAGGAGTGTTTCATAAGTAGGATGAAAACAAACTATGACTTAACTAGGTGACCGGGGAGAAAGGATGGGCAGAAAAATAGATGAATCAGAAGCCTATTATATTCTAGGCATTATGCTAGGCATTGACTAATGTTATCTCATTTAATCTACATAACAAATGTTAAAGGTAGTTATTTTTATCATTTACATTCTATAGATGGAAGAATTGAGGATTTGAGAGGCAATTGACCTTAAATTTGAGACTGACAGTTTGCATAATGAAAATCCACTCCTAATTCAGACATCAAACTCCGTTAACTCATGGAACAAATTTTACACCCCACCCCTTGAAACTGAATTATTCAAAAATTCCAAAATGATTTAGATGAATAAATGGCAATCCATAGAGTATAGTTAAGTGCAACAAGACCATTTGAGTTTTTAATCATGGAGAACAAATCTGTCCTCAATAATTATAGTAAGTCCCCTACATATGAATGAATGAGTTCTGTTCTGAGGGCATGTTTGTAAATCCGATTTGTTTGTTAGTCCACCAAAGTTAGCCTAGGTACCCAACTAACACAATCAGCTATATAGTACTGTACTGTAATGGGTTTATAATACTTTTCACACAAATAAGACATGAAAAACAAACACAAAAATAAAGAAAACATCTTTAATCTTACAGTACAGTACCTTGAAAAGTACAGCAGTACAGTACAATAGCTGACATACGGGGGCACATTCACATCTTTGAAAGTTCACAACTTGAAGGTTCCTATATAGGGGACTTACTGTAATCTTCAGTAAACCTAGGAGAAGAATTTGCAATGATTGTTCCACTTTACCCAACAGCAGTGATCTTGGACTCAGAAGGCCCACAACTCATGGAACACAACAGACTTCATCCAGCACTATTAATGCATGGGACAGCACAGCACAGTGAGTGGTCCTCATCTGGCAGTCAGAAGTCATGATGGATAAAGCTGAGTGTTTGTATACAAATCACCTCATGCTAGAGAAGTCATCATCTATGGGGTCCCCGCAGTCCTCATGTGCTGGTCATACTACACTCATTCTCTGATGAAGCTACATATTTGACAGATAATTTACGGCAAAACAGACTTAGATTCAGTCAAGGCAAAGAGATGTGGGAACTGAGGCTTTAAGAAGTTCAGTAAGTAACCGAGCACACAGCACCAGAATGACTAACCTGGATTCAAGCACATTTGGTCTGACTTCAGGGAAGCCCGGGGAAAGAGCCTGGAAATTTTGACTAGATGGACATGACTTTTAATATCAGTGCCCCCATTTATTTTTCCACTTTAAGCAAGGTACTTAACAACTCTTCATAGTTGTTGTTTCTGTAAAGTTAATATTATAACACTGACCTTCTAAGATTACTTTGAAGACTGGTACTAATGTTAGCATATTGCCTGGCACTAGGTTCTTAATAAATAATTTTATTGCTTATCTTAGTTAAATTGAATGGCCTTCTGGTCCTTATTGAATACATAATCAATATCATTAATTTTGCAGCTTATAATAAACTTTCAAACACTTTTATAAACCTGCTCATGAAGCAGGCAAGGTATGTATACCCATTTTACTAGTAAGTAATTCAAGGCTAGTAGATGATAAGGGTAACCTATAACCTAATACATGGATATTAACAATATTTTGTCCCCAACTGCACAGAGTTTCTCAATGGCAGAATAGTCTTTTTTTTTAATTTTCAAAATATATGTCAATGATAGATTAAGCTATATGATGCAGGGCTTAAAAGCCTGAAATTTCAGTCCTACGTAGCCTCCTTTATGATCATGGACACATTAAATTAACTTCTTTAGACTTCAGTTTTCTTTTCAGTAAAAAGGGGATGATAACACCAATTTCCCTGATTTGATGTAAAAATAATGTATAACATTAAGAATAGTTAGCAGATAGGAAATATAAAGCAAATAGGAGCTGTGGTACAAATGAGAAAGAAATAGTTGAGTAATGTCAAATCATTCTCATGTTTATTAAACTTAGACTCAACTGTTCTACTGTGGAAATTATAACAGGTTTTGGTATTCCTTTGGAAATTTCGACATGAACCACCAAGACATGAAAATGTTTGGAATTAATTTTCCATCAGAACTATAGCATAGGAGAAAAACTATCTGACTTGATTATCTAAGTATTCTTAGAGATACTTACACTGATATAGAAATTTTACAGGTATATTGTACCATTGTATGGGGGTTAGTTACAGATGGAAACAAGAAAAAATTTGGTACTAAATGAAATCTTGTATCAATCCCACAATTTCCTCAGTTATATTCCTCGACCCTTAGTTGGGCTTTGAGAAGCAAAGAGTGAATTAGAATCATTTTTTCCTAAATTTCACATGATTATTACTATCTCTTTGCCTGTAGTCCTTCTGTTTAATGATATGAAAATGACTTGGATGATAAAGAATTTGTGTGGAGCTGAACTAGAATTTATCTTAATATTAGCTATCTTTAAAAGGTTTACTTTTAAAATGTATATTTTAAATAAAATTGCAGGGGAAATTCTTAACCTAATTCAGAAATCAGGCTATCTTCAAATAAAATATGTTTCACAGCAATGATTTGTAAATGACTTGTAAATAAACCCCATATTGATGATTTTCAATGACTTTACTCATGAATATAAGCAGAGTAGGGACATGCTTTCAACATTTCCTTTAAATACTCTGAATTTAACAATATAATATCCAAGAGGATGTCATTAGATGCATAACATATGCACAAAACCACCTCTAAAGTTCCCTGATTTGACAAGCTATAATTTGATCAATAAAAGGCAAATCTCACTTTCCACTTGATTTTTTTTTTTTGCCTAACTCATCTACAGTGAGTTATTTCTTAACATAAAATCTACATAATTAAACATTTTATGGTGTACAATTCAGTGACATCAAGTACATTCACAATGTTGTACAATCATCACCTTCTTCTAGTTCTAAAACATTGTCATCACCCAAAAAGAAAACACTATAAGCATGAAGCAGTTGCTCCTAATGGCACCCTCTCCCCAGCCCCAGGCACCAACAGTTGGCTTTCTGTCTCTGTGAATGTACCCATTCTAGATATTCCATGGAACTGTAATGATACATTATGTGACATTTTGTATCTGGCTTCTTTCACTTAGCATGATGTTTCTGAAGTTCATTCATGTTGTAACCTGTATCAGTACTTCATTTTTACAACTGAATCATATTTTATTGTATGTGCATACCATGATTTGTTTATCCTTTCACCTTTTGATCTAAATTTAGGAAGTTTCAACATTTTGGCTCTTGATAATCATGCTACTATGAGTATTTGTGTATAGATATTTGTTTGAGTACCTATTTTTATTTCTTTTGGATATATATCTGGGAGTGGAATTACTGAGTGAGGTACAATTCTATGCATAATCTTTTTAAAACTAGACTTTGCTTTTTATGGCAGTTTTAGGTTTATGGCAAAATTGAGCAAAGAGCACAGAGAAATCCTGTATATGCACCACACCCACACATGCACAGCCTCCTCCCATCAACATCCTCCACCAGAGTGGTACATTTGTACAACTGATAAACCTATTTGACATGTCATTATCACCTCAAGTACATAGTTTACATTAGGGTTCACTCTTGGTGTTGTACCTCTATGATTTTCACAAGTGCATGTGTCATGTATCCACAATCATAATGTCATACAAAATAGTTTCAAAGCACTAAATATCCTCTGGGTTCTGCCTATCCATCTCTCCTTCCACCCCATGTTTAACTTTTCCAGAAACAACGAAACCATTTTCCAGTGTTTGAACCATTTTGAAATTTATGGATAATTCAAACAGTTTTATAATTTTGGATCTTTTATTTAGGTTCTTGATTGATTTTGAGTTAGGTTTTTATATGATTTGAGGTGATGTCCAACTTCATCATTTTTCATATGCATATGCAGTTGTCCTAGAACAATTAGTAGAAGAGACTACTCTTTCCCCATTTAATGTTTGTCATCCTTGTCAAAAATCAATTAATCATAAATATAAAAGTTTATTTCTTTTTCAATATAGTTTTGACTATTCACCATTGAGTATGTTGTTAGCTGTGGGTATTTTTGTAAATTCCCTTTATCATGTCTTGTTTTATGAGAGTGTTCATTGTAAAAGAATATTGAATTTTGCCTATTTTAAAAAAAAATAGTTTCAAAAAATCAACTTTGTTTTATTCATCTTTTCTACTGTCATTTTAGTCTCTAGTTTATTTTATTTTTTACTCTGATTTTTGTTATTTCCTTTATTTTACTAACTTTGAGCTTAATTTATTCTTCTTTTGAATTCCTTGAGGTATAAAGTTAGGTTGTTTGAGATCTTCCTCATTTCTTCAATGTAAGCATTTATTACTATAAACTTTCCTCTTGGAACTGCTTTTTGCTGCATCCCATAAGTTTTGGTATGTTGTATTTTCATTTTTATTTACCTTAAGATATTGTTTGATTTCTCTTTTTAACTTAGTTGTGCAGTGGCATGTTGTTTAATTTCCAAATATTTGTGAATTTTTCAACTTTTCTTCTTATAATTGATACTTAGTTTCATATCATTGTGTTTCAGAAAAGGCGATAGATGTGATTTCAACCTTCTTAAACTTACTGACTTGCTTTGTGGCTTAACATAATACCTATCCTGGAAAATGTTCCATGTGAACTTGAAAAAAAGTGTACCCTGTTGCTTTTGGGTAGAATGTTCTATATATGTCTGTTAATTTCATCTGCTCTAATGTGTTGTTTAAGGCCAATGTTTCCTTATAGATTTTCTGTCTGGATGATCTATCCATTGACAAAAGTGGGGTGTACTAAAGTTCTCTACTATTATTGTATTGTTTTCTTTTTCTGTTTTTAGGTCTGTTAATATTTGTTTTATACATTTAAGAACGTCTATGTTGGTGAATAAATATTTACAAGTGTCATGTCCTACTGTGGTATTGACCCTGTTGTCATTATATAATAACCTTCTTTGTCTCTTATTAGTCTTTGTTTAAAATCTATTTCATCTGATATAAGTGTAGCTACCCCAGTTTTCCTTTGGTTTCCATTTGCATATAATACCTATTTCCATTCCTTCACTTTCAGTCTGTGTGTGTCCTTACATCTGAGATGAGACTCTTGTAGGCAGCATGTATATGGGTCATGTATTTTTATCCATTCAGCCACCCATGTCTATGGAGAATTTAGTCCACTTACTTTTAAATTAATTATTGATATGTACTTACTGCCATTTTGTTAATTGTTTCTGGCTATTTTATAATTTCTTTGTTCCTTTCTTATTCTCTTGCTCTCCTCCTTTGTGATTTAATGATTTTCTGTAGTGGTATGCTTAGATTCCTTCTTTTTTATCTTCTGTGTAACTATCACGGGTTTTTACTTTGTGGTTACCATAAGGCTTACATAAAATAACATGTATTTATGACAGTCCATTTTAAGTCGATAGCAACTTAAGTTTGAATGCATTCACAGCTCTACAATTTTATTTTTCCCCCACATTTTATGTTTTTGGTTTGACGGTTTACGTATTTTTATCTTGTGTATCCATCAAAATTATTTTAGTTACAGTTATTTTTATTACTTTTGTCTTGTAACCTTCATACTAGCTTTAAAAGTGATGACCTTTACAACTATGATATGTTGAATTTTACTATATAATTACCTTTACCAGTAGGATTTTTACTTTCATATGCTTTCCTGTTACTACTTAGAGTTCTTTCACTTCAACTTAAGAAGTCCCATTTAACAATGATGATGAATTTCTTTAGCTTTTCCATGTCTGGTAAATTTCTTATCTTTTCTTCAATTCTGAAGGGCAACTTTGCTGGGTAGAGTATTTTGGGGTGGCAGATTTTTCTTTCAGCACTTTGCATATATAATGCTATCCCCTTCTTGTCTGCAAAATTTCTGCTAAAAAAAATTGATAGTTTTATGGGGAGTCCCTCGTATGTAACAAATTGCTTTACTCTTGCTGCTTTTAAGAGTCTCTCCTTGTCTTTAACATTTGACATTTTAATTATAATATGTATTAGTGTGGGAGTCTTTGAGTTTGTCTTATTTGAAACTCTCTGGGCATCCTGGTTATGAACGCAAGTTTTCTTCCTCAGGATAGGAACATTTTTAGCCATTATTCCTTCAATTAAGTTTTCTACCCTTCTTTTGTCTCTCTTCACTTTCTGGGAACCCTATAGTGTGAGTGTTAGTCTGCTTGATGTTGTTCCATAAGCCCTTCAAGCTACCTTCACTACTTTTTAAATATATATTTTTTTCCTTTTGCTGCTCTGATGGGATGCATTACACTGCTCTGTCTTTGAGTTCACTGATTCTTGCTTTTTCTTCATCTAGTTTGTTTTGAACCCCTCTATTGTATTTTTCAGTTTGGTTATCATATGCTTCAGCACTGTAATTTCTGTTTGGGACTTCCTTATATTTCCTTTCTCTTTGTTAAAATTCTCACTCTGTTTATCCATTGTTCTCCTGAGCTCAGGGAACATTATTTGAACTCTATCAGGTAAATTACTTATCTCCATTTTATTAACTTTTTTTTCCAGAGGTTTTATCTTATTCTTTGGTTTGGAAATAGTCCTCTCTTTCTTCACTTTCCTTGACTCTATGTGTTGGTTTCTATGCATTAGATAAAATAGCCACCTCTCTCAGTCTTAAAGGAGTAAACTCATGTAGGAGATGAAACTTATCATTTAACCATGTCCTAGATCTTGGTTGTCTTTCAAAACTTTGTGATTTTCTTATCAGCCTATTTTATTTGAAGTGGCTCCCTATAGTTGAGGGTGTACCCAGACCTGTCAGTGTCCCAAAGGGGAGGATCTCAGTCAGCACCTAGATTCAGAATGATTAGAAGCCAGACCAAATATATGTCTTTCAGGGGAAAACTTAAAGATATGCATTTCTGTCTGCACTCTGTACAATGTCATGAAATGATAGTCAGTGAAACCAAGGAGCACCCTGTGGGACTCCTGGGCACAGAAGCCTTTCTGTGTCCCCTGTTCCTTGTTGGTAGTAAACGGACTTCAGCTTCCATGACATTCCCTGAGTTCCAAAGGGCAGATTCAAACAGTTGCTAATCAGGGAAGGAAGGCATGTGGAGACAAGGAAGGAGCAGTCAAGAAACAGTAGTGCAACCTTGGGGCATGGTCCTGGTTCTGCCTCATGGGATACACACAACAATATCTTTGAGCTCTTTACAGAACTAAAATCCCCAACAGATGGAAGATGTTAGCATTCTTCATTCCAGAGAAGATCACCTGAGGCCAGATTAAAGGAACCAGAGAAGCTCATCAAGAGACCACCTGAGACTAGATTAAAGGAGTGCAGGTCCTGCACACACCCTAATCTTTTCCAGCAACCCTACCCTTGAACCATTGCTATAAACTCCTGACTAAATCCTCCCTGGGTTGGGACACACAGTGTTTGAGGGGCACGAGCCCACGGTGTCCCCATTTGTCTGGCAAAGCAATGAAGCTCTTTTCTTCTTCACCCAAAACTTTACCTCTGAGATTCGATTTGGCACCAGTGCACACAGGCCAAGTTTTTGGCAAGAGCAGTTAAGAACACTTTCTTTGCTGGCTCCTGTATCACTGAACATGTGAACACAAGCCCCACTGGCCACCAGAGCCAGGCTCTCAAGGGATGTACCTTCTGAACAGCAGCCACAAAAGCGCTGCTAATTTAGGTTACTCCAAATGAAATGCTTAGCTTGGAAGTTTTGAGCCATCCAAGTTGTAAACGTAACCTGCAGGTTGACATTTCAAGTTCTCAGGCATATTCTAGCCCTTATTCCTTGTCAAAATATTACATTTTCCATGTTGCCAACTTTCATCTGGGAATATATTTGGCTTACTATTTCAATGAGACATAACCCTTGGGTATCCCCATTTTATGTGAGATGATTTCCCATTAGACACTTCACCTGGTGTAGGATCTAGACTTTGTCATCTGTTCCCTTTCTCCCATGAATCTATGAAGACCAAAGCTCAAGTCTTCCTGGTAATGATATGCCTTGAAATGAAAGCCAACTGCTGGGTTCAGCTTACTCTTCTGTATTTCTGCCTTCACTTGTTCTTTGTTCTGAAAGCTTCTTACTTAATCCCCAAATCACCTGTTTTTTAAGGTTTTTTAAAAATTAGTGTTTCCAGAGTACTTTAAAGTTATTTTTAGAAGGAGAATCTTTAATTCTCTAGAAAAAAAAAGTGTTAGATCTAAAAGTAATTTTTTTCCTTAATTCTCAGAAAAATGTTGGACAGTGGTATTAGTTACTAACATTTCCATTTTCAAAGCAAGGAAACAAGCTCACAGCACTTAAATAATACCTTTGCAACTTGCCTAGTAAGTTGTGGAACTTGGAATTGGAACTCATGTCTGTCTTATACAAAAGCCTATGTTCTTTCCAACACCAACCTAGGTTTAGATATTGTCTTACTAAGTGACTTCTCTGTGTAATTTGTAAAGTTTCTTACCTATAAAATTGGGACAATACTGTGCAAGGTTGTTTAATACTTAAATGAAATAATATATACCAACATATGTGATAATATAATGAATAATTCACCAGACAACCTGTCACTGAATAATTTCTGTAAAGAGTAGCTGCAAATGTATGTTATACATGGATAACATTTGCATGTATATATATTTGCAATTTAGCTGATAATTGTGCCATTGGTTGCTAAGTGTTTGTTGAATTCATCCATGGAAATAGAAATGATGAATGACTTAACCTACAACATTATTTACAATAGTAGCCGTCTCTACTAAATATAGCAGCCATCTTTCTGCTTTCACTATTTCCATGTTTGTCAGGCATTAGAAAGTCTATTCTGACCCAGAGCACAGTTTTGAATGTTTATATTCTCAAGAGCAGGTAAAACCATTTTCCAAACATTTTTGTTATACTTAGAATGAGTCGTGGTCCAGTGGTCTGAACAATCAAACATAGATGTTGGAATTCTGATCTTAACATTGGCTCCCAGTCCTGCTACAAGCAAGTCACTTAACCTTGGGTTTCAAGTTTTTCATCTGTAAAATTGAGATAAAAACACTTACCTGCCCCTCAGGAAAATGTGAAAATTTCTGAAAGTAAATGTATTAGAAAGTGCTTTGAATGTGAATATGATACCTGAAATAGCAAAAATGAATCCCTTTCTTTTCCTCTCTATTACCGCTGGTACTTCCTTTATCAGTTGGGGAATGACATTTTGTAGAATGTGAAGGGTTCAAAGGCCGGAAAGCAGGCCTCTCAAGAAAATTTCACTGTTAATCACATGTCAAGTCCACTGTCAATTAAACAAAGTTTGAGGTGATGTTTTGGATGAAGAATACCTATACTCTTTATCCCAGGGTATTCCTGGGATCAGCCTTCTAGAGCTATTCTAATAATAATTTTACCAGAATGTTCAGAATTTTCCCCTAGGAACATGTTTGACCTGGAAAGATATCAAGGCATTTTGGAAGTTTGAAAAACTACCATAACAATAAATCTGCTGAAACAGAAGCTTATCTCCAGAGTCTTCTGTGAGGAAAAAATAAAATTAAAAAACCTGGGTTTCTGTAACCTAATCTGCTTAGGGCTATTTGTCAGACCTTAAAACAAGCCCTGGGGACACCACCTCTCTCTTACATGTTTACATGCTTGCGTCATGACTGTTCTATCAACCAAGTGGAAACCCAGGGAACTTCTGAGCGAGAAAGCAATGAGAATGCCTTAGACAGAGGTGCATACAAGCACATGATAACCGGACCAAGACTTGGAAATCATGACTGGGGGAAACTCTGAGAATATGGAAGGAGTTGCAGCCCCAGGAGTTTCCTAAACTGAAGAGGTAGCTACATAAATCATAATGGACAAGGAGAGAGATGACGCAACTTGTATACACTCTAGAATGTGGAGCCACTCTGCCACCCTATATGCAGAAATTGGTCACTGTGTCAGTTATTCTGAGATATCTCCATGCCTTAGAGTCAGTAAATACTCAGAATCTCCCTGTTTTCAATATTTTTTTTCTTAGACACTGTGATAAACAACCCACTGAGCAAAAAACAGAAGAAAACATGGGGAAGAAGCCACGGACCTTCACAAATATTTCATCTTCATTGTTCTCATTCCTTGCTGAGAATACGATTTGAAGGAAACAGCAGATCAAGACACCCAGGCCACTATCATCCTCCTGACACAGCCTTTAAACGCAATCAGTGAGCACAGTGCAATGAAAATGGAACCATCCTTAATCCCTGGCTACAATTTCCATCTCTAAGGACTTTGAAGGCTGGGTGACGACCATTCTTCTGAGTGTCTGACTCTAACCTAGATAGTGAAGCCAATCTGAATAGCTCTCCCATGAAACCCTTAACACTAAGTAGAATGCCAAGAGGAGCCCAATAAGTGTAAGTTGTTATTTAGTTCATTGCAAATTGGTTTCTCCTCCCATTTGATATCTGTCCTTTTACTATTCAGGGAAATAAAATATTTGACATGAAAATATCAGCAAGTGCTCTAAAGACATGCAAGAGTGAAGGCGAGTGATGGATGTGATTACATAATGCTTGAAATGATGTGTTAGCTAGAGTTAGAAAATGCTGCAGTGTAAGCTATATGCTTCATAATTTTTATTTTTTCAATTATATTGCAAATGCATATATATTAGTAGCTATCCTTTATTGAATGGTGCTGCACATATGTATGTGTTTGTGTGTGTGTACTTTTAGATGCTGATGTGAAGGGACACATAAAAACACAATTAAGAGCAAGACCACAGCCTCATGGTACTCAGGTCTATAGTTGGTGGGGGTTCTTTCCCACTGTACTCTCGCAGTCACTACCAAGGTCCCCGAAACCAACAAAATTCCTTTAACCTGAGCAAAGAAAATAGCTTCAAGCAGCAACAATGTTTACAAGTGATTATTCAAAAGTGCACAATAGCTGCAATCAGAAAGTTCAACTACAAAAATGATTTTTTAAAAAATGAGGAGTGGTCTTGCTTATTAAAGCAATGATTCAACAAAAAAGTGAACAACAAAACACTCTGAGTGGGAGCTCTGCTTCCCTGTCCTGTGTGATTCAGGAGGATGTGGGATAATTGGAAAAGAGAACATTAATTATGGAAATCTCTATTCTTAGTTTGCACCTGATAATAATTCCTCATAGTGAAAAATAAGAGGAAAGAAATATACTGATGGGGAGGATGTCAGATAGTGGGTTTTCATGATAATATGTCTTATTGTTAAGTGAATTAATTAGCATTCTGCTTTTTTATATCTGGGTAAAATTTGTTAAAACTTATTTACTCTTGAGAACTGGATCTGTTTACCACATTTTGATATAATATGACCCAACACACAGGGGAGGAAGGGCTTAGATATTGAGAAAATCTCCCAAATGGTGAATACTTCCCAGTAGATTCCTAGTTTGAAGGGCTGCCTCCTTGGTTTCATGAAGGTGTCATTTAGGTCTTATTTTGTGATTGAGAAATAAAGGTTTCATTTTTTTACAGCATATATTTGATATCTTTGGGGACAAATTCTGTTACATTTTATCACCTTGCTGCCTATTATGAGAGTGGGTTAGTGTGGCTTAAGGGTTCAGGTGAATGTGCACAATTTAGAGATACAGTGCAGATGTATACAAGGCCTGTCTCTCAAGAATCTAATATATGCCTGCAAAAAAATATATAAACAATGTACTAATCTTATAAGGTAGAAAGAAATAAACAGCATCATATTAATGGTGAAATAGGAACAGGAAAGAAAGAATCACTTCTTGCCTAAGAGGAGAGAAGAGAAATTGTGTATTGCCAAGGTGTTTGGTGCTTGGAGACCATGCCATTTTCCATAGTAGATGGGAATTTAAGGCTGAGAAACTTCATGAATTACAAAAAAAAAAAATCCCCTTGATGTTGTGAACAGAGCCATATGCCCAGGTTTGTAGCATTCAGTCCCACCATGCTTATATTCCCTTGTTGTCAGTGCTTCATGGCCTTCTCTTCATTTGCTATAGGAAAGTTCAGTTTGAGCCCTAAATTTTGGGTTTGGCTCTGCATTGGCTCGTTTTATAGAAGTTTTCTCCCTTTACATCTTGTAATAATCCTAAGGTCACTGTTGTAGTCGTTTTAGAGATGAAGACCCTGAGGTCAGAGGGCCAAAGGAATTATTCCAGGGTTATACAGTTAATAAGAGTTAAAAATGGGATTGGAACCAAGGTCAGCTTTTTCCAAGGTACATGCTCTTTGGATCATGCACTCTTTCTTTGAATTGCAAGTCACCATCTGGCTTATCAGCAAGAGTAGAGGCTGGCACAATTAGAATTGGAGTTTAAACATTATTTACTCATATGCCATTGAAGGCTCTGTTGATGACTTAGGCCTGATGAGAAAAAGCATTGTGATGGCTACAATTAAGGGAATTGACATAAAAAATGAAGAAACACTTTCTTTTCGTATGTTTCTACACATTTATTCCTCATTCTAGTATTACTTGCAAAATTATTTTATCAATGTTTGTTTATAAGGAAATATACAACTCGAGTGTTCCATGCTCCACTTTATTATAAAGGGGCCAGCTGAGTAATTTCATTCGAATTTCCATGTAAATTCCAAGCATGCAGTACAACTTGCTATGATTTAAAAAAATTTATATAGTTGATTTTCCATTGATTGCTACTTTGTATTACTCAGTGTTTCTACTGCAGTAAAATAATGTAATTGTGCTGTAAAACTACCTTCCTTGGTTAACACAATTTTTATTTTATATTTTACTATATAAAGTGTATCATTCCAGATATTGCATTTTATATGTGTTTAATGGGAGAAAAATCATCTATTTGTTGGCTTATAAATGTAGTTTTGAAAATGGACATTTTCATAAAAACTTACAAGTAAGATATTTTTTTTCGGGGTGTAGATTAACCCAGTCAATCTGAAGTGCTGAGACATTCTGTGTATTTTAGAACCAAACTCCTTGATTGTTGGAATTATTGTAGTATCCCATATCAGCACAGGAGCTCAGAGAAATCGACGTTGCATTGAAGTTATATTGAGTCAGGAGCAAAAGCAAATGTAATGAAAATGGTGGCTGGGACATTGTGTCTAAGTTACTCTCACTCCAGCATTTTGTTTGCATCTTCAAAAATGACAAATACTATGTGTCAAAAACTAACGATAACAATCATACAAAAAAAGAAACATTAAAAACACATTAAATTCAGAAATGAGATGCTTAGTAAACCCTGAGTCAATTAATCAACTACGGATGGTGGTTAATGCACTATGATTGCCATCTGGGGATTTTCTATTTCACAATGTTCTGCACGTGAATAGGACCAGTTTCAAAATTCATCTTCCCTGAACCTGGTGTGATCACCAATAGTTATTCTCAGGGCTGGTAGTCCTATCAGCCACCACAGGTCTGAGCTGATTTTTTCTGATGACCTTCACGCAAGTAGTGAATGGATTCAATTTGTGTCGGCAGCTACTTTATCACGGACACAAAAATGTGAACACTGAAAACTCAAAGCCAGATTTCCAGTTACTATCAGCCCATATTCTGTCATTTGAGAAAGGTCGTAAGGATACTGCTTTCGGTTTTGATCACTGATTTAGGGAGGCATCCTCCTCTTATCTCTAGGAATTCTATGTTTCTGCATTAACAGTTTTGGAAAATCTACTATATGTTTACTTTTAAGGTTCCACAAAGGAAGGAAGACAGTGGTTGCATCCATATAATCAAACTGATTAGGTGGCTATATAAGATTGAATTATGTAAATAAACCCTTTTGTTTGTGGTGTTTCTATTTTAATAAAAATTATTTAAATTACATTCAACAAATACGGAAACAGAATTGGCCTGTCCTTTAACCATACCGGAACTTGGGGCAAGGAGAAGGTGGAGGTACTAGAAAGTATTTCGAAAAGAAATGGTAAATAATAGCTGAATACTGAAATATATCAAGAGCTTTGCATAAGATATCATATATCATCTTCAGCATCACTCCCTCAAATTATTATTTTCATCTTACTGTAAACTGAGACTCAGAGGGATGAAATCATTTTCTCAACTCACAGAAATATTGATAGATCCAGTATTTATAGCCCAGTTGTTGATGCCAAGGACCATATTCGTTACATTGCATGGTGTGGCCTCTCCAAGTAAGAGTAAAATCATGCAGAATTACCATTTATCTTTAAGTGATCTTTTTTATTAAACTGACCAGTTCCTGAGTATTTATCAAGAGGGGAACTATGAAGCATCTGTACCTTGGCCTACATGACAAGGGACTGGATGCCTTTTGCTTATAATTCTGAAATTATTAGGAGACCAACACAAGTACTGTGTTGGGTTCCAGAAGGAACAGTGACCCACACTGGTATTTGGTAGAACTGGGCATAAAACCTGAGGGATGGGGAGAAAATAATCTATTACATGTTGTACTATTTCTGGACTATTTAATAAGAAAAGTTAGTGAATTTATTATAAGATGTTCACTATTGAAATAATGCTAAGCAAATTAGTAACCAGTAAAATATCACAGAAGTCATATGCTTTAATACATTTTGTAGACAGCAAGTGTACACATCTTGGTAAGAATTTTGGACCAATTGTACACATCCTGGCAAGGCAGCAATTGTACACATACTGCTAGTTTTTATTGAATGGTATAAAATTATAATTATTTCAAAACTTGTAAATACTTTTTCTTAACAACTGCAAAGATGCAGTCTTCATTCAGACTGACAGCGTGGGGATGAGGCTTTGGGAGCAGATGGGAGGGAGAGTCAAATTCCAGATCTACTACCTACTAGCTTTGTGGCGTTGGGTTACTTGAAAATCTACTTGGTAATATGTGTAAGTTTCTGAAAAACTGAGATTAATAGCATTTGTAACCCAAGAGTACTGTAAATAAAAAAAGATATTTAAAATCATCTAGTACAGTACATGGTCCATTGTAAGCTCTCAATAAATGTTAATTTTTCTTCTTTATGTCATTAAGTCAAGTGTATGTCATTGGTAAATATTCTGGATATATGTATTTAACCAATCTGCTTACCCTAAGTTTGGTACAGAATTAAAGGGATAAAGGAATTTTGTTTCCTTTACAAATGTTACTCTTTATAATAAAAATGTCTAATTGATGGACTTTGCCCTTGGTCCTTTACAAATAAATCTCTTTATCATGTCTGTTTTCTAGCATAAGTTTCTTTAACTCTTGTCATCTCTCCCCATAATAAATGTTCTAACAACCTTAAGAAAATCTCCTGAAATCCTAAACCACCACTGAAAAGACCAGACCTTTCACCAGAGACCCAAGAACTTTCTGAAACAATGTTGCACATTTAAGTAACATTTGCCTTCTTCCTTCTCCTTTCTGGTTCAAAACATCTCCAGAGTTTACATATGTGTTATTTAACCATTTTCTTATTCATGCAAAAGACCTTTAAAACTAATGGCAGACTTTATACTTTTGATTATAATGATTTTATTCTTGTAAAATTTATTATCTTTTATTTTTGCCATTGGAAAAATTTTAAAAATCTACCCAAGCACTGATCTTTATCTGGAAAAAAATGTCTATTCAATCAGATTTTATTAATCTGAATTTAAAAGCCAAATCCCCATGTCCACAAGCATACCACAGACACAATTACTTGTAAGAAAACATAATTTAAAACAAGTATTAACTCATTGAAGCACAGGGAAGGAGACAACCAGATAAATGTTATACTTTTAATCAAAATTTCTTCAAGCAATAGGAATTTCTTGACAATAAAGAAGAGTTCAAGGAAAGCAAATGTTGATTACCTTATCCATTCTTTTCTCTTTGGGTGAAAAATAATGAGTGACATAGAGATGAGTTGCCTATAGCTGATAGGCTGTGGATAAACCAAGCGTTTCAGAACGCAATATATGCTGGAGAGTATTGCTTCTACTTATGCATTAGAATGAATGTTTCTCACAAATTATACCATTTCAACAGAGAATATCTATCTTATCAGCTAGATTGATTCTGAGAAAGTATGACAGACAGAAGTTTTCATTCAGTCTCTGTAGGGTCCCCATCCGACTTTCCCAATCTTTCCCTCTTCTGGTTGCTTCCTTGATCTACTCAGTAAAAAAAAAAAAAAAAAAAAAAAAATGCTCTCAAATGAATGGATCTGATACTATTATACTTTCACATCAATGAGGTCTTCATACATCTGACTCAAACCTTAATTCCCTCAATCTCTATCTCTACACATCTGCCAGAGATATTTTATTGAAGTACAAACCCTCGATTTCACTACATAGAGAACAGACTTGTGATTGCCAAGGGGGAGGGGTTTGGGAAGGGATGGATTGAGAGCTTGGGCTCTCTCTATACCCTTAAGACATCAATCTTGTCAAATCTAATTGAATCAAAGCATGAGCAGTTATAAATAGAGTGCAGCTAGACAAATAAAAAGAAAAACGAAAAGAGAAACGAAAAGAGATACACATTCAATTGATACTTTCCCTTTAAGATACTCCCTTGTGAGAATACATTGTGGTTTCCTAAAAATTTCTCTCTGTTTCTTCCAGATTCTTTACTAGTCGTAATTTTACTCTTTGTTCCGAAACCTTTATCTATCTCCATATCTCTGACATCAATTCTGATTCTGCTCAAGTTAAATACTTCCCAGGGTAGAAATTGAACATGTTGCTCTGTGATACAACATTGTCTACATTTCCGTGGGAGGCTAGCCTTGGGTGGCAACTTGGGATTTATGATAGTACTGTTGCAAGTCAGGGAACACATCACAACATGCAATTCAACTTGTGGTCCCACAGCTAGGCTCTATTTGACTTGGATTTTTTGCAACTTGTAAAATCACCAAATATTATGGCTGCAAATTACCTGTGTCTCTACACAGGTTTGCAATCGATCCTATGTCACCTGTTTAGCCAGGACTGCCCTGTGGAATGATTAGCACCAGATTCTACCGCATTACACAGTCCATAGAAAATCTTTCTGATCAAAGTTCCTCTCAACACTAGCTTGCCTCAATCTCCAGAAGTAATTTCACTGTAACACTCCTGCTCAGGGTAGTGGTTACTCCTGGAGTGGGGTACTAAAGGGAAGTGTGATAGGGGCCTCCAAAATAGTAATATTATCCTTTTTCTTGATCTGAGTGCTGGTTTTAGTGGTGGTAGTGGTAATGGTATTCATTTTGTAGAAGCTCATGAAAATCTGCACTTATTTGTCGATAATTAGAGTATGCTTGAAAAAACAAGGTATTTTAAAAGATACATTCTTAAAGAACCAGGTAGACTTTAACAAAGTTAAGGCATTTTAACTAGGAGTGGTAATATTTCATCATATTGTCTAGTACAAAGAGTGGGCTTTGCATATGATCCTGCAATCCCACTTCTGGGCATATATCTAGAGAAAACTCTAATTGGGAAAGATATTTGCACCCCAATGTTCATTTCAGCACTATTTACAATAGCCAAGACATGGAAGCAACCCAAATATCCATTGACAGATGAATGGATAATAAAGATGTGGTATATATATATATATATATATATATATATACACAATGGAATACTACTCAGCCATAAAAAAGAATGAAATAATGCCGTTTGCAGCAACATGGATGGGCCTAGAGATTATCATACTAAATGAAGTAAGTCAGGAAGAGAAAGACAAACATCATATATCACTTATATGTGGAATCTCAAATATAACACAAATGAACTTATCTACAAAACAGCAACAGACTCACTACATAGAGAATAGACTTGTGATTGCCAAGGGGGAGGGGTTTGGGAAGGGATGGATTGAGAGCTTGGGGTTAGCAGATGCAGACTATAATATACAGAATGGATAAATGACAAGGTCCTACTGCATAGCACAGGGAACTGTTTTCAATATCCTGTGGTAAATCATAATGGAAAAGAAAATGAAAAAGAATATATATATATATATATATATATATATATATATATCTGAATCACTTTGCTGTACAGCAGAAATTAACACAACACTGTAAATCAACTATATTTCAATAAAATAAATTTTTAAAAAGTGGGCTTTGGGTCTGATAGAATCCAATGAGTATTCCAAGTCTGTTACTTTCCCTCTGTGTGTTCTTTCCTCCTTCTCCGTTTCCCCACCTGCTAAGTGGAAATTATACTGTCACCTTAATAGGGTAATTGAGAGAACTGAATTGAATAACTAAAAGAAAAGCACTTAGTACAAAAAGAAACCAGTGTATGGTGGCCACTATTATTAATAGCTGCAATACAGCAGCTGAATTAGAATTGCATAAAGAAAGATGAGAGGCTTTTCTGGGGTGGCTGAGGTGTGGTTGCAGCAGCAATATTAAGCTTTTTTGGGAGGAAGGAAGGCAGGAAACACAAGTGAAATGTATGTGCTGTGTGCAGGAAGGAGCAGTACAAGGCATACAAATACGAACACAGAGTCCCCACCAAGACTGGCCTTGTGTGGAGGAGGTCTCGATGCTTGGCCCCTTGTGGCATTCATGTCCATGACAGTAGCCTGTCAACCATCCTGGGGGCTTACCTTCATTTTCCCTTTAGTATGTTCCTTTTCTACTAGGACATAGGCTCTGAGATGGAGAGTACTGTGTCTACAGGTCTGAATCTCTAGAGCCATGCCTAGAACACAGCAATGAGGATTAGATGCCAACAGCTCGTGGTGATTTTATCAGATTCCATTCTGCTGTATCAGGATGGCCTGGAATAGAATGACAGCGATGCATTCTTGGGTGTCAGCCGTTTATTCTTGGGTATTTTGGATTCTGATTTATGTATGTTTTAAAAAAATTATTTATTTATTTTTGGCTGCGTTGGGTCTTCATTGCTGAGCGGGGCCCTTCTTTAGTTGCAGTGAGCAGGGGCTACTCTTTGTTGTGGTACACGGGCTTCTTACTGCAGTGGCTTCTCTTGTTGCCACTGGCTCTAGGTGTGCAGGCTTCATTAGTTGTGGCTCGCAGGCTCTAGTGTTCAGGCTCAGTAGTTGTGGCACATGGGCTTAGTTACTCCGTGACATGTGGGATCTTCCTGAACCAGGTCTCGAAGCCATGTCCCCTGCATTGGCAGGCGGATTCTCAACCACTGTGCCACCAGGGAAGCCCTGGATTCTGATTTATATATAATTTGAAATAGATGAGCTCATGTCTCTAGATTTAGGATGCCTCCTAGTATGATGGACTTCTCTTTTAGGATAACTGTACTTGAGTCCTTATACTTCCACCTGTCAATTTGGGCTAATTACTAAGTTTCTAGTAACTTTTTTCATCTATAAACTGGGCAGAAGAAAACAGACATCTGTGAGCTGGTGGGAATTAATGGCATATTATTTATAAAACATTATCTGATAGGTAGTAGGATAAAGGATATTTAAAGATCTCTTTAGCTTAATAGTTGACTGGGTGAAATTTTCCATCAATATGCAGGGGAGAGACATTTCCTCAGAAGATATTATAACAGTTTATTCATAAGAAATGATTTCTAAATAAAGGTCAAGCAGAACAAATTAGTAGACTTCTTTTCCTAGGAGATAAGGAGTGTCTGTGGATGTGAAGAAGATAAAGCGTTTGTCCCTGAAAGGAGGGGAAAGGAGGAAAACAAATATATTCCAGTTACATCAGAACAAGTTTTGATTAACAGGATCGAAGGACTGAATATTTTAAAATACTCTTTATGGGTATTCAAAATAAAAGCAAGAGTAAACTATAAAATAAATGTAAAAAAGTCCAATAATTTTCATTTTTCCCAATGAATACATCAATGTTTAAAAATATAAACCCATAGCCAAATATCATATTATTACAAAACATTTGTGTGTGTGTGTGTATCCATGAGAAAAAAGTAGAAAAGTTAAAGCATACATATTTTGCTTAATAATAAATTAAGGAATAAATTTGTCTCGTGACATCACACTAAGAGTTTACACAACAAAATATGATGGAAATAAAATGGATACGTATCAAATCTTAGGATAAAGAAGGTCTTCAAAGAAAATAGTTAAATCAAGAGGGAAAACAACGGTTCCAAAAGTCTAGATGATAAATGAATAAATAAATATAGCAAAATATTTTACTCTATAAAAAGTTATATGAGAGCTGGCTGGCTGAGGGACCGATGCTGTTTGGTGCTTAGCTCAGGATCTCTGTCTCCTTTTGCAGGAGGGACTGGGGTGGGAAGGGGACATGGGTTGCCTAACCGGACCAGGCTTGTTGTGTTCCAGTTCCTGACTGAGCTGACCAGGCTCTTCCAGAAGTGCTGGTTGTCGGGCAGCCTGTTCATCACTCTTAAGAAGTATGATTGTCGAAATAAACCCATTCTAAGGAAAAGTTCTGTGGAGGGCTCTGAGCCCTCAGACAATGAGTGTCTGTTAAGAGCTACTGATGGGATAAAGATCAGCACTGTGGTGAGCTCCAAAGAAGTGACTAAGTTTCAGATGGCTTATTCAAACCTATTGAGAACTACCATGGATGGGCTGGAGAAGGGGGACAAAAGGAACAAAAGTAAGAAGAGCAAAGCAGCATGGTGAAGGCACCAGAGTTTCCACTTTCACCAGCTAACCACTGAATTGCTATTTTCCTTTGTTTTTTACCTTTGGCTGCAAAGCTGGGTATCTGATTCCCCTACGTTATTGTTTTCATGTGAGATTAGGGAGGTGGGAAGGGCTACAACGTTTACAGGGTAGTTGTAAGAAGCCAGTTTATTTTAGATCTGGCTAAGTGGTCAGTGTTGCACGGTTGTATATTCCTGAATAAGAGTTTGCAGTCTCCTGTAACCACCTGTGAAGAGCACTGTATCATTAAACCTATATATATCAACACTGATCAACTTTTATTCCTTTTCTCACCCCATAAAAAGTTTCTGTCAATAGCTCCTCATTCTGGAATAAGATGATTATGAATAGGTTTCAGGCCTTATCTTATGGGTTACTGGAATTGAAACCTGACAATTTTATAAAAAGTTGTGTTATTTCATGGGTATTTTTCCCAACTGGCTGTGTAATTTTTATCATCATAGTTCCTTTAGCAAATTTGAATGAGTTCTCATAGCCAAATGAGTGTTTGCTTAACCAAACTTAGGATAAGCTTATTACAAAATCATCAAGAAGAAAGATTCCAAGTTAATGATGATTAAAAAAAAGTTATATGAATCCATGAGAGAAAACATTAAGACTACAATTAGGTAAATGGACAAAAGTCATGAAGATTCCATTTTTAATTAGGAAATATGAATTCTCAATAACATATGTAATGTTATTTAACCTTTCCAGTAATTCAATTAAATGGAAATTAAAATCACCATGCGATACCTCTTCCCATCTTTCAAATAATTTAAACTACTGAAATATTCAGGACTGGCAAGGTAATGGGAAATAATTTCTCTCATACACTTTTGGTGAGTTTGTTAAAATTTTCCAGAAAGCATGTTAGCAACAAATTTAATGTCATAAAAAATGTTCACAGGTAGTTCAAATGACAGAGTAGTTCTGCTTTGAACATTAAGGAAATAATTATGAGTATAGAAAATTTTATAATTTGAGATGATATTCATTCTAGTGCTAAATGTAGTTTGAAAATATAGGAAGAAAAAAACATTGGAAAGGTGAGGAAAATCATGATTTAGTCATAGAATAGAATATTTGATAATGATGATTGAATATTATTTGCAGTAACATTAGAAAGCCTTTATTTAAAAAATTAAAAGTAGTACAATATTATTAATTAAACTATACATTGTCAGCAAAGAGAGAGAGAAAAAAAAGTAGTACAAAAATTATCCATAGAGTATGACTACAATGTGTAAGAAAAATATTTAAAAGCATAAGTGTACAAATGTATATAGGTATATACTTTTATGTATCTAAATTTATATTATTTTAATAAATGAAGATAAAAATAAAAATTCCAAAAAATAACTGACATAAAAATTTATGTATTTATTTTTGTTGATACCATCATTTTTTAAAAATCTTTATTGGAGTATAATTGCTTTAGAATGTTGTATTAGTTTCAGATGTATAACAAAATGAATCAGTTATATGTATACATATAGCCCCATATCTCCTCCCTCTTGCATCTTCCTCCCACCCTCCCTATCCCACCCCTCTAGGTGGTCAGAAAGCAACGAGCTGATCTCCCTGTGCTATGCAGCAGCTTCCCACTAGCCATCCATTTTACATTTTGTAGTGTATATACGTCAGTGCTACTCTCTCACTTCATCCCAACCTCCTCTTCCCTCCCTGTGACTTCAATTCTTTTTTCTACATCTGTTTCTCTATTCTTGCCCTGCCACTAGGTTCATCAGCACCGTTTTTTTGATTCCATATATGTGCATTAGCATACGGTATTTGTTTGTCTCTTTCTGACTTACTTCACTCTGTATGACAGACTCCTGGACCATCCACCTCACTACAAATAACTCAATTTCATTCCTTTTTATGGCTAACATTCCATTGTATATATGTACCACATCTGCTTTATCCATTCACCTGTCGATGGACACTTAAGTTGCTTCCATGTCCTGGCTATTGTAAATAGTGCTGCAATGAACATTGTGGTACATGTCTCTTTTTGAATTATGGTTTTCTCAGGGCATATGCCCAGTGGTGGGATTGCTGGGTCATATGGTAGTTCTGTTTTTAGTTTTTTAAGGAACCTCCATACTGTTATCCATAATGGCTGTGTCAATTTACATTCCCAGCAACAGTGCAAGAGGGTTCCCTTTTCTCACACCTTCTCCAGCATTTATTGTTTGTAGATTATTTGATGATGGTCATTCTGACTGATGTGAAGTGATACTTCATTGTGGTTTTGATTTGTATTTCTCTAAGGATTAGTGATGTTGAATATTTTTTCATGTGTTTGTTGGCAATCTGTATGTCTGCTTTGGAGAAATGTCTATTTAGATCTTTCACCCATTTTTGGATTGGGTTGTTTGGTTTTTTTTGATATTGAGCTACATGAGCTGCTTGTATATTTTGGAGATTAATCCTTTGTCAGTTGCTTCATTTGCAAATATTTTCTCCCATTCTGAGAGCTGTCTTTTCATCTTGTTTATGGTTTCCTTTGCTGTACAAAAGTTTTTAAGTTTCATTAGGCCCCATTTGTTTATTTTTGATTTTATTTCTATTACTCTAGGAGAGGCCATCTCTTTTTATTTATTTATTTTTTTCTTTTCCTTGCGATACATGGGCCTCTCATTGTTGTGGCCTTTCCCATTGCGGAGCACAGGCTCCGGACACGCAGCCTCAGCGGCCATGGCTCACGGGCCCAGCAGCTGCGCGGCATGTGGGATTTTCCTGGACCAGGACACAAAGCCGTGTCCCCTGCATTGGCAGGCGGACTCTCAACCACTGCGCCACCAGGGAAGCCTTACTCTAGGAGAGGCCATCTTTTTTTGCAGGATTAATTGGTAGATGTGGTGCAACTCTTTGCAAAAAAAAAAAAGTTTTAGAGAGGTTTTCAATCTCTAAATATATTTTGCCTATTTGGGAAGAAGCTATTATGTAAATTGAATGGCGAAAGAAGTCTACTACACAGGTAACCCCACTCTAACTCAAGCCAACCAATCAGCACATCACACACAGCCTGGCAATGGCTGTCTCTATTCTCATCTACAGCTGCTCTGTATCTTTAGGTTGTCCCCTATTTTAACTCAAGACATCATTTCCACTTGCCCTCTTCTCTGCTGACTCCTTTGAAGAACAATCAGCTACTCCTGCCAAAGTCCTCCACCATCCAATCCTCTGTTCCTCCTTGTGACTTTATAGGTAATCACTTTTTGTTTCACTTCTCCATACATTTTCTATTCAAACAAAGAAATAGCACGTACCATATCACACTAGGTGTTTTTATATGTGCATGCATACGTGTGTGTGTGTGTGTGTGTGTGTGTATGTATTCATTTTTACTTTTCATTGTGAAATACAAAATGCATAAGTAAATAGGACAAAAGTGCAAAATGTGTTTTGCTATTAAATGAATAGCCATGATGTAGTCACCACCCTCATTTAGCCACATGGAGACATCAGCCTAGAAGCCACCTTCACATCCATCCTTATCTTATCTTTCACTCAGCATAAAAAATTATCAAATTCTGACTTTTACTGAAATAACTTCTGGTTCTTCTTCATAATTTTGCTGACTAAACATGCATCTATAAGCCTACATTTCATTCTCCCTGTTATCGTTGTAGTATTTGCCACACTATAAAAGGAAAGGCATATTACATATTTATTTGTGTCTGGCTTCTTTCACTCAGCATGAACTTTCCAAGATCCATCTGTGTTACCATATATAACTGTAATGAGTTCATGTTAATGGCTGTATTTTATATATATATATATTTATATTGTATTATATATATATATTTATTTTTATATACCACAAATTACCATTCTACTCTGATCAGACATTTGGGTTGCTCTTTTCTTAGAATATTGTTAAAAATGCAACCATGTATGTGTTAACACAGGTATTTTGATATACATGCATATTATCCTCTTTGATAACCTAGGAGTGAAACTGTTCTGTCATAACATATGCGTAGTTTTAAAAGTCAGCAGATAATGTGAAAAACTTCTTTGATTAGTTCTGCTTTATACTCTCAACTAGAAAAATGAACATTCTGTAATTTTTCTATCCTTTGGTATTGTCAGTTTTCTGTTAGTGTATTTATTTGCCATTCTGGGGACTATATGCTTGTAAATTATTGTGGTTTTAAAATACATTTCCCTGATTACTAAGGAGCATGAGTATTTTAATCACCCATTTGGGTGTCCTGTTCATTCTATTCCCTTGTTATCCTTTTTATTTCAGTAAGTTTCATAGTAATGCCTCCTTTTTCACTTCTGAGTCTAGTAATTTGAGTTTCCTCTTTTCTTTTTTTTCTAAGTCATTCTAGACAAAGTTTATCAGATTTATAGATCTTTCCAAAGTACCAGTTTGGGTTACATTGATTTTTTAGAATTATGTTTCTATTTTTATTTTGTTTATTTTCTGCTCTAATCTTTATTATTTTCTTCCTTCTGCCAGCTTTGGGTTTAGTTTGTTCCTTAAGGTGGATGGTTTTGTTTCTGATTTTAGATCTTTCATCTTTATTACTATAGGAATTTACAGCTATAACTCTCACTCTGAGTACTGCTTTTGCTGCACTCTATTTTTTAGTATTCTTTGTCTTTTTTTGTTGTTGTTGTTTTTTGTTGCATGGCACGGCTTGAGGGATCTTAGTTCCCCAACCAGGGATTGAACCCAGGCCATGGCAGTGCCAAGTCCTAACCACTGGATGGCCAAGGAATTCCCAAGTATTCCTTGTCTTCACTTTTATGTATCTCAACGTATTTTTTAAAATTTCTTTTTGGTTTCTTCTTATACCCACTGATTATTTTGGAGTGTGTTATTTATTTCCAAATATTTGTAAATGTTCCAAAATTCTGTTATTGACTTCTTGTTTAATTCCATTGTGATGAATGAACACATTGTGTATTATTTCTCATGTTGTTTATGCTTTTTTTATTGACATACATGGGTCATTTATACATTCTTGGTGCTGCTTTTTTCTTTCTGGTTGTGTATTGTAAATGATTTCCTTTGATTTGAAACTTGTCTTTTCACTTCTCTTGATGAATCAGGACCATCATTACGAACAGCAATGAATATACTGTAGACTAAATTCTTTCAATAGCAGAGTTTACTTTTCAAATTCATTTAAAAAATCTTATACTGTAGTGTTTGTATGTATTTTCAGGTTCATGAAGTGGTTACAGAAATTTGGACCAATGTTCTTGTTTCCCATCATCTCTCTTATTCCTAACATATTAGTATTACTTTTCACAGAAGGCTATCTTATTAAGTTTTGAGTCTAATGCTTTTCTTTTATATATAATTTTCTTTTATATATATTTATTGAATTTTATTCCATGATTTTATAGAGCCTTGGCAAATGCTCTATGGATAAAATAGTTCTATGATTTTCTGACACCCCCATGGTAATTTTCAATGCAAAGTATGGTCCATTAAATTTATTGAGAAATCTGTTCAACTTAGTTATATTTAGTATTTCTCAAAATTATTTAACTAAGAGACACCTTATTAATTTTAATCTTAATATTTCCCCTATGGTCAAAGGAATTCTTGTTTTAACTTGGTTTTGTTCTGAAAGGCTTAAAGTGGTAAAATTATGAGAGATTTCCAAGTTAGTAGATCTTAAATGAAATATATACAAAATTATTGAAAACTTTTAAACATTTCTAAGTATACTGTCTCATCAGATTGATCATTTAAATTGTGTACAATAAAAAGATTTAGCCTTAACTGTTTTAGGCTACTAATTATAAATCTGAAGGCTTGAAACATCTTCCAACTTTTTTGAAGCTATGAATAAATGCTTCCCAGATAACTTGGAAAATTATAAATTGTAACTAGTACATAAACTGACATAACATGATCATAGTTAACTTATTTTAAAAACAGGTTCGTTGCATGGTATTACATCACTGGTCACCTGAAGCTTCCTCAGCGTTTTTATGTCTGACATTTATTTAAACTTTTATGAATGTGTCACTATTGAATCCATATAGTAGTAAATGAACTAGACTTGCCATGAAATGTTAATAGGATACAGAGGATGTAATGGGAAATTGCTACCACAATACACTTCCATATCAGTTTGCAGTTCTAATAGGATTATTATCCATGCAAGTTGTGGCTCTCAACACTTTGTAACATCTTTGGCCTTTACAGACATATATGTTTACAATTTTTTAATTGAGAAGGTCAAAACTGTGTTTAAATGTGGAGATAGACAGCATTTCCCACACAATATACTACTGTTAGTAAAATAAATAAGGTTAAAGTGTATTTTATGGGTGGATTGCAATCAAGCCTGCTGCAAAGCTACATGTACGTCATCGTCAAAATCATATTCATGAAATTTTAACTATCAACATTTCACCTGAAAGAGAAGTAATTCCTGTATAGACCCCTTCGCCATATGCCTTTCACTTCCCTAACATTTTCTGACCATGACCACCACACATGTACTTTATAGAAATACTCGTGCTTAACCAATTACATTATACTTTCTCAGCTTTCCCTCCTTCCATGAAATCTCCCTTAGCTTAGAACATACTTCTTTCTGATTCGTTAATTTCAATTCACTATTCAACAGCCAGATAATTTAATCAAATGCCACTGAGAAACCTTGTGCATTTGCTGACATAGTATTGTTAATATCTATGTATTAGGTTATAGGTCACCCTTATAATCCACCAGCCTTGAGTTACTTACTAGTAAAAAGTAGTAAGTAACTGAAAACCAATCTCTGATAGACCATTGTCATCACTAGATTGAGATGTGACTTTTTCAATGATCTCATAGTTGCCTGTACTCTCTCCTGACTTCCATTGTATTGTAATTCTTTACGTTCCTCTTCATTCTTAGAGAATGCAGTCTGAATTTAGATAATATACCATCTCTGTACCTCAAGTCCATAATACAATATCTAGCACTTGGTAGAGTCCATTATATTTCCAAAAGAAAGGAAGGAGGAAAGACAAGAAAGGAGAAAAGGAAGTAGGCATGAATAGAGGAGGCAAAAGACAGAAGGAAAGAGGAAAAGAAGAGAGAGGTAAGACTTTAATACTTAACCTCTACCAAAATTCTCCAATAACTTCCCACCTGAGAATAATAGTTTAAGTGATTCAGTTGGTCTAGAAGGTCCTACACAACATGGGCCAGTAGATTCTTCTACTTGTTAAAATTTATTTTTCAATTTATTTAAAAATTTTTAAATTTATTTTTTAATTTATTTAAAAAAATTTTTTTTGGCTGCATAGTGCTGCACGCAGGATCTTAGTTCCCCAACTGGGGATCGAACCCAGGCTCCTGCATTGGGAGCACAGGGAAGTCCCGTCCCACTTTACTTCTTAAGAGTCTCTCCACTTCTTGGGATCATTTCTACCACATTGTGCAGCTCATCAAACTCCATGCTGCTACCTCTGTGCTCTCACACTTGCCAAGCCTCTCATGCTCTTCCCCCAGCATGTGGTCAGCTCCCTCATGGGATGCAATATTTTGCTCAATTTCACCTTTAATCCCACATTCCCAACAGATCCCATCTCCATCTCCCTCATCTGCTTTGTTTCGATCATTTGATTTATCACTGTGAAACATATTCAATACTATATATTTTATTTATTTTTTATGTTTTCTGTCTCCTTCCACTGGAGCTTAAACTCCATAGAGGTAGGGGTCTTTCTCTGATTTTTTTTTGCATAATGTATCCCCAGGGCCTGGAAGAAAGTGATTAATAGCAAAAAGATGGCAGAAAGTGGCTCATTCACTTAACAAACAGATTGATCCTGAGACCCTCACAGGTAACACTTAAAGAAATGTCAGCGCTATTCTTAAGACAGAAGTTGTGACTTAGACTAGGGTTGGCAACTTCTGCCTGCTACCTGCTTCTGTAAATAATTGGAACTCAGTCACACTCCTTCATTTCTGTATTGTTTTTTGGGGGGGGTGTGAGGTGGCAGGTTTAATAAGCAAAGGAACTTCCTTAGAGGCTTGTCTTGGGTGGTGGCTGTAAGACATGTACATCTCCACGCCCGCTCCCACCCCCTCACAATCTTAAAAGTTTATAAAGAGGCCCTATCAGGGTTCAGTCACATATTCAGTCCACATGTTCTCAAAAACATGTCCTCTCTCAAGGCTGCATTCAAACTATAGGAATGGTGGGCAGACAGGGGATGGGGTGAGGAGCCTCCATTTACCTGGCTCCAGGTCAGGGATCAACCAGGGGTCGCATCTTCTCTCGATAACCTCCTCCAACACTTGGTTTTCCAAGCCTCTCCCTTCAGACTGATGTGACCAGCTGATTCCAATACAGTAGCTGGCGGAGGAAGGAGAAAACAGGGTTTGGGATTTTTGTTTTTCTATTTCCATACTTCTAATTGTTCTTAAGCACACTCCCTAGATGGCTTAAACATTAATAGGCTGAAACTATGCTCTAGCATTACATTGGGCTAATTCTGCTCTTTGGGTTGCAAAGGACAGAAACAATTTCACTTAGGCTACCTCAAGTCAGGAGGGCTGGCTGGTCAGTTCCACAGGGTAACATGTGTGGCTTCTCCTTTCTCTACTTACCTGCCCTCACTCTCACCATCCCAAGCCCCAATCCAGCTGGCTGATCCTCTCCATATTTCTCAGTTCAAATTCCCTCTGTATTGTTTATGGCTGATTTTGTACTAAATACAAAGGAAGACTTGAGTACTTGTAACAGAAACTGTATGGACTGGAAAGCCTAAAATATTTACCATTTAATCCTTTACAAGAAAGATTTGCCGAAGTCTGGCTTACAATTTGCTTGAGGTAGAGGCCTTTGTGGTTGTGTACCTTTGGTGTTATATGACATTCAATGGCAGCTTAATGTAAATTTTGATTTATATGGGATTATCAGACTCTATGGAAATGATTTCTAAGTCTTATCACAGTTGGAATTCAGATATCTATAAACCTGTTTGACGCATTTGGAGTTGCTCATTGAAATCCAGAATGTAGAAATAGACTTGGAAGTCATTGACAGAAAATTCAAGGTCTAAATAAAGGAATTAAACAATTTAAAGCAATATATAACCTCCTGTGACCTGAGGAAGAGGTTGTGTCAAAACTAGATAGATAGATAGATAGATGATAGATTGTAGATAGATAGTGGATAGATTGTAGATGGATAGATAGGTTGTAGATAGGTAGGTAGGTAGGTAGGTAGTAGGTAGATAAGTAGATGCATAGTAGATGGATAGATTGTAGATAGATAGATAGATCATAGATAGGTAGATAGATAGATGATAGATAATAGATATATGAGAACTCACACAACTTTGCTATGAGATTACGGATATAAAGATAGGACTTGTAAAGAAAAAAAGATTTTTCTGCCACTCAGAAGCAGATTACAGTGCACCCCTGGGAGGGCCAGATGAGAAGATTAGCAAAGAACTCCTATAAGCAGTAGCAGAAAGAGAAGCTGTATCAAAGTTCTCAAGGCAAAAGGAGCAGAGAAGGTGCTCATAGCAGATCAGCAAGCAGGCTCTAAACACCAGGTAGAGAGGAGACTGTGGTCCAGAGGCACAAAGAGAACAGCAGCCAGTGTCAAGAAGGCAGAAACTCCAGTGCTGGTACAGAGACATAGGGAAGCTCTTCCCCTTGGGACTCTAAGAGACATAATAGAAAGGAAAAGAGCTGAGCGCTGCACTGTGCAAAGGGGATATATTGTTCTAGCTGACTTGGGGCTAAACTTGCACTCAGCCGGCTGTATTTTTTCATGTCTGCAATGTGCTTTTGCTTTGATGAATAAATATGTAGTTTGTCAAATATAAATCAAACCTTTAAAATATTTTAGATAAATGAGTACCTAGGAAGCAAAACTCTTGTTAGATATAGGCAGAATTCACACGAGGTGTTAAGTGTAAGATGTAGTGAGGAAGTAGGGAATGTGTATCCAACATAGATAATTATGAGGGAAATATCCATGACATACAAATATAAAAGAGCCACTTAATGTTCAGGATGCACTCAATAGACACGAGTACTTAATTTTCACTCTATTTTAATTCAGCCACACGTCAGTGACACCTATTCTGGCCCCATATGTCCTCTGCCCAGGAAACACTAATAAATCCCCTGGTCGTTCGTGGAGCTAATGGTCAAGCTACTGCTGTGCTGAGCTAATGTCTCTGTGTATCTCCCACAGAGCAAGTGTGTTATTGGCTCAGGGCATCTTCTGTCTGTGGGTCGCATTGTCTGAACCTCAACTCTGTCCTTGTATTCACACCATCAGAAGAAGGCTGACGTGACAGAGAATCAGGATATGTGAACACTACATGCCCCCGCATTTGGGTAGGAAGGAGCTGCCACCTGGCTTGCACCCTATTCTCTTCTTATTCCCTGTCCTGCCTTTTGCCATCTCTCCCCCCTGGCTTCTCACTCTGGTTTGGTATGGATAAGCTGTGTCATTTGAACATTTTAATTTGGTCTGTGAGACTCGCTGGGTGGGACCCACTGGGACAGCTTGCCTGGTACTGAGCTTGGAGGCCACCAATGAATCTCGACAATTTCCCACATGATAGTATCACTCATCACCTTCCATGTTACATATTTATTTGTCTAGTTCCAAGGCCTCTAAAAGTTAATGGAGATGGGAGAGTACTGGTACTCTGAATGTATTTATAAAAGGAAAGAATAAAACTTTTACAGTGCCCTGGCCTAATATCCACTCCTGTTGTGATACTGGAATATGGGTATAACATGTAGTTAAACCTTTAACAGAAATTTCAAGTACCTGCAAGTCAGAGACTCTCATATTCACTCTTGTATTCTCCTAAGTGCAAGAAACAATTTGCCGATCATGAAATTCAACTTGATTGTTATAATGGTAAAAGAAAAAGTTTATATAGCACCTACTATATAAGGTGCAATTCTTAGTACTTTACATCTGATGAATATTTTATTCATGACAGCTACCCTATGATGGAGATACTATGATTAGCTATTTTTTTTGCAGATAAGGAAAGTGAAGCCCAGGAAGGTTATGTAACTTTTCCAAAGTCATGGGAGATAGGATTTAAATCTTACAGTCCTGCTTGTCATTTTTAAGGGAAGACCAAAAAGATGAAAGAATTCACCTGAGGTCATGTGGTTTGGAAGTAACAGAACTGAAGGTAGAAAATAAATACCCTAACATCCATTCAAACTTTCTTTCACCAAAACTTCACCAAATATTTTCTTATAAACTCAAAGATGTGCAAAAATTATTTAAAAATACATATCACTAACAGATTATAATAAAGTACAATAATTTTATATAACATATATTCTAAAATAAAATAATAAAGGATTACAAATAACTAGATAACTATTATAAAATAATTATTAATGCACTTTAATAAATAGTCCCTTTAACTGGGATATTGTTATTTTGTAGGGGTTCCTCTTTGTGAAAAGCTTTATATTTTTAATTTTGGTGTCCACATGTCCAATGTTAGTCCATAGAAATACAGTTGATGTTGGTGTTTACCTTGTGTCTTGTAACTTGCTGAACTGACTTATAAGTTCTAAGAATTTGAGGTTTTGGTATCTACCATGTGATTTTCCACATAGACATTCTTGTCACCTACAAACAAGGAGAATTTTACTTCTTTGTTTCTGATCTAGATGCCTTTTATTTCCATTCCATGCCTCACTGCAATAGCTAGAGTCTAGCGCTAGGTTGAGTAAGACTGGTGAGAGCGGACATCCTTGACTGGTTCCTACTCTTAAGGAAAAAAGATTCAGTGTGTTGCAGTTGGCCTTATTACTATTACCTGCCGGTGGGGATAGAAGCCCAGATTCCCCATTCAGCATCACTGGCACCTGAGCTAGGGAGCCCCGTGTTATTGCCGGGCATGGATGGGAGTTAATTACGGCTCCTCGCCAGATTCTCTCTGATCCCTGTCTGGATGGGTGGAACAGAATTGCCTCATAAAGTTCCCCACATGTCATCCTTGGACACCAAGGAGTGGGGTGGAAGCTACTTGTTACCACTTGGCTGGACTTAAAATCCTGGCTTCCCATTTAGTCACTTCATCTGTGGAATTTGGGCACCTCGTTAGCCTGGCAAGGGTAGAAATCTAGGCTTTCCCCTCAGCATTGCTGACATGGGTAGGGGTAGAACTTAGGTTTTTTCTGTGGTGTTTGGTTAAGTTAGAGTGGTTGTTGTCTAAACATTGTCATGTCTTGCTAGGTTGCAACTTTCCTGGTTGTTTGTCTAGAGACAACAGAATTTGGGGGGAGTTTTATTGTCTGCCACCATTAAAATTATTGGGTTGTCAGGTTCTTCAGTTCCAAGTCTGGAATATACGGGGCAGAGAGAAAACCCAGGGATCTCACAATTGTGTCATTTTTTGGTATTCTGGGTGGTCTGCCACCTCCTCTCCATCTTTAAGAGTCTTCTTATGTTTTTTAAGTTGTTGTTTTTTGTTTGTTTGTTTGTTTTAATATAACATCTTGGGGGTTTAGTTGTTCTTAGCAGGAAGGATGGGGGAATTATGTCTATGCATCTTGCTGGGAGAAGAAATTCCTGGCTGCTGCCGCTGCTTCTTTTTTTTTAAACAGCAAGTGTCCTTTTTTTAATTAATTAATTAATTATTTTTTTGGCCCTGTCGCACAGCTTGTGGGATCTTAGTTCCATGATCAAGGATTGAACCCTGGCCCTCGGCAGTGAAAGGATGGAGTCCTAACCACTGGACCACCAGGGAGCTTCCTCCTTCTTCTTTAAATGACTCTTGATATGACAATAAATTTGCAGTATTTTTTACAGAAACAATGTAAAGCTAATTCAGTTTCCTCTATTCTGGTTAATTTGATTTTTAAAAAGTTTAAATCACTTATTAAAGTTTCCTGCAGGCTCACCACTCATTTTTGGTAACGGCACATTTGATTTAGCTCCACAGTTTCTTGCTCAGAATGCTTCTTGTCAACCGACGGGTCCTCAGTGAACTCAGGGCTTGGATTTTTCTTGGTTGGCAGCAAGGGGCCTCGGCCACAGCAGTGGGTCAGCCGAGAGAGCCTTAGCTCACCCACTGATTTAATGGCTTGTGAGATTCTTTAGCTCCAAGTTTGGAATATGTGGGACAAAAAGAAAACCCAGGCTTCTCGCCACTCCCATTCTCCTCAGCCACACCTGTCCCGCACAGTGGCCACTGGGTGGTCACTGTGCCCCATGTCAACTTTAGTTCAGAGTCTTCCCCTTTTAGGTGGGGATGGTGCAGAGTTAATGTTTTTCAGTATTACAATATATTCTCATTAAAAAGGTGCAGGCAAAAAGGACGCTGCAGGTTTTGTACATTAGCCTCATTTGTGGTCTGAAAGAGCTGGTGAGAACAGCCTTGGTGTGGAGGTGGTAGAGGTGGGGGGGGGGGGATGGTCACGGCTCCCCCAGTGGGTGGAAAGGGGATGGGGGCAGGGAAGACCCTGGACCAGACCCTTCCCCATCCACCTGGAGAATCTTCTCCTCCCAGGGCCCTAAACACACCTCCCTTCCATCACAGGGGAGAGGGAGCAGGTGCTGCTGCTGAGAAGAGGACAGGTTGCATTAGGTGAACTGAAGTTTACACTGGACACAAACTTAGACAGCTGGAGAAATTAACCCATAGGTGGCAGGAGTGGAGGGTGGGAAGGGCACTAGGGAATGACCAAGGAACCAATATAACAGGACTACCCCACATAGTCCATAGGCCTGTGGTCATTAAAGGGTAGACAATATGTCCAGGCTGGAGCAGCAATGGACTCTGGGGCACAGGGGAGCCTTACAAAGGCCATTGTAAGTGAGGAACCACAAAACTCAAGCTTGTTGAGCTTCAAAATTAAATCCAAGGGACCATCAAATAAAGCAGAAATGGGTTTATCTGCATCTCACTAATTCATTTTTTAATAATTTAACTTAGGTTGAAATAAATCACTTCATTGTTTTGAAGAAATTACATAGTTGAACAAACTAAATTTAGAGTAAAGCCTATTGTAAGGTACTCAGTTAATGAGAAGAAAAAATTATATTCAAATGCTTTAGGCATTATTTGCCGATGAATGTAGCTAATTTTATAATGAAATCTTTTATTTACGGTACTATTTATAATTTTATTGTGCTTTTATATATGCCACGTTATTTGAACCTTTATAAAGGAATATATGAGAAGCATAATAAATATTATCAGCTGCATTTCTCTGAGCTTCTCAGTTCCAACCACAATGCCTTCCAGCTGACTACCCACATTCTACACCACCCAATCCTTAAGAAGAGCCTCACACACAATATTATCCATCTCCCGAATGCACTGTGCAAAGTGCTTTACTTGTTTATCTCATTTTATATTCTCAACGTCTTTGTGAGGCCGTCACGATTATTATCCTCATATTGTGAAAGCGGAATCATGTTTAGAAATGTTGAATAATTTGTTCAGACTCACTGAGCTGATAAGAGTCATCAAACTCAGGCTGTGTGATTTCAGAATGCATATTCTAGAGAGGGTCCAGATCCCTTCATGCTTCAATGCGCTCTCACCCTATCATCTTGACTCCAAATTCCTGAGTCTGCAACCAGCTTCTTACTAGCTTCTGTCCCCATTAAAATGTTCACTTTGTGTCTCCTCTGTCAGTTGTAACTCCCTGTAGTTCCCACCACCTCCACATTCCACACATTGACATCCAGAAGGAAGCTGACGAATGAAGCCAAAACACCTGAAAATTGACAACCTTCCTGAAGGAGACAGTAAATTCCCATCAGAGTGTTCTTTCTTTACTATTCATGCTGACTTCTGAAGTTTTCTGCCTTAAACTGGGTCAAGTGAACTGCATAATTGCCAAAAAAAAAAAAAATCAGAATTGGAATTACCCTAGCCTTTGAAAATCATGAAAGAGTATTTTCTTTAAAGCTCTTGAGAACTCAAGTTTCTCACACCTTCAGATTGACCCCTCCACTCTGTAAATTTCTTGACAAAATAGTAAAATTGTCTAGTACTAGAAATTGTCTAGTACTTCCGGACCACTTCCACACCTCCGCACTGCCACAGCAGGACTGTGGCAGTGCGGAGGTGTGGAAGTGGTCCCGAAGTCCAAGTGTTTCCCCTTTGTCTTCTGAGTTAAAGAATTTCCTTCAAGGTCATGAAGGTGAATTACTCTGAAGTCTCTGAATTCCCTGTTTACGAAGATTTCTCAGACTACTTTGCAAGGAGATATTTATTGGTAGATTTCTGTATTTCATAAGCAGTACCTTCAAAAGAGTCTTATGTAACTTTTCAAAGTGGGAGTGAGAGCAAGACGGAAGGGCTGTCCGTGTGAGTAGAAATACACTTGGGTTGCAGATACACAGTCAATTTATACCCTATTAGTGGCTTAGATGGGGATGGTACTTTGTTGGAGAAGGTCTCAAGATAGCTTAATCATGATTCTCTCTTGCTCAGGCATCTGAGGTTGTCAGGCTCTTCTAATAGAGCTGGATTATATCTAAAGATAATTTTTTGGATTATGGATTCCAGGGTACGGTTTTTAGATCTATATTAAATCATATTTAATATTTATTTCTATTTGACAATATGCCTATATTATTGAAACTTTATATGTTAAGGAATTAAGTTGTGGCATATCAACAACTTTTTAATATTTACAGAAATGAGCATATGATTATTTTTTCTCTTTTGCCCAACTTCTGTGTTAAAATATGATAGTAAACTGACAAAAATGGAAACAGTCCACCCTTGAAAGAAATATTACTTTCTAAATATGCCACTAAATTATGCTTACTAATATTTTATTTAGGATACTTCTGTTCAGCAAAAATATGGCAAATTTTCTCTTTTGTATATGCTTTATTGTGTTTTGGAATTGATTTGCTAGCATTGAAAGATATATTGAAGAGAATTTTTTTCCCACATTATTATAAAGTCTAACAGGGTTTGGAGTCATCTATTTCCAAACATTTGGAAGAATACCTCTGTGACTCTTCTGAGCAGTATGGCTTTGGGGGGATTGGACTTTGAGAAAAAATTGTTTTCATCCATGTTATTTATGGCACTAATATATCTTTTAATTAGTTTGGCTAATTTTTCTATAAAATTGTATTATTCCATTTAATTCAGTGTTTTTAATTTTAATTCATATGATTAGAACAAAACCGTCTTTTATAATTCATTTAATTTCTTCATGTTTTCGATTATGTCTTATGTTTTTGATGTGTGCATTTGATTTTACTTCTCTATTTACTGCTTTACGTCTTCCTCGATCTCTTGTATACCTGCTTTGGGATCATCCTTGAAAATGTCCATTGCTTCATTATACCTTCTTATTTCAAGAATTTTTACTTAATATCATTTTTGTTGATTTATTAGCAATTATTTTATAGCGAATGTTAAATATTTCCCATGGATATCTCTTAGATACGTTAAACATAAAGTTATGTTTCTGTTCCTCATTGTCCTTTTTGGTTTAGGTCGTTACTCAGTTGAAAATGAAGCATTAGTGCCTTTATTCCATTATTCCATCCCCTGCTCAGATAAATAGTTTAATGGTTTAATACAGAAACTGTCCAAAAGACCCACCAACTCTTCAATGGAAAATATCTACAGATAGTTTGTGCTCTAAGATTCTTTGTATCCATCATCTCAAAATCCTTCCCTTGAGGTTTCCACTAGTCCTGAGTTATTGTATCCTGGTCCTTACCCAATCCCAATCAAGACCTCAAGATCCCTCTCTCCAGCCACCTCCCTTCCCCCTGACACTGCTGAAGTTTTGCAAGGTGGCGTTCTCCATTACTGAAGTAAGCAATACATTCAATTTGGTCTTATCAATAGGCTGTGTTGATAATGTTTGGGGATTCAGCTTTCAAACACTCCATTGCTCATTCCCTTGCTAGTGTATCTTGCTTTGTCTGGTCCCAGGCTTATAATTATAACATCAACAATGTTTATAATTTAGAGCACATTTCTTCTAAGCAAGCTTTGAAAAATTGTAATACCTTAATTAGACAGTTGTTTAGGAGGGTAGACATTTTGATAAGTCAGACAAAATCTAATAGCAGGGCATCATACAAAATTCCTCACCAGTACTCTGCAAAATTGCCAAGGCCATTAAAAATAAGGAAAGTCGGGCTTCCCTGGTGGCGCAGTGGTTGGGAGTCCGCCTGCCGATGCAAGGGACGCGGGTTCGTGCCCCGGTCCGGGAGGATCCCACGTGCCACGGAGCGGCTGGGCCCGTGGGCCATGGCCACTGGGCCTGCGCGTCCGGAGCCTGTGCTCTGCAATGGGAGGTGCCACGACGGTGAGAGGCCTGCGTACTGCAAAAAAATAATAATAATAAAATAAATTAAAAAAAATAATAATAAGGAAAGTCTGAGAAACTGCCACAGAGTTTCTAAAGAGGAACCTAATGAGAAATGTCGACTACACAATAAGAGACATATGGAACAGAACAGAGAGCCCAGAAATAAAACCACATCTATGGTCAGTTAATCTTTGACAAAGCAGGCAATATACAATGGAAACAAGATAGTCTCTTTAGCAAGTGATGTTGGGAAAGCTGGACAGCCTCATGTAAATCTTTGAAGTTAGAACACTCTCTCACACCATACACAAAAATAAACTCAAAATGACTTAAAGGCTTAAATATAAGATGTGACACAATAAAACTTCTAGAAGAGAGCATAGGCAAAAATTCTCTGACATAAATCGTTGCAATGTTTTCTTAGGTCAGTCTCCCAGGGCAATAGAAATAAAAGCAACACTAAACAAATGGGACCTAATCAAACCTATTAGATTTTGCACAGCAAAGGAAAGCATAAACAAAATGAAAAGAAAATCTATGAACTAGGTGAAAATATTTGCAAATGATGTGACCAACAGGGCTTAATTTCCAAAATATACAAACAGCTCATACAATTCAATCATAACAACAACAACAAAACCAAACAACTCAAGGAAGAGAAGATGAACGGGAATACCCTTGTGGGAGCAAATTCACAGGCAGGAAACTTACAAAGAGAAGTGTAAAATATTTTGGATATCATGTTGAAATAAAGGGAGTGCCTTTTTTTCTAAGTAAATCAGTTATTATGGAGATTAGCAGATGATACCATAAAGAGAAATTATTTATTCTGGGTCATATTGGTTGCTTTTTGAGGAGGAACTGTTTTTTGAAGTTAAAAAAATGAAATTCAATTACACAGAACAAAGCCTCAAGTATGCCAGACTCACTAACAATGGCAAATATTTATTGACTAATCTTCCTTGTGTCACCATCTTAACAAGTACAATCACTCTGACTTTTTCCAGTTCTGTTACATGTGACAACTTGCCTGGTAAATTGGAATACAGAGTACTCTTTTCAATTGCAGTTAAGAGAGACGAAAACTTCCATACCCATCACAGTTCAAACAACACTGGGGTTGTGACAAATAGTTTTTCTTGGTAGAAACTCTGTGCAGAACAATTAAAAGCTGGTGAATATTTTGTGGGTGAACTGGACTTTATCTGACAATAAATGCATTTTCTCTTTGTTTGCTGTTGTTTTGGGGTTTTGTGGCAACGGGGTGGGAGGATTCTGGAAAAAGGAAATAGAAAAGAAGAAAACTAATATTTGTTTCACATCTACCATATGCCTGTACATTAAGTATTTACTATAATTTTCATATTAAGAAAAGAAAGTGAGGTTTTTCAAAGTTGGGCAAGTTGACAATATCATTCAGATATTAGAGTTTGATTTTAAATCCAGGTATTTCTGACCCTTGGCATTGGACCTGCTCAATCCCTTGAACGGACATAAATTGGATCTGTGGAACATAAATAGTATGAATCAGAGGTCATTAAATAGTTCTCCTCTGTGGCTGAAATGTAGACTTAGTGAAGAGGAAAGTAAATTTTGTTTCATATTACAGTCCATTTTCTCTCACAAATCTATAGAGTAAATATTAGCATATTGGGCAAAGTAGACAAATTATATTCGTCACATCTTCCCCCAAATTCCTTTGGTGAGAATTTACTTGGCTCAGAGACCATTTTTTAACCTACATTATTCAGATAGTATACACATTTGCTTTGGCAAACTTTGTCCACGTTTAATTTCTTTTTGTACCAAATTTCACGAGGGTAAATTCATCAAGTATAAACTACCTGTCATTGTAATTTTATGACTCTCATTATCCATTCAACTAAGAAGCTCACTGAATTTTGCATGAAGCAGAACCCAAATTCAACTGAGAATATGCACAACGTGTTCCTTGATTATATTTTCCCACAAGCAATTGTGGATTATGCCTATGCAAAATCAGTTTTAAAAGAAGTTTTGGTAATTAACATTTTAAAAAGTGTTTCAATTAAAAACCTCATTTTTACTAAGGTGTCATTACACAAAGTTGATTGTCTACATATAATAACTCTCTAAAAATGTACTTTTTGGTCTAAAGTCCAAGGGATCAGTCATAGGTAAGAGTGGAAAATGGGGTCACACCATGTACCATTTTCTCTTACTGTGAATTCCTACATTTGACTTTTTAAATAGACTTTGTATAAATCACTTGCAGTTTCCCTTATTATCAGCATCTTATGATTGACATTGACACATTCTGATTGACTAAAGTTCAGACCTTATTTGGAGTTCATTAATTTTTACATAATGTCATTTTGCTGTTCTAAGATTCCATCCAGGTACCAGGATTAGGTTCCTCCAAATAGGAGAAATTTCTCAGACTTTTCTTTTTTTTCTTTGCAAAGCATATATCTTTTTTTTTAAATTGAAGTATAGTTGATTTACAATGGTATGTTAATTTCAAGTGTACAGCAAAGTGATTCAGTTGTGTGTATATATATATGTATATATATACATATACACACACATATGTATATATACACATATATATATATACACATATATATATATATATTCAGATTCTCTTCCATTTAGGTTATTACAAGATGTTGAATATAGTTCCCTGTGCTATACAGTAGATCCTTATTGTTTGCCTACTTTATATATAGTAGTGTGTATACGTTAATCCCAAACTCCTAATTTTTCCGCCCCCTCACCCTTTCCCCTTTGGTAACCATAAATTTGTTTTCTATGTCTGTGAGTCTGTTTCTGTTTTGTAAATAAGTTCATTTGTATCATTTTGTAGACTCCACATATAAGGGATAACATATCATATTCGTCTTTGTCTGACTTCACTTTGTATGATAATCTCTAGGTCCACCAGTGTTGCTGCAAATGGCATTAGTACATTCTTTTTATGGCTGAGTAGTATTCCATTGTATATATGTACTACAACTTCTTATCCATTCATCTGTCGATGGACATTTAGGTTGCTTCCATGTCCTGGCTATTATAAATAGTGCTGCAATGAATATTGGGGTACATGTATATTTTTGAATTATGTTTTTCTCTGGATATATGCCCAAGAGTGGGATTGCTGGATCATACAGTAGCTCTATTTTTTGTTTTTTAAGAAACCTCCATAATGTTTTCCATACTGCCTTCACCAATTTACATTCCCACCAACAGTGTAGCACAATTCCTTTTCCTCCACACCCTCTCCAGCATTCATTATTTGTAGACTTTTTGATGATGGCCATTCTGACTGGTGTGAGGTGATACCTCATGGCAAGCTTGATTTACATTTATCTAATAATTAGAGATGTGGACATCTTTTCATGTGCCTTTTGGTTATCTGTAGACTTTCCTTGTTTTTGATGACTTTTACAGTTTTGAACAGTATTTTGTAGAACGTTGCCTCAATTTGGGTCAGTTTGCTGTTTCTCTGAAGGTTTAACTAGGGTTTTGTAGAGCAAGATCACAGGTAAAGTGCCATTTTCAACACCCCAAATCAAGTGTACACTCCATCAGGATGACTTTTTACTGGCTTGAGGTAGTATTTATTGGTCACGTTTCTCCACTGTCTAGTCTCTCTTCTCCCTTCTCCCTTTCCTACTGTTCAGTTTGGAAGGAAATCACTAACACAGCCCTCACTTAAGAGAAGAGGAGTATGGTCCATTTTTGAGAGGAAAACTTTACATAAATTATTTGTAAAAAAATAAACACTGAGTTTTCCCTGGTTGGAATTGATCTGGAGATACTCCTGTGTGATGGAGGTGAAGTTAGAAGAAATAAAACATTAAATATTTATATAAATTTGAGAGCTTTACATACACATTGTTCTCTTACATTATATAGGTCAGGAGAGTAAGATTAGACAAGTTAATTAAATCTAAGGTGACAAAGATTTTAAGGTGTAAAGTGTTTTTTTCAACTTAACTTTGTTTAACTCCAAATCTATACTTTTTCTATCACGTTCTAAATAAGAGAACACTGAGAAAGTTTGGTCTTCATTTGACTTGCTTAATTTGGCTTGTGTCCAAATTTGCTAATTCCCTGGCACTGCCTTGGCCCTCCAGATGTTTCTAGGGTGTCATGGGACACCCAGAGCTCACACAGTGATCCTACACTGCACACAGGTGCACCACTCTCCTTGGCAGGCTGCATACAACCAGCTGCTGCATCAGGAAAGCAACGGATGCTGACCCCCTTCCCGAAGGCAGGCAGTGCCCCTGTCGCCTCAGGACCATTATTTCTTCTGTGTAAATCCTAGAGCAAACCTGCTGGTTGTAGAAACATACCTCAAGGAACAAGAATGAGTAACAGTCTTAGAGATATTGGGCATATTTCCCATCTTACCTGCAAACTCTTCCTTAGCACTAGAAACAGACACCAGCCATGTGGATTCTGAAGTATCTTAAGAAGGCAACAGAGGCCAGAAATGGATGGATGGTTTAGGCAATAAGTATAGGGGAGAAGTGTTTCTATAAATAAGTACAGTTATTTAGGGAAATTTGTAGCTTGAGTGCCTGGAAAACACGGAATAAATGAGAGGAAATTGCAGAGGGAAGGATTGAGTTTAGAACAAAAGCAAGGAGATATGCTGAATTTTAAAAGAACTGAAAAAATATGTGGAGTGAGGCTTTGGAGTTTTTCTGCTAAATATCACAATGATAGAAGCCGAACAAATATTTAAAAATAGGAGATTTATATACACACTTGTCAGAAGTAAACAGAATGAAAATATTTAGATAACTTCAAGAAGTACAATGATGCTGATATGCCATGATTTTGAAAACAACAATATGAAATAAAATAAAATGAAGCAAAGAATAATGTTATTGTGTGCCACATAGTGCTTTTAAATGAATGCAGATGGTATTTGGTGTCAAGCAGTTTTGTATTTAGAATGAGAAAATGTTCTTTATAAACTAATAGGGGCGTGCCATCTTTTATGTTTCCATTTGCACTACCATTAAAAGAGTAATTAAAAATGTGACCAAAGATTTATTATTGACAATAAATCACAACCTCTCTGATGTTTCTCTTTATATCATAGCTTTATATTATTTTGAAATTTGCTTTGTTACTTTTTTTCATCGTCTCTTGTAAACGGCTAGAATTTTGTGTTTCTTTCTGTCTTGCATAGCACTTGCATGGTGAGCATCTTATACATAGTAAACAAGCAAAAATTGTTTGCTTCAAGTTTCCTGTAAACTTATGAGGACTTTTTCCTCAGGCCATGTACAACTAGATGAGGCAAAGGATGAAGACAATGACATTAGAACTGAGCTGGTCTGGTATTTGGCAGGTCTGCTCTGCCCTTCATAAGTCTACTTACTTTGGGAAATTCATTTAACTTTGTTATATAATTTTCTTCACCTGTGAATGGTATTAACTGTATTTATTTGGATGAATTGATTAAAATATTAGACATGTATATGTGTATCTATTGTGATCCCTGATGCATCATAGATGAGAAATAAAAGGATGTGTGGTTTAGCAGGCAGCTTTGCCCAGCCTATACTCATATTCAAATACTGCCACACAGTTTTTTAATATTATCAGTTGCACTTTAATTTACCTGAGAATTTTACATCAAATTTTAACTTATCTGTTTTTATATAATTTTACATCACTGGTATGAAAAGCAGTATCATTTGATTTTGCTAATTATAATTTTCCTATATACTCAATAATTATTAAAAAGAGTAATTGAATACACTCATTATTATTAGACTTTATAATAAACAAACAAAACTTCATCCTTGGGGCCTCTGGGGGAAAGCCCACTCTAGGAACCTGACCTTCACCCTTTTCCCATGTACTACCATCATATGGCTTCAGGTAACAGCAGAACTAGGCTAAAAATTTCATTTGTTTTACTTACAGTGCAGATCATTCCAGAACCTTCAGGATAGTTTATAGTAGGATGAACATGGCCTTTGCAATAAAAAAAATCTGGATTTGAATTTCTTGTTAATTTCTTCACATCTGTGTGAACTTGGATAAATCACTTATCTTTATTTAGACTCAGATTCCACTGCTGTGTGACTGAGTTTTGGCAATGACACGTGAGTGAAGTGTCCACTTCCTGGGATTACTAAACTTCCCCTGTGATTTCACCATGCTTCCACCTGAAACAACTGCTCTAGAATCATATGTAATTATGAGGCAAGAAGATATTCTACACTAGTTGTATGAATACAGCAAATCTAGGTAAATAACTAAGGTCAAAGCAGGAACAGATTTCAGTAGATAACTTTGTGTCTTGTGGCTTCCATTCTTGCTGATGGGAAGGGTGCTTTCAACCAAGTTCTAAACCTTAGTAGGTAATCTATGTTTTCTCTTTGCCTGATATAAAATTGTATTATCTCTCCATGGAAGCAATGTAAATGTCCATCGACAGATAAATGGATAAAGAAGATGTGGTACATATATAAAATGGACTATTACTCAGCCATAAAAAAGAATGAAATAATGCCATTTGCAGCAACGTGGATGGATCTAGAGATTATCATACTATGTGAAGTAAGTCAGAAAAAGAAAGACAAATATCATATGTTAACCCTGACGTGGAATCTAAAATATGATACAAATGAACTTATCTATGAAACAGAAAGAGACTCACAGACATAGAAAACAAACTTATGCTTACCAAAGGGGGTTGAGGGGAGGGATAAATTGGGAATTTGGATTTAACAGATAAACACTGCTATGTATAAAATAAATAAACAATAAGGACCTACTGTATAGCACAGGGAACTATACTTAACATTTTATAATAAACCATAATGGAAAGGAATATGAAAATGTATATGTATATATATGTATAACTGAATTGCTTTGCTATACACCTGAAACTAACACAACATTGTAAATCAAGCATACTCCAATAAAAAAATAATAAAATAAAATAAAGTTGTATTGTCTCTCATTTTTACTTTTCACCAAATTGTACTTAGGTGTGGTTTCTTTCTATTTTTTTCTGTATTAATGTTTTATAATTTCTAAATCTCAGTATTACTTTTTCCTTCTTTAAATCTGGACATTTTAAAGCATTATTTTCTTTTAATTTTCTTCACCCTCTTTCTCTATTTCTTTCTCTGGATTAGTCTTATCCCAAACTTTCTACTTTTAGCTGCAATAGCTTTCAGTTTCCTCTTTTATTTCTTCTTCTCTGTGTCTGTTTACATTCTTGATAATTTCTTTAGGTGTACCTTCTTTCTCATAAAATCTTATTTCATTTAAATTGCTGTTTCATCCATCCAACTGTAAGTGTAAAAATTACAATCTTGTAACTTTAAAATTTTAATATTTGCTTTTTATGTGTGTTAAGCTAATATGTCATTCCTGCTTCATATTTATAACTGTCTCTTTTTCTTTTCTAAACATTTTGGACACGCACTACTATATATAAAGTAAATACTCAACAAAGACCTACTGTACAGCACAGGGAACTCTAGTCAATATTCTGTAATAACATATGTGGGAAAAAAATCTGAAAAAGAATGAATATATGTATACGTATAACTGAATCACTATGCTGTACACCTGAAACTAATACAACATTGTAAATCAACTATGGTTCAATAAAATTAAAAAAAAATACACATTTTGGACATGTGCATTATCTAATATCTGTATTCCTTTGAGCTTTTTTTCCTATTGACTCTCATTCATAGTCATATTTTTCTTTTTGAGTTTTATAATCTTGGATTGTATACTCATTTTCAGAGAGCAGAACTTTATGGAACTACTGTAAGAATACACACCAGCAGAGATTATTTGCACCTATTCTTCCAGGAGTTCTAAAATGGTCCCAATCTATGAACATGTTAAATTAATTTGTTGAGTTGAGATTGGATACATTTCAAGCTTCAGACCCACATGAAGTCAAGCTTATGTGGATGATTCCTCAGAGGGCACTTTGCCCCACCCAGAACACAACTGGAAACACAACCTTTTACTAGTCCTATTTTTTCACTGAGGGTTTTGACCTTTGAGGGGTCTGGCTTTAATCTCTTTTCTTGTATGTTCTTTATCTTCCCCTCTCTCTTTTTTAACCTTCAATATATTTTTAATTTTAAAATAATGTACACATATTACTTTGACAAACTTTTAAAATAGATAATAAAGTTTTAAAGGGAAAGGTCTTTTTGTGTTTCTTCCTCACATGGGTTCATTCAAACAATATGTCTAAATTACCGAGATTAGCAAATATGAACACAACCACAGTGTGGTGTCTACCTGACAGTGTGATTTTCTAGTCTCTCTTCATTTCTAGTAGCTGGGGTTTTATCTTCATATTTTATAAAACTCAATCATACTTATAAAATCATCCCTGCTCTACCATACCCACAATTTCTATCAGGACTTTTTAAATCAAGAGATATATTTTTAATGTAAATTCTGCAGCCCCAGACATGAAAATTCCTCAGCACAGTTTCCCTTACAGATTGGAGGGAAAAAGGGAAATGTTGGTGATGCAGGAAAGCATTGGTGAGACTACTTACAGAGGGATATTTTTGAGTAAACAAGGGCCAATGGAGTGCAGTGCACAAATGGAAGTTTTGGCCTAAGATAGGCCCAGAGATAGTACATTCATGGTAGCAGGAAGAATACATGTGTGTATGTGTGTATACAAAGATTTATATAACTGGTAGTAGGACGATGACACATGTGAATCTGCTGGCCACTATTTTTCCAGTGAACTGGTAATCAAGCATTGGCTGAGACTGTGCAGTGGGGGGGAGATATATTTAAGTTCTGAGAAGAAATAGGAGTATATAAAATAGTCATCTCAGGCCATTGTAAATGGAAAGAACTAGAAAAATATTGAGACGTCAGGCAGTGCTGAAGGCACAGTTGAAAATCGTTATCATAAACTTAAAGCTAGTCCATTCAGAAGGATATATATATATATATAATATACTACTACATATAATATATTACATATAATATAGTATATCATAAATATATATGATAATTCCATCCCACCATTCAAAAGTGCATTAGTCAGTATGCCACTTAAATAAGCTTGATTTTGGTCAGGTATGTGTGACAAATAAAGATAGATACAGGGGAGCTTAGAATCTACGTAAAGAAGCAATTTTAGTGTCAGACTATTGAATCTAAGTTGAGTTAGAAGGGAAATTATAATGCAAAGGAAAGCAGTGAAAAGGCAGTCAGATCATTCCTTGGATATCCCCATGTGGCTGAAAAATTGTTAGAGTTGAGATAAAATCATAAACAAGATTTAAATGTAGGTTATGATATCCAGAGACCAAGGTAATGGAAATCAGAGTTTCAAAGGTGAAAATGTAGACTTAAGGTTGAATAGCTGAAGTTAGAGGACGAGATGGAATTGTGTGAATGTCGTAGTCATAAGAAATGATGTTGAGGTTAGTTATAGACAAGAATACAGAAAGTGAGGTGCTGAAATATTTTGTGAATAAAGGGAAATTACTGAAATATCTGTAGCATACTGCAACAAGAAATAATATACATCCATTGGCGGTAGTCCGATGGTGCATCAGATGAATCAGCCCTTTAAGTGAATAAAAGAAATTTCTCAAAGGAGAAATAGAGCTTGACAAGTAGTTATTGTGGAAACAAAGGTAATGTAACAAAATTGCATTTCATATGATAGAGTAAAATATTAGTAAGTTTTGCATTTAGATCTTATTTTTACAATTTAGAAAGTCAGCAACTACACATACTCCTCAAAACACATCAACAATACTATTGGGGCAGCTTTCAATATCCAAAGCATATTCTTCATAAACAAAATCAGAGCTCAAACAGGATTTTATTTTTGACCCCTAAATAGGGGTAGGTATCACAATATGGTCAGTTAAATAACTAAATGCTAAAAAACCCTCATGGATTCTGTGGGCTTTCAGCATCCGTTCCACACTCCAGTAACACATGTGAAGTTCCTTTCAAATACTCAGAACCTCTGGGATCTCAGCCTGTGCAGAATTCTCTACAGACTCACCAGATTCCCATTACCAGCTGTGTTTCCTTACCGAAGCTGCTGCTCTTGAATGGATGTAAAGTTTCTGAGCCTCTTTCATAACCTATCCCCAGTTGAGAAGGCTAAAATGTATTTAGTTGTGAAAAAATATCAGAACTTAGGCTCAAACAATTGAGAACACAGAAAGAAAACTCCTCTAGTGTCACAGGGAACAAATTATTCTATGTGCATCAAAAACTTAGGATTGGGCCTTAAGTGCTAAGATTTGAACAGTTGGAATCACTGGAGAGTGTTTTTAAAAAATGATGCTAATAATGATGCCATTGGGATTGAAACAAATCTGGTGTTATAAAAAGTGTGAGATGTTCTCAAAATATTTCTACTTAGAAATTCCGGTCATGAAAGCAATAATACTTAAACAATTACTTAAGCAAAAAAACAGCATTTGGCTTCCAGTTTCCCTCAGTAGCCAAGACGCATCCTGATGCAACCACCTTGCTGTTGAGAAATCCCAGTGTCTCATACCTGCTGTCCCCTCCCAGACTCATTTAACCGGCCTGAAAATTTAAATCTACACTAAAAGCACAAGACATGAAGTCATCTTCATCTTGGTATGGGGTAACTTTCTGCAGGTTATAAACACTTATTTTATTTAAGAAGTCATCGCTAAATGACGTAAACAAAACTTAGACATTTGGTCTGTTCTAATCAGGCGCTTCCTATGAGAACAAAGCACAAATTTCACCTGAATAGATAAGAGAGGAGAAAAAAGTGGCATATCCATTTTTCTATGGGTTCCTTCAACATAAAATATTACCACTAATCTGCTCCTTAAAATGTTGGCAGCTAGAAAAGTCAGGGCTTAGAGACACCTCCGTCTCATGTCTTGGAGATATTCTGACATGACCTCATATTCTTCAAAGTCAAAGGTTCCTGCTAATGCTGCAACCTGATGAAGCGTGATCTTTATAAAACAAAGCTACATAGTTCCCTTAAAATCAGCGTATGCCATTCACAATACTGACCTGTTGTATAAAAGATAAATCTATCCCAGGAGATTATTCTGTCCTTGATAAAAGAGAGTTCAAATGTAAACGTATTTTTTGATATGTTAAGAGAATTGATAATAACAGCGGTAAAGTATCATGAAAATATAGAAGCTAATCATAGTACAGCAGAAAGAAGGATAGTCTATATGGTCAAAACCCCTGAGTTTACTTCCTTTCTGTTAAAAGATAATTTTCAAGAAGGGAGAAAAGGTAAAATCATGATTCTTATACAGGTATAAAAATGAACATGTGTTAAGTATTTTATTTTACTCACTAATAAAAATTTGGCAAGATGTTATGGCGATTCAGTGGAGAATCCAAAAAACAGCCATGTTCATAGATAAGGAATATTAAAATGAAGGTGCAAATATTAAAATATCTTGGTATCTTCAACAGAGGGGAAGGCAGTAAATTGAACTTCCACTGGACAGAATTTGCAGGTCTATGGATAAGAATATTTCCACAGCTCTCCCCGTTAGCAACAGCTTACAGCAATGTAAAAAACTCCATACAATCATATAACCTGGAAATTGTGCTCTAGACACTGCATAGTTTTCCACTGGGGCGCAAAATTTTCCCTCCACTTCTTCACCTATTATTCCATCATGAAACAGGCTCTAAGAGTCCGACAGGGACTACATGGACAAAATCCCATATAATCCATACTACGCAATTAAAGTGATTTTGGGTGCCTTGTTCCTGTTTCTAATGTTACTAATACTAGTACTAGTCTCACCTGAATTTCTAGGGCATCCAGACCATTATACTCCACCTAACCTCCACAATACTTTCCCCCACATCAAACCAAAGTTATGCTTCTTATTTTCATATGCAATTCTATGATCCATTCACAACAAACAGGAGGTAGGGATTAGCATTAACCATCTCATTCCTCATTTTATCAATTGTCCTGATACTTGATGCAACAAAACAATGAAGTATAACATTATGACCTCTTAGCCAGTGTTTATTTTGAGCACTTGTAGGGAACCTATTAACCGTAACAGAAATTGGAAGACAAACCATTGATCGCCCATTTATTGTCATCGGACAAAGACAGCTGTTGAGATGCTTGCCATTTTCTTTAACATCTGATGAGCTTCAGTTTTCATTTCATTAATAAACTCCACCTTGAAGGGTCATTAAGAGAATCTAATGTAACAATGTGGAGAGCAAGCACAAGGCCTTGCTCTTCCCCTTCAAAAACTATGAATGATTTTGTTGCGAGCCCCTTCACATTGTCGAATTTCTACAGTTTTTAACAAAGTCTAATACAGTAAAGGAGAATGAATTTTAATGTGTAGAATATATTAAGAACGACCTATACATGCAAAAGTATGTTCACATCATGAACTATGGAAACATTATACTGAGTGAAAGAAGCCACATGCAAAGCCAATCCAGTAATATGAGATTCTAGAAAAGGCACATCTATAGTGAGAGAAGCAGGTAAGTGGTTGTCAGGGTCCAGGGTGTAGAGAGAAGGTGTTTTATGCAAACAGGAATGGAGTATTTGGGGGATAATGGAAGCGTTCTGGATGATGTCTGTGGTGATACACGTTTGTCAAAACTCACTTAACTGTTCACTTAAAATCAGAGAATTTGGGCTTCCCTGGTGGCGCAGTGGTTGAGAGTCCGCCTGCCGATGTAGGGGACACGGGTTCGTGCCCCGGTCCGGGAAGATCTCACATGTCGCGGACTGGCTGGGCCTGTGAGCCATGGCGGCTGAGCCTGCGGGTCCAGAGCCTGTGCTCCGCAACGGGAGAGGCCACAACAGTGAGAGGCCCACATACCGCAAAAAAAAAAAAAAAAAAAAAAAATCAGAGAATTTTATTGTATGTAAATTAGACGGGGACAGAGCTGATTTTCCTTTTTGAGTACATGTGATTTGAATCTATTTCCCTGAGCCATGAGAAGCACATCTTTTGAGGTTTTTTACCCTTTCCTTATTTTATCTGCACATGATTAAGTTTATATCAAAATCTTGTTTTAGGAGCATCCTCAGTTTACCACAAAATGCCTATCAGTTTTACTAAATTAGATGTGATCTTGGACAGCAAACTTCTGGAGTCTTGATTTCTACAAATAGTAAAACTGAAAAAGTAAAATTCCACTATCATTTGGGATCCTGACCTTCCACTGTCAATGAGCATGTTGAAGACAAATCTCACTAAATATATCTAATATTCTCCTTAATAAAGTTGGCTATTTTGTCAATAAAGGAAAACTATATCCAAGTGGGTGAATTCCTTTTGAATAAATGCTGGTTGTATGCATGTGTGTGTTTGGTTGTTGTTTTTGATATTTCCTAGTTTTATGTTGTTTTTCAGATTATTAATATCTTCTTTCAGGAAGTCACCAAAATTAATAAAATGGAATTTATGTAATGAGTCTAAAAACAAGGGGGTAATGCCCACTTGATGTGGCAACCCTGCATTAAAATGAATGGCTCTTTATGAATGGATAAAGATGTGGTATATACACACACACACACATATATATGTGTGTGTGTGTGTGTGTGTGTGTGTGTGTGTGTGTGTGTGTGTATATATACAATGGAATATTACTCAGCCATTAAAAAGAATGAAATAATACCATTTGCAACAGCATGGACGGACCTAGAGTTTATCATGCTAAGTGAAGTAAGTCAGACAGAGAAAGACAAATATATGATATTGCTTATATAAAGAATCTAAAAAAAAATGATGCAAATGAACTTATATACAAGACAGAAATAGACCCAATGAAATAGAAAACAAACTTATGGTTACCAAAGGGGAAAGGGGGGGATAAATTAGGAGTTTGGAGTTAACATATGCACACCACTATATATAAAATAGGTAAAAAACAAGGGCCTACTGTATAGCACAGGGAACTATATTCAAGGTCTTGTAATAACCTATAGTGGAAATAATCTGAAAAAGAATATATATATATATATATATATGTGTGTGTGTGTGTGTGTGCGTGTGCGTGTGTGTGTTTAACTGAATCACTTTGCTGTACACTTGAAACTAACACAACATTGTAAATCAACTATACTCAATTAAAAAAAATAAATAAAGGAAAAAATAAACTGAAAGGCTCTTCTCCAAAGCACCCCTTTCCTTTGGAGAAGCAGGCATTCCCCTAGGTGATTATTAGCAACACCTGTTTTGGCTTGATTCCAGGAGTAGAAAACAGATGATGACTCAGTCTGACAACATTTCCATTTCCTTGGTAAGGATCACTTATGAAGTGCCTTTAATCATTTATGAGTACGTTTCATTTGCTGTTTGTTGCAAACAGTTTGACTCTGCTGGGTTTGACAGCTTTCTGACATTCTGCAAACAGCTGCAATAATAGCCTTGGCAATGTCATTTACAAATGAGGCACACACAGTTCGAACAAAGCGACTGATACGCTCTGAGTAATGTGATAATGGACTGGCAAGTTGAATGGAAAATGATCAAAATGAGATTGTATCAACCCTGTAGGGGAGATGAGTTCCTAGTGAGAGGAGAAGCATTTCTAAAATGAATCACTTTTAACCACGTGAAACCATCTTCAACTAGTTTTCTGAATTGGTAGATCTGGAGAACGTGGGGGTAGTTCATCATTTCCTATTACTGCTGCAGCCCACTGTGGACTACAAATCTTCCACATTTTATTGTTTCTCCAGATCTTGAGCCTACTGGAAGCAAGCCTTTCTCTTATATCTCTTACTATTTCTAATGTGTAGCAGGGTACTTTATGCATATCATATTATCAGTTTATCTCTAATCACATTGCTACTGTTCATTCTTTCTTCAGATCAACAAACTTTAAAAAATTATATCTATATCTATGAACTTCTTTAAAGTGATACATAGTGAATTTGAAAGAAGAGGCATAAATTATTTGAAATCATCTGGTTGGAAGAATGGATTATCACTGATGAGATAGATCACATTGGTGAAAGACATCATGCATTTTAAAAAAAATAAACTTTATTATTTTAGAGCAGTTTTAGGTTCACAGAAAAATTGAGATGAAGGTATAGAGATTTCACATGTACTTCCTGCCATCACATAAACACAGCCCCCCACTACTGACATCCTGCACAAGATGGTGCATTTGTTGCAACGGATGAACCGACAATGACCCATCCTAATTACCCAAAGTCCATAGTTTATATCACTGCTCACTCTCCTGGTTGGACATTCTATGGGTTTTGAAAAATGTGTAATGGCATGTACTCACCACTTTCACACAAAACTATTTCACTGCCATAAAATTCCTCTGTGCTCTGCCTATTCATCCTTTCCTCACCACCAACCCTGGTAACAGCTGGTCCTAGGAGAGTCTACACAGTTTTGTTTTCCCAGAATCATATAGTTGCAGTCATGCATATGTAGTCTTTTTGGATTGGCTTCTTTCCTTGGTAATATGCTCTTGAGTTTCCTCTGTGTCTTTGCATATGTCTCAATAGCTCATTCCTCTGAGCACTGAGTAATATTCCCTTGTTTGGAGGTACCACAGTTTATCCATTCACCTAGTGAACCTACTGAATGGATAAAGTGTACAACAGTTTATCCATCCTTGGTTGTTTCCAACTTTTGGCAATTGTGGATAAAGCTTCAGTAAGCATTCATGTGCAGATTTTTGAGTGTACATACATTGTCAATTTGGGGGGTAAATATCAGGGAGTGAAATTGCTGGATCATATCATAAGCACCATGCATTTTTAGTATTATCAGGGCCATGTTATTCTTATCTTATGTTTGTATGTTTTCTACTTTATGTGATGAATTTAAATTCTGAAGTAAGTTAAATCCAGTATTTGATAAAATGAGATTAACAAAGTCAGTTTTCCCTTATTCTGAAAATAAATTTCCAGTATCTGTTTTGTATATTTATATTGATACCTTTTGACTCTCTTACCCTAAAGAAGTATATCTATAAAGGAAACTCCTTGGAAGGATTTATTACAAGAGCATATATAATAACTGAAGACAGAAAATAATATTTTAAAAAGCACAGTGATTTAATAAATGATGTGATATGTCAATATATGAAACAGTTAAACATTGAAAACTACCACATTGAACTGCTATTTTAGTAACTGTATAAAACAATCTGGAGTTCAGTATTTTGTACAAAAGACTCTTCTGTTTTCATCTTAATGTTCTAGCATTATGTACTTCCATTGTTGTAAACTATTTCTTTATTAATAACATAATTTTCTGAGTGGTTACTTTGTACCAGGTAATGATACAAATGTTCTAATACATTATCTTATCAAATGCTCACAGCTCTATGAGATGAGTACATTATTTACATTTTATAGAAAAGAAAACTGAGGTATTATGCATTGAATAAGTTGTTCAATGCCATACACTTATTAGGCAGTGGACCTGGGAATTGAACACAGACTGTTTGAATCCATTGCCCTCAATGTTACCCTTTACGTTATGAATAATCTCATTGCTTTGTAAGTACATTTTAGATGCTAAGTCAAAATTTAAAAAAATAAATATGTGTCTTAATTACAAAAGTATGGAAAATACCTAAAACAAAATAGTCAGTGAAAAACAAAATGGTTCTAAATGCTATATATACTGTGTCTATATAACAACATATATGAGTGGGAATTAAAAACTAGATTTTGTGCAAAAAGAAAAACTGCTCCCTTCAAATTGTGACAAAAGGGTCTCTTTTGTCCTTTTTTTCAAATTGATCTTTAAGCTGTTTTATCATCTGTTCAGTAAAAAATAACATTGGATCTCTCAGACCCAATTAGCAAGAAATTTTGACAAGAAAACACATTGATGCCTTTGAAATTCTAGAGAGATGCTTTCTGGCTTTCACATAAATAAGGAAAGGTATTCTCATATGTCTTAGGAGCGCATTTTTTCATTTGTATAAATTTTCTATTTTCAGTTTTATAAATTCTTACAATAAAATCAACTATTATGCTAGGGTCAAGGGCAGGAATGGGTCTGCTTTGCTTTTTGTGCTAGTCCCATTATTATAGAACCTGGCATACAGGAAAATTTTAATACATAACTCTAAAGTTAATTTATTAATTACAGAGAAAGTGATATCCTTTCTCCATGTAATATTCTCCTGACATTGAAGTGAAATATCCAAGGTTGCTTGGCACGTTCATTAGTAGAAGAGCTGACTCTAGAACCCAAGTTGCATGATACTAGCTCTTGCTCAGTGTAGCAGGAAGAGCCTGTGCTCTGGAGTCAACCACACCTTGGCAAACCTCTTCAACCCTACAACTATCAAGAAAGACAAATACTCTTCTAACACACTTAGCAGTGGTAAATTACAGGATGCAGGAATAGTCCCTAGGACAGCATGAGGCAGCCCTGCAATAACTCATCTTTCTCTTCCTGTGCTGCATGACCCTAATTTCATACAACTTCTGTAGAGGTAGAGATTTTCCTGAGTTAAGCATGGAAATGAAAGAAAATATTTTTAAGGGAAGGCATGACTATATATGACAGGAGACACAGGGAATGAGCATTGCATGCCACTCACAGTGCAAAAAAAAAAAAAAGGAGGCTTTCTAAGTGCAGCCCTTGACACCCAGCAAGAAGTGCTCTGTCCCTTGCAACAAGGCACTCTTCACCAGCCACAGGTTTGGACAAATTTCTTTCCCTTACACATGTGCCAACTGCTGTATGCAAGTTTCTTCCCTTGTACGCCTGAAACTAATGCAACATTAGAAATCAAATATACTCCAATAGATATTTTTTTTAAAAAAGAATATTCTAAAAATTAAAAAAAAAAAAACAGGACCTTCCTCTAGAGAATCTGCAGATAATATAATGCTATCGTTCATGGGAGTTTGAGGCTGTTCACTATATAAGTCTGAAGAAGTGCTTTTAAATTATTAAGTACAGAATAAATGTTAAGAAATATACATTACAATGACACTGGCTGTAATTGGAGTCAGCTTTCAAATCTGGAAGGAAAAGTTCGTGATTATTAACTATTACCCTCTTGTAAGTTCTTCTAGAACCTCCAATGTCAGAATCTGTCGTCAGGTCTGTAATAAGATTGCGGGATAATAAAAGTTAAAAATGAAAGACTCAGAGGAGTTGAGGAAATGAATCTTCCTGGCTGTGTGGCACAGGTGAAAAACCTGTGCATTAACGTGGGGAGGCTCAAGCTCTCTCCACCCATTCATTTACATTGATTTAAAAAACAGCAATTTTGTCTCAGGCACTCTGCTACTTGCTGGGCACATAATAACCTGCAAGGTGGACCTAATCACTGTCTTCAAAGAGTTTGTATGGTTAGAGTTGTTAGGTTACACTAACTTTGCTTCATTGGTCTTCGGTTTCTCCATGTGTCTAACAAAGATTTTCTTTTCTCTGCACATTTCAGAGATGGTATTAGATGGAGATAACAAATATAAAATATGTTTGAAAATACTAAAAATAAAAAGAATCACCATCACATCATATTGACTATCAGCAATGTTGCCTCGGAACAAATGTACTGGAATGGACCTTTGGGACCTGGTAGAATCCTTACTTTGCCAAGAGACCTAGTCCAGGGGCAAATAAATGAGTTTTGATATTCTCTCTCTTCTACTCTTTGTTTTGTATTTTGCTTCGAAAAGGTCATAATTTTCTTCTTTTTCCAAAAATAAAACTCAAAGAAGATCCAGGACTCCAAATAAAGGAGGGAGCATAACATAGCTCCAAACAAACAAAAAACAAGCAAACCACTAATGTCGGATCAAATCACATATATATATATATATACACACACATATATATATATATAGTGTATATGCATATGTATATGTTCCTTTTGATTTGGGTTTTAAAAAATTATGACCTTCTAGGGAGGCAAATGTGAAAGAAAAATCTTCAGAAATGTGAAATTGTACTTGTTAATAATAGAACTACAATGCATTATTAAGGAAACATTTGGAATATATCAACCAACTAGCTTACTGGGGAAATGTTTTACAATTTGTACTCCACTAAGTGTCTTTTTAAAACTCTGTGACATCAAGTACGTTATTGGCATATAATTTATCGTTCTTATGTCACAAGCAAAATTTTAGGCCTGGAAGTAAACTGTATTTGACATATTTTCCATTCTATCATGAAGACTAACTCTGTGTTGATATGAAGTCTTGCCAGAAGTACTTAAATTGAAAATAGCTATTTATACATGTAATACATACATATAAATAGCTTTAATGGCAACAGAGATAATCTCACATCAGCCTCCAATTAGATTTACATTTCAATTTTAGGAACAAAGGGCAGACAGTTGGGAATTGCAATCCACACAAATAGGAATGTGAAGGACACCACATAAAACCATAATTACGTGACTGAAGAAATATCTGTTCGCTGCATTTAGGGAAATAATGGGATGTTAAAGGTGATTATCAGTTCAGATCTGAGCCTACAGTCTGTCTCTTTTGTGTTCTTTCATGGAATTTAGGCAAAGGGAAGGGTAGCAGTGGAAGAACTTCTGAGTTTTCAAAACAGTGAAGTGCTAGATATTCCAAGACTACATAATTTAAAAGTATTAAACATTAATTTGATCACTGTCTCTAATTTTCCCACGTTAACAGTGAATACAATCATATATACCTGAAAGTATTTAAGACAATTATAGCAATGTAAGTTACATTTAACTTCTTAAAAAAAATCAGCAGACACACACACACAAAGTTTACTCACTAAAAGGCATAGTTAAACTTGTGTGTCATACTGTATATACATCTTCGTATTATGATTAGGCCACAATTATAAGAAAATAGACAAATGTTTATTCCAGAAATTTGAATTCTAATTTTGCATTTCTATATGTTGAGAGATAACAAAGTAAAAATTAGCAAGAAATTTCACCACTAAAGTTCATACTCTTGGGTATTGGTATTTCACTCTAAGTGCATCTCAACTAAATGCTGAGAGTGGATTTGTGATTTATTAATAGTTGACAACTGGGCCTTTTGGAATGAAGCATATGAGAGCATTTCATGTGTAATGACATTCAGCTATGAAGTGCATATTATCTGTCAGCTCCTATGCAAAGGGTTTTAAATATATATCTCATTCTTTCTCTGAGACTGTGCCAGTTGATTCTGCCATTTCAGGTTGAAATGGAATCAATAATATAACTTATTATTGAAATTAAAGAAAACTCATTAGATTTATTAGGATAGTGTGTAGACCAAGGGGGAAATCAATATAGCATAGTGCTTTATAGGACAGAACAATATAGCAATATAGCAGAGTGATCAAATCATGCACTTTGAAACCAGGTGGACCTCAATTCAAATGCCGTCACTGATTTATATGACCTTGGATGAGTTACTTATTCTCTCCAGCCTCAGTATTCTCCTTGGTGAAACAGATATAAGTACCTAACTAATAGAGATGTAGTGATAGTTAAAGAAACAATGTACAAAAAACACTTAACCTAGAATCTAACACATAAGGGCTAGAAAACAATCTTCATTATTACTGTAATGAAAGAAAATCATTGTAGTTGAAATATATGCTCCCAGTGTTCAGTGTGTTTATTGGAGACTCTTGAAATCTGAAAACATTCTTTATCTGCCATAGTGAAGGGTTCGTATCAGCTATCTACTGGAATAAAGGTGTACAGAGGAATCAGTACTCTGGCTGCAGCCAATTGAATGATGGGTAGACTATCTTCTTAAACTTGACAATTTCTTCTGAATGATTTTTAATGCCCTAGTCTATAAAAAACACATTGTCATTAAACATTAGTCCCTTCTATACAGCCATTGATAGATTTGTGTTTGGTCCTCCAATTCCTAAGAAATATAATAGTAAATTCTGTTATTGTCTGAACACAAAAAAGCAGGGATAATTTGGAATGGTTACTGCTTGACTTTGATATTGAAAAGTTTCCAAAAGAGAACTGGATAAAAAGGGAAAATTAAGCAGAAACATATCCATCTCAAACCCTCACCAAAATTTCCAGAAATTGCAGAAAATATGATATGAAAACAGAATGTCATAAACCTATGGAAAATAAAGTGCATCCTATCTGCAGATGGAAAAAAAGATAGTAATATCAGAAATTACTAAAAATATGGGATAGCCAGAGGAAGGCAGCTATGAAAGTTATGATTTTGTCAACAGGTGCCTCAAGCTTGGAGGTAAAAGATACCCTGGTGGAAGGAGCTCTAGGGCAATTACCTTGTCATTTGATGTTGATAGGCATTATTTCTTACATGCTGGGATGTTTGCTACATGATATTTTGTCCTTTACTTGTGCTAGTAATGAACATTAGAGATGTTTACTCTCAGACTGGAATAGTGAGTGCAGGCATTTGGGACAGAGTGGCAGGTCAGTGTTCCCGGAAATGAGAGAAAACAATCAGCAGAATAAAAATGCCCAAACCTAGAAGATCCGGTAATGGTGCAGAGCTATTGGCAGCACATGCATTTTTTCTCACAGAGTCCATAGAGGTAACATTTGATACGTGAGAAATGCATGCAGAGACTAACAGAGAGTCTCTAATAAAAAGATGAAAGTACTTACAAAAACCATCAGAAATTAACAAAAGAGCAATGAAGAAAAACCAATGAAAAGATGAACTCAGTCACCAAAAAATAAACAATGAATGAGTAATTGGTTTTTATTAAGAAACAGAAAACTTCACAATATATGTCATATCTCCAGAGATAAAGGTAAGATATTACATCCCAGACATCAAAACATATTGTTTTGGAAAAATTAATTAAAACTCTTGAAAATGAAAATTATTACTACTAAATAAAAAGAAGAATGGACACAGCTGAAAAGTCATAAGAAAAGAGACTACTCAAAGACTTTTCCCAAAAGTAGTATAAAAAGAGATAGAAGTAAAATATGAAAAATACGCAAAGACATAAAAAGGTGAATCTATCATTTATTCAGCACATAGGACACAAGAATGGTATACTTTAGGGTGGTTTAGGATAGGAGAACATACATATCTTGGTATTTCAGTGGTTCAATGAAGCAGGAGATTATTCTTGCTCGAATATTCTAAGGCATGCGGTACTCTGGTTCGCAATGGGTAGTGTTTTCTTTGTATTCATTCTGAAGTCCAGGCTGGCAGTGGCTCTGCCATACACAGTATCTCTGTAGGCACCACCAGCAGCTCTGGGAAGGAGAGAGCATCCTTGAGGAATGCATGCAGGTGCTATGTATGACTGATGTCCTTCCATTTAAAGAATGGATGCACATCTTTGCCGCTTATGCTTCCCTGGGAAGAATTTACACATATAGCTGCACCTCATGAAATGAATGAAGGCTGAAGAATGAATCTGGGCATCTAGAGTTTTCCGTCACAGAGTAGAAGAAAAAAACGTTAAGAATCAGTAGAATACTATTGCTCATTATTTAAAGAAAATAAAATGGCTTTAAGCTGAAAAACTCCACCAAGTACAAAACATATTGAATAAAATTAGAAGACACATATATAAGTGAAATGTCAAAACATATTGAGCTACTTCGTGCTAAGAATAATAAAATATTGTCTATGAATTTCTGTAAGAAAATGCTTTGAAGTTAGAATTCTATACCAGTGCAACACTGGATTCATATGGGAGAATAAACTAACAGCATTTTGGTAGGGCCAGAACTTAGAAATGTTATTGCTTATGTACATTTGATGATGAATTAATTACTAACAAATGTAGTGTAGAAAAAGTTTTTTAAAATGAAGATTAAAGTTTTTAAAAAACTGGCAAATTTTAAAAAGAAAAAATATGATATGAACAATAATATGAAATTGTAGACTCACGTAGGATTTGATGAAGATATAACTGACTGAGAGGGCAAGCTTCTCATAGAAGAACTGCACATGAAGGGTATACATTTAATACTGAAAATGAAATTCTCTCTTAGTATAAAGTGGGATATAAACTTGTTAGAAGTTAACAAAAGAGTTAAGATAAATTAGGTTATCAGAGGAGAAAGGATGGTCAAGAAGATAAGAGAACTGCAGTACATCTACCTTAAACAAGAGGCTAAAAACAAAATCTTAGGACTCACTATCTTTCAGAATGGGAGTCTCTGAGGTGGGAGATGGACTGATGGAACCAAATCAGAAAGCTCAGCTAAGTCTTGGTGTTCTCCATATAAACCTATTTTTGGGAGAAATAAAGCAATGCAACTCTGTAGTGTTGTGGGTGGGAAGTTGAAGAAATTCTAAGGTACTGATGAAATTTTCCTTTATTTAAAATAAACCAAGGATTTTAAAAAAGCCATGAATGGGATCTCACACAATATCTGGTGTATGGTTAACATGAACACTCAATAGACACCAGACATCTCTTTTGTTTTTAGAAAGTGATTCTCTTTTAAATTTATTTGTAAATATTGAATTGAGATAAAATTGACATATAGCATTGTATTAGTTTTAGGTGTATATTATAATGGTTTGATATATGTACGTATTGCAAAATGATTACTATAATACGTTTATATCAATGGTTAACTTCCGAAAAGAGCTTCAAGATGGCAGAAGAATAAGACGTGGAGATCATCTTCCTCCCCACAGATACGTCAGAAATACATCTACACGTGGAACAACTCCTACAGAACACCTACTGAACACTGGCAGAAGACCTCCGACCTCCCAAAAGGCAAGAAACTCCCCACGTACCTGTGTACGGCAAAAGAAAAAAGAAAAAACAGAGACAAAAGAATAGGGATGGAACCTGCACCAGTGGGAGGGAGCGGTGAAGGAGGAAAAGTTTCCACACACTAGGAAGCCTCTTCACTGGCGGAGATGGGGGTTGGCGGTGGGGAAGCTTAAGAGCCATGGAGGAGAGCGCAGCCACAGGGGTGCGGAGGGCAAAGCGGAGAGATTCCCGCACAGAGGATCGGTGCTGACAAGCACTCACCAGCCCGAGAGGCTTGTCTGCTCACCGCAGGGGTGGGCGGGGTCTGGGAGCTGAGACTCGGGCTTTGGAGGTCAGATCCCAGGAAGAGGACTGGGGTTGGTGGCGTGAACACAGCCAGAAGGGGCTAGTGCACCACGGCTAGCCGGGAGGGAATCTGGGAAAAAGTCTGGAGCTGCCGAAAAGACAGGAGACTTTTTCTTGCCTCTTTGTTTCCTGGTGCGCGAGGAGAGGAGATTAAGAGCGCAGCTTAAAAGAGCTCCAGAGACTGGTGTGAACCACGGCTAACATCGCAGAGATGGGCATGAGACGCTAAGGCTGCTGCTGCAGCCACCAAGAAGCCTGTGTGCGAGCACAGGTCACTATCCCCATCTCCCCTCCCGGGAGCCTGTGCAGCCCGCCACTGCCAGGGTCCCGGGATCCAGGGACAACTTCCCCGGGGGGAACGCACGGCGTGCCTCAGGCTGGTGCAACGTCCTGCCGGCCTCTGCTGCTGCAGGCTCGTCCTGCATCCGTATCCCTCACTCCCCATGGCCTGAGTGAGCCAGAGCCCCCAAATCAGCTGCTCCTTTAACCCCGTCCTGTCTGAATGAAGAACACATGCCCTCAGGTGACCTACACGCAGAGGCGGGCCCAAATCCAAAGCTGAACCCCCGGAGCTGTGCGAACAACACAGAGGAAGGGAAATCTCTCCCAGCAGCCTCAGGAGCAGCGGATTAAAGCTCCACAATCAACTTGATGTACCCTGCATTTGTGGAACACCGGAATAGGCAACGAATCATCCCAAATTGAGGAGGTGGACTTTGGGAGCAAAGATATATATATTTTTCCCTTTCTTTCTTTTTGTGAGTGTGTATGTGTATGCTTCTGTGTGTGATTTTGTCTGTATAGCTTTGCTTTTACCATTTGTCCTAGGGTTCTGCCTGTCGATTTTCTTTTTTTTCCTTTAAAAATATTTTTTCTTAATAATTATTTTTTAATTTAATAACTTTATTTTATCTTCTTTCTTTCTTTCTTTCTTTCCTCCTTCCTTCCTTCCTTCCTTCCTTCCTTCCTTTCTTTCTTTCCTTCCTTCCTTCCTTCTTTTTCTTTCTTTCTTTCTTTCTTTCTTTCTTTCTTTCTTTCTTTCTTTCTTTCTTTCTTTCTTTCTTTCGTTCATTCTTTCTTCCTTCCTTTCTTATCTTTCTTTCTTTCTTTTTCTTTCTATTTTTTCTCCCTTTTATTCTGAGCCGTGTGGATGAAAGGCTCTTGGTGCTCCAGCCAGGCATCAGGGCTGTGCCTCTGAGGTGGGAGAGCCAAGTTCAAGACACTGGTCCACAAGTGATCTCTCAGCTCCACGTAATATCAAATGGTGAAAATCTCCCAGAGATCTCCATCTCAATGCCAAGACCCAGCTGAACTAAATGACCAGCAAGCTACAGTGCTGGACACCCTATGCCAAACAATGAACAAGACAGGAACACAACCCCATCCATTAGCAGAGAGGCTGCCTAAAATCATAATAAGGCCACAGACACCCCAAGACACAACACCAGACATGGACCTGCCCACCAGAAAGACAAGATCCAGGCTTATCCACCAGAACACAGGCACTAGTCCCCTCCACCAGGAAGCCTACACAACCCACTGAACAAACCTTAGCCACTGGGGACAGAGATCAAAACAACGGGAACTACGAAACTGCAGCCTGCAAAAAGGAGACCACAAACACAGTAAGATAAGCAAAATGAGAAGACAGAAAAACACATGGCAGATGAAGTAGCAAGGCAAAAACCCACCAGACCTAATAAATGAAGGGGAAATAGGCAGTCTACCTGAAAAAGAATTCAGAATAATGAAAGTAAAGATGATACAAAATCTTGGAAATAGAATGGAGAAAATACAAGAAACGTTTAACAAGGACCTGGAAGAATTAAAGAGCAAACAAACAGTGATGAACAACACAATAAATGAAATTAAAAATTCTCTAGAAGGGATCAATAGCAGAATAAATGGGGGAGAAGAATGGATAAGTGACATGGAAGATAAAATAGTGGAAATAACCACTGCAGAGCAGAATAAAGAATAAAAAGAATTGAGGACAGTCTCAGAGACCTCTGGGATGACATTATACGCACCAACATTCAAATTATAGGGATCCCAGAGAAGAAGAGAAAAAGAAAGGGACTGAGAAAATATTTGAAGAGATTATAGTTGAAAACTTCCCTAATATGGGAAAGGAAATAGTAAATCAAGTCCAGGAAGCACAGAGAGTCCCATACAGGGTAAATCCAAGGAGAAACATGCCAAGACACATATTAATCAAACTATTAAAAATTAAATACAAAGAAAGAATATTAAAAGCAGCAAGGGAAAAACAACAAATAACACACAGGGGAATCCCCATAAGGCTAACAGCTGATCTTTCAGCAGAAACTCTGCAAGCCAGAAGGGAGTGACAGGACATATTTAAAGTGATGAAGGAGAAAAACCAAAAACCAATATTACTCTACCCAGGAAGGATGTCATTCTGATTTGATGGAGAAATTAAAACCTTTACAGACAAGCAAAAGCTAAGAATTCAGCACCACCAAACCAGCTTTACAACAAATGCTAAAGGAACTTCTCTAGGCAGGAAATACAAGAGAAGGAAAAGACCTACAATAACAAACCCAAAACAATTAAGAAAACAGTAATAGGGACATACATATTGATAATTACCTTAAATGTAAATGGATTAAATGCTCCCACCAAAAGACATAGACTGGCTGAATGGATACAAAAAAAAATACCCGTATATATGCTGTCTACAAGAGACCCACTTCAGACCTAGGGACACATACAGACTGAAAATGAGGGGATGGAAAAAGATATTCTATGGAAATATAAATGAAAAGAAAGCTGGAGTAGCAATTCTCATATCAGACAAAATAGTCTTCAAAATAAAGACTATTAGAAGAGACAAAGAAGGACACTACATAATGATCAAGGGATCGATCCAGGAAGAAGATATAACAATTGTAAATATTTATGCACCCAACATAGGAGCACTTCAATACATAAGGCAAATACTAACAGCCATAAAAGGGGAAATGGACAGTAACACAGTCATAGTAGGGGACTTTAACACCCCACTTTCAACAATGGACAGATCATCCAAAAGGAAAATAAATACAGAAACACAAGCTTTTTTTTTTGGGGGGGTACACGGGCCTCTCACTGTTGTGGCCTCTCCTGTTGCGGCTCTGGATGCGCAGACTCAGCGGCCATGGCTCACGGGACCAGCCACTCCACGGCATGTGGGATCTTCCCAGACTGGGGCACGAACCCATGTCCCCTGCATTGGCAGGTGGACTCTCAACCACTGCGCCACCAGGGAAGCCCAGAAACACAAGCTTTAAATGATACATTAAACAAGATGGATTTAATTGATATTTATAGGACATTCCATCCAAAAACAACAGAATACACACTCTTCACAAGTGCTTATGGAACATTCTCCAGGATAGATTGTATCTTGTGTCACAAATCAAGCCTTGGTAAATTTAAGAAAATTCAAATCATATCAAGTGTTTTTTCCAACCACAATGCTATGAGACTAGATATCAATTACAGGAAAAAATCTGTAAAAAGTAAACACAAACACATGGAGGCTAAACAATACACAACTTAATAACCAACAGATCTCTGAGGAAATCAAAGAGGAAATAAAAAAAAACCTAGAAATAAATGACAATGAAAACACAATGACCCAAAACCTATGGGATGTATCAAAAGCAGCTCTAAGAGGGAAGTTTATAGCAATACAATCCTACCTTAAGAAACAGGAAACATCTCAAATAAACAACCTAACCTTACACCTAAAACAATTAGAGAAAGAACAAAAAAATTCCAATGTTAGCAGAAGGAAAGAAATCATAAAGATCAGATCAGAAATAAATGAAAAAAAGAGAAGGAAATGATAGCAAAGATCAATAACTCTAAAAGCTGGTTCTTTGAGAAGATAAACAAAATTGATAAACCATTAGCCAGACTCATCAAGGAAAAAAGGGAGAAGACTCAAATCAATAGAATTTGAAATGAAAAAGGAGAAGTAACAAATGACACTGTAGAAATAGAAAGGATCATGAGAGATTACTGCAAGCAACTCTATGCCAATAAAATGGACAACCTGGAAGAAATCGACAAGTTCTTAGAAATGCACAACCTTCTGAAATTGAACAAGAAAGAAATAGAAAATATGAACAGACCAATCACAAGCACTGAAATTTAAACTGTGATTAAAAATCTTCCAACAAACAAAAGCCCAGGAGCAGATGGCTTCACAGGCAAATTCTATCAAACATTTAGAGAACTGCAAATACCTATCCTTCTCAAACTCTTCCAAAATGTAGCAGAGGGAGGATCTCTCCCAAACTCATTCTACGAGGCCACCATCACCCTGATACCAAAAGCAGACAGAGATGTCACAATGAAAGAAAACTACAGGCCAATATCACTGATGAATATAGATGCAAAAATCCTCAGCAAAATACTAGCAAACAGAATCCAACAGCACATTAAAAAGATCACACACCATGATCAAGTGGGATTTATCCAAGGAATGCAAGGATTCTTCCATATATGCAAATCAATAAATGTGATACACCATATTAACAAATTGAAGGAGAAAAATCATATGATCATCTCACTAGATGCAGAGAAAGCTTTTAACAAAATTCAACACCCATTTATCATAAAAACCCACCAGAAAGTAGGCATAGAGAGAACTTTCCTCAACATAACAAAGGCCATATATGACAAACCCACAGCCATCATCGTCCTCAATGGTGAAAAACTGAAAGCATTTCCACTAAGATCAGGAACAAGACAAGGTTGCCCACTCTCACCACTATTATTCAACATAGTTTTGAAGTTTTAGCCACAGCAATCAGAGAAGAAAAAGAAATAAAAGGAATCCAAATCAGAAAAGAATAAGTAAAGCTGTCACTGTTTGCAGATGACATGATAGTATACATAGAGAATCCTAAAGGTGCTACCAGAAAACTTCTAGAGCTAATCAATGAATTTGGTAAAGTAGCAGGATACAAAATTAATGCAGAGAAATCTCTAGCATTTCTATACGCTAATGATGAAAAATCTGAAAGTGAAATTAAGAAAACACTCCCATTTACCATTGCAACAAAAAATAAAATATCTAGGAATAAACCTATCTAAGGAGACAAAAGACCGGTATGCAGAAAATTATGACACTGATGAAAGAAATTAAAGATGATACAAATAGATGGAGAGATGTACCATATTCTTGGATTGGAAGAATCAGTATTGTGAAAATGACTCTACTACCCAAAGCAATCTACAGATTCAATGCAATCCCTATCAAACTACCACTGGCATTTTTCACAGAACTAGAACAAAAAATTTCACACTTTTTATGGAAATACAAAAGAGCCCGGATAGCCAAAGCTATCTTGAGAAAGAAAAACAGAGTTGCAGTAATCAGGCGCCCTGACTTCAGACTATACTACAAAGCTACAGTAATCAAGAGAGTGTGGTACTGGCACAAAAAATATAGAAATATAGATCAATGGAAGAGGATAGAAAGCCCACAGATAAACCCACGCACATATGGGCACCCTATTTTTGATAAAAGAGGCAAGAATATACAGTAGAGAAAATATAGTCTCTTCAATAAGTGGTGCTGGGAAAACTGGAAAGCTACATGTAAAAGTATGAAATTAGAACACTCCCTAACACCATACACAAAAATAAACGGAAAATTGATTAAAGACCTAAATGTAAGACCAGACAATATCAAACTCTTAGAGGAAAATAGAGGCAGAACACTCTATGACATAAATCCCAGCAAGATGCTTTTTGACCCACCTCCTAGAGAAATGGAAATAAAATAAAAAATAATCAAATGGGACCTAATGAAATTTAAAAGCTTTTGCACAGCCAAGGAAACCATAAAAAAGACAAAAAGACAACCTTCAGAATGGGAGAAAATATTTGCAAATGAAGCAACTGACAAAGGATTAATCTCCAAAATTTACAAGCAGCTCATGCAGCTCAATATCAAAAAAACAAACAACCCAATCCAAAAATGAGCAGAAGACCTAAATAGATATTTCTCCAGAATCAGATTGCCAACAAACACATGAAAGAATTCTCAACATCATTAATCATTAGAGAAATGCAAATCAAAACTGCAATGCGATATCAGCTCACACCAGTCAGAATTGCCATCATCAAAAAATCTACAAACAATAAATGCTGGAGAAGGTGTGGAGAAAAGCGAACTCTCATATACTGTTGATCTGAATGTAAACTGATACAGCTGCTATGGAGAACAGTATGGAGGTTCCTTAAAAAACTACAAATAGAGCTACCATACAACCCAGCAATCCCACTACTGGGCATATACCCAGATAAAACCATAATTCAAAAAGAGTCATGTACCAAAATGTTCATTGCAGCTCTATTTACAATAGCCAGGACATGGAAGCAACTTAAGTGTCCATCAACAGATGAATGGATAAAGAAGATGTGGCACATATATACAATGGAATATTACTCAGCCATTAAAAGAAACAAAATTGAGTTATTTGTAATGAGGTGGATGGACCTAGAGTCTGTCATACAGAGTGAAGTAAGTCAGAAAGAGAAAAACAAATACCATATGCTAACACATATATATTGAATCTATAAAAAAAAGGTCATGGAGAATATAGGGACAAGACAGGAATAAAGATACACACTTACTAGAGATTGGACTTGAGGATATGAGGAGGGGAAGGGTAAGCTGGGACAAAGTGTGAGAGTGGCATGGACATATATAGACTACCGAATGTAAAATAGATAGCTAGTGGGAAGCAGCCACATAGCACAAGGAGATCAGCTCAGTGCTTTGTGACCACCTAAAAGGGTGGGTTAGGGAGGGTGGGAGGGAGGGAAACACAAGAGGGAAGAGATTTGGGAACATATGTATATGTATAACTGATTCACTTTGTTATAAAGCAGAAACTAACACACCATTGTAAAGCAATTATACTCCAATAAAGGTGTTAAAAAAATGGTTAACTTCCATCACATATTTACAAATTTCTTTTTGTGGTAAAATTTTATCATATCTACTCTCTTAGCCACTTTCAAATACACAATACCATAGTGTTAACTATAGTCACCATGCTGTATATTTCATCTCTAGGTCTCATTTATCTTACAACTGGAAGTTTGTACTTTTTGACCACTTTCACCCATTTCCACAACCTCTCCAACCCATCTCTGACAAACCACCAATCTGTTCTTGGTATCTGTGAGTTTGTTTGTTTGTTTAGGTTCCGCATATATGTGATATCATATGATATCACATACCATGTGATATCATACAGTATTTGTCCTCTGACTTATTTCACTAAACATAGTGCCCTCAAGTTCCATCCATTGTGTTGCAAATGGAAATAGTTCCTTTTTCCTTATGGCTAAATAATATTCCATAATATATCTATACCACATCTGCTTTATCTATTTATGCTAACATGGGCGCCTAGGTTGTTTCCATGTCTTGGCCATTGTAATAATGTTTCAGTGAATGCACATATATTTTCAAGATAGTGATTTTCTTCTTTAGGATAAATACGCAGAATTGGGATTGCTATTTCATGATTCTATGATAATAACCATTCTAACCAGCATGACATAATATCTTATTAGGGTTTTGATTTGCATTTCCTTGAAGATTAGAGATGTTGAGCACTTTATCATCAAAGCTGTTGGCCATTTGTGTATCTTCTTTGGAAAAAGATGTATTCAGATCCTCTGCCCTCTTTTTAATCAGATTTTTTTTCTTACTGAGTTATAGGAGTTCTTCATATATTTTAGATATTAACCCTTATTAAATATATGATTTGAAAATATTTTCTTCCATTCTGTAGGTTGCCTTTTCATTTTGTTGGTGGTTTCCTTTCCTATGCAAGAGGTTTTTAGTTTAATGTAGTCTCACTTGTTTATTTTTTCTTCTTTTGCTTTTGCTTTTTGTGTCAAATAAAAATAAAAATGATTGCCATGACTAACATAAAGGAGCTTATCCTCTGTGTTTCCTTCTGAGTGTTGTATGGTTTCAGGTATGATGTTCAAGTATTTAATCCATTTTGAGTTGATTTTTGTGTATGGTATAAGACAGTGGTCGAATTTCACTATTGTGCATGTGGCTGTTCAGTTTTCCTGACAACATTTATTAAACAGACTATTCTTTCCCATTGTTCATTCTTGGATCCTTTAAATTAATTGACCATATATGTGTGGTTTTATTTCTCTCTTCTGTTCCATTGATCTATGTGTCTGTTTTTATGCAAATATCATGCTGTTTTGATTACTGTACATTTGTAATATGGTTTGAAATGAGGGAGTGTGCTACCTCCATAAAAAGAACAACTGGACTTCCCTGGTGGTGCAGTGGTTGGGAGTCCACCTGCCGATGCAGGGGATGCGGGTTTGTGCCCCGGTCTGGGAGGATCCCACGTGCCATGGAGCAGCTGTGCCTGTGAGCCATGACCACTGAGCCTGCATGTCTGGAGGCTGTGCTCCACAGCAGGAGAGGCCGCAGCGGTGAGAGGCCCGCGTACTGCAAAAAAAAGAACAACTGTGTTCTTTCTCAAGGTTGCTTTCAATTTGGGGGAATTTTGTGGTTCCATACAAATTTTAGGATTGCTTGCTCTGCTTCTATGAAAAGTGTTATTAGAATTTTAATTGCAGACTCTGTAAAATGTGTTAGGTAGTGTGCACATATTAACAATATTCCTTTTTCTAAGCATGGAACATCTTGACTTTTATTTGAGTCTTTTTCAACGTCTTTATTCAATGTCATATAGTTTTCAGTTTAATTCTTAAGTATTTTATTCTTTCTGATGCAATTGTAAATGGGATTCATTTCTTAATTTTTCTTTCTGATAGTTTACAACAAATTTATAAAAATACAGCTGATTTCTGTATACTAATTTTTTATTCTGCAACCTTACTGAATTTATGTATTAGTTCTAACAGCTTTTTGATAGATTTTATTGTTTTCTATATATAATATTATGTTATCTGTAAATAGAGACAGTTTTTCTTCTTGCTTTCCAATTTGGATACCTCTTAAATCTTTAACTTGCCTAATAGCTTTGGCCAAGACTTCCAGTACTATGTTGAATAAAAGTAGTGAGAGTAGGCATCTTTGCCTTGTTTCTGATCTTAGAGGAAAAGTTTTCAGTTTTTCATCATTGAGTATGATATTACCTGTGAGCTTGTCATATATGACCTTTATTTTGTTGAAGTATGTTATCCCTAGTTAGAGAGTTTTTTTATTATTATTATGAAAAGATGTTGAATTTTGTCAGATGCTTTGTCTGCCTCTATTGAGATAAACATAGGATTCTGATCCTTCATTTTATTAATGTGGTGTGTCATATTTATTGATTTGTGCATGTTGAACTACTCTTGCATCCCAGGAATAAATCCCACTTAATCATGGTGTGTAACTCTTTCAATATCTTGTTGAATTTGGTTTGCTAATATTTTGTTGAGGATTTTTGCATCTATGATTACCAGGAATATTGGCTTGCTCTTTTCTTATAGTGTCCTTATCTGGCTTTGGCATCAGAGTAATGCTGGCTTTGTAAAGAGTTTGGAAGTGCTCTCCATTCTTCCGTTTTTTGGAAGAGTTTGAGAAGGATTGGTATTAATTATTTTTTAAATGTTTGCTAGAATTCACCAGTGAAACAATCTGATCCTGGGCTTTCCTTTGTTGGGAAGTTTTTTAATATTGACTCAATCTCCTTAGTTGTAAATGATCTGCTCAGATTTTTCTATTTTTTCATGATTTACTCTTGGTAGATTACATGTTTCTAAAACTTTATTCATTTTTTTTAGGTTATCTAATTTTTGGCATATAAGTGTTCATAGTAGTTTCTTATAATCCTTACTATTTCTATGTTATATTAGTTGTAATGTTACCTCTTTCATTTCTGACTTTATTTATTTGAGTCTTCTCTCTTTTACTTAGTCTAGCTGAACGTTTTCACAATAGAAATAATTAACAAACAAATCAATAATAAATAACCTGACTAAAAAGTGCACAAAGGACCTGAATAGATATTATTACAAAGACATATAAATTGCCAATAGGAATATGAAAAAGTGCTCAACACCACTAATCATAATAAAAATGCAAATCAAAATTACAGTAGTCTGCAAACAGTGATAGTTTTACTTCTTCTTTGCAATCCCTATCAAATTACCAATGGCATTTTTCACAGAATTAGAATAAAAATTTTTACAATTTGTATGGAACCACAAAAGACCCCCAATAGCCAAAGCAATACCAAGAAAGAAAAGCAGAGCTGGAGGAATCAGGCTCCATGTCTTCAGACTATACTACAAAGCTACAATAATCAAGACAGTATGATACTGACACAAAAACAGAAATATAAATCAATGGAAAAGGATAGAAAGCCCAGAGATAAACCCACACACCTATGGTCACCTAATATATGACAAAGGAGGCGAGAATATACAATGGAGAAAAGACAGTCTCTTCAATAAGTGGTGCTGGGAAAACTGGACAGCTACATGTAAACGAATGAAATTAGAACACTCCCTAACACCATACACAAAAATAAACTCAAAATGGATTAAAGACCTAAATGTAAGGCTGGACACTATAAAACCCTTAGAGGAAAACATAGGCAGAACACTCTTTGATATAAATTGTAGCAAGATCTTTTATTCCACCTCCTACAGTAATGAAAATAAAAACAAAAGTAAAAAAAATGGGACCTAATTAAATTTAAAAGCTTTTGCACAGCAAAGGAAACCATAAACAAGACGAAAAGACAGCTCTCAGAATGGGAGAAAATATTTGCAAATGAGGCAACTGACAAAGGATTAATCTCCAAAATATACAAGCAGCTCAAGCAGCTCAATATCAAAAAGACAAACAAACCAATCCAAAAATGGGCAGAAGACCTAAATAGACATTTCTCCAAAGAAGACATACAGATAGCCAACAAACACATGAAAAGATGCTCAACTTCAATAATTGTTAGAGAAATGCAAATCGAAACCACAATGAGGTATAACTTCACACCAGTCAGAATGGCCATCATCAAAAAATCTACAAACTATAAATGCTGGAGAGAGTGTGGAGAAAAGGGAACCTTCTTGCACTATTGGTGGGAATATAAATTGATACAGCCACTATGGAGAACAGTATGGAGGTTCCTTAAAAATCTAAAAATAGAACTGCCATATGATCCAGCAATCCCACTCCTGGACATATACCCAGAGAAAACCATAATTCAAAAAGACACATGCACCCCAATGTTCATTGCAGCACTATTTACATTAGCCAGGACATGGAAGCAACCCAAATGTCCCTCAACAGAGGAATGGATAAAGAAGATGTGGTGCATATATACAATAGAATATTACTCAGCCATAAAAAGGAATGAAATTGGGTCTTTCGCAGAGACGTGGATGGACCTAGAGACTGTCATACAGAGTGATGTAAGTCAGAAAGAGAAAAACAAATATTGTATGTTATCATATATGTGGAATTGAGAAAAAATGGTATAGATGATCTTATTTGCAAAGCAGAAATAGAGACACAGACGTAGGGAACAAATGTATGGATACCAAGGGGGAAGGGGGAGTGGGATGAATTGGTAGATTGGGATTGATTTATATACACTACTATGTATAGAATAGATAAATAATGCGAACCTACCATATAGCACAGGGAACTCTACTTAGTGCTCTGTGGTGACCTAAATGGGAAGGAAATCCAAAAAAGAAAAGGTATATATATACGTATAGCTGATTCACTTTGCCGTACAGCAGAAACTAACACAACATTGTAAAGCAACTATAATCCAATAAAAATTGATAAAAAATCATAGTAAGATATCACCTCTATTACCTGTTAGCATGGCTCTCATCAAAAAGACAGCAAATCAGTGTTGATGAGGACATGGAAAAGAGGGAAGACTTGTGCACTGGTGGTGGGAATGTAAATTGGTTCAGCCATTGTGGAAAACAGTATGGAGGTTGCTTAAGGAATTAAAAGTAGAACTGCCATATGATTTAGCAATTCCAGTTCTGGGTATATAGCCAAAGGAAATGAAATCACTGTCTCAAAAAGGTATTTGTATTCCCATGTCCCCATGTTCATAGCAGCATTATTTACAATAACCAAGATATGGAAACAACCTAAGGGTCTGTTGATTGATGAATAGATAAAAAATGTGAGGTTCTTTTGGAATGGAATATTATTCATTCTTAAAAAAGGAAGGAAATTCTGCAACTTCTGACAACATAGATGAACCTGAAGGGCATTTGCTAATAATAATAAGCCAGACAGAGAGAAACAAATACTTCATGGTGTCACTTATATGTGGAATCTAAAGAAAAAGTTGAATTCATAGAAACAGTAACAAAATGGCAGCTAGCAGCTGAGTGGTGGGGGAAATAGGAGGAGGGTGACAAAATGGTACAAATTCTCAGTTATAAGATGAATAAGTTCTGGGGATCTAAAGTACAGCATGGTGACTATAGTTGATAATAATGTATTGTGTAATTGGAATTTGCTAAGAGAATAGATATTAAGTGTTTTCATACATATACTCATGAAAGGTAAATATGTGAGGTGTTGGATGTGTTAATTAACTTAATGGTGAGAATCTATTTATAATGTATACATATTTGAAATTATCACAATGTATAGTTTAAATATGTTGCAATTTTATTTCTCAATTATACATCATTAAAGCTGTAAAAAAATAAAAATGGCACAATTGGTAAGAACTTTGAACACATTGGTATCTAACAATCCGTGGGTGGTATTTGTCTTACGGTAACACAAATCCTCCATTCTTCAAAGCTCTCCCTGAAGCCTACTAGGCACAAGAACTATCAGTGACTTCATTTTGTTAGATGGTGAGGAATGCACAGCTTGGCCAGCATAGAGTAGAAAAGGAACCACCCATGCAGAATGGTGGAACTATTTAAAAATGTACTAGGAAAATGAAAAGTACATATTCATGACGTTAGCAACCATTAGAAAGCAAACATCCTGGTAACAGATAAAAAATATTAGAGAGAAAATAATTATAGTCTGTGTATAATGGAATGGAAGTTTGAGCCTTTCTCCTCTAGATATTAAGGGCAAGTTGATCAGAACTCTCTCTTGATTTACATTGATTAGACAGCTATCCTGAATTCTTATTATGCACATTGGTAGGCTGAGTTGCAGAGGGAAGACACTTAGCCAAAACAGAAGCCTCTTTGAGACTACCAAGTGTCTGCATTTCAAATAATGACATTCTTGAATTTTGCAAATTATGAAGGTTTCGCTCACCTCCCTCAAAAATGTCAAGTTTTTGTTATATAGCAAATAAAAAGGCAGAAACTATATGAATGGAATGTGTGTGACTATTAGAAAATAAAATGGGATGTGTGTGACTATTAGAATTAAGAATTAGAGTTAGAATTAAGAATTAGAATTCTTAATTTATAGCTACCTCTTGAAAATCGAAACTTCAGTTATTAACTTGGAATATTACCAAGTCTCATTTCTCTTTATTTTTGCCCTAGTACTATGCCATTTTCTCCAAGCAATAAATTAGGTGAAGACAAAAGCTTATTCTGCTAATAAAAGATGGTTAGTGAGAATGTTAAAATGAGTGCCTGAGGGCACTTTTTATAGAGGATGGAAAATTTAACCAAGAGGTAGTGACTTCAATGCTTGACCTTTATACATATGCCCTTTGGCATTTTGACTCTGTGCCTTAACCTCGTCTTCCATAAAATTAAAATACTAAGACACATCCAGCTTTCCTTGTCACAGTAAAGCTCTCCTAAGATGTTTTGTGACAAAGATTTTTTGCTTTAAGTAAAATGTACATTACAACTGCAAATAACATAAAAAATCAGCTTTAAACTCTAATTTTTCAGTCCTCTGCAGGAATTTAATCCTTTACATTTCCTCCTGTCACTGAAAAGTAGATTGTGGGTAAAAATTTTTCAATGACTTAGCATCCCATCATTACCTCTTTCATGCAGTAACTATTCTCTTTCCAATAAAAGGAGCATGTCTGCTCTGTCTTAAAGAGATGCATCCTAACATTATAGATATCCAGAATTTTATATATTTTTAAAAATTTAAGGTAAAATGGCAAGTGACAACCTTATATAGCTCTTGATATCAAATGCTTGCTAAAAAAATAATAATAATTCCGTCATCAGTCCTATGCTTTTCACAGATCTTTCAGTACCGAAAAAAAAGAAGGAAGAAGAAGAAAAATATGTGTACCAAAAAGAAAAAAAAGGAAACGTGATAGGAAGCCAAATGGAATTCTGGGGGCATAAAAGAACTTTTTTCTGACCCTCCCAACTCTAAATGGAAATGAAGCTGCCTTTAGTCTACATAAGAAAGTTTCTTCCAAAGTCCAGAGAAGCACAGAGAAATAATGCTTTCCTCCTTGGCTTATCTTGGCAACCGGCTTCTACTGGGGAAAAGGGGGCCTTGCTCATTCTGCCACTAGTTAGCACTTTATTCCACTCAGAAAAATATGGGAGACACTCTCAACAAAAGCTCAGTATTTCGGAATTTCCAAATAAGCATATTTTCTGAATCAAAAAAAATGATGTTTTGGAAAGTCCAGGATCGATGGACTAAGCCACCTTTGTTTCTCTATTTTTAGAAAGTATTACATTGAAACTTCTGTAGAATCCCAGTCATGGAAATTTTGCTCATCTTTCTCAAATCACATTAATCTTGTGATCGATGTGGTATCTCTTCCACTGTCCACTAATTTTGATCTAAGACCACCCATAGCTTTTAATTATCTACTCAAGTTTACTTCTGAATTTCCCCTGTAGTCCATTTCCCTCATATTTTACAGTGCAGGCTGCTTTCTTTTTTTCTAATCTTGACATTCCAGTCATTGTGGGTTTGGGATTTTTGTTTTTTTTCAGATTCCTCTCTCATGTTCTGACCATTGCTTTTCAATCTCTTTTACTTTTTAAAATTTTCTTGAATCTTCACACTTTCTAGGACCCATCCTAGGGTTCCTCTTCTGTGTGTGTTCCAAGGTTTCCCATCATTTCAGTGACCACATGTAGGTTGATTCTGAACCTAAATCTTCAGTTGAATACCCTCTCCTAAGGCTCACGGATATATTTTCTACTGCTGATGGCAAAGCTGGCTCATGGGCATGTAATCTGTGCAGGAACATGGGCCCCTCGTGTGCAGAGGGCCCTATGTTTGTTTAACCCTCTATTGTCACTGTCTGGGAACTTATGGTAATTCTTAAACAAGGGCCCTGAAATTTTCATTTTCTCCTGGCCCCCATCAATAATGTAGCCAGTCCTATCTACTGTCAGCTCCTTGGACATTTTTCGCAGACACATCTATGTGTCCATAAATACTTATGATTTGGGTACCATCTTCCCTTCTTTTCAATATTCAAGTGATATCTTCAACATCTATCCAGCTAACATCTAGAGGTCATTATTGACTTCTTCCTTCACCAAGCAAAGAATTGGCCAAAATTTTGTATAAATTTATTGTCTTAGAAGTTTCTAAATCCAATTTCTTCCCTCTGTTTTCATGACAAATGCCTTAATTCAGGCCCTTGTCTTCTATTTCCTCGAAGATTGTGACATCATTATTATTGCCAAAGTGCTGAACCTAAAAGCCATATAGGATCACATCACTTCTTATCTTAAAAATAAACAATGGCTCCATATCGACATTGCCCACAAACATTAATATGGGCCACTCAGGGACTTCCCTGGTGGTGCAGTAGTTAAGAATCTGTCTGCCAATGCAGACACAGGTTTGATCCCTGAGATCCCTGTGCAGACACAGGGGACACAGTTTTGATCCCTGAGACGGAAATATCCTACATGCCATGGAGCAATTAAGCCTGTGTGCTACAATGACTGAGCCTGCGCTCTAGATCTTGTTGGTCACAACTACTGAGCCCATGTGCCACAACAAGAGAAGCCACTGCAATGAGAAGCCCGTGCACCACAACGAAGAGTAGCCCCCACTCACCACAACTAGAGAAAAGCTCATGCACAGCAACAAAGACCCAACGCAGCCAAAAATAAAAAAAAGTAAGCCTATAGAGACAGAAAGCAGATTAGTAGTTAACAGGGGCTGGGAGAAGGGGGAATGAATGGTCACTGTCTAATAGGTAAAGGATTTCTCTTTAGAGTGATGCAAATATTTTGGAATTTTCAGTATTGTTAATGCACTAAATGTTATTGAGTTGTAACTTTAAAATGGTTAACTTTGTGTTATACGAATTTCACCTTAAAGATATACTAATTGATTCAATTCTGTCTTTAGATTATTTGAATTTTCTACATAATGGCTAGGCCCTGGCTAGGAATACTCATTAATGTTAACTGGATTGATTATTACATGCTAATTTTAATTGATTTTTGAATGGCAAACCATCTTGCATACCTGAAATAATCCCACTTTACCATGATGTTCTGTCCATTTTATATGTGAATGGATTTCATTTGCTAATATTGGTTTAAAATTGGTTATTATATTGAGAGTTCTATTATAGTGTTCAACTATGATGATTGTGGATTTTTCTAGTTCTCCTTTTTGTTTTTTTCAACTTTTGCTTTACACATATATATACTGTTTTGTGTATATATGATAAATAAAGCTATGTTTACATATATTACACAAAGGTTGTAATTTTTGTACTATGAATGCACGTATCTTAAGTATAGAGTTGAATTAGTTTTGAAAAATACATAAACCCTTTATAAATTTGTTACTATGTCTGCAGTGCTGCTATGTTTTTTTGCTCTCAGATATTGCTTTAGCTGGTCCATATTTTGCTACTCAGGTGCAATAAATTTCATTTTTAAGAGGTCAATGCTCTGTCTATAAACACAGCAGTAGAGCTTATTATTTTTAACACTGGACAAAGGATTTCAAAGGAAGTACATATCCTTAGTGTGTTATAAACCTTGGTTCCCTGTGAACCCACTTTTGCTTGCTTTTCAGAATGTCATAAAAAGCCTGAAATAGCCCTGTGACAGGTTCAGCTTCTGGGTTGAGTGGTATAATTTATTATCTAGTTGTGGAAGCATTTCTCCCTTGGGTTAATAAAACATCTACCTAAACAGAGTACAGATGCATAGGGACTGGAAAAATCATTTTGAGAATAGGTCAATAGATGTAGTAGAGACATATTTTTCCCCTGGCCCTAAATTCCATTACTTCCTTCATGGAGCTATCTCTGTGCTAAATATAGGTTGCTAAACCAGAGCTACTGCAGTTTGGAAGACAGCATCTTCCAGAACACTGGGAACTGTTAGTATGTTTTTCAGTTGGCCCTACAGCTAGGTCTTCAACAAATAATTTCAATTTTCCAGAAGGCTAACAGATGATGATAATGGGAAAAAATAATCAAGTGCTAACTATATGTCAAGCACAGTTCTAAGAACATCATATGTTAATTTATTTAATCTCCACAATAACCCTATATATGGTATCATAATCATATTCTTTTGCAGATGAGGAAAGAAGGCAAAGAGAGGTGAGACAAGTTGTCCAGGGTATACACCTAATAAGAGTCAGGTTAGTTTGCAAGAATGAGTTAACAGTTAAGAGCTTTAAAGGCTGAGGAGTTAGACCCAAGTAATCTATCTCTAGAAAGCACTCTTAACCACTACATTTTTCTCTTTCTCTATTCTCTAATAATATCAATGACTTCCAAGGGCATTAGTTCATTGTCCTCCTTAAATGTGATGTGAAATCCTTTGTTCAAAACAATACTGTATAAGTAGCAAATGCTGGAGAGGGTGTGGAGAGAAGGGAACCCTCCTACACTGTTAGTGGGAATGTAAATGAGTGCAGCCACTATGGAGAAAGGTATGGATGTTCCTCAAAAAACTAAAAATAGAGTTGCCATATGATCCAGCAATCCCAGTCCTGGGTGTGTATCTGGAGTAAACTATAATTCAAAAAGATACATGCACCCCAATGTTCATAGCAGCACAATTTACAATAGTCAAGACATGGAAACAACCTAAATGACCATCAACAGATGAATGGATAGAGAAGATGTGGTACATATATACAATGGAATATTACTCAGCCATAAAAAAGAATGAAATAATGTCATTTGCAGCAACATGGATGGACCTAGAAATTATCATACTAAGTGAAGTAAGTCAGAACCAGATAGACGAACATCATACGATATCACTTATATGTAGAATCTAAAATATGACACAAATGAACTTATCTACAAAACAGAAATAGACCCACAAACATAGAAAACAAACCTATGGTTACCAAAGGGGAAATGGGGGAGGTAATTTAGGAGTTTGGGATTAACATATACACACTAGTATATATAAAACAGATAAGCAACAAGGACCTGCTGTATAGCACAGGGAAATATACTCAATATTTTTAATAACCTATAAGGGAAGAGAATCTGAAAAAATAGATCTATATCTATGAATCACTTTGCTGTAGACCTGAAACTAACACAATACTGTAAATCAACTATGCTTCACTAAAAAAAGAAAAAAATGTTAATATCAAAAAAAAAAACCCCACATATTTTTGTGCCAGTACTTTATTGTCTTTATTACTGTAGCTTTGTATTATAGTCTGAAGTCAGGGAGGCTGATTCCTCCAATCCATTTTTCTTCCTCAAGATTGCTTTGGCTATTCTGTGATCTTTTGTGTTTCCATACAAATTGTAAAATTTTTTGTTCTAGTTCTGTGAAAAATGTCATTGATAATTTGATAGGAATTGCATTGAATCTGTAGTTTGCTTTGGGTAGTACAGTCATTTTCACAATATTGAATCTTCCAATCCAAGAACATGGTATATCTCTCCATCTGTTTGTGTTGTTTTTGATTTCTCTCATCAGTGTCTTATTGTTTTCTGTACACAGGTATTTTACCTCCTTAGGTAGATTTATTCCTAGGTATTTTATTCTCTTACACAACACTGTAAAGCAACTATACTTTAATAAAAGAGAGAGAGAGAGAGAGAGAGAGAAGTGAGTAAACGTAGAAACAAAGGAAAACAGTACAACAAGACTAAAAAGTAATAGTTTAGTCATTAAGCAAAGTCAAGGACCTTTAGTTCCTCTTCATGGGCTATAGATAATGTTCTGAGCCCTATCCTTTGAGCTGTCATATAGAGACTAAAACCCCCACCAGGTGGAAGAAGTTAACTACATGATGCCCAGACTGTAACCTTGACATAAGCTGCCACAATCCTAAGAACTGGCCTCAAAGAAATATGAACAAAGCAACACTGGAACTGAAGATTAACCATACTTAAGACAATCAAGATGATGGTGGTCAGACCACTTCATGACCAGTTTCAAGATGACGGTCAGAGCTGACTGTGCTGTTTCTGCATGTAGCCTCCTCCCTCAGTCTATAAAAGCTCTTGCTCACTGATTGGTGGGTGGGAGTGGGGAGTCAGCCTTTGGACAGGAGTCCCCCCCCCCCCATCTGATTGCCAGCATCTGGAATAAAGCAAGCTTTCATCTTCACCAAAAAAAGAAAAAGAAAAAAAAAATTAAAGGACGTAATATATTAATACATTCTAGAATAATGATACTTGGATATCATAATACTTGGAGCTTAACTCTAATATTTGAAACATTAGATCTACACTTTGTGCACCTAAGATGTTTATTTAAATGAAGATTCTGCCCCCATCCTGGAACATCCTATCAGAAATGTTCTCAAATGGAGTCTGGGAATGGGTGCTTAGAATAAGCACCTTGAGAGAAAAGTATCTACAGAGGGACCCCAACTTACCACGGTTCAACTTAGGATGTTTTGAGTTTACAATGGTGTGAAAGCATTATACATTCAGTAGAAACTGTACTTACAGGTTTGAAGTTTGATTTTTTCCTGGGCTAGCCATATGTGGTCTGATAATATCTCCTGATGCTTGGGGGGGTGAGCAGCAGCCACAGCTCCCAGTCAGCCCCACGGTCATCAGGGCAAACAATCAATACATTTATAACCATTCTGTACCCATACACTGCTCTGTTTTTCAGTACAGGATTCAATAAACTACATGAAATATTCAACAATTTATTATTAAATAGACTTTGTACTAGATGACTTGTCCCAATGTAAGTGTTCCCAGCACTTTTACGATAGGTGAAGCTACTCTCCGATGGTTGGTAGGCTATTTGTATTAAATGTGTTTTCAACTTAACGGTATTTTCAACTTAGGATGGATTCATCAGGAAATAACCCAATTGTAAATTGAGGAAGATCTGTACACTAAAAGTCAAGAACTATTGCTCTAATTGCATGCTGTATGGATACTTTTTCATCTTGAGCAAAATTTATGTTTCCTCTGTGAAATCTGGTCTTTATCATTACAAGCACCCCTGAGCCAAAGTCTATCATGCTTAGTAATAAGGGAATATCTTCAATGTCCCCTGGTCCCGTGGACACTTTCCAGTCCATTTCCCCACACCCGACCTTGGACTACATTTCCAGAACGGTTGACGAACACTTGACTTCAGAAACCAGGCCTCACCTTCTGCTTACAGCTAATCCTTATCCCCCCACAAATTTACCCAAAAACATTTTGTATGCTGCTTTTGATTTCCCTTTTTTTTTTCTGGTCATTTTGAACAAATACTCACTAGATTTAGCCCTTTCAACCCTATCATAGGCAGACTCTAAATTTCATGGTCCTGAGGTGTCTGCATGCCTAGCCTTAAACAGGAACTAGATATTAATTTTACGTGTCCTATGTCATTCTGAACTGACTACAACAGTGCAAACACTCAATGAATTCTAACAGAATATTATAGTTCATAATATTCATAGTGGCTGTAGAATATTAACAGAAAGGAAAATTTTTTTATGTTCCTATATTATGTCAAGCACTATGATAGGAAAAAAATATAGATGATGATGATGTTAAATTATCGATAATTCTACCCCTAATAAGGATCACTTCACTCTTCACATGTCTCATTATGGAACCCGTAAGTCTAAGACAATATTTTGTACTGGCTATTTTTTTTTTTTTTTTTTTTTGCGGTACGCGGGCCTCTCACTGTTGTGGCCTCTCCCGTTGCGGAGCACAGGCTCCGCATACGCAGGCTCAGCGGCCATGGCTCACGGGCCCAGCCGCTCCGCGGCATGTGGGATCTTCCTGGACCAGGGCATGAACCCGTGTCCCCTGCATCGGCAGGCGGACTCTCAACCACTGCACCACCAGGGAAGCCCTGGCTATTATTTTTAATGGCAAATCAAGAGTTATATTTAATTCTGAAAATTAAATAAATACAAGATAGTCTACCAAAGCTGTCCAAATTAATTTTAAATAGTTAACCACATAAAGCCTATGAATTACATTTCTTTCTTTACTCATTTAAAAGTACGGACCAAAAGAACAGGAAATGTTTTTATATTAATGAGGCATTGGGTGGAATAAGAAGGTCTGGTGTCCTGTTTGTATGTTTTACTCACAGGAAAAAAATACAAAGTGAGATTAAGTCAAGGTGTCATTGGGAGGAAGTCCTAAGTTACCCAGGGCATCACTTTTTCTTGAGGATCTGCTTTTCTTTCATTCTTAGTTTCATACTCTCTTTCTTTCTCTCTTAAGTAAAAATAATTTTCAGAAAAAAATGAATCTGGGAGACATATTTAAATCTTAGATGGCTGTCCCTTCTGATGGAAGTTTGCATGGTGTCCCTACGACCATTAAAAGCTGAGATCCCTTGGGAACTTATGGTGCCAAGGATAATACCAAGACCTTCCTTCAGGTACTAAAGTATCACATGTTCTTTCATTTATTTTATAGGAGAGAGTTTACACACAATAAAGTTTATACATTTTAAATGTACAGTTCAGCAGCTTTGGACAAATATATATAGTAGTGTAACCACCATCACACTCAAAACAGAATATTTAAAAATCCTTGGATCACAATATTATGCCTACTACTATCATGAGAACTGTAAAATAGAAGCCTTCAGCCTACATCAAAATAATAAATACACATTTTTTTCTTCAGTTGTGATATGTCACAGTCACTTTGCTTTGCGGTCCAATCTTCGGAACTAACTTCATTATCTTCCTTGTCCCAAGATACATAGTAGGTATGTTGTCAGGAGATGCAGGCAGACCAATGTGACCTTTGCTCTCCATTTGACCTTAAAGATGTCATATCTTCTTCTAGTGAATTCTTGGAGTCTAATGACACATGGGAAATACACATGAACACTAAAAGGTTTCCAGTAAGATCTGCAGTATGCTTTAAATGATGGACCAAGACTTGTATGGGGTCCTCTCCAGCACCCTGTATCCTCCTTACCTCCCATATTCAGAATAAATAAAAAGGACAACACTAAAATCGCACAAATTATTAATCAACTAGGAAAAACAGGAAAATAATTTTTTTATAAAAAAGTGTGCAATTTAAAACCTCCTGTATTTTTCATTTGTGAACAATAAATGAGTTAATATATGAGAAACATATTGAACACAAGTAAATTTGTTCAGTTCACAAACTGAGGTAAAGGAGAACCTGGAACAGGGTCCAATGCCCACCCCAAGCCTTGTATTCATCCTGCTACACTAAGCCACTTCTGCATATGTGTGAAAATCATGTTTCTAGGCTTCTTGAAAATGCGCACACATGTAATTAATCTATTTTGTGGACATGAAGCCCTTCTTGTGTCACAGGTGTTACTATCTCATTCTGTCAGGAGCTGCCATGGGCCTGACATTTTACTGTACTTGCAAACTAACAAGTCAGCCGGGGTCCTGGGTCAGAGTCAAAGGAGATATCATTATTTACAGAAATATCTGTAGCCACAATATTAACACCTTTGCTTAGTGTTTCCATGCCCCAATTCCCATAGGGTGACACAAAGAGGGCCAGGGCATCAAGTATTGTTACAGAAGAATCACCCCAGGTTTTGGAGACCCGAATAGTTTATAGTAGACAGCAAGAACATCTGCAAATAATGTTCCCTGGAGGAAAGCACTACATTTATTAGACTGGAGAGTAAGGAAAGCTTTCCTCTGCTTTGGAGAAAGATACAATTTCTACCTTTGGACACTGTTTGGATTATAAATATCCCTGAAGAGATAGTCTCTTAAAAAGACCTCAGGGCTTCTGTGCCCCAAAGACACGATGGACCCATGGAGAATTTTATCTCAGAAGGGCCTGCCGGAAGGCAAACCAGAAGCCACTTTCAACTACATAGTATTTGGGAAATTTAAAACAAGCTTATTTATAAATTTAAAACAAATGTAAAACACATATAAATATGTATGTATATATATTGATATATCTTATATGTATATATGGTCATGTATGTATGATATATATGCATCATATATATAGAAGGAATGATCTATATAATCTGTATATGATATAGACATATCATTCATATATATGTATAAAGGGAATGACTGGATTTAAAGATATTCTGTTGAATTTTCTGAGTCTTTCTTTTCTGAGTCTTCTCTGTGCATCTGTATTGTTAAATAACAATTGTATCAGTTATATGTAATTAAATTATTTTCAAAAGCCCACAATACTCAAATTAATAAAATTTTTCTTCTATGTGCTGTGAAAACAAAATTTATTTTAGTAAAATGTCACCAGTAAAGTGCCTACCAGTCTAAAAATACATTAAAATGAAAATGATCATATGAAGTGCCTGTTTTTGTTGACAAGATTGAATTTTGAAATAATGTAATGCATGTCCAATTAGCTCATGAGTATGAGCTAAATGAAGGGAAAACAATGTAATTGTTATCTTTCAGACCATGGAAATGAGTGATGTATGCACAAGTGTCATGTTTACTTACATATAATTGGATTGAATAGGAGATCATCTTATGGACAGGACTGTTGACCCTCAAGAACTGAAGTATTTGTGTGTACTCACTCAGGAAAATGCTAGGAATAAACTTTCTCCTTGTCTCCCACTGCTATTTTTTAAATAGAGCAACAGAAGTGAAAATTTCATGCTGATAATTATCTTGTTTATTTCGGTTCTATTAAGAAAATCAAGCACTGGAATATCTAATATCTAAACAAATACTCAGTGGCAAACAATTTACATGCTTCTGACTTGAATCCTTACGAGTATTCACTGGGGTAGATATGTTTATTCCTATCTTACAGATGAGAGCACTGAGGTTTGGGTGTCATTTTAGGTAACATGGAATTAGCATCTCTGATTATCTAATGTCAGCACATGGCCTTTCTCCTCAATCAAATTGGCCTTATTCTTTTATACTTCTAATATGCATCTAAGTAATATAAAACTGAAAAATTTTAGGAACAAATATTAGTCCAGCTCAGTGGGGGGCTGGTAAAGAAGAATAGCAACAACACAGACAAACACTAACTCTGTCTCATATACACAAACCGAAATGCATGAAACCCAAAACAGGTAAGAATGGTAGGAAGGTGATTTACCACAAAAGGAATCGAAGCTCAGACCAGGTTGGTATATAAGTACTACCTATACCAGGGAGATTTAGACTGGATTTGATCCTGAAATATGAAATGTGAGTCTATTAGTTTTCTATTGCTACCCTAACAAATTACCACAAAGTTAGAGAGTTTAACAATATAGATGTATCATCTTATGGTTCTATAGGTCAGAAATCTGAGATAGTCTTACTGGGCTAAAATCAAGGTATTGGAGGGCTGTGTTCCTTACTGTAGGCTCTTGGTAACATTCCATTTCCTTGTCTTTTCCACTTTCTAGCGGCAGCTCTCATTCCTTAGCTCATGGACCCCTTCTTCTACCTTTAAAGTTAGCAATGGCAGATTGGGTCCTTCTCACATCACATACTCTGACCTACTCAGCTGCCTTTCTTTTTCACAGTGATTTAGATTGGGTCCATCCAGAAAATCCAGAAAAAACATTCTCCATCTCAACTTTAGTCACTTGTGCAAATTCCTGTTTGCCATGAAATGCATCATAGTCACAGTTTCCAGATACTAAAGCATGAATATCTTTGGGAGACATTATTTTGCCTGTCACAATGAATAAAGTCTAAACATGTAGAAGGAATACACCAATTAAAGACAGAGATTGCCAGAGTGAATGAACGTACAAGACCAAACTGTATGTTGTCTATAGAAACCCATTAAAAAAAAAAGACTCAGGTAGGTAAATGGGGCAAGAGAAAGCTATACTATGTTAACATATCAAAAGAAAACTGGAATAGTGCTATCAATTTCAGAGAAAGCAGACTTCAGAACAAGGAAAACTATCAAGGATGAAGAGTTGTCACTCCTCCAAGAACACATAACAAATTTACACATTTATGTACTTAATAGAGCATCAAAATACATGAGGCAAACACTGACAGAACTACAAGAAGAAATAGACAAGTCCACTATTATAGTCAGAGACTTCAGCATAGTCTATTAGTAGTATTTGGTAGTTCAAGCAGGAAGAAAATCACCAAGGATATAGTTGACTTAAACAGCACTCTCAATCCACTTGATCTAATTGATATTTATAGAATATCCCTTCAACAATAGCATAATACACATTCTTCTCAAGTTCACATGAAACATTCACCAAGACAGATGACATTCCAGACTATGAAATGCACCTTAACAGATTTGTACAAATAAATAAGGTATGTTATCAGACCACAATGGAATTAAACTAGAAACCAATGACAGGAAGACAGTTGGAAAATCCCCAATATTTGGTAATTAAACATACACTCCTAAATAAAGAGATCTCTAGAAAAATATTTTTTAAATATTTTGAACTAAAGGAAAAATCTAAATGCAGCTTATCAAAATAAGTTGGGATGCAGAAAAAGCAATGTTCAGATGGAAATTTATAGCAATAAATGTGTATGTTAAGAAAGAGGGAAGGACTTTTATAACAATATAAGCTTCCATCTAAGAAAATAAAGGAAGACCCATTTAAGCCTAAAGCAAGTAGAATACAAAAAATTATAGCAGAAGTGAATGATATTGGAAACAGGAAAATAATAGAGAGAATCAATGAATCCAAAGCTGGTTCTTTGAAAATACCAGTGAAACTGATAAACCTCTAGCTAGGCTGAGCAATGACCAAGTGTTTACAATTGTCCACAATTTACCTTCTACCCTGGCTTGGCCAGTTTCTAGGCAGGCTTCTCTCCTCCCCAAGGACCCCTGAACTTTGGCTTGTCTCCCAGTTTGAACAAGCAGTAAAACAGAGCACCTCTCCTTAAATTTATCCTGAGAACTGGCTGACCACAGTGAAAAACAGAAGCATATCCCGTCAGACCGTCTTAATTACGATGCTGTCTGTTCATTCTTACTCAGTTTCCCCTAAAAATTCCTGTTCATCCTACTCCCCCATCCCTAGAAAAGGATACTGTTTTCTGTTTGATTTTGATTGGCTTGTAGATTGTGCTTGGAATGTTCTCCCTATTGGAATAGTCTTTTCAATACAATTTCCCCTTAACTAAGTCTAATTGGTTGTCATTTGACATCAAGAAAACAGAGAGGAGATACCAATTTCCCTATCTGACATGGGTCATCACAACTGATCCCGTGTATGTTGAAACAATAATAAAAGACTAAAAAATAAAAGAATACTCAGAACTATGAACAACAAAGGCCCACAAATTTGATAATAGATGAAATGGACTGATTCCTTGGAAGATACAAAGTACCAAAACTCACACAAGGAAAACAGACAATCTGAATAGGCCTATATGTATTAAATAAATTGAATCAAGAATTTATAACCTTCTAAATAAGTAGAAAGAAAAAAGGAAGTTCTCAGGTAGGGGACAAACATAAATGAAGACCCTGAGATGGAAATTAGACTGGGAACAGGAAAGATGGCAAGTGCTGTCTGATTAGAGCCTAGGGGAGACAAAACGAAAGTCCCTATTTGCTAACAGATGCCAGTAAACTGTTTCCTCCCCGTTGAACTCTGGAATTATGAACGAGGGGTCTCTTAAGGGGGCACTTGACACTCGCCAGCATGAAGAGTTACCCAGTAGAACCAGCCTTGGTTGATTGCCAGCTTCTTGGCAGTCTGACAAGAGAAAGAGAGAAGGAAGCCGTTTGTTCACAAACTGTGACATCTGAGCTTCAACTGGATTCTGTGAATTGGGAAAGACACAAAGCAGTCAGCATTTACAAAGGAGAGTCCATTGAATGGCTTTGGCACTTTGATAGAGGATTCAAAACAAAGGAGCACTGTGAGGCTGACATGATTTAGAGCTGATTCTGAGACTTCAAACCGGGCGTGTGATAATGTGTCTAGAGCATATATGCAAGCATGTCTGTCTTTGCTTCACCTTACAAATTCGTTATAATCCCAAATTAGTGCCATGTCATTTCTCAATTTTTAAATTTTGTTTGTGTTGATCTTTCAGGTTGATGAGTGCTGTGACAAATTTTTCCTCACTAGAAAAGCAAAAGTCGATATTCTGCGTCACCTTAGAACTTAAAGCATGTGTGCATGTTGTGTATGTGTGTATATGTATGTGGGGGATGGAAGGGTGATGAAGATGTTATTTTTTTTTTTTTCCTAAAAAAGAGCTCTGTTTGCCAAGTGGCTTCTTAGATTCATGGATACGAGGACACAGAGAGATGAAAACATTTTCAGAGCAGGAATTTAGATCTGTTAGCATACCTCAACATGCTCAATTTTAAGAAATTCTAGGACTTTATGCGGTAGGCAGAATTCCAAGGACTGTCTACTTTTCCCCAAGATTTCCATTCCCTGGTGATTCAAACACACGAATCTAGGTATTACTGCGAAGGGACTTTGCACTTTTAATTTAAGATGCAAATCAGTTGACCTTAAATTTGGGAGATTATCCAGATGAGCCTGATCGAATTACATGCTCCTTTTAAAAGGCAGAAGAAGGCAGAAGGGGATGTCACAGCGATTTGAAGCACAAGAAGTCCTCAAGGTGCTATTGCTGGTTTACAGATGGAGAAGAGAGCTATGCAGGGGCCTCTAGGGGTAGAGACGGACCCTCTGCAGCCAGCAAGGAAATGGGAATCTCAGTTCTATAACCATAACGAAATGCATTCTGTCAACCACGTGCTTGAGTTTGGAAACGGATCCTTCCCCCAGTTCTCCAGGTAAGCTCTCAGCCTGGTTAACACATTGATTCAAGCTTCATGGTACCTGACCAGAGACGAGCTGAGCTCACCTGGACTTCTGACCTGCAGAAGCAGATCATAGGTATGGATTCAAGCTACTAAATTTATGGTAATTTGATATGCAGTGATAGAAAATGAATATAATTTCTTCCTCATTTTCATGCATAATTCTGGATAATCCGTATATATTCAAGTAACTATCTTATAGAAGACGTTCAATAGATAGAAGCTATAATTACTATTGCTACATTCTGAAGATAATCATACATTCTACTTTCTTATCTCTTTTAATTGATGGAACTCTATTGAGCTCTTTTTTATAGAAGTTTAGTTGATTTACAGTATTGTGTTAGTTTCAGGTGTACAGCAAAGTGATTCAGTTACACATATACCTATTCTTTTCCCATATAGGTTATTACAGAGTATTGAGTATAGTTCCCTGAGTCATACAGTAGGTCCTTGTTGTTCATCTATTTTTTTATATAGTAGTGTGTATATGTTAATCCCAAACTCCTAATTTATACCCTCCCCTTTCCCCTTTGGTAAACATAAGTTTGTTTTTCTATGTCTGTGGGTCTATTTCTGTTTTGTAAATAAGTTCATTTGTTTCCTTTTTAAAAAAGAAATATATTTCACATATAAGCAATATATGATATTTGTCTTTCTCTGACTGGCTTACTTCACTTAGTAGGGTAATCTATGGGTTTATCCATGTTGTTGCAAATGGCATTATAAGTTCTCCACTCCATAAAAGACATGACTTTCTTATAATTTAACAGAAAATTTTTGGGTCATGAGTCACTCAGCTCTTCTGAAAGATGTCCTCTCCTACTTTCTTACCAATCATAAATCCTCTTGGTCTGACCAATGTCTCTATTTGTAAGCCTTTTTTTTTCTTTTTCAAGAGTGCTAGGAATTTACATCTGTTAGAAACTGTCAAACTTTAAACATTTCTCCTGGACCCAGACTGCAAGGAAATGGGTACTGTATTTAGGCTGTTACAATAGGAACAATGCTCCATAGTGTTTCTCAGACATGATGAGTCAAAAGGACTTTACAGGGGAAAGAAACAAAGGGGCTATGTGCTACCTCCGAATTTGATGGGCTTTGGTGTGGCAGGCATTGTAAGCCTGGGAAACTTACATCCTTATCTAGGAACAGTTGACAAAGAGAAGTCATTTAAAGGAAGAGGGTCAGTGTAAGGTCAGAGAAAACTTTAGAGTTTGCCACAAAAGTAAAGTTACACCATTCCATTTAGGGGTTTTGTGAATTGCCAGAAAAAAAATCTATATTAAAGTTGAAAAGCCACCTCGAGTTTGTACAAAACAAAATTTCACTTCATATCATGGAGCCAAAGAGCCTCTTCCAGGAAATACTGCTATTCCAAATATCCCCTGACTTTGGTCACCTGTCATTTTCCTTCCCTGGTCCAGAACCCACTTAGGCTGGGTTTCTAAAAACTGCAAAGCTAGAGATTATTAGTCAAATGAGCATTCTATATTCCTAAATTCCTATGCACTGTCTTAGTGTGATAAGAATGGCTGGACCAGAAACCCAAGGCAGTCTCCTTAGCATCTGTCTCTGAAAGCCTAGAGCCAGTGTAAATGTCCCTCCTTACCCACTTTATCCAACCATGTCCCGATTCCTCTTATTTCTCCCAACCCAAAACTGTCCAGAAGTATATGGCATCCTCAGCCTAGCAATATCCAGAGGAAAAGAAAAAAAAGGACCCAATTTTCCTCCCCAACATCAAAATTTCACCCAAGTAGTGCTAGCTTCACATGGCCTAAATTTATGGATTCTTCTGGTCTTCAGGACAAGCTCCTGTAAGATAGTTGGCACAGAGTAGGAATGCAATACAATTTTGTTGGATGAATAGAAACTCATATTTAGTATTATTTTTTTCATGCCTATCTCGTGGAAACCAGCTTGAGCACAATAGGCACCCAGTGATGAGACTCAATCACATCTGGAAATGCTTGCAGGTCATGCCTCCCATTAGCTACAAACAGCATAAAGATCTTTGTTCAATGCCGTGTATTTGGTGCCTAGTTAATGTCTGTCTTGAAGTAGTGCTTGGTAAATTCCTTGTTCAATAAGAAACCTGACAGCTAGGCCTACCCAAAGTTTGTGTTTGTTAGGACTGGGCAGTCCCCATGTACCATGAATGGCAAGGTTGTTCCATGTAATGAACAAGCATGGAAGCTAGTGACCTATTATTACAAGAAAGGTGTGGTTTTAGGGTCCTGCTCATTGTGGGTCAGTCCTCATGTCTCCTCACTGCAGCCAGGATGACAGAGCAACACATCAATTCTGCTCACAAATCCTCACTCAGAACTGGTCATATGGACACATTCAACTACAAGAAGCCAGGAAGTTTAGTTGTAGCTAAAACTGACTGGACGAGCTAGGTCTCCATCACCTTATGCTTCACTTGCATGTCCTCCTTCCCATATATCTTTTTCTTTCTTTCATTAATGATTCCTTTGCACCCAATTGCTTAAAGTAACTCACTCATTAGTTAAAACTATATCAGGCACCTGGTATTTTTCTTCATTGAAACACTAACACTTTTCTTCTTTGTAAGCATTCTTCATTCCAGAAGAGAAGGTCATGGTACAATAAAACTGGAGAATGCAGAGCCCATCTCTAGACCTCATGACACCGGCCTTGACAGCTTTGAAATGTTCCAGGATAAAGGAAGAATGCAGACCCCACACCTGCCCTGACTCTTATCAGGAATCCTATTTTGAGCTAACCCTATAAGTTTTACTCGCTGAACCCTGTCAAGGAGGACACAATCTTGAGGGCACTACCCTGCTATGGCCTACTTTGCCTGGCAAAGAAATAAAGCTACTCTTTTCTTCTTACCCAAAACTCTGTCTCCATGATTTTGATTAGGTGCCAATGTACAGAGACCAAAATTTCGGCAGCAGTACCACGTGCGGGACGTATTTGGTGACCATCATTCATGACGATCATACCTTTACCAGGAGCATGAAATCAGGCACAATTCACTTGATGTAGGAATGAACTCTGAGTACAGGATGGACGAATCTGACCACAGCATATTTTCTGACTCTCATGTTGATATCTCACCTCTATCCCTGCCGGGCTCACATCTAGACCTACACCTATGATGATAACAGCAGGGAATGGAAATAAAATTTAATGATCTCTTTATGAAAAGCAAAACATATATCTGCCCTTGCTGGTAGCATCCTTCCCCACTGAAGAAGTATGCAGTTATGGTCTGGTGACTTAGTCATTCCCAGTGGCAAGGAATGCCTCTGTCAAATTAATCCTGCTAACAAAATCCAGCAAGTCTACTGGACCAACCCAGTTCAGGGCCAGTTTCTTTTCCTTTCAGAGCACACATACACAGAGTAATGCCTAGTAAGACATTTCCAGCTGGAGATTTTATTCCAAATGTGCCATACCGGTGAACACTTGTGAACTGGTCACTGCAGTGTGACTTTGCACCATTAGAAAGTTGGAACATATCAACCATCAGTTTTCATTCAGCCAGTATTTATGCATCTCTGTGAGAGAACCATACATCATTGGAATATGTAGCAATTTGATTAAATTTAGTGGGAAAAAAATGATCCTGTTTGCTATCCACTGATGCTGTGATTATAGGGACTATATATAAAAGCCAGAAAATAATTTTCAAACGAAGAGGCCAGAAATGATGTCCTCTAAAAGCTATTCACATGCTGCTTTGTTCCTCAAAGGAGGGAAAAGTGATATCTGGGGACATCTGGAAAGATTTTCTGCAGAAGTCAATTTAAGAGATTTTTGGAGGGTGGGAGGGAAGATCAGACCCTCTGCAGGAATCATTGAAATAAGATGTCATTCTGTGAAATAATGCCATTTGCAGCAACATGGATGGACCTAGAGATTATCATACTACGTGAAGTAAGTTAGGTAAAGACAAATATCATATGATATCACTTATATGTGGAATCTAAAATATGACACAAATGAATTTATCTATGAAACAGAAACAGACTCACAGACATAGATAACAGACTTGTGGTTGCCAAGGAGGAGGGGCCTGGCGGAGGTATGGACTGAGAGTATGGATTAGCAGGTACAAACTATTACATATAGAATGGATAAACAACAAGGTCATACTCTATAACACAGGGAACTATATTTAATATCCTGTGATAAACCATAATGGAAAAGAATATGAAAAAGAATATATGTATATATATATATATGTATGATCGAATCATTTTGCTGTACAGTAGAAATTAACACAACATTGTAAATCAACTATACTTCAATAAAATTTTTTAATTAAAAAAATAAAAAAGATGTCATACTGTTCAGGATATTGGTGGGGTGGGTTTCTATCTACTAAGTTTGAAGAAATGGGTAATCTATGTGGAATCCATGGCAACTCCATCAACCCAATATTACATTAATCAGAAGTCTGGAGCCTCCCCCCAAACTACTTTACCCCACTTGTTTGCTTCTAGTTTAACTTATCTAATTTACACTTACAACCAACTTCACACACAAATCCTTACTTGGCATCTCCTTTGTATGATACTCTGCTTTGGGTATGATAGAGATACATTAGCTATGGTTCTCATGCTAAGTCATTTATTTTCTTTGATCCTCTTCATATTTATTCACTTACTTGATTTCCATGTCTCCCCTGTGAGTCTCATATTAGTGGAAATATATTTTTTATCATCTGACAAATGAGGATCTAGCAATGTCCCTGAACAATGGCTACAGGTAGACCGGGAATTGGATAGCTAGATTGCTTCTTAACTGGCATTGTAATCTTAGGCAAGTTATTTCACTTCTCTCAGGCTCAGTTTGTTTCATCTCTAAAAAACATGTATATCATAAGCTTGTAGGGAACATTTACTGAAATAATGTACGTCAAGCACTTAGCACAGTTCCTGGCACATATAAAACTTTAATAAATGGGAGATCAACAGCACTGCCCTGACCCACGTGAAATATTTCTGAGGAATAGATTTTACTTTGCACTTCATCGCATTTGAGAGTCCTTGCCATCATCTGATCTTTTAATCACATTGGTATAAATAGCTGATGTAAAGGAAGATGAACTATCTTAAACATAAGCTCTTTGTGAACTGATTACTTGTCCTCCAGGTTGGTCTGAGGACGTGGTTGGAGACATCACGGTTCAGCAGAAGCTGGATTCTCCTACAATGGGTTCAGCACACATATAGATTTTGACAGGCCTTATTATAGGCGTGCTGACTAATAGACTAATAGTCTGTTAGCAGGAGGAATTATGGTCGGTATCAGGGTTAATAGAGAATCAAGGATGTTCTTAGCCTGGGCTCCCTTTTGTCACTTTGTCACACTAAAGCATAGAACAGTCTACAATAACTTCAAATACAATGAAGATCCAAACACCAAATTATTTGAACTGTCATCAAAACAAAAGCCTGAAGTCCATTTTGTTTCCTTAATCACATTTCCAATCCACAAAAGCATGTGCTGATCAATCCTTTCTGAAGTCACCATCATTATCAAACATCCATCACATGCCTACTATTGTGTAGCAAATGAAATAGAAAACTAACAAATGCTGAGTCCCTGTGGTGTGTGTAAACCCCAGGGCAAGGTATTTTCACATGCTTTATATCAACTGATCTTCAAGGCTCCCTTTCAAGGTGATTTTCATTGGTTCCATTTTAGAGATGAAAAAAATTAAGCCTTTGAAAAGGAAGAGATTACTCTTGTAATCATATAAGAGTACAAAGACATGATTCTGGCCCTGGAAGAAATTCTTGCCTGGAGACTTTAATAAATATTACAGGAGTCTTTAAAAAGGATCAGCGCATAGGAAGAATAGGTCAATGTCAAGAAAGCCAGCTCTCAAGGTTTGCTGTCAACCATCACAGAAAAATTGGTACTGTCCTACCCATCTTTACTACATCAATATACACCCCAACAAACTATTCTTGGAACAAGCTTACTTGGACCAGGAGGGAAGGACAGCCAATCTCTATCATTTTTAGGCAGTGATGCTCTGCTCTCTCAGAGCTTCCTCTCCTTTGTTTTCCTTGTTCACGAAGTGGTATTTACTTGCTAGACTGCAATTCTAACATTCTTTTAAAACCTCCTGCTGAAAAGTGTAAAATCCATCCCTCTCGCCCCATTACTTACAAAATGAAGTGCAAGCTACCTGCCTAGCCTTCAACCTCAACTGCTTCCCATCACTCCTTGACCCCACCATTCAGTATGGCAACACAAATGCCACTCATCCCATGCCTGTTCTGGAATCTAGACTCTTCATGCTGTCTCTCTGCTTGGGAGATCCTTTGTCATATAGCCATGGCTTCTGCAAGCCCCTTACCAAACACTTGGATCTAACATCACCTGTCCCGGCAAGTTCTCTGAAACAAGCTTGCAGTGTTAAATGCTCCTATTTTGTGCCTGTAAAGTACTCTAGGATTATCTTTATCCCAGAAATGCTGACATCAATTTACAGTGGTCTATTGATGTGTCTCTCTCCCTTCCTATATTCTGAATTCCTTGACAAGAGAAATTATACTTATTTATTATGGTACCAAATACTACTAGCTATGTTTTAGCTCATAGTTTGTGAAATGATTTAGAGTTTTACATAAATGAATAGGATTTATTTTAATTGTTATGTTTTCCTTACATTTATTTGGAAAAATATCTTTCACCCATGTCCTATTATATTGTTTATTTTATTATTTAGTAGTGATGGGAAATTTCCCTCTTAATAAATGCATTAAATTAATTTGAAAAAAAAGAAAAAAGGAGGGAAACATGTTAAGTAAAAATTAGTGCCAATGTCAAAAATCGTGAGAATGGTACAGTAATGACCAAAATGTGGGAGGCCCTGGCTTACCTTGGCTTTCTAAGGCAGAACGCTTGGTAAAGTCAATGAGAGCTGCATTTTAGAGCAAAGAGCACTTTGGAAGTCGATAACATCCTGTGTTAAGAGATCGGCTTTGCTCTGAAACAGCCTGCTTCAAGGAAAGAGGTAGGGCAGGTATATGGAGGATTACAACCAAAGAAATTTTAAATTGGATTTGAGCCCTGGTCCTTCTGCTGGAAGAGAAGGGGCGTGGTCACCTGGTTAAGTGAGTAATGAATTTGTGCATCACTGAGCTTGCACCCGTTTTACATGCTCTGTGGCCTAGATTCCACATGAACTGCATGGGCTACAATGCAACTGTTCCCCTCCTCTCAAATCGGACAAGGATATCATATCCAGGGACTTGTAAAATCTCAGAACAAAATTTGGCTAATATTCTTCAGTTTCTCCTGAAGAAAATCTAAGGTATGGCAGTCATTCAAAGACACAAAAGCCTTTGGGAGAAAAACTGAAGTCCAACCTAAGTTATATCCTTTGCCTTATGGGCGCTGAGGCCTATATCTATTACGACCATCAAACCAGAGATCAGGGAACAACCCCAGGCATTCTGGAGCAATGTCATGGGGGCAGGTTCAAATATAACCAACAGCAACCTCCCCCTGCAGGGCCCCAGGAGAGGGCACACAACAGACCGCTAAAGAGGAAATTGTGAGACAGGAAGTAATGGGCACACAGGACCACGAGTGAGCAGGACAGGACAATTTGTTCTTGCAAAAGGGCCAGATGTGGTTCGCAAACCCCAGAATTCTGCTGTCAGCACTTTGAGAACTTCAGGTGCTGTTGACTTTTATTTACAGCTGTGAAAAGCATTCCAAAAATTACCCCTTGCTTCTAGGGAACTCTTTCCAGCCCCTTCAAGTCCACATTCTGGAGGTTTCCTCACCAGCCCACAAAATCCAGATGGGATCTACACATGAAGCATTCATCACCAGCTTCTTTGCTCTGGTGTAGGAGCTACATCTACTCTTCAGAATTATTAATGTCACAGAAATTGATGTAATTCAATCACCTGTGTCATAGTTATCCTATGTTTTCTTTATGGCCAATTCTAAAGAACTCCCAAGCTTTTTAATACATTCCATTCTTCAAGCCTGTTATAAAAGTGGCAATTAAGGGAAGACCCCATCCCATAATCAGTCCTAGGTTCATTGCTTCAAATAGTCCCCAGACAGATTCCTGAGAGGCAGTCCTTCCCTGATGCCAGATGTCACCTTTTTGTCCTCCTCCCACCAACAAACTCCCTGCTGAGTGTTTTCAATGGTTCAGCAGCCAGCTCTCCACTACAGGTCTCTTTGTAATTCAACCAAAAAGCCCCAGATGACCTTGATCCGACCACACCCTGGAGAAAAGGAACATCCTGGTTCATTGGACTCTGCTCTTGCCTTTAGGATAAAATTCCTTAGCAAAGGATTTATGCTACGATTCTTACTACCTTTTCAGTGTCATTTGGTACTGTCCTCGGACTATAGACTTATTTCCCAAATTTTTTAGGTAAAATTCTCTGAAACATCTGACCATCCTTATCTTTCTTCTCTCATGTAGAATTTCCTATTTCCCCTCCACCTCCTTCCACATTCACCTGGATAAAATACACGTGTTCTTGGAGGTTCTGTTCTAAACTTAATCTCTGAGAAGGCCACTGCAATTACCCAGTTTGAGACAAAGTTGGCCATAAAATTGACAATTTATGATAGTACATTGTCATTATCTGTGGATGTCTCTTTCTTTTCCATTAACGAGTGAACAGTTTGAAGGAAGCAGTGATGTAATCACGACAGGTAGGGATTTGCAGTGCCTGACAGGTGGTAGATTCTCAGTAAATGACAGATCAATGGAAAGACACGTCCTAAACATTCATAACTGGTGACGGTGACCCAGAGATTTCTTCTAGATGTGGTTCGAATGTACTTAAGCTGCCAGCCTAGATTTGTGAAAATAGTACCTGGGTGTCAAATAAGCTGTAGGGGGTCAGTTATTTATTATAGAATATCTGTCTCAATCACTCATTCTTATTTTCTCCCAGCTAAAATTCATGCTCTGATTTTCTGATTCTAGGATAAATATACTAATATATTCCTAAGCACATTGAAAATAAACCTTAATGAAAGGTAAACATCCAGAAACATCCCTTGATTGATCCCTGGCTGGCAGACCAGCCCAGAGGAGCAAATTGACCAGGCACAGAAGCCATAGGGTCATTACATTGTTTCCCTTCCATGAAAGTTATGCAAATAAAATTTCAATTTGCCTTTTCCTCCTTAAAATCTGTATAACTGAATCACTTTGCTGTATACCTGAAACTAACGTAACATTGTAAACCAACTAGAAATGGTTGGTTTCAATAAAAAATGGTTCTTTTTCTCCCTTTGTAATTGGAGGTAGGTTATACAAGTCCTTCCTATTCTTTCCAGAGGGGCTGAAGTCATCTTTCCTTCTTACTTTTGCAAGTGATTCTATTCTAGCCAATACTTGCACATAATCCATGGGGCCCTTCTTTTTTATGACTTTTCAGTCTGACAGAAGAGATTCTAATTATGCCCCTGTGAGGCTTCTGTGTTGGCTGTGTTGTCAGCTGCCCAGGTTACCAGCTTTTGTGGAGCCCCCAGCTTTGGTGCCCAGGGCTGCTTACCAATGGCAAGATTCTTCCCCACGCCATAAGATACAGCCGTCCACAGCGGCCTGACAATTCAAACAGGCCCGTGTCTTGGTATACTATTTTTATTCTGTCAGTTTCAAACAGCTTTAAAATATCAAATTTGCCAGGCATGCAATGCAGTTCAAATGAATCACTGTTCAGAGGGAGACATTTTAATGAGGTTAACACTAAAATGCCCAAAGTGATCTTTGTGTGTGTGTGTGTGTGTGTGTGTGTTTTGTTTTGCGGTACACGGGCCTCTCATTGTTCCATTGTATAGATAGGCCACACTTTGCTTATCTGTTCCTCAGTTGATGAATGTTTAGGTTGTTTCCACAAGAATACCATTTTTTTTTTTTTGCGGTCCGCGGGCCTCTCACTGCTGTGGCCTCTCTCGTTGCGGAGCACAGGCTCCAGACGCGCAGGCTCAGCGGCCATGGCTCACGGGCCCAGCCGCTCCGCGGCATGCGGGATCTTCTCGGACTGGGGCACGAACCCGTGTCCCCTGCATTGGCAGGCGGACTCTCAACCACTGCACCACTAGGGAAGCCCCAAAAGTGATCTTTGAAGTTACAGCCTAGACCAGCCTGATGGTTTAATTCTGTCTTGGCAAATCAATACCTTTGCATGAAGTTTCTAAAAGTCATCAGGACATAATGTGTATATTTATGCTAACTCGTTCACTCTGTCAGTAACTATCATGCTTGGCTGTGATTGAGTGCCTATAATAAATAACCAGATGCCTTCAGTTCTGACAATATTGCAAAATGGCACATATCTTCATTTAAAAAAAATTCTATATTTTTAAATTCACTGCTGTAACATTAGCCCTGGGAACAGAATCTGGAATGCATGTTACACCCTAAACAAATATTAGTTGAATTAATTATTCAATTTAACAGATAAGAAAACCAAAGTTTACTCTCTCATTGCTAATTTCATTTCCATCAGGAACGCTGCAGCTTGTTCGCCAGATCTCAACAGCTGTCAATACACACATGCAAACAAGCAAGCAGATGCATGCATATATGATCATGTTACAATCTGACCAGCAAAAAGGGTCAGGTTTGTGTTCCCAAAACTTGCTCTAAAATCAAAATTCTTCATCCTCTATTTTTTTCTTAATTTTGTGAAATTTGAAAGCTACAGACAAGCACCTAGAAAAACACCCTTTATGTCTCACTCTCACAAAATGTGGGCAACACACTCTCTGTTTTATACAATTAATTTTTCTGAACTAAAATGCACACATTTATGTTGATCCCTGATGAATTTCAAGTGTTTGCTTGTTCCCATATTTCTAGCCTGGCATGATATTTTGAATATTCCATCCAAAAGGTAAACCATTGATCTGCCTCTGTAATACATGTGAATTTGATCAGCATGCATGAATAGCCTTCACTCCAGTTGTGTTTTAGATTATAGAACAACACAGAGCCCTGCGGCATACCACCAGATCACTCTTTCCCATTAGAAAGTGAAATCCTCCTCGAGTGTAGCTGGTTTAATATCTTTAACCCCATGTATTTGCATTATCAACCAGCCGGTGTTTCTCCATTATGTCCCCAAGAATATTTAGACCTATCATTGGAAAACTGAGACAATTGTTAAACTTTAAGCAGAATTTTGTGCAACACCTTCTTATGTATTCCTTCATTTTTATGCTCCCCCTCACCAAATTATAGGCCTGGGTTGGTGCTATGTATTCTGTGTACAGAAGCGGTGTGTCTTCAGAAAATTTTCTTGATATCTGGACAAGCCTCAGTTTCATCATCCGTTAAAGGAGTGTAGTGATACTTGTCAATATAAAGAAAAATCACCGGTGTTAAGAGCCTAGAAAAGAGCCCAGATCTCATTAACACTCAATCCATATCAATCTCATTTTCTCGCCCTTTCCTTTGCTCCCATCAACTCCGTGTTTCTATAAGCTGTAAATACATACCACTTTTGTTGGCAGGACCATCTGTTGATCCAGTCATCGTAATGATAAGTATTCAGAGTTAAAACAAACTAAAAGAGACATTGCTTTTGCCAAACCAACTCATTCTATGTTTCCTAGTTGTTTTGTTTTATACATTTACATAGAATAAAATTAACTCTTCATGGTAGACACCTCTATAGGTTTTTTTTTTTTGCGGTACGCGGGCCTCTCACTGTTGTGGCCTCTCCCACTGCGGAGCACAGGCTCCGGACGTGCAGGCTCAGCGGCCATGGCTCATGGGTCCAGCTGCTCCGCTGCATGTGGGATCTTCCCGGACTGGGGCACAAACCCATGTCCCCTGCATCGGCAGGCGGACTCTCAACCACTGTGCCACCAGGGAAGCCCTATAGGTTTTTTAAATTATAAATTTATTTATTTTATTTTATTATTTATTTTTGCTGCATTGGGTCTTCGTTGCTGCCTGCAGGCTTTCTCTAGTTGCTGTGAGCGGGGGCTACTGTTAGTTGTGGTGCGCGGGCTTCTCATTATGGTGGCTTCTCTTGTTGCAGAGCACAGGCTCTAGGAGTGCGGGCTTCAGTAGTTGTGGCACATAGGCTCAGTAGTTATGGCTTGGGGGTTTTAGAGCGCAGGCTCGGTAGTTGTGGCGCAAAGGGCTTAGTTGCTCTGTGGCATGTGGGATCTTCCCAGACCAGGGCTCGAACCCATGTCCCCTGCATTGGCAGGCGGATTCTTAACCACTGTGCTACCAGGGAAGCCTCAGCTCTACAGGTTGTGATAAATGCATAGAATCACTTATCCACCACCCCATGCACGATACAGATGTGTTCCTCACCCCAAATACTTTCCTCATGCTGCCCCTTTGGTCAGATGCTCTCCAGCCTTAAATTCTGACAACCACTGGTCTGTCTTCTGTTCCCATAATTTCATCTTTTCCAGAATGTCATATAAAAGTTGTATGGATATCAGTTTTCATTTATCTTTGGTGAATACTTAGATGGGGGTTGCTGGGTCTTATGGTCACTGTATGTTTGACTTTACACAAAACCACCAAATTGTTTACCAAAGTGGTGCCCTCGTTTTGCAGTCTCCCCAGCAATGTAGGAGGACCCCAGTTGTCCTTCATCCTCTTCAACACTGTGTAATATCAGGTCGATGTTATGTGTGTTGTGTAAAGTCTAGTGCAATCTCATTGTGGTTTTAATTTGCATTTGATGAATAACGTTGAACATCTTTTCATGTGTTCATCAGGCATATATATTCTTTGGCAGAGTGTCTATTGAAATTTGTGCCTGTTTTCTAATTGAATTTGTTTCTATTGCTGAGTTCTTAGAAGTTCTTTATATATTCTGCATATAAGTGCATTGTCAATTATGATTTGCAAATATTTTTTCCAGTCTGTAGCTTGTCTTTTTTATGCTCTGAATACAGTTGTTTAGATAGCAAAAGATTTAAAATTTGGAAATGTCCTATTTATTATTTTTAAAAGTTCGATGGATCATCCTTCAGAGTTTTATAGAGGAATTCCCTGCTTAATCCAAATCACAGATATTTTATCATTTCTTTTTCCAGAAGTTTCATAGTTTGACAGTTTATCTGTATATGTATGATCCATTTTGAGTTATTTTATATAAGACATGAGGAATAGGCTGAAGTTCTTTTTTTCCCAAATAGATGCCTAATTTCTCCACTACTATTGTTGAAAAGACCCTTGTGTTTTCTTTGAATTGTTTGTGCACCTTTGCCAAAAATATAGACTATATTAATGTGGACATATATTTCTGAACTCTATTCTGTTCCATTGATCTTTGTGTCCATTCTTTCACTAATCCCATGCCATCTTGATTATTACATCTTTATAATAAGATTTTAAACAAGGTAGTATGAGTCCTGCAACTTTGTAACTTTTCAATGTAAATTGTACCTTGCCACATAAATTTTAAAATCAGATTTTTTTATAGCTACAAAAAAGCCTGACAAGATTTTGATTAAAATTGCATTAAATCTACAGATTTCCCCAGCTATACTGACCCATGACATTTTTTATGGAGCTGTACCCTCCCTGATCCTGGTCATTCATGCATGATCAAATCCCTCTTTTCTGTTTCCACGGCCACCAGCAATAAGACCCCTCCCTCCACTCCTGCCCCTCCCTGTCTTCCATTTGCATTTTCCAGTATTAGTTATAATTAGAATAGAGTGAGCAAAGGATTCACCTGGCTCCATACATAGCTCAGGACAGAAAGACCATAAAGAACACAAAAGTAAAGTGACATGAAACTTAGTAACTAGCTCATTACCGATCCAGGCAAAATACTCCCTAATATGGCAGCTTAAGTCTACATAAAACCTAAATGACCCAAGCACATGTTCAATAGTGATTTCCTCAAGTTACAAAATCCAGCAAGTAGTCCTGCTTAAGACTCAGCTTAATGCATCCGGTGATGGATGCTGCTGTCTGAGGTATCAGACCACCACTCCCGACAGCTGTAGCTTTGACAGGTAGATTTGCCAGTGCTTGGAAGTAGCACCAGCTCTTTTCTATGGGGCCACAGTTACTTGATGACCATCTATGATGAGATAAAACATATAAATGCAGTAGGAATATGTCCTGGCCCAGCATTAAAGTGGAACAAACCCTTTAGAGGGGAATGATGCAAAAAACTACCTCAAATATGATAAATCATAAGATGCAAACCAAGACAATTATAACAGAAGAAGAATGTCTGTTATTTTAACCCAGGCCCCTTAGGTCCCTTTGGTAACAGAGCCCTGGTGAAGTGCACAGAAGTCTGTTTTCTTCTCACTGCTCCTTACTCACCCTAGAAAGAAGCCTCTTCACACTTTTTTTAACTTTTTATTTTATACTTACTTTTATACTTCAATAAGTATAGTTGATTAAAGATGTTGTGTTAGTTTCAGGTGTACAGCAAAGTGATTCAGATCTACATATACATGTATCTATTCTTTTTCAAATTCTTTTCGCATTTAGGTTGCTACATAATACCGAGCAGAATTCCCTGTGTTGTACAGGAGGTCCTTGTCGCAGTGATTGTCTTTAATGTTGCACGAAACAAGGAAGAGATGATGGAAAAATGGAGGGATTTACCCCTGAGAGCTGCAGTATGAGCTGTGAGGTGGAGGGAGGCAAAGGGGAAGGCTAGGCCGGCACGTGAGGTTGCCAAGAGACCTCAGTGAACCGAATAACCAGGTGACTTTCCAACATCTGTCCTGTGTCTTCAAATCAAACTTGCAGATCCAGAATTAAACACAGAAAAAAACAAAAGAAAACATAGATTTTATGAGTAGACCCAGATAAATGAAACTATTTCTAATAGACTACACATGTTCTATTTATAATGGTGGAGAAGTTGCTTTTCCAACCAAGATATTTTGTGTGTATGCCCTTTCTGCAGGGCATTCTCTTTCTGTAGCAATTTTCTCATCAGCATTTTAGTCATGAGACATTTGCTCGTTGTGCCTGAAATCTAAGCAGAAAAAGGTAGTCTTGAAAGATATGTGAACAAGGCTGTGATTTTTTTTAATAGATCTTTATTGTAGTATAATTGCTTCACAATACCATGTTAGTTTCCATCACACAACAAAGCGAATCAGCCATATGCATACACATGTCCCCACATCCCCTCCCTCTTGAGCCTCCCTCCCATCCTCCCTATCCCACCCCTCTAGGTCATCGCAGAGCACCAAGCTAATCTCCCTGTGATATGCTGTTGCTTCCCACCAGTCAACTATCATCCTGATACCAAAACCAGAAAAAGATATCACCAAAAAAGAAAATTATAGACCAATAACTCTGATGAAAATAGATGCAAAAATCCTGAACAAAATACTAGCAAACAGAATCCAACAGCACATTAAAAGGATCATACACCATGATCAAATGGGGTTTATCCCAGGGACGCGAGGATTCTTCAATATATGCAAATTAATCAATGTGATGCACCACATTAACAAATTAAGGAATAAAGACCATACAATCATCTCAATATAGATTCAGAAAAAGGCTGTGATTATTGACTTAGTAAATCATCTTGTTTTCATTGTTTCTCTGTCCTGCCTGGTGCTGGACACACATGATCAAAGATTGCTTATTAAAGTTCTTTATTACATTTACATTACATTTTTATTTTTTACTGAAGTATAGTTTATTTACAATGTTGTGTTAATTTCTGCTGTATAGCACAGTGATTCAGCTGTATATACGTATTATTTTTCATATTCTTTTCCATGATGGTTTATCACAGGAAATTGAATAAAATTCCCTGTGTTCTACAGTAGGACCTTGATGTTTATCCATTCTCTATATAATAGTTTGCATCTGCTAATCCCAAACTCCTGATCCATCCCTCCTCCACCACCCCTCCCCACTGGCAACCACATGTCCGTCATCTATACATTTACATTTTATTGATAACCCTTCCTCTATCTGGTGACTTATATTTGCCTTTAGATTACATTAAAAACATAGGATTATCTAACTTTCAGGCACTTCCTTACAGGCCTTAGGCAGTAGCATCTCCTGGCATACTGCCCAGAGTTACCAGCCTTATGATTATTTCCCAAATAATCATTCATTTGTGGCTCCTGGATATCTTGATTGCCCAAGAGAATCCAACCTAATACTTCAGGCAATGGTCAAGAACATGCACATTATGATACATTAAGTCATTTGTTTATTCATTTAATCTATATTTAATGAGTATTATGTATCAGAAACTGGGTGATGCAAGAATGAATAAATAATGGGCCTAACTTAAAGATGATCGCCTATCAGCTCTCAAATCTTAAGGATCTGAATTCCTCTTGGCTATAGTTTCCTCTAAATATGACTAGCTTAATCACTGTTCTTGTATTCATTCACAGCAGGAGTTTAGAAGCTAAATTCCTAACATCATCTTTGGTACAATTTCCTTCAACTCTTAATATATTCATCATAGATAGGAATCAAATTTCTTTCCTGAGGATTTGGTCTTTAGATTTTAGGCATTCTCTTTGAGGATAGATTACACTTTTTCTATTTATTTCTTCTGTATAGATCACCTTGTAGCTAATCATGCAACCTCAAATGGAATTCTGTAGCTAGGAAGTCTACTAAATTACTTTGAAGAAATATATTGCCAAGGGAGAGTATTTGGAAACAAGGTTAAAAGGATAAGTTGGGGCCTGGCCTTGGAGAAGACTCACTGACAAGCTATTGACCCCAAATTTATTTAATAGGCAATATGGAGCTAATCAAAGTTTTTTTTTTTTTTAGAAAACTGATAATCAAAATGAAGTGTATAGCAAGATTAATCTGATGAAAGTATGTAGTTTTGATTTTTATATAGGAGAGAATATAATTCAGGGAAATTGAAAGTTAAAAGACTATTCCAAAAGTAAAGGATTGTAATTATATTAGGATAATCTCCATCATCATGGAAATAAAAAAAAATAATGTAAAAATATCAAGACAAAAAGTATTTCCTGACTGAACAAATGATCAGTTAATTCAGTCAATGCGTTAACCATCCCTCCTTCATTTAATTTCCTGAAGGTGTTAAAGTTCACTCTTTGTGGAGGTCTAAGAACCTAAGAGTTCAGGCTGATTCTCTTTTTTTAAAATTTGTTTTTAATTTATTTTAATTTTTTTATTGAAGTATAGTTGATTTGTAATGCTGTGTTAGTTTCAGGTATACAGCAAAGTGATTCAGTTATACATGTACATGTATTCATTCTTTTTCAGATTCTTTTCCCTTATGGTTTGTTACAGGATATTGAATATAGTTCCCTGTGCTCTACAGTAGGTCCTTGTTGGTTATCTATTTTATATATAGTAGTGTGTATATCTGATCCTCAATAGTGAGTGACTGAGACAATGAGATCTCAGTGGATGTGAGATCACTAGCAAAATGATGATACTGAGGCACAGGAAACGAATGAGTAATCTTCTGTATACGATGGCACTATAGAACTCAGATAATTAAACTTGAAATGCAAAGTTTATTTCTACCTCAGCAGGCTGCCAGGACAAATATACAAGAACCAAAGAGAGTGAAGGAAATAATCTTTTAGATATTTTTTCACAAATAGACACACTCTAGATTTTTGACTGTGAGAAGAATAAAGATGAAAATTAAGAATACAGTGCAAAATGTAAATGATTAAAACAGTTAACATCCAGCTCTGGAATTAGCCCATTCTGACTAATCATATAAAGTCCATTTGCAATGAAGTCTAGGTAATGCCTAACTTCTCACACCACAGTTAATGTGAGTGTTTGAAATCGCAATTAACTGACTAATTTAATTTCTAACACTGCTATTACATTTTCTTTTTGCGTGGCCTGAGTTTAAATTATTAATACACTTGCAATTTGTTTCTTACACTTTTCTTTTTATGAACAAATGTGCTCTGGTTTTGGCAAGGGCTAATGAACTTAGGGCATTAGATGTTTTATGAGTTTATTTCATAATATTTTGAACTCTTGATAGCCCATGTCCCATTTTGCTAGGCACATGTTATCTTTCTCTTTAGATTTACAAGGACAATCAAAGTACATATTGAATCTTAATCGCCAATGTATAAAGGATCATTGGTTGTCCAGGAAGTCTTTTATTTCTTTTCTATCCTTGAAATTACTTTTTCTCCCCAAATACTATTTTCTAAAATGCTAATGTAGCCATGTGTGACATGATGGGATCTTAACACCTCAAGAACAGTGACTCAGCTCACTTTTCAGGGGCCCAGGGAAAGCATAGAAGACAGTGTTTCGTGCCTTTTCAGAGGATAGTGAGAGGAAGTTTGTAAGGCTGAAACTGGAAGGAGAAGGAATTAACAAGCCAGGGGCCAGGATCTATTTACTCCCCAGTGAGAAATGAAAAGAAAATAGACAAAACTAAAACCAGAACCCAGAAGAACCTCTCCCATTTGATGTCAGAATTTAGTGCAGAAAAGAAAGCCCTACACCTAGAGTCCAGCTGAAAATTCTTTAACATTGACAGAAGCGCTCTCCACCTGGCACTACACACCTATTTAAAAATTAAAGCAGTCCTTAAAATTGATATTTCCAAATAACTTTAGAGTTAGCAAAATGCAGACAAAATTGTTTTTTTCTATTTTTCTCAGTTTTGTTAAGACACAGACACACAAGCATGCACACAGCTTTTTGTGTTCTGTATTTTTCTAACTTTTCAATTCCCATAACTGAACACTTCTGTGCTCAATATACCAATCACACATGTTGAAAACTAAATACTTGAAGTATTTAATTAGACATATATGCAAGCACACACACACGTATAGACACACACACACAGATGCTAAGAAAGAAGTGGTTCTTTTGCTTGATTTTTAGGAATTGTCAAAAAGATCCCCTCTAGATGGTAATGAAGATTGAAATAGAAGCAGAAGTGGTTTATTTCAACTAATCTGTGAAACGTAAATTTTAAACTCCTTTACAGTGGACCTCCAGAGAAGAAAGGTGGTATAACTAATAAGTTGTCAATGGGAATTATAAAAAAAAATGACCTGTAGCAATCAAAATTATGAGGCAGCCTCTAATCCACCCCTCAGAAACCTTGTAAGTAAATGTCATGTTTGACAAAGTAGTTCATGTTGAGAAACGCCATCTGTGAGGACTATCAGAGACTAGGAGGACATGTCATGCTTGATAAAGTTGGTAATGCTGATGCCCATCAGAAGAGCAGGCTAATACTTCAAAAGCTCAGGGAAAAGAGAGTCGAGAAAAAAGATGAGTTTGAAGAAAACACCTGAGACCACTGCTAATGAAAACAGGCACATGAGAAGCATAGGAGACCAAGCATAGTACAAAAATGTTTCCTATCCAAGTAAGCTATTTGTATCTCTGTTATGAGACCATACCTCCTAATATTTAATATTTCCTCTCTGCTTCCATCTAACATCTTGATTTGCCCTTTGACACTCATTAAATATCGTTTCCATTGACATACTAATATACAACAGCCTTGGAGATTAGAAAAATAGGAAGCTAACAAGCTTCATTCCTCTGTTCTGGTCACACTGTTACCATTCAGTTCAATACATAGGTTTTGAGGGTGTCTTCTGTTTTCTCTGGGAGGCTCTGTGCTGGACAACTCAGACACTGCCTGTCCTTAGAGAGCTTGCAATCTAGCAGAGTTACACATGGAAAATGATCTCTCATGACAACCCAGTGCTGTCAATTCACACAATAAGCATATGCAATCAGCAGTGTCTGTGCAGGAGAGCATGGAGGTTGGAATGCTACCAAGACTTCGTGAAAGCTGTATTGTGAGGGATGAACGGTAGTTCATCAGGTAACAAGAACCTAGACAGGGCTACGAAACATTCATCAACTTCCATAAAGGTACTTTCATTTCTACATTTCCCTGAAACCCCAGACAAGTTCCACTAACAACCTTCGTCAATGCATTGTGCCCTTGTAGTCATTTGCAAAGCAAACATGTTAATATTCAGTTGTCTGCACTTAACTACAAATTCCATGTTGGTGGTGGCACTGTCTTATTCACCATTTTATCTACAGTAATTATGACAGATTCACTTAGTTCAAAATTGGTTCACTGACAAACTGTTCTGGAAGACCCTTGGTTATTTCACCCTGTACAGGTCTCCTGATACTCACTCTATAATCAATGTTCTTTTCTTTACTCACAAAAAAAAAAAAAAGTTGAAAAAGACAAACTATGTTTATTAAGAAAGTGGTACTCAGATGTATCGTTCCACTCTTTGGAAAATGAATTTCTTCATGAATCTTTATGAAATTCTTCAATACATGAAACATGCAATGCTTGCAGAGTTCCTGCAGAAAGGAAAACATAAACTTGCCTCAATATGCGTTTGCTCAGTATTTCCTGAAGCTACAAGGGTGAACAGGAACCCCGCCTCTCAATGTATCAATACCACAAATGATTTATGTAGTTTTGAGTAGAATTTAACAAAGCCAACTATTTCTGCCCAAAGATAGGTTATAAAATGGGTTGAGCTAACCTCTTCCCTTTGAAGCATTTTCTCCAGTTTGAAAGAAAAATCTTCTGCCTTGTTTCTCTCCACAACTGGGAGTTGAGAACTGCTCAGACTTTTGGGAAACACAGCAAAAGCCCTCACAAAGCAAAAGGCTAGAACATATCAGGAGAAGGCTGAATTTAGTGTAAGTATTTTTTGATTGCTCTTGAATATAATTTAGTAAAGGTCAAAGGGCAATAGCTATGCACCTAACCTCCTGCTGAAATCCCTCTGTCATAAAATTGCATTTCATTTCTTCTTTTAAAAGAATCCAAATGAAATTTGGCCAGGATTTTGGCCCAAACTTAAAACTTTGAGTAAGTACATAAGGATTAGTAAATAAAGAAAACATAATTAAAGGAATCAATACTATTTTCTGGATGCTTTCTATGTCCCAGACAATATGCTGGCCTTGAAAGGACAGCATTTATCCTCACCAAGCTCCATTCAGCAATGTGAGAAATTGTAAGTACCATACTGGGTTGAGAAGAGTGTGCTATGTCAAAAAATGGGTAGAGTGTTGATAATCTCTACAAAATGTACTGAAATACATGACAAATGCAATTGTAAAAACCCAGCAGTGGCACATATAGCTGTTTGAAAATAGTTTTCTGGAATTAGGAAGAAAGAAATAAAATCACAACCTCCCTATTGTGTGATCATGGATGACTTAAATACAACTAAAAGGTGAGCATCTACTGTAGTACAACGTAAGACCAATTTTACCTTTTCGAAGGCAAACATGCCAACACCAATGTTAGGCTTCATCTTTTAATAAGTTGTTTTTTCTAAGTAACTTGCTGATGTATATGTGTCTATTAGAAATAGGATGAAATTCACAATCGACTGGCCTCCGTGAGATAGGATTCTCATGCCCTTTTCTTCATTTTTTATTATGACTCCCCCTTTTTACTGCCTTGCTTTCTTCACTGCTTCTTTCCCACTTCTGAAGGAAAGCAGAGAGTGGTTAGATGGTTTTGATCTTAACCACTAGGACAGTGTTTGATGTTTGACTCAGGAAGTAACCAGAAGTGGGGAGATCTATTTTTGGTTCAGCATGGAATACACAAGGGACTTGTCCAGCTAAAGGGGTTTAAAGTGCCTCCTGCTCATCACATCTCACAGGGTTTATCAACCCACTGAAAGCCCAGCTCACAAAGAGAGCAAAAACATAGGCAGGTGATGGAGGAGAGAAGGAGGCAGAGAGTTGGTACCGTTGACCAAAGAAGAGGAAGTTGGCATCACACAGAGCACACGTGAGAAAAACAAGGACGTCACACAAAATCAGTTAAGGCTCATGTTCAGGCACTACACATGAGGAAAACTAAAACCTTTTACTTATAAATAGTGAAGTCTAAGAACAAAGAGATGGACATATAAAATGGCCAGAGCATGTAAGCAATGCATATTTAAAAGGTATGTTAATCTGTATTTATTCAATATGGGATTGTTGCACATTAAATGTTTTCTCCAGATCCAGTCTGGTGCTTCAGATACTTCTCTCCCTTCTAGTCATCAATGCCTTAATTTAAGCAGTGTCTGTTCTGTGGCTTATTTTTTCAGAAACCTATTAGATTTTAGGGATTATCTTATTTCTTTTTCTTCCTTACTCCTGAGATTTATACCAGGCTCCTGATCTCCAGTTTTCCTCTCCAGAGCACTGTGAGACTGCCAAAAGCCCCAGTAATCTCCTCAGTCACCTTAGTCTTTGCTTTCTCTGTAGGTTCTCTGTCTCTTGCCTTGGACTGCTTCAGAAACAGTTTAAAAGATTGTGCTCTTCAGTATAGAAATGTCTTCTGTTCCATATAAAGATAAAAGCTTGACTCCTCAAGTTCTGGCTCACATGATAGTTCCTCTATGCCTTCAAATAGTTTTTTTTGGTATTTTATCCCAATTTCATAATTTTTTTCAACAAGTAATTGTTTTTCCACAAGTTAACTTGTCTTAGCCAGAACATGTAGTCTGCATGCATATTTTTATGCCTAGCTGTACACTAATTTTACAAAAATAATTCACTGGAAATCATTTTTTGTTTTTGTTTCTAATTTTTCAATTGCCCACATTCCTACACTTGTTTCTAATAGTATCTTAGAAGATTTGGAGGTTCAGTTTGTAGATAGATGTGGGTGGTATCAATGTAGGGCTGTTTCTTTACGTGTTGCTTTCACAGGAAACAAAATGGTCATTCAAAAGATGGTATAGTTTTGGATACCTGAATTCAGAGTCTAAAATGTTCTAAATTTGCCATTTTTACCCCAGCTTAATACTTCAGCATATATGCTTGCATATCTGTATTTGTTACTTTTAGAATCACTTCTCCTATGATTGGCATCTCAGTATTTAAAGGTGGCACTTTAGATTTTAGATTTTTTGTTTTATGGAGGTGGAAAGGTGGAAGGATCCGAAGATTTAGAATACCATACTATTGTAGAAAAGTCTGAGATGTGCAGAGATGCCTGAATCTCAAGCTAATTCTCCAAGGTCCCCCAAACCCTGGAATACCAAAATGAGAGTTAAACGCCAGGATTCCCACATACCTCCTTCCTATCTTTTACTTCGTCTTTATGACAGTGAAGGAAGTAGAAGCAAGTACAGGTTTTGCATAAGTCTGAAATGGGATGGATAGAACATGTTTCAAATTCCTGCCACATGGTTTACTTCAATTGGTTAATGGCTTGAGAATATTGCCATGTCAAAACCTGGGTCTCGCTTTTACCAGAGGCCATTAGAAGAGGTGGAATCTGGAAAGATCTGGACAAAAGGACACTGGCCACCCTCCAAGACATAAATGATGATGAGTCTACATCTTGGGGTGGGAATTCCCAGGTCTTAGTAAAGGGGCCTACTGATCAGAACATCCACAGCGAGGTGGTGTTTTCACTAAGCTAGAAAGTTTTTCTTCACCTTTCTTGCATGAGACCCTTTGTTTGACCACAGATTTCTTCAAAATAAATTGAAGAATCAGATGTAAAATAAGTTTCCCATATGGATTGTGTTTTAAATGAACTCTCTTCCACTCCAACCACTAGCACAATAAATATACCAAACAAAAATAAAACTAGTTTTCTTTGTCTTTTCTTACTATCCCTTAACTGCAGCTTCCAGAACAATACTAAGTAATATTGGAATAATCACACTTCTTGACAGACTCCTAAATGTGATGGGAACTCCTTTGCTTTTATGCCTTCAATTATGAGATGAACTGTTGGTTCAAGACAGACATTCCTTATTATGTGAAGAGCATATTCTTATGACACCTGTTTTCAGCTTTTACCAGAAATAGTTGTTGCACTTTTTTAAGGGCCTGATTATTCTCTAAATTATGACATACATTTTTTTTTCCTTCTACTTAATGAACTAATTATAGAAACAGATTTCCTAATATGAAGTTAACCTGAAACTCTGTTTTGGCAAAGTAAATTATAAGTTTAACATACTATTGGATTATATGTATGAAAATTTATGTAAGATTATTACATCTATACATATGTGTGCTTATTTTGTGGTTTTTCTCTTTTGGAAAAATAATTAATATTGCAAAATTAAATAAAAAACTTTCCAAAATATTCTCTTTTCTAGAAACACGTTTGTAGCACTAGAATGTGTCAACACTAAAAATCTGAAAGAATTCACCATAGGATAATCAAGAATGGATTTTTTATTTTAACTTTTTAACATTTTAAAAACTTACAGTACATGCATCTTTATGTATTTAGGTTTTCTACTTCTTATGATAATTTTCTTTATTTATTTTGTAACTCAAATATATCTTAGATCCTGGTCTATGTAATAAAGTCTATGTAAGTCTCTGTAAGTTCAAATTCTGTTTCTATCATACATTTAGTTTTGACATCTGATGTATTAATTAACCCCTTTAAGCCTCAGTCCCTTTATCTTTAAAATGAATAGACATAACACAGTTATATCATATGGATGTTTGGGGATTAAATAATATAAGGAATGTAAAGCATTAAGCAATACCTGGTATCTGGTAAGCATTGACGAACTATTACCAAATTATTGTTACATAAATAGTTTATCTTGACCATCTTGATCAATAGAACCACTGCTCAAATAGGTAGGTAACCCTCAAACAAATAATCTATATCAACATCTGTTTCTCTGCCTTTGACATTCATTAAAAAAATATTTACCGAGGGCACACTATCCACAAGGTACTGCTCTAGGAACTGTGGATATGGAAGTGACAAAATAAACCAAAAAGAACAAAAAACAAAACATACACACATCCATTTTCATGAAGCTTTCATTCTATTAACCATTGCCCTGTTCCACCTACTTTCCTTTTATCCATTTTCAGCTGTTGCCACACTTCTTTCTAATACACGCATCCTGTACTTTTAAAAATAAGGATTATATTAATTTTCAGAAGCAAATCACATTTACCACTGGTTTTTCAGTGCATTCCCCGCCCCCCACCTTGAATGCCAGGCCAAGCTTGTATTCTTGAAAGTTTGAAGAAAAGACTTGAGGGAATTGATTTGAGATGTGATATGACCAAAGCTGTGGTTTAGGATTTTCTGTTTGACAGCAGTGAACATACAGAATGGGGCAGTTAAGGGAAATAAAGGCAGCCTGAGTCATGAATCAACATGATGGTATAAAAATGCAGGTGAGGAAAGAGAAGGGAAGACTTGTACATGCAGGCCAAGCAAGTATTGACAGAGTATTTATTTCATGATGGGGGAAAGGAAAAGGTAGAAGGGGAATTCATGGCTCCATGGATATTGATCTAAATAATTGAAAATATTAGAAGTGTTATTAATAGGAATCAGAGATATAAGAGAAATGACTACTTTCAGATGGTGATATTACTTTTTTTTTTGATATTACTTTTTATATATGACTTTTAAGTGTTAAAATATCTTCCACAGAAAAGAATGAACTGTCAATTTGTTGCTCATAGCTATATCGTCAATGCCTGAAATATGGTATGTGTGAACTGACTGAATGAAAGTTTTGAAATAACTTAAGAAAGCAAGTATAAATTGAAATGCTGTTTGCCTGCCAAAATTTATGTAATTATCATAAAAGAAACTTCACAAAATCTAAATTCAGTTAATAAGTTAATATTCCAAATATTTGTGATTTGATTTTGATTGTGAGTGATTTGAATATGTGAAAATAGGACACTCTATCAGAAAAGAAAATATTGACAAAGTATTTAAAAGAAAGGCTAGGGGGCTTCCCTGGTGGTGCAGTGGTTGAGAGTCCACCTGCCGATGCAGCGGACACGGGTTCGTGCCCCAGTCCAGGAAGATCCCACATGCGGCGGAGCGGCTGGGCCTGTGAGCCATGGCCGCTGAGCCTGAGCGTCCGGAGCCTGTGCTCCACAACAGGAGAGGCCACAACAGTGAGAGGCCCACGTACCACAAAAAAAAAAAAAAAAAGAAAGGCTAGGAAAACATTCAATATTTAAACCAAAATTAATATCTGTAATACACGAATGCTTCTATGAGTCACAAATTTAAATATAAAATAATACAGTAGGAAAAGAGCAAAATAATTTAATACACAATTCATGGAAGAAGAAACACAAATAACCAGTAAGTATATTAAAAAGATGATCAACATTACTAGTGATGCCATTTTTGTTTAATATAATAGAACAAGTAATATATTTATAATAGTGTTAGGGGAAATAGGAATTGTCAAAAATAATATTAGTGGTATTTATAGAATGTTACAATAAATTTTAGGAAAGCAATTTCTCATTATCTGTGTAATTTAAAGTGGCTAAACCATTAAATTCCAAAATTCCACTTCTAAAAATCTGTCCTTTGAAATATTGCAAGATAAGCGTACAAGACTATTGATTACAATGTTACTGTTCTTAATAGGAAATAAATCAGAAGAAACTTAAAATCCATCAATAATAAATAGTTAAAAATTGTAGTACTACAACCATATGATATAATGCAATGAAAATAATAAATAAAAAACAGGTGGCTCTTGACACATTGATATAAATCATCTCTAAGATCCATTACATCAATAATGCAAGTTGCTAAGTGCTATGGGTAATATGATCTCATTTATGTCAACATATAAATGTGTACATTCATGTGTGCTTCATCTGAATGTGTGTCTGTGCAGGTGTGTCAAAGCATTTGTGTGTGTACACCTGCAGAAAAATATCAAGAAAAATATTCAAGAACTGGAAACAGTGGCTACCTCAAGAAAAAAAGGAGCAAAAGCTTAGAAAGAGAGGGAACAAAGTACCCACTTTATGCTTATATTTCTGTATTTAAATACTCTTTGTAAAGACTATATACTACTGTTGGGGAAAAATGAGAGCCTTAAAAGAAAACAAATGAAATAGGTAGTCATTTGAAAAGAGATGACTGCAAAACATCTGAGATCAGGAAGCATTGTTTAGTAGAGAGGTAAGATTTTTGTTTCTGCTATTACCCTTACTGGTAAATACATCATAGCCTGTTATAATGAATGTATTTATACACACTAATGAACAGAATTTCATGTTCCAACAATCTCTGAATAATTTCTTATAATATATAATTCATCAAAATTATGGGAACTTTAGTTATCTATTTTCTGTCTTGTTGGGAATAATTTTCTATCTTGTTGGGAATAATTGTGGCTTCTTTAGGTATTTGGTTGTTGCTCTTAGAGGCCTCAGTGAGTTAAAAGTGAGAGTTAGATGGGCAGGCTAATCAAAACTAAAAATTAGAAGAAAAGTTTAGGCTTAGCCACTAACTTATATGGAGTGTAGCTTGCTTTACCTATACATTGTGAAGGGAAGACATTATATTGCATCCATTTTTTTAGAATTGCAGATTTAAAGAGTTTTAGAATCTCATCCAATTATAACCTTCTGTAATTTTGTATCTTTAAGTGCAATAGTTCCCTCAAAATGCAAGCCCAAACGTAGTTTCTCCAGACTCAACCGATCATTGTCTTAGTGTGAGTTCCTCCAGAAACAGACTCTGAAAAGGGATTTTAATTGTAGTAGTTTATTTGGGAAATAATCTCAGGAAATTCCATTAAAGAAGTGGAGCTTGAGACACAGAATAGAAGCAAGCCAAGAAGAGTTTGGTGTGTGATCAAGTCAGTCACTACTGTGGGCATTGGACCTGAGTCCACTGGGGGTGACTTGAGGAAGCTCTGGTGGTTATACATCAACACCCTTCTCCTCATTGGTCCAGGCCTGTGACTGTCATAATTAATGCTTTGGCACACCTGTCCTGTGCAAAGACCAAGCATGCTCCCACAGCCAGAGAAAATGCCCCAAGGAGCAGACTTGACAGCCTTCAGCATGTAGAGATGCTGTGCTCAGGGAAAAAGAGCAATGCACTGAAGCATCACCTATTTTTAACCACTTGCAAGTCCATCCTGTCAGGTCACTTATTTTTGAATGGTAGTCAGTCACAAGTACTTAACAAAAAATGTTCAGTGACAGGAGTTTCTGTGGGACCAGCTATAGTTCCCGATTGTGCATTTGCTTTCAAAGCTATACAGATCCCCTTGGCATCCACAGAGCATTGATTCCAGAACTCTCTGTGGATACCAAAATCCACGGATGCTCAAGTCCTTTACAGTTAACCCTCCATATCTGCGGGTTCTGCATCCGTGAATTCCACCAATCACTGGTTCAACCAACAGTTGATTGAACCAGGGAATACTGAGGCTGGGCTGTAAATGATTTTCAACCTGTTCACCCTCTGTCACTCATTCTATATTCCCATCACCCTGGACTACGGTTTCTGCTGGCAAGGTTGCCGGTGCAGTGGAGTGACTCAGAGTTTTTTTCCTGAATGCTTGATCCAAACTCTGTCTCTATCAAACTCTCTCTCTTCATGGTAAAAAGGGTCACTGCTGTTCCAGCATAATAACTCTTTCCTTTGCCCACTGGTCCCACAGCATGAAGAGCCCAAGTTGACCAGGCAACAGTCAGAGCATTAGGTATTCGAAGGAGAAGGATGTAACTCATTTAGCACCACCAGACAGCTTGCTGGTCTTTTGAAGAGTTAGAAGCATCCTGAAGGCTCAGCATCCCTCTCTGCTGCTAATAGGTAGCACTGGACCCATTCATTCTCTCTATTACGACCAACACAGCTTTCTTCCTAGTCCGTGATGAATCACTTTTCTTGCTTCTGTCCTCAGGGTGAGCAAAGACAGACGATGATTCACCTGCACTGTACAAGATATCTTATTCACCTTGTTGTTTTGTGACTTCTCTAGAATGATGATCTTTGCTGGGCATTGATATGTTTCAAAAATCCACACACTTTATGCCCATAGGATCAAAGAACTTTATACCTCTGTCTGGAATTCCAGTCTTGCTGCTTCCATGCTCCTTTCCACAAGCCAAGACATTTGCCATTGTCCTAGAATCTGTGTATATTCTTATCTAAGGCCAATTTTCTCTCCATACCAAGTTGATGACTTAGTGCCAGTGTCAGCAGACTATGGCCAATGGTCTAACCACCTATTTTTGTAAATGAAATTTCACTGGAAGACAGTTGAACCCATTTGTTTACATCTTGTCTGTAGCCGCTTCCATATTACAAGGCTACAGCTGAGTAGTTATGGAAGAGGCCAAATGGCCCACATACCAAAATATTTTTTATCCATCTCTTTAAGAAAACGTTTGCTGACCTTGGACCTAGTATATTGCTAAGATCTCTTTATGTGGAGAGAACATTCATGCCCTCACTACCATCTCTCAGGGCCAACCCTGATTGGAACAGTAATCTTCAGCAGTGTTTTTTTGGCTGAAATCATATATGTAGCCAATTCATCCATGAATCAGACATATAAGCCCACCTGTGTGAGGTGAGTGAGTGGTGTCAGTGCATCTGAGGTAGGTGACGTATGGTCTAAGCTACCTGCTTGTGCAGGTTACTTGTGCTTCCGTGTGAATCATGTTTTTTATATTCTGTATTTTACAATGTCTTGACATTTGGGGATTGACCTAAAGAGAGACTGCCCCTCGCAGGGCTAGCTAATTTCCAAAGATAATAACAACATGCCCACAAACACTCTTTTCTTATACAAACCAGCGAATCCTGAGTAACTCTACGTGTGCCAAGCCAATATGTCTCCTGCCCTAAATCCCTTAAAGTCAGATATGGACAACTAGAGACCACGCCTATAACCCCAAGCCTGCTGGAAGTAATCAAACTGGGCAATCCTAACTGATCACTCTGTCTTGCTTTGCCTTTCCCCCTGGACCCAAAATAAAGGTTATAGCCTAGGCTTTCCCCATGCTCCTGCCTCTGCCTCCCGATCAAAACCTGGTGCTTTCTCCCTGTGCTCCTGCATGATGTGACGTGACCCCTTCTCTTGAGAAATGCACCTAATAAATCCTCTTCCAGTGGCATTGGCCTCTCCAGATCATCTCTCAGTTACCTCATAGTTTAAAATCCCACAGGTCCACATGCAACACCATCTGGATCTGCTCAACTTTATTCCTGAAAGTTCAGACTCCAATTTACGGTGGATTTACTGCTACTCTGACCTAAACTTCTCAAGCTCTGACTAAATAAACTGAAGTCATATTCCCATGTTTAATGTGTGCTATATTCAGAACTAACAGGGGTCTAGCAAGGGCAGGGCCTTTCTTTCTAAGAGTTAAGGAGTGTGATGTACAAACTCTTATACATTAACTTGAACATAGTGTCTTGGCATTCAGTCCACTAGATACCTAAAATGTCTACTGATGTGACAACCCTTAAAATTTTGGAGGATTTATCTCCCAGGCTTGGGCACACATACATCTTACTAGGGTCCTTGCCACTTCTATCTCACCATGCCAATAAAAATAGTGGAGCAGGGCTTCCCTGTTGGCGCAGTGGTTGAGAGTCCACCTGCCGACGCAGGGGACACGGGTTCATGCCCTGGTCTGGGAGGATCCCACATGCCACAGAGCGGCTAGGCCTGTGAGCCATGGCCACTGAGCCTGTGTGTCCGGAGCCTATGCTCTGCAATGGGAGAGGCCACAACAGTGAGAGGCCCGCATACTGCAAAAGAAAAAAAAAGAAAGAAAAGAAAATTGAAACTGTGATTAAAAATCTTCCAACAAACAAAAGTCCAGGACCAGACGGCTTCACAGGTGAATTCTATCAAACATTTAGAGAAGAGATAAAACCCATAGTTCTCAAGCTCTTCCAAAAATTTGCAGAGGAAGGAACACTCCCAAACTCACTGAACTAGACCACCATCACCCTGATACCAAAATGAGACAAAGGCAGTACAAAAAAAGAAAATTACAGACCAATATCACTGATGAATATAGATGCAAAAGTCCTGAACAAAGTACTAGCAAACAGATTCCAACAATACATTAAAAGGATCATGCACCATAATCAAGTGGGATTTATCCCAGGGATGCAAGGATTCTTCAACATATGCAAATCAATCAATGTGGTACACCATATTAAAAAATTGAAGAATAAAAACCATATGATGATCTCAATAGATGCAGAAAAAGCTTTTGACAAAATTCAACACCTATTTATGGTAAAATAACTCTGAAAGTGGGCATAGAGAGAACCTACCCCAAGATAATAAAGGCCATATACGACAAACCCACAGGAAACATCATTCTCAATCGTGAAAAACTGAAAGCATTTCCTCTAAGATCAGGAACAAGACAAGTATGTCCACTCTCAACACTATTATTCAACATAGTTTTGGAAGTTCTGGCCATGGCAAACAGAGAAGAAAAGGAAATAAAATTTATACATTGGAAAAGAAGAAGTAAAACTGTCACCGCTTGCAGATGACATGATAATATACATAGAGAATCCTAAAGATGCCGCCAGAAAACTACTAGAGCTAATGAATGATTTTGATAATGTTGCAGGATACAGAATTAATGCACAGAAATCTCTTGCATTCCTATACACTAACAATGAAAGATCAGAAAGAGCAATTAAGGAAACAATCCCATTTACCATTGCAACCAAAAGTACAAAATACCTAGGAATAAACTTGCATAAGGAGGAAAAAGACATGTACTCAGAAAACTATAAGACACTGATGAAGGAAATCAAAGATGACACAAAGATGGAGAGATATACAATGTTCTTGGATTGGAAGAATCAACATTGTGAAAATGACTATACTACCCAGAGCAATCTACAGATCAATGCAATCCCGATCAAATTACCAATGACATTTTTACAGAACTATAACCAAAAATCTTAAAATTTGTATGGTGACACAAAAGTACCCAGATAGCCAAAGCAATCTTGAAGGAAAAAAATGGAGCTGGAGAAATCAGACTCCTTGACTTCAGACTATACTACAAAGCTACAGTAATCAAGGCAATCTGGTACTGGCATGAAAACAGAAATGTAGATCAATGGAACAGGATAAAAAGCCCAGAGATAAACCCACACACCTATGGTCAACTAATCTATGACAAAGGAGGCTAGAATATACAATGGAGAAAAGACAGTCTCTTCAATAAGTGCTGCTGGGAAAACTGGACAGCTACATGTAAAAGAATGAAATTAGAACACTCCTTAACACCACACACAAAAATAAATTCAAAATGGATTAAAGACCTAAATGTAAGACCTGACACTATAAAACTCTTAGAGGGAAACATAGGAAGAATACTCTTTGACATAAATCAGAGCAACTTCGTTTTTGACCCACCTCCTAGAGAAATGGAAATAAAACCAAAAATAAATAAATGGGACCTAATGAAACTTAAAAGCTTTTGCACAGCAAAGGAAACCATAAACAGGACAAAAAGACAACCCTCAGAATGGAGAAAATATTTGCAAATGAATCAATGGACAAAGAATTAATGTCCAAAATATATAAATAGCTCATTCAGCTTAATATTAAAAAAACAAACAACCCAATCAAAAAATGGGCAGAAGACCTAAATAGACACTTCTCCAAAGAAGATATATAGATTGCCAACAAACACATGAAAAGATGCTCAACTTCACTAATTATTAGAGAAATGCAAATAAAATCTACAATGAGGTATCACCTCATACCAGTTAAAATGGGCATCATCCAAAAATCTACAAACAAATGCTGGAGAGGGTGTGGAGAAAAGGGAACCCTCTTGCACTGTTAGTGGGAATGTAAACTGATACAGCCACTATGGAGAATAGTATGGAGGTTCCTTCTAAAACTAAAATTAGAATTACCATATGACACAGCAATCCCAGTGCTGGGCATATACCCTGAGAAAACCATAATTCAAAAAGAGTCAAGCACCCCAATGTTCATTGCAGCACTATTTACAGTAGCCAGGACATGGAAACAACCTAAATGTCCATCAACAGAGGAATGGATAAAGAAGATGTGATTCATTTATACAATAGGATATTATCAGCCATAAAAATGAACGGAATTGGGTCATTTGTAGAAACATGGATGGACCTAGAGACTGTCATACACTGTGAAGTAAGTCAGAAAGAGAAAAACAAATATCGTATATTAATGCATATATGTGAAACCTAGAAAAATGGGACAGGTGAACCTGTTTGCAAGGCAGAAATAGAGACACGGATGTAGAGAACAAACCTATGGACACCAAGGGGAGATAGTAGCATTGGGGGGACTTGTGGTGGGATGAACTGGGAGACTGGGATTGACATATATACAATAATATGTATAAAATTGATAAATAATAAGAACCTGCTGTATAAAAATATAAATAAAATTCAAAAAACAAAAAAGAGAGATAACCCAATGGGAAATCAATGTGATTATTAACTTGCAGGTAATTTGGGAATAATATACTGATAATTTTTCAATGTCTGTCATTCTGACTTTCACATGTCTTAAAACACAGAAATATTCTTGCAAATAAAATGTTATGCAGGAATTTAATAGATATGAAGCGTTCAAATCAAAGCTATCTTTTTTTTTTTGAAGCAGGGTGAGACACCCTGTGGATTTCTGCTTGCCCCTCTCTCTGCTTGTGGGAGTTCTCAAGACACCCTGGGCCTCCAATAAACACAGTTTGAGAAGTAAAGTAGCAGTTGAATAAAGTAGGTCTATAGAGAGGTAGGAAGGGAAGGTGGCTTCCCTAGTATCCACAGATGGAGAAGTGGAGCCTGTAATTTCTAGACTAAGTCAATGTTCTGAAGCAGGGTACTTTCAAGGTGGAACTACTTATTACTTATCTTTTTACTTGAGGAATATTATAGGTGACAATATTTCTCATTGTTCAGCCTGGCTGAATAAACATTACGTGACCTACAATCATTTTTATATAGATACTACATTTATAACGAGCACTGAAAAAAAGTATCCATAACAAGATAGATGAAAAAATACAAAATATTCCTGTATTTTGAAGGCCACTAAACTATAAATGAACCACCATTACAATTTTACCTTGGGGAAATGACTTTTATTTAGCTTTCTTGTTACTTTGATTTCCTGCCAGTGTAATAAAGAGTATCTGAAAAGACGGCGGTGTTTGATAGCATCCCAGCACAGAAAAATGGAAAACATATTTGCCTGCACACAGACAGATGGGTTAGGTGACTTGCCTCAATGCTAAAGAGAAATAAATTAATTGGTCTTACTGAAGTCTTTGGGTTTTTTTTTTCATATCAGAAATGCCAAATGAGTCTGACATATGTGTCAGTCTCTTTATTTTGTAGGAAATAGAACTTGGTTTTTTAATCCGCAGAAATAAGCATTGGTGTATTCAGTGATGTCAATAGAAATGGTTTTTATTTATTTTTAAAACATTCAGTGGAAAAGTAATCCACAATTCTCTTTCATTTGCCAGATCTTCTAATGTCTGTGTTTCTAAATTGGGAGTTTATATCTTCAAGAAAAGAAATAATTCAAAGGGAGTGTGTTTTAAAAACCACAGTGATCAGAGAGAACATGAGGTTTTTGCAATGTGCCTCCTCTATACCCGTTTGAGATATGTAAAGTTATGTGTAAACACAAGGCTCTAAAGTAGAGACCAGCAGACCATGTCCAAGGGACAAATCCAGCCCAGTACCTTCTTTTGTATGTTCCATGAGTCCAAAATAATTTTCATATGCTTTAATGATTGGAAAAGAATAAGAAGACTATCTGGTGGTATATGAAAATTACATAAAATTCAAATTTAAGTTTCCATAATTAAAGTGTTAGTTGGAACACAGCTAGGCTCATCTGTTGACATATTATCTATGGCAGCTTTCCTGCTATAATGGCAAAATCAAGTAGTTACTAAGGCTGTGATATTTACTACCTGGCCCTATCTGGGCCTTTGCAGAAAGTGTTTGTCAAACTATCTGAAAGTCTCAAATCTAGTAGGACCACAGGCTGCTTTGAGTTCCTTATTCTTTTATATTACCTTCTTTTTCACTCACCCATATATCCTATTGCTTTGATTTCTGCCTATACTATATAATATTTGTAATAAATTAAATTAAATTGATAAAGCATGGAACAAACAGGACCATCCAGATGTGTAAGTTTCTGTTCTTACATCATACCCTTTCGCTTCTTGTGTACTAGCACCAGGGAATTCAAAATACACTGTGCAACTAACTTTGGCTTGATCCTCTGGGTGTTTCTAGCTATCAATCTTGCTTCTTTTCTTTCCATCTTAAAAGAATTCAAGATCAAAGAAAATAATCAAACCTGTCAATTTCTTCATCCCTCCAGGCTATCATTGACTATATGTTATCTGATCCTTTCTTCCTGGGGAAACAGTTATGCCCTTTGTAATGTGATAAGCTACAATGAAGTACCCTCTCACTCCCATCAGAATGGCCATCATCAAAAAGTCTACAAATAACAAATGCTGGACAAGGTGTGGAGAAACGGGAACCCTCCTACACTGTTGGTGGGAATGAAAATTGGTGCAGACACTATGGAGAACAGTATGGAGGTTCCCCAAAAAACTGAAACTAAAAATAGAGTTGCCATATGATCCAGCATTCTCACTCCTGGGCATATAACCAGAGAAAATGATCATTTGAAAAGATACATGCACACTAATATTTATAGCAACACTATTTACAACAGCCAAGACATGGAAGCAACCTAAATGTCCATTGACAGATGAATAGATAAAGAAGATATGGTATATATGTACAATGGAATATTACTCAACCATAAAAAAGAATAAAATAATGCCATTTGCAGCAACATGGATGGACCTAGAGATTACCATACTAAGTAAGTAAACCAGATGGAGAATGACAATATCATATGATATTGCTTATATGTAGAATCTAAAAAAATTACAAATGACTTATTTCAAAACAGAAATAGACCCACAGGCATAGAAAACAAATTCATGGTTACCTAAGGGGGAAAGGTGTGGGGTGGGGATAAATTAGGAGTTTTTGATTAACATATACACACTACTATATATAAAATAGCTAACCAACAAGAACCTACTTGTAGCACAGGAAACCATACTCAATATTTTGTAATAACCTATAAGGGAAAAGACTCTGAGAAGAAAAGAATATATATATGTACATGTATAACTGAATGTGCTGTACATTTGAAACTAACATGACGTAAATCAATTAAACTTAAAAAATCTAAATAAAAAACAAAATATTCTTTGTAAAAAAATAATAAAACAAAACTTCAAAAACAAAAGAAAACAAAAAAAGACTCAGTCACAAACACACATGTCTTTAAGTCATTCTCTTTCCCCTAGGCACAAAGGTTCTCAGATTCCAGGGGCCCAAGACCTAGAATATAAAATAAAAGTGGTAGGGAAAAAAAACTGTGCTTCTGATAGGGAAAAAAGACTTGCATTTTTTTTTCTATTTTAAAACCTCCAGAGATCATAGTTCTAATCAAGATTTGGTGGGTTTTTTAAATTTGTTTTTATCTCCCCATGTCAAGCATCTCAGAATTGATATAAAATTGGACTAACCGATTTTCTTGAAAATATAAATGGATTTCCATTTTATATTGACATGGTGCATCTTTCAAAAATTGTTTACTATTTTTTGAGACTTCCCTGGCAGTCCAGTGGTTAAGACTCCATGCTTCCAACGCAGGGGGCATAGGTTTGATCCCTGGTGAGGGATCCCACATGCTGCAGCTGAAAAAAAAAATCTGTTTACTATTTTTTAACATACATTTTATTTTTAATATATAGATTTTCCAACTATGTTTTTTATCTATATGTATTTGTGTGAGAAAGGAGTATTTCAAAATTTTTTAAAAGCCCTAATTCTGTTCATATACATTTTCAACTGCAGTCCACGTTGTATCCGCAAGACCAAAGACTAATTAGAAATACTTGTCTTTATGTTCATTGCAGCACTATTTACAGTAGCCAGGACATGGAAGCAATCTAAATGTCCATCGACAGATGAATGGATAAAGAAGATGTGGCACATATATACAATGGAATATTGCTCAGCCTTAAAAAGGAACGAAATTGAGTTATTTGTAATGAGGTGGATGGACCCAGAGTCTGTCATACAGAGTAAAGTAAGTCAGAAAGAGAAAAACAAATACCATATGCCAACGCACATATATGGAATCTAAAAAAAACAGTACTGATGAGCCTAGTGGCAGGTCAGGAATAAAGACACAGATGTAGAGAATGGACTTGAGCACACAGTGTGGGAAGGGTAAGCTGGGACGAAGTGAGAGAGTAGCATTGACATATATACACTACCAAATGTAAAATGGATGGCTAGTGGGGAGCTACTGCATAGCACATGGAGATCAGCTTGGTACTTTGTGACCACCTAGAGGGGTGAGATAGGGAGGGTGGGAGAGAGATGCAAGAGGGAGGAGGTATGGGGATATATTTATACATATAGCTGATTCACTTTATTGTACAGCAGAAACACAACACAGTAAAGCAATTATATTCTAATAAAGTTGTGAAGAAAAAAACAAAGAAATACATGCCTTTGATTATAACCCTGTTTTTCCTTTAAAGAAATGTTAATCTTCAAAATCCCTGCAGACAGATATGGAGCACAGATGTGCACAGCAGTAAGTGCACAATATGAGGCATGTACCTTATCTTCCAAAGTAGCAGTTGAAAATGACACTCAACCTAATTAGCTCTCAAAAATAATTTAGAAGGACAGGAACTGGAAGAAGAGTCAGAGCCAGACAGTATGTTAAGTTTTGAAATAAAAACATGTCTTCAGTAGAGAGTCTTAAAAAAGATTCATATGTGGGAATGAGAATGATTAAACAGCACTCAGGGTCAACCTCTACTGTGATTTAAACAGCCTCAGTTTTCTCAAAACTCTACAGATAGCTTGACAAGACTTTCCACTTCAACTATGGAACCCTATTTGCTCAGGGGTGTGCTCTGCCAGTTCTTTTGCTCTTGACCTCCACCTGTTTTGTTCCAGTATTTTAGTGCCACTCGTTCTTGTGCCTGTGATGTACTCATGGATTCTAACTCCACCGTCTCCTTTTCTTAATCTTGGTCTTTACTCTAGAACATGTCTTTTCTGGACAAGGTTTCCTTGTTTGGGGTTGGACTTCTGAGAAAGTTCCCAGGGACATAACCTTATCTCCTTAGAAATGTCTAAGTCTATAATGATACCAACAAAGTTAATGACAGTCTGCATTCATGAAGGCTTGAAAATGCACCATTTTCTTAAAAACATTTTAGGATTTTTGCTGATGGTTTTGGTTTAATACCAGAACTTTCCAGAAAGGCTGGTTTGAGAACATATCTGAAGTTATCTCCAAAAAGAAAATTTCCTAAAATTTTAAGATAATCAAACAAAACAAACAAAAACAAACAAACAAACAAAAAGGATAAAGAAGTATTGGGAATTATTGAAAGAAAAGTCAATGAACCTCTATTTAGTGAAAATATTCTCTGCATTTACATCTTATGTGCATACGTACACAAAGACCTATTTAAATATATATTTATAAAAATAAATTGTATAATCTAAATTCCTAGGACATGTGGTCATTCATTTCTTCAAGAACTACTGATTTAGAATACTGTAAACTTTGGTAAACACATTTATTTCCACTCTTTAATATGTAGAGGGAAAAAAAGGTCATTTTTGTCTTCACAATTATTTAAATGGATTGAAAGAGATGTTCAGACATGATGAAATTTTCTCTGTTCAGCACATTATTTAACTTTAAAGTATTACTCTATTATTTTGGTGAAATACAGAACCCCTTATCCAACCTCGACATATCACTGGGTTTGGATGGCAGCCTAGGTTTGAATTCTGATTCCAGCCTTTACTAGCTGTGTGGCCATGGACAACTTATCTAACCTGATTCCATTTCCACATGTGTAATATATGGATAATACTGCAAAAACCTATAGTGTGGGTCAAAATGAGCTCATGTTGGTTGAACACACTGTAAAGTAGACTTAGTACCAATCATTGCCCTTCTACACCTTTTCCCTGAAAAGGGTTATTATTTCATCCTCCTTTCAGTGTTAGTCCTGAAAATTGGCCCATCTTTAAGTTGCTCCCTAGTTCTTCTCAGATATACCCATTCTGGCTTCTACTTTTTGCTGTTCAACTTACCCATAAATTTGTATTTCAAGATGACTTGTATTTTGTAATGAACCACAGAAAGATGCCCACGAGTGGGAAGCAGCCCATTCTTTCCCTCTTGTTACCGTTTTTACCTTCTGCAAAATGATTGCCCTCAGCTAAGAAGAATCATGCTCTCTCCATGAAAGAGCACAATGTTGAGGTAATGTTTACATTCTGAAGTTTCTCTCAGAGACATTGACTTGACCAGAATCATATTTTCCAGCTTTGAAAGAACATATGCCCACATTTCTCTTAAATCAAACTTCTGCTCTCTGTACAACTCGAGACAAATATAATGTTTTATGCACAAGAAAGTCTTTTTATCCTTCTCAACTATGACTGTTTATTGAATTAATTTTGTAAGTAAGCAGACATTTAGAGATTTTCCTTTCTCACCACTCAGATTTGCTTGATCTTATTATTCAGTGATATGCCCATCAATCTGATATACACACAAACACATATTGTGTGTGTGTGCATGGGAGAGAGAGAAGGGAGGTTTATTACAATAAAATGTTCTGTGTGTGAGAAGAACAGGTCTCATTAATGTAGTAAAATTTTTTATAATAATTAGTTTAATAAATTATATTTTATATAGTATTTATAATTATAATTTTTAACAAAAAGCCCTATCAGTTTACCTCTCTAAACTGATCTGGAAATAGCTGAATATGTAGATATCAATTTATATTTTTATATTTCTTAATCCTTCTTCCTAATTGGCACAAATAGGGTAAACATTGAGTGCTTTTCCTACCAGCCAGAGGTTTGGGAATCTCTGCATTGGAATTTCACTCAGAAACCCATGGTTACATTGGCTGCTACTCAAAGGAGAGAAGCCAAAAAACCACTTGCTTCCATCTGGGTAAATAGACTTTAGCCTGTCATTTCTGAAAGCAGAAACATATTAATTATCAAGAGGAGATCTCTGCAAAGTTCTGAAGGGAAGAAGTGGGAAAATTTTTAAAGTAAAGTGGTGATTGTCTGTTAACTTCATAGCCTCCCTAAGGCAAAGGTGATGCTATGTTTTGTCAAACCTACTGTCACCCAGTTAGCATTTGCAGCTCTCCTTTCTGAGACTCCTGAAGCCTGGAAGAAGGGGTGCATCAAAGCTATGCTTCCTTTTAGTTATTTAAAATAGGTTGCAGCTTTTTGATTTCATAAGAAGCTGAGGTTCACAAGGTATATTAACTTGAAGCAAACAGAGAGTTTTATTCAGTTTCACCCTGAATGTAAACAAAGCTGGTTTCCCTAAAGAAGGAATCAGGTCATGAATCTATGACCTCACAGTTTTGTTCCCACTTAACTATTGTGAAAGCTAAGTGCAAATAACTGAATGCTTGTGTCACCCCAAGGCATGTGTTGAAATCCTAACTCCCATCGTGATGATATTAAGGTGTGGGGTCTTTGAATTAGTGTTCTTATAAGAGAACCCAGAATGTTCCCTTGCTCTGTTTCTGCCCTGTGAATGTATAAGAAAAGGGCAGTCTGCAACCAGAAAAGTGCTCTCACCAGAAACCGACCATGCTGGCACCCTGATCTCAGACTTTCAGCCTCCAGAACTGCAAGAAATAAATTTCTGTTGTTTATAATGCATGCAGTCTATGGTATTTTGTTATGGCAGCCCAAACTAAGACATTAAGTATTTACTTTAAATAAAATATTCTGACTTGGTTGGATAGTGTTGACTGTTACATGTCTTATCTTTTACACTGGAATTACAGGGGAGACAAAGTTCATCCTTGTATACACAAACTGTGTCTAATGTACATGTCTGTGCTTTCTCTTCATAATCTGAGCTTAATTTCCACCATCTTGACTTTATCAACTGTACTTTTCTGCTCAAGATATCCCTTAGCTATTGTAAATCCTCTCTGTATGTTGTTCGTTTCATGCATCAAATCATAGGGTCCTTGAATATTAGGACGAAGGAATTAGATATTCTATCCCTAGCCATCCAGGAAATATGATAATGACATAAGGTAATTGATTTTTTAAGTCTTGTTGGAGATTATTTCAAGGGTAGAGCAATCTGACAACTCCCTGCATCCTCTAGTTTCTCCATTCTGTTTGATAATGTATCTGTAACATTGTCCCAATCTGTCAAGATTTGTACTTTTAATTGGTTGGGCAGTCTCATTTCACGTCAGTAATTCATTCATGCATGCGTTTAATATTTCATGAGTGTTTACTGTGTCTGTGCCAGGCACTGAGGCTACAGTCATAAACAAGTTATGCTCTTAGGTTCCTTGTGGTGTTTGCAGTCTCTACTGTATCCTGTTCCCTTGGTCCACATTTCCTACCTGTTTTCATCTTTTTTTCTGGTTATGACCTCTTGCCTTACGTTGCCTTAATACTTGCGTCTTTGCTGTGATATCATTCTTCAAGGATTGACTTGGTTCCTGCCGTGGATGTCATGGGCACTGACTTCAAACTGACACAGATAGGCTCAACTCAACTGTCTCAAGTTCTCCAGACCTCAGAGCCTCTCTCAGCAGCAGGAAAATGCCCAGGCTTCACACTGGCATCAAAGTGGATGTTTGTGGCAGAGATGAGGACTTGGGCTCCAGTTTATGTAAGTGTTCAGGCCTGGGGTCTACCAGAAGGCTCTTCTCACACCTGCTGTGGGTCTCAGCCCCTGGAGTCTTCATGAAACAGAAACATTTGCACCTTCCTGATGATGTAACTAAAGCCCATGTTATTTTCTGCTTGAGGTCATCTTGGTATCCTCCCCTCGTCCCACCCCCCAAAACCAAACTTGCTTTGTCGGAGACCCTTTGGGATCAGAATTCTTGATAGTTTACTGATCTTATGTGTGGTTCATTAAAAGTCACTTTTTAAAAAGTCCATCAGATGATGTAATTAAAAGGCAGGATTCTGGAGGTCATTGAGCAATTTCTTGACAATAGAAAGTTTGGGCAGCTAGAACGAAGGATCCTTCTGATAGGAGGTATGAAATTTAGAATCTGAAACTTGTGATAAGAGAGAAAAGAAAATCTAATAGCTGTTGAGTTAGGTGTAAACAATCCAGGAGGCTTCCTTTTCAGAAGGGGTTTGGGGGAAAATTGAAATTGTACTATGTGCATTCTCCTGAATATACTAATCTAAAATAAATTCTAATATTAAAATTAACTTTTCATTTTTTGCCCATAGAAAAGGAAGTGCCAACTTTCTCTCACTCATATCTTCCTCAAGCAAGTATTCAATATATAATAAGAATAGTGCTGAGATTGAGGTATTAAAACATAAGGTTTTTTTTCAGAGAAATGAAAATACGATAAGAAAAGACATCTTTCTCCAGAGAGAAACTTCAGGATGAGTGATGCTGAAATTTGAGTTTCAGAACGAAAATGTACAAAGAAAAACACATCAAAAGATGACAGACCTCTATCTACCACACAGAGAAGAAAACTTCTGGATTAATCTTCTTTTCTTAGAAAGCACCATGTTAAATCTGTGAAATAAATGTTGGTCAATCATGAGAAACTGGTTTAGGTCCCATGCTAAATTCTGGTGAAGCCGTTTCTTTTCCCTTCTTTATTTATTGCAGCTTGGGAAACAGGCTTTCATTGAAGTGTTGGGGAGGGTGGGGAGGGAATGAATGATGGAGTGAGAAAAGCTGGCAGCAGGACTGATGTATTATGCAGGTGTTGACCGAGCAGTGACTCAGCACCTGAAGGAGAGTCACTTGGAGAGAAGGATAGGCTCTGTCTGCTGTCAGACCAAACCCCACAAGCACACTGTCCAAACCCCATCCAACACCAGCACCGAAGGACAGAGGTGGGCTAGCTCTGCATCTTCTTCCATAATGGGATCATAGAGCATAGAGCCTACATTTTAGTGGGTTGGTCATTCTCATTGCTTTGTTCATAACAGTCCCATTTGATGTCTATCAACATGACATAAAAAGTGCTTTATTTTCTCAACCTCAAAATATCCCAGTTTGGTAAAAACAATTGAACTGTCATCCTAATTTTCTGGGGCCTTCATTTTCTTTAAAATTATGTTTGATATTCATTACAAATTTTTAAAAAATGGATGGAGGGACATTCAAGGAGTTTATAGTCATATGTGATTAACAGATACAAACCACTACACATAAAATACATAAGCAACAAGGATTTGCTATATAACACAGGGAACTATATTCAATATCTTGTAATAATATACATTCTTTTCCATTACATTTCCTGTAATGGAAAAGAATCTGAAAAAACATATACATATATATAAAACTGAACCACTTTGCTGTACAATTGAAATTAACACAATGTTGTAAATCAGCTATACTTCAATTAAAAAAAAGTTTACAGTGGGATTTTTTGCAACAAAAACCTTTTTAAATAAGTAAGCCCAGCTAATAAGTAGGTCCAGCTAACTCACAAAATTGTACATGGCTGAAAATAAAACTTTTGATCAAAATTTATGTGTGTGTGTAAATAAGCTATGTGTGTAAAATACATGTACCTAGATATATGTGTAAATCTTATATATATATATTTCATATTATATGACATGTAACACTGTTATATATCATAATTTGTATTTCATATGTACATATCTAGATATAAACACATGTTCGTACATATACATACACACACCACATACACACATATACCCTAAAAGTGACTTTGTGGTCCATTTAAAACAAACTGTTGCACATGTAATTATTCAATTAAAAAAGTAAGGGTTGTAGGTTTTTAAATAATGAGGAAAATATTTCAGATAAGAGTTCGACTGCAAGTGACATATTTTCTTCAATTGCAGGCATATAGAACACTTTCTATGCAACACACAGAGAAGAAAGCATTTTCTGGGTAAATTAAGGTAGAAACTGTATGTATATTTTATACAATTATACGAGAAATACAACTCCAGTCTTTTCTCACTTTTGAACAGTTAAAAAAAAGTGAGAGAAGAGATGGCTAGTGCTGTAGTAAAGGTGTTAACAAAGATTCGAAGTAAAGATTAAATTTGGGGGAGCTGTAAAAGCATTTGAGAATATGCTACAATTAGTATTTCAGTAATATTTCAAAAACATTCCCAGCTCCACGTGAATGTGAATTACAAGTGGTATGAAATAACAAAATCCATGTGTAAAACAGATCCAGGTATTTGGCAAATAGATTCCTGATCAGATGATTTATACATTCTCTAGTGTGGTAAAAACCACTGGAGCAGTAGTTGTACTGTCAATAAGATATATGAATATGTGTGTGTACACATTTACTTATGAGAATAAATGCATACACACACAGTGTATGAGGGATTTGTGTGTGTTAATACAGATGATAATTTAACTGCACTCGTACTAAAGGCACAGAATGCATCTTGCTTAAAACTGATATGCTGTTTCTTCATGATCCTCATCCAATTGATATAAAGGAACATTCATTTAATCTAATCTGATTTAGGACTATCCAAACTAATATTCTAAGTAATCCCTTTAATCAATATCATTTTGTAGGTACTTAGCCTCATAGATTCTGTTCCTTCTCTTCTGCTTGTACCCAGTGTGGCATCTGATTGTTTGGAGGAAGAAGGGCACCTGTGACCTTGTGCTTTGGAGTGACAGCATCCTTTCTGTGTCTTTGGGGTCCTTACTAGTCTTGGCTGAGATGGGACTCATCTGGTATTCCTTTTCTTTCCAGTTTTATTGAGAAATTATTGGCATGTATCACTGTGCAAGTTTAAGGAACACAGTATGATCTACATATATTGTGAAATGACTCAGGTTCAACTAACATCTGTCATCTCATATAGACAGAATAAAAAGAAGGAAAGATTAAAGAAAAAGAAAAAAATTTCCATGTGATGAGAATTCTTAGGATTTATTCTCTTAACTTTCCTATATGTCACAGAGCAGTGCTAACTATAGTCATCATGTTGTATATTACATCACCAGTACTTATTAATATAGTAACTGGAAGTTTATACCTTTTCATCACCTGCCTCTCATTCCCCCTCACCCCACCCTCTGCCTCTGGTATTCTGGTAACCACAAGTCTGACCTATTTTTCTATGAGATTTTCGTTGTGTTTGTTTTGTTTTGTTTTATAGATTCCACATATAAGTGAGATCATATAGTATGTCTTTCTTTGCCTTACTTACTTAGCATCATGCCTTCAAGGTCCATCCATTGTAATTGCAAATGGTAGGATTTTCTCATTTTTTATGACTAATATTCCATTGTATATACATGTTACATCTTCTTTATTCAGTTCATCTGTATATGGACATTTAGATTGTTTCCATATCTTGGTTATTGTAAATAATGTTGCAATAAAATTTGAGGCTGCAGATATCTTTTTAAGTTAGTGTATTCATTTTCTTAGGATATATTCCCAGAAGTGGAATTGTTGGATCTTATGATATTTTTTATTTTTTTGAGGAAACTCTATAGTGTTTCCCATAGTGATTGTACTAATTTTCAATCCCACCAACAGTGCACAAGGGTTCTGTCTTCTCCACATCTATGCCAACATTTGTTACCTCTTATCTGTTTGATGATAGCCAAAGACTGATTCAGGCTTGGTAAGTTTCTAAGAATTTTTCAATTTCTTCCAGGTTGTCCAGTTTGTCATCATATAGGTGTTCATAGTAGCCTCTTATAATTCTTTGTATTTCTGTGGTAATGTCTCCTTTTTCATTTAGAATTTTGTTGACTTGGGTTCTTTCTCTTTTTTCTTTGGTTAGTCAAGCTAAGGGTTTGTGAATTTTATCTTTTCAAAGAACTAACTCTTAATTTGGTTATTTTTCCTATTGTTTTTCTGTTCTCTATTTCATTTATTTCTGCTCTCACCTCAAATCATTTCCTTTCTTCTACTAATTTTGGGCTCAGTTTGCTCTTCTTTTTCTAGTTCCTTAAGGTGTACAGTTAGGTCATTTATTTGGGATCTTTCTTGCTTCTTAATGTAGATGTTTATAGCTATGAACTTCCTTCTTAGAACTGCTTTTGCTGCATTCCATAAGTTCTGGTCTATCCTGGAAAATGTTCCATGTGCACTTGAGAAGTATGTGTATTCTGCTGTTGTTGGATAAAATGTTCTATATGTGTCTGTTAGGTCCATATGATCTATAGTGTTGTTCAAATCACTGTGTGCTAATTGATTCTCCAAATGATGTATCCACTCTTGAATAAGTGGTATTAAATCTCCAGCTATTATTGTATTACTCTTCATTTCTCCTTTTAGCTCTGTTAGTTTTTGCTTTATATATTTAGGTGTTCTGATATTGGGTCCATAAATATTTACAATTTGTATATCTTCTTGATAAAGTGACCCCTTTATCATTATATAATGATCTTCTTTGTCTCTTTTTATTACCATTTTTAGTTTAAAAATGTTTACTTTGTCTTATATAAGTATAGCTACGCCTGATTTTTTGTTGTTGTTGTTACCGTTTGCTTGAAATGTCTTTTTCTATCCCTCACTCTCCATCCATGTATATCTTTAAGGCTAAAGCGAGTCTCTTGTAGGCAGCATATTGTTGGACGTTATTTTTGTTTTTAATCTAACCAGCCATTCAATGTCTTTTGATTGGAGAATTTAATTCATTTATGTTTAAAGTAATTATTGATAAGTAAGGACTTACTATTGCCATTTTGTTAATTGCTTTCTGGTTGTTTTGTAGGTCCATTATTCTCTCTTTTCTTATCTGCTGTCTTTTTTTGTATGTTTTGATGTCTTTTTGTATCATTGTGCTTTGACTTTAACATTTTCTTCCGTGTAATTACTACAAGATCTTCCCTTGTGGTTACCATGAGGCTTACATAAAATACCTTACATTTATAACACCCTATTTTAAACTGATAACAAGTTAACTTTAATAGAATTCATATACTTTACATTGTTACTTTTCCTACCCCTCACATTTGAAGTTATTTTTGTTACAATTTACATGCTTTTTGTATTGTGTAAGTAATGACAGTTTATTGCATTTATTATTATTTTTCTGTGTTCTTCTTAACTTTTAAACTAGGTTTGTAAGTGAGTTATGCACCACTATTACCATGCTGCAGATCTAACTATGACTATATATTCACAATTACCAATGAGATTTATGCTACCTTTTTGTGTTTTTGTGATGATAATTAGTGTTCTTTCACTTCCACTCAAAGAACTCCTTTAGCATTTTGGTAAGGCAGTTCTGGTGGTAATGAACTCCCTCAGCTTTTGTTTGTTTGGGAAAGTCTTTATCCCTCCTTCATTTCTGAAGAACAGTTCTGCAGGGCTTAGTATTCTTGGTTGACAGTTATTTTCTTTCAATATTTTGAATATGTCATCCCTTCCTCTCCTGGTCTGAAAAGTTTATGTTGATAAATCTGCTGACAGACTTATGGAGGTTTCCTTATTTGTAATCTATCTCTTTTATGTCTCTGTTATTGCATTTTTTGTTTTGTCTTTGACTTTTGACAATTTAATTATAATGTGTATTGATGTGGCCCTAGTCAGGTTCAACCTATTTAAGGTCTTTTGAACCTCATAGATCTGGATGTCCATTTCTTTCCCCAGGTTCATGGAGTTTTTAATCATTATTGCTTTAAATACACTTTCTACCCCTTTCTCTTTCTCTTCTCCTTCTGGAATTCCCATAATATGAGTATTGTTTCTTTTCATTGTGTCCCACAAGTCTAGTAGGGTTTCTTTATTTTTTTAAATCCTTTTTACTTTTTATTCCTCTCACTGGATAATTTCGAATATCCTGTGCTCCAGGTTGCTGATTCTTTCTTCTCCATTCTTAAGTCTGCTTTTGAAACTCTCTATTGAATTCTTCAGTTCATTTATTTCATTTTTAACTCTAGGATTTCTATTTTGTTTTGTTTTGAAGGTTTCTATTGCTTTGCCAATTTTTTTTTTGTTTTATTCCTGCATTGTTTCCTGAATTTCACTTAGTTTTAAGTCTGTGTGTTCATATAGTTCATGAAACTTCTTTAAGAGGATTATTTGGAATTCTTTTTCTGGTAGTTCACAGATTACCATTTTTTAGGATCAGTTTTTGGAGCTTTATTAGTTTTCTTTGGTGGTGTCATATATATATATATATATATAAAATCCTTAATTCCTTACATTGGTATCTGCACATTTGAGTAAAGAGGTCCCTCTTCCAGACTTTACAGGTTTGCTTTGGAAGAGACAAATTTTCACCAATCAGCTCAGTTTGGGTTTCTGGCATGTCTGCTACTAATATTTTGGGGCAGGCAGGCCTTGCTATTATGGTCTATTTTGGGGTGAAGCAGTGTTTAAGCTCTGGGGTTGAAGGTGGGAGTGTGCCACTGGCTGAAAACAGTTGGATAGGACTGCTGGCTTGGTTCTCTACCCACCTGAGACTCTAGGATGGACTCCGTGGTTGCCTGTATTCTATGGTCCAGCTTACTAGATGGTTGGGACTGGATACTACATTTACTTGGTATATAAAGCTACAAATTAGTGTCCCTGCACTGGCAGGGCAGCAGGATGGGACCCAGGTTCTGTACAGCTTTGTTTGGGGCCCTAAATTGGGCAAGAGTATGCACTAAATTCCCTGGTCAGATGAGGCCACCAGTTTTTCTTTGCAGACATTAAAGCCACAAGCTATGCTCTCTGTTCAAGTGCCACTGTAAGCAGGGCTGTTGGGTGGAATAACAGAACTTCCCATGTGCTCTGGTTAAGATCCCTGGTTGGGCAAGCTGGAGGCTGTATTCAGCTCTGAATGAGTGCCCAGGTGCATTGGAAGAAGCAGCTGTAAAGCTGGTAAAGCTCTCTGCATGAGGTTGCACTGGCCTGGGGGGAGGGCAAGGTGGTGTCTATGCATCTCCTTCTCTTATCCTTCTAATGCAGCCTTGCTTTGTCTCATGGTTCGAGGCGGGTGCTTCAGCATCATCCTTATGTTCTAGGATTCTCTTGGTGTTGTCTGTTCTTGAATAGTTGTTAGTTGTTCTACTAGTGAGGGGGAACAAATTTAGGAATGACCTATATTGTCATAGTGGTAATTTCACTCTCTTGGCATTCTTTTGGTTATGGTGTATCTGGTCCTATTATTTGGCATTCTGTTAATATCTACTGCTGACATTGTGCCTGAAACAATCATGACCTTTTTTATCTTGACTTGGCCGTGGCCAGCTGCTTCTATCTGCAGAAATACTCCAAACCTCTTGCTTACTCTGTATCAACCTCTGTGAGTCGCTGTCCATCACCATTTGTCCTCCTGGTTCCGAGAGCTCCTCTCCGATGCCTGGATGTCATTGCCTTTGCCATATGCTGTCCATGTGCACCAATGGAATTTATATCTGTAGAGACAAAACACATTTTCTCTTGATTGCTGATAGATGAGTTGTCATTTTAGGATTTTGCTAGTTGGAAACACTAAAATTACTGGAAATAACTTCACCTTTTTAAAATACAAAATAAAATTAGGCATATCATTTGTCTAAGAGTAAACTATTTCTATAAAGGAATTGTTTCTCAATCTTAAGATTTTTTGTTCTCTTTCTCTCCAGATACATGTACTCATTCTAAGCTAACAAAGATTTTGTTTGCACCTCATTTCAATCATTGGCACTGTAAGTGTTTGATACAGTTGCAAGAGCACTGAATTTGACTTTGCACTTATTGCTATGGTAAGCTTGGGCAATTAATTTAGCCTTGGTTAATTGCCTTGGTTTGTTAATTTGTAAAATGAGCATAATGTCTGCCTCGAAACATAGCTGTGAGATCAAATACACAAAAGACTTGGTACGTGACAAATAGTGTCCTTTATTTCATTTTCTTATTTATTGAAACCTTATAAATATATATATTGATATGTGTCTTATAGATTACATTTTAATGAAATTAAGCTTTAAAGTAGGAAGAAAAATCCTACTACTTTACCATATCAACAATATAATGTGTTCCTTTTCATATTTTGTCTCTATACATACACTTTTAGAGATAAGATCAAAGTACAGATAGTTTGTATTTTCCATATTTATTTAACATTAAATGATAATTGTTTAACATTGTTATATAAGCTTTATAATATCAACTAAATAGCTTTATATGTTGAAGAATCATTATTAATATTTCCCCAATATTGAACTTTTAAATTATTTCTAAATTTTGTCATACCCCCTCACACACATATACATAAAACTTTTCTAAGTACCTGCAAACACACAAGCACCCTGTACTGAAAGATTTATGAAGAGTTATGTCTCTGCACAGGGAACTATGTGTCCTTGACATGTTTGTCCTGTATATATATATATCTAAAACTCCTGGATACTTTTCATTTTCAGTGCTTATTTATGATGCTAACCACAGTTTCAATAAGAGCAGCAGCTAATTTGGAACTTTACCAAAGCCTGAAAGATAGCCAATCACCGGATCTTCCTTTACCTTATTAGCAATTGTTCAATCCCCTGCAGAACTTATCCAATGCAGCATTGGATAAGTTCTGGAGGTTGAGAAGGGAGGAAACAAGTGATAGCACTATGCTGAATAGCAGCTCTTATTTCTGCAGAGTAAAAATCTTGAACTCTAGAAAGAAACTAATGAAGTTGTTAAATGGAGACCTGGCACCACATGCCACCTGACTAGCTGAGCACCAGCCTACAATACACTTCCCTGGGTGCAAACACACTGGGGTTCACCTGCAAGGCCTCAGACATTTGTGCATCAGTGAGAAGAGATGAAGGATGTCCAAATGGCCAACCAGGCAGCTGGGCCTTGCCTGTAGCTGACACATTTAGCATTCCTAGTTAAGCAAGTGTCCTTTGGGTTAAATATAATTAATCTCCTTCTAAGTGTCAGGAATAGGGTGGTTGCATATGTTTTTAGACAAGATAAAGAGGACAATTATTCCATATAGTGCAGTAAAGAGTAGATATAATTGATTATAAGGCAGATAGAAATAAGAAGAGAAGGGCTTTTTGAACAGAAACTATCTAGAAATTTGAGGAAGATACAAGGACATCCCATGCATAGAGTATTCTATTTTTAAAATGTTTCAAAAGCACCTAGAAAGCTTCCGAAATTAGTTTCCATTAGCAATAGAAAATAACAATCTTCTTAAGAAAAAATATCTGACTTTTATAACTGTAAAGTGATACTTATTACTGTTTTAATTTTTATTTATTTGCAAACTTTTAAGGTTAAACATTGTGTCCTCTGCCCCAAACAAACTCTACAATTGAATTTTTTGAGTTGGAAGTAATTTGGAAATAATCTGTTTTCACCTCCAAACCCATTTTTACAGCTAAGGCACCTGAAGTCCAGAAATTTATAATTGCTTAGGCCACTTAGACTAGAGATGAGAATCCAAGTATCTTGAAGCACACCCATGTACACGTTCTATTCAGAAAAGTTGTACAAAATCTATTTCCAAAGATGGTCTAATTGGGAAAATTTTGTCTGTCATTTTTCACAACAACCTAATTTTTCTGACTCACAGTTTCCACTTTTTTTACCCTGATGTAGTGTTTGTGTCCATCTGCACATGGGCTGAGAAAGCTTGGTATTAATTCTTCTTTAAATGTCTGGTAGGATCCACCAGTGTTACCATCTGGACCTGGGCTTTTCTCTTTTGGAAAGTTTTTGATTACTAATTCAATTGTAACTGGTCTGTTCATATTTTCTATTTCTTCATGATTCAGTTTTGGTAAGTTGTATGTTTCTAGGAATTTATTTCTTCTAGGTTATCGAGTTTGTTGGTATATAATTGTTTATAGTGGTCTTTTATGATCCTTTGTAGTTCTGTGGTATCATTTGTAATGTCTCTTCTTTCATTTCTGATTTTATTTATTTGCATCTTCTCTCTTCCTTTCTTAGTCTAGCTAAAGTTTTGTCAATTATGTTTATCTTTGAAAAACAGCTCTTAGGGCTTCCCTGGTGGCACAGTGGTTGAGAGTCCGCCTGCCGATGCAGGGGATGCGGGTTCATGCCCTGGTCCAGGAAGATCCCACATGCCACGGAGAAGCTGGGCCCGTGAGCCATGGCCGTTGAGTCTGCATGTCCGGAACCTGTGCTCCGCAACGGGAGAGGCCACAACAGTGAGAGGCCCGCATACCACAAAAACAAAAAAAAGCAAAAAAAAAAAACCCCCCAAAACAGCTCTTAGTTTCATTAATAGTTTCTATTGTTTTGCTGATCTTTATTTTATTTATTTCTGCTCTGATCTTTGTCATTTCCTTCCTTGTGCTAACTTTGGGCTTAGTTTGTTTTCTTTTCCTAGTTTATTGACGTGTACAGTTAAGTTGTTTATTTGAAATCTTTCTTTTTCTTAATGTTGGCATTTATTCTAATGAACTTCACTTTCAGAACTGTTTTTGCACCATCCCATAGGTTTTGATATGTTGTGTTTCCATTTTTGTTTGTTTCAAGATATCTTTTTATTTCCCTTTCAATTACTTCTTGACCCATTGGCTGTTCAGTAGTGTGTTGCTAATTTCCACTCATTTGTGAATTTTCCAGTTTCCTCCTGTTATTGATTTCTAGTTTCATACCATTGTGATTAGAAAAGATACTTCATATGATTCCAGTGTTCTTAAATTTGCTAAGACTTGCATTGTGATTTATCATATGAGATTGGTCTGAGTGTACTAGAGAAAAAAATGTGTATTCTGATCCTATTGGATGAAATGTTCTGTATATGTCTGTTAGGTTCATTTGATCTACAATATGGTTCAAATCTAATTTTTCCTTGTTGATTTTCTGTCTGATTGACCTATCCATTATTGAAAGTGGAATATTGAACTCCCCTGCTATTGTTGTATTGTAGTCTATTTCTCCTTTCATATCTGTTAGTATTTGCTTAATATATTTAGGTATCCCAGTGTTGGGTGCCTATATATTTACAATACAATTGTTATATTTTCTTGATGAATTGACACCTTTATCATTATATAATGACATTTTTGTCTCATTACTGTTTTTGACATAAAGTCTGTTTTGTCTGATATAAATATAGTTATTCCTACTCTCTTTTGGGTTCTCCTTGCATGAAATATTGTTTTCATTCCCTTCACTTTGAGCCTATTTGTATCCCTAAAGCTGAAGTAAGTCTCTTGGAGTCAGCATATAGTACAGTCTTGTTTTTTTTATCCATTCAACGACTCCATGTCTTTTGATTGGAAAATTCAATGCATTTACATATAAAGTAATTATCAATAGGTAAGGACTTACTAATGCTAGCTTTTCATATGTCCTTTATTCCTCTCTTGCTGCATTCTTTGTGAATTGATGATTTTTCCCTAGTAGGGTGCTTTGATTTTCTTCTTTTTATCTTTTATGAATCTATTGTAGGTTTTTACGTTGTGGTTGCAATGAGGCTTACATAAAACTTATTAAAGATATAACAGTCTATTTTATACTGATAACATTTTAACTTGATTTGCATCCAAAAACTTCATTATTTTACTCTCCCTTCTTTTATTTTTTTAAATTAGTTTTTATTGGAGTATAGTTGATTTACAATGTTGTGTTAGTTTCTGCTGTACAGCAAAGTGAACCAGTTATACATATACATATATCCACTCTTTATTAGATTCTTTTCCCATATAGGCCATTATAGAATATTGAGAAGAGTTCCCAGTGCTATACAGTAGGTTCTTATTAGTTATCTATTTTATATAAAGTAGTGTGTATTTGTGGAATGAAAAAAAATGATACAAATGAACTTATTTACAAAACAGAAATAGAGTCACAGTTGTAGCAAACAAACTTATGGTTACCAAAGGGGAAGGGAGGAGGACAAATTGGGAGATTAAGATTGACATATACACTCTTTTATGTTTTTGATGTCATGATTTACATCCTTTTGTACTGTGTATTCATTAACAAAATATTGTAGCTATAGCTATTTTCATACTTTTGCTTTTTAACCTTTACATTATAGTGAAATAGTTAACATAACACTATACTAAGATATTAGAATATTCTGACTCTTACTATATGCTTACTCTTACCAGTGTGTTGTATATTTTTCTATGTTTTCATGTTACTAATTAGTGGATAGTTTAGATACTCTAGCTTTATACTATAGGTTAAGTTAAGGCTAGTGTCAAATTTTTTCTAACAAATCCTTGGCTCAGCAATTTGGCATACCTGCTGGCAAATGGAACTGGTCATTATTACAGAAAGAGTCAATTTTCTGGTCCCATGTAGACAAAGTCAAAGCCAGTTTATTTTGCATAAGTCTCAGTTTTTGAAGAGATATATGAATGGTGTCAGGGGAAATGATACAATATGCTGGATCCATAGTGAGAATGCAATAAATATTTCTTTAAATAAATTGGATTTTAGCCAAAAGTATGCATCATACTCATCAACAGGAAAACAAGCCACAACATTGCTTGGAGCATATGAAAAGTTGCCCTGGCAACTTTCATCTATTTAGTGGTCATATTGATCCTACATCACGTTGATTTCCTACAGAGTTAATTTATCACTTCTTCAGATTGTAATGTCAGCACAGTTGTACATCTTTCTTGTTCTTACCCAAAAATATAATCACAGTCTATATTCCAATAGCTAAAATGCATAAAACCTATCACTCAGTTAAAACTCTGTTCCATTTTGACAATTGTAAGAATCGTTAATAAGTTGGAAAATGCTTGTGCAACATAGTTTAAGGTCATTTTATTTTATAGCATTGTAAAGTAAAAGTACACCACTGATGAAGTTTGATATCTAGGCTTTGAGGATGGAAAGTATCTGTAGACTAGATTAAAGAGATTATATCAGAGATTATAGGACTGGGTTTAGAAGGAAGATTTGAGGATCAACAACTCTTAGGAATCCTAAAAATATGTAGCCCTTCTCCTAATCAAGTCCACTTGGATGTGATTTAAGAATTGCTAACAGCAAGCTGGATGATCTTAGGAAAACCACAACTTTTCTGGGCAACAACTTCAACTGCCAAAGAAGCACAAACCTCAAGATTGTTGTGAGAATGTAATGAGGTACCGTTCTTATCACTGGAAACACACTAGAAACCAAGTATAATAATATGACTAAAGTGGCTGGTAAATAGTTGCTGCCTCAAGCTCCCTTATTTCTTACCTGCACTCTCTGGTCAAGTCCACCTCTTTCTTGAGCCCCTTCCTACCTAATCAGTGTGCATAACCAATAGTTGTTCAACATTTTGATTATTACCTCTTTACAACAAGGTTATATACATAGCACAGACCCAGTGAATGATTGCTAACTAGCTAATAATCCACGTGGAAGTAATTTCAATTGTTAGTTATGACATATAATTATGAAACATTATTTTATATTTTCAAATATATAATCATTTTGAGGCTGTTTTCCCTTAAAAATATATTATGATTAATATAATTTGTTTTCAAATATACATAAGAGACACTAATGAAAAAGTATGGGAACAAAAGTCACACCAGCTAAAATACAGAATTTCAGCCATGTGCTAGATTTGGAGAGTGCCATGGATCTGCCAAAATAGCTTTTCAGAAGCCAGATGTCACTGCTGGGGAAATACTTGCCACTCCTGCTCATTTAATTCTCAAATTACTAATTAGCCTTAGCCCACACAGAACTAAAAGTATTCACTGAGAAAAGATGTCTTGACTTTCAGTTCTACTTAAATTTCACACCTTTTGCTGTTACTCTTGTTGGTGCATCCTTTCTTCCTGGGTTCTTCCCCTCTGCGCCCCTGTCCTCCCTTACTCAGTGTTCATGTGCAGAGTTAATCAAATGTCGCTGTCTCCATTTAGATGTCAGTGGTCACCTCAAATTTAGCAAGTCCGAAACCTACACCTGTCCCAAGCCGTTCCCTCTCTCAGTAAATAACTACTTTTTCATTCCCAGTTTTTATTTATTTGTTATCTATTTTATATATAGTAGTGTGTATATGTCAATCCCAATTTCCCAATGTTCATTTTTTCCTAAACATTTTTTCCTAAACAATAACACCAAATATGCAATGTCTGGAATAAGCATATGCAACATAAACATTATTAATTTGGAAAATAAATTCTCTTTGTCATTTTTCCTAAGTGAAGATTTGTAAAATTGCCATTTTACCTTGCCAATGAATTCTACAAATCAAAATAAAATTACTTGAAATGGAAAAGTTATTCTGTATTCCTAAGTCAACCAGATTAATTTTGTACTTATTTGCAATTTATAGCAAAATCTGTATTCATTTTTGCCACTCAGTCTACTTGGTACAGTTGCTAAACATTCCTATCAATATTGCAGACTAGATGGAGCACATGATTAATCCAAATACTTAAACATAATTTGCCTGATCTTAGCTAATGTATCTTGTATTGACAAAATCTAAAGTACTTAAGAAATAAGCATACAAAATGTTACTCACCATCTTGTAAACGTCACCCTTATTCGGAGGCAATATTATGTGTGAAATGCTTCCTTGATTTAAATTTCCCAGCATAATTGAGAATGTTTTAATAAATCCTCTATATTAAAAATAATCTGGTTACAACAGGACAAGAAAAATTAGACTCATTTGATAATATTCTCATTTAAATACTTAGCACTGTGCTTGTATTCAATGATTATGTCAAGTAAATCCTCCAAATTGGCAGTAAAAAGGTAATTGCCTGAGAAATAATATAATAAAATACTGAACAACAAATATATGGAGTCTACATTATAACTTCAGAAGAAGTCAATAACAAAAGAATTATAGTGTTTTGTTCTTGATATTTTAGAGTTATCATTTGAGACTGTTTATGCTGCAGCTATGTAAATTGATGGTTTAGTATAAAAAATGCAATGTTAGAGAATTCACTTTTTTTGTCTATTAAAAGCACAGAATAAAATTATAAAATCAGGGCTTCCCTGGCGGCGCAGTGGTTGAGAGTCTGCCTGCCGGTGCAGGGGACACGGGTTCATGCCCCGGTCCGGAAAGATCCCACATGCCGCGGAGCGGCTGGGCCCGTGAGCCATGGCCGCTGAGCCTGCGCGTCCGGACTCCACAACGGGAGAGGCTGCAACAGTGACAGGCCCGCGTACCGCAAAAAAAAAAAAGAAAAAAAAAATTATAAAATCAAATTCTTCATTACGGATTAATTAAAGAAAAGGCAATCTCCCTAGAAACACATAGATTCAGTACAATTTCCTATATTTTTTCCAACTCTAACCATGTACCTGTTCCTTGATCATTGCTTCTCATGATGAAAGAGACTCAATTCTTATTAACACCTTGAAAGTAGATTTCATTCTCAGCTTTGACTGCCTGGCTAATTTCACTGTACAACTGAAGCTTGGGTCAACAGTACATCCCTGAGAACCTTTCATTTGAACCTTCCAGAGATAATCACATCTCTTTATTGACTCAGTAAATGTTCAATTAATAAAGTATCAACTGCACATTATTTTAAATAAGGTGAACTATTTCTTCACTTGACAGTGAAATCTTTGAAAGTGTGGATCAAGTGTTTATCATCACTGACACCACAGAACCTCAGTTCCTAATGCATAGAGGTGATGCAATACATGTTTCTTGAATTTAGTTAAATAGAATTGAAGTGAGCTTACAAAGCAGGAAACTTGTTTTAATACACTCTAGAAAGCTCCTTAATTTCTATTTATTCATCCTAACAGCAGTGTGCCAAAGATTGTGGGTTTATAACAGTCTTGCAGACTCAAGTGATTGACAGAATAAAAAATTGCAAGGAAAACCTCTCTCAATAAGAACCACTGTCATTCACTCCTCTATCCATTTATAAAGCTTTTGCCAAATACCTAATGTATGCAAGACACACAGCTTATTTCTGGCAATACAAAGACATCCTTTCCCTCAAGGGTCTTCAAACCTAGTAGGATGATTTCAGTCATGTTACAGGAGGGATACTGGATTTCTTCTACCAAACAGTTGTTTTCCCCAGCACCTCATTTCTTACAATCCTGTAGTACAAAATCATAGGAAAAAAGTTAATTAATGAAGACAACACACTGATATGGACCTTAAACACTTAACATAAATGCAGAATCTGAATGTAGAAGCTGACAATTCTCAGTAAGCTTCAAGCTGTCAGTAACCATTGGTTTCCCTTCCACATAAGCTGAATTAGCATACGCTGCCTCTTCTGCTTCTGGATCAGGGCCTCCTAGCCCTGTGGTAGCCAGAACCTGGGCCCCAGTCAGCACCATCTCAACATGAAGCTTTCCCTGGCCCTCCAGTTGGTCTTACAGAGGGAGCAGGACAGTACCCTCAGATTGCTCCCCCCTGACACCAATGACTCCTTACCTTCATGTTGGACACATGGCCTCTGATGCTCTGAGACTCGGAGCAGGCAATGCTGTCACGATTTGGGAGCAGTTTTCCTACAGTTGTCTTTGGTGTGAATTACTGTACACTCACCACTTCTGCTCTCACTCTGTGCATCCACATGTTGGATCACTTGATCTTCTCATTTCCAAGGAACTGCTTTTGAGTATAGACAGAGAAGTGAACAGAATGAGATGTGACCTCTGCTTTTATGAAGTTTACATTCCCTGAACATAGAATACATTTAAGGTCTATGTGCCTTTGTTCATGCTTTTTTCTCTCTTCCCCTTATGATCTTCAAAAGGCTAAACATGAACACTCATTACTTTTAGAAGTGTTTGTGTATGTGTGTGTGTGTGTGTGTGTGTGTGTGTGTGTTTGACACTGTGTCCACCTTCCAAACACATACATATACACATACACAGAAGTCCCCCTAATAAAGTATTTTTTTCTTTTTCTACCAAAAAACTTCTTGCTGCATGTAGACGACACTTTCTTTTTCTCTTTACTACCTACAAGACCTAGCACAGTATCTCGAACACCTTCCATGGGCACCTGAGGAGTAATGTATAGATAAATAAATGAGCAAATGATGAGCCCAAGTTTGCAGTCATCCACTTATATGAGAGCAATTAAAAATTGTTTAAAACATGCTACTTTGTGATAGATTACTATTTTCAAATATCGACTGTCTCTGCCTGTGTGATGATTATACTTCCCTAGCCCCTTTACATGAGGCTGAGCCAAACGCCTTGCTTTGTCCAATAAAATGGAGCAGAAGTAATGTTACCCATTCCTCAGCAGAAATGTGAAGAACAGTTGCATAGTTCCCTCATCTCTTTTTTTCCCCTGTGCCCTGAGACAAATATGTCCCAGATGGGGGCTTTGTCTTCAGTCTGACTCTAAGGCGTAGAGGATATGGAACAGTATCTCAGCATGTACAGTGGACAAAGAGTCAACCTTTGCTGTTTTAAGCTATTGAAACTTGGGGTGTTTTTTTATTATTATTATAGTGCAGTTGAGTCTAAGCAAAATGATTAATGGACTATCAAGGACTTGCTTATTTGATGGAGGAATTATCCAGATCTGAGACCCTGAAATCATGTAAAGGAAGAATGTATCATTCCCAGAGAATGAACTGGGCATCAAGCATTCATCACTCTTACATTTATAGTTCTTACGACCACATTGAGGTAGTGATACTAAGTCCAAGCTCATACTGCTTGCCATAGGACAGGCCAATAAAACGAGAGATGAGCTATTGGGACAAGGAATATCAGCTTTATTCAGAAAGACAACAGACCAAGAAAATGGTGGACTAGTGTCCCAAAGAACCGTCTTCCCAGAGTTGTAATTCAGGCTTCGTTTTTCCTGCAAGTGAATGGGGTGTGGTTGGTTGTTGTAAACTTCTTCGTGCTGCGTTGATTTCTTTGTTCTTACAGCCATCCACATAAGTCTGGTCAAGATGTTCCTATAAACCTCCAACAAATCAAATGTTATTCTCTGTTCCACAGCTGTTTAATGGAAAAGTGTTATACCTTTAAAGGTCAGAGCCCTGAGAATAGTCTCTCCTGTGTATTTCAGGCTCTAGGCAACATTCTTTTACAAAAGGTGAAGAGCCAGCATGACTAAGCACAGGCAACAGGGCATAAAGATTAGAGTTCAAGGACTAGATCCAATAGAGAGTCAGTTTGTTCTTCTCTGTTTCAGTAGAATTTATAGTTGAGAAAGGAGGCAAAATTAATAAAATTACATTGGTTGAGCTTTTACTACCTTCCTTTGCTATATAAGGTTTTAATTCTTACAATTGTTCTAGAGGTGGTGACTTAACATAAATACAAAGACCTTATTACTTGGCTTTTCATTCTGTATGTTTGTGAGGTATGTGTGTTTGTGTGTGCATGTGTGCAGGCAGGGCAAGGGTAAGTGATTGTGGGGGAGGCATACAACCATGGCTCTTTGTACCCATAACACCTTTGGGTTTTGTAGAGTGGTTCAAGTTCCTATTCTGTAGCGTATTTTCTTATTTGCAAAATAGGAAATGATGCTTCCTACATCATAATACAATTATGAAAATAAATATCAAATACTACATGCAACAATCCTTTGAAGGTACAATTTCTTCTATTTATGTTAGAGTCCTCTGCTATTATTAGCAGGGGAGAAGGAGACTCTCACTTCTGACTTTTCCTAATGAGTCAGCAGAGCACAGATGGAAAAAGGCAAACATTTTTACATGCACATGTCCCTGGTGGAGTAAGAGAGAAAAGTAAATATAATTTAAATTTAAAACTAGTTCCAAGTGCCTATAATTTCCCACTATCAAATAGATAGGAAAAGATTCATGAACGCTTTTTTTATTAAAAGAAAAAAGGGAAATCAGAAAGCAAATAAAAATGTAGCATTTGACGGCAAGCTAGCTGAAGCTATCTCACTTGGAATTGATATTGTGCAGAATTGCAAAATATCTTGGAGGTTCACAGACCAGTATCATCACTGGACAGTGTGGCAAACTGAGGCACGAAGAGAGGAACATGTCTTGCCTGAGATGATTCTAGTACTTAGGTCACCTAAGATGGTTTAACAAATTTCAGGACGTCAGAGTTTGGATGAGTTGAAATTTTGCCCTCAAATAAAATAGTGTTGAGTAAATTTTATTTTTCTGTCCCTAAGTGTAATGCAGATAGTGGTTAGCACTCATCTGGGTTCTGTGCTACTTGAAATCTACACCTTAAAATTCATGTCTTTTATTTGCTTTAACATTTGCCCAGTTCATATTCTAATTTATTCTATCCTGAAGGGAACTGAATTCTGATAAGCAAATGGCATGGTATCAGGAGGCAAAAGGAATCTGTAGGAGGATAATTCCCTTTTGTTTACTTATTATAAGCCTATTCTTCAAATCTTGATTACATTAAATGAATGGTCTAACTTTAGAGCTTAGAGGGCAAAATCATTGTATGCCAACACAGCTAAACAGAGACTAAAGTTTTAATGAGCATTAAGCAGGTTCCTCTGAGTTAAGAACTATGAAAAGGATTCATGAGTGCTTTAAGTGAACAATGTTTGCATTGATTAAAGGGAAGATTCAGATGCCTGAATCCTTTTGAATTTTACGAAGTGTTTGGAGCATCAAGAAGAAATATTAGACTGCAGCTAAAAAATACCACTATTTGCAAAAGTTCAAATATTGTTAATTGATGTCTCTTTAAGAAAGCAATTTTAATAATAACAAATATAATAGGAAGCATAAGTGAGCATTCATTAATAGTTTAGTGTAAATTCATCTACTCTGCTAAAATAAAACCTCAACACTGGCTTTTTGAAGGTAACTGAGCACAGGGCCTTTTAAGAAAGGCAGGTCTCGATCAGATACCAGGATGGAGGCCATTGCAAATGCCAGGACATAGGAGGGGACCATAAAAGAGAAGTTGGGAGGGGACCAAAGAAAAACTTCAAAGATTTGCATAATCCCTGTCTACATGAGGAAAGTTATATAAAGATAAATTAAACACAAAACATTCACGTATGCAATCTGCATTTTACCTTCAAAACAAGACTAGCCAAGAAAGACATACTTGTATCATTTCAAAAACCAAGAAAATGACCAAAATTATGAAAAAAAAAAGAGAGAAAATAATCAAACAGGAATCTGGGACTATTTTGGAGCTTTCTTGGTTGGATATAGGATCACTCATTCTTTTACAAATATTTATTGATCTACTCTAAATATAAAACACCCATGGGTCACACTCTCAAGAACCCCCAATATAAAATGATGGTGAGACAAATATTTGATAAGAGCCATAAAGAATGCTTCATGAATTCAGAGGAGATGGAGAACCTTCTATATGGATAAATTGGGGATACTTCATGACAACAAAGAAGGCATCGAAGAGGCACTGTGGGGTATATTTTAAGTATACAGGCTATGGAAGCATAGTTCTGTAAGTCAGCTACTGGCTCTGTGACTCACTACTGATTCACCCTTGGGCAAGTTGAATTAGTTAATACCTGGAAAGCCCTTAGAAATGTGCCAAGTATTTTTCTGTTTCATCGGGGAAAGCTTCTACCAGTCTGAGAAGTTGATGAAGGTTATAGAAAAACAGGGAGAGAATGAGCAGTGAAGGCAGTTTGCATGAAGATGCCCTGAGCAGAGTCACAAGACAGAACTGAGCAGGAGAAGAAGCTGAGAAGCAAGGCCAGCCTGTGGTCTCTGAACCCCTACAGCATGTATCTGCTTCTCTTTTATGGGACAGATCCCTTGCTTCACATCACACCAGTTTATGGACATGGCATGGCTCCACGCAGCTGGCACCTGGGAAAAAGTGGTTAAATGCTCACTGATTTCATGGATGGATGCTGGTCAAATAATGCAATAAAGCACAGGCATGCCTTGCACAACCTCCAAAGCTGAGACCTGGACTCTCTCTTGGGCTTTATGTCCTACTTTTCTTCCATGTTCATCTTGGATTTCAATCCTCTGCACAGTTTTATTCTCCCTGCTTGTTGCTCTCTCATGCCATAGTCAGTTCATCTCTTTACTTTCTTCCAAATCTATTCTTAGGTGTAAATACACTTTCTTTCTTACCAGATTATAAGCTTATCCTCAGATATTTGGTGAAACCCGTTTTCTCCAGAAGCATCCTCCCAAGACCACATTTCATGCTCATCTTCCTTCAGTCGCATATCTTCAGGATAAATTTTTATATAACATGAGCATCAATAAATATATCTAGTTATATCATTATTTGTGACTTATATGATCCCTGTACATGTGATTGGCCTCCTTGAAGGGTTATGTGTGAATTTCCTTTCAGGACCTCTCTAGTAGTGATACCAGGTCAGCTTGGTTTCAGAGATAAATGTGAAATATCTAATTATCTGTTTCCTCAGTAATGTTGCTGGATACTGCACAGAGAGACCAGTAGTAACATTTTAGGATCTAATTTCAAATTTCGGTAACAGCTCAATATATAAGAGCTCTAAGAGGAGACTGAAGTTTAGCTACCTTCAATGATGATTCAGATGAGACCCATGCCATTAAGTATGTACCAAGAGGATGAATTTTGCTTTCAGACACCATAGATACTGTCCCCAAAATCACAAACACACGAGTCCACTGTGTGGTGCCAGGGGCCCAGAAAGCCTCAGTAGAATGTGAGTTATCTTTTGGAGTGCCAAAGAGTTGCGACAAGCTATTATTTCTTTCACTAAAATCAAAACAGATTTGTCATTATAATGTATAACGCAAAATGTATATCATTTAAAAATTTTAACCTGAAACTTAGAGTCTGTAGCTTCCAGCAGCTGTTTTGGGCAACTACCCCATGTGCTCTGCAGTAATTTGTTCCCCTTCAATGGGGAAAAAAAGAGTTGAGAAGAACCCCATGGAGACACCTCTACCATACAGAGAATGTATTGAATCTCCAGATGGACCACTTCCCTTCGTGTGACTGGCACCACCAGGAGGTGCCTTTACAATGCCTGAAAGAAAATTTCTTTCCCTAAAGAGAATTTCTGAGGGAAGAACCTTCAAGATAAAATACACTGTGTCCTGCCTTGCCATTGTAATTAGTCAAACTGTTTTGTTTAATTAGAGTAAATGTGTTCGGAATGCTATAATTACTTGTTAGAGAGAAAAACATTTGCTCTAATTAGATATTCATTAGAAATTCAAAAATCACTTAATATTAGCAATTAAAACTGGAACTGTACTTTGAGATTGAATTTCCCACATCAGTAAACTACACAGCCCAACACGCACTGGTTCTGCATTTTGCTTAACTGACAGCAATTCTGGGGGGCACAGAAGGAAAGAGAAAATAGCAGACTTAATTGGAAAACTCGTGGTGGGGTGACCAAGATCTGGAACAGCCTTCAGAAGTAACTGATGCAGAGGGCTGGGTGAAAATCCGGTGAACCATTTGTTTAGAACAGAGCCCAGAGAAGGGCGGGGCAGGAATGAAGTCAGAGGGAGGAGAGGAAGAAAGCAAGTTATTCATCCAGCAAATAACTGGGCCCTTTCAATGTGCAGAGCAGCCCGTGTTCATACGGAGAACAGACTTCTGAGGAAATCAAGGATTAGTGAAAAACAACAGCAAACAACATGATAGTTAAAGCTTAGGAAAAAAAATCACAGTACAGTGTTATAAATTGCACTGGGAAAAATGATAAAATGTCACATAAATGATAGAGTATGAGGCTTAACATCTGTGTCAAAGAAACAACAATCCCTCAGGCAGGAATTAATCAGGCAGCTTTGTCCAATGCATAGGGTGTTTGTTTTTTCCTTTATTTGACTGAGAGAAGGGAAGGGTGTTGCATTCCTAAGTAAGAACACAGGGTCATGGATATAAAACATTTTTAAAACATGTATTTTGATTTGCATTAAGAATGCAATTTTGTAAAAAGTTTTGCCAGATGGTTTCTTGCTACCTTGTTTGAAAAAAAATTTTTTGGATTATTTTTTGAAGTGCCATTGAAGCTGTTTTCCTAGATGAAACAAAACAGTAGCAAAGTCTAAATCAAGGTCAAGGCTATGGTGTTTGGACAGAAGCTGCTCATACATCTCTTTTTAAAGACTTCAACTTCCCTTTTAATTTTTTCTCTTCCTTTCTATAAAATCTTTCAAAATTGTATGTTTCAATCCCTGGAGTAAAGTTAGAATATTTTGGTTTTCTTTTAAAGCTATTCCAATCTTCAGTGACAATTGCCACTCAGGAAACAGTGTGTGTTTTTTCACTTTAGACAGTTGCCACTTCGTTCATAAACAGGGTGCTATTGTTCTATTTTCTGATTCATCCCTATCCATGTCATCAATCTTGGCAAAGGAAGGCTATATCTACATGTACATTGTTTTGACTGAGCTGAGGGGCTATTACCTGCTTGCTGATAACTTGTTAAATAACTAGCTGTCAAAATGATCACGCTGGCTGGGTGTTAAAGCACAGCAAGAGTGGCTGAGAGAGATTGTATTTTACTGCTGGATAAGGACTCTGGCAACAATGGAACCATGGGTTCTATGGAGGTTTGTCCTTCCCTGGAGGTCCTGGCTTAAGCACCACTTATTTCGTGGTTCAATTTCCTCATTAATTAAATGAGCGTAACAGTGTTTGTGATTGGTCTTGGTTTTGGAAAAAAAAAAATTTAGGAAATATTTGTGTATGCATGTTCATAGCAGCATTATTCACCATAGCCAAAATGCAGAAGCATTGCAAATGTCAACAGACAGATGAATGGACAAGCAAAATGTTTCACATACATAAGCAATGGAAAAGTCTCAGTTTTGGAAAATTGCTTTGCGCACACACTCACTTATTTGCTCTTTTAATGAACACTTTTCCATCCACTTCCCACATTGCAGATTCTGTGCCTGCTTCAAGGCACTCACCATTCAGTGGCAAGAGAGACTGGCTCCTTCTTCTCTGCCCCCATCGTAGGCTATACATGCTCTGCTCATCCCCCAAATGCCTGGAGGTCTCAGGATCTCTCTCCAGTCCTATCTTCTTAAGTTTCCTTCCTCAGCCATTTCCATATAGCAGATTACCACCTCAATACTATGACTCTAAAATGTGTCTCCACTCCTAGGCTCTTTTATGGATCCAGCTGTCTCAAGAACATCACTGCATGTATATTTCTCAGGCACCTAAAATCTAACAGGTCAGGCCTCTTCTTGCCTTTTCCTTTGAACCTGTGCGTCATCTGTTGGTTCCTGCTTCAGTGAGTAGCTCCTCCACCCAGGCCATTGTCTATGACTCATCTTACGTCAATAGCCTTAACGCTTTTCTCAGCCTCAGGAAGCTGAATGAATGAATCCCTATGAAAATTTTTATCATAGTCCCTTTTTATGCCTCAAATCCACTTGCTTGTTTCCTCCTCACTATTGACTTCTTTGTTTAGAATACATAATTGCTCAATCTCAGGCAACCTAAAATTTATCTTTGAACGTAAGCAACTTCAAATATAAAGAGGTTTCTTTTTAAAAAACATGTTTCCGTATTCACTTTATCTATGTTTTCTTTAATATGTATGTATTTATTTCTTTATTTGGTTGTGCTGGGTCTTAGTAGCAGCAGGCAGGCTCCTTAGTTGTGGCATTCATGTGTGATCTAGTTCCCTGATCAGAGATGGAACCTGGGCCCCCTGCATTGAGAGCACGGAGTCTTAACCACTGTGCCACCAGGGAAGTCCTATAAAGAGGTCCTTACAGCTTGTTTCCCTCCAATCCATTATCTCCTCTGCAGACAGTAAGCTTTCTCATGTGTTTAAAATAATAATACTTACATTATATTTATAAACATAATATTTGATATTCATGAATACCTTAAGTCTCTCACAAGCAAATTTCAAGTCAAAAGATAAATAAATCCAAATTGCAAAATTTCTAGAAAAAGAATGATAATGAGAACACTATATTTCAGAACCAAAATGAAGCAAAATAAATGCTCAGAGGAAATATTATTTTATTTTATTTATTTATTTTTGTGGTACGCGGGTCTCTCACTGTCGTGGCCTCTCCCACCACGGAGCACAGGCTCCTGAGGTGCAGGCTTAGTGGCAATGGCCCACGGGCCCAGCCGCTCCACAGCACGTGGGATCCTCCCAGACCGGGGCACAAACCCACGTCCCCTGCATCGGCAGGCAGACTCTCAACCACTGCGCCACCAAGGACGCCCGGAAATATTATTTTAAATACTCATATAAATAGACAAGAAATAATGAAAGTGAATGAATTAAGCATCTCATTGAAATTTAGGAAAAAAAGTTGGAATATAACAGCAAAATTAAACTGAAGAAAATAAGAAATAATTGAAGATAAAATACAAATTAATCATTTAGGGAAAAGCTGATAAGAAAACTGCTAATAAATAAGTAACTTACTTTTGTAGCAATATAAAATTAATAAAGAATAACTTTCCTGATAAAAAGATAAAACACAAAATAAAGACATAATCACTGAAACAGGAAGAGCAGGATAAAAAACATAGGAGACTTCTTTTTTGCAAACTCAAAGCAAATAAATAGAAACTGGATAAAATGGATACAATTTTAACAAACTATCATTTATCTACATGTCTTCATGAGAGAAGAAACTAAATAGATTGATTTACACCAAAGTAAGTAATCAAATACATACAGCAAGTGGAAAGCTTTGACAACAGTATATTGATAAAAGAATGTCAAAAACATATGGTTTCAGAGAAGAATTACACCAAAAAACATATCACTTTAATAATATTTAAACTACTCCAGATTTAGGGGTAAAAGGGTCATCACTAAATTATTTTACTGAAGAAAATATAATATTGATTCAAAATATAAAGATGATAACACAAAAAGAAAACCTATAGAATAATTTATTTTATGAAACTCTATTTCAAGAATTCAAGGATGGTTCACTATCAAGAAATATGTTAATACAATTGATAACATAGTTTCATTTAATTATAGAAATTATATAAACCTCTCCATAGAAACAGAATTTTGACAACTTTCAACTTTATTCTTGAGAAATAACCCACAACTGTAATATGATAGAAATTGAGGGTTAACTATTTAAACATGTTGTGTACACACACACATACACACACACACACACACACACACATCTCAAATCCGGCTTAATGAAAGGACAGACCCTAGTTACTTTATCACTTTTTAAAGTCAGGAACAAAACAGAGATGCCCACTCTCTCCTAACTCCTAAATTTATTATTTAACTTTTAACTGGAGGCATTATCAGACTGACAAACAAAAGATATTAGAGAATTAAAAGTGGTATGGAGAAGGTTAAACTAGACCCACTCACATCCACACCCACAGCCCCTACACACACTATCTGTAGAGTATGTGACTGTAAAACAGGAAAACCCTGAAGACTCAACAAGGAAAAAAACTACTAAACACAGTAAATTAACTCAATGGATAGCAGGTTATAGAGTTAATATCCAACGGTCAGTAGCCTTCATATGTATACATAACTAATAATATATAATAGAAGAAAAGACTTAACCTCTACACACAGAAACTTTAAAAACAACAACAAAACTTCTAAGGACACAAAAGTAGACCTGATGAATAGAAATATATAACATGTTCTTAACAGAGTGACTCAGTCTCATAAAGATGTCAATTCTAGATAATTTATAAATTAACGCTGTCAGTGAAAATACCAAGATTTATTTCCAGAATTTTATGTTAATTCTAAATCCTATATAAAACTTGAGCAAGTAAGTATGGTTTTAATAGCACTGGTAGTAAAAAGGCAACAAGGAAATTAGTTTAAGAGATATTAATATACTATAAGGACTCAACAATTTTAAAATGTAGTACTGGCAAATGAATAGAAAATCAAAGCAAGGAAACAAGATAGAAAGTTCAGAAATACACCCAAATATTTATGAAAATTTTATATATAACATATGAGGTATCTCAAGCCAAAATAGAATACTAGATGTAAACAAACAATTTTATGTAAGGTCTTGAAAACCCATGTAAAGATAAATGAGGAACGGGGAAAACATTGTTATCTTATTCAGAGCAACATTTTTGCAATAGCAAAAATCGGAAATCACGCAAGTGATCAATCCGGACTAGATTCAACTGTATCCACAGAGTAGACTCCTAAGCAGTTGGAAATTAATGAACCTGTACAGGCAGATGTCCAGAATATATTGTTAATTGAACAAAGGAAGGGTAAGAGATGTGTGCATATTTTGTTACCTTTTGAGTAAGCAAGAAATCCTGGAAGGCTACACTACACTTTTTACTGCTGGGCTTTGCACATGCCAATTCTCTGTCTTGGTGAGTTTTTCCTCCTTTGTCTCCAGATCATTCCTACTCATTCTTCAGGTCTCCTTTACTATGTATCTCTGGAAAATGTTATAGACTCTGTGGCCCGGTAATTTGTTGGAACTCTTCCCCTGTGCTCATCTCAACTCAAGCTTCGTTTATCTTTATCAAAAAAAATACTATATTTGTCTATTTGTTTACTCCTTAAATTCATCAAATAAATGACTATAGTTTGGTCTCTGTTTTATTTCTTTCATCCACCAAATTGCATGAACAAAAGACTGAATAAATTCAATGAAAGAATTGCCACACTATTAGTGACACAATATAAATTCAGTGTGATCATAGGAAAAGCTACATCTTAGCTTTCTTGCAGGAGGGCAGCGAAGGTATCCACAAAGGGTTTACTTCATGGTGTCCTCTCCCCTTACCATCTACCTCATCCTTCCCTACAGAATAGCTCTCCACATGCTTTTTGTTTCATCTTCTTTAAAGAGACCTAGTCTTATTAAAGAGATATGAGTTGAGTGTACATTTGGGGAAAGTATTTTAAGTCTGTCAAGATTTGTATGTAAGATGAGTCCATGCCTCTTCCTAAAAAATGAAATACAGTATATTCATTCAAGGTGAGAAAGTGATGGTCATTGATCAGGCCCACGCTACATTCCAGGGACTTTACCAGGTCTTTGGCCTAAGTTGTCTCTCCAAATAAGAAGGCAGTGTGCCATAATGAAAAGAGAAAGGGTTTTCTAGTCACAGTGATAAGCTGGTGGACATGTGAAAAAAAATATTTTTCTTTTACTCTTTAAACTGACACATCACCATTATGGTTTACTTCAAAGCAAATATTTTTTCTTGCTCCTTCACTTGACTCACCTACAACTTGTGAGTGTCTCCAACTACTGCAAAATCTCAGTAGCCATGAGATGAGAAAAATGGTGCTATTTATTGGGAACAAAAATAATTTAATCTTTGATATTATCTGATTTTCTTCCCCTGGGTGTCCTGGGGAACTAAACTAGTCCCCAAGGCATCATTCAGAAATGTGTAAACGTGGATCCTCAGGAAAATGATCTTAACAGTGCTTCCAGGTTGGTGGCAGTGACACAAGTAGTCATATTAGTGTGCGATGTCTAATTTTTCCCCACCTTACAAAAATAGATAAATAAAAACCCTTCCTTTTTACACCACATGGTACAACTCTGTATACCCTTGGTTAATGTTCTGACACAAAGTTTGTTCTAGCACTACCTCACCACATTTTCAGGTTTTTTAAATTGTTTTTAAGAAGTGTTGGGCTTCTCTGGTGGTACAGTGGTTGAGAGTCCGCCTGCCGATGCAGGGGACACGGGTTCATGCCCCGGACTGGGAAGATCCCACATGCAATGGAGTGGCTAGGCCCATGAGCCATGGCCACTGAGCCAGCACGTCCGGAGCCTGTGCTCTGCAACGGGAGAGGCCACAACAGTGAGAGGCCCGCGTACCGCAAAAAAAAAAAAAAAAGTCTTTTATCCAGTTTTTTATGGTAATTTTTGGCAGGAGGTTTGCTCTTAGTGACACAGCCCAACATTTGCAGAGAAAGAAGATGTCTGTGCTAGCATCCTTGGAACACATTGCTACTATTGCATTATCAGATTCAGCTCTTCCTTAATTCCAGGAAAAAAAGAAGTTATCATTTTATATCTTTGAATACAGCTTTGTTCCATTTCTTGAAATCTTTAATTCAGGGACAATAATTGTGAGTATGGGCTAGGTTTTGTCCTCCGTATCACTTACAGTCTCTTTCAATGTTTTGATCTAATTTTGCTTGCAATAAAAATTGACATCTATCAGTGTTGTTATTATTGTTGTTTGTTTGATTGTGTGAATTTGCTCATGTTTATGATGACTAGAATCCTTTTACAATTCATCTGAGACCTGGTTTTCTTCTCCAATGAGCGAAAACTTGAGAAATCTGAAGACTGTAGCTATTGACTGAAGATGGCAGAAGAGATAAGGGGCTGTATTAGGACCAGCATTCATTTCCACAAAGAGCAGTGAAAAGCATGAACTTGATTTGAGGCATGTGGGAAAGATCCAGTTGGATGCAACTCTAAAGGGACTTTTCTTGACAAGTTGCCCTGGGGGGGGGGGGGCGGGGTGTTGAGGAAGTAGGGGACGGGGCTGCCTCAGAATGGACTGGGCAGAGGTGGGTTGTAGAATTATTGTGTAACCCTCTAAGAAAAGTCATCACCACATCACAAGACTCACAACAGAAATTTTCCAGCATGGGATCACTGAGAAAGTCACGGAAGGACCTGGTGAGAGTGAAGCCACCTCCAGACAACCACATAGCCAAGAGTCCAGGCCACTATCATGGCGGAACACGTCACAAAGACTGTGTTCTTCCCTTCAGCCTCTTCTCACCTCCCTGAGGACTCAGACAGGAACTACACACAAGGTGACAGCGACAGGATGTAAAAGAATTAGAATTTAAATCCAGGTCATCTCAAATCTCGGCCCATGAAGAGTCCCTTAATAATGTCACATAAACCTCTGTACATCCAATCTCTCCTCTGATGTGTGGCCATGGTCATCATCTATGGCTCCTTCCTAAGAAGATGGAGAAATGATGAAAAACAGGGAGACCTCAAATTTCAAGAAAGTGTGGGAAGCCTTGCCCATTGCATACTGGACTTAGTTGCCCATCTGTCCCTGCAACGAGAAGGTAAGCCTCAGAAGGACAGGAGCAGGATTCTATTATCTCTGAATTTCAGATCCTACCAGATGGTTTGACATATGAGAGGCACTAACTTCACGTTGAAATAAATTTCTTTAAAGTAAGTTTTCTGCCTAAACTGAGGCAACACTGCATGATCTGTCTCTCTCATTCAGAAGGGCTGAATGGATTCAGCATTTTAAAATAAAGAAAATAGCATATTTGAATGATCTAAAACCCCTATACTTCCACCACTAAGTTACCAAAAGGCAAAAAGGAAGAACGAGATCCATGGCACATGAGTAGCCAGCAATAGTTTCCCTGGCCTGTGTCTAAGACATTGGTGTCTTTGAAGGAAGCATCAAATTTTATCTTGTGTTATATCTTGCTCTGAATAGAAGAGAAATTCCACTTTTAAAAATGAATTGGGTTGAAGTTCAATCCCCAAAGAGTGAAGGAAAAATAAAATAAAATTATTTGAAGCACTCTCCATGAGACAGTTTTTCTTCTCAGACTTCTAAACTCATTTCTCACAGCACAATTTCAAAGAGTGAAACAGGGATTTGTGTAGTTTTCCCTTCTCCTTGAATTATCTGGGAATTACCCTCTGCAATCTCTACTCTGGGCCTTGAACTCATCAGGGTTCCGAAGGTGCTACAAGTCATTCACGCTGTTGTCTCCTGGCAAATATAAAACAGCTCAGGTGTCCGGTAGCTGTTATCAGTTCTGACTGCTGAGGCTGCACCGCTACGGGAAAAGGGAGCCTACTCTCTGCCAGAGATAAATAAATGGTCCAACTCAAGATACCACTTGCATAGCTTCCAGAGAGAACTACTAATAGGGGAATGATTTGCCAAATCAGAAAGGTACTTCCTGCCCTCAATTCTCTCTACCTCTAGCCTTTAAGGTGGTAGATCAGTACTTAGGGGAAGCACCCAGGCTGGGTGATGAGCAGAGCTGAGTTTGGTTGTGCTCTGCCATTTACTAGCTGTGTAATCTTGGGCAAAGTCCTTAAACCTTGAATGTGTGTTTCTTTAACTGGAAAATAGAAGAAATTTATAGCTATTTCAAATAGGTTTGTTGTGAAAATTAAATCAATCACTGTTTGGAAGACTCTACCTCAGAGAAGTAATCCATCAGGCTAGAGCATCTCCCTTTGACAATGTACCTAAGCCTTCATGAATGATAATTTGTTTAGGTCAACATCCGTGCAGTTTTTAGACTCCTCGTTTACAATTCAAATTCTTCTAGGTGGAAAAACACTTGAAGTCAGGGAGCATCCATACCTTTGAATTATATCTCAAATTTCACAAATCTGTATGTGGGGAAAACTTTTAGTACCTGGTGAATTAAGAGGGTTTGTATTCTCATGCAGTATACCATTCAAAAGCGAAATGTGAGTCAAGGACATCTGATTTCATTATAAAAAATATTTTTTTCCTTTACCAATGGGTGGAGGGGGTCAAAACTTCCAGTTATAAAGCAAATAATTCATAGGGATGTAGAGCAGGGTGACTGTAGTTAATAACACTGTATTGTGTATTTGAAAGGTGCTAAGAGAGTAGGTCTTAAAAGTTCACATCACAAGAAGAAAAACTCTGTTAACTATGTCTGGTGACAGATGAACTGGATTTATTGTGGTGAACATTTCAAAATACATACCAATATCGAAAGATTATGTTGTACACCTGAAGTGTACAACATATAATAGTATATGTCAATTATATCTCAAAAACACCCCTATAGTGCGCTTTAATGAAATCCATGCTCTTACTCTGGACTTTAACACTCTATCTGTGGGCTTCCCTGGTGGCGCAGTGGTTGAGAATCTGCCTGCCAATGAAGGGGACATGGGTTCCAGCCCTGGTTTGGGAAGATCCCACATGCCGTGGAGCAACTAGGCCTATGAGCCACAACTACTGAACCTGCGCGTCTGGAGACTGTGCTCCGCAACAAGAGAGGCCGCAACAGTGAGAGGCCCGCACGCCGTGATGAAGAGTGGCCCCTGCTTGCCGCAACTACAGAAAGCCCTCACACAGAAATGAAGACCCAATACAGACAAAAAAAAAAAAAAAAAGACTCTACCTGGCTCCAGGTGCTATCAGCCAGCATCTTATCCTAGTCTGTCACATTTTACAACGTGAGAACTGCTGTGCCCTATTTCTAGAATGCTCTGTCCCCAAATCTTCATATAATTGCCTCATTCTCAGCATTTAATACTCACTTCAAATACCTACTTTTTGATGACAGCTTCTCAAAACATCCAATATAAACTAATGTTGTCACTTTAACAGGGTTTATTTTCATTACAGCACTTTTGACTACCTGACATTTTCTTGCTATTTTATTTATTTGTTTAGTCTATCGATTTTTTCTACTCTTATAAAAATAGGCACACTACAAGTAACAATATGTAAGTTTTCCAAAAAGTTAGATATTTTATCATTGTCTCCAAATTTCCACAAACTAATAAAATCTTTAAATCTATAGAAATACATTTGCTAAACTTACATTTTAGGAATGTTGAATTTTTGAAGTATGACTATACTCAAATGATAATAAAACTAACAGCCTACAGATTTTAAAACATCAAAATCAGCTCTCCCTAATTTTCTTCACAGGTATGATACAAAAACAATACGGAGAAGGAAAGGCAATGGCAGAACACTACTTTTTCTTGAAACTGTAAACCACAAGGTATGTAACGTACTGGAGAACAAAACAAAAAGTGCTGTCATGGCTTCCCAGGTGGTACAAAGTCTGGGGATATGCTGAAGAGCAACACTTAGAAGCTCATTTTGAAAAATGGGAATGAAAGCTTTCATAGAGCTATTTTGGCACCAGGAATAAGTGCAGGAGATGGGGACATAGGAGGCAGTGTAGAACCAAGTGATACTTATAAGAGGTAGCCTTTGGGTAAAGGGTGCAGTGGGCAGTGAGAAACACAATGAATTATGCAGAGTCTTCCAGCTGCTCTGCTCAGCTAACTAATGGCTCACTTACACAGAAAACTTAAACCTATTAGCCAGGACCCTGGTATTGGATTTTCATATGTACCTCCTGCAAATGTGGTTCAGAATATCTCATCTGATTCAAGATGAATGATAATAATAAAAATAAGTACTGGATTTAGAAGAAGACATTACAATTTACACACATATGTATAGACATTTGCCAGAAAAGAAAAACAAAAAAAATGCTGCCATGAAGTGGATGAAAACTGTTGCCATGACTATAAAATAAAAGGAAAAAAATCACAAAACTTTAGTGAAGTACTCTCCTAGAAAAAATAAGGACTCAAATCTTACAAAAAACATTGAAGGAGGAAAATTGTGGAACAAAAGGACATGAGTAGCAGAACTAAGAAAACAAAACAAAACAAAGCTAAATTAAACTAAAAAAGTGAAATGAAAAAGTAAAACGAGTACACAAATAAAGATAACTTTGGATGTAGTATATGGGGGAATGAATTTTACAATATTACAGAAAAAAGAAGGCTTCTGTATAAAGCACACGATTAAGAAAAATAAGCAAAGGGTTAAAAGAGTTTAAAAGTAACTGAAATTATAATACATTGTGGAATTGAAATAATAATAATACCTATAGAAGACAGATTCTTATAATAGCTGCTTCTGAAGAAAACTACTTGTTTCTGAAGAGGACAAAAGAAACAGAAAAAAATGAAGGTATCATTTAATATTTTTCCAAGATATAAAAGAAAACTTGATTTTAAATATTAAGAATGCATTGAGTTCTGGGAAAAATTGACAGCATGATTAACCCTGAAACATACCCTAATAAATTACCGAACTGTAAATTAAATAAGGAATGTTTTAAGCTAGCATTTCTAGCAATGGTAGAAAACAGTAGAGCCATTCCTAATTCTTATATGAACAAAAATGTCCCAAGAATTTTATACGAGTTATAAAGGGATTTAAGAATGAAGGCAATTGACACACATCATTTAGAATTCCCAAGAACAGAATAAAGATTTCCAATGGGGCCTTTTTAAGGGAATTACGTTGGAATGAACTTGAGCCAGACAAAAGATGGATGGAGAAATGATACTGAAGGGTTAGTGCTGAGCGTTGATACTATTCACTATAGAACAAAGACTAAAACAAATGTGGAATTATGACTTTAATATAAAATTTGAATGCTAAAAACTCTAGTGTCATAGAAATTATATAACTAACAGAAGTTGATGAGGGAGAGAAGGTATGCAGTTGTGTAAGTATGAAATTTCCTCATGTTTTATAAACAGGTCAAAAACTTACTTGAAGGACAAAAAATAATTGAGAATATTTAAAGGCATAAACCTTAACACACACACACACACACACACACACACACACACACACACACACAACACTGTAATCATCTAAAATTTGGAGATGAAGAAAGTGAGTGGCAGAAACCAAGTGGACACATTTTTTTTTATTTATGGAAAGAAAACATAGAAAATGTTTAATGAAAGAGATATAAATACAATGCATATAAGATCATTGTTATTACATCAGCAACTAGCTACAAAACATAAAGATATAAAGAAGAAACCACAGCGAGATGGATAGTAGGGTCAGTTATACGGTATAACCAGGACCCACACCACTGAGTAGGGGACCCACAGTAAGGAGGATAATCACAATTGTAGAGGTTCCCCTTAAGGAGTGAGGGGTCTGAGCCAGCCCAGGGATCTTGCCCCAGGATCATTCATGTTCTAAGAAGACATGGTTTCCATTAGCACCACAGTTATTTCTCCAGGTTCTTCAATTGCAAGTAAATACAATTACACAAGCAAGAAATAATACATTTGAAAAAAATGAAACAAAACAGCAGCAAAATCAGAGTTTTAACCTTATACGTGGAACATCTCTGAGATTCAATTGAAAAAACTCATTTAAATGTTCAAATGATCAAAAAAACTCAGAACCATTGTTTGTAAATTTAATATATAGAAATAAATATTTTCTTACTAACTGGTTGGAAGAAATAATGGAAGAAATAAAACACACACATCAGGTTTAACAGTAAGAAGAAGTGATGGGGAACTGGACCTAACTTACTAGACACCAGGTCTACGTTGAAGTTAGGTCTATATTGAAAATGATAATGAGTGGCATAAAACCAAAAATACAAAGACTTCAACAAATAGGAAGTCTTACATTATTTAAAGAAAAATAACCATTTAAATGATCTTTGCTAACATATAAATTTAATGCTAATTTGACAAAATTACCAACATTTTTTTTTTTTTTTCAGTATGCAAGCCTCTCCCTGTTGAGACCTCTCCCATTGCGGAGCACAGGCTCCGGACGTGCAGGCTCAGTGACCATGGCTGATGGGCCTAGCCGCTCTGCGGCAAATGGGATCTTCCCGGACCGGGGCATGAAGCCGCGTCCCCTGCATCGACAGGCGGACCTTCAACCACTGTGCCACCAGAGAAGCCCCAACATGTTTTTTGAAGTAAAACTTTGTTTTCAAGATCCTTATAAAATCCTTACAAGAATGGCTTGAAAATTCTGAAAAATAAGAGTAATGAGGGATGATTAGTCCTGGTTGATAGTAAACATAATATACACCTTCAAAGGGGTAAACAGTATGATTCTTCTATGAAGAGATAGATAAATGAGAAATAGTTGGAAAGTTGACAAGAAAGCTAAAATATTGCTGTGAGCATCCAGGTAACAAAGTGCAATTCAGTTATCCTCTCTGCACCTTACTTTCCTTGCTCAGAGGATAAAGTGAATACTAGTAACCCCCAAGTAACTGTGAACAAGCACTGCATATGGGAAAGGTAAATCTGATCCTGAGAGAGTACCTATTACTGTAAAACAAGACACTGCCCTTTCTGTTATAGAAGTGGCCCAGTGTCATCCACCTGCTACCAGATTGCTGACTAATTATAGTGTTGGTTTCTGCTGCTGGTGGATTGGGCATTCAGTGGTGGCCATAGTTAGGTTGGCCTTGATGAGTGGAACTCTGTATCTGCGCCCTTGTAAAACCTCTATCCCTGCAACCATGGTCACTTTACCCATGTGTCCACTGGGTAATGACAAGGGTAGCTGGGGGAAAAGAATGACTGGGATCCACAGAATGAGTCAGCCTATTCACTTGATATTAAAATTCCCCTCTGCTAAGGTTACCCTTGGGTAAGCATTCATGTGGGACACAAATATCTTCCCGCTTTTCCTCATTCAGAGAGGGCTATCCATAAAACTCATAGAGTTTTACCCAGATCTCATCACTAATTTTCTAGTCATGTGACATCCAAGTCCCTGACCATCCAGCCATTGGCCACCACCCAAGAATTGGTGTATAATTGTATGTCTGGCCTTGCAGGATGAATGAACATCAAGGTGCATCAGGCCCTCTGCCTGAAGTTCTGCCCACTAAGGGGATTTCCCTTTATCACTGTCCTTCTGGGATGTCCCAGAGAGATGCTGCAGGGCTGCAGCTGTCCACTTCTGGGTGGTGTCTTCATATTATATGGAACCATCTGTAAACAATGCCCACATGTTTTCTTCCTCTGTCAACTGATCTTAGGGAACTCCCCATGGGGCCATGAGTGCAGGCTGGGAGAGAGAAGTGAGGACCATAGACATTTGAGTCTCTTCTTCATGTAACTTATTTGTACCTTCCTGCTCTGCTTGGGCCCGATTACACACATACCTCTTCACCTGATGGCAAAGTGCTACTGTGCATGCCCAGCTTTATGGCTTGGTGGGTCAGATAACATCCAGTCAATGACGAGCAGCTCAGGTCACATGGGAACTTGGTGGACCATCGTTATCACTTGATTCAGTTGTCTTCTCATCATTCAGTCTCTACTAAGGCTCAGTAGCAGGCCAAGATCCATTTCAGAAAACAGCCGTCAGTTTGAAAACATTGTTTCAAAACACGGAGAGCTGTTTTATTGTTCTCTCAAAAGAAGTGGAGTTATCCACAGAAGAGGATAATTCTTTGCTCCAAAATCCTAGGGGCCTTTGCTGTGGATCAGCTTTAAGGAACTGTTGAAGTTTTTCAACAGCATCCCTATCTTCCACTACACTTCAAGCCCCATTGGATCTGCTGTAACATATGGCCACATGGAAGAGCAGCTTGTACAGTAATTTGGACCAGTGGCAGAACTTCCTCTTGTTTTGGGATTGAATCAAAACTAGCAGCTTTACAGGTACTTGATAAATGAGCCAGAGTAACACACTCACATGAGGAATATGTTGCCTCAAAAATCCATAGATGCCCACAGGGTACTGTGTCACTTTTTCATTTGTAGGGGAAGTTAGATCCAACAATGCATCCCTCACCTTAGAAGGGCTATCAATTTTCTCAAGCCCCTGGGCCTTTAGAAATTTCACTGGGTAAAATGTCCTTGAATTTTTGTCAGTTTTATTTCCCATCTTCTGAGATGCAAATCCATTACCAATAAGTCTAGAACAGCTGCTACTTTTTTCTCACTATGTCCAACCAGCACATCAACAATGTAATGGACCCATGTGATATCTTGTGGAAGGGAAAGGCAATCAAGGTCCCTGATAACTAAACTATAACATAAGACTAAAAAGTTGATGCACCACTGAAGTCAGACAGTAAAGGTGTATTGCTGGCCTTGCCAGCTGAAGGAAAACCACTTCTGATAGTCTTTTCTAACAGGTGGGGAGAAAAAGACATTTGCCAGATGGATAGCTAGACACCAGGTACCAAGAGACATGTTAATTTGCCCTAGCAATGAAACCACATCTGGTACAGTGACTGCAGTCGGAGTCACCACCTTGTTTAGCTTATGATAACCCACTTTCATTCTCCAAGATCCATCTGTTTTCTGCACAGTCCAAATAGACAAGCTGAATAGGTGTATCACAGGAATCACTACCCCTGTATCCTTCAAGTCCTTGATGGTGGCGCTAATCTCATAAATGAGATGTTGCTTTTGGTGTACAATTTCTCCTAGGGAGAGGCAGTTCTAATGGCTTTACCTCGTCTTTCCTATCATATAGCTTTCACTCCACAGGTCAGGGAACCAATGTAGGGATTCTGCCAATTGCTCAGTGTGTCTATTCAAAGTACGCATTCCAGAACTGGAGAAATAAGCACAGGATGGATTTATTGACTCACTGGACCCATTGTAAGATGGACCTGAGCTAAAACTTCATTGATCACCTGACCTCCACAAGTCCCTACTCTGACAGCAGTGTGGGCTACAGTATTGTGTTGGATCCCCTGAAATTAGTCTCAGTTCAGAGTCATTATTCAGTAATCTTTGAAAGGTCTGATTATATCTTTATCCCCAGTACAGAGTCACTATGATAAAAGACCATGGCTCCCTTTGGGTAAGACTGAGAGAATGATGAAGAGTATAAATTTTTGACAGGGTACAGAGTCCTTCCTCAAGTGGACTCCACCTTCCCTTTATGCAAACTGGATCAAGTTTGGGAATTGACTTGAAGGGCCATGACTCTCTATTTTTATGATACAAATTAGAGTTTTGTTCACTTGACCCAGAATTCTTTCACTTTATGCAGATAAAGTAAGAATTTGTAGGTTTCTCATCTATTTCACTTCTAGGAACACTATGATCACCTAGCTAACAGCACAGGTCTTTGTGAGCCAGATTACTTTGATCGCTGCTTTGACTCTGCTGTCTGCTGGGATAACTATCTCTACCATGCCTTTGTCAGTGGATGCCACCATTTGGCCCTGCTACCCCGGGATCCAATGATTTTCATTGCATTAAGTTTTCCATTGCACTTAGTGTCAGCAATTCCCACTGCAATTTTGGGTTTTCAGAAAAGAGTGATCCCAGAGCTCTTAAAGGATGCTGGGGCTTCTGTCACAAATTTAGTCCTCACAATATTGGTAACAGATATGTCCTCTGGACCCTCCCAGGTGGGTGAGTAAGTCTTATGTGACAAATTCACTCTGACATTCCAATCTCCCTAAACATTTGAATTCCTTCCTCTCACACTATACCAAGGCAGTCTAACATTTCAAGTTTATTTGACCTGTGTCACATTTGATCCATGTTTTAACATCCAAACAAATTGTTAGAGCCCTCTCTAACAACCTGAGCCCAACATTAAATTGAGAATGTCTGCTTAGGGGGCCCATATTCATATATTCAGCAGATACAACTTTATGTTCCTTCTATCATTATCCTCATGGGTCATAATTTCTACCTCATCTTTTGAAGCCTGCTGGGGCTTGTTATAGGTCTTGCTGAGTCTAGTTATAGGTCTAGAAGCAAAGAGAGGTGGTGAGGGTGATTCCTGAGGAGAATCAGTTGTGTCTTGAAAGGTACTATTTCAGGAGAGGCCATTGTTGTTTCCTCAGACAAAGCAGGGTAAATCTCCTCAGATGGGGTGGATCAGCTATTTCTACTGGCAAAGAAGACTCATCGGAATTTGGAGGTTCAGTGTCCCCAGTTTCATCTGAATCTTCCCATACATTCCCATTCCAACATCCAGGATTCCATTCTTTCCCAATCATTGACCGAACTTTAACAGTAGACATGCAGTGAGGTTGGGAATTCAATTTGCGTTGTAATTCAGCCACTCACAGGATGAGTTTCTGGTTTTGTTTTTTCAGCAATCTCAGCTCTGCAACTATAGTAGAAAAGGGTCTCTTTCAGCATAGACAGAAGTTTTCAGATCATTTATACAGCACTTCAACTGGAAATTAGAATTCTTGAGCTCATCCTTTTATCCCCTACTTTTTCCAGTGATATAGGAGCAACTAGGCAATTTCATTATACCCATTATTTTTACAAAAATTTTCAAAGGTATCATGTACAGTGCATGGCCACACAGAACCTTGCCTTTTATAAGTGTTTGATTATGAATATTATGGTGATAACTTGCTTACCTCTATGGTCACATCATATCATGGACGATCAGTGCCCTCTTTGCTACAGGATATAGAGTCATTAGTGACTTCAAATTTAATCAGATTAGAAAAACAATTCCAGAAAAACTAAAATCAATTCAGAAAACTCATTCTTAAGATTATGTTCCTCTAGAACCGCTCTCTGAAACAAAATCTGTAGTAGTCACTGTTTCCCAGAGAAACAGAATAGGATGTGGGTATATAACACACATATATCGATGTGTATATAAATATAGACAACATATAAATATAGATAGATATGATATGTACATGTGTATCTATATCTACCTATGTATCTATCTATCTAACTATACCTATATCTGTCTATCCATTAATACCTATCTATCTATACTGAGAGACAGAGAGAGATTTTGTATAAGGAATTGGCTCACTGATGTGGAGGTTGGCAAATCCAAAATCTACATGGTAGACTGGTCAGCTGGAGACCTTGGGAAGGGCTACAGTTTGAGTTCAAAACCATCTGCTATAAGAATTCCCTCTTCTTCAGGGGAGGTCAGTCTTTTTGTAAGACCTTCACTAATTGAATGAGGTCAATCCACATGATGAAGAGCAATTGGCTTCTCTTAAAGTCTGTGATTTACATGTTAATGTCTCCAAAAATATATATTCACAGAAAAATCTAAAATAGTATTTGACCACATATCTGGGTACTATAACTTGGCCAAGTTGGCACATAAAATTAACCATCTTACAGGCATGAAAATAAAAAGCTGAGTCATTTTAAGTAAGTGAGTTTTCTCACTGACCATGAACAAATAATACTTATGTAAGTGTTGCTTTGAGATTTAAATGAGATAATAAATATAAGGTACAGTTCCAGGCTTATAGTTCATATTTAATAAATTGGCAATTAGCCATATGTATACATAATTTTCATATGTATCTTTCAAGCTAATTTTATTCAAATGGTAAATAAAATTTTATGTCCTACTTTTTAATGTATTTTTATGTTGTAAGATTTTTAAATATATTATTCTACATTAGTTATTATATATTACATATAATATTATATATTATACATTATATAGTTAATAGCTACAATTTTATGAATATATTATATTCCATCTAGTGGATTTACCAAAATAAACTGTCATAAATTTTGAATGAGCCCTGCCCTGCTTTTTATTTTTATTATTCTTTATACAACATTTACATCCTCCCAAACACACATTTTAGTCTAATGTTTTTATTTTGAATGCAGATTTTCACTTTAAATATAAAGCTTGAATTCAAGATACGCCTTGGATTTCAACTCAATTTCATGTCTTTCCAATATAACAGGCAAGACATTTATTTCCTTGGGGACTGGTATGGATTTATGCATGCCTCCTCTACAAGAAAATGGTTAAGTGACCTTTTCCAATAATCTTTGCTTTGAGGAAAAAGAAAAGGTTTTACAGGTGCCTTGAGAGAATTTCAGAATTACATCTAGCACTTCATAGGCTTCAAATAAAACCTCTGAGTGTAGAGAATTATCTTTGGGGATCCGGCACATGTTAGTGGTCAGAGAGGGGTTAGTACATGAGTGTGTGATGTATTATATGATGAATACATTGCAGTGTAGTTTGGTAAAGTTAACGGCAACTTGTTAAAAGGGAACTTGGTAGAAGTCTCACCGATTTCATATTTGCCTATTCTCAAACGTCACTTAACCTTCATCTTATGGACTTTGGGGATCATCTCTTCAAAGAGGAAGGTGATAAATTAAAATCCCGTAGGGACTGGTTTTAAAATGTACATGTCAGTTTCCACACCACCACCCTTGATATTCTGTCATAACTTGAGGCTTAGCGAATGGACAAATGTAGGTATAATATACTGTGAAAAAAAAAAAAAAGCATCCCTAGGTGATTTTGATTACTGTGTGCCCAATTCTGCTTCCAAGTGAGATCACAGATCCTGCCAAATCCTGATATTGTGATATTGTACAGTAAGAACAGTTAGTTCCTGCTCTATGATTTGAGTTAGAAACAGAGCTGAAAAGGAAATGCAGGTCACCTGACTCTTATTCTGATGCTCTTTTCACTCCACTCTTTTTAAAGAAATTGTATTCAATTCATCCTTTGAAATTGGAACTATACTTTATTAGTCAGTATTAAAATGTTAAGAAGGACTAGTTTTTCATATTTCCAAAGATAGGCTAACACTCTATAAAATTAGAAAGAGGATGAAAGAGAAGGGAAAGATCTGAAGTGAGGGTATTTTCAGATACTGACATACCACACACTATGGGAAAACGATGAGCTTTGGAAATACTCATCTTGGAGATCAAACCCCAACATAACCACTTGTAGAAACATGAATAAACTACTTTACCTTCCTCTCTCTTTGTTTCTTTACTGGGGTTATTGGGGATAACAACACCTATCTCACAGTGTTGTCAAGAGAGTTAAATAATATAATTTATAGAAAGGATTTCTCATTAAGCAGTAGTGGAAACTAGTAGTTATAATAGTAGTGTTGTAACCAGTAATTCCTATTTTCCCTCCTTCTTTTCTTTAACATAGTAGTAGAATGGAGGAAGCCTAACATTTTTTCAGTGGACCAGCTAATGTCATAAAAACTATTTATCTTAAAGATGACAGAAGGAACTGTCATGCACTTCATATTTCATCCAGAGTATTCCTTATGCTTTTTCAACTTGTTGGAGAAAATCCTCCTGCAGAGAGAGAGAGAGAGAGAGACAGTGTACTTTCAGAGTTCAAGTTTATCCTGCTTGATTCCAGGACACTCTAGAGTACACATATCATTATATTGTGTGAATTTGGAAAAGTAATTTATTCTCTTTTCATTTCCCTCCCCAACTGTAAAGTGAGGTGGTGAGACTCAATCACACAAAGGTTCCTTTTTTCTCTATCATTATATGGGTCCTCAAGATTATGATGACCCCAAGTAAGTGTTCTTGCCATAACTACAGTTGGTCTGATTATTTTTACTCTGATGAGGTCTGTCTATTCGCAAGCAATAGCTAATGTGCAGCAAAAACCATAGGAAGAAGGTGGAAAGGCAAGGTGCTCACAGGCAATAGCGATCACACCCTACAGCTTAGGTCATAAGCACAGCCAGATTACCCTGTGCTCTTCTGCATGTATGGAGCCTGCAAATTATGCACATCAACAGGCACTTGATGAAAGTTCAGGTGTATTTGGACTCACATTGAATTCTCTATGAAACTGTACATTTAGACCATGGTAGCACTGCTGTAGGGAAGAAAGGATGAAAGGCTAACTCTTCCTCCTCCTCCGCCCGCCCCCTTCCTTAAAAGTATATCAATCCATGGAGACAGGAGCAGGCTCTTCCTTGCCTCCTTCAATCCAGGTAGCAACCAAAGAATACTCATCACAGATATTTGTTTAGATCTCTGCTGTGCAATAACATAGGCACCAGCCACATGGAGCTACTGAATATTTACATTTAAATTGGATATTGATAGTAAATGGGAATGACTTGCAGCAAAGTATGTCCTAAAAGTCTTGGCACCTTATGCTGCTTCCTGTACAGCATCCCAGAAGGATGATCATGTAGGACTTCCGATAGAGCCTGTGTAAGGGGCAAATCAGAGGAGGGGGTGCAAAGAGTTTGATGGGGGACCCAGAACACTACTGAACTGTCCCCAAGAAAAGGGGTATAATTATTTCCAAAAATTTATTTGACTATGACTCTCTTTGTTCTTTTTTTTGGTGTCTGTGTATATGTGCACATACATATGTTTTACATATATATATATAAAAATTATTTTCCATTATAGATTATTATAAGATATTGAGTATATTTCCCTGTGCTTTATGTTAGGTCCTTACTGGTTATCTATTTTGTATATAGTAGTGTGTATATATTGGGGGAGGAATAAATTAGGGGTTTGGGATTACTATAGCTCTCTTTGAAATAGAATTATCTCTCATGACTTACAGAACACAATTTTTTTCTTTTTTGGGAAAATGTTGCTCTACAAAATGTACAATTTTGTGTCTCTAGATCTCCTTGTCTCACTGGATTTAAATCTGGATTGCATCTACAATAGATAAAAAAGAGCTATTAAAAAGACCTCTTTCTACAGGGAGAAGAAACTGAGATAGACCTTCTCAACTTCTTGGGGGTTAGAAGGGAAAACAAGGGAGTTATAGTCAGCGCACAAACCAACCAAATCATTAAGTTTTGCCCCAGTAAACAACTGTTATATTACTTTTAATGTACAACCTTTTTATTTTTCGCTCTTTTTAAGCCTGATGAAATTCTACAGATGAAGAAAGAATGTTAAATTCTCCAGAAAATGTCACGTCAGCCCTTCTTTTGCCCCAGGTTGACCTTTCCCTTGTGATTGGTGAGGATTGACACCTGAAAGAAATCACTGCTCACCTCAAGGCTGGTCAAGTTAACGTTTGGCTTTAAGCTTCACAGTTTTATGTTCTATTGGATTAACCTTCAAAAAGAGAAAGAGAGGAAAATGTAGCTATAGTGGCATGCAGCAATGTACCACCTTAAGTTAGGACACTTAATAGAACACCAGTACTCACTCCAAGAAACACGGTTTGTTTACTGCTGCCATTTCTCTTTTGAAAGACTTGGGGGCCTGCTGGTACACACCATGGACATTCTTAGCTTGTTTTCCTGGAGATTTTCTAACACAGAATTCCAGTGTTCCACTACAACAGCTGTGGCTCTACAAAGATTTATTATACCAAATATTAATTGTTAGTGTGGCATACAATTGTGGCATTAGTTTCTTATGGCTGCTGTAACAAATGACTAAAAATTTAGTGGCTTAAAATAACACAGATTCATTCTCATATGATTCTGAAGTTGGAAATCTTAACATCAAGCTGTCGGCAGGATTGATGGCAGCTCTAGGGAAAATTCATTTTTCTTATTCTTTTCCAGCTTCTATGGGTGGCCCACCTTTCTTAGCTTGTGGACTCTTCTCCATCTTCAAAGCCAGCAGCATGACATCCAGGAGTTTATCTCCGTCTGAAGATCATTAACTTCATCCCACCTGCAAAGTCTCTTTTGACATGTAAGGGAATATAATTGCAGGTCGCTAATATTAGGATGTGGACATCTTTGGAGGGACCATTATTTAGCCTATCACAGCCATCTTAACTCTGAATCACAGGTTTGTTTGTTTCTTTGTTCCTATTGGTCCTCCTGAGGGAATTCTTACTATATTAGTAGCTGATTAACATTTCTTTGATTGGGTCCATAAAGCAACACTCAATTAAATGTCTTAAACTTGTTTCAGCCACAGAACAAGAAGCTTGTGAAATTTCTTTTAAAGAATATGTTTTAAAAATGTACTGGGCCTAGAGACTGTCATACTGTATAAAGTAAGTCAGAGAAAGAGAAATATCATATGATATTGCTTATATGTGGAATCTAAAAAGAAAATGATACAAGTGAACTTATTTACAAAACAGAAACCGACTCGCAGACTGAGAGAATGAACTTATGGTTACCCAGGGGGACAGTGGGGAGAGGGACAGAGTGGGAGTTTGGGATTGACATGTACACACTGCTATGTTTAAAATGAATAACCAACAGGGACCTACTCTATAGCACAGGGAACTCTGCTCAATATTATGTAACAAACATAAATGGGAAAATAATTTGAAAAAGAATAGATACATGTATATGTAGAACTGAATCAGTTTGCTGTGCACCTGAAACTATCACAACATTGTTAATTAAAAAGTTTAAAATTTTTTTAAAATATGATGAATTGAGAATTCAGACTTAACTGCATAACGTTAAAGGAAGCAATGGCAAAGGGCAACACACTTTTAAAGGTCCACAAGTTATTCTCCATTGATTTTAGGACCTGGCTATGCCTCAATTTGAACCATTTGTTAAAAATCTTCACTGGGATTCTGAACACATAAGAGGTAAAAACAAAGTTGTCCTGCCCTTTGAATTGCAAAACAGAGGCATGTTTTCATACATATAATAATTGTTCGAGCTTGTAGGAGGGAAATTCCTCAAGCCCTATAAGAGAATGGGAGTTCTACAGAGTGATGGAGAGGGCAAACAAGAAGTTCCCGGAACAGAGGATGGATTTCACAGCTTCGCCTAAGGCCACCCCTGAAGGATATTTGATGCCAGAGACAAAAGTAATTTAATGGTTAAGAGAAAGATGATAAGCAAGCTTTCTTCATACTCAGAGAGAAATACTTCATAAGTACTATGAAGCATAAATACTCCATAAGTACTATGAAGCATAAATACTCCAAGCTTTCTTCATACTCAGAGAGAAATACTTCGCCACTTCCAGTGTCTGAGGCTTCTACTACAAAACAATAAATGAAATATACAAACAAAAAAGTCAGCTACACCCCCACAGCACACCCTCTCACCACTCACATAAGAGATGGAGGTATGTTTAAACCTGGTTATCTATATCCTAATAGGAACTCTCCAGGCATTGACTCTGTAGTCTTGTAGCTCAGAAACTGGCATGAGACTACAATGAAAAACACAGAAGACATGGGTACTAAGACAGTTCTGTCACCAAAACACTAATACGATGTTGGGTGTCATAGTTCACCCCTTGAAGGACAAATGATGTAGTGGAAATAACATGGGACTTGATATTTGCAGAGTCCATTTAGATTCTAGAAAATGCCACCACTTCTGAGAAACTCACTAAGTCTCTCAGTGTTTCTTCCTTTAAAGAACAGGGTTGACATGAGAAGTGAATTAAGTGGTGCTTGCAAATCCCTGATAAGAAGGAAGTGTTGAACATTAGTTTTGGTCTCAACTGCTTGTGAGAACTTTTAGGAATCTTACAGTCATTTCTTCCCTCCTGCCATCACCCCTTAATCAATAGTGTGTCATTAAAGTGTGTGCCTATTAATAAGATAATACCTATAGAAAATGTCAGGTTTAACAGGAACTTAATGGAGAGGAGCTAAATCTTCACCTAATCTGCTTTAATCATGGGCAATGTGGCTTATTCATTCCATGGTCTTTCATCTGTTGATATAATTCCATAGTGCCTGCTCCTACCACAGCTCCATAATTTCCTCTTTTAAGTGAGCCAAGGTACCCAAGGGCACCTTGAAGATGAGTGAGTTATGGGGGAGCCCCTTGGTTCATGCCCATAGCATCTCCCATCCTGGTGTAGGCTGCCAGTAATTACTTGGTTGTGCACTGATTGACCTCAATGTTCAAACATGCCTTATATCTCACTGCCCTAGTGGGAAGCTTATATTGTCTGCTCTCTCTCCTGAATTTTATGTGCCTTCTGTGTGTTTCTCCAGTCACACCTGTTGTGGCTTATGACTTATCCATCCAGTGCCCTTTCAAATATAATCATGCATGATGGCTGAGACTAAATATAAAATGAATGTATATTTAGTGGTTCTTTGTATGCACAGATAAACTGCCCTCATTAAGTCACATTATTCAGGGTTAGATTCTATTTTATGATAGAGACAAGGGAACAGTTTAAGCAAGGGAATTACCAAGAACTCTTGTCCAAAGACAAGAAAAGCATTGGCTGCACCTGTATTTGGAATAAGAGCCAAACTGCTCCCATAACCCTTTCTTGCCCAGATACACAGGAACCCACTAAACAATTTCTCAGTAACAGGATTGCCAAAGACATTAATTACAAATAATTTCATTGGCTACATGCTGTCACAGCCTCTTTGTCCATATAGCTCTTTACAAGTTTATTCAAAATTCTCCCATTTCTGCTACCACCCCAATAGGTATCACAATCACCTTTCCCATGGATTGTTGAGTAACTTGCATCCTGACCTTTGTGGCTGCAACCATCTACTCTTAGCCTAGTGGTCACGTCACTTATCCAAACCCTCCCATTATTTCCAGTTCAAGTTGCCAACAATACCCCAGTCCGTCCAGCCCCTCACCTTGGGGCAAAAGACCCTCCCTGACCATTTTCTTCCTGCTCATTCCTCTCTGAATTCCTTGGTTCCCTCTCAGATCCTCACACATGTAGGGTTTATTCCCCAGTGATTTGCTGACTCACTCTCTCACCTGCTTTACATCTTTCCCAAGTATCACCTGTTCATCAAGACCTTCCCTATCAACCTGATTGGGAATTAAACTCTCACTCACAACATTCTTTTCCAATGCTTTGCTCTATTATTTTTATCAGAGAATTTAACATGATTTAAGATATTTTATTCCTATGCATAATGTATTTTTAATTTTTGACTTTCTCTATTCAAAGGAAAGTTCATGAAGGTAGAGGTATTTTCTAATTTGTTGCTGTTCTATCCTGAGCACCAAGCCTGGGCCACAATAGACATTCACTATATATGTGTTGAAAGAATTAAACTGTATGAGTTATCTTCAAATGTTAAAAAGATTTTTGCAAACATTTCTTCAAAGGTATCTTAAATTAAATCTGAAGATATCATTATTGAATCAAACTTGGATCTGCTCACCTGGGCATAATAAAGCCAGTCTACTGACACTGGGTTGTGGTGATGAAAGTGAGGCCTTTACTGCAGGTGCCAAGCAAGGAGTATGGGCAGCTAATGCTCAAAAGACCTGAACTCTCTGATGGTTTTCAGTGAAAAGTTTTAAAAGACAGAGTGAAGGAGAGGGGTTGTGGGGTATGTGATCAGCTCGTGGACGTTCTTCTGATTGGTTGGCGGTGAGGTAATTGGGAGTCAACATCATCAACCTTCTGGTTCCAACTGGTCTGGGTCTACATGCTTGTGGGCAGCATGCAGTTACCTTCTCCCACTCGGTGGGGGTTTCAGTATCTGCAAAACAGCTCAAAGCATATGGCTCAGAATAGTATCTATATTCCTTGAGGAGGAACTAAAGGTCCTTGACTTCTGTTTTTTGGCTAAGCTATTTGTATTTTGTCTTGCCTGACTGTTTTCCTTTGTTTCTGCATTTTCTCATTTCTTTGATTAAATTTGCTCTTTGGAACTCAGGGAAAGCTAAAGTTTTTCTATAAACAAGATTTGGGGGGAACAATATTCAATATCCTGTGATAAACCATAATGGAAAATAATATGAAAAAAAGTATATATATGTATAACTGAATCACTTTGCTGTAGAGCAGTAATTAACACAACATTGTAAATCAACTATACTTTGATAAAATAAATTTATTTTTTTAATTTTATTTATTTATTTATTTATTTTTTGCTATATGTGGGCTTCTCACTGTTGTGGCCTCTCCCATTGTGGAGCACAGGATCCAGAAGCGCAGGCTTAGTGACCATGGCTCATGGACCCAGCCACTCTGCAGCATGTGGGATCTTCCCGGACCGGGGCATGAACCCGTGTCCCCTGCATTGGCAGGCGGACTCTCAACCACTGCGCCACCAGGAAAGACCATAAAATAAATTTTAAAAAAAAAGAAAAAGGAAAAGAAGAAAAGTTTCAGAGGATACAGCAGCATCCTACTCAGTTACAATGTAAATAGGTAAAATGTTCTGGAAAAAGCATGATCCCTTGATTAAAGTGTGATCATCATAACATTGATTGATGATACATGGCACTTACTATATGCCAGGCTTTGTTCTAAGAACTTTATATATATTTATACAATTTACCTTTACAACAACCCAGTGATAGAGTTATGATCATTTCTCCCATTATACACGTGTAGAAACTGAGCCACAGAGAGGTTAGGATACTTACCCAATGTCACAAAGCTAATAAAATGGGTAACTGGATTTTGCCTGTTCATCAAAACCCTCCACAGTTCCTGTAAGTCCCAGGCCTCACAGGGTGATAACTGAGAAACGCACAGAATCACTGGAGTTCCCAGGGGCCCCGTTTGACAACCTTCATCTACAGGCTGGGATAGAGACTGTGAGTGAGACCCATGAAGGACTGACTGTATGGTCTGGCCAGGTCAGTCTTCTCATGCTTGTATATCCATGCATTTGGTATATGTTGTTTCTTTTTTCTCTTCTTTTTTTTGGAATGGCCATCTCATCCTCATTTGCCTGGCAATCTGCTGGCATTCTTCATGTGTCTCATTATTACAAGTCTTTGCTATAAAACCCACAAAGTGCATTTGTCCTTCAATAAATTGTGCACACTGATTAATATGGTTTTCACATTGATTTACTATTGTTTTTTTTATGAATTCTAACTCTCCTAATAACCATGAGCCCCCTGAGGATAAAGACTGTGTCTTTGTTTCCTCTGCATCCCCAGAGCCAAGCATCATGGCAGAAGACCTCAGAGACTCAGAGCAAATGCTCACTGATGTGTAGTGAACCTGCCTATCAAAGGTCACCAACCTGGAGAAGAGAAAATATAGAATTATAACCTGCTCTACTATATTATAGGATAGTCATAATCCCCTAAAATGACTCTGCTTCTCTCTATATATTTCACTTTAGGTATTCAACAAACCATTAAAATCTATTATCTTTCCTCATCACTGTAATGTCTCTATGGCAAATCCAGAAACAAACCCAACATTCAAAATTCCCCTCAGCTGGAGTATTGAAACCACAACTCAGCTCCTTGGTTACAGGTACCCGTGAGTATGGTTTTATCTGCAGAGTGCCCAGTTCTCATTGGCTTAAGCCATAAAGAAGTTATTATCTGTTATAACAAGAAGTTAAGAGGACACAGAGTTTCAGGGTTTTCTCATGGGTCAAGATGACTGAAGCAATTTCTAGTCCTCCTGCATAGAAACACAGCATCCAGCTAAAAAGGAGATGAGGATTGTCTTGAATATATCTGTTTTTCTTAAGGAGATGAAAAATAAGAAACAATTCTGGACCTAGGTAATGGGAGACTGTATTCAAAAATATAGCACTAAGTGGAGGGGGATATTGTCATAGGGGAAGCACTTACACCATGAGATGTGCAAGCACCATGAAGGTCAGCCAGAAAAGGGTTTTTCTTGTATAGGCAGAGGTAAACAAGGTGGAAAGAGATGAAGAATTGGGTGCGGGGAGGTGGGATGAGCTAGAATGGTGTGAGAGGACCATAGATCAGAGAATGTTTCACCCAAGGCTCACCTGTTCTCAAGAAAGGCTGTTAAAGTGGGGTCATGTGTGGGCTCAGCCCCACATTTCAGGACCTGGTGGCAGGAGAGAAGCTCAAGTAAATTGTGGCCAAGTCAAGGACATAAGTCCTTTGCCCAGATTGATCAGTGGATTGAAGCAGTTCAGCCACTCACTTAGGAGGCAAAGAATGGGAATATGGGGAACCCGTGTCTGGTCTTGTCATGGGTAGACAAGGGAGCATCCTGAGTCATCTAAATCATATGAGGAAAGGTGGATCTTTGCAGTGAGCTGTTTCCCAGAATATAAAAATGGGGCATTTCTTTAACCATCACTGTTTTCCAGAATCACAAGGCCAAGTTAAGTTCAACATTGGCAGAGAGAAGCCTTTTACCCAGAAGCTCAATACATTGACTACCCCTCCTCAAGATTCCCTGGGTAGCACTGAGTGGCAGGCCAGGCTGTAGCTACAAGGAATCCTGTCAAAGAATATGGAGCATTTTCAGTGGTTCCAATGGAACAGGGGTCCTGCTGGAGAAGAGGAACAGGGAGAGAGCGATACATACACCTTCCACCTCTAGGGACTGAGGGACAGCAGCTAAAGTAAGGGTCATTACTACACAGCTGTCTTGCTCACTGCACATCTATAGCACTTAGCATAGAGCCACAAAATGTACCTAATCAATATTTAAGTATGATTACATACAGATAAGGGTACATGCCAGGAGATAACTAAAAACCTGAGATTCATTCATTCATGTGATTCATTAAAGGTAACCAGTTGATTATTTTAATATATCTGTCACTGAATTCTCAATATTTACACTCTCTTCCAGAATCTGGAAGTGTTGCATGATGATTATACATGAAAATCAATCATCTTTCAATTCTGTAAATCAGGCCAGGTTTAAATGACAAGAATGTTTTAAAAATTTTAGTACCCCCTAAGAGCCAACAAGAATTTATATCAAACTGTGGTTGTCGCTATTGTCGCTGGTGTTTCAGTGAATGAGGGTGAGTGATCTTGTCTTTCTACGTATGGGCACAGGAGGTCCTTAAATGACAGCGAATTGAAGAGAAGGAAGCTTGGACCTGAGCTGACTTCAGGAGAAGTAGTGAGAAAAGCTGGGTCTCTCCATAGCGATACTGTGATTCCTGATAAAGGTGGCCTCTCCATTCACGCTTGTAACACCATTAACTGGGGCAATGGGGACCAACCCAGGTGTCCACATGCAGGGAGATGTGCAAAACTAACCACATAAGGCCTGTAACACAATGTTACTTATGTAACTAAACATGCATGTAACGTTACACACTTCCCAAGAGAATACACAAGCTTGTTAGAATGTTTTCCTATGAGGAGGAAATGGAGGATAAAGGAAATAACCAAGCAGAGGCCTTGCATGGACCAAGTGTGCCATGGGCCAGAAATACAATCACCATCTACTCCTGATCAAAACAATTCCTCTTCTCTGTATGAAGACAAGTATTAAGTCAATGAAATTTATGAGGAAGAAAGTTAAAGGTCCAGGAGAAAATTTCTACCACATTTTAAAGAGGGCCATCAGCAGCAATGCAACTTTCTTTCTAAATAATTTCCATCACTTCCCAGTGTGCCTAGAATAAAGGACAAAAGCACTTATCTGGAATTTAAAGGCTTTCTTTCGGTTGACCCCAGGCTACCTTTCTGGCCATGCCTGTCAATTTCTTTACCTGTTTCTCCTGTGTGTGGGCCAAATAGAACTAAGTGTTACCTCGCATTCATTATTTGAGGACATATTATGAATTGGGCAAAAGACGGTCATCTCCGCCCACATGGGGCTGATATTTTAGTGATGGTAGATAGACAATAAACAACAAACTTTATAAATAAGTAAAAATATGGTGCTCTAGAAGGTTCTATGTGTGCCAGACAAAAAAAGAAAAATCAGGAGCAGACCTGGGGTATCAGGACTGGCAGGGACAGATGATGGAATTAAATAGTGTCCCCTCATTGAGAAGATGCAATTAGAATAAAAGTTTCAGAGGTAAGAGAATCACCAAACAGGTTTTGAGGGAAGAAATTTCCAGGTTGAGGAAAGATGCAAGAGTAAGGTTGATGCATACATGATGTGGGTGAGGTACAGCAAGGCCAGTGGGAATGAGCAGAGCGAGGCAAAGCGAGAGGATGGAAGGAAGTAGAAAGGTTAGCCAGACCAAGAGGGAGATTGTGGACTTGGCTTCTACTCTGAGTAAACGGAGAGCCAGTGGAGGAGGTGGTATGTGAAGTGCAGGAGATGACTTGCGTTTTATTTTATTTAATTTTTTGGCCACACCACACAGCATGCAGGATCTTAGTTCCCAGACCAGGGATGGAACCCATGCACCATGCAGTGGAAGCACAGAGTCTTAATCACTGGACCACCAGGGAAGTCCCATTTGCGTTTTAAAAGCCCAATCCAGCTTCCCTCTGAAGAATAGACTGTAGAAGAGGCAAGGCTAGGATCAGATTTGTTAAAAGGCTACTGCAGCAATCTGAAAATCAGTGGTGCCTGGGTGGTTTGGAATGGCCAATATCTGAAAGTATTTTGAGGTAAAGACAACTGGATTTCCTGATAGGCTGGACATGGGCTGTAAGAAAAAGAAGAAGTCAACGGTGACTCTAAGGTTTATAGGCTGAGAATTAGAACATGCATCTGCTGAGTTAGGAGAGGCTGCAGGAGGAGTAGTTTTGGACATTTTCAGTCTTTGACGACCATAAGATAGCCATATAACGGAGTTCTTTGTCCCCAGGGCTCATATTCTATCTACCCAATTCCCTGTCTTCCACCCTTTTTTTTTCTTTTTTCCAATCATTTATTTATCAAAGCCCAGCTCCAAAATTATTTCTTCTGGAAGCCATCTTTTATACCCACCACTTCTATAGGAAAACAAAACAAAACAAAACACCTGTTCATTTAAACCAGAGTCATTTTCATTAATTCATCCATTTATTCTCATCCAATTCACATCCATTCAACTATGATCAAGCAACAATCACTTTTTTAAAAAGCTGCAGATATAGTGGGAAAGAAGACCAGGAAGATCACTGTCTTTGTGAAACTTTCATTTTAGTTGGAAGAAAGCGAAAAAAATCAAGAAATAATTGGAAAGGGAATTTCAGATAGAGACAAGTGCTATAAAAAGATCATGACATCGTGAAACAGAGCGCCCAGGAATGAAGAGACACCACAACAGTATAGTCAGAAAAAGGCTTTCTGAGGGAACGAGGGTGGAGGTGACCCAGGGAAGTTAAGAAGGTGTCAGACACACAAGGATGGGGACCTTGAGGTATGTAGAGCAGTCCAAATGCAGTGAAAAGCAAATGCAGAATCAAAGAAGTGTGGAAGGGTTTGCTATGTGTACAGAACAGCATGCAGGACAATGAGTGAAGCAGAAGTTCAGTCCACCAGGACCAGGAATGTGCTTAGAGAACTGCCCTGGTACCAGATTGCCCAGTGCCTCATTAAGTCCGTGGGGGAGGCTGGATTTATTCCTGAAGATGAAGGAAAGCCATCTCCTCTTCTCCAGTCGAAGCTTCTTGAAGACAAGGCACTTGGATGATTCTGAATAGAGAAGAGTACTTCATTTCTCATGTCGAGGAGATGTTATCATTAATAATAATAAATACCACTCATTATATATTCTGGATTATCACCTTTCATGTACCCTAGCGATACCATTGCCAAATCTTCACAAAATTCTAAAAGTCTCTATCATGTTATAGATTCATGAAAATGAGACTCAGGTACGTGACTCACTGAGCTTCTGATGAGAGCAGAACTCCAGTTTGGAGCAGCCCCACACTGAAGTGAACCAGTGAAAAATAACAGGGTCATTCCTGAATCCAGGTCGGCTCCCCCATAGACAAGCACTGCTTCCCTTGTACCTGGCCAATGTCTCTATGTGCAGTTCTCAGTGTAATTAAGCATATAATGAATACTTATGTTGTGCAAGATAATGTTATTTTCTAAAAAGAATAATGAATATATGGAATAACTTTTTGAACAAAGAGAATCTACTGGGGCATGTGAAATTAAAATGTTGCTGGAAGGTCAAAATTAATTTTGGAAACATTGGTGAAACAGAGAGTTTCACAAAGAGAAAATTGAGAAAACAAAAACTGCATGAGCTCAATGAATAAAAAGGGTAAAACATCTATCCAGAAGTCTTTTGCCTTTGCCGGAATTCATTAACTTTTATTTTGGCTTCAACTCTTTGAAAAAGTTCTGCCTAAAGGAATTCCATGATTTGGATTTAATGTGACCTGTAGAAGCAAAGTGAGGGTTGGAGGGGCTCAGAGGCTGAGCAGATGCTGGGAAGAGTCCAAGAGCACCCAGTGATGTCCAGGATCAATGGGGTGCCAGGGGCAGAGCAGGGAGGAGGGGCTTTTTGATGTTGGACAGTGTGATAATGACTGCACCTGAGCCAGAATCTATTTTTCTTATAAAGGCAGATGCCCTCAAAGAACACGGCACCCAGAAACTCTAATACTTACCTTGTCTGTCTCTGTCCTCTGGAGACTGACAAAGTCTGAACACTACGAGTCTGCTCAATTGCAGAATCAGGATTCAGCATTTTCAGGTCTTCAGGGATTGTTTCACCTCTCCTCACCACCAGTTGAAAAGAGTCAACAGTTTTTTTCATAGACAAACGCATGACCTATCAACTAATCAAAAAGGAGGAAAGGAAGCAAAGTCCCTATAACTTCCACCATGCAAGCAAATTTTGTATTTTGTAACACATTACATTTCTTTCACTGTTTCCTTACATGGGTATCATTCATTGATCTATTATATACACACTCTTGTTGCTTCTCTATTTTTCTAATTTGCGGGAATTCTCCTTACCTATACGATGGCAGGATTGTATAGTATAACATATTCGTTAAAATTATCTTCTTGAAACCAGGTTGCTTAACGTTGAAGTGTGGCGCCACTATCTCCTAGCAATATTACCTGGACAAAAAGAAATCATAATAGTTCCCCGACAGTGAGTGAGTAATGAATAACCACTCTCACAATAATAATCATTATTGTTGTGATTATTTACAAAATATCATCACATAAATTCTCTTATGTTTAAGGGTTCTGATACAAGAAAAGGCATGTTCTTAGTGAAGCTTTACAAAAAGTCGTTGTCAGAATTTGAACGCAACAGTATTTTTTTCCCTTATGATGTGGAACATGCTGCCTGTCATAACCTTTTTATGCATGCCCAGCCCAGAGCTTCTCACTGAAGTTGGGTCTGTCTATAGCTTCTAGAATGTATGTCATGCACCAAATGTACCATAAGTGCTGTAGAGTTAATACCCCTGAGAAGAGACCTCCACCAGTGACAGAGCTGGAGGGCAGAGATGGACAGCAGCTGACTGGTCCCTCGGATGGAACAACTCTGAAGCATACTTTGTGTATCTCTAAGAAGTCTCCAGTAGGACTGAGACCCAGTTTCCCATAGTGACAAATTGTTTACCAACCATTATTTTTAGTGGCTTCCTTACTGTCTACCTCAGTTCTTGGCACCTCTTACTGTGCTCTCTGTTATCATTTCTCAAACAAAGAACTGGGACAAATCCTTATCTCAGGGTCTGTTTCTGGGAACAGGCAATCTAAGGTACATATTATCAAAGGTTAACTTTTCTTCTATTTTTTTTCACACACACACACTGTATTTTATTTTAACAAGAGATACATAAACTGACACCAAGCATTGTAAATGGATGACTCCAACAAAAGCAACAATGATTGCAATTACCAAACATGAAACACACTCACACTATGTCATAATATTGACATTCAGTCCAGTATTTTCTTCTACTTTATTATACTCTTTTGAAATACAAATTATAATGACCATGCGGTATTCAATTGAGGGGAATATCATAATTTCTTTTACTAATATCCCACTGTTGAGCATTACATTGTTTCCCAATTCCAATGTCAAAAACACTGCTAGATTAAATAAATAAATATATCTGTGTAAAAAGGTTTAAAAAGTCAAGTGCAGTTTCCAAAGTTATTCTCAATAATAAGGAATTCCTGGGTCAAAAAATACAAGCTCTTAAATATTTCTTGAGTATATATTTTGAAACTGATTTCCAATAAGGATTCACTATTGTCTTTAGCAAGGTAGAATGCTCAAAATCTTCAAAATTTTGTTCTCATAGAGTGCTTGTCTTACCTAAACTGTGTTCATTTCAAAGAATAAATTCATTTCCAATTATCAATTTTAATGTCAGAGAGAGAAAAGCATGGTGCTCAAGAACCTCACTTTGGAGCCAGTTAGTTACATCCCAGCGTTGCTTCTTAGTTTAGTTCACCACCCACTTAAAATAACATGTGACCCTTCCTGCAAAGGCTTACTGAAAAGTTATCAGCCACATTCTTCCAGAAATTACCACTCTCTCTTCTTCACAATGTCCATGCTTCTGGGAAGCATTTATAACACACAGCCTAGTAGATGGAATTATAATCATTCCTATTTGTATACTGCAGTTTACTTGTATACTCAACACCTAAAACAGCAGACCTTGAAAATATATTTCAGAAAATGAGAATATCCAGACCAATCTTGGTCAGGAATAAAGATAATTATAGTGGTATCCCTAAAAACACACAAAAAATATGGATCATTTAAAATGTACCAAATATTTTACATGACAGTTATTCAGTCATGATAACGATCCTACAAGTTAGGCATTGCCAGCTCCATTTATAGATGGTTAAATAGGAGGTTAAATAGTGTCCCACCCAAAATACACGTCCACCCAGAACCTAAGAATATGACCTTATTTGGAAATAAGGTCTTTGCAGAAGCAATTAGCTAAGTACCTTGAGATGAAACCACTTTAGATTTAGGGTGGCCCTTGAAACCGATGAAGGGTGTCCTTATACACAGTGGAGCAGACACAGAGACACAGGGGAGAAGGTCACATGAAGAAGGCAGAGAGTAGAGCATCCACGGGCCAAGGAGTGGCAGGAGCTACCAGAAGCTGGAAGGGACCAGAAGGAGTTCTTTTCTGGAGCTTTCTGAGGAAGTGTGGTCCTGCCCACATCTCAGTTTTAAACTCCTAGCCTCTAAAACTGAGAATAAATTACTGTTATTTTAAGGCTTCGAGTTTGTGGCAATTTTTTATAGCAATCCTAGGAATGAATACAATGTGTGAGGAAAATGATGCTCTGAGCATGTCAATTCCCTCCTCTGAGCTTCAGTTTTCATGCTGGTATGTGAAGGAGCTTGGGTTTTCCTGGGTTTCCAGGAAAAATACCACATCTTGTGCAAAGTTTCCCAAGTTACTAGAGACGGACAGCAGGAGTTCTACAGCACATGCAGGGAATGGGATAGACATCAACTAAATGATGAGTTTAAGACACAATCCAAATTAGCCTGATTTTAACGTCTCCTTCATTTCAGAAACAGTTTATGTTAAATATTCCTATCCCCACCTCCTTTTACAGTTTCACAGTTATGATGAATGATACAGTCATTTGGCCTTGTGACTCTTGTTTTCATGATTTAATAAAAGTACGCCCACATTTATCAGTCAATCAATCATCTCTCTCTGTGTTTGGATCCCACTTTATAACAACAGTATGTGCTCTGATGACATTAATACCTCCAGACTCTCTCTGTCAGAAATATCAAATAAGCAGGACCTGTTTTCTACAGCCTTAGTCACACTAAAAGGGCACTCCTTTTCTCATCATTGAGGAAGATATGGCTAAACATGTAAAGGATTATTCATTTAAAAGCACTTGAAGTTTCCCTAGAATGATTTCTTTCATTTTAGGCAATAGAATGACTACCTTGTTTTTTGGGACAGTAGAAAGAAATTTGAGGTGGGACCTATCCATTTGCCATCATGAAGGAAAGATTTGATTTGGTACAATGTGAGTTTTCAAGATGTCACTTTCTACAGACTTGTCGTGATACATTTTCATTATCCAAATATGGTATTTTGTGTGTGTGTGTGTGATCACAGACTCTGTGTTTCAATTTCCCAGAATTGTCCAGAGGTTACTAAATTACCTTATTCTATTACTTTACCTCTCTTGTTTCTTCCAATAGAATATGAAGTAGTTAGGAAGGAAAGTCAATGAGATGCTCTGGGTTTCCATATGTAAATCCTCTCACCTGACTCAAGATTAGAGGACATTTGAAGGTGAAAAGGGAAGCAAATTTGAACACAATGAGGAAAACACTAATACATCGTGTGCTACTCAAGTAACATTATTATTTTAAGGCTAGTTCATCATTTCCTTGTTACCCAGAAGCTAGAAAGAACTCATTTAAAATATAGGATCTACTAGTAAATATGAGATTTTGGATAAGTCAATAGGCTTTCAGGGCCTCCAACTCCATGAAGTTGTAAGTTTTACTTGCAAAGTTATATCTAAGAATGTCTAGCACCATAAATAAATAAATATTTTGGGAACTCAATAAAAATAATAACTCGCAATCGCATAGGGCCACAAGTCTTGAGTTCTATGAAATCCAATAATAATGAAAGAATAGAGTTGGGTTTCAGTTTCTACTATTAGAAAATCTCAGGCACCAAAATAGGCCATTTGGGGTGAGGGCTCTGTAGGGTATCCAGTTGGCTAAGATGGAGCATAATTACTAGGGAGGATTAATTACTAGCTAGACCACCATTGTCTCCCTCCAGGGCCATCAGAATAATCTGCTAGTTGGCCTCTCACTTTTCACATAAGCAGTATTTCAAGACTGTCTCCAACAAAAAAATGCTATTAATTGCTACACAGCCTTCAGTCATAATCTTTGTGTAAGAAATGAATTTCCAAACTACTGACAATGGTCTTCTGGATTTTTCAAGTTCTGGTCCTTACACACCCTCCATGCCCAGCTTGGGTCCTTCCTCATCTTGTTCACCACAATCCAGGCTTACAGATTTTCTTTCAGTTCTGGAAAAGTTCATACTTTCCTGCACCAGACTTTGACATAATGTTCCTTTGATCTAACTTGAATACTGTTTTCCTCAACTCTTGACTAAGTCCTATTCATCATTAAACTGTGAAATGAATAATTCCTGCTTTTGGAAAGACCCACACTATCTAGAGTATCTGTCCTATCTCTTTATGTCTTCCACAAAGACCTAGAACCTAACCCAAGAACCTCACTTTTCCTCACCTTGAGGATCCATGAGCTTACCTCACAGGCCCTTCAGGTTTACACAAATGAACCTCAATTATTATCTAAGTAATTACCTGTTTTTTTCCTGTTAGCATCTTTTTTTTTTTTTTTTTTTTTGCGGTACGCAGGCCCCTCACCACTGTGGCCTCTCCCGTTGTGGAGTAACAGGCTCTGGACGCGCAGGCTCAGCGGCCATGGCTCACGGGCCCAGCCGCTCCGTGGCATGTGGGATCCTCCCGGACCGGGGCACGAACCCGTGTCCCCTGCATCGGCAGGCGGACTCTCAACCACTGCGCCACCAGGGAAGCCCTGTTAGCATCTTTTATAATTAGTGTGGTCACTTGTTTTTTCTTAATTCTTTTTAATGCTAGACAATGTAAGCGTAGTGAAGAAGGAACTGCTCTCTCTCTTACTCACTATTGCATCTCCCAAGCCTAGCATAGATTTGGCCTGTACATTTGTTACTTAAAGGAATGGATGGGATGGTCAAAGAAGAAGCCTCTTGGAGTGGGTTGAGTAGGAAGTGGATAGTGCGAAGGTAAATCACTCTTGAGACTCCTTCTGTGAATCTGAGCCAGACAATTATAGAGGTAGCCAAACAGAAATGAAGAAAGGAGAGAATTCTTTATTTTTAATTTTAAATATAGTATGCACTAGCACACTTCTATGTGCTAATGGAAATGATTCAACAGAAATATGGATGCTTATGGTTCAGGAGAAATAGGGTAACCAAATAGAGCCAAGAGGGATGGAGCACTGGCCCTAGATGTGCAGGAACTGACCTTCTATAGGAGAAGGGACAACTCCTTCTTTGTATTCAGATTAAGAAAGTAAAGCTGAGTAGAGGGAGACTACCAGTTGGTAATAGGGAAATGATGTAGTTTGTCTTTGTCAATTTCTTTTTCTCGCAGTGTCGTGTGAGCAACTTCATAGTTGAGAGGGGAGGTAGAAGGAATGGTTTGGTAATCTTATGGAGATAGATATTATACAAAATTTATTCCCAGGAGTGAAAAATGATCTCTCTAGAAAAACGCAGAGGGTGTCATGATAATATTGAGTGTCCATTTTGATTTTACTACAGCTTTGGAGTGAAGCTACTGAGAATGGCTGTGTGACTTTCCCCAGCAGCACAGCAACCAGCCGAAGGTTTTACCCTGCACTTGAACCGCGGCAAGGATTCTATTGCTTATCATCAGATAATACCGTTAATTCAATGATTGCAGTGAATTAAGCTTGTAAGTATTTTAATGTACTGAGTCTAAGTAAACTGAAGGTCTTCTTGGGTCTTTACTAGACCTGAGTCGAGTGGTAAAATACCACAAGAGAGATAAAATACTTTAAATATTTTAATATGAGTTGGTCACTATTATTATGCCCGTTTTACTGATGTGTAAACTAAAGTTTAGAGTGTTAAGTGACTCACCCAAGCTCATACAGTTTAGATGTGGGATAATCAAGATTGCAGAAGCATATATAAAAGTGAGAAACACAAAGGTTAAACTCAGGGGAAAAGAAAGCAGAGGAGTCAACTGAAAGATCAAGGCTCTAAGCCAGAAGGGAGGTGCATGTCCCCAAAGCACTGCAGCAAAGAGAGGCTTCAAGGGCACTTGGTAGGTTCCTTCCCAGCCCATCTTACACCCAATGCTCAGAGCCCAGAGAGTTCCTGACAACGTGGTATGTTTTTATTTTTATATTTATACAGATGGAAAATGAGCCACTTAGAACTGAGCTTGTTCGCTCTCCATGGTGGCACCTGCCTCTCCTGGTCAGCCTCTCACTGTCAAGCACCATCTCTTCTGACAACGTTCTGTCCTTGATGATCTGCTGCCTTCGTGTTCTCTTTATTTAAACTAGGAATAAACCAACGTCCTTCACTTTTATGTAACTGATAAAAAAAGGAACTAAGTGCTTCTTGGAAATGGGAGCAAAGTGTACAAGTTGAGAGTGACATATTTACATCACGTCAGAAATGAAAAAGGGCTGTTTTCTCCCCTTCAAATACATCTGTTCTCATAAACACATTCTAAAGAGTGTATTGTTTATAAAAACTATACCTTTCTCTTATTTTTTGTTGTTGTTAATAGGCTCGATGTCAGCAGTGACTGTTAGAAGAAAAACACATGATTTTCCTTGCGTGAAGACAATTCAAACCTCATTTTACCTTAATATGGTGAAAGCTGTGTTAAGTGGACATTTAAAGCTATTAACAATAAACATCAATTTGATCTTTGAGATATTTGAGAATATTGCCTTGGGTCCACAAGTGATCATATATTGGGAGGTAACTGTTGAATGTGCACATTGCCAAGGAAGAGGATAAACTCTCATACGGGTTTCCAGCAGGACTGATGCCTCAGTGAGGGTCTGAAGACCAGTGCTGGAAACATTGGGTACTTGCTAGAGATGAAAATAGTCAGGCATTGTAATTACAATACAACTGATGAAATTATCATTTCAACTAGTATGCAATGAAGTTTGCCATGTTTCTTACACTGGACTAAAGCCATTTAACTGCTTTTCTAATTTAATCTTTACAACAAACCTCTCTAAGCGCTAAGTTTCATGGATGAGAAGAGCAAGGCTCTGAGATGCCAGATGAATCTTGATCACAAAGATGGCAAGTGGCTGACCTATGATTCCAGTCTAGGATTTCTGCCCTCATGGACTTCATTACTGTTCTATACAGAATGTCTCAGGGAATTGTGAGGACCCAAACCAGGATGCTAAAGTATTTCATGAAATCTGAGGAGCAAATTTAGGAGTGAAATGAGACAAAATTAAGGCTAAGAACCAAGTAAATATGGTAAAGAAAAAGGCTTAGAGCTAAGTTCATGCCTGAAAATCGTTCTAAAAATTCTGTAGTTAAAAATTTTGTAGATAAAAATTGCAATAACCAAATCTGTCTGTTGTAACCATTTTGGAACTCTGGAGTTTATTGAAGGCTTGCAACTTCCAGATGAAGACTTAGACAGTAAATTGTGGTTTATTTCTGACAATTTTAGCTCTTAGTATACTAGCAGCAACCCATCTGACATGCCAGCCTGTGTCAGGCAGACATGCATATATTCCTGAAGCAGAAGCCAGGGTGGGCAAAAAGGATGTTATCCTCCAAATATCGGGCAACTGTGTTCTGACTGCTGATTGCTGCTTCTGATCACAGAGGTGCAGACAAGAAGTGGGCAGCCATTGTTTCTGCACCAACCCCCAATGTTGCAAGACCCTCTTCCTCAGATTGAAGTCACTTCCAAGGAACTTAAAGGGCTGGCACCCTTTTTACTGCCCTTCTTTTTTCTCTTTTTTCCCCTTTTTCAGAAAAAGACATTAAAAACTAAGACATTTAAAAAAAACTGCTTGTATGGGGAAATGTAGAAAATGACACTGTGTACTCAGGAAAAGGTCTAATAAAGACCTGAGAAGACCTTAAATTTATTCCTCAGGCTGATAGTCAGCAAGAGATAGCCTAAAATAATAATAATAATAAATAAGCAAAGACAATAACAAAAAACAGCAAACCCCAGGGAAGGGGAAAATCTGATTTCCAGAGTTACCACATGATTAAATTCAAATGTCCAACTTTCAACAACAGCAAAAATCACAAAGCATACAAAGAAACAGGAAAGTACAGCCCATTTAAAGAAGAAAATAAATCCACAGAAACTGTCCCTGAAAAAGACCTGATGGGACATATACTAGACAAAGATGAAAACAACTTCTTAAAAATGCTCAAAGAACTAAAGGAAGATATGAATAAACTCAAGAAAATCATGTATGAACAAGATGAAAATGTCAATGAAGACATAAATAACCTAAAAAGAAACCAAAAATAAATTCTGGAACTGAAAAGTACAATAACTAAAATGACAAGTTTACTAGAGGAATTCAAAGGCAGATTTGAGCAGACAAGAGAAAGAATTAGTAAACTTGAAAGCTTAATGGAAATGATCAAGTGTGAGGAACAGAAAGCAAAAAGATTGAGAAAATTGAAAAGAGCATAAGAGGACATTTGGGACACAATCAAATGGACCCAATATGCACATTGTGGGAGTCCAAAACTAAAGGAAAAAAAGGCAGAGAGAATATTTTTAAAAACCATAGCTGAGCACTTCCCGAATGTGATGAAATACATGATTATAAAACTCCAAAATGCTCAACAAACTCCAAGTAGAATGAATTCAGAGACCACACCAAGACACATCATAATCAAACTTTCAAAAGTCAAAGACAAATAGAGGATCTTAAAAGCAACAAAAAAGTGAATCCAAACACAAGGAATGTCCCAAAGAAAACTAACAGATTTCTCATCAAAAATGTTGGAGGCCAGAAGGCAGTGGACCAAGGTTTTCAAAGTGCTAAAAATCAGAAAAGAAGCTGTCAAGAAGAATTCTATATCTGGCATAACTATCTTTCAAAAGTGAGGTGTAATTAGGATATTCCCAGGTAAGAAAAAAATGAAATTATAATTTCATCAAAAAGAATAAAATACTTACGAATTAACTTAACCAAGAAGGGAAAACACTTGCACAATAAAAAATTTTTAAAATTGCTGAAGGAAATGAAAGAAGTCATAAGTAAGGAAGTACATGCCATGTTCACGGATTAGAAGACTTAATATTGTTGAAACGTCCATACTATCCAAAGCAATCTATAGATTCAATGCCACCCCTATCAAAATCCCAATGATATTGTTTGCAGAAATAGAAAGGCCCATCCTAAAATTCATATGATATCTCAAGGGACCTCAAATAGCCAAAGCAATTTTGAGAAATAACAAACCTGCCGGACTCACTTTCTGATTTCAAGCCTTACTATAAAGCTACAGTAATCAAAACAGTGTGATACAAGCAAAAAAACAAAAAACAAAAAAAACAAAAGGACATATAGGCAAATGAAACAGAATAGAGGGCTCAGAAATAAATCCTCACAAATACGGCCAAATGATTTTTCACAAGATTAACAAGACCAGTCAATGGAGAAAGACCATTCAATGAGAATAAGACAGTCTTTTCAACAAATTATTCTGGGACAACTGATAACCACATGCAAAATAATGAAGTTGGACCCTTTACTAATACCATATGCAAAAATTAATTCAAAATGGATGAAAGACCTACATGTAAGACCTAAAACCATAAAACTCTGAGAAGAAAACATAGGACAAAAACTTCATGACATTGGATTTGGCAATGATTTCTTGGATATGACTCCAAAGGCATATGTAACACAATAAAAAATGGACGCATTGGACTTCATGAAAATTAAAAGATATGTGTATCAACAACACTATGGATAGAATAAAAAGGTAACCCACATAATGGAAGAAAATATTTGAAAATTATATACCTGGAATATATATCCAGAATATATAGAGAATTCCTAAATCTCAACAACAAAAATACAGACAAGCTGATTAAAAAATGGGCAAAGAACTTGAGTTGATATTTCTCCACAGAAGACATCAAATATCCAATACACACATGAAAAGATGCTCAGTATCACTATTCATTAGCAAAATGCAAATGAAAGCTACATAAGATACAAGCTCACACCCATTAGGAAGGCTACTATTCAAAAAAAAGAAAAGAAGTGTTGGAGAGAACTTGGAGAAATTAGGACCCTTGTGCACTGTTAGTGGAAATGTAAAATGGTTCAGCCATTATGGAAAACAATATGATAATTCCTCAAAAAAAATAAAATAGAATTAGTATATGATCCAGCAGTTTTACTTCTGGCATATACCCAAAGTAATTGAAAGCAAGATCTTAAAAAGATATTTGTACACCATGTTCATTAACAGCATTATTCACAATAGCTAAAATGTGGAGGCAACCCAAGTGCCCATGGACAGATGAATGGATAAACAAAATGTGGTGTAAACACACAATGGAATATATTCAGCTTTAAAAAGAAAGGAAATTCTGCAGTATGTTTCAGCATGCATGAAACTTGAGGATATTATTCTAAGTAAAATAAGCCAATCACAAAAACACAAATATTGTATGATTCCTTGTACATGAGGTACTTCCAGTAGTCAAAATTATAGAGACAGAAAATAGAATGGTGGTTGTCAAGGTCGGGACAAGGGGGAACAGGAAGTTACTGTTTAATGGGTATAGAGTTTCAGTTTTGCAGGGTGAAAAGATTTGTGAAGATGGATCTTGGTAATGGTTTCACAACATTATGAATGCATTTAATGCCACTGAACTATAATAATGTTTAAAACTGTAAATTTTATGTTATCTGTGCTTTACTACAACAAAGAAAAACATTGAAAAAAAATTCTGTCGTGCTCAACTCTCATTTTTATTTGCTCTTAGTATTGTGTATGGATGAACAGGCTTAGTAGAGCCCAGGATCAGGGTCAGTTGGACACCTGCTAATAGGCCAGCCATCTGGGCATCTGCTGGATGCATTGATCTATAAGGGGTGCTAAAATGTCAGTGAAATAAATAGAAAATATGGTGCCAGTTAACATGGGTTTCTGCACATAATTCAAACAAATAGCAAATTATAAATTGCTTTATCTTGCATTGAGCAGACATAATAAAGTTCTTGTTTTGAATACTGGCATAGAACAGGAAGAAATTATTCGTCATTTGTTATAACCTATTGCCTTCTGGAGAGGAAGAACCCTAGCAACAAGATCACCTTTTCTTTAAACGAGGAAAACAAAATACAGTAGCTGAGGCAGAGTGAAATGGCTCTGGCAGAGAAACCTAGAAGACCGTGGGAAGAAGTGAAGAGAAAAGAGATGTCAGAAAAAGAGTCAAGAGCCAGGAAACCTAAGCACAGGAAAGAAAAAAGAGACTTAGCCACTGATGGATATTGCTACTTCAAAGCTCAGTGCTGGGCCACCTCTACCTCACTTACAGAATCTTCAGTAAATCTTGCATTTCTCCTAATTTCCTAGACAAGTGCAGCTTTGTTTTGGGGGAGCCTGAAAATTTTGAAGGAGAACATCTTCTATGTGAGTAATAAACATAAGTAATGAGGTATTCAATTTAGGTTAATTGAAAATCTAGTTTCTCTCTGTTTTCAATGTAATGGAATGTTGGGTTGAAGCAGAGCAGAGATGATGTCCTTGTCAAGAGCATCCTAGTGTTCTGTTTGGCCTCAGTCTTAGTTTACTTACCAGAGACCTATTCAAAGACATCACTGTCCATCCTTTCCAGGTGCTAACTAAGAGATACCCATAATTGTGTTTAACTAAGTCAGGAAAGCATAGGCCGCGATTAAGACGGTACCCCCAGGGCAGTACAGCCTGATACTCCACCCTATAAAATTTGAGTTTTTCCACCTAACTGATGATTTTGTTGGTTCTGGGTTTTCCTGCAAAATAATTCATTAAACTGGGAATTGGACAGCACATATTGGAAGGTAGAGAGACTTCCCTGGTGGTTCAGGAGTTAAGATTCTGTACTCCCAATGCAGGGGGTCCAGGTTCAATCCCTGGTCATTGGGGAACCAAGATCCCTCATGCCACACAGTATGGCCCCAAAATAATATGTATATGTAAATATATATGTATGTATAAATATATAAATGTATAAATATAAATGTATATATATATATATATATATATATATATATATATATATGAAGGTGGAGTCTAAAGAGAGATGTGACCAGGATTTGCAGAAAAATGGCAAAGCCCTGCTGAAATGCCTTGGTTGGTCTCCTCCAGAGTAACCCTATAGAAAGCAAACCCTGGGGAACATGCAATATTCTGTTCTTCAAATGTATTTTTTCTCAGCACAAGGAAGAGGAACACCAATAACTCTTTTTGAAACAGGAAACAACATCTTGAAGATATGGAGCTATTTTTAAAACCATAAAATGATTGTAAAGGAGTGTCTATTGGAAATCTGTGTAGGAGAAATTTACAGTATTTAGGCCCCAATATGCCACCATCCAGAAACTATACATATACAATGGTCATAAAGGAGAAAAACAGAAGACTACCTGTTTGGTGTGAACAATGCAGCTACTATTTCTGCTGATAATAATATTAGCCACTGTAATAGAATTCAGAGTGAAATTTTCAAGTTGCCCCTGTAATTGACATTTAAGGCCTGTAATCAAAAGAGGGTGATCAACAAAAGGGGTCAGATATAGACCCCTGAGGCTTACAAAGATGGGATGGAAATATTTCTGAACCAATCAACACTGGATAATTTGTCAACCCAGGATATATAATGGATGACTGAACAAGGGCAGAGGAGAAAAGAAGAGAGTCATTTTTTAAAATTTTCTGGTTTTTAGGAAATAAAACACTCATGGTACAAGAGAAATTACTCTCCCCTTGCTCTTTGATCCTCCTCACCACCACACTCCCAAAGCCAAGAGATGGTGGGCAGTGGAGCTCTAAGAAAACAACCCTCAGAGGTTTAGTAAGTCTTCAGGAAAGAGAGATTGGCATTTCACTAATCATATGATGTTCACAGAATTGCAAATCTGCAGCACTGTCTTAGTGCAGTCTGAGAATACTGCATTGTGAGACAGTTCTTGAGGAGCTTGACATGTGTGCCTTTGGGAATGTAAACAGAGACATCTCTCTGGTTCTTTCCAGGCAAGCTAATATCTGAAAATAGGAGGTGTACAAGAGTAGCCCTAAGCAATGGGAACAAATATGCCATTCCCCATCCCAGATCCTTAAGAACCCCAGAAGACACAGAAGGAAAAGGACCCCAGTAACTCCAGTAGCTCTTTTTGAAGAGAGAATGTGGAGATGTGTATTGTTAATGGCGGCAGCCAATGAAGGGACATATGTGCCCCTCTAAAAGTGGTCTTCAAACTAGAAACCTTCTGCACAGCAAAAGAGATCATCAACAAAGTGATAAGGTAACCTACTGAATGGGAGAAAGTATTCACAAATTATACATCTGATAAGGGGCTAATATACAAAATATATAAAGAACTTATACAACTCAATAGAAAAAGAATCCAAATTTTTTAAATGGTCAGAAGATTTGAATAGATATTTTTTTCAAAGAAGACATAGAGATGGCCAACAGGTACATGAGAAGATACTCAACATCACTAATCATCAGGAAAATGCAAATCAAAACCACAATGAAATATCACCTCACACCTGTTAGAATAGCTATCTTCAAAAATACAAGAAATAACAAGTTTTAGGAAGAATATGAGGAAAAGGAACACTTGTACACTGTTGGTAGGAATGTAAATTGGTGCAGTCACTCTGGAAAATAATATGGAGGTTCCTCAAAAAAATAAAAATAGAACTACCATACGACCCAGCAATTCCACTTCTGGGTATTTATCCAAAGAAAACAAGAACACTAACTCAACAAGATATATGCACTCCCATGTTGATTGCAGCATTACTTACAATAACTAAGATACAGAAAACAACCTAAGTACCATTGACAGATGAATGAATACAGAGAATGTGATTTATATCTATCTGTATCTGTATCTAAATCTATATCTATTATTCAGCCATAAAATATGAAATCTTGCCATTTGCAACAAGGACAGACCTTGAGGCCATTATGCTAAGTGAAATAAATCAAACAGAGAAAGACACATATTGCATGCTCTCACTTATATGGGGAATCTAAAAACAAACAAAACACAAGCTCATAGATACAGTGAACAGACTGGTGGTTACCAGAAGCAAAGGGTGAGGGATGGGAGAAATGCATGGAGGGAGTCAAAAGGTTCAAATTTCCAGTTATAAAATAAATAAATCATGGGGATGTAATGCACAGCGTGGTGACTATAGTTAATGATACTCTATTGCATATTTGAAAGGTGCCAAGAGAGTAGATCTTAAAAGTTTGCACCACAAGAAAAAAAATTCTGTAACTATGTGTGATGATACATGTTCGTGAGACTTATTGTGGTGATCTTTTTGCAACTATGTAAATATCAAATAATTACGTTGCACAAGTAACACTGATATAATGTTGTATGTTAATTATACCTCAAAACAATGGTCTTCAGTGAGACACAGGCTAGAGGAATCTGGATACCTCTCCAAGAAAATCAGATGCTTCATACACAGACTGCTATGTCTTCAGATGCCCCACACATCAGGGGAAGGCCAGGGGCAGTTCTGCATGGTGCTAGCACCCCCTCCGTTGCATATGGCCATAACTGTCTCATTACAGGTCTTCACGCAATGTCCAGAACATGGATGGCTAGAAGTGAAAAAACAAGCCACGCTCAATCTTCACTCCAAGCCTTTTCACCCTCAGTTATAGTTAATGATGGAGACAGAAGTTTTAAATTTAATAGAGGATTGTATTTATAAACTGCCCTGGACTAAGTATAATAATCATAAAGGGCCAGACAGTTATGAAATTTTACAATGTCATCCTCTGACCGGAAAATGAGCTTCTATCCAGCAAGTTGAACACAGTGAATGGAGAAGAAAATTTTTTTTTTTCTGAGAAACTCCATGGTCTAAATGTTTCACATATCCCGCAGACTCTAAGAAGTGACATTATTATATCCATTTTGCAAATAAAGAAATTGAGGATGAGAGCATCTTTCCCAAAGTGACACAGAGCATAACTTAGATTCAAACTTGGCATTGACACTGTCAAATGCTGTGCTCTCTTCTATACATAGCACTGTTTTCTCTGGTTTCTTTGACCAAAGTCACATCAATTTCTTTAACATAAAAAACATTAAGATAAAGTAATGTGTATATGTGTGTGTGTATATATATATATATATATATATATTCCAGCCACCTGGAAATGGTTTTAGGTTCAATCTGATATATTTGAAAAATATCTCCTCAATACACCTCACTTCCACCAGTCACCCAGATCAAACACTGACAAGGCAAGTTGTGTCAACACCCTTATTAAATGTTCCGCATGTTATCACATTTACCCCATGCAGTAAGGATCTGTGACAATTTTCTATGTCAACTTGGCTAGTCTATGGTACCCAGTTGCTGGTCAAACACTCGTCTAAATGTGGCTTGTTAAGGTATTTGTGCACATGATTAACATTTACAAGCAGTTGACTTTAAGTAGGTATGAGTGGGTCTCATCCAATCAGTTGGAGGCCTCAAGAGCAAAGATTGAGTTTTCTCAAAGAAGTAATTCTGCCTCAGACTATAATATAGAAATCTGGTCTGAGTTTCCAGCCTGCTGGCCTGCCCTACGAAATTCAGACTCAAATGGCATCAATCCTTATCTGAATATCTAGCCTATGGATTGCAGGCTTATCAGCCTTCACAGTCTTGTAAGCCAATTCTTTAAAATCAATCTCGTCTCTGTCTTTGTTTCTGTCTGTCTCTCTCATCTTCTCCCTCTCTAGGGAACCCTGATTAATATAGTATCCATATTTTTAATTTAGAAATAAAGTTTAGAAAATTTAAGTTATTTTCCCAAAGAGCCAAATGATGGGTCCAATAATTGAAGGTGGATTTTTCTCTTTGATATTTCTTTCTTGGATGCCAACTGATGCCTCAAATAATATCTACTTCAATATAAAGCACTTGTTTTCTTACTTGTTCATATCTTCCCCCAAATACTCAACTATACATTCTTTCTTGGAAGCCAAACAATATTCTGCCATGTATCAAAGGGAGGTAACTCATGGGCACGTGTACCTTCTCACCTACACCCTTTTGAAGTGCCAAGGCTGGGAATCTGGGGAAAAAGTACCAATGATGAAAAGGGAGGTCCATAGATGTTGACTTCAGACAGGTCAGTCCAGCTACTTCTGCCCACCCTTCACTGTTTAAACACGTTGGGCCTTTCAAAGCCCCATACTCAACAATGCTCATTTCAGTCTGAGCCTTAGACTCTTTCTCTGTTTAATCTCTCTATTTTCTTACTATAGACTTATTTTCTTGCTTCTCATATGTTTTTAAAATTTTTTTTTTAAATTGACCTGTAGTCAGTTTACAATGTTGTGTTAGTTTCAGGTATACAGCACAGTGATTCAGATATATATATATATATATATATATATATATATATATATACTTACTTTTTGAGATTCTTTTCCCCTATAGGTTATTATAAAATATTGTGCTACACAGTAGGTCTTGTTGGTTATCTATTTTATATATAGTGGTGTGTATATGTTAATTCCAAACTCCGAATTTATCCTTCACCCTCCCCCCTTTCCCCTTTGGTGACCATAATTTTGTTTTCTATGTCTTTGGGTCTCTTTCAGTTCTGTAAATAAGTTCATTTGTATCACTTCTGTTTTAGATTCCACATATAAGTGATATCATAAGGTATTTGTCTTTCTCTGTCTGACTTACTTCACTTAGTACGATAATCTCTAGGTCCATCCATGTTGTTGCAAAAGGCATTATTTCATACTTTTTTATCATGAACCCCCCTGCACTGTTGTTGGGAATATAAATTGCTGCAGTCACTGTGGAAAACAGTATGGAGGTTCCTTTAAAAACTAAAAATAGAGTTACCATATGATCCTGCAATCCCACTCCTGAGTATCTATCTGAACAAAACTCTAATTCAAAATATACATGCACCCCAATGTTCATAGCAGCACTATTCACAATAGCTAAGACATGGAAGCAACCTAAGTGTCCTTCGACAGATGAATGGATAAAGAAGATGTGGTACATATATACAATGGAATACTACTCAGCTTCTCATCTATTTTTCACCATAGACCAGCCTGTTTTCTACTTTGTAGTTCCCAGATGGTCCCTCTATTCAGTGGTTGGAACCCTGGACCTTCACCTTGGATTGTACAACCTGAGGTGATTCAGCAAACACCTTGAGTGGGAGCATGTTCTGTAGGGGAGTCTGATTCTGTACTTCATTTACATCTTTTTGTGGCAGCAGACGTCTACCAGTTGTACAAGGTGGCCCTCATAATAACGCTGTGCTTTGAGAAAATCAGTGTCATCTGAATTTGACAAATAAGGACAGTGAGATCTAAAATGTGTGATATGTTTTCCTACGGATACAAGTAGACAGAATCTAAATTGGGGCCCAGGTGTCTTTTGGCCTCACCAGATGAACTTACTTCCACTAATAGGCTCCATTTCTTTGTCTTGATGGGACATATGTCATCCAATATGGAATTTAGTTACAACTTCTGAAAAAGAGGCTGAAACTGACTTTTGATTGGGGGTTATTAGCTATACAGGGTCACATGTTGTAACAGTAATTTTCTAATCCTTTTTTCTGTGTTTGGAAAAATAAAATAACAAAAATTTATATTATAGTGGGTACCTACAATATAGCTAAAACCACTACTAGTTATTTTAGAAAACACCATTGATGTGCAGTCTGCACACAAAATGTGCAGTTGTCAAAACTCAGATACTTCCTAGATAATACAGTCCTCTCATGTTCAAAAGGGTCATGAGTAGGAACAAGAAGAATATGCTGAGACACCAGTGATTTTTTTAAAAAAATGTAATCGCCATAAAAATCAAAGTAGGTACTTTTACTTGTAAGCTTACTTACTGAACAGAAAATACAAATTGATTTCATTATTATTGTTATTTTTTTAATGAACAACTACCATAGGGCAGGCATTATTCTAGAAGTGGTATATGCATAATATAAATTAACAAAACCTTTTTATGCATTTTACAGAAGAGAAAACAGAAGCCCAGAGAGGTCAGGTAAAGTGCCACAGTGACTCATTTGCAGAGCTGTGGCTTCATTCGGAGCTGAAAGTCTTCAAAACCTATACCATTTACATTCCACCTGCCTGTAAATGATAGATTTTCTCATAAATTGGCATTACTTGTATGCTTTTGCTTGTATCTTCATTCCTTCGTTTTCCTTTATTGGTCCATGAAAATGGGAGTATCGGAAAAGAGGGATATTTAGATTTTACTCCTAAGGTATGTGTCTCAGGTATGGTATTCCAGGCTTTATAGAAAAAGTAGATCATTCTCTGTGCCATTAGTCACAGAGGGAATGACCCAAAACTTTCAATGATGGCAGGGATGATAATGTAGATGGTAGCAATAGCGTTGCTGGTGCAAATGACTGGTACAATGGTGCCGTTTCTTGGGTAAAATTACTCGGGGAATCTCATACAACGTTCTTTCTTGGATAAAATTACTAGGGGAATATAATACAACATTTGAGGGAGAGTCTTGATGCTTTTGTGTCTCATTTTATACAGGCTGCCAGCATTCATCAACAGCTCTGCTGGCAGAAGAACTGCCAGGAGCTCAACTCCTTACACTGTAAAAACAAAAGGTGTTTCTTTTTCTTTACCTTTTTATGAAGTGAAAACCTGAAAGGTACCTATAAATTACAAGGGCAGGAAAGGGATTTGTGGGAAGATTCTGGAGAAAGTAAGGATGAAGTATGAGATGTATGTAAGGATGAAGTATGAGATGTAATTGGATATAAACTGATGCTGAAATCTAGGAAGTATAACTGCAGAATGTGAAATAAAAAGTAGCTAAGAAATATAGGGAAGAAGGGTCAACAACAGCATATCTTCGTGTTCTTATCAGAGCGGGGAAAAAACTTACATCAAATAGACCATCTTTACTTTCCAAGAAAATGAGGCATCTTCTCTACAAACTTGCTTTGTTTGAGGCATACCGAAAAGAGGATGTGAAAATACTTTAAATAATGCCTGATACAACTGAAAATCTAATGAAGACTCATCCATGAAATTGCACATGGTTATGTATTTATAGTATGTTGTGCTGTATTGTAGTGCACACAGTCTTTAATTCCACCGATTGGAAGGATCGGCAGACGATTCACTGTTGGGTCTCTTTCCACCCTGACACAGGCAACGCCATTGCCAGCTCCTAGCCACCACCGTAAGCTCATAAATTCAGCGAAAATCAAGCACCAATCCATATTGCTTGTAGTTTCAGCTCCAGCCCTTCCTCTAGATATGTCTTTGACTCTATTTCTTGATATATTTTTTTTAAGTTTTTTTTAAATTGATGTATAGTTGATTTACAGTGTTAATTTCTACTGTACAGCAAAGTGATTCAGTTATACATATATACATTATTTTTTAATATTCTTTTCCATGATGGTTTATCACAGGATATTGAATACAGTTCCCTGTACAATAGGGCCTTGTTGTTTATCCAGTCTGTATATAATAGTTTGTATCTGCTAATCCCAACAATCCACTCCATCCTTCCCCCACCCCCCCTCCCCCTTGGCAACCACAAGTCTGTTCTCTATGTCTATGAGTCTGTTTTTTTTTTACATAGATAGGTTCATTTGTGTCATATTTTAGATTCCACCTATAAGTGATATAATATATTTGTCTTTCTCTTTCCAACTTACTTCACTTAGTATGCTAATCTCTAGGTCCATCCATGTTGCTGCAAAAGGCATTATTTCATTCTTTTTATGGCTAAGTAGTATTCCTTTGTATATATGTACTACATCTTCTTTACTTGGTAGCTTTTCTATCTCCTTGCCTCCTGACCCTGGAACTAGAAATTTGATACCATTGTGGTGCTCTGAGAATAGCTCACTTTCCTTCTTCCACTGTGGCTCTCCTGACTTAGATTATACTAATTGGGACCAAACAGCATCTTGCCCCAGATTTCACAATCCAAAGACACTAGAGTTCATTTTGTCTTGTATTCTACTTGTTCTAGATATTGGCAAAACTTTAGCTAGCTGACTGGCTATAAAAGACATGTTCAAAAACTAAAATCACAGGCTTCATTTATATTTTCCAGCTCATGTTTAAAGTAATGTGGTATCATGGAAAGAAAAGAGGCTTTGGGGAACAGAAATATCTGGGTTCAAATTCAACTTCTATCAGTCTAGGAAAGCTTTCACTTCTAAATGACAAAAATGATAATTTGAAAGTCATTTCTAAAGCTACATTGAAAAAGGAGAATCACAAAGGTAAAAGTGAACAGATTTGAGTATGTAAAAATCTAAAGAGAAACAAGTTCTATAGATATAGTCAAAACAAAAGTAAAGAACAAATGGAAAACTGGGAACAAACATTAGCAGCAAGTACTGACATTTGAAATGTCATTGTTTTTAATACACAAGAAACCTTTGAATATAAGTAAGAAAGCCACTAACACTCTAAACCATCAGTTGATAGATGACAAGATAGGACAATCACAAGGCAAGCAATGCAATGATCAGTAAGTATTTGAAAAATAAAGTTTTTCAAAATAATAAAAGGATAATTTTTAAAAATAATAGTGGGATCCCATTTCCACCTAAATATGAGAATTTTTTACTGAGTACTGTTTGGTAACACTATGAGTAGCCACACAATTATTTCCTTGCATGACTAGCTCCCAGGTTTCATTTAGATCTTTCAAAGTCACCTCCTCTAAGAGTTCTCAACCGTCACACCAATGTTTGCACACTTTCCCCCATCACTGCTGTTTCCTTCACAGAGCTTATCACTATCTGGCATCATATTTTTTGCTACTAGTTATTATTGTCTTCCCACTGGAATATAAGAATCCTGAGAATAAGACCCTATCTGATTTATTTTCCCCCAATATCTAGAAAGAGTTCCCATTACATTGTATAACTCAGTAAACCTACACTGATTGAAAGGCTGGAAGGAATGCATATTTTATGCTTATGAATCACAGTTCTGCAATATACATCAAAAGCTATCAAAATGGTCTTCCTTTCAACTCAAGAATCCCACTTCTGCAGATTTATTCCCAGCAAATAATCAGAAATACACATTAAGATTTATGTGCAATGATAATCATCTCAGTATTATTTATAATGGCAAAAAATGAGAAAGCGATATGAATATCCAAAAATACAGAAATGGGTAAAATAAATTATAGTGCATATCAAGTATGTAAAATTATGCAATCATCAAAAGTCATGCTTTTGAAAATTATTTTATGACCTAATTTTTTAAAACTGAAATAAAACCATACATAAAATTTTATACAGAATAATCTCAATTTTGCTAATGCATGTATATAAAGAAAGATATCCTGCATGTACCGTAATTCACTGGCCTTTAAGGTCGTTATTTCCTTTATGCCAAATTACAGTGGCCTAAGTAACTGTTCCTGAAGTAACCCTTGTATTTTACCGTGTTAATTTCCCTAGTCATTCCTAAATTGCCTGGTAAATGGTTCTAAGTCTCATAAATCCATCTTAGTTATCATTTGCTATCTCCAGAATTGACCGCTTTCTTTCTGAAGTACCAGTCTTGCCAGGCTCAAGCATCTTTCTTTATAAACGTGTAAGGTAAGCATGGGATGAGCCCTTGCCTTTGGAGAGCCGACCAGTCAGCTTCCTATAAGAAAAGGCATAACAGGAATATGGGAATGGAAGTACAATACAGGAAAGACTTATAAAACCCTGCCTTTGATTGAGCTATCTGTAAACAGACACTGAGACAGAGAACTAGGTGCAGAACATTTACTGATAAATGTTCTGAGATAAATTTGTAGGAAAGTGAGGAAGAGAAAATTGGATGGAGGGAGACTCTGACCCACTAATATACTTACAATGTTCCACTGACCCTACAGGGAGCTCTAGAGCTGGGATGATCCTCCAGAATTATTCCAGGTTGAATTAAGAGGCTGAGGCCTTTGATCCCCATATCAGCTACCTAGGATGTGAGCCACAACCTGGGAGAAGGCACTTTCTTGCACAAGGTGATTCCCTTTGGTGGAAGGTAACATCCAATGAGAGTAGGCGAGCCTTCAGTCCCTATGGGATGGGTGTGTTGGAGCTGAAAAGAGAACCTGGGTTGAGCCCCTCTTCTCAGGCTGATACCACAGACCGTATGGCTAAAACTCTAGGAATATATTTTCTCACAGTTCCAGAGGCTGGAAGTCCAAGCTCAAGGTTCTAGCCATTCCATTTCTGATGAGTGTTCCCATCCTAACTGCAGATGGATTCTTTTTGCTGTGTGTTCACATGGCCTTTCCTCAGTTCTTGAGCAGGAAGGGACAAAAAGCAAGCTCTCTGGTTTCTCCTCTTTTTAAAATTTTATTTTACTTATTTATTTTTTATTGGGGTATAATTGTTTTACAATGTTGTGTTAGTTTCTACTGTACAGCACAGTGGAGTTGCCTGTGCTATACAGTAGGTTCTTAATAGTTATCTATTTTATATGGTTTCTCCTCTTAAAAGGATGCTAATTCAGTGGGATCAGCATCCCACCATTATGACCTCATTTAACCTTAATTACTTCTTTAGAAACCCCATCTCAAGACATCGCCGTACTTGAGATACGGGGTTAGGCCTTTTAACATATGAATTTGCAGGGGAGGTATTCAGTCCATGCACTACACTACTGAAAACACTGACAACACCAAATTTTGGTGAGAATGTGGAGCAACAGAAGCTCTCATTAATTGCTGGTGGGAACACTAAATGGTGAATCCATTTGGGAAGGTATTTAAGTGGTTTCTTACAAAGCTAAACATACTCTTAGCATGTAATGCATCAGTCACGCTCCTTGCTTTTTACCCAAAGTATTTGAAAACATATGCCTACACAAAAACTTGCACACAGATGTTCATAGCAGCTTTCTTCCTAATTGTCAAAACTTAGAAGCAAACAAGATGTCTTTCAGTAGGTGAATGGATAAATAAACTGTGGTCCATCTAGAGAATGAAATACTCTTCAGGGCTAGAAAGAAATGTGCTCTCAAGCCATAGAAAGACATAGTGGAACCTTAAATGCACATTACTAAGTGAAAGAAGCTAATCTGAAAGGCTATATATTGGATAATTCCAAATATATGACATTCTGGAAAAGAAAAAACTATGGCGACAATAAAAATATCAGTGATTAACAAGAGTGGGGGGACAGAAAAAATATACAGAGCACAGAGAATTTTTAGAACAGTGAAAATACTCTGTAATACTATAGTGATAGATACATGTCATTATACATTTGTCTAATCCCATAGCATGCACAACAGGAAGAGTGAACCCTAAGGTCAACAATGGAATTAGGGTGATTATGATGTGTCAATATAGGTGTATCCTTGGTTAAAAAAAAAAAAGTATCAATCTGGTGAGTGATATTGATAATAGGGGAGGCTAAGAACGTGTTGTGTCTGGTGGTATATGAGAAATTTTGTCTCTTTCTCCCAATTCTGTTGTAAACCTAAAACTGCTCTAAAAATTGACTTTAAAAAAATTAAAGCAAATCGTTGCAAAAAATGATAAAGACAAAATGAAACAAAGCATAATGTTATCACTCTAATAAAAGTCAGGAAAGGAGAAAAAGACAGCAAAGAGAAAAATAAATGACATGAATATGAAAGCCCATTGCATAAATAGCATATGATAAGGTGTCTAGAATAAATTCAAACATTCCATAATCACAATAAAAGTGACTAAGTTAAAACCCTGTCCTCCACTCCTTAATACAGAAACTGTCAGATTTTGTAATAGAAAACAAAATTGGGACTATGTTGTTTACAAGACACACCCAAAACAAAATGGCTCAACAAGATTGAAATAGCTTTATAAATAGCACACATGATAGAATTTGTCATTTTAAATATCACTTACAGTTAGGAAATATGAGTGGGAAAAAAAACATATGACCTAAGCATTTGCTGGAGAACCTAGAAAAATGACAATAAACAAAATAAAGTAGAACAAAGAAAACAATAGGTAATTGTTGAAATAATAAAAATCTGAAATGGTAGATAAAATACTGATTAAAAAAATCCAAAAGTTAATCCCTTTAAAGGACTAACAAGTGGAGCTAGAGGAAAGACGGTGGAATAGAATCCATTACATGGAAACACGAAGAAGCAAAAAGAGGAGCTTAGCTTTATTTGAAGCAAATATGAGGCAGATCATTCCAATGACACACTTCCACCTTACATATGTTTTTGAGAGTATTGTCTGCCCTTATCATTTTCTAGCACATTAGGAGAAGAGCACTTTGGCTGATAATATCTGTTTCATTCCCAGCATCAAACAGCATCAAACTTTTTTTTTTTCCATTGCTGGAAATTAATGACTGTTAATGACTGTTAAGGCTTTCAGAAAACATCAAAACTTAGAAAAGTGAAAGATAATTAGGAACTCATTACTGAAATACAGCACCATGATGAGGATCCTTCAGGGAGCTCTGTGAAAGGAAGAAGACAGGTAACTCATGTCCTCTCCTCACAAAAAGTTACAGTAAGTCCCCTACATATGAACCTTCAGCTTGTGAACTTTCAAAGATGCTAACCTGCCCCTGCATGCCAGCTGTTGTACTGTACTACTGTACTTTTCAAGGTACTGTACTGTAAGATTTAAAATGTTTTCTTTATTTCTTGTGTTTGTTTTTTATGTATTATTTGTGTGAGGAGTATTATAAACCTATTACTGTACAGTACTATATAGCCAATTATGTTAGTTGGGTACCTAGGCTAACTTTGTCAGACTTATGAACAAATTGGACTTACGAACGCACTCTCAGAACCAAACTCATTTGTATGTAGGGGACTTACTGTATAATCTCATTAGTGACAGAGTACACATAAGAAATGGCCCAGCCAATGGATGCGACATTCCTGACCCGCACTACAGTGCTGACAGGAGCACAAGGGAAGCTCGTTGCAGTTACATGAATTCGTCCGGAATTTCTCCATCTCTTACTTTCCCTTCCTCCAAAATAGCTAATCATTCCTGTCTTCATATCTCAACTATCCCCTCCAGATACACAGCCATTCTAATTTTTACATATACAAAACTGTAATACTATATTTATTTTTAAAGTCTGCCTCCTGAATTAGTATACAATAAATGCCTTGAAACTAAAAAAATATTGTTTTTATTCTTGCAACTTTTGAACCCTGGACAGTATGTATTAAAAATAAAAGTTTAATAAAAACAGACTGGGGGAGGGCCTTGAGGCGTGGGTAAAATTAGGTAAGCAAGAGAGAGGGCATCTCGGGGATGAGAAGATAGTTTGATTAATGGAAAAAGGTGGGAATGAGTGTGGAAACCAAGACACCTTCCATGGAAGGTGTGTGTTGAATAGCATCTGGATAAATTGAATGGAATGAAATCTAGGAGGGCCTCCCAAGTTTTGGCAAATAAAGTTTATTTAGTGTGGATTTTAGCAAAGCCTAATAGGATATGTGATTGAGGTTCCTCCTTCCTCCCTTTTTTATTTTTTCACAAATCCAAGGCACCATATGTCTAGACCATGGCTTTGGGCTGGTTTGTTTGATATGTGCTGAACCAAAAGAGAAAACGGCATCATATGACTTAAATCATTACATGTATATTAAATGGACAATTTTGGAATTTATTAAGATAATTTCCATTAACTGCCCACTCCCTCAATATACAATTAAGGACAATGAAATATTCATTGGAGCAGAATTTCAATTCTTTGGCAATATTTGATAGCATCAGATAGAGACGCTTCCCTAGGAATTAGATATTGGTACTAAGAGGAAGTTATTATGCCTGATGATGGAAATAGTAACACATAAGCTCAAGAATTATTAGAGGCCAAGCTCTACCTCACAAACAAAAGAATCAGAAGAAAGCAGATTGAGACATAAGAGAAGAATGGAGAACATTTGTGGACCAAAACAAAGATGAGTGAAGTCAAAAGAATCTGCTTTGTAGCCAGTACTCACTTCAAGCTCATTTCTGAGACTGGTGCATCTCAGCCTTTGTCACTCTGATATGATTCTATATCCCCTTGTAAGTTTTCTCTTTTTATTTTTCCAGCCCAGGTTATAAGTTTTGCAACTGGTCATGCACAAATTACAGGCATGATGGGGTGTGGTTTCCATCTCAAACACAAATATCAAGAAACAGGGGATGAGACTGAAGGTTTTCATATACATGCAATTTTGATGAAACAATGTTTGAAACAACTAGTTTCAAACAACTAGACTAGGAATTGAGATATGCCATAACACAAGAGTGAGGAGGAGATACACCATCACTTTTATATTTGCTTATTTTTGTAGAAGCGCTTGCAATGGAAAATGGACCATTAATGTTACATAGCTTTTTTCTCCAGATTTCCTTTGCTTCTTTTCAGTTGATGAGACTGTATGAGTAACTATTCTTACTTAAAAATATGCCCATGGACACGTGCTTATAAGGATGTGGAGATTAGGTTAGGGCCAACCCATTGGGGAAGTAATAGTATCCCCATGATTTAATAATAAGCAGCTCTGATGCACAGAGTCTCAAATTGCTTCTCATAATAGTGAAATACAAGGGTAAACTTTATAACTAATGTTTAACTATACGGTGCAATTGTTAGCATTGGCTGAGTAAAGACAGAAGAAAAAAATGGGAACTCACATTGCAACAAACTTAGGGGAAAAAAATAAGAAGGAATAATGTTTGAAAGTCTAAATGACCATTAGTCATGTGTGTGTGTTACAGATATACACAAACTATATATCAATTGTAGTGCTTTAAGAATTTGCTGATAGATTGTGTGATGGGTGCCTAGTACACATCTAAATGGATCTGTTGAGTTTAGAATTAAGTGGAAAGATCCACGCTGGAGATATAAATTAGTCTTCAGAATATAGGTCATATTTATAGCCCAGAGACTTGATAAGACCTTCAAAGGTGTGAATATAGGAGAAGAGTCCAAATAATAAGACCTGGTGAAAGTATATGCATGTATAACTGAATGACTTTGCTGTACAGCAGAAATTAACACAATGTTGTGAATCAATTATACTTCAATAAAATAAACTTTAAAATAATTAAATAAATTCATCTTCGATTGTGACTTCTGAGTTTAACTAAAACAGCCCAGACTTTTGCGTTCCAGTATGCCATTTGCTAGCTGAGATCTAAATAATGTTTTTTGCTTGCTTTAACATTGCCTTCCTCAACTCAAAAATGGAACTAAGTCTATACACTGCATGATGTTCTTGAAAGGATTATGTGCTTTAAGCCAACCCTCGTTACCAAGGAAGTACACACCCCAAAAATCTACCACCCTTTTGGTGACTGTGATTAGGCAGAAGTAGGGTGAAGAATGAGAAAACAAAAATAGAGGAAGAGGATGAGGTTTAGTAATGTTAACATATACTGCAACTCGGAACTCCCACTTCTAGGTATAAACCGTAAAGGACAACTTTGATACATGAGCATAAAGAGATAAAGATATGATGTTTATTGCAACATTTTGTAATATAAAAAGTTGGGAATAAGTTTAAATGTCCATTAATAGAGAAATGTGTAAATAATCATGGTAGGTTCATAAGGTACAGCATTTAAGTAAGATGACTTAGATCTAAATGTTTAATACTCAGTAAAATGGCATCTTCTACAAAGGGAAGAAATGAGAAAACTCACACAAAGAAGGGCAGTACAAAAGAGACTTCAACTACAGCTCTTTTATTTCTTCAGAAATATGGAACAAATATTGCAAAATATTAAAATTTCTTATGTCTGAACAACCTATTTATTGATCTTTGTTTTTTTATATTAAATGTTAAAAATTATTATATATGCATAGCATCTATATTGATTTTGTATTTAAAATCTGCTGGTGCCTGTGTATGTATGTGTGTATGTATATGTGTGTGTGAGAGAGAGAGAAAGAGAGAAAGATTCCTCAATTTGAGAAAGACCTTCTGATTGAGTTTTGATAAGAATTTTCTCACACGTTTGCTGTTTCCAGAGCCTTTCATTAGCTTAGCAAATAAGGTGATTAAGTCAAGAAACCTGCTATTTCTTATTGGTCATTAAGTGAATTCAAATTTCTTCCTCTTTATTTGCCTAAATCTTAATATGTTTCTCCAAAGTTAGGAAAAAACAAATTTTATTTTCTCTAAATTATTTTGTAAGTGTACAGTCAGCTTTATAGATATATTTTTCATTACTTCATTTCAAATATTGTCTTAGGTGTCTGTTTCTGTGCATTAGTTATAAGCTTGGTTTTAATAACTAAGAATAATAATCATTATCTTTCTTCCCTGTGCTTAGAATTATGATTGTTTGCATTGGCTCCTTTAGCTTCTCTCCTTACCTGTAATTTTCAAGATTACCATCACTGAAAATACCAGCTTTGGCTTCTTTAAAGTTATTAGTAGGCCTGGGATAGTTCCCGTACATCTGAACTTTTTAAAGTTCCCAAGAATTATTTTTTTATGGACAGGCCTGAGAAACACTGACTTAAGGTAGTTTCCTGTTACTTTTCCTTTATTTCCATGGCACAATTTTTAAATAATCATGTTAAATTTTACCTCTTCCTCCTTAGTCTGCTATAGCCCTCCCTCTAGTTATTTACCCACATAATGCACTTGTCCTTCAAGTTTCAGTGTAATTTCCCAAGGAAGCCATCCCTGAACCGCACACTTGAATTAGATTCCCCCACTTTTTGCCCTCTTATTGCCTTCACATTCATTTGAGATCCTCATTTAATGCTGGTTTTCCTGAAGATAAAAAATAAATCCATATTTATATGTCTACATCAATGTTGTATGGATGACATGTGATAGATAGATAGATAGGTGATAGAAACAGAGATACATATAGATACACAGTTTAGATATAAGTAGATAGATGATAGATAAGTTGATATAGGTAGTTGGATGGATGGATGGATAGATAGATAGATAGATAGATAGATAGATAGATAGATAGGTCTTTAGTCTGCCAGTGCTGAATACAGGGCTTGATACAGAATATTCAATGAATATCTGTTATAAGAAAATAATGTCTCAATAAAAAGACATTTCACCAGCTTTTATCAAAGTACAGGAGCCTTCCTGGGCAGTCAGTATTAGTAGGACAAGCTTGCTCTTATTTTCTATGAAAACTACATTTAAAATTCTCAGGCTGATGCTTCAGAATATTTGGCTAACCCTTGTCGATGGGTCACTATGCAGGATTATAGACCATAATGTACGTGGAAACAAAACCATCATCTAAAGGCAAAGCAACGTAGAAGGAAACCAACTCTCATCGTTTAATTTTCACGAAACACTTTTTGCAATCCAAGACAATAACTGACACCATGAAACAGTGCTCGCCTTTCTGGAGGTAAAATTTCTGACACCCTCAAACATCTAGATAATATTAGGTGGGGGCTGAGAGGAGCAGCCTTCACAAAGCCCGTGCGCTGCATCATGAAGACAAATTTCCCCTCAGTTCCCACTCAATGTATGGATTTTAAAATCGCACCACATTTATTCTATATTTGTATGTATTGTTATGTGCTAGAGACACTTTGTTTTAATCACCATAATAATTATATTGAGGTTTTATATCAAATATAATAAAAAGCACAAGGAAACTGATCCACTGAAAAATATTTGCAACATGAATGGCACACAAAGTCTAATGAAGGCTAAGAAATTTATAAAAGAACTTCAAATAGTCAATAAACATGTGAAAAGATATTTTGTTTATAATAAAAATTAAATAACCAGATATCACATTTCCTATAATTTTGTCAAATAGATATTCAATGTGATCAGTAGAAAGATTCCCTTGTCTATTATTGGACCACATGCATTGTTACAAACTTTCTAAAGGACAATTTGGAAACGTCTCTCAAAGTCTTAAAATGCACATCCCCTGCTTTTCCGGTGCATAGAGATACACAGGGATGCGTGTGTAAGCAATTTTAAAACAGTAAAACTATGAAAATGTATTATAGTAACTAAGAAAATAATTATTGAATAAATGATGGGAGGTTACCGTCATTGAATGCATCATTTTATAGCAAATAAAATCATTTATTGATATATTTATTATGTGCAGAGAAAATATGTATGGCACATGTTTTTAAAAAGGAGTGTTTTTTTAATTGATAACATGCTCAGATGTTAACACCCACCTGTCATAAAATAATAATAATTCTGTGTAATGATTTTGTAATTAGTGTTTAACTCAGTACCAGAGCATGACATCTGGACTTGTGACATGGTACAAAGCACCAAAGTGATCTCCATCTGTATAGCCGGGTTCAGTGATGTGACTAATTAAACACTTTTCATCGTCATTATTTAAAGGAAAAATAGTTATAATATGACCTGCAAATGACTTAAAAATGGTCAGAAAAGTTTATTCTTTCTAGAATTTTCAGAAAAATTCAAGATTGGATTGAAGCAAATGAAAGGCATGTTTATAAAACTGTATGTGAATGAAAAGAGGATTCTATAATTTTATTCTGACATTTGTTGAGCTAATCTCATTTATATTAAAACACTGTTTTAATAACTGGTGAAAAAGTAATACTTAGTTATTGTCCTTGATACAATAGTAATAATAAAAATAAAGTGAAAATGAAATTGAACTAAAATTCAGTTAATAAAACTATCTTTTACAAATTGATATAAGGAATAAGATATATTTCATTCTCTTCCTGAATTATAACTTTGAGAGATATAATAAAATAGCTAAATAACATTCCAATCAAGAAATCTGAACTTCATCTTCTTCCCCCTCACAAGATACAGTCAATAATACACTTGTTTTTTGAAAATTCAGACAGAAATTGATGACCTGGAACTCTTAACAAGCTCTCATGCTGACTCTTCCTGTATTTTCATGAGAGGTGCTGTAACTCACTGTTACCACTGACGTGTTCAGAGCTCTTGGCCAGCATCTTTGCTATTCATTTATTCCATCTAGAGTAATCTGTGTTTAATAGAGTGCTGGAACATCTCAGGAACAACAATTAAATATGATTGTTGTCAAGTGACAACTGGAAGTTATTGCTAAAAATGTCTCAGGCAGAAATTTGGGCATTGAGGTGTTTATTTTAAATAAAAGATAAGTTTAAATGAAGTAGCTGTTCCAGATAATGACAATTAAATGCTCTCATTCAAATCATGCATTTCTCCTCCAGACTACTAGAAATATTAGCAGAGTTGATTTTTTTTCTTTGCTTACTTGCTAGCATGGGGGACTCATTCATTACCTGGTGAGCATTTTGACTGAGGGTGTTGATCTGTAATTATTTGGCTTGTCTGCTGGGCAAGATGGAGTGGTGGGTAGGAGTGGGGTGTGGAAGGTGATCATTTCTGAACAGGGCAAGAAGAGGACAGGCCCTTGAAACAGACTATAGAGGACAAAAGACCTCTAGGTAAGCACAGAGAGAAAAATAATGTTTGAATAGTGAAAAAATAAAACGAGATTTAAATACTTTTGTTTTTTTGGCTGCATGGCTTGTAGGATCTTAATTCCCTGACCAGGGATTGAACCTGGGCCCACAGCATGAAAGCACTGATTCCTAACCATGGACCACCAGGGAATTCCCCAAAACTATTTTCAGTAGATGTCCTTCTTTTGCTCCAATTATATATCTAAAATTCATGTGATATATATCAGTTCTCACATGAAATATCTACTGTGTGTGCATGAGTGTGTGTGTGTGTGTGTGCATGCCCAGACCTGCACACATGGCAGGAGGAGCAAAGGAGAGGGTGAGTGGGGTTGATGTAAATAAATGCATCTCCTTGGGTGAAATCATTTAAACTGCTGAACAGTATAGTTTTACTTTTTATAACTTCTATAGTAGGGTTGCTAATAAAATTTTCCAATATGGAGATAAAAATGTTTCAAGATAGAAATTTCTCATGGTTGACAATGACACTGGACTCTTGAGAGTAATATCCAAGGATGGGTATAAGCATCGCACTCTGTCAAGAAGGGAAAAAAGAAGTGACCACATGGGGAGGCTAGTGAGCTACTGAAACTGTGTAGATGGTGACCTCAAAGGACAGGCCACACCTGGGCTGGCCACAGATGCACTTTGGGAATCAAAAAGTGAAACAGAGAGAGCAATGTAGAGGAAATAAATGGGGGTAGAAAGTCTCTCCTAGTTGCCACTCTCACAAATCCTTGACAAGATGGGATAAATGGTAGATCTCTCATTGGGTATCTGATGTCACCCTCTAGGAAAATTTAAGCAGGTGTCTTGTATTTATTTTATCTGACAACCCTACTCTCAGAGCAAGCCCTGCTCTTTTATTTTTTAATTAATTTTATTGGAACATAGTTGATTTACAATGTTGTGTTAGTTTCAGGTGTACAGCATAGTGATTTAGTTATACATATACATATATTCATTCTTTTTCAGATTCTTTTCCCATCTAGATTATTACAGAATATTGAGTAGAGTTCCCTGGCTCTACAGTAGGTTCTTGCTGGTTATCTATTTTATATATAATAGTGTGTATATGTCAATCCCAATCTCCCAATTTTTCCCTCCCCCACTTCCCCTTTGGGTAACCATAACTTTGTTTTCAAAATCTGTGAGTCTGTTTCTGTTTTTTAAATAAGTTCATTTACATCATTGTTTAAAATTAGATTCCACATATGAGTGATACCATATGATATTTGTCTTTCTCTGTCTGACTTACTTCACTTAGTATGATAATCTCTAGGTCCATCCACGTTGCTGCAAATGGCATTATTCCATCTTCCTCATGGCTGAGTAATATTCCATTGTATATATGTATCACATCTTCTTTAGCCATTCCTCTGTTGATGGACATTTAGGCTGCTTCCATGTCTTTGCTACTGTAAATAGTGCTACAATGAACACTGGGGTGCATGTATCTTTTTGAATTAGGGTTTTCTCTGGATATATGCCCAGGAGTGGGATAGCTGAATAATATGGTTGTTCTATTTTTAGTTTTTTAAGGAACCTCCATTCTGTTCTCCATAGTGGCTGCACCAATTTACATAACCTCTTCAGCATTTATCATTTATAGACTTTTATTGCTGGCCATTCTGACTAGTGTGACGTGAAACCTCATTTTAGTTTGGCCAGAAAGTACATGAAAAGATGCTCAACATCACTAATTATCAGAGAAATGCAAACCAAAGCCCAGCTGCTTTCTTTTGCTTATTTCTGTGTCTCTGTCTCTCCCATGATAAAAGATACTTCAACCATGGCAGGGTTTGGCAGTGGGCTCTTACAAGTTCATGAGATTGGACACACAGGTGGGAGAAAGCCCAGTAGGTCTTTGGGCTCCCCACATGTTTTAGCTCAGTTTACCTGAGATCAGCAGTGTGGTTTCTGTGTGTGTCCTCTGGAGATACCTCATCTGGAAAAGAGGTGACTATGGTTTGGGACAGGATTCTGACCATTCTGGTTTCCCTGCTATGATACCATCTAATAGTAGCCCACATTCTACCCGTCTTCTAACATTTGTCATTTTTCTTCGGAAGTTTCTTTCAGCCTTTTCTGACCAACACAAAGAGGCATGAAGACTCTTGGTTGACGCTTTCCTGGATCTATCTCTCATGACCTGGACTCCCAGAGGTCCATTCTATTAAAGGTACATAAAGGTGAAGGAAAAGCCTTGATGTATTCCATTCTAGGGATGTTATAAGTGTCTGAACAACATTTTATTTTCTTAACATTTTACACTGGACCCTTTCTAGGTAATTATTCAACCTATTTGTATTTCAGCCTGCCTGAATGTACCACCTGTTGAATTACCAACCACCTATTAGTAACTGTTTAGCAACTGATAGATAAACTAGAATTTTATTTTATCAGTTGCACACTATTGGTTTTAGACTTTAAACCTCACCCTCACCATCAAACCCAGGGAGTAAATCCTGGAAATTTGTTAACAGGTATATTTCCCTACTTTCTGTGGTGTCTCAAGTTGCATCTTTCTATACTGAAGGGAGGGATGAAGGTTCTTTTAACCTATCTTCACAGAACAAAGTACTAGCATATGTCACCACACACACACACACACACACACACACACACACACACACACACACACTCCATTATTCAATTAACCAGTATTTACTTCATCTCCTTTGAGGACTGAATCAATAACTAGAAGTATACACAGTCACCCAATTGTCTAGGCCTCGTGGTTCCTGTCATTGATATTTGTTACTGATTTGTTGCTGAGACTAGAGCCCCCAGTCTCCAACCCCAGATAAGAGCCTCCATTGCACTGCTCTGTACTGCTTGAAATGCTTATTTGCCACTAACTTTGTATTTCATTAAAAATACCTGATTTTCTTCCGAAATCAAGTTTAAGGTTTTTTTTTTAGGGTAGAGAATATATGTTTTTGATATCACTCCAAAATTGTTTTGTATACTAGCAGAGGTGTAGAAAATATTTGTTGACTAAGTAATTGATAGACTGCAAAGCACATAAGTATAGGCAATTATCAATTACCCCAAGACTCCATAGTTAGGATTTTATTGACACTTTCTGCATGCTTTTATTTGAAACCTTATTTTTATTATTATTTTGAGCCTAGTGTAGTAATTTATAAATAAAAAAACCTCCCAGGAAATAGTTTCAATTGATTGTTAACTATTAGTAACGTGAAAGTCAAACTATTGTTTATTTTTCTTTAAAATTTTCTTCTCTCTCATGCATTGTATGGAACACAGCTTGCATGATAAGGGAAAGGCTTAAAAGTAAAATAGTAAATTAAATCTTTAATCTAATGAACCAGCAAACAATTAAAGAATAAATAAGATAAAATATATCAAGTGGTAAAAATAAAATTGAGAAGGAACATGTAAGAGAGAAAGCTATATTTTGGCATGATCTTTCTGTTAATCTTGGAGAATTTTCAGAACAGAAAAGAATTTTCTGGCCACTTTCAGAATAGAGTAGAATACAGGTGTCCTCTGTACAACATAGGTTTGAACTGCACTAGTCCACTTATACATAGATTTTTTTTCGTGAAATACGTAGTGTAATACTACATGATCTGAGACTGTTTGAATCCCAGGATGCAGGACTGTGGATCCGGAGGACAGACTATAAAGTTATAGACAGATTTTCAACTGTGAAGAATCAGCGCCCTAAACCCCGCACTGTTCAAGGGTCAACGTGATTTAACAAAGTTAAGTTGAAGGAGCATACAATAAAGAAATTAAACTTATACTTAAATACATTTTCAGAGTTCTGGGGACATATCACATGCATACCAGTTTAGAAATGCCAAATATATCCCAAGAACAAAAATAAAGAATTATCTCCTGTTCTGAATACCAGAACTCCCCTCTCACAGTTGGAAACAAAACGGTATCTGCCTTGTTGGCTGCCTTTCTTCAAACATTGCCCTGCCTGGAAAGGTTCCATAGGGGATATGATGAATGAAATCAAGACCCTTGAACAAGACACAGAAACCACAGCAGACAGAGGGCAGTAAGATACCCACATGATAAGAAGCTCTTGCTAAAAGAAGAACATCTCTGCTTATGTAGACATCAAGTGCATACCTGTCTTTTAGTGGCAGAGTTTGCTTATCTCTTATCCAGCTACAGGATACACACTATAATTGTAGGCAGGAGAAGAAAGTAAATTACACTTTTTTTAAAATTATATACACAGAGTGTTCATGACATGTGAGGACTCCAGCATTAACCGTGGCACCTTGAGCTGGAATTTGTCAAAGATACTTCTTAATGAGGTGGCTGTTTACCAAGGTGTGAGCAAAGCTAGGGAACCCACAAGTCCCTTTCTAAAGACTAGCAGTAGTGGAAAAAATTTTCCACCCCTAGACGCGATGGAACAGAGGGAGGAAGTGGTGTTATTGGAGCATGATTAGGAGCTGCTCTCGTTGCTATATTCCTAGTGCTGCAGACATTGCCAAGCCTGAACTAAAGCAGGGACCATGTGGGAGGGCTAAGTGCTCTGATCTTTCTGTTTCCCACTCTCTCATTTCTTTCCCATGATTTCCATCAGCCTTGTAGAACAGAAGAGCAAGGCACCCAGTTGATCCATCCTTGATCAGCCTCCAGAACACACACAGCAGGAGAGAGTGAGTTGAAGAATGGAAATGGAGAGTAAATGCTGAGAAAACACCACCACAGGGATGATGCCTTTATCTCATTAAATATTATGAAGAAATCATAAGTTATCCTTAGAGCAGCATGTTCCTGCTGAAAAGCAAGTTGAGACCTGAATTCAAGTTCCAAGTCTGCCCTCGGTTTGCTGACAGCCTTTGAAACAGTCCGTTAAATCCTCTGTGCCTCAATCCCTGGCACTACTTTTACTGACCTTTTCTTAAATAAAAGGGTTTGTTCAGATATATGTGACAAGAGTTTCAATAAGCCACTCTTCTTCAGGGCAGGACACGGTGTGAAGGATCTCCTAATTGCCCTTGGCATATGAGTGATCAGAAAGTAGAATGTAAACTTTGTTGTGTTGGGGGTCGGTGAACTTTAAGAACTGAAACTTGGACATAGTCCAGGAAACTTAGGAAAAAGACTCTGCTAAGGTTAAGCTGCTGAATAGTGGTGCTCTGGGTCTGGAGCTGGGTTCAGCTCCAGAAGGAAGTCGGGTTCTATTTTCAACACACCCATTAATGTGCCTTTTGAAATTTTTTTAGATATCCAAAGAGTGTTTCAAAAGGTAATTGGGGTTGAAGTTACAAGTAGGCAAACACAGCAGAGTGTTCCTTTTCTCATCGTTTTCTATTCATCTACAAATACCTTTGGTCTGTAATTTACTTTTGGAAAATGCATGCAATTTTCTTTGATAAATGGAAAATTTCAGCTTCATGCTGTTCTTTTGGGGGAAATCACGAGGCTCCTACAAGAATAGGTAAACAAAGCTACAACTTGTCAAAAGCACTAACATTTAAAAAATTAGAATTACATTAATTGGATACATCTATTTTTAAGGGCTCCTGGGAAAATAATCACCTAACACCATTTAGCTCAAAGCATTTTAATATCCCAGCTCTGGTGCTCTGGGGCTACCATGCAGGGCCAAATATATATCCAAGACAGAGAGATAGAGGTCTCCTGGAGAAAAGCTGAAGAGAAGAAACAGCAGCCTACACTGGGGGGGGGGGGGGGGGGGGGGGGGGGTGATTTCGTGGTAATTGAGGTTTCATGGAGTCTAAATGAGACCTTGGCCTCTCCCAAAATAGTGCAGAAACATGACATGACACACATGTGAACATTTTCCTTCCAATGTCTAACTTTGTCCTATGTTTATTTCATTTGGAACGCTCCCTTGAAAACTTACAGGTCTTAAATATATTAAATTATTAAATACTAAAAATAGTTTCACCTTGGCAATGACATATTTTTTCAGATTATTATATGTTTATATAATATTGAGATGATCATATGGTTTTTATTCTTCAATTTGTTAATATGGTGTATCACATTGCTTGATTTGCATATAATGAAGAATCCTTGCATCCCTGGGATAAATCCCACTTGATCATGCTGTAAGATCTTTTTAATCTGTTGTTGGATTCTGTTTGCTAGTATTTTTTTGAGGATTTTTGCATCTATATTCATCAATGATATTGGTCTGTAATTTTCTTTTTTTATAGTGTCTTTGTCTGGTTTTGGTATCAGGGTGATGGTGGCCTCATAGAATAAGATTGGGAGTGTTCCTTCCTTTGCAATTTTTTGGAAGAGTTTGAGAAGGATGGGTGTTAGCTCTTCTCTAAATATTTGTTAGAATTTACTTATGAAGCCATCTTGTCCTAGACTTTTTTTTGCTGGAAGATTTTTTATCACAGTCTCAATCTCAGTGCTTGTGATTGGTCTGTTTATATTTTCTATTACTTCCTGGTTCAGTCTCGGCAGTTTGTGCTTTTCTAAGAATTTGTGCATTTCTTCCAGGTTGTCTATTTTATTGGCATAGGGTTGCTTGTAGTAGTCTCTTATGATGCTTTGTAATTCTGCAGTGTCCCTTGCACTTCTCCTTTTCCATTTCTAATTTTATTGATTTGAGTCCCCTCCCTCTTTTTCTTGATGAGTCTGGCTAAAGGTTTATCAATTTTGTTTATCTTTCAAAGAACCAGCTTTTAATCTTATTGATCTTTGCTTTTGCTTTCTTTGTTTCTATTTCATTTATTTCTGCTCTGATCTTTATGATTTCTTTCCTTCTACTAACTTTGTTTGTTCTTTTTTCTCTAATACCTTTAGGTGTACAGTTAGATTTTTATTTGAGATTTTTCTTGTTTCTTGAGGTAGGATTGTATTGCTATAAACTTCCTTCTTAGAACTGCTTTTGCTGCATCCCATCGGTTTTGGATCATCGCGTTTTCATTGTCATTTGTCCCTAGGTACTTTTTGATTTCCTCTTTGATTTCATCAATGATCTCTTGGTTATTTAGTAAAGTATTGTTTGGTCTCCATATGTTTGTGTGTTTTACGTGTTTTTCCCTGTAATTGATTTTTAATCTCATAGTGTTGTGGTCGGAAGAGATGCTTGATATGATTTCAATTTTCTTAAATTTACTGAGGCTTGATTTGTGGCCCAAGATGTGATGTATCCTGGAGAATGTTCCGTGTGCACTTGAGAAGAAAGTGTACTCTGCTGTTTTGGATGGAATGTCCTATAAATATCAATTAAATCTATCTGGTCTATTTTGTTTTTTAAAGCTTGTCTTTCCTTATTAATTTTCCATCTGGATGATTTGTCCATTGTTGTAAGTGAGGTGTTAAAGTCCCCCACTATTTCTGTGTCACTGTTGATTTTCTCTTTTATAGCTGTTAGCAGTTGCCTTATGTATTGTGGTGCTCCTATGTTGGGTGCATATTTATTTATAATTGTTATGTCTTCTTCTTGGATTGATCCTTTGATCATTATGTAGTGTCCTTCCTTGTCTCTTGCAACATTATTTTAAAGTCTATTATATCTGATATGAGTATTGCTACTCCAACTTTCTTTTGATTTCCATTTGCATGGAATACCTTTTCTATCCCCTCACTTTCAGTCTGTAGGTGTCCCTAGGTCTGAAGTGGGTCTGTTATAGACAGCATATATATGGGTCCTGTTTTTGTATTCATTCAGTGAGCCTGTCTTTTGGTTGGAGCATTTAATCCATTCACATTTGAGGTAATTATCGATATGTTTGTTCCTATTACCATTTTCTCAATTGTTTTGGGTTTCTTTTGGGTTCCTTTTCTTCTCTTGTGTTTCCCATTTAGAGAAGTTCCTTTAGCATTTGTGGTAAGGTGGTTTGGTGGTGCTGAATTCTCTTAGCTTTTGCTGGTCCATAAAGCTTTTGATGTCTCCATCAAATCTGAATGAGATCCTTGCCGGGTAGAGTAATCTTGGTTGTAGTTTCTTCCCTTTCACCACTTGAAATATACCGTGCCACTCCATTCTTGTTTGTTTCTGCTGAGTTCTGAGAGTTTCTGCTGAGAAATCAGCTGTTAACCTTAGGGAGTTCTCTTGTATGTTATTTGTCGTTTTTCCCTTGCTGCTTTTAATAATTTTTCTTTGCCTTATTTTTTGCCAATTTGATTACTGTGTGTCTCGGCGTGTCTCCTTGGGTTTATCCTGCCTGGGACTCTGCATTTCCTGGATTTTGGTGGCTATTTCTTTCCCATGTTAGGGAAGTTTTCACTATAATCTCTTCAAATATTTTCTCGGGTCCTTTCTCTCTCTCTTCTCCTTCTGAGAACCCTGTAATGCGAATGTTGGTGCATTTAATGTAGTTCCAGAGGTCTCGTAGGTTGCCTTCATTTCTTTTCTTTCTTTTTTCTTTATTCTGATCTGCAGCAGTGTATTCCACCATTCTGTCGTCCAGTTCACTTATCCATTCTGCCTCAGTTATTCTGCTATTGATTCCTTCTAGTGTATTTTTCATTTCAGTTATTGTATTATACATCTCCGTTTGTTTTTAGGTCTCAGTGAAATGAGACCTAAAAACCGAGGTGCAGAGGGGATATGGGTCTTACACAAGTTCACATGGTCAGTTGGGGTTGACCCTCAACCAAGTCCCCTGAATCTTGTCTCAGCTTTTCTACACACCAAGCTGCCTACTCCCCATAGCAGGCATAGCAAGGGCCAAGCCTTTTACACAAGTGGTTACACTGAGCCTGAATCCTCTGGCAGCTCCACTCTTTTATTTAATTGGAGCATAGTAGATTAACAATTATAGTTTCAGGTGTAGAGTGAAGTGATTCAGTTATATATATATATATATATATATATATATATATATATATATATATATATATATATATATATATATATTCATTTTCCCTTATAGGTTATTATAAGATATTGAGTATAGTTCCCTGTGCTATACACTATGTCCTTGTTGGTTACCTATATTATATATAGTAGTGTGTATCTGTTAATTCCAAACTCCTAATTTATCCATCACCCCCTTCTCCCTTTGGTAACCATAAGTTTGTTTCCTATGTGTGAGTCTATTTCTACTTTGTAAATAAGTGCATTTGTATCATTTTTCAGATTCCACATATAAGTGATATCATATGATATTTGTCTTTTTAATCCTTAGGTCATCCTTATTCTTGTCCATCTTCCTGAGCACCATGGCCATGCACAATTACTAGGTTCTTTTTGAAGACCTCACTAGCACGGCCCAGTAATGGGAGATAAGTGAGAATGAGCAGTCCTCCTTTATAATTTCTACTAAGAAATTATAAAATCAAGTCCCAGACCAAATTCTGCCACACATACAACCAATGGGCAAGCATTCAGCCTCAATGATATCCCACTATTCTATTTTGAGGCTCTGAAAATGCCTTGCATGGAAGTTTCTCTGAAAACAAATGATACAATATTCCAGTTTTGTATTTCAGTGAATCATCTCTTCAATAGTATGACCAACACTCTTCTAAACCAGCAGCAAGACACTAGCTCATTTATGAACCAAACCTCCCATGTTATCTCTAAGGGTATATGGTGAAGGAGACACTAGATTTTAAAGCCCTGTTCCTTAAATAGTAGGGATTGGTTTTAAAAATATTTTACCTTATCCACCTGTATGGAATAGCAAAAATGCTTCAATGGAAGCACATTTCTAACCTTCCCTATTCCTAATCAACAACCTTTCTAACACCCATCAATCTTTCTAGTGAATTAGCATAGCCTCTGATATTATTTGGTGAGAAAGGAATCCAAATATTTGTAGTAGCCACCCCTGGAATGTGGATTTTCTGATTAAACGCTGCCAGATCTTTCTGACATATTTAGAGCCACTGACTAACCCTGGCATGCAATGGGACCAAACTAATATTCACCTTTATATCACATGGTCCAGGCTTTAAAGTAAACTACTACTTACAGTCTTACTGATTCACCCCTTCTCTCGGCCTGTGAGCACTTGTTCCCTTAACTGCTTCTTCTCTGTCTTGCTTTGAGCATCGTCCTCTGCCCTGACCTGCAGTACAAGTGTGTTTCGAGAACACTCACACATGCTCCCCTCTTGTACCAGCCAGTCGCTCTGGGCCTGGAGCTATGGTTCTGGAGGATTTCTGGACCTGCCCAGCCCTGCTTTCTCCCAGCCTCTGTTGCTCACTCCCAACTATGGGATGCACTGTGCACCCCAAGTGTGTTTTTCTGTCCTATCAGTGTGATTAAGCACCAAACTTCAGCCAGGTCACTACCTTAGTGGGAACAAAACCATTTTCTCAGGGGAGATTCAGAGGACAAGTTGGTTCATCTCTCTTTGTTATCTGGGCTGTAGTGGGAGCTCAGGTCTCGACTTTCTCATCACTCTCAGACCCGACACCACCACCTCCCTCCCTCCCTTTTGCAACAGTGGACTTTGGAATGCTAGATGCTTGCAGCTAGTTGTCACTCTTGACTATAAAATAAGGTTCACAAGATGCAGTATGAAAGCTCTAAGGTGGCCCTAAGACTGGGTGAAAATTTGCATCAAATTACAAGGGTTCAAATTTTAAGAAAAAAAACATTTAGTTTAAATATTAGTGAATAAAGACAGACAACTTTTCAGAACTATTACATTTCTGAGCTTGAGCTGAGAAATCAACCAGATAAGTGAGTAGGGAGCAGGGTCGGAGTGGGAACAGTCCTTTCTGAAGTGGCAGTTGAATGGCTCACCTTTGCCTCACCAGAAAGGTGAAACCAGGAAACCTGGTTTGCAGACTTTCCAGTTTTCACAGAGAGGCACACCATCGTGGTTTTTAATATGAAATCAAATTATTTTAAAACGTTTGGGGGTGATTTTCATTTAAAGAAATGCTATGCCAACAAAATATCACCATTGGTCCGCCTTCCCTGGTGTGGCTGAAACATTGGGCTCCTCAGAACATCTTAGGTTGGCAACGAGGGTTGAGGCCTCCTAAATATGAGGGCAGAGCTGTGAGCCACTCTATTGTGATGGTAAAATGTTTCTCATAAGGTGTAGAATTAAAACTGCTTTATGTAAAACCTTTGAAAAAAAAAAAGAAGAAGAAGAAGCTGCTAACCTCCTGCACTTCCAATATAGGGGGCACCGGTTTGATCCCTGGTGGGGGATCTAAGATCCCACAGGACAAGTGGCGCGGCCCCAGAAGAAAGTTAACTTCTTCTAAAGGGCTACTCTATGGAGGATGTAATAGAAGGCTCCTTATCTAATTTAATTCTCACAGCAACCCAAGAGGCAGATCTTATTATTTCTGTTTTTCAGATAAAGAAACTGAGAAACCCTGAGGAGTAAGTAACTTCTGCAGCATCCTACAGATATGCTGTCATAGCATTTGAACAAAAGTTATATGTGACTCTATGGCCTTAACCCAAGATCTGACTCCCTAACTCAAAGTTACTTAAGTCACGTTTGTTACAGTTATTTTCTCAATCAATAACTACTACCGCGTGCCCACATGTCCCCTTCTTATTCTTATTTCAGAGAGGTCATTAGGTACTCCCCTCACGCCTGTTCTGGAAACAGGGGTACAAAATCAGCCTCTGTTGTCTGAGCTATATCTACGTATGAAACGTTGGGGGAGCTCATTTCCATTTTGGTCCTTTCATTGAAACTTTTTTCCACCCTAGGACCTAAAATAAATGGTGTCTGGTTTATTTACTGACTTTAATGTAAACCTATGAAAATAGGTTGGAAGAACCTTCCACAGGGTGGAAGAACACCCAGTGGCTCAGTTACCTGAATACTTGAAGGAATTCAAGAATCTTTGCTGAAGTCACTGATGCTCCTCTTGATGGCTGGTAGCAGCTTTGAAAAGACAGAGGGAAAGACAGTGCTGAAACAGCATCAGATTATCGGTGGTGAGATTTCAGTTATCACTGTGGATCACGGGGAATGGGTTTAGGGAGGGAACGCCCTTCCTGGACACCCCAAATTGTTCCATTAAGAGTCAGGGGATTTTCTCCTTGCATCCAAGCCAGGGCGTTATCCCACCTGGTGACGAGGACATGGAAAGGGGCGAAGAGGAAGTAGGAGTCTCAGGGATGAACTGAGCACATACGAAAGAGAACTTGCTTACGAGTCAGAGGAACTGACTCTAGTTCCCTCATTAGCTGCTGTGTGACTTTTCACAAGAATTCAGTTTTCTCTCCGTTCACTGTGAGGAATGAGTAAAATTTAAAATAATCATAATAATCATAGTAATAATAATAGTAGCCTCATTGGTTGAAACAACAATAACCACAATTTGCCTGTCACTTTGCATGCATTGTCTAGTTAATCATGGTAGCAACCATGAAAATTATGTATCATTCTCCCCATTTTGTGTTACTCAGTTACTGGCCCAGAAATACACATAGAAAAGGCTAACTCCAAATCCCGTACTCTTTCCACTCAGCTGGCAGGGAAAGTTTATTCCAGTTGTTCACAGGATTCTACTTCCTCCCCCTCTACCCACAATTCATTTTATTTCCACTGAAATATTGTTTTCTCCCTGAGAGTCATTATGGTGTATGGAAAGATGAATAATAGCAATTTAATAAAGTACATAGTACAGATCTACAATGCCAATGCATTGTAGCATCTACAATGCTTTTATCTAAACATGTCTTTGTTTAGCCAAGACTAAGAACAGAGTAGGTCCCCACCCCCATTTTTTTTGGTTCCAGTTTGATTATCTGATGTAATTCAAATAACACCTTGATCTACTCAGTGGCAAACACAGTCAAATGCTTCTCAACTGTTCTCACTCTATTGCACTTCCCCTCTGGCCTGTTTCCTGTCTCACATTGCTCCTTCCCACAGTTTTCCTACAATCTCTTGAGTGCTTGTGAGTCCAGGGCACAGGCAGCTGCCTGCAAGGAGCAGGGCATCACACCACACAGGCTGGACGGGTGCACCTTTCCGGAGTTGTTAGCACGGACTAAAATACCTGCGGTGAAATATGGCAAATCAATCCTCCAAATAATCAATAAACAAGGGCAATACTAATAACTTCACATGATAAAAAGGCAATTTGTGGTCCACGGTTGGAGTCTCTCCCGTACCCTGAAGCTTATTTCTTCCTTAGGAGAAATCACAGCAATTCTAAACTATGTTTCCCTTTTTTTGTTAAGATTTTAAAAAATTAATTTATTTTATTTATTTATTTTTGGCTGTGTTGGGTCTTCGTTGCTGCGTGTGGGCTTTCTCTATGTGTGGCGAGCCGGGGCTACTTTTCATTGCAATGTGCGGGCATCTCATTGCGGTGGCTTCTCTTGTTGTGGAGCACAGGCTCCAGTAGTTGTAGCACACGGGCTCAGTAGTTATGGCTCACGGGGTCTAGAGAGCAAGCTCAGTAGTTGTAGCTCATGGGCTCTAGAGCACAGTCTCAGTAGTTGTGACACACAGGCTTAGTTGCTCTGCAGCATGTGGGATCTTCCCGGAACAGGGCTGAAGCCCACGTCCCCTGCATTGGCAGGCGGATTCTTAACCACTGCGCCACCAGGGAAGCACTATGTTTCCATTTAAAGTAATTAAGCAAACACATGAACAGGCACTTAAGGAATAATGAGACAAATAGTAAAGTTTTTTTTTCTTCTGGGGATTTCAACAACCATGATTCATACATATTTATATAACATTTGGGAGATAGCCTTGGGATGTCTACTTTGATCTTCATTTATTTATTCATTAGAAAATGAGATCACAGAAAGCCAAATACCATATGATATCACTTACATGTGGAATCTAAAATATGACACAAATGAACAGGCTCACAGACATAGAGAAAGAGGACAGACTGGTGGTTGCCAAGCGGGTGGGGGTGGGGGAGGGATGGAGTGTGAGGTTGGGATTAGCAGGTGCAAACAATTATATACAGGCTGGATAAACGACAAGGTCCTACTGTATAGCACAGGGAACTATATTCAATATCCTGTGATAAACCAAAATGAGAAAGAAAGTGAAAATATATATATATGTGCATGTCTCTGTGTATAACTGAATCACTTTCTGTACAGCAGAAATTAACACAGTATCGTAAATCAACTATACTACAACAAAATTTAAAAAATTAAAGAAAATGAGAGCACAGAGATAGAGATAAGGGAGAGACAAACAGACAGACAGAGGTTACTCTTTGTGGAGTCATAACGTAATGGCAATGATGAGTAACTGTCTTCAAGCCTCTGTCCAACCCATGCCCCTCCCACTCTCCTCCCCAGCTGCACTGAACACGCTCAATTTTCTGAGCCCACCTGTGCTGTCACCAGGAAGACTGCACAGCCATTGCTTCATCTGCAGGGCATGAGGGGTCCCTGCCCCTTACTCCCAGCCTTGCTTCTTGCCTCAAGTGGTTGCTAATCTTTCTGGACTCCATTTAAAGTGGTCTGTTCCAGGGCTTCCCTGGTGGTGCAGTGGTTAAGAATCCTCCTGCCAATGCATGGGACACGGGTTCGAGCCCTGGTCCAGGAAGATCCCACATGCCGCGGAGCAACTAAGCCCGTGCGCCACAACTACTGAGCCTGCGCTCTACAGCCCACGAACCACAACTACTGAGCTCACGTGCTGCAACTACTGAAGCCGCACTCCCTAGAGCTCATGCTCCACAGCAAGGGAAGCCACCACGATGAGAAGCCCGTGTACCGCAACGAAGAGTAGCCCTTGCTCACCACAACTAGAGAAAGACCGTGCACAGCAACGAAAACCCAACCTAGCCAAAAATAAATTAATTAAAAAAATAAATAAATAAAGTGGTCTGCTCCAGCCTGAGTGTCCTCACCTCTCAGCCAGATAAGGTGCCTCTCATCGGAGGACTCACAGGCATTAGCCGATCCTTCAAGCAGTCACCAGACTCTGCATGTTTACTTGTCTGGGTTATTGTGAGTGACTTGTGGGCAAGTGACTGCAACTCTATCTTATTCATTTCTTTGTTTCACTTCTTTTTACTTTGAGAGCTAGTCACGACTCCCTAGCACACGGGAAAAGCTCAAAACAGTACATGCTGAAGGAATAAAGGGAAAGATAGTTCAGGAAATCACAGCTTGATGGTAGAGACAGAGGTGACAGGATAAGCAGAATGCAATAGAACAAGCTCTGTGCACACGTGGAGGACACACGAGCAAGGGCTCGTGTGCCTGCAGCACAGAAAGCCAAACCCTGACAGCAATAAAGTAAGGGTTTATTTGCAGGGAGCCCAGCAAGGGAGTAGGGGACAAAGATCCACTCCCACTTGGTCCTTGAGTTATGGGTTTTTTAACAGGGAAGAACAAAGAAGCTGGGATTAATCCTTGTCTGGTAACATTTCTTAATCGTAGTTTCGGGAGCCAGGATGACTCTGGTTTATGATTCTCTGTCCAGGTGGTCCATGGCTTGGAGTCTGTGAGCTCATCTTGCCCTGGGGAGACAGCCTGTATGTTAATGATGATATCTATACTAGCAATTTTAGTACGTTAATGATGTTTTTGACAATAGCAATCTTAGTCATCTGACTCTGGTTGATTAGTGTCCAGTTAGCACAGGACTGAGGTCAGAGGAGGGAAGGAAGAGGATAAAGTTTCAGATAGAGGGATTAATCATAAACTCGGTTTTCAGGTGGGCTCATTTTCACCCACAGAGTTAGGGAAGGTTTCACTCCTCTTATCTTTGATATCGACCAGGGTTCTTGGCCTTCCTTAACCAATAGAAATTATAAGAACCAGAAAAGAAATTCAGGTGCGGCTTTACTGGGACCCCTGAGGCAGCAGCGGGGAGCGAAAACAAACAACATGTTCCCTTGCTTGCTTGCTTCCTGAGGGGGGGCAACCTTGTTCCTTACATGGGATGAGGGTGAGGGTGTGTCCAGGGGTCGGTGGGAGGGGTGGCTGAGGTGTCTGCCCACCCTTTTGGTGGTGCTGTGTGCAGTGGGCATGCTCAGTGCCCTGCTTTTGCTCCCGACACCCTGCTTTGGCTGGCTTTTCAGAAGTGCAAGTTGGAGTTTTGGTCTCTTTGTATCTTGCTGTCCATAATTTGCCCCAGCGTGTATGCACACAGTTATTTTTAGTCCCTCATAACTTTGTATCTGTTGCTGAAGGAGACGTCTGTCCAGGTGACAGTCCTGCAGCAAAGGGTCCCAGGTCCCAGGCCCCACCTGTCTCATCTTCACTCCCATTTTACCCAGGTAAGCTGTTCACCTCCAGCTTTCAGAAGCAGGCTCAGTATTGATGTCTGCCCCAATGTAAAATGCAGGAGAGAGATAGTTTACAAATAAATGTAAACTTGAAGGAGTAAGGAGTCCATAGAGGGGCTATTTCTGCTGTCCAGCCTGAGAGAACACACTGCATCAAACATGAGAGCTGGCGGGGGAAGAAAGACAGGGTATGTTGACAAGGGGAGCAGAAAAAGTTTGGAGGGCGGCAGGGGGCATTCTGGACAGAACTTAAGCTGTGAACCTGTGTTTTAAGTAGGAGGAGGAAGGTCTTTACCACCCAGGAAGATGTTCCTTCTCATTATTTCAAGCTCAGAAGGTTTCTACGAGGCCACCTAGTGTTTCTTCCCACTTGAATAAGCTGAGTTAACCCCATGCCTCCCAGGACAAGCCTAAGACAGGTAGGAGTCGGCAGTGTAAGGTTAATGTTAAGAGTATAAGGCAGGGGTTTTGGTGCACAAATTCTACCACTCACTCATTCTTTCCACAGTTTCATAGGGAGGAAACTATATTTGCTCAGACACAATATTTTCACAACAGCCAAATTGAACTTGAAAAACAATTTTTTAAAAACAACACTTTACTTAGTAGCTAGACCAGAGCGTGATCACACTATCATGACAACCCTGGGCAGGCCTTTTCCCAACAGCTCTCCAGCTTGGGTTCAGATTCAGGAACCTATGTGAGACTTCTTACTTTTCTTTTCCTCTAGTCTAGAAGAGCTGGATATGTGGAACCATATCCCAGACAAATGCCCGGTGGAGAGGCTAACCTGGCACCTTGTTTCATCATGATGAGAGGCGGAAGCAGAAAATGCACACGTAGCTGGGCTCTTTACAGATAGGTTCCACTGATTTGGTTTTCTCTTGGAGCCAAGGAGCACAAGGGGGAAAACACAGAAGGCGAGAAGTGAATGCAAAGCTCGGCCTTTTCTGTGTGCTCCTCATACGAGGAGGTCCACTGTCTAGTAAAACATTGCCTAGTGTCTCAGGCTCTGCCCATTCAGAAAAGGAGTTCTTACTGTCTTGGGGTGAGATGGTTAAGAGAGTAAATAACAGAACAGAGAGAGTTTCTTCATGTTTCTTTTTCTAAGGACTCAGGAAGAGCTCTGATGAGAGGAGAAAAGGCAGAATCTGAGAGTACCTTTCGGACAAGTATGTAACTTTGCCAAGACTTATTTTCCTGAAATGTAAAGTGAAGAAAACAAATGAAATTTCCTTACAGAATGGTTGAGAAGATTGAATGAGATAATTTACTGAACAATTGTAATATGAACTCAAGTTGGTGCCTCTAACAGGCATGGACCCTTTTCTCTGATGGTGAAGGAATAATATTTTGTGAACACTATTTTTGAATCTGGCTTCTTGGTTCTCTGATTTTAGCAGTGTCCAACCCTGAGACTTGTATCTCAACTTTTTGGAGTCTCCATGCCCTAGAAATCGTGCTGACTCTGCCCTCATGTCATACATAATACAAGAGTGCCAGTGTGGGGGAAATTAGTATAGAAAATAATTTAGTTTTCAAGGTGTATTACCAATTCTCCTTTACAACAATAGCTTGGGGGAAAAAAATAAAATGGATGAAAAAATTAAAACCTTGGAATTCTTTACTGTGTAGTCAGTGGAGAACTCTTGCAGGGCTAGAGAACAAAGACAATATAAATGGACATTGATCAACGGGAACAAATAACCATAAGATCTGTGTAATGCAGCAATGGCCCATACTTGCTGAAAAAAGCAAAGGCAAAGCAAACAGGTATTATCATAGGAATATACACTCCAAAATAAAGGTGATGATTGTCTCACTGTGTTCTGTAAAGGGCTGGTTAAATCAAGAACAACTTTGTCTGTCCTGAGAAGGCCATGGCTAACCAACGGAGCATTCAGGAAGAACCATCACAAATGCCGGGAACAAGTAGCCACTTAGCCCAGCAGAGGAGTATCTGAGGTAACTCGGCTGAATCTCCAGATGTGGGCTGCCATATAGACAAGAAGCCATATTTCTCCTCTGCTTCTCCAAGAGGTAGAGCTGGAATCAATGGTTATATTCATAGAAAAAATGAGTACAATTCACCTGTTAGAAAGAAAATTTAAACAGTTTGGGCAGTCCAATAATGGAATGGGCTAGCTTACAAAATTATGGGCTTCATACCGTGAAAAATAGACATGTTGCCATATTGAGGCTACCCCCCTATATATCTTAGCCACTGAAGATGTGTTCTCTAAGACACTGTAAAACATCTGAAAATTGCTCTAATTGAGAAAGGAGAGAGCTTCAGTGTAAAGAACAGGTGCACTCAAGAGAGGAACTCATTTCAGGCCCCATATTAAATGGAAAAATGTAGGAAAAGAAAAAGTTCATTTATTGCATCAAATACATTAAGAATCTATTACGTTTAAAAACATATTTAGTTTCAGCACAGTGGAAGATACATTAGATAGATTAGTCAGAATACAGTTCTCATGAAATTTACAATACAGTAGAAGAAAAGCATGTTCATAAACTATGATATTATCATGTGGAAAGTGACATAAACGTGGCACATATAAAGTCCTCTGAGAATTAGACTTTACATAAGAATGGAAAAATCATCCTGTGTTTTCCTAATTAAACAATTAAGGGATTAGTAATAAATTACTTCTGATTTGCAAGAAAATTAAATGTAGGCCAAACCAGGTTGAATCAGAGAAACAAAAAAGAAAAAACTTTAGAAAAATGTTTTTGGTTTCACCTCTCTCATGTTATAAACCTTATTGAATCTCAGGTTTGGGCTGGCTACCCAAGAATACATTTTTAATGTTATTCCAAATAGCTCCCCATTGCTTCTTGAAGAAATACTAGAAAAATTAAAATTAAATCATTTCTAAAGAAACTATAACAGCCGTTATTAGGTTTATGCTAAAAATACAAGCTTTTTCAATGTTTTTGTGGCGTAGTTCACACATGTATAGAAATACCTTCCCCCATTAATAAAAATGCTCTATGACATCATCCTTCATGGCTCATCCTATTGTTGGATGCACTATAATGTATTTTTATAAGCCTCAAACTGGAGACACAATTTGTTTCCAATTTATTATTATAAATGTCACAATGAACACAGCAATAAATATGCATATTTCAAATTATTTTATTTTAAATTTTCCTTCACTTCTGTGCTAAAGTATAGATAAGTGTCTATTTTTGCACTGTTTCCTTGAAACAGTGAGTACTTCTATTATGTATTCTTTATGTATCTGATAGGAAAAGAGTGGTATCTCAATGCTGTAGGATTTAAATTTCTTTATTTTCAAATAATATTTAATGTTTTTATATCTTTGTAAACTGTAAATCATATGAATTATTTCTTTTTTTAAATCACCTCCTTATATGTTCTATGTCCATTTCCAAAGGGAAGTTTTATTTTTCTTGTTTATTGATAACAGCATGTTTACATATATTTCTCAGCATTGATTTTTAACATTTTTTGAAGTTTGTTAATTTACTAGACTGGTAATTTTATATCTTACATTTGATAGTGCTTTAAAATCTATAAAAAGACATTTTCATGTGCTATTTAATTAAGCTCCTATTTTAGATATGAAACCCCAGTTTTTTTATACATTCTTTTTTATATATTTTTAACATTTTTAAACTTTTTTTGTTATTCAAACACATTTAAGTTTTATACAATAAAACTATTAATATTATTTTTCATGGCTCCTATTTTGGTTTTGTGTTTTTAAAAGTTTTTTCCAACCACCCAAATTATAGATATATTGTTAAAATATATTGTAATTTCATAATTTACATTTAAATATTTAGAACATATGGCATTTATTTTGGAGTTGTGTGAGGTTGCATGCTCCATGTAATTTTTTGTAGATGATTAACTCATTAACCCATTATAGAGTATTAATTTCATTCTGTTTATGCTGAATTGAGATTCTTCATTGAACACCCTTACTGCCAGGCACTGAGAATATAATTTAAAAAATGGACAAAATTACTTTTTTCATTGAGCTTACATTGCAGTAAGAGAAACAAATATTAAACAAATTATCACTAAAATATTTCTTAAAAAAAAACATGGAGAACAGTCTCAGTTTGGAGACTGGATAAAGATTAAATATAATAAATCTTGCATGGTGATGTGGGCAGAAATGTAATTTTAGAGAAGAAACAATACCCTATTTAAAAGTCCTGGGTGATCTGAACATGCCTCCTTCAGGGAGCTGGAAGAAATCCTCCTTTGGCTTGGGCACAGAAGGCAGGACACCACATATGTTCTGGAGTACTTGGGTCCATTCCACACAAGGCAAAGCTAATCCCCTGTCCCAAGAAAGACATGAACTATTCTAATGTGTTTCTTCTTATAGATACATTTGAGAATCACTTTTTAAACTTCAGAGAAATATTTTGATTGGAATTTCTTTTAATTGAAATATTAAACTGTGAAGGATTTTTTTTTAGGATTCAATGGAGAAATTATTTTTAACTGAATGGAGTAAAAGATGTTTGTCTTAGATTTAACACATACTTCGTTTTATCCATATGTGCCTGTGTGAGCACTAGTGTGTGTGTGTGTGTGTGTGTGTGTGTGTGTGTGTATGTGTGTGTGTGTTTTAATGTGACTTGGTTTGTCAATATTTATTATGAAAACTACATAACAATTATTTTTCTAAGAGAAATCCTGGCATACATCAAGAAGTGAGCTTATAAGAGATTCAGAGACACTTTTAACAGGCATTCTAAATCATTGGATGGGAAAGGGTAAGGCTATTTTCCAATTGCTTTGGAAGAAACACACACAAAAGAATACCAAGTATTGCTTAAGATCAATTAGTCTGTAAGCACGACTTTTCCGTGTAGAAAGGGGCTGGCTTGCCGATTTTGAATGATAGTTATGAACACAAGAAATTAGAACACTAAAAATGTTTAATTAATGGAAGATCAAGATAAAAATTGAGGAGATCTTAAATTCACCTTGTCTTAGCTTCTTGGCACTGAATATTTGGTCAGTCCAAGATTTATATCACAGCAGGAGTTGAAGAAAAATTTAGCCTTTTTCATAACTTATTTTTCTTTTTAAGTGGGAAGGTAGACCTTTACATCTTAGTTTTTTTTTTCCCCAAGGATATCTGGAAAGTGATTAGCACATGCTGCTCATGAGCCTTAGACATAAGTAGAGTCCAAGGAAGTCAAGAGAGTTGTATTATAGATAACATTTCCAGACTACCAGTCATCACGCCAACGGAGTTCATTTGTCATAAAGCAATGTTCATGCTGCCTTGTTTTTCCTGTTGGTGTTATGCACCAACTCCCAAATGTGTTTGTGGAAAGCTGCCCCCAGGAGGTGTGGGTTTCTTGGCATATGGACATATCAACACATCAACAGGGCAGCTTCCCACTCTTTCATGGGAATGGTTCTCAGGCACAAAGATGCAGATACTGGCCTCTGGAAGTTGACAGAGCACTCTGAAGGTCTGGAGGCTTGTGGAGGTGGGGGGCTGGCTGTGTCTGCTACAGCCAAGACGAATCTTCCTCTGACAATGATAAATCACTGTTAAAGTGTTTCATTTTTTTTTTTTTCAAACATATCTTTACTACAAAAACCGTGCATGGAATTTTGTTGTTTGGTGATATTTTCCACTTGTATTATTTACATTCTCCATATTATTAGACCTGTTCCCATCATTCAAGTACCACACAGTTTTCTTCTAGATTGCTTTATTCTAGCTCATTTGGACTAGTGTTTGTCCACTGGCACATCATGGGCAAGGGGGTGTGCTGGGAACCCTTCACAGGCCAGCTGCCAACGTGTGAATAGTTATTGTTATGAGTATGCATTGTGTAGCGACTAAGGATCATACTCTTACCATGGTGTCTGCTAGATGGAACCTGGAACTGAACACAAGAAACTGATTAAAAACAACAACATTGAGATTGACATATATACACTAATATATATAAAATAGATAACTAATAAGAACCTGCTAAATAAAAAATAAATTAAATAAATTTTTTAAAAAAAGAAAGAAAGAATGGATACACAACAGGGTCCTAATGTATAGCACAGGGAAATATATTCAATATCCTCTGATAAATCATAATGGAAAAGACTACAAAAAAAGAATGTATATATCTGTACAACTGAGTCACTTGGCTGTATAGCAGAGATTGGCACAACATTGTAAATCAACTATACTTCAATAAAAATAAATAAATAAATATTTTTTAAAAACATCGTTTGAATAGTAAATAAAGATCACATAATTATTAAAGCACTTGACGATTTTGCCCAAAGACTACAAAAGGAATTCACATCAGGGAATAAATTCTTTTGCTGACAAGGAACAAAGATAGTGACCAAACAAAAAGCATAAGAAATATGGAATTAACCCAACCTTTCAAAATTCCAATGTTCTTAACTGCAGAGAGACACAAATATATTGTGCCCTATTAACAGAAACATCTTCTGGTTACTGGGAATTTTCTTCTTCTTTTTTTTTTTTTTTTGGTCTCAGCTTTAGAGTTGAAAGTATAACTTCCAGTAGGGTAGACCATTCTCATTAGCTTATGGAAGATTTATTCTCTTTTATTTTCTTTTCACTATTGCTGATCCCCAATCCTTTTCTGTATTGCCATATAGGCACTCAACCTGATGTGTGTGTTACATTTCCTTTGATATGTATATAACCTTATAAAAATACAGTGGTCCTCAAAAAATCTAAAAACAATAAATGCTGGACAGGGTGTGGAGAAAAGGGAACCCTCTTGCACTGTTGGTGGGAATGTAAATTGATACAGCCACTATGGAGAACAGTATGGAGGTTCCTTAAAAAACTAAAAATAGAACTACCATATGACCCAGCAATCCCACTACTGGGCATATACCCTGAGAAAACCATAATTCAAAAAGAGTCATGTACGGCAATGTTGATTGCAGCTCTATTTACAATAGCCAGGCCATGGAAGCAAACTAAGTGTCCATCGACAGATGAATGGATAAAGAAGATGTGGTACATGTATGTATACAATGGAATATTACTCAGCCATAGAAAGAAATGAAATTGAGTTATTTGTAGTGAGGTGGATGGACCTAGAGTCTGTCATACAGAGTGAAGTAAGTCAGAAAGAGAAAAACAAATACCATATGCTAACACATATATATGGAATTTGAAAAAAAAATGGTTCTGAAGAACCTAGGGGCAGGACAGAAATAAAGACGCAGATGTAGGGAATGGACTTGAGGACATGGGAGGGGTAAGGGTAAGCAGGGACAAAGTGAGATAGTGGCATGGACTAATATACACTACCAAATGTAAAATAAATAGCTAGTGGGAAGCAGCCACATAGCACAAGGAGATCAGCTTGGTGCTTTGTGACCCCCTAGAGGGGTGGGATAGGGAGCGTGGGAGGGAGAGGCAAGAGGGAGGAGATATGGAGATATATGTATATGTATAGCTGATTCACTTTGTTATAAAGCAGAAACTAACCTACCATTGTAAAGCAATTATACTCCAATAAAGATGATTTAAAAAAATGTTTACAAGTCATACATTCTGCCACATAGAAAAAGATTACAGTGTTTCTTTTTATGTGCTTTTGGATTATGTAAATGGTATTGTGCTATGGAGATTTGTATATGTACAATGCTGTAGGTTTACGTCTTCATGCCATTGTATGTATACCTAAGTCATTGCTCCTAAATGCTTGTTACAGTGAATGTATCCATCATATTTTATTTATTTAGAGATGAACACATAAGATGGCTACAAACAGTAGTTACCACAAACAATGTTGAAAAGAATTACCTTCATACATACTTTTTTGAAACATATACATAGGAATAGGGTTCCTGGGTAACAGAAAACATAACATATACTATGGGACTACTGCCAGTTGCCCTCCATATCAACCATGCAAACTCTTTTTAAAGGTTAAAATGATGTTGAATGTATTATTCTGCTTGTGCAAATGTCTTTTAAGACTAGTCAGCATATCTCAGTTTTTAAAACTTCACACACTGAAAACTTTATTCTGTTATTATCTTGATTCCTGAACACAACAAACTCTTAAATGTCCAGCAAAAATCCTTGGAGTATTTTTTCAGTGATAAACTGCTAATTACATAGTATGCTACTCTTAAAAACCAGGTAGCTGTGTCACTAAAGGTATAATTACAGTATTGTAATTTTTGTCCTTGACATAATTTTAGAAGATGGAACTCTGTAAGAAATTTGTATAATATTTAAAAGTCTGTTATAATGCAAATCCCTGGATCAATATTTCTCTGGAGAATTGCTCTAGAATAGATACCACTTTTATATATTTTACACATTGTTTGCCACAGGCTTATTTTATATATATATATATGTGTATATATATATATATATATATATATATATATATATATAATTATATAGACTCATTTATTCAATCTTTCATTGCACATTTTTCTACGTTGCCTACATCCACACATACCCCCATCCACATCAACAGTTGCTATGATGCAAATCTTAATTATTTTCTAAAGGGTATATTTTAATATTAGTAAAATGATATATCAGATTGTTATTGCTGATGTTGAATACATTTCCATATACTTCTAGATATTTTTCTTTGCTTTCTAGGTTTCCCTGTTGATTCATAGAAGTCCTTCTGTATTCAAGATATTAGTCCTTAAGTGGATTTAGTTGTTGAAAATAGCACCTTCTAATCTGCCATATGTTTGCTAGTTGTCTAGATTTTCTTCCTTAATGGATTTCTGAAGTCTTATGTAATAAAATCCATTAACTTTTTTTTCCATGAAGTTTTTGGTTTGGGGATCTGAGATACTGTCTCTTTCCTCCACTCTTCTTCAAGGTCCCCTGGATATTCTCCTAGATTTTCTTCCTTTAGTTTTATAGTGGTTTTGATTTATAAGCACTCTGAATTTCACATTTATATATTGAATGAGAGGGATCCAACTCCACATTTCTCAGTTTAATGGGCTTATATCCTTAACATTTTCCTACTATTCTGGCATGCCAGTTCTGTCATATATCTCATTGGCTATAAATACATGGTTATATTTCTGAACTTTTAATCCTAATCTCTCAATCAATTTTGGAATCAGCAGTATATGGGCCACACACACCCTTGATGGCTTTTTAGAAACCCTGTGTGTATTAGAATAAAGATTACTCTAGCTTTGTAAAATAAGCTGGGAAATTTTCATTTTTTTTCCTGTAAAAATTTATATTTTTATAAATTTTATAAATTAATATATGTAAGTTAATAAATAGTGATTCCTTGAAAATTTGTAGAAGTTATTGGTTAATCCTTTGCTGACCAGCTCAATTACTTTAACACTTACTGAATGGCTCATACTCTCTATTTCGTTGACACTTTTTTATATTTCATGCTTTTGTTGGAATTCACCATTTCATCTAAGTTGCAAATGTACTAGCATATAATAGCTCATAATATTCTCAATACTTTCAAAATCTCTTTGGTGTCTTATTTAGTTATCTAAAATAGAATTTTGAAGTGGCTCTTTTATTATTGAGTGCCAATTGTATTGCATTCTGGCTAAAGACCTTAGTCTACATGATTTTGGGTCTTTGAAATTTATGCAGCTTCATTTGTGGCCTGTATATGGTAATTTTTGTGACTTTTACCTGTGAACTCAAAATATTTATTTTCAGCAGTATCCATCTATCTACACATGCATTATACATATGTATAATTCATTAATTGGGTTATCTATATTTTCTGTAAGTTTATTATAATCCAGTTGCTTGACTTGTTAGTTTCTGAAAGATGTATGTTAAATTATCCAACTACAGTTATTAGTTTATCTATTTGTTCCTCAACTTTGTAAGTTGTTGCTTTATATATTTCAAGTCTACATACCTAGGCTCATGTATGTTCATGTTTGTTATAACTTCTTGATCTGTTATTCCTTATTATGTACTCTTATGATGTTTTAAACTTTGTTTCTATCTTTACTGATACAAAAATTTAAATATTCTCTGGATTGAATATGTTGTAAATAATAATCATCATCTTGCAGCCATTGTTGCTCTTGAGATATCTGATATAAATTTGCTTCTTACTTCCAGAAGCCTTTTGGAATCCTCCTTTGTCATTTGATCTACCTAAATTTCACAATTACGTCAAGGATGTTTTGTTTTTCTCTATTTCCATTGTAGTATCTATGAGCTCTATCAATTTGAAGTCATCATCTTCCATTGATTATGAGAAATCTTTCAGCATAATGTATTCAAGTACTTAACTTTCCCTCTATTTCTTTTATTTTTTTCTTCTGGGCCTATTATTTTATTAATCATGTTTTTTCTTCTCCTTTTACTTAGCTTACCTTTTATACTTATTTCTCATGCCTTCTCAGAAAGGGATCTCCAAATCATTCTTCTTTTTTAAGTTTATTATTCACTTATATATCAGTTCTCTTATTTCAACTATTATAATTTTATTATTCAGTATTTTAATTTAGTTTTTTTTTTAATGTAACTACTGGGCCTTCTTTTTTCTCATTACCAATATTACCCTCTCTATCTGTGAATATCATTTTAAATTCTCATTCTCAATGAGTCATCAGATAGAGGTTATTTATTTTATTCTCTTTCTTTTCAAGGTTTATGATCCTTAAGTGTCTTGTTATTTTCCCCTGTAGTCACATAATTTCTTGATACTTTCAGCTACTTTAACAGTTGATATATTCTTGGGGAGAAGAAGCAAACTCTTAAGCATCAATATATGCTACATTTGAAGTGTGAGAAAGGCCTGGGCAAGAGGACTGTGTCTATATTGAGAAAAGGATATACTCCAAGGTGCAGACCTACTACCTGTTTGCCACATCCCCCTTGCAACCCTGGTCCTTGGGAGGCTTGCTTATCCCTCTTTCCTGGTTTGTACTTTTTTGTGTGATCACCTAGTCCTTGGAGCTATGTGCTAGATGGGTGGACAAGTGATTTCTCAAGTACCAGCTCTTTTACCTAAACTCACTGAGATTTACTTTCCATCAGCTATTCTCAAGGGCTTCTTTGTTGATATCTCCAGCATCTCTGAACAGCTCGTGGACAGTGTTTCTCTTCCTGACCAGCCATGTTGGGTCAACGGATGGGCAACAGTCTATTCTGGGAAATTTGGGGGGGGGGAAATGATATCCTCACAATGAAAAGGGTATCCCAACATAATCTCTGACTATGTATCTGGATATTTTTTACTCAAAGCTGCTACTTTTCCCTCAATGAGACTCAGTCACGTTCAGTCTCCATAATATTTTCTCACAGATTTTACATTCATTTCTTTCATCTCTCTTTTTATTTTTACCCTTCACATCATGTATCTCAGCTTTCATTTTAGTGTGTCACAGTCTCTGGAAGCAGAACTCAGAAAAAATATTTTCATCCCCATTTTATTTATGAGGAAACTTAAGTTCAGAATTAAGTTAATTTGTCCTATATCACTGGTCAGTAAACAGCAGAGAGGGAGCAAGCACTGTTAGATCTCATTACAAAACTCATGTTCTTTCCCTGGAAATTTATATTGTATAAGATGTAATATACAGGAATCATTTTTAAGAATATCATTGGCTTAATAAATGAAAACAATTATCTTGTTTTTACAAACTCTGGAGCTGGAAATTCACTTCATATTTTCCCAGCAAAATCATACACTTAGAAGATATTTTCATTCCCAAAGGTTCATTCCCACTTGACAGAGATGAGAAAAGGCTGTTGAATAAGTGTAAAGATAATTTTGAGTTCCATTTACAAAGGCAAATGATGCAGAAATTGCATGTATAAACCTCATAAGTGGACACTGAGCTGTTTATAGTTTAGAACCTCTCTAGTGACATGCACAGAGCAAATGGAAATCAGTCCTGCTCTCCACCATGAACAGAATATTAGCTCTTCTTTTCGGGTAAGTGCTTTTCAACGTAATGCCCTAAACAACAGATCCTGAAACAATGCAAAACATTTCATTTTACTTAACACATTGTTGCTTGTTATGGGAGTGCTGAATACTAACATATAGGCTAGTCAAACGGAAAATACCACCTGAGTTGTAATTTCTTTGAATTATTGATGGCAATGTTGAAAAAACTTCTTGGAGTGTTTGCTAATTTTTGTAGGGTTTTTGTCTTTTTATTCCTGTGAATTTCAATTTGGGGAGAAAAATATACTTATTTGAAGGCAAGGGGGATTTTTTTGAGTAAGTCTTGTGATTCAGTTGGCAGTGAGCCTTTTCTTTGTAAGGCGCTTTAACAGGTATTTGGTTGACAGATCAGAGACTTTTCATTGGTCTGTAGAACAATCAGACAGTCAGCAAAGCCACAAAACCACAGTCCCACAATTCATCCTGGATGATTCATTCTTTTTTTTTAAAATTTTTATTGGAGTATAGTTGATTCATAATGTTGTATTAGTTTCAGGCGTACAGCAAAGTGAATCAGTTATACATATACAAATACCTATTCTTTCTTTCTTTTTAGATTCTTTTCCCATTTAGGCCATTACAGAGTATTAAGTAAAGTTCCCTGTGATATACAGTAGGTCCTTATTAGTTATCTATTTTATATGTAGTAGTGTGTATATGTCAGTCCCAATCTCTCAATTTATCCCTCCCCTCCCTTACTCACTGGTAACCATAAGTTTGTTTTCTGCATCAGTGACTACTTCTGTTTTGTAAGTAAGTTCTTTTGTACCTTTTTTTTAGATTTCATATAAGCAATATAATATGATATTTGTCTTTCTAGATCCACCCATGTTGCTGCAAGTGGCATTATTTCATTCTTTTCTATGGTTGAGTAATTGCTTCCATGTCCTGGCTATTGTAAATAGTGCTGCAATGAACATTGGAGTGCATGTATCTTTTCAAGTTATGGTTTTCTCAGGGTATATGCCTAGGAGTGGGATTGCTGGGTCATACAGTAGTTCTGTTTTTAGTTTTTTAAGGAACATCCATGCTGTTCTCCATAGTGGCTCTATCAATTTACATTCCCACCAACAGTGTAGGAGGCTTCCCTTTTCTCCACACCCTCTCCAGCATTTATTATTTGTAGATTTTTTTGATGGCGGCCATTCTGACTGGTGAGAGGTGATACCTCATTGTAGTTTAATTTTCATTTCTGTAATAATTAGTGATGTTGAGCACATTTTTATGTGCTTTTTTGGCCATCTCTATGCCTCCTCTGGAGAAATGTCTATTTAGATCTGCTGCCTTAGATAATTTAGTCTTTATGACCAATACTCTACAGCTTTAAGCAAGTCATGTCATCAATCTAATAGAAGAGTCAAAAGTAGAGCTTGTAGCTAAATACAGGATGCAAAGCACACATGACCAATCTGTTTACTTTCTTATTTGGGTGAAAATATTGCACAAATTGAAGAGGAAGAAAATGCAACGTGGAGCATCCTGTGTGCTAAATATTTTGCCAGTTGCTTAACATTTGTAACTTAACCACGTTCGTGCAAATCTGTGATGCTGTTGTCAACAATCAGCTTCCCCCTCACCATGTCCCCACCTTTTTCTGAAATTTCTGGAGGCAACAGGCTCACAGTGTGCCCACTCCCTCCTGTCTGCATCAGCACAGTACTGGCTTTCTAGCTGATGAACAAAGCACTGCTTCACTGGACAGAACTCACCTCCAGTGAGGACCACACTCTTATGGCTACTCTGGACATTAGAAATGGAACATCAGTTTCTCCCTGTCACATTTTACCCTAGCATAGGGTAGTAGGGAAGTTTATCTACTTCCCTAAAGATAACTGACATCAGGTAATAACTCTTTATGAAAATTGTCAGAACTATCATGCATCACCTTCTACTCAGGGACTAGCTTATTCCACAGACAAACAAAAGTAAGAGTTGCCCATGATGTCTTACGTGGCACCCCTCTGCCTCACTCCAGGCTGCTTCCACAGTTAATAGGCACGTTCTCATCAAGTCCTCTATATTATAGAACTCCAGTCAAGTAAGAGGATGAGAAATTAAAATAAAATAAGAAGAATTCACCACTTATTCAACATTTATATACTATGTATCACTCCACAGAGTGCTAATTTAATCTTTTTTTAATATCTGAGGAATGGATATTATTATCCCCCCTTTTAACAGATGGGAAACTATAGCTCAAGGAAGTTAATAGCTTGTCCAAGATCACACCAAACTCAAGTTTGGCCAACTCCATGCTTGATACCTTCAAGCAGCTATGCTCGATACCTGCTTTCCTAAAAATCATAGAGATCTTAGGATAAGTGCTGAAGAAGGAATCTTGTAGATCTGTTTCTGTAAGTCATTTATATAAAAATAAAACATCCTTCATGAGGTTATCTTCCTTTTATGGCATGTTGGTTTGTACTCCCATTTCCTGGAGAAAGAATATGTCTAAAAATACTCTGGAAAGTTTATAGCCCTATTAAAATATGAAACATTATTATTCTTTTTAAGGTTTAATGGTCTTCATTTAAAGAATATTTTTATTTATACAATAATCTCAAATCTATGTTGTCAGTGGAAGAAAATAATATGGATTTTCTCATTACTTTGCACATATTATGAGGAGGGTTATGAACTATGAACTCTCCAAAGCTGATTGCTTCAAAGTCCTTTATGCAAAATATGCAAGGAGTATGTATATAATTTACACAATGTTCAATTCTTTAGAAACCTCTCGTTGTTGATAAAATGGAGCAGTCACCTGGCTTTGTTTCAAGAATTCTACAACTCCATATTCATCTATATTGTGAATATATAGTGAGTTAATGCTTATGAATGCATGCATAAACCATTAAAACTTAGGTACTATTATTACTAACAAAACCATGCTAGTGATTTAAGTGAGAGCACAGCTAAAATAATACTAGCTACCATTTATTGACGATATTTTATGTGCCAGGAGGTTAGATTTTAGATGTTCTATCTGCCTTATCTCACTGTATTTCTTTCTCTCAGTAACTCTCAGAGGTTGGATGCTGAGGCTTAAAGAGGCGAAGTAATGTACTGACAGTCACACATCTACAAGTTGTGCAGTGCAGAATGTTTAAATCCATGTTTATCCACATCTGAAATTCCTTCCATTTGGCAGACAGCCTCAGAGTTCTTCAAGTGCTTAGGATTGAACCAGAATCAACAATGCTCACTCTGCTCACAGCTTTGACATTTCTGGTTTTTTGACCCTCTGGGCATTCTCTTGCTACCTCAAGGTAAACTATGCAAAGTGAAGACTCCTCTCCTAGACTACAGCTGTCATTTCCTTTCTTCCACATCTCTCTCTTATGAATCTAAGCAATAACCTAATGAGTGAAAACCTGTACCTAGGGTTACCCAAGGTCAGTAAAAGGTACAGAATAATTTTGGCATGTTAAACTGAAATCACTTTCTTAAAGTGATTTCTTAAGGATCACTTTCTTAAGGATCCTTAAATCCTTAAGGATTATCTGGTCTAATGGACAACTTATTAGAACAGCCTGGCCAATGGCACTGTCCCCGAAACAGAGTGAAATTGTAAGTCATATGTTGGACTACAGGCTGTCAGAGGCAGAAGAGACTTTAAGAAATAGTTTTATAATCTGTTTTTAGAAGTGGAGACCTTGAGTGCTGGCAGGGTGAAGGGATGGCCCCATGTAATTCAATACAGAGGCAGAGCTGGGAATAGATCCTTCAGACTTTCAGACTTATACTCTTCATTCTGTTGAATGTTCATATTTTTACCTATTAAAAAATCAGAAAAGTACAAAGAGAATATAAAAACACATATGTATCCACCATCCCAAATGCTCCCAATCCTTTATCCTGTCACCCCAGACACAGTTTCTATCATGAATGTAGGTGTGTGTTTATTACATTTTGTTTTTACTACATATGTGTAAGTCAATAAACTACATGAACTGACTTGTGAATCTAGTTTATGTAAGAGGCATCATGCAGTGTATGAGGTTGCACACCATGATTACTCACTCAAAATTGTATTTTAGCAACTTGTTTATACATATTGACATATTTTCATCTCTTTTACTGTTCAATTCTACACCTTATCTACACATCGATCACATATTATAAATATGCCTCATAAATGTATCACAATCTATATTTAGTCATTTCCGTACTGCTGAAAATTTGTTTTTGTCCCCCACAATGTTTTTTTTTGCTATCCCCAAACCATGCTGTTTATGTACTGCTTATTCTTTGCATCTCAAACCATACAGCATGTTGTTTTGCCTCTTTCCGTAATTTATGCCAATGTTATACTTTGGTATACAGTCTTCCATGTCCTGCTTATGTTTCTAACAGTGAGCCATGCTGACGAACACAGCTATATTTAATTCATTTTTACTCATGTATAGTATTCCATTACATTAACATATACAAGTTATTTATCCATTATTATTATTGATGGACATTCAAGCTGTTTACCACTTTTTGTGATCATGAACAATGGTGCTACAAACATTCTTACACAGATAACCTGGTGCACATTTGAAGGAGTTTCTCTGGAGAGTGGGACTGATGTGATACATGAAATATTTATGTTCAATTTTGGAAGACATAAATTAAAACATTGTGTGAGCTTCTCTATATCACATGTTCAGCAACATGTTAATTTTTCCCATATTAAGTAAAAATAAGAAGAGCTATAAAAACATTAAAATTCCCATTTGTCAGGATTCTTAAATGTTGTCCATTTAATGGATATAAAAATGCTTCTCATTGTGGTCTTGGTTTGTATTACCCAGCTTATTAAAGAGACTGCAGCTTTATATGTATTTATTTATGGCTCATGTTTCTGTGAAACACCCATCTTTTGTTCAGGTTTTCTTTTTATGGTAGTTACCATATAGTATACATACACATGTGTCATTAACTTTTTCTAATAATCTCTAATTTTACTACATTATCTTGATTTTTTTTTCCTAAATGAGATGGAGAACAAAGCAGATTTTAAATACCATTATAGTTTCTTTGCTCATTTCTTATAAAATCTTCCCCGGTATTTTTGCCTAACATTTTAATTCAAATGCTTCATTCCCCTAAATAAATATGTTTATTTAACTTTTAAACCATTTTTAGTAAATTTTACCAGATTCATTGCTCATCTTTGTTTCTGGCATTCCACTTCTTGTCTTTGGATTCTCTTTTATCCTCCATAAAGTATCTGTCTTTGCTAGTATTTTTAGTAAGTTTAAGAAGTTACTGGTAAATTCTCATCATTTGTGAATATATGAAAATATCTTTATTCTGCTTGAGCCATGACCAGGCATCCATTGGTAATGATGCTTTGCAAGCAGTCTTAGGGGATATTTTCATGTTTCCATGCATGTGTCTCAGGCAATGAGAAGTCAGAATGCACAGCAGCCCCAATGCTGGAGTCTCATGCTGCTGTGCAGGTGTCCACTCTCTCAGGGCCTGTGTCATGGGGAGATGCAATGTTTCCTTAAGGAGGAGTTGGCAAGTCACAAAGGGCCCTGGTGAAGAGAATCTGAGGCTCAGGCTGGAGCAGCTTAACAATTGGTTAGCAAGTACTGCCACACCAAGTAGAACAAAGGAATGCTTATTGTATATCTTTTGTTGACCTAGTTTTTCCATTGCTGATAAAAGGGTTTATACCCTTAATGTTCTTTTTATCTTTAATGTTTATCAGTTTTTCTATGATGTGTCTAAGTGAAAGACAATTTTTTTTACATTGTTTAGCACTTAGAGTGTAGTTTCCATCTGCAGATACTTGTCTTTCAATTCTAGGAGATTCTCGGTCACTGTCAATATGAATATTGCCTCTCCGCTATTTCATTCTTTCCTTCTGGAACTTATATTGGGTGTGTATTCTTTCCCTTTATTTTTACTTGGAGTATAGTTGATTTACAATGTTGTATTAATTTCAGGTGTACAGCAAAGTGATTCAGTTATATATATATATATATTCATTTTCAGATTCTTTTCCATTATGAGTTATTACAAAATATTGAATATAGTTCCCTGTGCTATACAGTAAGTCTTTGGGACTTCCCTGGTGGTCCAATGGGTAAGTATCCACACTCTGTGGTTGGGGAACTAGATCCAGCACGCATGCTAAAACCAAGTCCACATGTTGCAACTGAAAAAAAAAATTCTGTACACTGCAACTAAGACCCAGCACAGCCAAAATAAATAAATAAATAAATACTTATGCAGTAAGTCCTTGTTGATTATCTATTTTATATATAGTAGTCTGTATATTTAATCCCAAACTTCTAATTTATCCCTCCTCCACCCCTTTCCCCTTTGGTAACCATAAGTTTGTCTTATATGTCTGTGAGTATATTTCTGTTTTGTAAATAAGTCCATTTGTATCATTTTCTTAGATTCAACATATATGTGATATCATATGATATTTGTCTTTGTCTGACTTACTTCACTTAGTATGTTAATCTCTAGGTCCATCCATTTTGCTGTAAATGGCATTATTTGTTCTTTTTTATGGCTGAGTAATATTCCATTGTATATATGAATCATATCTTCTTTCTCCATTTCTCTGTTGATGGACATTTAGGTTGCTTCTGAGTCTTGGCTATTGTAAATAGTGCTGCTTTGAACATTGAGGTACATGTATCTTTTCGAAGTATGGTTTCTTCTGGATATATGCCCAGGAGTGGGATTGCTGGGTCATATGGTAGTTCTATTTTTTTTTTTTTTTTTTTTTTGCGGTACGCAGGCCTCTTACTGTTGAGGCCTCTCCTGTTGTGGAGCACAGGCTCTGGACGCGCAGGCTCAGCGGCCATGGTTCACGGGCCCAGCCGCTCCACAGCAGGCGGGATCTTCCTGGACCAGGGCATGAACCCGTGTCCCCTGCATTGGCAGGCGGACTCTCAACCACTGCACTGCCAGGGAAGCCCGGTAGTTCTATTTTTTAAGGAATCTCCATTCTGTTCTCTATAATGGCTGTGACAATTTATATTCCCACCAACAGTATAGGAGGATTCTTTTTTCTCCAGATGTATATTGGTTCTTTGATATAGATACTCCATATCCCTTACCTTCTCTTTGATTGATGTCACGTTTTTATCAGCTGTAATGTATTCTAGACAAGTGTTCACTACCATTGTCCACCTCTCTAGTTTACTCTTTCTGCCCAGCCAAGAGTTTATCCCATTTGCTGTCGTCTTTGTAATTTCAATAACTCTTTTTTACTGTCAGGATTTCCAATTAGATCTTTTTTCTCTCCATTTCCTTTGATTCCTTGTTTATATATGTAGATAGTATTTCTTTCTTACTATCTGAAGATTTCATTAATATATACTTTAAAGTCATTTTGAATTGGCTCCAACATCTTCAATTAACTTCTAGATTGTGTCGATAGTGGCTCTCTTTCTCCATGTTAAAATTCGAATTAGCTTGGAAAAGCAGGTACCAATATGTTTTTCAGTGTGAAGAATAAATATTTATAAATTAACTTTCATTTTTGTGAACTGGGGAAAGATAGCCATGACTTGCTTTGAAGGCTGGGATGCACAGGTTCTTCTTCACATATTCCATCTGTATATACAGACTCCAGGCAGTCATATACCTGCCTCTATCTTACAGGTGAGAGTGAGAGCATCATGAAACTATCACCATGTCTCAGTAATCTCCTAACTCTTGTACACCCTCACCATGATCTGTTCTGTACAGAGGCAGCATCCTTTTAAAAACTCAGCCATTACCAAACTGATGACTTTTCATCAATAATGATAAAACTCAAATACTTTACAATGTTTTTTATCTGTACTCAGTGTTTTTTGAGACTTTAATGAGCTAATTGAATCACCTGAACATCACCTGAGGATCTTGTTAAAATGCTGATTCTGACCCAGCAGGTCTGAAGTGGGGCCTGAAGTTCTGGATTTCGTATAAGCTTCCAGATGCTGCTGATGCTGCTGATCACACTGAGTTGCAGTTTCCTACATAATCTGGCCTTAGCCTCCCTCCCCTCCCTCATTTCACACGGCTCACCTCTCACTCATTTAGTGCTGTCTGCATTGAACTGGCTGTGTTTAAAAACACTAAGATTATTAGATCCTTGGACTTTTCCCTAAGTATGGGGATCAATTTCTAGTCTACTCCCTCACTTCTTCCAGGCCCTGCCTGATATTACCTCCTCAAGAGGTCTTCTCTGAGTAGCTCACCTAATGTGCTTCCCACTCTACACTGCATCACTCTTTTCTGTGTCTTGCTATCTCTTCATAGCACTTACCATTAATTTAAATTATATACAAACATATATGATATATATAAGTATGAATACAAATTAAATATATAATTAAATTAATGGTAAATGCTATGAAGAGAAATCAAAATATAGATAGATAGGTACTTAGATACATAGAGACATAGATATTTCTTTAATTATCGATTTGTTTGCCTTATTAAAACATGCTTTCCATTAGACTTTTAATCTTCTACTTTGTTATTCATTAAAGACTAAGCTCTCTAAAGTTCTAGAATTTGATTAACTCATTCAGCACACTGTGTCTCATGAATAGAATTGTACTTAACAATATAATGTAGGCAATAACCATTTGGTGAATGAAAGACTAAATGCAAATACTTTGCGATCTTACTTGTGTAGTCAGCTCCTAATATAAACACAGGGAAATTTCAGAGGCTGTGCTGATTCCCACTTTAAGTGAGAATTTGCCCTTGACTTAGAAGGTGTGTTAAGCGGAATTCTAAAAGATAGTCCCCCAAATTCCTGGCCCCTGATGTACATATACATTCTCTTGGTCATCGAATTGAACACTAATATAGGTGCTGTAAAGGAATTTTGCAGATGTGATTAATACCCCAAATCAGCTGACTTTAAGATAGAGATTATCCTCCAATAGATTTAACATTATCAGGTGAGTCCTTAATATGGACAGGATCTTCAAGAGAGAATGTGAAGCACATGAGGAATCCAGCATGGAAAAGATTCTGTATTGCTAGCTTTGAAGAGGGAGAAAGCCACATGGCAAGAGGTGGTTCATATACACAGTAAAGATCGAGGAGCACTGATCTACAGAATATATATATATATATATATATATATATATATATATATATATACAGTGCTATGATAGCTATTAAGTCTGGGGACAGCGGGAACTGTAAGACATAAAAGAGAGTGGCTCTAACTATACCTGCAAATCTTTTCTTTAAAAAGTCAATAAATATATAAAGGGTTGTATAAGAAACTTTGGAAAAAAATAAATATAACATTGATTAATTCTAGTTGGCAGGTGCATGTCATGCATATTGCATTATTGAAAAATTAAATTGTAATTTAATTTTAAATAAACACTTATATATACCAAAAAATATGAAACCCATATACCTAGATTCATCCACTAGGATGAAAGGAACCTCCCTGACCTCTTTATTCCTGAGTGTAACAACTCCAAATCCCAACTATGCAAATTAGATGTATGTCTGTCTACTGTTTTATGAGTTTCCAGTAGAATTTAAATTTAGATGAGCACCACTGAGATCGGGGAAGCCACTCCTCAGAGCTGCTCTTGTTGCCGTAATATTCTAATAAGAGAGTGACATAAAAAGACAATTGGATAAGCAGATAAGCTAGCTGAAGAAAATAAAAAAGGGACAGCTACCTTAATTACAGTGGTCAGGAAAGATCCTATAAAGATCATTTATGTTGAAAACAAAAGATGAGGGAGAGGCAGTTCTTCAGCATTCTGGGGAAAGTGTTCTTGGCAGAGAGAAATGCAAGAGCAGTGATAACGGAGGAGGTGGACTTGTCAAGAAGCAAAAAGAAAACACACATGACTTAAGGTTGGGCAAAATGTGGATGATGGTATATTGTGAGTTCAGAACTCTCGGAAGTATTAAGTTCATGTAGAAAATGGTAGCTCTTAATCAGAAATGTTTTATTTTAAGGGCAATAGGAAGCCTTGAAGGATTTTTAGTAGAGGCATTAAATCATCTAAGTTGTGTTTTAAAAGCCTCCCTTTGGAAGATGGCAGAATAGGAAGCTTCAGGCTCTTGTCTCTCCATAAGAAACATGAAATAAACTATGGAAAGACCAAAGATCTACATCAGTCAAGCAAATATATAACCAAGAGAAAGGTACATTAAAAATGGTAGAAGGTGGTTGGTGCTTTTACTCACCTAGCCCCATCCTCCTTCTGGTCTGGAAGAAATGACTCAATTCTCAATTCCCTCCCTCAGGATGAAAGGAGCAGAATGGAACTTGTTTACAATGTTCTAGCCTCTCTCTGGGCTGCCTGGGGGACGAGTTTCAGTCTCATCTGACTTGGAGGTCAGACAGGAAACAGTGGAAGCCACTGAAGGCAATGATGGGCATCATGGTGTGTGAACACTGCAGGGATACTGCAGGCCTATGGATACATTGTGACAAGAGACTATGGACAGATAAATATAATAGAACTTCTAAGGCCCCCAAGAGAAAGCTGGGCTGAGATACTTTGGGAAATTAAGACATTTAAAAACAGCTGTGTGGGGCTTCCCTGGTGGCACAGTGGTTGAGAGTCCACCTGCCGATGCAGGGGACACGGGTTCGTGACCAGGTCCGGGCAGATCCCACATGCCGCGGAGAGGCTGGGCCCCTGAGCCATGGCCGCTGAGCCTGCGCGTCCGGAGCCTGTGCTCTGCAACGGGATAGGCCACAACAGTGAGAGGCCTGCATACCGCAAACAAAACAAAACAAAACAAAATAAAACAGCTGTGTGTATGGAAGGAATAAAAAGGGAACTTCCAGTTATAAAATAAGTCATGCGGGTGTAAAGTACAGCATGGTGACAAGAATTAATAATACTGTATTGCCTATTTAAGAGTTGCAAAGAGGGTAAATCTTAAAGGTTCTTATCACAAGAAAAAAATTGTAACTATGTATGGTGGCAGATGTTAACTAGAGTTATGGTGGTGACCATTTTGCAATATATACAAATATTGAATTATTATGTTGTACACCTGAAACCAGTGTTATATGTCAATTATACCTCAATTAATAAAAGATTTTTTCTGTTCTCATTGATGTTATTTTGTGTTGTAAAGCAGAATAGCAACTACAGTAATAATATCTTCCCTTTGAATACAACTTTAGAGAAAACACTGACAATATACCCTATAACAATTTCTTAAATTTACTTACTATAATAATTAAATAAAATTTTATTTATTTATAATAATCCAAGCAAGATGTTCATTTTGATTCTATTTAAGAAAGTATAAAAAAAAACAGAAATTAAAAAAAAACTAAACTTCTATCAAAAGTAAATAAAATTGTAAGATATTTGTGTCTGATGGAATATGAAGAAAAATGAAAATAATGGTTTACAAACTTTGTAATAATATACAAAGAATAGTACTAATAAAATCCTAATATGCTGGTTTTTGGAAAAATTAGTAGATATTTATTTAGATAAATTGGAAAGTAAAGTAGAAAGACAAGAAGAAAAGGAGAGCCTAATAGTCATCTCTGTCCCACTATGTGCCAACATTTTAGGAAAACTTAGTTACTTGGTTTTGTTTTAGCCCAATAAATTTAAGTATGAAAGTAAAAGCTAACTTGGATCAAAAACAAAACAACAAAAAACAGAAAAAATAAAACCCCAAAATAAACAAACACACACACACAAGCACAGGCTCAGAGAGGATACATGTCCAGAAAAGACTGTAGAATATCTTAAGCTTCTACCCAGGGATGATTTCAAGTCTTAGGAACCTATTTTTTAGTAAAAGTTTTCCATGTCATTGTGAGAGGTAGCTTCGTTTTTTAAATTTTAAATTTTCAGCAAATGATGGCAAAGCTTAAAAAGAAAAGGAAAACGTGGCCCATTCAAAGGAACAAAATTAACCTCCAGAAACCATCCTTGAAGAAACACATCCATTTTAGTAAACAAATATTTCTTAAACAATTGTCTCCAATACACTTAAAGTCAAGGAAAACATAGACAAAAAACTAAAGGAAATCAAGAAAAATGGCATATCAAGAAAATAATATCAACAAAGAGAAATTATTAAAAAGAGCCCAAAAATTTTGGAGCTAAAAGAACACAATAGCTGAATTGGAAAATTTACTAGAGGAGTTCCAAAACATACCTGAACAGGTAGAAAAAATAATCAACAAATTTGAAGACATCCTTTAAAATCATCAAGTCTGAGAAGCAAAAAGAAATAATGATGGAATGTGAACAAAACCTAAGGGACATAAGAGACACCTTCAAGAAGACCAATATACACATTCTGGGAGTCTCAGCAGGAGAAGAGTCAGAGAGCTTATTTGAAGAAATAATGGCTGAAAACTCCCCAAATGCTAGGAAATACGTGGATATAAGTCCAAGCAGCTCAACATCTCCAATTTTGGTAAACCCAAAGAAATCCACACCAATACACATTATAAGCAAACTGTGGATAGTCAAAGACAAAGAGAGAATTTTGAATGCAACAAGAGAAAAGTGACTTATCAAATAAAAGAGATCCTCAATAAGATTATTAGTGTAGTTTTCAGGTTAAACTGAGAAATGTATGCCATAAGGCAGTGAGAAAATATATTTAAAGTGTTGATAAAAGAATATCTGTCAACAGATAATACTGTATCTGGTTAACTACCCTTCAAAAACAAGGTAAAAATTAAAACATTTTCAAATAAACAAAAGTTGAGGAAGCTCATTACCACCAGACTTCCCCACAATAAATGCTAAAGGGAATTCTTCAAGTGGAAACAAAAGGATGTAAGGTTGTAACTCAAAGCCATACAAAAATATAAACTTCTCTGGTACAGGTAAACACATAAATAAATATAAATAGTATTTTATTTTGGTTTGTAACTTCATTTTTAATTCTTTCATAGTTTTTAAAAACAAAAGTGTAAAAATAACTATAAATCTAGGATAATAGCTAAACCATACTTAACATGCAATTTGTGACATCAATACCAGAATTAAGAGATAGGGCTGAAAAGGAATAGAGGTTTTGTATATGGCTGAAGTAAATTGTTAACAGTTTAAAATAGTTTGTTGTAACTATAAGATATTTTATGTAATCACCATGGTAACCACAAAGAAAATGTCTACAGCATATACACAGGTAAATGAGAAATCAAAAAACAACAAAAAAAAGTGTCCCATAAAAATATCAACTAAACACAGAAGAAGTCAGTAGGGAAGAAAATTACAAACAAAAAATTTACAAGGCATAGAGAAAACAATTACAAAAATGACAATAGTAAATCCTTTCATATTAGCAATTACTTTAAATGTTAATGGACTAAACTCTTCAATCAAAAGCCACAGAATAGCAGAATGATTTAACAAATAAACCAAAGAAGATCCAACCAAGGCCTGTGTACAAGTGACTCATTTTACATCTAAGGACACATATAGATTGAAAAAGTAAGGATCGAAAAAACGTATTTCATGCATATATTAGCCAAAATAAAGCAGGAACAACTTTAATAGTACCAGCCAAAATAGATGTAAGTTAAAAACTGTTACTATACAAAGAACGACATTATAAAATGATAAAAGGGTCAATTTATCAGGAAGACATAACAATTATAGATACTTTTTACCAAACATTAGAGTTCCAAAATCACCAAACTTTTTCAAGATTGAAACAAAGTTTTACAAGATTGAAGAAGAATTAGGTAGCTCTATAATAATAGTCATCAGCCTGTAATACTCCACTTTCAATAAGGAAAGAGAAGACATGAACAACACTATAGACCAATTGGAGCTAAGAGACACAAACAGAACAGTCTACCAAACAATAGCAGATAGACCTTTTTCTCAAGGGGCCATGAACCATTCTCCAGGATAGATCACATGTTTGGCCACAAAACAAGACTTAATAAATTTTTAAAGATTGAAATTATACATAGTATATTTTCTGATAATAATAGATGAAGCTCGTTGCGCAGTAGTGCGAGTGGCTTCTCGCTTCCTTTCTCGGGATCGACCACCCTCCCGCGTGCTGAGCTGCTAGGAAGCCGTGATCGGCGAGCTCGTAGGAGCTTGAAACAGTTGCCACCCCTCCGACTTTCACCAGAGGGAAAAAATGGTTGAAGCAGATCGCCCAGGAAAGCTCTTCATCGGTGGCCTCAATACAGAAACAAATGAGAAAGCTCTTGAAGCAGTATTTGGCAAATATGGACGAATAGTGGAAGTTCTCTTGATGAAAGATCGTGAAACCAACAAATCTAGAGGATTTGCTTTTGTCACCTTCGAAAGCCCAGCAGATGCTAAGGATGCAGCGAGAGACATGAATGGAAAGTCCTTAGATGTAAAAGCCATCAAGGTAGAACAAGCCACTAAACCATCATTTGAAAGTGGTAGACGTGGACCACCTCCACCTCCAAGAAGCAGAGGCCCTCCAAGAGGCCTTAGAGGCGGAAGAGGAGGAAGTGGAGGAACCAGGGGACCTCCCTCACATGGAGGGCACATGGACGACGGTGGTTATTCCATGAATTTTAACATGAGTTCTTCCAGGGGACCACTTCCAGTAAAAAGAGGACCACCACCACGAAGTGGGGGTCCTCCTCCTAAAAGATCTGCCCCTTCAGGACCAGTTCGCAGCAGCAGTGGAATGGGAGGAAGAGCTCCTGTATCACGTGGAAGAGATAGTTATGGAGGTCCACCTCGAAGGGAACCCCTGCCCTCTCGTAGAGATGTTTATTTGTCCCCAAGAGATGATGGATATTCTACTAAAGACAGCTATTCAAGCAGAGATTACCCAAGTTCTCGTGATACAAGAGATTATGCACCACCACCAAGAGATTATACTTACCGTGATTATGGTCATTCCAGTTCACGTGATGACTATCCATCCAGAGGCTATAGTGATAGAGATGGCTATGGTCGTGATCGTGACTATTCAGATCATCCAAGTGGAGGTTCCTACAGAGATTCATATGAGAGTTATGGTAACTCACGTAGTGCTCCACCTACACGAGGGCCCCCGCCATCTTATGGTGGAAGCAGTCGCTATGATGATTACAGCAGCTCACGGGACGGATATGGTGGAAGTCGAGACAGTTACTCAAGCAGCCGAAGTGATCTCTACTCAAGTGGTCGTGATCGGGTTGGCAGACAAGAAAGAGGGCTTCCCCCTTCTATGGAAAGGGGGTACCGTCCTCCACGAGATTCCTACAGCAGTTCAAGCCGTGGAGCACCAAGAGGTGGTGGCCGTGGAGGAAGCCGATCTGATAGAGGGGGAGGCAGAAGCAGATATTAAAAACAAACAAAACTTTGGACCAAAATCCCTGTTCAAAGAAACAAACAAAAGTGGAACCTATTCTATCATAACTACCCAAGGACTACTAAAAGGAAAGATTGTATTACCTTTTTTAAATTTCCTGTTAAGTTCCCCTTCCATAATTTTTATGTTCTTGTGAGGAAAAAGAGTAAAACATGTTTAATCTTTGATTTTATGAAATTGCTTTCAACGAGCAAATGTTAAGTGTGTTAAGACTTGACATGTGTACTAGTATTGTAATTTTCCAAGTAAAAGTGTCCCTAAAGGCCACTTTCTATGAATTTTTCCCCAGTAAATGATGAGGCAAGCAATTCTAAGATCTTTCACAAAATATCTATTCATCTAAAATGGAGAGATGACTCCTCCTGCCTATACAAACAAGCTAGCTATTAGAGGGTGGTTCGGGGTATGCTACTCTTAGGATTTCAGAGTGTCTTCAAACTGAAATCTCAATGTTCTCAGTATGAAAAACCTGAGATCAGATGCTTATATTGTAAGGAAAATGCTATTCGTCCAGTAAACCCAAAAAAGCAAATGGATAGTGCTGGCCATATTTTGCTTTTCTGACATTTCCTTGGGAATCAACAAGAACCTCCCCTTTCCCCCTCCCCAATAAGACCATTTAAGTGTGTGTTAAGCAACTACAGAATACTAAATAAAAAGTTTGGCCAAAACCAAAAAAAAAAAAAAAAAAAAAAAAAAAAGATGAAACTAGAAATCAATAGCAAATGGAAAACTGAAAAATTCAAAAATATGTGGAAATTAAACAAAACACTCTTAAACAACCAGGAGTCAAAGAAGAAATCGAGAAATTAGAAAACATCTTGAGACAAATAAAACAAAAACACAACATTTCTAAATTTATGAGATGCAATGAAAGCAGTGCAAAGAGGGAAATTTATACATGTAAACTCAACATTAAAAAAGAATAAAGGTTTTTAATCAATCACCTAATTTTACACCTTATAGAGATGGAAATGGAAGAAAAAACTCACTCTAAAACTAGCAGTAGAAAGTAATAAATATTAGAGCAGAGATAAATGAAATTTAAAATGATAGAGAAAATCAACAAAGCCAAGTGTAGATTTTGTGAAAAGACAACACAAAAAGACAAACTGTAGCTAGACTGATAAGGAAAAAAGAGAGAAGCCCAAATAACTAAAATCAGACATGAAAGGGAGGGGTCATTACTACCATTTTTACATAAATGAAAAGGATTATAAGATACTATGAACAGTTGTACATTAACAAATTGGATAACTTGACAAAATGGACAAATTCCTAAAACTACAAAACCTACAAAGACTGAATCATGAATAAATAGAAAACCTGAGCATATGCATAACCAGTAAGGAGATTGGATTAGTAATCAAAAGCCTCCCAAAAAAGGAAAAGCTCAGGACCAGATGGCTTCATACATAAATTCTACCAAACATTTAAATAAGAATTAACACTAATCCTCCTAAAACACTTCCAAGAATTCAAGAGGAATTATTCCAAACTCATTCTATGAGACCAACATTAACATGACAACAAAGCCAAAACTAGTACATGAAAAGAATAAGATAGAATAATATTCCTGATGAATATTGATCCTTAACAAAATATGCCAAATCAAATTCAGCAACATATTAAAATGATCTTACACTATGACCAAGTGGGATTTATTCCTGGAATACAAATGGTACAACATATAAAATTTGATCTGTGTAATACATCACATTAACAGAATGAAGGGGGGAAAAAAAACACAAGATGGTTTCAATTCATACAAAGTATTTGACAAAAATCAACACCCTTTCATGATAAAAACAACCAAGTAAAAAGAAGTAGAAGGAAACTACTTCAGCATAAGAAAAGCCATACATAAAAAACCCACAATGAATGTCATACTCAATAATGAAAGACTGAAAACTTTTTCCATAAGGTTAGAAGCAAGGATGCTCACTTTTTCCCTTCTATTCAACATAGTATTAGAAATTCTAACCAGAGTATTTAGGCAAGAAAAAGAAATAAAAGATATTCAAATTAGAAAGAAAGAACGTAAATTATCTGACTGCAGATTACATGACTTTATATGTATAAAAACTTTAAAAATTCCACAAAAAACCTGCTAAATCTAATAACTGATATAGCAAATTTACAGAATGGAAATCAACATAAAAAATCAGTTGCCTGTACTTCTGTGGTGGTGCAGTGGTTAAGAATCTACCTGCCAATGCAGGGGACATGGGTACAATCTCTGGTCAGGGAAGATCCCACATGTCATGGAGCAACTAAGCCCGTGCACCAAAACTACTGAGCCTGCACTCTAGAGTCTGCAAGCCACAATTAGGGAGCCTGTGTGCCAAAACTACTGAAGCTCACGTGCCTAGAGCCCATGCTCCACAACAAGGGAAGCCACGATGAGAAGCCCGCACACCACAATGAAGAGTAGTCCCCGTTCCCCGTAACTAGAGAAAGCCTGTGCGCAGGAACGAAGACCCAATGCAGCAAAAAATAAATAAATTTTTTTAAAAAATCAGTTGCCTTTCTATATATTAACAATGAAAATCCCAAAAGGAATAAAACAAGTGCAATATTATCAAAAGAATAAAATACTTAGGAATAAACTTAAACCAAGGAGGCCACAGACCCTGACACTAAAATTATGATACATTGCTGAAGGAATTAAAGAAGACATAAATAAATGGAACACCTCAATTAAAGGATTAAAGGACTTAGTTCAGATGTTAATCCTACCCCAAATGATCTACAGACTTAATGAAATCCCTATAAAAATAAAAATGATATTTTTTTGAAAAACAGAAAAATCTATTCTTAGATTCATACAAACACCAAATAACCAAAACAATCTTGGAAAAGAAGAACAAATTTGGTGTCACAATTCCTTATTTCAAAATTTATTACAAAACAATAGTAATCAAAATGGTATTGTGCTGGCATAAAGACAGACATATAAACCAATGGAAAATAATAGAGCACCCAGAAATAAACACTCACATGTGTAGTGAAATAATTTTCAACATGGGTGCTAAGACCATTAAATGAAAATAAGATAGTCTTTTCAACAAATGGTGCTAAGAAAACTTGATCTCCACATACAGAAGAATGAAGGTGGACCATTACCTTATACCATACACAAAAATTACCTTAAGATGGACCAAAGAGATTAATGTAAGAACTAGTACTATAAAATGCTTAGAAGAGAACACAGGGGAATAGCTACATGACACTGGATTTGGCAATGATTTCTTAAATATAACACCAAAACACAGGCAACAAAATAAAAATATCAGTATATAAATAGGGCAACATCAAAATTAAAAGCTTTTGTACATCAAAGTTCATAATAAGAGTGGAAAAGCACCACCAAATGGTATAAAATATTTGAAAATCATATATTTGATAAAGGATTAATATTCAGGATATAGAAAGTGTTCCTAAAACTTACTAACAAAATCACACACACAAGAAAACTAAATGATGGGAAAATAATTTGAATAGACATTTCTCCAAAGATGATATACAGATGGCCAATAAGTACATGGAAAGATGCTCAACATCACTAATCATTAGGGAAATGCAAATACAAACTATAATGAGACACCATCTCAAACCCATTAGGTAACTACTATTAAAATGAAAAAACAAACAGAAAACATGGTTGGCAAGGATGAGGAGAAATGGAATCCTGTGCACTGTTGGTGGGGATGTAAAATGGTACAGCCACTGTGAAAACAGGATGACATTTCCTGAAAAAACTAAAAATAGAATTATGTGATCCAGCAATTATACTTCTAGCTTTTGCCCAGAAGAATTGAAAGAATTGAAAAAGAAGCAGCAGGGTCTCAAAGAGATATCTGCACACCCATATACACAGCAGCATTATTTACAACAGCCAAAAGATAGAAGCAACCTAAATGCCCATGGATGGATAAACAAAATGTGGCATATACTTACAATGGAATATTATTCAGCCTTAATAAGTAAGGAAATTCTGACACATGGTACAAGATGAATGAACCGTGATGACATTATACTAAGTGAAATAAACTTGTCACGAAAACAGAGATACTATATGATTCCATTTATATAAGGAGCCTAGAGCAGTGAAATTCATACAGACAGAAAGTAGAACATTTGTTGTCAGAGTCTGGGGAATGAAGAAATTGGGAACTGATATTTAATGATACAGAGTTTCAGTTTGGGATGATGAAAAATTCTAGAGGTGGATAGTGGTGATGGTTACAGAACAATGTGAATATGCAAATTGCCACAGAACTGATCACTAAAGGTGGCTAAAATATGTATATTTTACCACAATAAAAAAGATGAAAAACAAAGTCTCTTTTTGGCTGAGGAGTGGTTAACGGATTAGGAAAAGATAAAAGCAAAAGCAAATATATTGATTTTTAGTACAAGCCTTGTGTGATGGTCATAGTGGTACACCACACGGATGGTACACCTAAAATAACAATGCATCAAGGGGTAGGAAATGGAAGTAGGTGGGAGAATGGCATAAAAGTACACCTTAAGGCTCTCTAAACTGGTAGTCCTAACAAACACCATTTGATTTATCGGTTTAGTTCCTGTAGAAACCAGACAAATCCCAAAGGAACATGTTAAACTATCATTACAAGCTAAACTACAAACTCAACCAAGTAGTTGTCCCAGTTGCAGCCACAATGCCAAATGTTTATCTTTGCAAAACCACATCAGCATGGCTTCAGGTAAGCATATATGGTCATTAATTTGGCCATTAATATTTCTATTGTTATCAGAAAAAATATTCAGACACAATTTATACTGGCAAGGAATGAACATCAGTAAAGTTTCAAGTTTTGTCATGGGACTATATTCACTACCCCAACTTCTGTCATAATGTGGTTCAAAGAGATCTGGATCATCTAACTATACCTACCACTCAACATGATATGATCCAAAACATTGATGACATCATGCTAATTATCATGATTGAGCAAGAAACAGCTAGCACATCAGAAAAATTAGTATAACATGTATTTCTGAGTGTAGGAGAAAAATCCTACAAAGATTCAAGGGCTTTTCATATTAGTAAAAATATTAGGGGTCCATATGTTGAGGACATGTTGGGATATCTTATCCAATTTAAAAGACCAATTATTGCATCTCCCACCTGTCGCCATGAAGAAGGAATGATAATACCTGTCTTAGTCTGCTCAGTCTGTCTTAACAAAAATCCATAGCCTTGAATGGTTTAAACAACAGAAATTTATTTCTTACAATTATGGAGGCTAGAAGTCTGAGATTCGGGTGCCAGTGTGGTCAGTTTCTGGTAAGTGTTCTCCCCCTGGGTGGCAGATGGCCACTTTTCTGACCTGTGCTCACATGTTCACTCCCTTTGTGTCTGCAAGGGGAGACAGAGGGAGGGTGAGTGAGGTTAAGGGGAAGGGAAAGAGGAGAGGTGGGGAAGGGAGAGGGGAGGAGGGAGAGGGAGGCAACAGCATCTCTCTTCTTACAATGGCATCATGATGGTCCCACACTCATGACCTCATCTAACCCTAATTACCTCCCAAAGATCCCAATCTCCAAATACCGTCACAATGGGGGTTAGAGTTTCAACATATGAATGGGGGGAGGGAATCACAAATATTTTATTTCATAAACATACCTAATAAACCTCTCAAGGATCTGGAGACTGCATCTTACACACCTTAGAACATTGCTCTCACCTACAACCAGGTCACACAAAAGGTTCCCAGATTTGACATTGGCCCAGAACAGGAAAGGGTCCTGCAGCAGTCCAGACTAGGTACAAGAGATACTGCTACTTGGTCCTTAAAATGCAGCTGGTTATGATAGCGCTGGTAGGAATAGTGGGGAAAGATGATGAATAGACTTTCATCACACCCCCACGGGAGAATCACAGTTCAAATCTCTGATCTTCTGGGAAAAGACAATATCATAGTCAGCGGAGAAGTACACATTTTTTGAAAAATATTTCTCTTGTGCTTTTGGACCTTGGTAGACACTGAAAATCTAGCCATGGAACACCAAGTGATCATGAATCTGGAACTGATCATGAGTTCAGTATTGACTGAGTCCTAAATGGAGCAGGCCAAGCACAGCACATGATGCATGATGAATGTAGTACATCAGTACCTAAACATGAGCAAGACAAGAGGGCACAGGCAAGCATCTCAGGATCCCATGTCATTCACCACTGTAGCACCAGAACTGACCTCTGTCAGCCCACACAACCAGCCCTATGAGAGAGCCCTTATAAACAAAGAACAGAGGAGGGAAAACAAACAGCTTAGTTTATGTATGTTTTGATTAGGTATGTGAGTGCCAGATATAGACTGCAATTGCAGTCCAGTTTCACTCAGGGATGACCTCAGTATAGAGTGGTAAAGGAAAATCTCAATGGGCAGAGCTTCGAGCAGTATAACGGGTCATATGTCCTGTGTGGAAAGAGAAATAGCCTGGGATGAGACTATATGGAAATTCATGAACAGTGGCCAATGAATCACTTGGACTGGTCATCTGGCCAAGGGCCTGAATAGAGGAAAGTTGGAAGACTGGGAAGAAGTGGTCTGAGATGAAAACACATGGGCGTGGGCACAAAGTTCGAAGATTTTTTATCACATGTTAAGGCCCAATAAGGAAAAGGCATGAAACCACTAACTGACAAAATGTCTCATCTTGTTGACACCAGCCAGCCTCTGACATTGGGCAACCATCCAACGCTGGCATGAGGGCAACAGGATCAGAGCAGTGGGTTTAGCAGAGATGTAGATTACCCATGGGTCCTTCTGCCTGGACTCCTTCTGGCCATGGCTAATCTAGCTTCCTTCTGTCTTATTCTCAAGTATAATTTCTTCTTACAATGACTGACACTGGGAATATCCATTTCCTACTGATTAATTCCAGCCTCACCCGGAGCAAAGTGACCCAGACCAATATATAAGTTCACACTGTGTTTCTCTAAATAAGGCATCTTACAAGTGGATAAAGAAAATGTCACTGGGATTTAGGAAATGAGAATCCATTTTCCTAGGGAAAGCAACACTAAGGAGTTATCAATTTAATTGGATGTTCAAGGACTTGCAGGTGTATTTTTTAAATTGACATTGGATTTTATTGTTCAAAATCGATGCCCTGGTTCTGAGTAAGAACATGCCTAACGAATATGTGTTAAAGCACTTCTGAGATCATAATTATCACTGTTTTCAAAACATCCAGATCTTGACAAAGTCTCTTCAGAATGCTTTCACTTCAGGCAAAAGAAATAACCAATTTCTAGACAAAAAGAAGTGACCAACAAATACCCAGTGAGACATTCTGACTTTCCCAAATAAGATAAATTAATAACTCAGCACATACTTTTTGTTCTGATGTTTTTTCTCTAAGTTGATAATTCCCTCTGCTATTTAAAATCATGCGTCCAGTTGCCAAAGTATTTAGGTTTTCCTTTTTCCTTTTTAAAAATCTTGGGCATTCAAATGATTGCCATCTGAATGACCATGGAATGTTTTAATATCATGACACTCTTAAGAGTAGAGAAGGTGATTATTTTTGAGACTGTCCATATGTATTAGGAGTTCATTTGAACCAGACCACTCAGTAAAGCAATCAGTATCCTTTCTCAAGGTCTTCATATGTTAATATTTCTCCTGTTCTGTGTGGAAATTTTCATTTTCTGGCATGCTGTCAAAAAAAGACGATTCTTCCTCAGATGTGCATCAGTAGTGACTGTACTTCAGGAGAATAACTTCCGATTCAATAAATAATTTTCCCTTCACAGACAAAGCCATGACATGAAGTAAGTTGTGGTTATGAAGCTTATTAGCTCAAATGGGATTCCTGAGGAAAAAGAGACCAGCTTCAATATAAGCTTCCTGAAATTCATAAGCAGAAGAACCATAATTAGTTTTCCTATTTCCACCTGCCAACTGGACACTATTGAATGACTCACAGTGTTCATTAGAAGTTACGAAAATTCAGTCATTACCACATCTCTCCCTGCCCTACGTTCTCATATAGGAACAGCCATCAAGGCTCACCATACTATATAACCTCCAAGTTTAAATTTTCCCCTTCTTTACTTCCACACTGTTTTCTCTACCTTATTAATCTTTGTTTCTCTTTAGTAGCCTAATTTAACTTTCTGTCTCTGGTTTCTGTTCTTTTGAGAATTTCCTCTGCCCAGCTGACTGGATTCTGTTTCCAAAACAGTAAATTTTTGTATTTTTCCCAGTCTGGATATGCATAGTTGGCTACCTAACACCCATAAAATGACTGATAGTATAAAGGGCTCAGGCTTATCCTGACTTCCAGAGTCTATGCTAATAGCCCTCACAAGACAGCCTCTTCATCAGTAAGACAAGATGATTTTAGTGACTCAGATATCTGGTCTTCCATGGAGTGGTGTGCAGCTCCCTATCTATCTTTGCATAGACCTCATCTTTCAAGAACCCTCTGGGATGTGAGATCTTCCCCAGTACCCACAAACAGATTCTTTCTTTTGAACTACAGTAGCAACTTGCATTTATTACTAGAGGACTCATGACATCTCACTGAGACAGGGTGAAACTTCCACGTGTGAACTGACAGCAGCCTAGATAGAGTACGATACCTAGCACTTACTCAATAAATACTCTCTGAATGAGTAAACAGATTAATAAAAGAATAATTATCTCAGATCTCCCCTTCCTTTCTTCTCCCCTCTGCCAATTCAAAAGCTGAAACTAGATAGATGAACAATTAACATTCTAGAGCACCTGTGCCAGAGTTTATATATAAAAAACGTATCTATGTTTGGATTATATACACATATATGTATACTTTTTATATATTCTTTATATATATATTCTTCACTGAGTCATTTTCTATTTTAATAAATATTAAAATTTGTTCTTCAAATTGTATACTAATTTACATATCCACCAAATTTCTAAACATTAGTATGATATTCTAAACTTGTTTTCTTAATTGATTATATTTCCTGTAACTTTGCTTGCAGTGTCTTTTTGTTGTTGTCTTTGTGTTATAAATGGTTGATATTTAATGAAGTCAAATTATACTACTTTTTTTCTTTGATTAGGGATTTTATTTTTACTTTCTTCTTGAAGAATATATTCCTTATCCTGTTATAAATATATTCCCCTTTATTGCTTCCAATAAATAAATATATTCCCCTTTATTGCTTCCAATAATTTTGACTCCTCCTACCTATATTTTGCTTTTAAATCTTTACTTTTTTCACGTATAGTATGGGTTGAGAAATTATTTTCATTTAAAATGATATCACATCAATTACACACCCTATATGTTTGGGGGAGGGGTTGTTAAATCCTTCAATTCTCATTAAAACACCTTTATTTCATATAATTTTTAAGTAAACATTTTATTGACATGTAACATACCTTCTAAAAGGTACATAATATCAAGCACACAGTCTGATAAATTTTTACCACCACTCCAACCAAGAAATAGAAGAGTGTAGCAATACAGAAATCTTCCTTAAACCCTCTCAAAGCAATTATCCCCAAAGGTAAACACTTCTTAACTTATGACACTAAATATACCTGTAATCACAATTCATATAAATGAGCTAAAACCAATTATGAGAAAGAAGATTCTCAGATTGCAAAAAGTAAAACAAACTAAAAATAATTAGCTATATGCTGCTTAAATTATATTCATCAAAGATAATAAATAATTAGTTCGTAAGGTTATTAAAAAGAAAAAAGATAAACCATGTATATTCTAATCAAAATGAAGCTGACATAATGTGAATATAAATAATAGAAATTAAACAAACAGGCAGATAAATTATTAGAACCATTAATTAGTTTTCTTTTATGTCATTTAAAATTTTTATAAATGGTACCATGCAGTATTATTCATTTATATATGGCTTCCTTTGTTTTTGCTTTTGGATAGAGCAATGACTTGTATATTTTCACTGCTTTATGATATAACATTGCATGAATATACCAAAATGTATTTATCTACCCTAGTGTTGATAAGCATTTGGGCTGTTGCCACTTTGGACTCAAACATTGCAGCTTTGATCATATATATTTATTAATATATATTTTTTTTTCCACAAATATATATATATATATATTTTTTTCATGAACATATGCATGTTGTTATTTTGGGTATGTGCTTGTGGGTAAAACAGATTTCCAAGGGACTGTACCAATTTACACTCCCATCAGCAGTACATGAGAATTTTAATATTAAAGAATTATTATTGTTTTGCTTTTGTTTTCGATTCTAGTTGCTTTGATAGGTAGGTAATAGAAACAGATCATAGTGTAATTTTCATCTCTTTAATAACTAATCATGTAAGCATATTTTCACATTTTTAGCTATTATTTATAAGTTTTTTATCCTGATAGACTTTTAATAAACTGCCTTTTAAATCTTTTCCTCAGTTTTAAAATTGTGTTGTCTACCTTTTTCTTAGAAATTGCTAAAAATTCAGAAGTCTTTCTGTAGTGGTTTGATTTTCACTCCCTTAATAGTATGTTGAGCAGAAAGTCTTAACTTTAGTGTAATACAATTTACCAGTTATTTTCTTTACGATTAGGACTTTTTATGTCCCGTTTAAGAAAATTTTGCCTACCCCAAGATTATAAAGTTATTGTCATATATAACCTTCTGTAAGATTTATTGCTTTATCATTCATATCAGATCTACAATCTACCCACCTCAAACAGATTTCTATGTATGGTGTGGCATAAAGATTAGGATTCATTTTTTTCTGTTTAGATATTTAACTGATACAGCATTATTTATTAAACAAATCTATTATTTTTCCCTTCATTGTTTTGTCTTTTTACATTAATACAGCACTCTTTTCCTTACTATAGTAGTATAATAAATCTTGATGCCTACAAGTATAAATTATCTAACTTGTTCCTTTTCAAGTTTAATTTGGCTAACTTTGGCCTTCTGCACTTCCATAAGCATTTTAGAATCAACGTGAAATTTTTCACTAAAAGAAAAAAGAAGCAGCTCAGATTTCAGTTGAGATTATAATATATTAATAGGTCAATGTAAGGAACACCGACAATTTTATTTCATTGAGTCTTTCATCCCTTAACACGGAATATCATTCCTTTTATTTAGATCTTCTGTACTTTCCCTCAATAATATTTTGTAGTTCTCTGTGTGAATGTCTTGCAAATATTTTCTAAATTTATTTCTAGAGTTATTTTTCAGTATTATAAATGACACCCGTTTTTTAAAATTTTATCTTTTAATTATTTGTGGCAGTATAAGTATAAAAATTATTTCTCTTTATTGACCATGAACCCAGCAATCTTACTAAATTAACTCAATAATCCTAACAATTTATCTGTAGTTTCTTTTGGATTTTCTAAGTAGATAATCACACCGTGAATAGGTGCTAAATTACATCAAATGAAATTTCTGCAACTATTGAGGTGATCAAATGAATTTCCTCATCTATTTTGCTAATATGATGAATCACATTGTTTGATTTTCTTTTTTTATTGGAGTATAATTGATTTAAAGTGTGTTAGTTTTTGCTTACAGCAAAGTGCATGAGCCACACATATACAGGTATCTCCTCTTCCTTAGATTTCCTTCCCATTTAGGTATCCACAGAGCATTGAGTAGAGTACATTGCTTGATTTTCAAATTTTAAAGAAATTTTGTATTCCTGGAATAAAAAATGTATTTATGATTCATCATCCTGTTATCCTATTAATATACCTCTGGATTTAAACTGCTAATACCACAGGCAGAAATTTTTGCATCTAGACTCATGAGAAAGATTGACTAGTAATTTTTATTTCTTGTAATATTTTGATAGGTTTTGTTTTCGAGGTTATTCAGACCTCACAAAATGAATTGGATAATTTTCTCCCATTAATTGTGAATCAAATTTCAAATTGATTCACATAGAGTTGTTTATGATATCATTTTATTAAGTTTTCATGTATGCAAGTTCTAATGCAGGTGATTTGTGTATTATACATATTTTTTTTCTAGTTTAGTTTTGCTACGAGTTTATCAAATTTATTAGTCTTCTCAAAGGATCAAACTTTTCCTTTGTTGATTTTCTTCATTGTGCATTTCCTTTGTCTTTCAATAATTTTCTACCTTCTATATTTTTTAATTAATTTGATGCTCCTTTGTTAATATGGCTCCTTTCCCTTGCCTTTATTTTAGCAGAAATATAACTACTGCTTCTATTTTCTTTTTATAGTCATTATATTTTTAGCTCTATCAACATGTATGGTCAGCAGAATAAAGGTCCCCCAAAGATATCTATATTCTAATCTGTGGAATCTGTGAGCATGTTACTTTACATGGCAAAAAAAAAGGTCTTTGAAATTGTGATTAGAGGATTTGAAATAAGGAGATTATCCTGGATTATCTGTGTGAGCTCAGAGTAATTAAAAGAGTCCTTATAAGGGAAAGAGGAAGGCAAGAGAGTCACACAAGGAAATATAACCATGGAAGCAGAGGTCAGAGAAGGCAGAGGTTTAAAGATGCTACCCTGATGGCTATGAAGATAGAGAAATAAGCCATGTCCTAAGGGTGCCCGTACTCTTGAGAGGCTTGAAAAGGCAAGGAAGTAGATTCTCCCCTAAGGTACCCAAGGTGAACCAGCCCTGCCGACACCTTGATTTTAGCCTAGTGAGAATGATTTTTGACTTCTTGCCTCCAGATTGTAAGGTAATAAATTTGTGCTTTTTAAGACACTACATTTGTGGGCATTTGTTACAGCAACAATGGGAAAGTAATACCACATATTTTTACTTTTCTTTGTTACAGTTTCATATGAACCTCACTTTTCCACCTAGATTCATTACTTTCCTCCTCAGCTACATCCTTTAGTGGTTTTTTCCAGGAGGATAGATGAGTAATAAATTCTTGTAGTCTTTATAATTCTTAAATGTCTTGACTTTACTCTGATACTCACCATATAGTATAATGGTATAACTAGTGTAAGTATTCTAAGTTGAATGCTTTAAAGATAATAGTTTCTTGGCCTTGTTTATTTGTAGTGATGAAAAGTCTATTGTCAAGCTAATTGCTATTACTTTGTAAAATTTTGCCTTTTTCTCCCTCTGGTAGATATTTAAAGTAATTTTCTATTTATTCTTGATATTAGCAGAGATTTCCCCTTCCATTTTTAAAGGGAAGTCTATGTATTCTATTTAACATAAAAATACATTTTACCTGCCTTTCATGTTTGTTTGAAAGGATAGGAAAGGTTTTATTTATTCTCCCTCAGTCATATGGACCTAGAAGAGGTTTAGAGATATTTAAATGAGAAATGGAACAGCTGTATTAAGACTTCTTAAAATATGACACATAATAAAAACACATCTCTTATTAATTTTAACAAACCTGTGCATTCTTGTGTAAATGGTAATTACCTCATTTGTATTGTTTCAAGTTTCTTAGTATTACCTATTCTGTCCTAATCTTATTTTTCCTCTTAACCACTTTTTCTAAAGCCTCTTAATAGCTTAATATCCAGGCAAAATACATATTAATGCTTCAGTTTAACAACTGTAATAAATTTCTTTAAATTATATAGACAGTGGCAGGTTTCTTAACTTATTTCACAGATGAATATTAAGGAAGAAGATGATGCTTTCTATTATCCTTTAAGGAGAAAATGGAGAAGATGGAAGAAAGCAAAAAAAAAAATTAGTATTTAAATTTTCTGAAGTTTTCTGTAAAATGTAGACAATACATTTATCTTTGTATCAAAATGATACTAGATTATTTTGATAATTAAGTGAAATAATTAAGTAAAGCTAATTCTGTATAATTAGCAGAACTTCCATGTCTGTATATATGCACATACACACATGTTAGTTCTCCCTTTCTTGTGAAAAAGCAAATTTCCTCTTTAAAAGTTAAATAAATGGCATGGCACTAAAAATAATTTTGTTTTAAAATTATGAGTTTTGTATTTTTCTCTTTTTAAGAGTGACTAGTTGTGTAACATCAATAAATGTTGATAGCTTATGAGACTAGTTTAAAGATATCTTAGGTCAAAAATGACAGAAACTGCTTACTACAGCAACTGCAAGCACATTGGAAAAGGAAAAGATGTTGACAATAATAAACTCCTCAAAGCCAGGCTGCTTCCTTAGGTCCCAAGATGTTCTCACCCAACTGGACTCTGAACTTTGAAATACTCCCCCTTCCCCTTGCCACCTCTATCACCAAAACACTCATGTGTGCAGTTGCCTAATGTCAGTAGTTGTACAGAAGAAACAATCTGTACTAATCCAAAAAGAAACAATACAAAAATCATGACCTATGGAGCTATAGGCTTGCAGTTAAAATCCTAGTGTCACCACCAACCAGTAAATTCACAATCCACCTTGATCTCAATTTCTGTTTCAAGAAAATAAAGATATAGAATGAATACAGAAATATTGCCTTTTACAATAATTATGAGGAATAAATGAGATCATTTGTGAAAATGAACCATATGTGAGATATGGTCTGCAGATACAGCATGCAGACCCTAAACTAAGATTACAGTATGTAGAAACTGAGCCCTCAATCTGAAACTTAGTCTGAATCCAGTACATACACTGAATGTTATTATTTATGACTTGTAGAACACTACATAATAGTTCATTGTCATAATAATATTCTCAAGCAGTATAAATACCTATCATGTTTTACAAGAATTTTTTTCCAATTGTAAGATTCAGTGGCTTTTAAATTGAAGTCTAGTTGATTTACAACATTATATTAATTTCAGGTGTAGGACATAAAGATTCAGTTTTGATAGAATGCTTTGGCTATGTGTAGTGCATCGGTACTGACAAATTACAGAAACTGTGAAAGCCAGACAGGAAATACAGATACTGGAGAGAGGGCAGTGTGAAAAAAGCCTCAGAGTGTTGCTCAAATTGTGCATAATTTTTGCTTCCATTAAACTAATTCTTGTACCAGCATTTACATACAACCCACTTAGCAAATTTATTTTAATTCAAACCTTACTGACATTCAGTGCAACATTCTACAGAAATTAACAGCTCTCCCGACAAGCAGCAGCCGGCAGTTTATGTGGCATTAATATGCAGCTAAGTAGTTTGGGCTACTCAGACATCTGGCCCGTGTGAAACAGCTGGAAAAGCACAGCGATTAACCTTTTCTTTACAGTAAGAGGTATTCCTACAGATGTCAAAACATTATGGTAGGTTCTAAACTGACTCGTAATAGCTCAGACAACTTTTCTAATCACAGGTAATGGTGTTATGCCTTCTTTTCCTCAACACTGGGAAGGAGAGTCCTGTCTAGTTTTTCCTATTTTATCGATGTCTTTTTGTGTAAGGCTTGTTTAATTTAAGCTCTTCAGATTCAAGCAGAGAAAGGCTTTACAGACAAAAAAAAAAAATCCCATATCTAAAACCAAGAAGCACTCTCTTAACCAGAGAGGACATTTGATGAAAGAGAATTTAAATCAACTTATTATAGGAATTGCAAGGCTAGAGAACTATATTTGATGAGAGCTAGCCCGATAGATGTTGGTTATTTATTTACTTACTTATTTTCATTTATTAATGTTCACTGAAACTTTCTTTATAGAAGAAAATGAAGCAAGGAGAGCTTGTGTGGGTTGTCCAGAAGCAGACACTTAGAACATGGCCATTCTGAGATGGAACCCAAGCAATCCTTATAGGCATTCCATACAATTCCCTAAATAGATCAGATTCTAATTTTTGTCTGTAATATTTTCAAATCTGATTAATTTTTTAAATGATCCAAAAAACTCTATATAATAGTATGTTTGCCTGATATGCCAAGATCCAGGTATTTCTAGATACTTGGTGTGTCTCAGTGATTAGTTGCGGCAGAAAAATATGTAGATAAGCGATGGCATCTCCCTCAGCAACTAAGGTAAAGAGGTTATATGTGTAAAAAATAAATTTTTAAGAGCCCGTAGCAGTAGGAATGTAAAGGGGGAAGGGGAAGCATCAAAGCAAGATGAACTTGGAGAGGTAGACAAAGGTTAGAACATATGGGGACTTAAAGATTATGATCATTTTTTTTTCTAGGAAATCCATTAGTGTTTAAACAGGTGTGTGGTTGGTAACAGGACTCAGTTAGCATTTTGAAAAACTTTGGCTGTGGTGGTGCAGAGTAGGATTTGTGAAGGAAGAAAAGGCAGGAGATGAAGTTATGTTGGGCTAGGGTGATGGCTTGGGGAAACAAGTCAATGGATGGATAATGGATTGGACTTGGAGGGTACTGAAGTAGATACATCAAAAGGGACTTGTAGGTTTCTGGCTTGCATAGCAGCATGGATGGAAGTGGTCCGTTAGCCCAGGAACACTGGAAGAGGAACTTGTATCAAGAGAAGTCCTTGAGTTCTCTTTGTGACATAACAGTTTGAAGTACATTTGAGACACCCAACAGGGGATATCAAGCAGCCAACTGATAGGAGTGTGTTACACAGCAAAACATCCTGGGATGGAGACATAAGTGTGTAAACAATTCTTAGTTTGAAGCCACATGCATGATGGAGATTCCTGAGGTACAGAGAACCAACACAGATGAAAGACTAAGACAGAGATGAGTTATTTCATTACATGCCATGCCAGGTAGCAACACTCAGCTTCAAAAAGCACCAGTCCCTTCAACTGTGTCGTAACTGAGCCCTTTGAAGTTGTTCAAAGGGGCAGTCCTGGATGAGGTCTGAGTTCCTAATGACCAGGAGAGAGGAAGATGAGCTAGTAAAGTAAGTGCCTGTAAAGAGAAATGAGGGGAAAATATGGACAAGGCATGACAGTCAAAGAGAAGATACTATTTCCAGAAGAATGGCAATGAGAAAATTCACGGCTGCTGCTGAGACATCAAGGTTATGATGATTTTAAAAATGACATTGAGCTTGGCAACATACAAGACATCAGAATGGTTAGCTGGAATTATCTCAGTGGACTTAGAGAGGTGGAAGTCAATTAGAGTAGGCTGAGGAGTGAGCAGGAGTCTTAGGGGTTATCCTAGCCTCTCATAGCACTCTGAATTCTGTAATAACACTTAACTCACTGCATTGAACTTGTATTCATTTCAGCCTTTTAAATTGAGTGTGAGTTCACTGACATTGCCACTGTATTTGACCCATCTTTGCATTCTTATCTCATCATAGCAGTTAGAGTGGTCCTCCTAAGTCATAAATCAGATCAGCTGTTACTCTGTTAGCACCCTCCAGTGGTTTCCCATCTACTGAGAGTAAGTGGCAGAAGCCTTCATATGCCCCTCAAGACCCTCCATCAGCCATTACCTTTACCTCTCTGGCTTTATCTTCTACCTTTCTCTCCCCTCACATGATTTACCAAATGGCTATGACATCCTTACTCTCCCTCAAAATGCTAAGCGTCTTTGCTTCTCACCTACTATTCCTTCTACCTTGTGTATTCTTCTCCTTGATACCCTTGTGGTTAATTTCTTGGCTTCTTCTTAGTTTTCATTCAACTGTCACCTTTTCTGAAAGTTCTTCCCTGGCATTCTCACTGAAATGTGACCCCCTCAGCATCCCATCACAATAATATCTTATCCCCTTTCCCCTTTTACATTTTTTCTCCTTAGTAGTTAACTCTTCTAAGCATATTGCATTCTTATTTATCCTACCTATTTTGCTCCTTCTCCATTAGAATATAAATTCCATGAGAAGAGAAATCTTGCATGTGAGTTTTACTGCTGTTTCCCCAGCTCCAAAACAATATGCGGTACAGAAAAGCACTCTATAATTATTTGTTGAATAAATGAAAATTTCCAGTGCCTAATACAGTGCTCTACACATAATAGACACATGATAAATTAATGAATGAATAGACTTTTGTATCATGACCAAATTGTATTGTTAATTACTAAGATTGTATTGAATAAAATAATGCAACTACTTTTTTTTTAATATGTCTGTTTGCCTGTCATTAGTTTTTAGTATTTTTTGGTACCTCATCAAAATTACAGTGCAGTCATTATGGTGAAATTCTTTGAAGCAATTTGAAACTGTAGGGTTTCATTGGTCATCCATATCAATCTTAAAATTATATCAATGTAGTGCTTTGCATTCATTTTAATCAAATGCCTCTCCTGGAGCCCCAGAGTAAACAAAAATGGTTTTCATTAATTTCCATAATAACAACACCAAAAGATGTGGATTGTTGGAGTCTAATTCCTTTATCTTTTAATCTCATTCTGAGCATAAGCTTGGCTTCACTAAGTAGAAAAGAAATATAATGCCATACTCTTGACTTGACTAAGAGTGTAAATTAAACAATTGGGTGGAAATGTTTCATGATATCCAAAAATTTCAGTTTAGCACAGTTTCACATCATCTTCTCACCAAGGAAAATAAAGACCAGGTTTCTGAGCCATAGCCTAGTTGGCTTCATAAATTTTTGATGTGACATCAAGTATAACTGTGTGAAAATTGTCATAATGGCAGGGATTAGTCTGATCAAGGCAGAGCTGACATCTTGATGCGTAACTTCTAAGCTGAATAAATGATTTTCTCTGAGGAGCTTCGTGAATGTTTTTTAAGAAATATAGTTCACTGGTGATAGTGTCTCAAAAAAGCTAGCTGTGGTTTTTGGAGAAAAAAAAAAGATTTAATGATGACAAGGAGTAGCCACTGCTCCCTGAGGTCCAAACACTATAGAAAATCTGTTTTGAGTGTGTATGTCATGGCCAAAGATCATTGTGTAGTTTTCATGTCAAAAGTAGGAAAGGAAAAATTGTAAATTAATTCCCCTGGGATATGTTTCTAGTCCTTTGTCTTTTATCTGAACTAAGATAACCTAATTATTTTAATTCATTAGCACTCATGATACCCTTTCCAGAGCCTAAAGATGAAGGAAGGAATGGTGCTACTCTGATTCCCAAAACTGTAGAAATAGAGCAACTAGGACTCCTCATCCTCTAGCATAATAGACACTATCATAAAAATCACCTTCTATAGATACTTTTGAAAGGAAATGGCTGTACAGCCAATGTGAAAATCTCCATGGCACAGCCACTGCATTCACCTTTGCCAGCACAAATCTCTGATGTATCAACTTGTTCAGGATGGATCCAGTTCTCAAAGGCCCAGTGTATTTATTTAAATTTTTATTTTATACTGGACTATCATTGATTTACAATGTTGTGTTAGTTTCAGGTGCACAGCAGAGCAATTTGTTTATACATATATCTATTCTTTTTCAAGTTATTTTCCCAGTTAAGTTATTACAGAATATTAAGCAGAGTTGCCTGTGCTATACAATAGGTCCTTGTTGGCTATCTATTTTATATACCGTAGTGTGTATATGTCAAACTCAAACTCCCAATTTATCCCTCCCTGCCGCCTTTCCCCTTTGGTGACCATAGTTTGTTTTCTAAGTCTGTGAGTCTGTTTCCATTTTGTAAATAAGTTCATTTGTATTATTTTTTTAGATTCTACATATAAGTGATATTATATGATATTTGTCATTCTCTGACTTACTTCACTTAGTATAATAATCTCCAGGTCCATCCATGTTACTGCAAATTACATTATTTCATTCTTTTTTATGGTTGAGTAATATTCCATTGTATATATGTACCACATCTTCTTTATCCACTCATCTGTAAATGGACATTTAGGTTCCTTCCAGGGACAGTGGAACCCCAGAACAAGCACAGGCCACAGACTCAGAGGACCTGGGTTCATGTCCCATCCTTTTGTTAATACTAAACCCCAGTGTATTTAAAAATATCCTTTTCACTTAAATGGTTAACAGAAGAGAGGTGTGACGGTGCTGTCATTAAGGATTTGCTTGCTTTAGGGTCCATGCAGTTGTATACTGATATGACTTAGGTGTGTTTATCCATAAGAAGTCTTTTCCATGATGAAAGACATTTACCGAAGGCCTTTTGTCACCTGCCTAATTAGAATAGCTCAGTAGTAGGGAGTGTAGGCTGTAGAGTCTGAAGAATCTCCCAAAGATGCTTTGACCAATTACTATCTGGGTCACTTTGGGCAAATTACTTGAATTCACTGAGCTTGACATGTTTTATACAAAATGGGAGTAAATGATAATTTCTACTTCTGTCAGTGGTTGGGGCAAGTATTTGAGTGAGTAAAAAGGTTTTGGTTCAGCTAATATCTGGCAAGGCAGCCAAGGATACCAATGGGGACCAGATAGTCCCTTCAACATGTGGTGTTGGGAAAACTGGACAGCCACATGAAAAGGAATAAAATTGGACCCCTATCTTACACCACTCATAAAAATTAACTCAAAATGGATTAAAGACTTAAATATCAGACCTGAAACCATAAAACTCCTAGAGGAAAACATAGGGGAAAATTTCCTTAACATTTGTCTTGGCAACAATTTTTTGGATATGATGCCAAAAACACAAGCAAGAAAAGCAAAAATTAATAAGTGGGACCACATAAAACTGGAGGCTTTTCACAGCAAAAGAAACAATCAGTAAAATGAAAAGACAACCTATGGAAGAATAGAAAATATTTTCAAATTGTATATCTGCAAGGGGTTAGCATAAGAAATATATAAAAACTCATGCAGAACAATAGCAAAAACAAACAAACAAAACATAACATAAAAAGAGGTTGTTTAAAAAATGGGCAGATGAACTGAATAGACATTTTTCTAAAAAAGACATACGAATGGATACAGGTACATGAGAAGGTGCTCAACATCACTAATTATCAGAGAAATGCAAATCAAAACCACAGTGAGATATCACCTCACAACTGTGGGTATAGCTATCATGAAAAAGACAAGTGATAAGAAGTGTTGCCATGCATGAGGAAAAAGACAACTCTTGCGCACTGTAGGTGGGAATGTAAATTGGTACAACCACTATGGAAAACAGTATGCAGGTTCCTCAAAAATAATTAAAGATATAACTACCTTATGATGCAGCAACTCCACTTCTGGGTATATATCTAAAGAAAATGAAAACAGGATCTTGAAGAGGTAACTGCACTCCTATGTTCACTGCAGAATTATCTATAATAGTCAAGATATGAAAACAACCTAAGTCTTTGTCAACAGATACATGAATAAAGAGGATGTGAGATATATACACACAATGGAAGATTATTCAGCCATGAGAAAGAAGGAAGGAAATCCTGCCATTTGTGACAACATGGGTGAAACTTTAAGGTATTATTCTAAGTGAAATAAGTCAGACAGAGAAAGACAAATACTGTATGATACCACTTATATGTGGAATCTGGAAAAAAGACAAATATAGAAACAGAGAGTAGAGTGGTCATTACCATGAGCTGGGGACTGAGAGAAATGGTGAGATAGTGGTCAAAGGGCACAAACTTCCAGTTATAAAATGAATGTGTTCTGGGAATCTAATGTTATGTATGTTGATTATAGCTGATAATACAGTACTATATAAATATTTGAAAGTTTCCAAGAGAGTAGATCGTAAATGTTCTCACCACAGAAATGAAATGGTAACTACATGAAGTGATACAGGTGTCATCTAATGCTGTGGAGGTAGTCAGTTTGTAATATATAAGTGTACCAAATCAACACATATGTCTTAAATTTATACAATGTTAAATATCAATTATATTTCAATAAAGCTAGAAGAAAAATAATGCCTGGCACAGATTTATACTTCAGTGAATGTGAACATTCTTAATGTCATCCTCCAAACAACAATATTATGGAGCTATCCCATGTGGATTAATTGTGCATGCAACATGATAATCCAGTAATGAACTCCACAGTTGCTTTATAAAAGTTAGACTCCTAGAACCTAGTATTAGCAAGAGCATTAGATTATTTGAAAAAAAGTACACATGCTAGGCAGTAACAACTCTCAATTCGTTTCCACTTGACTATAGTTGTTTTATCTCTATTTGTAAGCCGAATTCTGAGAAAATGTTAGATTCATAAGTTCCTTATTTTGCATCACTAGAGATATACATTTCTATCATTTAAAGGTTCATGTGTAGCATCCCTTGTTGCAATATGTTATGATATCACACTTGAAATGTGAATCTAAAGCATCAGGTAATTTATAATTCACCTCTAGGCTCCTATGGAATGAGAGGAGGTTTGGAAATGGACTATTTGTAATCAGGCCATCCAGAATCACAAGGTAAAAAACAGCTTGTTGGCACTTGTATTTTTATTCTGAACTACATTACATTCCTAATACTTACAAAAATGAACATAGGATTAAGAGAGCTGTCTATCTTTGCATACATACATACTCTCCTGACCTTTACAATGTCACTTCTACATTGCATTTAAACATTCAGAAGAGACAAAGACCACATTCCCAAAAATATATAAAGCAGGCAAAAATATTCACTCATTCATCTATCTATTAAATACCAACTGTATACAAAAAAGAGAATTAAAAATGGGAGTTAAAAAACTGGGACTACTGCAGTAATTATGAGAAACATTCCAATTTAAGAGGGATTGCAGACTAAAGGGAGTTTACAGTCAAGTTAAAAGGAATTGAATTGTGCTCATGGTATCACTTTCTCATCTCAAAGTGGCTGTTTATTCAAGCTATGTCTAGATGTTTCCTTTACTGAATGGAAATGTAAACAAGAATCCATTCTGGCTGTGATGCACAGGTTATATAAATTAAATATGTCACATTTGTGTATATAAGATCTACATACCTGCATCTTCACTTAACCAATGGTTAACAAAACCAAAAAGATTATTCTGTGCCATTTCACTGAGGAATAGAATTGTGATCTTAAACAGAATTTTATTACCTGTCTTTCCTGCTGTATACTGATTGTTACTGCTATGGAGGAAATATCTACATCATATTTAGAAACTCTCCCTTCCAACATTTAAAAATTACACAGCTGATTTCCCAAAGCTTCGTCTTCACCGGTGACTCTCAGAGTGGTTCCCAGATTAGTGGCACCAGCACCACCTGGGAACTTGTTAGAAACAGAAATTTGGGACCTCACTCTAGACCTATTGGAATCAGAGCCTCTTGGTGTAAGGTTCAGTAATTTGTAGATTTTTTTTTTTTTTGGCTGCTTCGGGTCTTAGTTGAAGTACACGGGATCTTCGATGCAGCGTGCGAGATTCTCTCTAGTTGTGACATGCGGGTTTTCTCTCTCTCTAGTTGTGGTGTGTGGGCTCCAGAGCACGTGGGCTCTGGAGTTTGCAGCACATGGCTCTCTAGTTGAGGCGCATGGGCTCAGTAGTTGTGGCACGCAGGCTTATTTGCCCCTCGACATGTGGGATCTTAGTTCCCTGACCAGGGATCGAACCCATGTCCCCTGCATTGGAAGGTGGATTCTTTACCACTGGACCACCAGGAAAGTCCCAGTAATTTGTATCTTAATAAACTTTGCACGTGATTCTGAAGCATACTCAAGTTTGAGAACCGTAATTTCCATCCAAAGCACTCTTCTTGGATTGGTTGCAAGCCTGTCGTTCACATTTCCTAGAGCTGCACAGTCCCACACGGTAGCTAGTGGTGAGTGTGGGTATGGGTCATGTGAAATGTGGCTAGTCCAAACTAAGATGTGCTGTAAGGGTAAAAATGGTTTGAATTTCAAAGTCTTTACTAAAAAATGTAAAATATTTCAATAATACGTTTTGATTAGTAAACTTTATCTTTAAAAGAAGTTTTAGGTTCACAGCAACATTAAGAGGAAGGTACAGAAATTTTCTATATACCCCCTCCCCCCACACATATCCATCCCTCATAGCATCCCCATGTTATAAGTGATGAACCTGCATTGACACATCATTATCACCCAAAGTCTATAGTTTACATTAGGGTGGACTTTTGGTGCTGTACACTCTATGGATTTGAACCAATGTAAAATGACATTCATCTACCAGGACATTTATCCACCATACAGAATAATTCCACTGATGTAAGAATCCTCTGTGCTCTACCTTTTCATCCTTTCCTCCCCACTAACCCCTTGGCAACTACTGATTTTTTTTATTGTCTCTATAGTTCTGCCTTTTCCAGGATGTCATAGACTTGGAATCATACAGTATGTTGTTTTTTCAGATTGTCTTCTTTCATTTAGCAATATGTATTAAAGATTTCTCCATGTCTTTTCATGGCTTGATAGCTCACTTCTTCTTAGTGCTGAATAATATTCCTTTATCTAGACTACAGTTTATTTAACCATTTACCTACTAAGGGATACCTTAGTGGCATCCAAGTTTTGACAATTAAGTATAAAGCTGCCATAAACATCCATGGGAAGAATTTGTTTGGATAAAGCTTTCAATCAATTTGGGTAAACACTAAGGACTGCAATTCCTGCATCATATGGTAAGAGAATGTTATGTTTTGTAAGAAACTGTCAAACTGTCTTCCAAAGTAACTACATCATTTTGCATTTGAACCAATAATGAATGAGAGCTCCTGTTGCTCCACATCCTCGCCAGGATTTTGTGTATCAGTGCTTGGGATTTTAGCCAGTCTAATAAGTGTGTAGTGCTATCTTGCTGGGGATTTTTTTGTTGTTTGTTTGTTTTTTACAATTTTTTTAATTTCAATTTTATTTTATGAATTTATTTTTTATACAGCATGTTCTTATTAATTATCCATTCTATACATATTAGTGTATATATGTCAATCCCCATCTCCCAGTTCATCCCACCACCACCACACCACCCACCACTTTCCCCACTTCATGTCCACATGTTTGTTATCTACATATGTGTCTCTCTTTCTGTCTTGGAAACTGGTTCATCTGTACTATTTTTCTAGATTTCACATATATGCGTTAATATACAATATTTGTTTTTCTCTTTCTAACTTACATCACTCTGTCTGACAGTCTCTAGGTCCATGCACATCTCTAAAAATGACCCAATTTCATTCCTTTTTAATGGCTTAGTAATATTCCATTGTATATATATACCACATCTTCTGTATCTATTCATCTGTCAATGGGCATTTAGGTTGTTTCCATGACTTGACTATTGTAAATAGTGCTGCAATGAACATTGGGGTGCATGTGTCTTTTTGAATTATGGTTTTCTCTGGGTATATGCCCAGGAGTGGGAATGATAGGTCATATGGTAATTCTATTTTTAGTTTTTAAGGAACCTCTGTACTGTTCTCCATAGTGGCTGTACAAATTTACATTCCCACCAACAGTGCAAGAGGGTTTCCTTTTCTCCATGCCCTCTCCAGCATTTGTTGTTTGCAGATTTTCTGATGATGCCCATTCTAACCGGTATGAGGTGATACCTTATTGTAGTTTTGATTTGCATTTCTCTAATAATTAGTGATGTTAAGGATCTTTTCATGTGCTTCTTGGCCACCTGTATGTCTTCTTTGGAGAAATGTATATTTAGGTGTTCTGTCCATTTTTGGATTGGGTTGTTTGTTTTGTTAATACCGAACTGCATGAGCTGTTTATATATTTTGGAGATTAATCCTTTGTCCATTGATTCATTTGTAAATATTTTCTCCCATTCTGATGGCTGTCTTTTCACTTTGCTTATGGTCTCCTTGCTGTCCAAAAGCTTTTAAGTTTCATTTGGTCCACATGTTTATTTTTGTTTTCATTTCCATTACTCTAGGAAGTGGGTCAAAAAAGATATGGCTGTGATTTATGTCAAAGAGTGTTCTTCCTATGTTTTTCTCTAAGAGTTTTATAGTGTCAGGTCTTACATTTAGGTCTTTAATCCATTTTGAGTTTATTTTTGGGTATGGTGTTAGGAAGTGTTCTAATTTCATTCTTTTACATGTAGCGGTACAGTTTTACCAGAACCAATTATTGAAGAGGCAGTCTTTTCTCCATTGTATAACCTGGTCTCCTTTGTCAGAGATTAGTTGACCATAGGTGTGTGGGTTTATCTCTGGGATTTCTATCCTCTTCCATTGATCTATATTTCTGTCTTTGTGCCAGTACCATATTGTCTTGATTGCTGTGGCTTTGTAATATAGTCTGAAGTAAGGGAGTCTGATTCCTCCAGCTCCATTTTTTCCCCTCAAGATTGCTTTGGCTATTTGGGGTCTTTTGTGTCTCCATACATATTTTAAGATTTTTTGTACTAGTTCTGTAAAAAATGCCCTTGGTAATTTTATAGAGATTACATTGAATCTGTAGATTCCTTTGGGTAGTATAGCCATTTTCACAATATTGATTCTTTCAAGCCAAGAACATGGTATATCTCTCCATCTGTTTGTGTGATATTTGATTTCTTTCATCAGTGTCATAGTTTTCTGAGTATAGATCTTTTACCTCCTTAGGTAGGTTTATTCCTAGGTATTTTATTATTTTTGTTGAAATGGTGAATGGGATAGTTTCCTTAATTTCTTCTTCTGATCTTTCATTGATAGTGTCTAGGAATTCAAGAGATTTCTTTGCATTAATTTTATGTCTTGCAACATTACCCAATTCAATGATTAGCTCTAGTAGTTTTCTGGTGGCATCTTTAGGATTACCTATGTATAGTATCATGTCTTCTGTAAAAGAGTGAGAGTTTTACTTCTTCTTTTCCAATGTGTATTCCTTTTATTTCTTTTTCTTCCCTGATTGCTGTGGTCAGGACTTCCAAAACTATGTTGAATTATAGTGCTGAGAGTGGACATACTTGTCCTGGACATACTTGATCTTAGAGGAAATGGTTTCAGTTTTTTACCATTGAGAATAATGTTGGCTGTGGGTCTGTCATATATGGCCTTTATTATGTTGAGATACGTTCCCTCTATGCCCACTTTCTGGAGACTTTTTACCATAAATGGGTGTTGAATTTTGTCAAAAGCTTTTTCTACATCTATTGAGATGATCATATGGTTTTTATACTTTAGTTGTTAATATGGTGTATCACATTGATTGATTTGCATATATTGAAGAATGCTTGCATCCCTGGGGTAAATCCCACTTGATCATGGTGTATGATCCTTTTAATGTGCTGTTGGATTCTGTTTGCCAGTATTGAGTTGAGGATTCTTGCATCTATATTCATCAGTGATATTGGTCTGTAATTTTCTTTTTTTGTAGTATCTTTGTCTGGTTTTGGTATCAGGGTGATGGTGGCCTCATAGAGTAAGTTTGGGAGTGTTCTTCCCTCTGCAATTTTTGGGAACAGTTTGAGAAGTATGGGTGTTAGCTCTTCTCTCTAAATGTTTGAGAGAATTCACCTGTGAAGCCATCTGGTCCTGGACTATTGTTTGTGGGAAGGTATTTAATCACAGTTTCAATATCATTCCTTCTGATTGGTCTGTTCATATTTTCTATTTCTTCCTGGTTCAGTCTTGGAAGGTTATACCTTTCTAAGAATTTGACTACTTCTTCCAGCTTGTCCATTTTATTGACATAAAGTTACTTGCAGTACTCTATTATGATGCTTTTATTTCTGCGGTGTCCAATATAACTGCTCTATTTTCATTACTAATTTTATTGATTTGAGTCCTCTCCCTCTTTTTCTTGATGAGTCTAGCTAAAGGTTGATCAATTTTATTTATCTTCTGAAAGAACAAGTTCTTAGTTTTATTTATCTTTCTTATTGTTTTCTCTGGTTCTATTGCATTTATTTCTGCTCTGATCTTTATGATTTCTTTCCTTCTAAAACACTGGGTTTTATTTGTTCTTCATTCTCTAGTTCATTTAGGTATAAGTTTAGATGGTTTATTTGAGATTTTTCTTGTTTCCTGAGGTAGGATTGTATTGCTAGAATCTTCCCTCTTAGAACTGCTTTTACTGAATCCCATAGGTTTCGACCATCGTGTTTTCATTCTCTTTGTCCTCTAGGTATTTTTTGATTTCCTCTTTGATTTCTTCAGTGATCTCTTGGTTATTTAGTAACTTATTGTTTAGCCTCCATGTGTTTTCTTTTTTTACTTTTTTTCTCTGTAATTGATTTCTAATATCATAGCATTGTGGTCAGAAATAATACTTGATATGATTTCAATTTTCTTAAATTTACAAAGCCTTGATTTGCGACACAAGATGTGATCTATCTTAGAGACTGTTCTATGTGCACTCGAGAAAAAACTGGAATAAGTTTTCAGATGGAATGTCTATAAATGTCAATTAAGTCTATCTCATGTACTGTATCTTTTAAAGCTTTTGTTTCCTTAGTAATTTTCTGTCTGGATGATGTGTACATTGGTGTAGTGAGGTGTTAAAGTCCCCCACTATTATTGTGTTACTGTCAATTTTCTCTTTTATAGCTGTTAGCATATGCCTTATGTATTGAGGTGCTCCTGTGTTGGGTACATATATATATGTATATATTATATATATATATATTATATATATATATATTACATCTTTAATGGAGTATAACTGCTTTACAATGGTGTGTTAGTTTCTGCTTTATAACAAAGTGAATCAGCTATACATATACATATATCCCCATATCTACTCCCTCTTGCATCTCCCTCCCACCCTCCCTATCTCACCCCTCTAAGTGGTGATAAAGCACCAAGCTGATTTCCCTGTACTATGTGGCTGCTTTAGACTAGATATCTATTTTATATTTGGTAGTGTATATATTTCCATGCCACTCTCTCACTTCGTCCCAGCTTACTCTTCCCCCTCCCCAGTCCTCAAGTTCATTTTCTACATCTGCGTTTTTATTCCTGTCCTGTCCCTAGGTTCTTCAGAACCATTTTTTTTTTTTTAGATTCTCTATATATGTATTAGCATACGGTGTTTGTTTTCCTCTTTCTGACTTATTTCACACTGTATGACAGACTCTAGGTCAATTCACCTCACTACAAATAACTCAATTTCGTTTCTTTTTATGGTTGAGTAATATTCCATTGTATATATGTGCCACATCTTCTTTATCCATTCATCTCTCAACGGACCCTTCAGTTGATTCTATGTGCTGGCTATTATAAACAGAGCTGCAATGAACATTGTGGTACATGACTCTTTTTTTTTTTTTAAATAGGATTTTCTTTTTTTTTTCTTAATTAATTAATTTATTTATTCATTTAGAGCTGTGTTGGGTCTTCGTTTCTGTTCAAGGGCTTTCTATAGTTGTGGCAAGCAGGGGCCACTCTTCACCGTGTTGCATGGGCCTCTCACTATTGCGGCCTCTCTTGTTGCAGAGCACAGGCTCCAGATGTGCAGGGTCAGCAGTTTTGGCTCACAAACCTAGTCATTCCATGACATGTGGGATCTTCCCAGACCAAGGCTCAAACCCGTGTCGCCTGCATTAGCAGGCAGATTCTCAACCACTGTGCCACCAGGGAAGCCCACACCACTCTTTTTGAATTATGGTTTTCTCAGAGTATATGCCCAGTAGTGGAATTGCTGGGTCATATGGTAGTTCTATTTTTAGTTTGTTAAGGAACCTCCATACTGTCCTCCATAGTGGCTGTATCAATTTACATTCCCACCAACAGTGCAAGAGGGTTCCCTTTTCTCCTCATCCACTCCAGCATTTATTGTTTTTAGGTTTTTTGATAATAACAATTCTGACCCGTTTGGGGTGATACTTCATTGTAGTTTTGATTTACATTTCTCTAATTATTAGTGATGTTGAGCATTCTTTCATGTGTTTGTTGACAATCTGTATATCTTCTTTGGAAGAATGTCTATTTAGGTCTTCTGCCCATTTCTGGATTGGGTTGTTTGTTTTTTGATATTGAGCTGCATGAGCTGCTTGTATATGTTGGAGTTTAATCCTTTGTAAGTTGCTTTGTTTGCAAATATTTTCTTCTACTCTGAGGGTTGTCTTTTCATCTTGTTTACAGTTAGCTTTGCTGTGCAAAAGCTTTCAAGCTTCATTAGGTTCCATTTGTTTATTTTTGTTTTTACTTCCATTTCTCTAGGAGATGGGTCAGAAAGGATCTTGCTGTGATTTATGTCATAGAGTGTTCTGCCTATGTTTTCCTCTAAGAGTTTTATAGTGTCTGGTCTTACATTTAGGTCTTAAATCCATTTTGAGTTTATTTTTTTTGTACTGTGTTAGAAAGTGTTGTAATTTCATTCTTTTACATGTAGCTGTCCAGTTTTCTTAGCACCATTTATTGAAGAGGCTGTCTTTTCTCCATTGAATATTCTTGCCTCCTTTATCAAAAATAAGGTGACCATATATGTGTGGGTTTATCTCTGGGCATTCTATCCTGTTCCATTGATCTATATTTCCGTTTTCATGCCAGTACCATATTGTCTTGATTACTGTAGGTTTGTAGTATAGTCTGAAGGCCAGGAGCCTGTTTCCTCCAGCTCCATTTTTCTTTCTCAGGATTGCTTTAGGTATTCAGGGTCTTTTGTGTTTCCATACAAATTGTGAACATTTTGTTCTAGTTCTGTGAAAAATGGTATTGGTAGTTTGATAGGGATTGCATTGAATCTGTAGATTGCTTTGGGTAGAAGAGTCATTTTCACAATGTTGATTCTTCCAATCAAAGAACATGGTATATCTCTCCATCTCTTTGTAGCATCTTTAATTTTTTCATCAGTGTCTTATAGTCTTCTGCATACAAGTCTTTTGTCTCCTTATGTAGGTTTATTCCCAAGTATTGTATTCTTTTGGTTGCAATGGTAAATGGAAGTGTTTCCTTAATTTCTCTTTTAGATTTTTCATCATTAGTGTATGCGAGTGCAAGAGATTTTTGTCCATTTGTTTTCTATCATGCTACTTTACGAATTTCATTGATTACCTCTAGTATTTTTCTGGTAGCTTCTTTAGGTTTCTATATGTACAGTATCATGTCATCTACAAACAGTAACAGCTTTACTTCTTTTTTTCTGAGTTGGATTCCTTTTATTTCTTTTACTTCTCTGATTGCTGTGGCTAAAATTTCCAAAATTATGTTGAATAAATTGGTGAGAGTGGACAATCTTGTCTTGTTCCTGATCTTAGAGGAAATGGTTTCAGTTTTTCACCATTGAGAATGATGTTGGCTGTGGGTTTGTCATATATGACCTTTATTATGTTGTGGTAAGTTCACTCTATGACTACTTTCTGGAGGGTTTTTTATCATAAATTGGTGTTGGATTTTGTCAAAATCTTTTTCTGCATCTATTGTGATGATCATGTGGTTTTTATCCTTCAGTTTGTTAATATGGTTTATCACATTGTTTGACTTGCGTATACTGAAGATTCCTTGCATTCTTGGATAAACCCTACCTGATCATGGTGTATGATCCTTTTAATGTGATGTAAGATTCCTTTTGTTAGTATTTTGTTCAGGAATTTTTCATCTATGTTCATCAGTGATATTGGTCCATAGTTTTCATCCTTTTGACATCTTTGTCTGGTTTTGGTGTCAGGGTGATAGTGGCCTCATAGAATGAGTTTGGGAGTTTCCGCCTTCTGCTATATTTTGGGAGAGTTTGAGAATTATAGGTGTTAGCTCTTCTCTAAATGTTTCATAGAATTCGCCTGTGAAGCCATCTGTTCTTGGGCTTTTGTTTGTTGTAAGATTTTTAATCACAGTTTCAATTTCAGTGCTTGTGATTGGTCTGTTATATTTTCTATATCTTCCTGGTTCAGTATCGGAAAGCACTGCTTTTCTAAGAATTTGTCCATTTCTTCAAGGTTGACCATTTTATTGACATATATTTGCTTGTAGTAATCCCTCATGATCCTTTGTATTTCTGCAGGGTTGGTTGTTACTTCTCCTTTTTCATTTCTAATTCTATTTATTTGAGTCTTCTCCCTTATTGTCTTAATGAGTCCTGCTAGTGCTTTATCAATTTTGTTTATCTTCTCAAAGAACCAGCTTTTAATTTTATTGATTTTTGCTATTGTTTCATTCATTTGTTTTTCATTTACTTCTATTTTGATCTGTATTATTTCTTTCCTTCTGCTAACTTTAGAGTTTTGTTGTTGTTGTTGTTCTTCCTTCTCTAATTGTTTTAGGTGTATGGTTAGGTTGTTTATTTGAGATATTTCTTGTTTCTTGAGGTAGTATTGTATTGCCATTAACTTCCCTCTTAGAACTACTTTTGATGCATCCCATAGGTTTGGGGTCATCGTGTTTTCAATGTCATATTTTTCTAGAAATTTTTTTTATTTCCTCTTTGATTTCTTCAGTGAGCTCTTGATTATTTAGTAGTGTATTTTTTAGCCTCCGTATGTTTGTAATTATTACAAATTTCTTCCTCTAACTGATACCTAGTCTCATAGTTTTGTGATCAGAAGAGATACTTGATACAATTTCAATTATTTTTTAATTTACCAAGGCTTGATTTCTGACCCAAGATATGATCTCTCTTGGAGAATTTACCATGAGCACTTGAGAAGAAAGTGTATTCTTCTGTTTTAGGATGGAATGTCCTAAAAATATCAATTAAGTTCCCTTGTTTAATATATCATTTAAAGCTTGTGTATCCTTATTTATTTTCATTTTGGATGATCTGTCCATTGGTGAAAGTGGGGTGTTAAAGTCCCCTACTATGAATGTGTTACTGTCGATTTCCCCGTTTATGGCTGTTAGCATTTGCCTTATGTATTAAGGTGTTCCTATGTTGGGTGCATAAATAGTTACAATTGTTACATCTTCTTCTTGGATTGATCCTTGATTATTATGCAGTGTCCTTCTTTGTCCCTTGTAATAGTCTTTATTTTAAAGTCTATATTTTCTGATATGAGAATTGCTACTCCAGCTTTCTTTTGATTTCCATTTGCATGGAATATCTTTCTCCATCCCCTCACTTTCAGTCTGCATGTGTCCCTAGGTCTGAAGTGGGTCTCCTGTAGACAGCATATATACAGATCTTGTTTTTGTATCCATTCAGCCAGTCTGTATCTTTTGGTTGGAGACTTTAATCCATTTATATTTAAGGTAGTTATTGATATGCATGTTCCTATTACCATTTTCTTAATTGTTTTGGGTTTGTTATTGTAGGTCTTTTCCTTCTCTTGTGTTCCTGCCTAGAGAAGTTCCTTTAGCATTTGTTGTTAAGCTGGTTTGGAGATGCTGAATTCTCTTAGATTTTGCTTCTCTGTAAAGGTTTCAATTTCTCCATTGAACCTGAATGAGATCCTCCCTGGGTAGAGTAATCTTGGTTGTAGGTTTGTCCCTTTCATCACTCTAAATATGTCCTGCCACTTCCTTCTCTCTTGAAGAGTTTCTGCTGAAAGATCAGCTGTTAACCTTATGGGGATTACCTTCTATGTTATTTGTTGCTTTTTCCTTGCTGCTTTTAATATTTTTTCTTTGTATTACATTTTTGATAGTTTGATTACTATGTGTCTTGGCATGTTTCTCCTTGGACTTATCCTGTATGGGACTCTCTGTGCTTCCTGGACTTGATTGACTATTTCCTTTCCCATATTAGGGAAATTTTGAATTGTAATCCCTTCAAATATTTTCTCAGTCTCTCTTTTTCTCTTCTTCTTCTGTGATCCCTATGATTCGAATGTTGATGCCTCTAATTTTGTCCCAGAGTTCTCTGAGACTGTTCTAAATTCTTTTCATTCTTTTTTCTTTATTCTGCTCTGCTGTAGTTATTGCCACTATTTTTTCTTCCAAGTCGCTTAACTTTTCTTCTGCCTCAGTTATTCTACTATTGCTTCCTTCTAGAGAATTTTTAATTTCATTTATTGTGGTGCTCATCATTGCTTGTTTGCTCTTTAGTTCTTCTAGGTCCTTGTTAAACGTTTCTTGTATTTTCTCCATTCTATTTCCAAGATTTTGGATCATCTTTACTATCATTACTCTGAATTCTTTTTCAGGTTGGCTACCTATTTTCTCTTCATTTGTTTGGTCTTGTGAGTTTTTACCATGCTCCTTCATCTGCTGTGTGTTTCTCTATCTTTTCGTTTTGCTTAACTTTGGGGTCTCCTTTTCCCAGGCTGCAAGTTCTTAGTTCCTGTTTTCTTTGATGTCTGCTCTCTGTGGCTAAGGTTGGTTCAGTAGGCTGTGTAGGTTTCCTGGTGGAGCAGACTGGTGTCTGTCTTCTGGTGAATGAGGTTGGATCTTGTCTTTCTGTTGGACAGCACCATGTCCGGTGGTGTGTTTTGAGGTGTCTGTGATCTCAATTTGATTTTAGGCAGCCTCTCTGCTAATGGGTGGGTTTGTGTTCCTTTCTTACTAGTTGTTTTTCATAGTGTGTCCAGCACTGTTGCTTTCTGGTCCTTGAGTGGAGCTGGGTCTTAGCGTTGAGACAGAGATCTCTGGGAAAGCTGTTGCTGTTTGATATTACATGGAGCCGGGAGGTCTCTTGTTGACCAATGTCCTGAACTCTGCTCTCCCACCTCAGAGGTACATGCCTGACACCCGGTTGGAACACCATGACCCTGGCAGTCACATGGCTCAGAAGAAGAGGGAGAAATAAATAAAGAATAAAATAAAGTAAATTATTAAAATAAGAAATAATAATATTATTAAAAATAAAAAATAATAAGAAAAAGAGAAAGAAGAGAGGAACCAAACCAAAAAACAAATCCACCAATGATAACAATTGCTAAAAATTAAACAAAAAAAAATTAAAACAAACAAAGAAACTGACAGACAAAACCCTAGTTCAAATGGTAAAAACAAAGCTATACAGAAAAATATCACACAAAGAAACATACATAATACACCCTCACAAAAAGAGGAAAAGGAAAAAAATATGTATATCTATCTATCTATCTATATATATAAATGAATAGAGCAAAAAAATCCAGAAACAAATCTACCAATGATAATAAACTCTAAATAGTAAACTAAAATAAACATATAACCAGAAACAAATTATCTACAGAAAGCAAACCCCAATTCTCCACTTGTTCCCAAAGTCCACCACCTCAATTTTGGGATGATTCGTTGTCTATTCAGGTATTCCACAGTACCTCAAGTTGATTTTGGAGATTTTATCCACTGCTCCTGAGGCTGCAGGAGAAATTTTCTTTTCTCTTCTTTGTTTGCACAGCTCCTGGGGCTCAGCTTTGGATTTGGTCCCGCCTCTGCATGGTGGTCGCCTGAGGACATCTGTTCTTTGCTCAGACAGGACAGGGTTAAAGGAGCAACTGATTTGGGGGCTCTGGCTCACTCAGGCCAGGGGGAGGGAGAGGTATGGAATGTGGGGCGATCCTGTGGTGGTAGAAGCCGACATGTCATTGCAATAGCCTCAGGCATTCCATGTGTTTTCCCCTGGAAGTTGTCCCTGGATCACGGGACCCTGGCAGTGGCAGGCTGCACAGGGTCCCGGGAGGGGAGGTATGGATAGTGACCTGTGCTTGCACACAGGCTTCTTGGTGGTTGCAACAGCAGCCTTAACATTTCATGCCCATTTCTGGTGTCCACGCTGATAGCTGCAGCTCAAGCCTGTCTCTGGAGATTGTTTAGGCAGTGGTCTGAATTCCCTCTCTTCACACACCCTGAAACAATGGTCTCTTGTCTCTAAGACAGTTCCAGTCTTTTTCCCGGACTCTCTCCCGGCCACCTGTGGCACACTAGCCTCCTTCAGGCTTTGTTCATGCAGCCAATCCCAGTCCTCTCCATGGGATCTGACCTCTGAAGCCTGAGCCGCAGCTCCCAACCACCACCTGCCCCAGTGGGTGAGCAGACAAGCCTCTCAGCTGGTTAGTGCTGGCTGGCACTGATCCTCTGTGCGGGAATCTCTCTGCTTTGCCCTCTGCACCCTTGTTGCTGTGCTCTCCTCTTTGGCTCCAAAGCTTCCCCCCCCTGCCACCCCCCATCTCTGTCAGTGAAGGGGCTTCCTAGTGTGTGGAAACTTTTCCTCCTTCACTGCTACCTCCCAGAGGTGCAGGTCCTGTCCCTGTTCTTTGTCTCTGTTTTTTCTTTTGCCCCACCCAGGTACGTGGGGAATTTCTTCACTTTTGGGAAGTCTGAGGTCTTCTGCCAGCATTCAGTAAGTTTTCTGTTGCATATATATTTTTAATTGTAATATTTTCTTCTTGGTTCAATCTCTTGATCATTATGTAATTTCCTTCCTTGTCTCTTGTAACATTGTTTATTTTAAAGTCTATTTTATTTGATATGACTATTGCTACTCCAGCTTTCTTTTAATTTCCATTTGCATGGAATATCTTTTTCCATCCCCTCACTTTCAATCTGTAGGTGTCACTAGGTCTGAAGTGGGTCTGTTGTAGACAGCATATATAGGGGTCTTGTTTTTGTATCCATTCATGGAGCCTGTGTCTTTTGGTTGGAGCATTTAATCCATTCACATTTAAGGTAATTATCAATATGTATGTTCCTATTACCATTTTCTTAATTGTTTTGGGTTTGTTTTTGTAGGTCCTTTTCTTCTCTTTTTTTTCCCCCTTAGAGAAGTTCCTTTAGCATTTGTTGTAGAGCTGGTTTGATGGTGCTGAATTCTCTTAGCTTTTGCTTGTCTGTGAAGCTTTTGATTTCTCCATTGAATCTGAATGCCATTGTGGCTGGGTAGAGTAATCTTGGTTGTAGGTTCTTCCCTTTCATCACTTGAAGTATATCATGCCGCTCCCTTCTGGCTTGTAGAGTTTCTGCTGAGAAATCAGCTGTTAACTTTATGGAAGTTCCCTTGCATATTATTTGTCATGTTTCCCTTGTTGCTTTTAATAGTTTTTCTTTGTCTTTAATTTTTGTCAATTTGATTACTATGTGTCTTGGTGTGTTTCTCCTTGAGCTTATCCTGCCTGGGACTCTCTGAGCTTTCTGGATTTGGGTGGCTATTTCTTTTCCCATGTTAGGGATGTTTTTGACTATAATACATCCAAATATTTTCTCGGGTCCTTTCTCTCTCTCTTCTCATTCAGGGACCCCTATAAAGCGAATGTTAGTGAGCTTAATGTTGTCCCAGAGCTCTCTTAGGGTGCCTTCGTTTCTTTTCATACTTTATTCTGTTCTGCAGCAGTGATTTCCACCATTCTGTCTTCCAGATTACTTATCCTTTCTTCTGCCTCAGTTATTCTGCTATTGATTCCATCTAGTGTATTTTTCATTTCAGTTATTGTATTGTTCATCTCTGTTTGCTTGTTCTTTAATTCTTCTAGCTCTTTGTTCTTTAATTCTTCTAGGTCTTTATTAAATATTTCTTTTGTCTTATCAATCTTTGCCTCCATTCATTTTCTGAGATCATGGATCATTTTCACTATCATTATTCTGAATCCTCTTTCTGGAATGTTGCCTATCTCCACTTCATTTAGTTGTTTTTCTTGTGTTTTATCTTGTTCCTTCATCTGGTACATAGCCATCTGCATTTTCATCTTGCCTATCTTCCTGTGAATGTGGTGCTTGTTCCACAGGCTGCAGGATAGTAGTTCTTCTTGCTTCTGCTGTCTGTCCTCTGGTGGATGAGACTATCTAGAGGCTTGTGTAAGTTTCCTGATGGGAGCGACTGTTGGTGGGTAGAGCTGGCTGTTGCTCTGGTGGGCAGAGCTTGGTAAAACTTTAATCCCCTTGTCTGCTGAAGGGTGAGGCTGGGTCCCCTCCCTGTTGGTTGTTTGGCCTGAGGTGACCCAACACTGGAGCCTACCCATCTCTTTGGTGGACCTAATGGTGGACTCTGGGAGGGCTAATGCCAAGGAGTACTTCCCAGAACTTCTTTCCCCAGTGCCCTTGTCCTTGTGGTGAGCCACAGCTGCCCTCTGCCTCTGCAGGAAACCCTTCAAGGTAGGTCTGATTCAGTCTGCTTTGGGGTCACTGCTCCTTCCCCCTGGGTCTTCGTGTGCACACTACGTTGTGTGTGCCTTCCAAGAGTGGAGTCTCTTTTTCCCCCATTCCTTTTTTTTTTTTTTTAACATCTTTATTGGGGTATAATTGCTTTACAATGGTGTGTTAGTTTCTGCTTTATAACAAAGTGAATCAGTCATACATAAACATATGTTCCCATATGTCTTCCCTGTTGCGTCTCCCTCCCTCCCACCCTCCCCATCCCACCCCTCCAGGCTGTCACAAAGCACCGAGCCAATATCCCTGTGCCATGCGGCTGCTTCCCACTAGCTATCTACCTTACTGCGTCTGTTACTGTGTATATGCCCATGACTCTCTCTCGCCCTGTCACAGCTCACCCTTCCCCCTCCCCATAACCTCAAGTCCGTTCTCTAAGAGGTCTGCGTCTTTATTCCTGCTTTACCCCTAGGTTCTTCATGACATTTTTTTCTTAAATTCCATATATATGTGTTAGCATACGGTATTTGTCTTTTTCTTTCTGACTTACTTCACTCTGTATGACAGACTCTAGGTCTATCCACCTCATTACAAATAGCTCAATTTCGTTTCTTTTTATGGCTGAGTAATATTCCATTGTATATATGTGCCACATCTTCTTTATCCATTCATCCGACGACGGGCACTTAGGTTGTTTCCATCTCCGGGCTATTGTAAATAGAGCTGCAATGAACATTTTGGTACATGACTCTTTTTGAATTTTGGTTTTCTCAGGGTATATGCCCAGTAGTGGGATTGCTGGGTCATATGGTAGTTCTATTTGTAGTTTTTTAAGGAACCTCCATACTGTTCTCCATAGTGGCTGAACCAATTCACATTCCCACCAGCAGTGCAAGAGTGTTCCCTTTTCTCCACACCCTCTCCAGCATTTATTGTTTCTAGATTTTTTGATGATGGCCATTCTGACTGGTGTGAGATGATATCTCATTGTAGTTTTGATTTGCATTTCTCTAATGATTAATGATGTTGAGCATTCTTTCATGTGTTTGTTGGCAGTCTGTATATCTTCTTTGGAGAAATGTCTATTTAGGTCTTCTGCCCATTTTTGGATTGGGTTGTTTGTTTTCTTGTTATTGAGCTGCATGAGCTGCTTGTAAATTTTGGAGATTAATCCTTTGTCGGTTGCTTCATTTGCAAATATTTTCTCCCATTCTGAGGGTTGTCTTTTGGTCTTGTTTATGGTTTCCTTTGCTGTGCAAAAGCTTTGAAGTTTCATTAGGTCCCATTTGTTTATTTTTGTTTTTATTTCCATTACTCTAGGAGGTGGGTCAGAAAGGATCTTGCTTTGATTTATGTCATAGAGTGTTCTGCCTATGTTTTCCTCTAAGAGTTTGATAGTTTCTGGCCTTACATTTAGGTCTTTAATCCATTTTGAGCTTATTTTTGTGTATGGTGTTAGGGAGTGATCTAATCTCATACTTTTACATGTACCTGTCCAGTTTTCCCAGCACCACTTATTGAAGAGGCTGTCCTTTCTCCATTGTACATTACTGCCACCTTTATCAAAGATAAGGTGTCCATATGTGCATGGGTTTATCTCTGGGCTTTCTATCCTGTTCCATTGATCTATCTTTCTGTTTTTGTGCCAGTACCATACCGTCTTGATGACTGTAGCTCTGTAGTATAGTCTGAAGTCAGGGAGCCTTATTCCTCCAGTTCCTTCTTTCGTTCTCAAGATTGCTTTGGCTATTCGGGGTCTTTTGTGTTTCCATACAAATTGTGAAATTTTTTGTTCTAGTTCTGTGAAAAATGCCAGTGGTAGTTTGATAGGGATTGCATTGAATCTATAGATTGCTTTGGGTAGTAGAGTCATTTTCACAATGTTGATTCTTCCAATCCAAGAACATGGTATATCTCTCCATCTATTTATATCATCTTTAATTTCTTTCATCAGTGTCTTATAATTTTCTGCATACAGGTCTTTTGTCTCCTTAGGTAGGTTTATTCCTAGATATTTTATTCTTTTTGTTGCAATGGTAAATGGGAGTGTTTTCTTGATTTCACTTTCAGATTTTTCATCATTAGTATATAGGAATGCCAGAGATTTCTGTGCATTAATTTTGTATCCTGCTACTTTACCAAATTCATTGATTAGCTCTAGTAGTTTTCTGGTAGCATCTTTAGGGTTCTCTATGTATAGGATCATGTCATCTGCAAACAGTGACAGCCTTACTTCTTCTTTTCCAATTTGGATTCCTTTTATTTCCTTTTCTTCTCTGATTGCTGTGGCTAAAACTTCCAAAACAATGTTGAATAATAGTGGTGAGAGTGGGCAACCTTGTCTTGTTCCTGATCTTAGTGGAAATGCTTTCAGTTTTTCACCATTGAGGATGATGTTTGCTGTGGGCTTGTCATATATGGCCTTTATTATGTTGAGGAAAGTTCCCTCTATGCCTACTTTCTGCAGGGTTTTTATCATAAATGGGTGTTGAATTTTGTCAAAAGCTTTCTCTGCATCTATTGAGATGATCATATGGTTTTTCTCCTTCAATTTGTTAATATGGTGTATCACATTGATAGATTTGCGTATATTGAAGAATCCTTGCATTCCTGGAATAAACCCCACTTGATCATGGTGTATGATCCTTTTAATGTGCTGTTGGATTCTGTTTGCTAGTATTTTGTTGAGGATTTTTGCATCTATGTTCATCAGTGATATTGGCCTGTAGTTTTCTTTCTTTGTGACATCCTTGTCTGGTTTTGGTATCAAGGTGATGGTGGCCTCGTAGAAGGAGTTAGGGAGTGGTCCTCCCTCTGCTATATTTTGGAAGAGTTTGAGAAGGATAGGTGTTAGCTCTTCTCTAAATGTTTGATAGAATTCGCCTGTGAAGCCATCTGGTCCTGGGCTTTTGTTTGTTGGAAGATTTTTAATCACAGTTTCAATTTCAGTGCTTGTGATTGGTCTGTTCATATTTTCTATTTCTTCCTGATTCAGTCTTGGCAGGTTGTGCATTTCTAAGAATTTGTCCATTTCTTCCAGATTGTCCATTTTATTGGCATAGAGTTGCTTGTAGTAATCTCTCATGATCTCTTTTATCTCTGCAGTGTCAGTTGTTACCTCTCCTTTTTCATTTCTAATTCTATTGATTTGAGTCTTCTCCCTTTTTTTCTTGATGAGTCTGGCTAGTGGTTTATCTATTTTGTTTATCTTCTCAAAGAACCAGCTTTTAGTTTTATTGATCTTTGCTATTGTTTCCTTCATTTCTTTTTCATTTATTTCTGATCTGATTTTTATGATTTCTTTCCTTCTGCTAGCTTTGGGGTTTTTTTGTTCTTCTTTCTCTAATTGCTTGAGGTGCAAGGTTAGGTTGTTTATTCGAGATGTTTCCTGCTTCTTAAGGTGGGCTTGTATTGCTATAAACTTCCCCCTTAGAACTGCTTTTGCTGCATCCCACAGGTTTTGGGTCGTTGTGTCTCCATTGTCATTTGTTTCTAGGTATTTTTTGATTTCCTCTCTGATTTCTTCAGTTATCTCTTCATTATTAAGTAGTGTATTGTTTAGCCTCCATGTGTTTGTATTTTTTACAGATCTTTTCCTGTAATTGATATCTAGGCTCATGGCGTTGTGGTCAGAAAAGATACTTGATACAATTTCAATTTTCTTAAATTTACCAAGGCTTGATTTGTGGCCTAAGATATGATCTATCCTGGAGAATGTTCCATGAGCACTTGAGAAAAATGTGTATTCTGTTGTTTTTGGATGGAGTGTCCTATAAATATCAATTAAGTCCATCTTGTTTAATGTATCATTTAAAGCTTGTGTTTCCTTATTTATTTTCATTTTGGATGATCTGTCCATGGGTGAAAGTGGGGTGTTTAAGTCCCCTACTATGAATGTGTTACTGTCGATTTCCCCTTTTATGGCTGTTAGTATTTGCCTTATGTATTGAGGTGCTCCTATGTTGGGTGCATAAATATTTACAATTGTTATATCTTCTTCTTGGATCGATCCCTTGATCATTATGTAGTGTCCTTCTTTGTCTCTTTTAATAGTCCTTATTTTAAAGTCTATTTTGTCTGATATGAGAATTGCTACTCCAGCTTTCTTTTGGCTTCCATTTGCATGGAATATCTTTTTCCATCCCCTTACTTTCAGTCTGTATGTGTCTCTAGGTCTGAAGTGGGTCTCTTGTAGACAGCATATATAAGGGTCTTGTTTTTGTATCCATTCAGCCAATCTGTGTCTTTTGGTGGGAGCATTTAGTCCATTTACATTTAAGGTAATTATCGATATGTATGTTCCTATTCCCATTTTCTAAATTGTTTTGGGTTCGTTATTATAGGTCTTTTCCTTCTCTTGTGTTTCTTGCCTAGAGAAGATCCTTTAGCATTTGTTGTAAAGCTGGTTTGGTGGTGCTGAACTCTCTCAGCTTTTGCTTGTCTGTAAAGGTTTTAATTTCTCCATCAAATCTGAATGAGATCCTTGCTGGGTAGAGTAGTCTTGGCTGCATGTTTTTCTCCTTCATCACTTTCAGTATGTCCTGCCACTCCCTTCTGGCTTGTAGGGTTTCTGCTGAGAGATCAGCTGTTAACCTTATGGGGATTCCCTTATGTGTTATTTGTTGTTTTTCCCTTGCTGCTTTTAATATGCTTTCTTTGTATTTAATTTTTGACAGTTTGATTAATATGTGTCTTGGCGTATTTCTCCTTGTATTTATCTTGTATGGGACTCTCTGTGCTTCCTGGACTTGATTAACTATTTCCTTTCCCATATTAGGGAAGTTTTCAACTATAATCTCTTCAAATATTTTCTCAGTCCCTTTCTTTTTCTCTTCTTCTTCTGGAACCCCTATAATTCGAATGTTGGTGCGTTTAATGTTGTCCCAGAGGTCTCTGAGACTGTCCTCAGTTCTTTTCATTCTTTTTTCTTTATTCTGCTCTGCAGTAGTTATTTCCACTATTTTATCTTCCAGGTCACTTATCCGTTCTTCTGCCTCAGTTATTCTGCTATTGATCCCATCTAGAGTACTTTTAATTTCATTTATTGTGTTGTTCATCGTTGCTTGTTTCATCTTTAGTTCTTCTAGGTCCTTGTTAACTGATTCTTGCATTTTGTCCAATCTATTGTCCATTCTATCTCCAAGATTTCGGATCAACCTTACTATCATTATTCTGAATTCTCTTTCAGGTAGACTGCCGATTTCCTCTTCATTTGTTAGGTCTGGTGGGTTTTTATCTTGCTCCTTCATCTGCTGTGTGTTTTTCTGTCTTCTCATTTTGCTTATCTTACTGTGTTTGGGGTCTCGTTTTTGCAGGCTGCAGGTTTGTAGTTCCTCCTGTTTTTGATGTCTGTCTCCAGTGGCTAAGGTTGGTTCAGTGGGTTGTGTAGGCTTCCTGGTGGAGGGGGCTAGTGCCTGTGTTGTGGTAGATGAGGCTGGATCTTGTCTCTCTAGTAGGCAGGTTCACGTCTGGTGGTGTGTTTGGGGGTGTCTATGGCCTTATTATGATTTTAGGCAGCCTCTCTGCTAATGGGTGGGGTTGTGTTCCTGTTTTGCTAGTTGTTTGGTATAGGTTTTCCAGCACTGTGGCTTGCTGGTCGTTGAGTGAAGCTGAGTGCTGGTGTTAAGATGGAGGTCTCTGGGAGATTTTCGTCGTTTGATATTATGTGGAGCTGGGAGGTCTCTTGTTGATCAGTGTCCTGAAGTTGGCTGTCCTACCTCAGACGCAGAGCTCTGCCTCCTGGCTGGAGCACCAAAAGCTTTTCATCCACAGGCTCAGGATAAAAGGATATTACAGAGAAAGTAGAGCTGGTTCTTTCCCGGAGTCTGGTAGTTTGCTGACTGAAATCTTCAGCCTAGATTTCAGCTGCCTCTGTGTCAGAGTCCCCCATTCCTTTTGAAGTCCTGCCATCAAATACCACTAACCTTCAAAGTCTGATCCTCTAGGAATTCCTCCATCCATTGCCAGACCCCCAGGTTGGGAAGTCTAACATGGGCTCAGAACCTTCACTCCAGTCAGTGAACTTCTATGGGATAATTGTTCTCCAGTTTTTGAGTCACCCACACAGCAGTTATAGGATTTGATTTTATTGTGATTACATACCTCCTACCATCTCACTGTGGCTTCTCCTTTGTCTTTGGGTGTAGGATATCCTTTTTGGTGAGTTCCAATGTCTTCCTGCCAATGATTGTTCAGCAGTTAGTTGTGATTCCAGTGCTTTTGCAAGAGGGAGTGAGCGCATGTCCTTCTACTCTGCCATCTTGAACCAATCTCTCTTCTTTTAGTTTGCAATTCTCTTGTGACATATGATGTGGAGCATGTTTTCATATGCTTAATTGCCAACTGTATAACTTCTTTCGTTGAGGCATGTGTTCAGGTCTTTGGTCTATTTTTAACTGGGTTGTTCATTTTCTTATTTTTGAGTTTTATGAGTTCTTTTAATATTTTGGGTAACATTCCTTTACCAGATGTCTCTTTTGCAAATATTTTCCCTAGTATGTGGCCTGTCTTCTTATTCTCTTCTTGTCTCTTATTCTCTTATTCTTATCCTCTCAGTAATATTCTTTCATATTGATTGAATATTGAAATAATTGAATTAAATAAAATATATTACTAAAAGTATTTTTATTTTTTACCTTTGACTTTTCTTAATGTGGCTATCAAAAATGTTTCAAGTTAATAAGTGACTGTTTTTTTGTTATTCAAATTATATTCCTATTGGACAGAGTAGTCTTAGAATCTAACACTTGTCTTGAAAAAATCTCCCCCTTCACTGTGAAGCTTCTTGCAGAAAGCAATAATGTCAGGAATTCTGAGTTAAATAGTATAGTAATGAATTGAAGTGAATTGTGAAAATCTTTGAAAATAATTCACTGGTAAAAAAGAGATTATTATATGTTACTACAGTCAAGTAAACTATCATGAAAAAGGAAACAGTTGCCTCAAGTCAATTCTACCAGCAAAAGTAAATGCTATTTTTTTATTCAAGGCTGAATATCTACTAGGATTCTGACCTCATACTAGGAAATAAATGTCAAACAATGCCTTAATTTCAAAACTCACGTGTCTATATTCTTTCTCAAAACACCTGGCCCATATGTATCTAACATCACTGCTCACCTCCTACATCAGACCCTCTTGGACTCTTCTGTTCTCAGCGCCTTGTCCTCGTGCTTTTCCTGAGCAGCCTTGAGCAGTCATGGAGGCCACGGAGGCCCAGAAACCCTGGCTGCTCCTGCCACTGGTAGACTGGAATGAAGAAACACACTGCAGCATATGGGATCTGGTTATCTGGGCAGCTGCCAGTGTTACAGGACACAGTCCAGAACCATCAAGGGAGAAAGAGGGGGTCCTCTTGAATAGATCTTGATCAACATGAAACATAAAATGTCAAACATGCACAGATTCATCTCTCACTCTTACTTCTCTCCTCCAGAACAGCCATCTGGAGAGGTCCTGCAAAGCTTCATAGAGCATAGGTCAGTACCCTGGCCACTCCCCAGGTCCTGCATCCCTGCCTAACATCCTGCTTCTGCGAATATCTGATTCCAAACATAGGATGTGTGTCCTAGGTGGGACAGAGAAGAAAAGCAGCAATAGGTTAATAGACCGTGTAAAAGTGGTTGGGGTCATGGATCAGAGGCCTCATGATATGGAGATAATGTATGGAGTAAAGACAGAAAAAAACATATTTCTCCAAATTAAAAAAAAATAGTGTTTATTTCAAATTAAAAGATTTTTTAATTTACATGTGAAATAAAGGAGACTACCTTTCCAAGGGTTATTTCCAATTTCAGTTAACTTTCTCAAGTCGAACTGAACTAATTTCTGTAAATACCAATTGACCCACTTTTTTACTATTATTTAGAAGTAAAATAAAGTTCCTCCAATAGAAATATTCTCTGACTTATTCTTAGGTCAGCTCCTGCTAGTTGTGAATGTGACAGGAAAGCTAGCTCATTAGTGCTCTGTAGATGCTTGTGTGGGAAGTCTTAGCATCCTATTTTACTTTGCTATTTGACATTTTTCTCTCTAATGTGTAATCTATTGAGAGAAGCAAATCCTCAACTCATCCTGCTCAGTGGGAAGTAAAGAAATTGCTAATTATCTCTTCGTGAATCCATAAGTACTGTAAAATTTGGTTTGGGTGTTTTGTATACAGCATTAGTGCACTAACACTCATTCTTCCATGTGTTGATCTAAAGGCTGAATGTCTACTGATACCAGCCTTTGTATTTGCACTGGGCATAAAAAATTGGAATACAGAGGAAAAGTTCCTTCAAGTGTTTAGAAGTGGCTGGGAAACTTCTGGCACATTTTCATGGGAGCAAAGATAAAAGAAGCTTCTGAGGAAAAAAAAAGCTGGAGAAGAATATAATATACCCATATGAAGGGCCACTTTCTAAAAGAAAAGTCAAAAATTGGCCATCCTTTGGGCTGAATTCAGCTCACAGACAGATTTTCTTCAGCTTATTCATTGTTTTTAATAAAGTGAATTAGTTGCCAAAATTTAAAAATTGGCAGGCTTCACATACAAATACAATCCATATTTCTGACTTCCAAAAAAGAGGTTAATGGAGCAAACTGGTCCCTCGTTCCATGTGGCTTCTGTTGGCAGTAGCAGAGGACCACACTCTGGCTGGTTCACCCCTGTTCTCAACTGACCTGCTTCTCTTGTACATTTTAACTGCTTGCCACCTGAAGCCATTGATGTTTATGCTCTCTGTTAAGAATTTCTAAACTTATGGTTACCAGGAGCTAAGGGCGGGGGGAGGGATAAGTTGGGAGATTGGGATTGCATATACACACCACTATATATAAAATAGATAACCAGTAAGTACCTATTGTACAGCACAGGGAACTCTACTCAATACTCAGTAATAACCTATATGGGGAAAGAGGCTACAAAAAGAGTTGAGATAGATAGACAGATAGAGAGATAGATAGATAGATGATAGACAGATAGATGGACAGATATAAACACAGATATATATGTATAACCAATTCACTTTGCTGTACAGCAGAAACAAACACAACATTGTAAATCAACTGTACTCCAATAAAAAATAATAATAAATAAATAAGTTGCACCTGAGTTGACAGTCATGTCTTTACCATTGGGAACTTCTAGGACAGTGGTTCTCATAATTGACTGCATTCTGGAGTCAACTACAGAGCTTTAAACATTCTTATGTGTTACTTGAAAATGGCAGCCTAACTCCTGTGTATTCATTTTGTCTGAAATTGATGAAAGTGACTATTCTCAGGTGTCCTCCAGAGGGCCTACCACAGGGGTAGGTACCTATAGTTGTTTTTTCTACAACTTGTTTGTGGATTGGGCTCCATGGCAGACTGTACTTTCTAAAGATGGTCTTCAGATATCTTCCAGTCCATATATTCTTAAATCTTGCCCTTCCTTTATAGAGAAATGAAGTTGACTTCTTTTGCCCTCAGGTCTGGGCTGGCTGGTGACTTGTTTGTAACCAATGGAATGTGATGGGAGTGACTCTGCTTTTGAGACAAGGAAATAAAGGTGATGTAACTTCCACCTTCTTCCCTGAGACTGTTACCTTTGGAGCCCTGAGACACCATGTAAGAAGTACAACTACCAGGAGACCACCTTGTGAGGAAGTGCAGATGAGTTGACACAGAGAGAGCGCCTGGAGAAGAAAAAGAGAGAAGTAGGGTCAGCACAGCTGTCTCAGCCTATCGCAGTTCTGGCTCTAGCCATCACCTGATTGCCACTGATTGAGAGACCCTTAGCTGGAACTCCCAGGCCATAGAATCCCGGAACTATATATCAACAGCACTTTGAGTTATAATAATAAAATCATAGGTGTTGCTTTAAGCCACTAAGTTATGGTGTGATTTATTTATTTAGCAATAGTCAGTGAAACGCTTTTATTCCACTGATCATTCCTTGGAGAGGGAAGGTCCTACTTAATCAGTGGTGTGCTGGTAAATGGTTAACAGCCAGCTGTCTGGACAGGAAAGCCCTGATTTATAGTAGCGCTGGCTGATCACCTCGAGGTCTTTTCAAACTACCAGTGGGATACAATTCACAGTAGAGCTTGAAGGAGTTACCCAGTAGCACACCATTGTAGTTTTTCCACCACAGACTCTCAATAGATGTAAATACCCTCAAGAGCATAGAAAGTAGTAAATTGCAGAAAATAATTTTGATTGTTTATCTTTGTTTTAAATACAATTTACTTAATATTAAATGTATACCACTTAGTATCTACTACTAGTTGTGTCTAACAACAAGCTCACCAAATTCCTGAGCAGTCAGATCTCCCCCCAGGACACCATTGTGCTTCCCCTTCTGTATCATTGTGTGTGCTTCTCAGCCATAAACACTAGGGCTCAGGAGAACCATTTCAAATGACAGATAAGGTCTCTTTTGCACACATGTGTTTCACATCCAATCCATTACTCTCCCATTGTTTCACTGACCTTCAGCAATCTGATTATCCATAATCAACATTGAAATCCATAACCCAGATCACTTTAGTAGGATTTATGAGTAGTATGTCTCACAGGTATCTCATATTCAGTTGAAGAAAAACTGGAGTTATCATCTTTCCCATCACCCCTTTTCTTCTTCAATCTTGCTTAATAACATCATAAGAGACCTGGTCCCTGAGTATCCTTGAATTCCACCATCTCTCCCCACGGTCAGTCATCAGGAAATCCTGTTACTCCATTTCCTTCAGGTTTCTCAACTTTGTTTATTTCTCTCCATTTCAGATTTGACTATCATAGGTCAGGTATTGAGTCTTTCTTTTTTCTTTTTTTTTAATCAAAATATAGTTGATTTACAATGTTGTGTTAGTTTCAGGTATAAAGCAAAGTGATTCAGTTATACATACACATGTACCTATTCTTTTTCAAATTCTTTTCCAATTTAGCTTATTACAGAATACTGAGCAGAGTTCCATGTGCTGTACAGTAGGTCCTTGCTGTTTATTTTATATATAGTAGTGTGTACATGTTAATCCCAAACTCCTAATTTATCCCTCACCCCACTTTCCTCTTTGCTCACTACAAAAAAAGTTTGTTTTCTATGTCTGTGGGTCTATTCCTCTTTTGTAAATGAGTTCATTTGTATCTTTCATTTTTAGATTCCACATATAAGGGATATCATATGACATACAATGGAATATTAGTCAGCCATAAAAAAGAATGAAATAATGCTATTTGCAGCAACTTGGGTGGACCTAGAAGTTATCATACTAAGTGAAGTAAGCCAGAGAAAGACAAACAAATATCATTTGATTCTTTCTTTATAGATGATTTCAATGGCTCCCCTAGCAGCCTCCCTACCTCTGGTCTTGAACTATCCCTTCTTCACCCTGACCTCAGGGTTAATTTTTAATCATGCCATGTTTCTCTAGATTTTTCCCATTCTTTAAGGCTGTGAGAAGCAGTGGCACACATCACGAGCATTCCTTCTGTGTGATTTCATTATCCAGTGAAGACAAACAGAGGAGTCCCCACTGGGGCACATGCAGGATTTATATACACATCTGCATTGATGCAGTGCCTTAACTCAGATTACATATGTAGTCTGACAAATAGCCTGAATTTTCCTTTAAACCTGTACATCTCCTGCTTGTAGAATTTCACTACAGTTGAGGTAAATTGTTCATAGCTCATTTCAGAGATATTTCGTCTTTGTATTTATATTCTTTAGCTAACCCAACCAATGGAAGTTGAAATATATCTGAGAGATATTTGCTATTGTCTACAGATTAGTCTTAATTTTTCTCCTTCATTACACCCAGGGATAGAGCTGGAGTAATACAGTTATGGGCACCTGATTTAATGTCTGGAGAAAAGGTTCCCTAGGGAGCTGTGTCACTTTGACCAAACTTAACTTAAACAACAGGACCATCTGGGGCTGATTTCTGTGGACATCATATTAAAAAGAAAATCAGTTTATTTACCCAAACTGCACTTCTGAGCCATATTTTATTTAAGTGACAGCAGCTGCATAAGCAAAAATATATTGGATTTTTTATTAACCCTAATTCATATACTCAGTATTTTAATCTTAATCCTAAAGTACTTAGATTTAGCACAAGTTGCTAAAATGAATAAAATTCATTGGATCATAAAAGAAGATAGAAAAGTTAAATGATCTGAAATACATTTTATATAAGACTTGTATTTTTCAATAAAGCTTCAGAAAACATGCCTATATTCTACAGGATAGAATATATTGCAGTCACATTGGAGATTTCAATAATTTCTGATGTTCACAATGGATTATTTAGATGTTTATAGCAGAAGGGGAATGTTTTCCATCAAAATCTGCTGAAATATGTTTTCCATGGATATTTTTCCAATACAATCTTCATACAGTGGGCAAAAAGGATAAAGCTCTAGAAAACAGTCTGTCTTAGAAAGAATAACAGATTTTACTGAAAGATCTTCATGTTCTCAATTCTCATATGGAGAGTTTTTCAGTTCTTTAAAATCTACCTCAATACAGACGGCAACACATAAGAGTTGTTTTCACTTTCTGGTGCCTCCCTACTGAATGCTATTTTGTACTTGTCAACCATGACCAAGTGTTGTCAGTCTCCTCTTTATCAAAGGCACAAATGCTACTTGCAAGGATTTACCACTTCACTGTAAAAAGAAAAATGGCATTTCCACACAACTGTCATGGAACTTCTTGGTATGACACTTTGTTTTGATCATTTCCCATATAGATTGTGATGGATCCTGAGTTTAGGGTAGAAAACAAATTAGGATGAATTATTATAGGGTGTTATTTAGACTCTCATGGTGTGCCACTTTACCAAGAACGCTGATGTATTCATTCACTACCCATCTATGTTTTCATGAAGCATTTATTTAAATAGTGGTTGAAAGTAACTGAACACTTACTGTATGGCAGGCCCAGTGCTCAGCATTTCATATACTATATTAGTATTGTTTTTTATCAGCCGCACCATGTGGCTTGTGGGATCTTAGTTTCCTTACCAGGGATTAAACCCTTGCCTCAGCAGTGAAGTGCCGAGTCCTAACCACTAGACCACCAGGGAATTCCCTCAGCATTTCATATATTTACTAATATATACATATTATATATAACATATATATTCCCTTACAAACTGTAGGAGGCATAGATACTATGGTTATGCATTGAAATGTACTTAATATCATTTTTGGAAAGAGGTTTATGTTAATTCAAAGAAGGGTAACGTCTAATTTATCAACCAGCAAAATGTTGTTGCATGATCTTACAGCTCCTAAATGTCAATATTGATCCCCTACCTAGTATTCACTTATTCTTTCTAGTTAAAAGTTAGTCAGATATAATATATCCTGTGTACAGGAGCAATGGATTAGAAAGAACAGAGACCCGAACTCCAATGCCAACTCTGTCACCCACTGTGTGATCCTGCGTGGATGGATTCATCTCTTTGATTCAACTTCTTTGCATGTAAAATGGTTAGATATTTACTGAAAAGATTGGTCATAGATTTTAAAGGTAATGATTTGTAATTGGCTGACACCTAGTGAGTTCTTAAGAGATATTTGTTCTTGGAAATATTCTGTCCTGGCAATAACTTTTTCTTACATTTGAGGTTAATTAAACTTAATCTTCTGTATGAAAAAGTACATAAAGACTTTTTTCAAAGATGATCTGTAGTTGCAAAGTAGAAAGAATGTTAGACTTGAATCCAAGAGTCTTGGGTTTGGGTCTTAAATGGACCAAACACTAACTCAGGTAGAGTCATTTAACTGCTCTGAACTAGCTTCGTTGTCTGTAAAAATGTACATATAGGAAGCCCTTTTCCTTACAAATATATCGTTAATTACCCTGTAGTCAAGACCACTGAAAAAAACTCTTTGGATCTCAATATAGTGACATTTGTGAAATGCCTTTGTGTCACAATTGTCAAAGACATTTTTTTAAACATCTTTATTGGAGTATAATTGCTTTACAATGGTGTGTTAGTTTCTGCTTTATAACAAAGTGAACCAAATATACATATACATATATACCCATATCTCCTCCCTCTTGCATCTCCCTCCCACCCTCCCTATCCCACCTCTCTGGGTGGTCACAAAGCACTAAGCTGATCTCCCTGTGCTATGTGGCTGCTTCCCACTAGCTATCTATTTTACATTTGGTTGTGTATATATTTCCATGCCACTCTCTCACGTTGTACCAGCTTACCCTTTCCCCTCCCCATGTCCTCAAGACCATTCTCTATGTTTGTGTCTTTATTCCTGTCCTGACCCTACGTCCTTCAAAATCTTTTATTTATTTATACATTTATTTTAGATTCCATATATAGGTGCTAGCATACAATATTTCGTTTCCTCTTTCTGACTTACTTCACTCTTTAGGACAGACTCTAGTTCCATCCACCTCAGTACAAATAATATAATTTTGTTTCTTTTTTATGGTTCAGTAATATTCCATTGTATATATGTGCCACATTTTCTTTATCCTTTCATCTGTTGATGGACACTTAGTTTTTTTCCATGTCCTGGCTATTGTAAATAGAGCTGCAATGAACATTGTGGTATATGACTCTTTTCAAATTACGGTTTTCTGAGGGAATATGCCCAGTAGTGGGAATGCTGGATCATATGGTAGTTCTATTTTTAGTTTTTTAAGAAACCTCCATACTGTTCTCCATAGTGGCTGTATCAATTTACATTCCCACCAACAGTGCAAGAGGGTTCCCTTTTCTCCACACTGTGTCCAGCATTTATTGTTTGTAGATTTTTTAATGATAGCCATTCTGACTGCTATGTGGAGATACCTCATTGTAGTTTTGGTTTGCATTTCTCTAATGATTAGTAATGTTGAGCATTCTTTCATGTGTTTGTTGGCAATCTATATATCTTCTTTGGAGAAATGTCTATTTAAGTCTTTTGACCATTTTTGGATTGGGTTATTTGTTTTTTTGATATTGAGTTGCATGAGCTACTTGTAAATTTTGGAGATTAAATCTTTTGTTATTTGCTTCATTTGCAAATATTTCTCCCATTCTGAGGGTTGTCTTTTTGTCTTGTGTATGTTTTCCTATGCTGCACAAAAGCTTCTAAGTTTCATTAAGTCCCATTTGTTTATTTTGGTTTTATCTCCATTTCTCTAAGAGGTGGGTCAAAAAGGATCTTGCTGTGATTTATGATATAGAGAGTTTTGCCTATGTTTTCCTCTAGGAGTTTTGTAGTGTCTGGCCTTATATGTAGGTCTTTAATCAATTTTGAGTTTATTTTTGTGTATGGTGTTAGGGAGTGTTCTAACTTCATTCTTTTACATGTAGCTGTCCAGTTTTCCCAGCACCACTTATTGAAGAGGCTGTCTTTTCTCCATTGTATATTCTTGCCTACTTTATCAAAAATAAGGTGACCATGTGTGAGTGGGTTTATCTGTGGGTTTTCAATCCTGTTCCATTGATCTATATGTCTGTTTTTCTACAAGTACCATACTGCCTTGATTACTGTAGCTTTGTACTATAATTTGAAATCCAGGAGGCTGATTCCTCCAGCTCCATTTTTCTTTCTCAATATTGCTTAGACTATTTAGGGTCTTTTGTGTTTCCATACAAATTGTGGAATTTTTTTGTTTTAGTTCTGTGAAAAATGCCATCGGTAGTTTGATAGGCATTGCATTGAATCTCTAGATTGCTTTGTGTAGTATAGTCATTTTCACAATGTTGATTCCTCCAATCCAAGAACATGGTATATCTCTCCATTTGTTTGTATCATCTTTAATTCTTTCATCAGTGTCTTACAGATTTCTGCATAAAGGTCTTTTGTCTCCTTAGGTAGCTTTATACCTAGGTATTTTATTCTTTTGGCTGCAATGGTAAATGGGAGTGTTTCCTTACCTTCTCTTTCAGATATTTCATCATTAGTGTATAGGAATGCAAGAGATTTCTGTGCATTAAATTTGTATCATGCTACTTTATGAAATTCATTGATCAGCTCTAGTAGTTTTCTGGTAGCCTCTTTCAGATTCTCTGTGCATAGCATCATGTCATCTGCAAACAGTGACAACTTTACTTCTTTTTTTCCAATTTGGATTCCTTTTATTTCTTTTTCTTCTCTGATTGCTGTGGCTAAAACTTCCAAGACTATGTTTAATAATAGTGGTGAGAGTGGACAACCTTGTCTTGTTCCTCATCTTAGAGGAAATGGTTTCAGTTTTTCACCATTGAGAATGATGTTGGCTTTAGGTTGTAATATATGGCCTATATTATGTTGAAGTAAGTTCCCTCTATGCCTACATTCTGGAGGTTTTTATCATAAATGGGTGTTGAATTTTGTCAAAAGCTTTTTCTGCATCTATTGAGATGATCATATGGTTTTTCCCCTCAATTTGTTAATATGGTGTGTCACGTTGATTGATTTGCATATATTGAGGAATCCTTGCATCCCTGAGATAAATCCCACTTGATCATGTTGTATGACCCTTTAAATGTGCCATTGGATTCTGTTTCCTAGAAGTTTGTTGAGTGTTTTTGCAACTATGTTCAACAGTGATATTGGCCTGTAGTTTTCTTTCTTTATGACATCTTTGTCTAGTTTTGAAACCAAAGTAATGGTGGCCTCATAGAATGAGTTTGGGACTATTCCTCCTTCTGCTATATTTTGGAAGAGTTTGAGAAGGATAGGTGATAGCTCTTCTCTCAATGTTTGATAGAATTTGCCTGTGAAGCCATGTGGTCCTGGGCTTTTGTTTTTTGGAAGATTTTTTAATGCAGTATGTGGGCCTCTCACTGCTGCAGCCTCTCCGGTTGCAGAGCACAGGCCCCGGACGCGCAGGCCCAGCGGCCATGGCCCACGGGCCCAGCCACTCCGTGGCATGCAGGATCCTCCTGGACCGGGGCACGAATCCACGCCCCCTGCATTGGCAGGCAGACTCCCAACCACTGCGCCACCAGGGAAGCCCTGGAAGATTTTTAATCACAGTGTCAATTTCATTGCTTGTGATTGGTCTGTTTATATTTTCTGTTTCTTCTTGGTTCAGTCACGGAAGGTTGTGCTTTTCTAAGAATTTGTCCACTTCTTCCAGGTTGTCCATTTTATTGCCATATAGTTGCTTGCAGTAATAATCTCTCATGATCCTTTTTATTTCTGCAGGGTCAGTTTTTACTTCTCCTTTTTCATTTCTAATTCTATTGATTTGAGTCTTCTCCCTTTTTTTGTTGTTGAGTCTGGCTAGTGGTTTATCTTCTCTAAGAACCAGCTTTTAGTTTTATTGATTTTTGCTACTGTTTCCTTCATTTCTTTTTCATTTATTTCTGATCTGATCTTTATGATTTCTTTCCTTCTGCTAACTTTAGGGTTTTTTTGTTCTTTCTTCCCTAATTGCTTTAGGTGTAAGGTTATGTTGTTTATTTGAGATGCTTCTTGTTTCTTTAGGTAGGATTTTATTGCTATAAACTTCCCTCTTAGAACTGCTTTTGCTGCATCCCCTAGGTTTTGGGTGGTCGTGTTTTCATTGTCATTTGTTTCTAGGGATTTTTTGATTTCCTCTTTGATTTCTTCAGTGATCTCTTGGTTATTTACTAGTGTATTGTTTAGCCTCCATGTGTTTGTATTTTTTACAGATTTTTTCCTGTAATTGATATCTATCTCATAGCATTGTGGTTGGAAAAGATACTTGATACCATTTCAATTTTCTTAAATTTACCAAGGATTAATTTGTGACCCAAGATATGACCTATCCTGGAAATATTCCATGAACACTTGAGAAGAAAGTATATTCTTTTGTTTTAGGATGGAATGTCCTAAAAATATCAAAAAAGTTCCCTTGTTTAATGTATCATTTAAAGCTTGTGTATCTTTATTTATTTTCATTTTGGATGATCTGTCCTTGGTGAAAATGGGGTTTAAAGTCCCCTACTTTGATTGTGTTACTGCCGATTTTCCCTTTTATGGTTGTTAGAATTTGCCATATATATTGAGGTGCTCCTATGTTGGGTGTATAAATATTTACAATTTTTATATCTTCTTTATGGATTGATCCCTTGATCATTATGTAGTATCCTTCTTTGTCTCTTGTAATAATCTTTATTTTAAAGTCAATTTTGTCTGATATGAGAATTGCTACCCCAGCTTTCTTTTGATTTCCACTTGCATGGAATATCTTTTTCCTTCCCCTCACTTTCAGTCTCTCTGTGTCCCTAAATCTGAAGTGTGTCTCCTGTAGACAGCATACGTATAGGTCCTGTTTCTGTATCTATTCAGACAGTCTCTGTATTTTGGTTGGAGCACTTAATCCATTTATATTTAAGGTAGTTATTGATACATATGTTCTTATTACCATTTTCTTAACTTTAAGGGGTTTGTTATTGCAGGTCTTTTCCTTCTCTTGTGTTTCCTGCCTGGAGAAGTTCCTTTAGCATTTGTTGTAATGCTGGTTTGGTGTTGCTGAATTCTCTTAGCTTTTGCTTGTCTGTAAAGCTTTTAATTTCTCCTTTGAATCTGAATGAGATACTTGTTGGGTAGACTAATCTTGGTTGTAGGTTTTTCCCTTTCATCACTTTAAATATGTCCTCTCACCCCCTTCTGTCTCACAGAGTTTCTGCTGAAAGATCTGCTGTTAACCGTATAGGGATTTCCTTGTATGTTATTCGCTGTTTTTCCCTTTTAATATTTTTTCTTTGTGTTTACTTTTTGATAGTTTGATTAATATGTGTCTTGGCATGTTTCTCCTTGGATTTATCCTGTATGGGACTCTGTGTGCTTCCTGGACTTGACTAACTATTTCCTGTCCCATATTCGGGAAGTTTTCAACTATAATCACTTCAAATATTTTCTCAGTCCCTTTCTTTTTCTCTCCTTTTCTGGGACACTTATAATTTGACCTTTGGTTCATTTAATGTTGCCCCAGAAGTCTCTGAGACTGTCCAAAATTCTTTTAATTCTTTTTTCTTTATTCTGCTCTGCAGTAGTTAGTTCCACTATTTTACCTTTCAGGTCACTTATCCGTTCTTCTGCCTCAGTTATTCTGCTATTGCTTCCTTCTAGAGGATTTTAAATTTCATTTATTGTGGTGTTCATCATTGTTTGTTTGCTCTTTCGTTCTTCTAGGTCCTTATTAAACCTTTCTTATATTTTCTTCATTCAATTCCCAGATTTTGGATCATCTTTAGTATCATTACTCTGAATTCTTTTTTAGGTAGACTGCCTATTTCCTCTTCATTTGTTTGATGGTGGGTTTTTGCTTTGCTCTTTCATCTGCTGTGTGTTTCTCTGTCTTCTCATTTTGGTTAACTTAATGTGTTTGAGATCTCCTTTGAGCAGGCTGCATGTTCATAGTTCCCATCATTTTTGGTGTCTGCCCCCAGTGGCTAAGGTTGTTTCAGTGAGCTTTGTAGGCTTCCTTGTGTGGGGGACCTGTGTCTGTGTTCTGGTGGATGAGGCTGGATATTTTCTTTCTGGTGGGCAGGACCACGTCTGGTGGTGTGTATTTGGTTTTCTGTGACCTGATTATGATTTTAGGCAGCCCCTCTGCTAATGGGCAGGTTTGTGTTCCTCTCTTGCTAGTTGTTTTGCATAGGGTGTCCAGCACTGTAGCCTGCTGGTCATTGAGAGGATCTGGGTCTAAGCATTGAGATGGAGATCTCTGGGAGAGCTTTTACTGTTTGATATTATGTGGTGCTGCGAGGTCTCTGGTGGACGAATGTCCTGAACTCAGCTCTTCCACCTCAGAGGCATAGGCTTGACACCTGGCCGGAGCACCAAAACACTGTAAGCCACATGGCTCAGTAGAAAAGGGAGAAAAAAGAAAGAAAGAAAAAAGAAAATAAAAAGTTATTAAAATAAAAAATATTATTAAAAATTAAAAAAATTAAGTAATAAATAAAAAGGAAGAGTACAACCAAACCAAAAAACAAATCTACCAGTGATAACAAGTGCTAGAAACTATACTAAAAAAATAACCCTAAGACAAATGGTAAAAGCAAATCTGTACAGACAAAATCACACAAAGAATCATACACCTACACACTCACAAAAAGAAGAAAAGGAAAAAAAAAATATATATATCTATGTATTAAAAAGAAAAAAAGGAAAAAGGAAGAGAGCAACCAAATCAATAAACAAATCTACCAATGATAATAAACTCTAAGTACTAAACTAAGATAAACATAAAACTAGAAACAAATTAGATGCAGAAAGTAAACCCCAAGTCTACAGTTGCTCCCAAAGTCCACCACCTCAATTTTGGAATGATTTGTTGTCTATTCAGGTATTCCAGAGATGCAGGGTACATCAAGTTGATTGTGGAGATTTAATCTGCTGCTCCTGAGGCTGCTGGGATAAATTTCCCTTTCTCTTCTTTTTTCGCATAGCCCCTGGGGTTCACCTTTAGATTTGGCCCTGCCTCTGCATATAGGTCGCCTGAGGGTATCTGTTCCCTGCTCAGACAGGACGAGATTAAGGAAGCAGCTGATCAAGGGGCTCTGGCTCACTCAGGCTGGGGGAAGGGAGGGGTACAGAATGTGGGGCGACCCTGCAGTGTCAGAGGCTGGCGTGATGTTGCAACAGTCTGAGGCACACCATGTGTTCTCCCCGGATGTTGTCCCTGGATCACCGGACCCTGGCAATGGTGGGCTGCACAGGCTCCCAGGAGGGGAGGTGTCGGTAGGGATCTGTGCTTGCACACAGGCTTCTTGGTGGCTGCAGCAGCAGCGTTAATGTCTCATGCCCGTCTCTGGGGTCTGTGCTGATAGCCACAGCTCACGCCCATCTCTGGAGCTCATTTAGGTGGTGCTCTGAATTCCCTCTCCACCTTGTCACACTGGAACAATGGTCTCTTGCCTCTTAGGCAGATCCAGACATTTTTTCCGGACTCCCTCCCGGCTAGCTGTGGCGCACTAGCCCCCTTCAGGCTGTGTTCACGCCACCAACCCCAGTCCTCTCCCGGTATCTGACCTCCAAAGCCAGAGCCTCAACTCCCAGCCCCCACCTATCCTGGCGGGTGAGTAGACAAGTCTTTCAGGCTGGTGAGTGCTGGTCTGCACCGATCCTCTGTGCGGGAATCTCTCCACTTTGCCTTCTGCACCCCTGTTGCTGCGCTCTCCTCTGTGGCTCTGAAGCTTCCCCCACCCCTCACCCAGCTCCCATCTCCACCAGTGAAGGGGCTTCCTAGTGTATGGAAACTTTTCTCCTTCACAGCTCCCTCCCACTGGTGCAGGTCCCATCCCTATTCTTTTGTCTCTGTTTTTTCTTTTTTCTTTTGCCCTCCCCAGGTATGTGGGGAGTTTCTTGCCTTTTGGGAAGTCTGAGTTCTTCTGCCAGCATTCAGTAGGTGTTCTGTAGGAGTTGTTCCACATATAGATGTATTTCTGATGTATTTGTGGGGAGGAGGGTGATCTCCACGTCTTACTCTTCTGCCATCTTGAAGGTCTCTCTGTCACTGACATTTTAAGCATCTTTTTTTTTTTAATTAGATGGTTGACTACAAGAGTTTCTGATCATTAGCAACAAAACCCAAGTCAAGACCAATCAAGGTTATCCTAGAACAGCCAAGTCAACAAGGTGGATTTAAACTCTTAAAAATATAATAAATGCCTGTTGTTATGTTTTTAAGACTGAAACCATTTGTTACACAATAGCTTACTGATACATTGTACTTTAAATTCTGGTCCATCTCCTACTGATTCTTAGCAGAGTTCTCTAATTCTCCTGGTTCAAAGTATTTTCTTCTTCTTTTAAATGTCTATGGCATACAACATTTCCACCATTAATTGACAGTCAATACCTTGGAGCGCATGCATATATTTTTATATCTCTAATCTGGTAGCACTTGCCTAGTTTAAGAATATCTAGTCCTCTTTCAATCCATAGTTCCTAACTCAAGTCCTTATGCAGCTCAGGGAATATATAAATATTTATTCCTTTGATTAATACACTCTTTTCAACCCCATCTGAGTTTTAAAATAAAATGGCATTATATTCATTCTACAGCACCAGTTCTCAACAATTCTGACTTAATTAAATTAGGGTGAGTCCTGGGCATTGGTATTTCAAAAGTTTTCCAGGAGATTATAATATATATCCAGGATTAAGAATTACAGCGTTCAGCTTGGCTCTGAATGGATTAAGTCTTTAGGGCACTTTTTTTTAAAGGCAAAGGGGACTTCCCTGGCAGTCCAGTGGTTAAGGCTCTGCACTTCCACTGCATGGGATGCAGATTTGATCCCTAGTTGGGGAACTAAGGTCCCACATGCCTAGCAGCCAAAAAGAGCCATTTATCCAGCCATGTTCACTTACTCCAGGTAGTAATCATTGACTGCCCTTTACAAATCTGCTCAGTCTTTTTGTTTCTTAACATCCTCCTGCCCCAGCCAGTTCCCCTGTCTCACTCCTGCTCCCAAGCAAAGCTATATGAACTCCTTGTTACTCTTTATACTTTAAATGAAAACAAATCCTTTAAAACCAGATTGATTCAGCAGAGAGGAAGAGATAGCACCTAGTGGTATGTTGGTATTTTTATAACTTCTAAGTGAACAATCCATTTTAAATGATTAATTCCATTACACTGCAATTTATGTCTAGTGCCAGCTAATGAAATAAATTAGTTTTAACATCAATTCAACACTCTTCCTTTTCTCACATGCTCTCATTAACTTCATTCTGAATGTTTTACTACAACAATTTCTCTGCCACGCCAGCTGCACCATTACTGGACTTTTCTTATTGATTACTGAAAAGTCAGATGCAAGAAAGACAATTGAGCAGGGAGTTGGTTATTATGATCAGTTTACAGTCTAGGGGTGAAAAAGTTATCAACAATGTATTTATTCTCTTGCCTATTTATTTTCTAGAGGAAATGGTATATTTCTGACCCTACGTATATTAAGAGGCTCTGATAGATATGTAGGTTCTACAACAGCTTTCAGGAATGATTTATTGATTTATTCCATTAAATAATAATGTTACAAATGTTGCAGTACATTTCTGTTTTTATAGTGCTTTCTCATCCACTACTTCAAATCTTCATGGAAAACCTAAGAAATCAGAAAAGTAGACATTTTAGCCACATTCTATTAATGAAGAAACTATAAGTCAGAAGGTTTATGCAAGTGACCTTAGGCTCCTTAGTGGCAGAGTTGGAACAAGACTTTTCCTTTTCCCTATTATCCTTCAAAATCAAGACTCATAAGTTAAGAAGGTGGGTTTGGAGAATCTGACTGGTAAGTTGTGTAGTAAGGAAAGATAATTCTGTGTAGAAAAGAGCTATATCCTACACACTCTTAAATGTTAGAATGGAAAAATTGACCCTAAACACTCCACTGGATAGTCACAGTATCAGAAATGCCAACATATAGGGTACACGTTGTTTGACACCTCAAGCAATGTTTTGAATACATAATCCATTTACTCTCATGGAGACACCATTTAAATCCAATTGACCCCAGATGCAGCACATCATATTAAATTAATGTATCTATAAACTCATTCAACAAGTCTCCCAGTAAAAGCCAGTGAGACTGTAGTCTAGAATGAATACATTTTGATAGTCAGGTGAGGGGTGGATTCAAAGACCCTTTAGGAGAGAAGAGCCAGAGGGATATTGTAACGAGCATCCTTGGAGTTGGTATTCAGAGAAGCAGGATGGAAAGAAGGTGATGTACCAAGCACTTCGAGGAGGATGTGGGGCCAGTGTTTCCTGTTCCATTATTTTGCAGAGGGTCATGTCTCAATAGCATGGAGTAATGTAAAGGATGTCAACCTTGCAACCAGAGAGGCAAAATTCCTTTCATCATTGTACCAGCTGAGAGATATTGAAAAGTTGTTTCATATTTCTGAGTCTCTGTGTCATCATTTCAGAAAAATATGTTACCATTGATGAAATGAACTAAGAGATTTAAAACTTCCCCAGAATATAATGTGCACTCAAAAAATGTTTTATCCCTTCATCTCTTCCCCCTAATAACTATTACAGTCCCCAAAACCTCTAAGTTTTAAAATATTTATCTTTGTAGTGGTTAAAAGTTCAGAATATGCAGTTATATATACAAGGGGGCAAATCTTGTCTTTATCACTTACAACTGTAATTTTGGACAAGCAATTTAATCACATGATTTAAGGAATGTCTGAATTCCTTATTTATAAAATAGTACATACCTCATGTTGTTATAGTAAAGAATACATGAGGAAATATAGGAAAGGTCTCAGTGCATGGCTTACAGCAAGCCCTCAGTAAGCCTTCCTCATTCCCTGCATTATTTTATACTATCTGCAGGATCTTGACCTTCACTCTATCTCCCTCACAAGCCTCTTCTTAACAGTGTGCTAGTCACCACCTGTGGACAACCTAGGTTTGGCTGGTGTCCTTTTTTTGAGGCAGAGTACCTTTGTCTCTGTCTGCTAGCATCTCTTTCCTTCAATTTCCCCTGGATGGACACACTGGCCACCTACTGACTGAAGCACAGCTGTATCTTCCCACTGAGCATCCTTGCTCCAGGCAAGCTCAGCCAGGTGCTTTTAGGCTTTTGGAGTGTTTCTAGGTAATGGCTACCCACATAGCAGTTTGCAAGTTGAAGGTGCATGCTTCATCGTTCTGTGATTTGCATATGTAAGATGAACTGGCTCATTTCAGCTTTAAAAGTATTGTGATGGTCATATTTTAAAGTGAAAAGAATCGACTTGAAATATAATATTGATATTTTTCTCTTTGGTGTGTATTCTCAAATGGAATATCTGTTATTTAGATATTCATGATTGAGATAGAATCAGCATGTGAAAACTGTTCAAAGTCAGATAATATATTGGAATATATTGGATCTGTTTTATTTTAAAGTCTAGATGATTAAAACAAAAAGATGTTTAGCTATTCAATTTTTAAGCTAAACCAATTTGGAGGAGTCTGGCAAAATTGCAGATAGCAGGTTTTATTGCTAACATTCTAATAATCAATCCCTTGATGACAATGGTTTTCTTGTCTCCTACCTGCATTTTGTTCTAGTTTCAAGCACACTTCAGCCTATTAAGTGTTTGGAAATTTTCAATACTCATTCACCACATCTTAAATTTTTGGAAAACTCTTGTCTCACATCAATTTAAAAAGGTTTAGATCTTTGATCCTATTCCTAGATTCCTGGAGGAACTGGAGTTTAGAGACTGAATTAGAGAAAAGAGTAGATGGTTCACCTCTCCTTTCCTTGCTCACTCTTTGACCTTGGGTGCATTGTGGAATCTCCCTGAAGCACAGATCCCTCCAACAGCTGACTCTGAGTTTGGGTAGGACACAGTATATGGGAGCTAGCCTTCATATGAGGCCCTTGGAAAACACAAGAGAGAAGAGACCATAATATATGCTTGTTTGGGGGTGGGGAGGGATTCTTGGTCCTCAGCCTCTTCTCTCAGTATTTAGCAATAACCCCAAAGAAATAATTTGTCACTAAATAATACTACAAAAGTTAACTAGTTGCCTTTACATTCTCTTGGAGTAAGAGTTACTAAACATGTTCACACTGATTTTTCATTAAGCCAGAAGTTCAGGTGCATTTGATAAATAAAGTTATTTTATGTTTGAAAGCTGTCATGATGTCTAAATCATGAAAGTCCTAGAGGGAAAATAATAAAAGGGAACCTTAATGCTAAAATATAAACTACTGACCTGAACCTACAGGTTGAACTTAGTCATTTTAATTTGTATTTCAATTACTTCTCATTCTTCTCATCAATAGAGAAAAAATAAGTGGTTTATAGGAGAGTTACCTCTATCCACATCACAGAGACAATGCTACCCAATGCTATTTTCCCCTATTTCAAATCTCTCAAACACACATTATCTCATTGAATTCTTTTTTTAAAATTTATTTTTTGAAGCATAGTTGATTTACAAGGTTGTGTTACTTTTTGCTGTACAACAAAGTGATCCAGTTACACACACACACACACACACACACACACACACACACACACACACACACACACATATATATATATATATATACACACACACATTCTTTTTCATATTCTTTTCTATTATGGTTTATCACAGGATAATGAATAGAGTTCCCTGTGCTCTACAGTAGGACCTTGTTGTTTATCCATTCTCTATATGATAGTTTGCATCTGCTAATCCCAAACTCCCAATCCATCCCTCCTCCACCTCCCCTTGACAACCATAGGTCTGTTCTCTATACCTGTGCATCTCATTGAATTCTCATAACACACTTGAGGGTTCCTACACAGGGTTTGGGACAGATGAGGAAACTGAGACTCAGGAAGGCCAAGAGACCTTCATAAGGTCAGAGAATTATGCAGTGACTGGCTTTGGGCTAGAGCTAGGGTTTTGATTTGCCAAATAGCTGCAGTTAACACATGTGAACTCAGCATAAATTGGACTGATCCCATGATCACCCTGGCCAGAAAACACGTCCCCTGAGTCGCTGCTTGGATTTTTTATTATCAACAGTCATTAGAAGACCAGCCCGACATTGGGAGCCATCCAGGCAGGGATGGGTGAATAAGAGGAAGTACAAAGGACACACGACAGATGTGACCTGGAGCTGTCAGGACAGCAGGCTGGGAAGATGGAAGAGGACCATTTATCAGGACGCTTATCTCCCAGAAAAGTTGGAAGAAGCACAGTGGGAAAGGATGCACAGGACCCCGGGGACACTGACCTGGGCTACGGCAGCACAGGCAAGCCAGGACCAGCAGCAACAGACTGAGGTCCTCCTGACACCGAGTCCGTGAATCCTGCAGGTCCCAGTGCCCAGGATTCTGCACCACTGCAGACCTCATGCCCAGTGACTTAACCTCTGCTTCCAGACACCAGCTGGTCTGCAGAGACAAGGCATTAATTAGAATAATTGGGTCAAATCATCACAGAGAATTAATGATTCACCAGCCTCCCCCTGAGCACCATGGTGTGTCTAACAAAGAGGGCAACTCCTAGAATCGCCACAGACAATAAACCTTCCTGAACTTCTGCAACACTGCACGTGTCCAGGGGACAGTTCATCTGGAGTAAAACAACTTTCCCTGTTCCAGTTTTGGCTGATCTGGTCAATCAAGACACTTGTTTAACTGATTTTTTTGTTTTCAGATAAGATCTTGAATGTTAGATGGCATGACAGCACGAAAGCATTACACACACCATTACTGCAATTGAACCACACACAAATGTTCTCTTCCTCAAAAGAAAGACGGAAAAAGAAAAAAAAAATACTACAGTATTCCTTTTCCTTCACTCTTGTTCCAGAACTACAGGGAGGATTCTGGTATTTTGACAGACATTATATTCTTTTTTTTTTTTTTTTTTTTTTTTTTTTGCGGTACGCGGGCCTCTCACTGTTGTGGCCTCTCCCGTTGCGGAGCACAGGCTCCGGACGCGCAGGCTCAGCGGCCATAGCTCACGGGCCCAGCCTCTCCGCGGGATGTGGAATCCTCCCAGACCGGGACACGAACCTGCGTCCCCTGCATCAGCAGGCGGACTCTCAACCACTGCGCCACCAGGGAAGCCCAACAGACATTATATTCTGATGTGTGGTTATATTTCCTTCACCAGAAAGCAGTGGGTGCAGAACAGTGAAAATACGAAACTCATACCTGTGATACTGACACCATGCTAGGTACGTTCTACTCGTTTTTAATTTTTTAAAAAAACATTTATGGGAATATAGTTGATTTACAATGTTGTGTTAGTTTCAGGTGTACAGCAAAGCGAATCATTTATACATATACATATATCCACTCTTTTTTAGATTATTTTCTCATATAGGCCATTACAGAGTATTGAGTATAATTCCCTGTGCTGTACAGTAGGTCCTTATTAGTGATCTATTCATATACACTAGTGTGTATATCTGGTCAGAATGACCATTGTCAAAAAATCTACAAACAATAAATGCTGGAGGGGGTGTGGAGAAAAGGGAATCCTCCTGCACTGTTGGTGGGAATGTAAATTGGTGCAGCCACTATGGAAAACAGTATGGAGCTTCCTTAAAAAAATAAAAATAGAACTACCATATGGCCCAGAAATCCCACTCCTGGGCATATATCCAGAGAAAACCAAAATTCGAAAAGATACATGCCCCCCAATGTTCATTGCAGCGCTATTTTATTTATTTATTTATTTATTTTTTGCGGTACTCGGGCCTCTCACTGTTGTGGCCTCTCCCATTGCAGAGCACAGGCTCCGGATGTAAAGGCTCAGAGGCCGTGGCTCATGGGCCCAGCTGCTCCGCGGCATGTGGGATCCTCCCAGACTGGGGCACGAACCCGCTTCCTCTGCATCGGCAGGCGGACTCTCAACCACTGTGCTACTAGGGAAGCCCAGTGCTATTTTTTTAATACAATAATCGTATACAGTAAATATTATCTCCAGGTGATGTAAGAGAAAAGTCATCATGGGATCAGTTATGCACCTTTCCAGTAGTTATACAGAGAGGGAATGACAGAACTGGAGTCAAGGGCGCCTAACTTCACAGCCTGTGAGCTTTCCAATGTGAATCCACATGTCCATCTTACTAGCTCCGTCTTGTTTAGAACTGACAGCCCATGGCGCCTCTGCTCTGAGATATTTGCCTAAAAATTAAACGCTGATTAGTTATGAACTGAGACATGCAGTAAAACATTCAATATTCTGCATTTGGAAGATAAGGTAAAATTCCCACCTCAAATTCTTCCTGCCCTCTGAATTCTGGAAAGTCAAAACACTCTGAGTTGCTGACTTTCAATCCAGAAAATTAATTGTGAAGAAAGAAACCCCTATTTTTTACAGATGTGTACAGTGTCATCAATTGCATCCCAGACTGACATCTGTCAATAAGGTTGGAAGTCCAGTGTAGAAAAAAGAGCTTCCAGAAAACATCAGGTCAGTGGGGCTGTGCCTGTGGCCTTTTCAGTGTCAGCAAATAACCCACATTTGTAAGGTGGTGATAAAGTCATCTAAAATGCATTGGAAAAGGCTGGCATAGATTACATTCTTCATGAGGGTGAGCCCATGGCTATGATCTAGCCAACACAGGTGCGTGAAAAGCTAGTTAAAAAATAACTTCAAGTTCCTAATGGCTTTGGGGAAATAACATAATTACTTATCACACTGTTTACCCTCAAATTCCAATGATTTTGAGACCCGATGATGACACCCATGCGTTCTTATCTTTCAGGCTAGAAGAACTAGCATTATACACGTTTTCTCATTTAAATCCCATAATAAAGTTATAAAGTAGATAATATTTATTCCCCTTATGAAGAAAATAAAGGAAAGAAAAATTGAGTTTTGCAGAGATTAGACAATACCAAGAAGGCCACAATTAAAACTATTAAAATTGAGATTCACAATTGGCTTTCATGGTAGAATTTCAGGCACTTGAAAATCACTGAGCGTGTGTGTATGTTTGCGTATGTACATGTCTGTGCACGTGTATATATAAACACACTTTGAAGACTGCAGTGATTTGAGAGCTTTTTAAATCACACCACATTACTATGAGTAACCTCCTAGCTATTATCTTGAAATGTGTTTTTTCTTCAGTGTAATTGATAGTGAGATTATAAAACTTTAAGGGGGCCTGGAGATCATATTAGCCAAGGTCCTTATTTTATAAAGAAGGACTCAAAGCCCCCAGGGTAGTGCTGAATTACTCATGACCCACATTCATCACATCGAATGTGTTCCAAGCTCAGTGTTTATCCTGCTTTTAATACACTGCCTCATAGATGGCAAAGCATTCTCACACACACACACACACACACACACACACACACACACACACACACACACAAGGACACGTGCGTGCGCACGTGCCAGTGAAAGAAAAGCTATTTTTCACCCCAGATTACGTTTCCTTTTACTGAAATCTCCACTGATTCTTCTCCCTGAATGCCCAGATATTCACTCCATTAGCATCCTCACTGGGGAAAAAGAAAAGATGATCAGAAACAAAGTGGCAGAAAAGCCAGGAAAACTCCCACTCCTGCCTGCAGCTTTGAATGCCTACTACAATCTCCTTCACTTTCTTTCCTTATTCCCCAGGACTCCTCGTTAAGAAAAACACTCATTGCTCGCCTCTTGCAGGCACTGAGGGATCCTGGCCCTCGCGGAGCATCCCGCAGGCGCTGTGAGACGCAGGCCCTCTCCCTGGGAGGGATGGAGGGAGAGGGGATGCCCAGCGGAGGCTTCCACTACCCCCTTTCTTTTCTTCTGTCTTCAGAAGGAGAAACGGAGTCAGGGAGGAATTCAGTGACAATTCAACCAAACACAAAGGCAGTCACAAGGTAGCAGCTGCCACAAGAAGATGGGATGAAGAGTGGTGCATCGTGCGGGGACCCCTCCTCTGCCCCGCCCAACAGCAACGCAGCCGGCATCCGGATCATCCTTCCCTCGCAAAAGCCTCTTTGAGAAGCCGCGCTTTGTGTGCAGCGCTTTGCAGAATTAGAGAAAGGAAAAGTCCACGGGCCGATGCCCCTCTCACCCTGGCGTTTGTGGAGCTGGCGGTTATTGCTGCCGCTGGCGGGTCAGGATTTGTCTCTGAACAGCAGCCAGGGGTGAACGGAGTGCTAGGTCCCTGAGGTGAAAGTTTTGTTAAAGCTGCTGGTTCATTTTGACTGAGGCTAGGGGCTCAACCTTACCCAGTCAGGAAAATCTAGATCGCTTTGCAGGCCCACTGAGTCCCTTTCAGGGCCGAGGTCCTCCCCGGGACCAGGGGTTTGACCGTAGTTCAGGAACAGAGAGGACATCAGCCTGGGTCTTCCTCGGACACTATGGAGCACAGGCATCCTTGACTAAGTTACTTCTCCCCTCTGGCGCTCACTTTCCAGCTGTGCTAAATGAATATTTGATCAAAGGAAGCATTTTTAGATATGAACCCCCATCTCCAAAGATAAATTGATAGGAAAACCCTATATGTGGAACAAACACAAACTACTCTGGTTGAAGCAGCAGGAAGACAGGCTGGGTGCTGATGAGGAAGAGCCCTTAGAATCATGTCAGGAATGAAGAAGATGTTCAGAAAATGTGCCATATTATCTCTTCCCTCATTTTATGTTAGACTTACCCTAACATTTGGAAAACAGTAATTTGAAATAGAACTCTTGATTCTTGAAGCTGCCCATCAAAATATATATATATGTTATGTACAATACCCAGCCAGTCACCTCTATCCACTTAATTTGAATACATTTTTCTTCATAGCTCTTACTGTTATCTGACATCATACTGTGACTTTATTTGCTCATGTGTTTATTTTACGTGTCTCGCATTAGATTCACTCTCCATGGGGATCTGGATTCCATCTGCTTTGCTAGTCACTATGTTTCTAGCACTTACAATAATGCCTGGCACATAATAAATATGTATTGAGTATATACCTGGATTTCCCAGAATTTGATTGGAATTCTTCTTTGCCCCCCTCACTTGTATATATACACGGTCAACTTAAATTCTGAGCAGTGAGAGAAGCTCCCTTGCCTCTCTCGAAGGGTCATTTTCTTCGAGGGATTAAAAAAAGTGAGATTTTTAAAATTTTCCAAACAATACCAATTCTACACATTTTTTTGTACTCAAAAATAATCATCCTCTTCATCAAAATTTTTAAAACTCAAGAAGGAATCTGGGCACAGGATCCAGTAGAAAGGCTGACAAAGGCAGAGCAGTAGCAACTGGCTGGCCGGCTGCTCACCGGCCTAGGGTGGGCATGAGCATGAAACATCCATGGATGAACGGAATCCAGGGAGGATACACCTCCGTAATCAGCAGCAAAGAGCAGGGAGCCACAGCTTTCAGCTTTCTGAGCGCTTTGCTTGCCTCCAAGTAGAGTCTGACAATTTGGAAAAGTATAAGTTACTGGATTATTAACACAACTCTCCAAAAAGTTCTGGGTGCTCTCAGATTTCTTTCCCCTCCCAGGGGTGATGCTGGTCTTCCCCCTGGAAGGGGCATTGTGCCATAGAATGAGGCTAGGCTTGCCTTAGAGCTGTGTTCAGTCCCAGTTCAGTGCTACCACAGTTGTGCTGGGTACTTCTGCAAAATATTAAACCTCATCTGAAAGCAGGCGTAGCTCCCTGGTAGGAGTTCGGATCATTGGAAATGATGTTTACAAGGTAACCAGAGCATTATTGTTTCCCACCAACTATTACCATTACCATAGTTGATGTCAATTTAGGAGGTATGATTTATATATGAATTTCAACCAACATAAATAGGTGTTCCACATGATCACAAGGCAACATAAACCAAGGATGAAATGTAAACCTTGTAAAAATGTAATATAGCTATATAGATGTCATTGCCCACAATATATAAGGTAAGGAAAATATATTTTCTCTCTCTATCCCCTTCCTTTCTTCTTTCCTTTTTCTTCACTTTTCAAATTGACAGGAAACATCCTTTCCCATTTTTCTCATGATTCAATTCACAAATATTTATGATGTCTCAATATATGACCAATAATGTTAACACAATTCAAATTTGTTTCAGATGTATTTTAAATAATGAAAATATGCCCAAGTGAAAAGTTTTCACCTATAATAATTTTAAGATAGCAGCTGAATCACAAGGTATAACTCACAATCCTTTGGTAGTATTTTTACTTTCTCTCTAAGAAGGCAATATGCTTAGTGGCTAAAACCTTGGGACCTGGGGAAGACCAGAACTGTTAACTTAAAAGCAGTGTGAATTTGGGCATGTTAATAATCTTTCAAAATTCGGTCTAACTGTAAAATTGTTCTAATAGCTCCTATCTCTTGGAGATGTTATAAAAATGAAATTAAATAATCCATGCAAATCATTTAATATAGAGCTTGACATAAGCCTTCAAGAATACTTATTGATGTTATTATTATTACTTTATTGTGGTTGTTCTATTTTTATCATTAAATACTGCAAAGGACATGTTGAATAAACAATCATATCTTTAAAAAAATTTGGCAAAGATTTAAAAACGTGTTGTTGTGGTTTTTTTGGTATGGAAGGTAAACAATGAGGACCTTTGATTCATGTCTTTTGGGCAAAATACTGTTCCAAACACTATTAAATTTCTCAAAGTTAATCCTCAAATAATTAAAGCAGAATGCTGTTTATATAATAATAAATATCTGGGTACAAAGGAAAACATTAATGATGTATATAAATTTTCCCCAACGTGAGTTCAGTCTCCTGAAGATAATTCTGTACTTTTTTAGTATACAAAGACTTAGATATGTTAATTTCTTAGATCTAGTTATATAACAATCATCAACCTCAAGATGTATCTACCCAAAATACAAATTTGTCAAAAATGCCAAGAGTGATTTTTATCAATCAAGACATTCATGGTTGGTTAAAGAAAGAGCCAAGAATATGAAACAAAGTTTGGGTCAGGATCAGAAAATCCTTCAGTGCCTTGACATTCTCATGATTGTTTTACAATCACAGAGGGTATGTTGCAGGAAGGGGGACCCTTTCCAGGGCCCGAGAGTGGGCTCTTGTCTAACACTCAGAAATGAATTATCTGAGGAGACACATGTGCTGACAAAGCAAGAGACTTTATTGGGAAGGGGCCCCGGGTGGAGAGCAGGAGGGTAAGGGAACCCAGGAGAACTGCTCTGCCACATGGCTCACAGTCTCAGGCTTTATAGTAATGGGGTTAGTTTCCAAGTTGTCTCTGGCCAATCACCTTGCTTGGCCCATAGTTGGTCTGACTCAGGGTCCTTCCTTGTGGCATGCGCATCGCTCAGTCAAGATGGATTCCAGTGAGAAGGGCCCTGGGAGGTTGGTAGGACATATTGACTGGCATCTCCTCCCTCCTTTTGAGCTTTCCCGAATTCTTCTGGTTAGTGGTAGCTTGTTAGTTCCACGTTCCTTACGAGGACCTCCTGTTGTAAGATAACTCATGCAAGTGGTCACTATCATGCCTGGGCAGAGCAGACGGTTTTGGTTAGTGGTTCGCCTAACAGATGGAGTGGGAAGTAATCCCACCCAGCAGGTATACAGTATAGGTGTTAAGTACACACACTATAAAAACCAATAGGCTTGACTTCAGGGCTCACCTCAGCTATTGATGAACTTTCTCTGATGAACGTCCCAGCTCAGCCATTTATGGACGTTACCTAACACCATTAAGCTTCAGTGGCTTCACCCATAAAATGAAGCTAATTTCACCAACCTCACAGGGTTATTGGAGAGATTAAATGAAAAAAAAGGATGTAAAGTGCTTAGCACAATAGCAGAGCTGGGGCTAAAAATTTGATCTCTTTCCTGGAAGATGATACTCTTTCCAAAGTTGATAGGATTAGCATCAGAGGGAATGGGGTACAGTATTTTTCCAGGAAAATGATACATTTTTGGAAATAGTAGATATTTAACAAAAGCTGAATAGAAGATAAATATTAATACTAAATATCACAGACATTTCTAGTATGAATATGAAAAACAGTCCATTTTTTCTCACAAGATCATGATCCTTGTGGTGGGTTTGGTTGTTTTGTTGGTGGGGGTAGAGGGTTTTCTTGTTCGTCTGTTTATTTCAGTTGTTTGGTTTGTTTATCTGCTTATTTGGGTTTTCTGGTTTGTTTTGTTTTGTTCTATAAAAGTTTTATCTATCCAAAGCAGCAAGATTTAACATTTCACTTACTCTACCTTGCATTTCAGGCTCTGCTGAAGAACCCTTGAAACAAATTAGAGTCACAGTAACAGAAAATATAACCATAGTGACAAAAGCAAATATCCAGAGGCACTGGCAGTAATGGTTCTGGTTGCTAGTTGCTAGAAGTCCCTCATTTTCTGACTTTTCTAGTCTGTCCTGTTGGCACCATCCTCCCAGGACTCCAGGAGAGAGAACATCAGCCACGGTCCCTACTGCTAAATTGAAACTCATTCTATTCTGCTGCTTTCCTAAATTGCCAAAGGACATTTCCCATTTGGAAGATGGATTATCCATTCCTGGAAAATTCCCCAATTCCCTGACCCTTGTATATGTTTGTCTCTCCATAAAGGATCTGGCATTCCTTTTTGTTTATTCTCAAGAAAAGCCTGAAGTTTATGTTCTTGATATCACTTTCCTCAACCCAGATGCCTCTGTCTGCAGGAAAAATGCTTCCCTTCAATGCACAACTAGCAATAGCCAATTTCTCACCCCAGGAGGCAAGTGTTACCCTGGCAGGCCCTTCTGGCACAATACGGCAAAAAGAATATTTAACAGTTGTTTTTTTTGGGTTTTGTTTGTTTGTTTTCTATCTCAGAGTCAGGGTTTTTCACTGAAAAGGATCCCTTTTGGATCATTGGCAGAACAAACCAGTGTGGGAATAGCACTCCCAACTCCAGAGTCCAAAGCAAAAATGAGTCTACACCTTCATCTGTCATCTTTCAAAACTTTGCTCCATAACTGAATTGAATAATTTTTGAACAGAGGAGACACATTTCCCAAAAAGAAGGAACACCAGTTTTCAGAGACTGCACTCAAAATCCACACTTAGGTGAGAACACAAAACACACACAATAATTTTACCTGACTCTGCAGGGACACCATCTTGTTAATAAACTCAATTTGCATGACTAATGAAAATACTTAACCTCTTGGTTTCAAGCAGTTTTCTCATGCATTTGCATAACTAAAGTAACCCCCTACTGTGGCTCTTTTTCTGGACAAAGGGAAGATGCATTCCGAAGAAGACAAATACTCCTGTGTCCCCTCGGCAACCACCAATGACAGAGCTTCAGCAAACATCAGATATAGTCCTAATGAACATCTCATCCATTTTATTTTATCTCAAAACCAGTAACCCTTGCTGTCCTATAACCATTACTGATACAAGATAAAGCTGAAATTCATTCAGCAATTCAAGCATTTATTGAGAACTGTAATCTACTGTTTTCTAATCCAGAGAGAGAAACATACATATACATGGCAGAGGTTTCGGCGTTGGGAGCTCACAGGGTATAAGAGCAAATAAAAGAGGCACACAGGGCTTCCCTGGTGGCGCAGTGGTTGAGAGTCCGCCTGCCGATGCAGGGGACACAGGTTCGTGCCCCGGTCCAGGAAGATCCCACATGCCGCGGAGTGGCTGGGCCCGTGAGCCATGGCCGCTGAGCCTGCGCGTCCGGAGCCTGTGCTCCGCAACGGGAGAGACCACAACAGTGAAAGGCCCGTGTACTGTAAAGAAAAAAAAAAAAAAAAAGCACACAAATAACAGCAATTCAAAGTAAGAAGCAATCGCCACAGTAGATATTAAAAAAACTCTGAATGTTTAGAGGAGAAATAAATTACCATGTTTGGAAAATCAGACAATCTTCAAGAACAGGGGCTGTTTGAATTGGGCTTTGAAGCACTGAATAGATTTATAGGCATCTTGATAGAAAATGTAGGTGAATATTCCTGGTGGAAAATCTAACATGATCAAAGTTATGAAGAGTGGAGAACATATAAAATGAACAGTATATACTAAATTAGCTTGTCAGTTACTGGTAAAGATTCAATGAATAACAGAAGTTAAAAAAAAAAACCCTTCAGTATCTTATTTGAACACTCAAATGTCATTTAATTGCCTGTACAGAAATAATTTCATTTTTTCTCCATCAGTGCCTACAAAAGAAAGGCAGGTATTAATATCCCTACTTTTCTGAGGAGGCAACTGAGAGCAGAGAAATCAGATGACTTGTCTAAAATCACAAGTTATAAGCTTATCCTGACAATTCACTGATTTAATTCATATAGAGCTCTGAGCAGAGGACATGATATTTAGTCAGTGCTCAGAAGATGGTGGCAACTATCGAAATTGTTAGTAGTGAGCAACCCCAGAAATTGGTAATTCAAAATCCGTCTAAAGGCTAGGATCTTCCCATAAATGTATGCTATTTCTGATTCAATAAATACATATTTGAACTAAATGTTAAATTCCAAGACCTAACTGAAGTACTTCATCAATGCAGAGCTTCTCTTAAATGAAACTGGACCTAAGGGATGCATTACAAAGTGAGAAAATAGTTAAAATTAGTATTGGGAGTGGACTTCTCTTTAATAAAGACACAAGCTCCTCCTTGATGAAGGTCCAGGCAGGTGAAAAATACCAGAATGAAGTTAAGAGCTACAATAAGCATGCTCCCCTGGAAGGTCTGGGGACAGGTGGAGTGGACATTCAGCCTCCATGTGCTCTGTGTGATGGGTGATCCTGCAGGCTACTGTGTTAGTTTCATCTGCTTGGGATGATGGATGACTTCCCTTTAAGCTTTAGCATTCTCAAATCCTAGGTGTCACACGTTACTAGTTTCTGAATTTGTATCCAAAATTTGTGTTTAGGAAATATGTTTTATATTAGATGTATGGGAGACAATGCTTGCAATCAATCACAATTTTGTGAATGATATTTACCCATTTTTGTATTATGGTCAGGCACTATATATACATATGTCACTGATTAAATGAAAAGGAGGATTCTAGTCCTAGGTGAGTTCTTCCAGGCTTGAAATTTCAATGATCTGTGAGAGTATGCAAATCGCTCCTCATTTTTCCCTGAACAAGGATTAAATTAGTATGTATTGTAAATAACACCTCACAGAGCAAAACCAGGCTGAACAAATAGCTACATTTGGAAATAGAAACTAGAGATGATGAAATGAAATGCAGCATGAAAAAATGCTAAGAAACACAGCCAAGAAGAACATAAAAGAGCAAATCAGCAACATTTATAATACATTAAGGGAAATGAAAGAAAATCATGAGACCATTTGGGCATATTGGCCTAAAGAATCGAGATGGCTGCGTTCCTCTAGGCCTGCTTTTACAGTATTTGGAATCATGCAGTATAAAGAGTGCAGGACCAGGATTAAAGAGACATAGGTGCTGGTTTATGACCTGTCTCTAACTACTTGTGAGTGATGGCAGTTCGCTCCAGGCATCAGTTTCCTCATCTGTAGAATGGGAAAACTACACCCACCTTTCAGGTTTCTATGGGAATGTTATCTATGTAAAGATACTTTGTAATTTGTAAATTGCATTATGAATTTCAGTCATTAAAATTATCATGTTATTTTATATAGAAACGTATGTGATGCAATGTTATTATTGTATAACATAATACTCATTTTTCAGGTAAAGAAATTAAAACTCAGTAAGGTTACAGTCATAAAGTAAATATAACAAGTACAGTTTAATGATTGCTTAGTGAACTCCAGGTACTGTGTCCCTTTATTCTTTACATAATTTTTACAATTATTCTACAAGGTGGATTTTCTTATCTCTATATTACAAATGAAGAAAATGAGGCTTGAAGAAGTGAAGTAATTTTGCCAAAATCAAACAGTTTGTAAAGGGTGAAGATGAGATTTAAAACCTGTACATCTATTCTAAGGTTTATGTTATCAGCCATTATATTTCAATGCAGCAACATCAATAATTAAGTGTCTTACTACATGCAGGAAGCTATACCAGCCAAAAAAAGGCAGCGTGTGTTGGTTGGAGGGTGGAGGGAGATACAAGTCAGAAAGGGTTTCACTGTGCTCATATATAATGCTGCACAAAGAGAATATCATTGACTAAGCACAGGTCCTGGACCCCAAACTAGGAACCCCTACCTGGCAGCCATAGAAAGCAACTTGAAGTCAAGAGACTAACAAGAAGTTAAAACCAAAGTCCTTAGAACACCAGAGATCAAAATCAGGAAAACCAGGTTCCGTCATCAAAGTCAAAGAGCTGATATAAATCTAGAAATAAAACATTCTGTCAGAAATCACTGTAACAAAACAATTATAATGAATATATTAAAGGAGCTAATGGAAAATATGGATAACATGGGTAAAGAAGTGGGGAATTTCAGCAGAGAGATGGAAACAATAAAAAAGAGAGATGAAAATATTAGAAGTGAAAAATATAATAAAAGGAGAATTCATTTGTTGGAGTTAGCAGTAGACCAAACAAAGCAGAGGAGAAGTTCAATGAACTTGAAAACACTTCTATAGAAACTATCAAAACTGAAACACAAGGATAAAAAAGGGTGAAATAAAATAGACACAGTATTAAAGATCTGAGATATAACATCAAATATGTAACATATGTGTCATTGGAATTTCAGAAGGAAAGGGAGGAAAGAATGAGGAAGAAGAAATATTTGAGGGATAATAAATAACCAAGAACTTTCTGATCTAAACATAAGCAAAATGGTAAACTAGGCAGTTCCATCCTCTCATCTCACCACAGAAACACTGGAGAATAAGCAGAAATTGTCAGAACACCGGAAAACAGTCAAAAAGTTGGCAGTAACCAAATACTGAGTCAAGAAAAAGTCACTTCAAAATGGTAGGTATTTTTGTGACAATTTTATTTTCCTTTGCATCACCACCACCACCCACCCCTGGTGCAGAAATGGACTTGGTCTCGAAGTAATGGTGGCCTGAATTCACAATGTAGTACCCTTTCTATGACTCTGGAGGAAAAAGAAAAAGTATCATGAAAAAATATCATGTATGTCAGTTCTAACTTGTCTGGGGTTACCTGAAAAACTGATGCAAGGTGTTCATCTCTGTTTCATCTAACTCAGAACTCATGCTGGAAAAGCAACAAGCTTTGGTTGAAAATACTGCAAGACAAACTAATAGCCCTCAAGATGTTTGTGGCAAAAGTTTAGAGTCAAAGCATAAAATAGACTGCATGAAGTCTGGAGCAAAAGCTGGGAGAGCTGTTTTAGAAAATTAAGACATTCAGAAGTAGTCAAGTATTCTGGGGAGTTTAGAAACCACATGTATAACCAGGGCGAGATACCTGCAGGCTGAGAAGACTGAGCTTTCACCTGGTGTGGATGCCTCAAGTCAGTACAAATTTGGCTAAGTGTTCAAGAAGGGCACCAGTGTAGAGTCAATCTTCAGACTTGGAGAGATCAATTTTCTATCTCTCTCTCATTTTAGTTTTAGTTTTTTCTTTTGTTTGTTTGTTTTTCTGCTCATTTTCTTTGTTTTTTGTTCTTTTAGGATCAGTGAAATAAATTTTTTTGAAAAAGATAAAAAGATTGGCAAATCTTAAAAAGAAAGAAAGGAGATAAGACACAAATAACTAAAATCAGAAATAAAAGTAGGGGCATTGCTACCAACCTTACAGAAATAAAAAAGTTTATAAAATAATACTATGAACAATTATATACCAACAAATTTTATAACTTAGATGAAATGGACAAATCCTACTAACACACAGATTGGATAAGCTGATTCACGATGAAGTAGAAAATCTCAACAGACCTATAACAAATAAAGAGACTGAATCAGTAATTAAAAACCTCCCAACAAAGGAAGTCTAGGTGCAGGTGGCTTCACTATTAAGTTCTATCAAACATTTAAGGAATAATTAACAAAAATCCTTCTCTAATTCATAAAAAGTAGAAGATGAGATAACTCCTCCTTATTCATTCTATGAGGCAAACTGATAACAAAGCCAGATAAAAATATTGTAAGAAAATTACAGTCCAATACCCCATATGAATATAAACAAAATATCAACACTAGCAAATCGACTCCAGAAGCATATTAAAAAGACCAAGTGAAATTCATCTCAGAAAAGCAGGGGTTCTTCAGTATAATAAAATCAATCACTGTAATATATCACATTAATAATACAAAGAAAAAAAACTATATTATTATTTCAATTTAGGCAAAACAGACATTTGAAAAATCCAAAACCTTTCATAATAAAAGCACTTAGAAATGTATGAATAGAAGGAAACTCCCTCAACATGACAATGGGTATTTATGAAAAAAACCACAGCTAGCATCATATTCAATACTGAAAGACACAAAACTTTTCTTAATATGAGGAATAAGACAAGGATTCACACTTTCACCACTGTTAGTCAATACAGTATTACAAGTTCTAGCCAGAGCAGTTAGGCAGGAAAAAAAAAATGAAAGGCATTCCAATTGGAAAGAAAGAGCTGAAACTATCTCTATTCACAAATGATATGATCCCATATATATAGAAAATTCAGAAAATTAACAAGAAATCTACTAGATCTAATAAATAAATTCAGCAAACTTGCAAGGTATAAGATCAACACAAAATTCAGTGGTGTTTCTATATATCTACAATGAGCAATCTGAAATTAAAAAGAAATTAAGAAAACACTTCCATTTATAATACCATTAAAAACTATCTAAGAATAAATTTAATCAAGGAGATGAAAAATGTGTATACTAAAAACTTTTTAAAATGTTGCTGAAAGAAATTTAAAATGAGCTAAATAAATGGAAAGACATCCCATGTTAATGAATAGTAGGATTCAATATTTGTTAAGATATTAATACTATCCAAAGTGTCCACAGATTCAATGCAATCCTTGTCAAAATTCCAAAATTCATTTTGCAGAAATGAAACAGTTAATCTTCAAATTTATTTTCAAAGGGAATTGCAATGGACCCTGAATAGCTAGAACAATCTTGAAAAAGATGAACAAAACTTGAGGTTCACACTTCCCAATCTCAAAACTTACTACAAGTCTACATTAACCAAAAAAGTGTAGTACTGGCATAAGGATGGACATATAGACCTATATAATAGAATTTATGGTCCAGAAATAAGCCCATATATATATATATATATATATATATATATATATATATATATGACCAATTAATTATTTTGACAAAGGCATCAAGTCCATACAACAAGAAGAGTCTCTTCAATAAAAGGCACTAGCACATGAAAAAGAAAAATGAAGTTGGACCCTTACCTCATACCATATACAAAATTAACTCAAACTGGATCAATGACTTAAACATAAGAGCTAAAACTATAAAACTCTTAGAAGAAAACATAGGGATAAATCTTCATGGTCTTGGATTTGGCAATGAATTCTTAGATATGACACCAAAAGTATGAGGAATAAAAAAAGAAATATAGATAAATTGGATGTCATCAAAATTAGTTTTTCTTTGTGCTTCAAAGGAATTATCAAGAAAATAAAAAGACAACCTATGGGAGCTGAATAGAAGATAATACATGCAAATTATGTATCTGTAAAAAAAGAATAATATCAAGAATATAGAAAAAACTCCTACAACTCAAAAACAAAAAGACAACCAATCCAATTTAAAAATAAGATCAGTACTTGAATAGATGTTTCTCCAAAGAAGATTTACAAATGCCTTATAAGCACATGAAAAAAGATGTTAAAATCACTAATCATTAGGGAAATGCAAATCAAAACTACAATGAAATACCAATTCAAATCTACTAGGATGACTGTAATTTTAAAAAGAGAATAAAAGAAAACTGAAAATATTGGCAAGGATGTAGAGAAATTGGGACCCTTATACATTGCTGGTGAGAAAGTAAACTGGTACAGCTACTGTGGAAAAAAGTTCAGTGGTTCCTCCAAAATGTAAATGTAGAATTATCAAATGACTCAGCAATTCCACTCTTAGGTATATATTATAATGAATTAAAAACAAGGACCCAAATACTGTATGCCAGTATTTATTTCAGCACTATTCACAATAGCACAAAGGGAGAAACAACCAGTGTCAGTCAACAAATGAATGGATAAACGAAACGTGGTATATATACACAATGAAATATTATTCAGCTATAAAAAGTAATGAACTTGAGCTAAAACACAGATGAACCTTGAAAACATGCTAAGTGTAAAAGCTACATAGAAAAGGACAAATACAGTAAGATTTGATGTATATAAAACATCCAGAATCAGCAAATTCATAGAGGCAGAAAGTAGATTAAAGGTGACCAAGGGCTGTGGAATAGGAGAAATGGGGGATTATTGCTTCATGGTTACACAGTTCCCATTTAAATGGATGAATAGTTTTGGAAACAGATAGTGAATATCATTGTACAAAATTATGAAGGTAATTAATGGCAGTGAACTGTACATTAAAAAATATGGTTAAATGGCCAACTTTAGGTTATATATATTTGCCCCAATAAAAAAAAGTACCATACATGCTAGTGAAAAAAGTGAAAAGTAAACTTGGGTTGCTCAACTAGACACCTCCTTTTTCCTTTGGGAGCCAGATTCCCGCAGAGTGTTTTTGTTTTTCTGCTTTTCCTTGGTGTGGCTCACCAGATAGGGTCGAGCCCATGCCTGAGAAGGGCTATCCCAGCAATATCCCCATCCATTTTTCCAGCTGACATTGCCTGGTACAGAGGGAGGGAGCAGCTGCTAAATTAATTCAGATAGCAGCCCCTTTTCCTCTAACAGAATTCTGCATCCTCTACCTTCATCTTTATGAAGAATAAAGATGAGGAACCTCCATACTGTTCTCCTCAGTGGCTGCACCAAGTTACTTTCCCACCAACAGTGTACAAGGGTTCCCTCTTCTCCACATCCTTGCCAACATTTGTCATTTCTGCTCTTTTTGATGATAGCCATTATGACAGGTATTAGCTAAAATCTCATTGTCATATTGTTTTGCATTTCCTTGATGATTAGTGATGTTGAACATCTTTTCATATACCTATTGGCCATCTGCATTTCCTCTCAAAAACTAAAAAAAAGAAGGTACAATATGGCCCAGCAATTCCATTCCTGGGTAAATATCTGGAAAAACAAAACCACTAATTTGAAAAGATACACCCACCCCAATGTTCATAGCAGCATTATTTATGATTGCCAAGATATGGAAGCAACCTAAGTGTCCATCAACAGATAAATGGATAAAGAAGATGTAGTATATCTATACCTATATCTATATCTATCTATATATCTATACAATGAAACACTACTCAGCCACAAAAAGAATGAAATTTTGCCATTTGCAGCAACATAGGTGGACTTGCAGAGCATTATGCAAAGTTAAATAAGTCAGACAGAGAAAGACAAATACTTTATGCTATCACTTTAATGTGGAACCTGAAAAATACAACAAACTAGTGAATATAACAAAAAAGAAGCAGACTCACAGATATAGAGAACAAACTAGTGGTTACCAATGAGGGGGCAATTTTGTGTGGGGAAGCGGGAGGTATGAACTACTGGGTGTAAGAGAGGTTCAAGAATGTACTGTACAACACAGAGAATATAGCCAATATTTTGTAATAACTGTAAAGGGAAAGTAACATTTAAAAATTATGTAAAATAATAATAAAAATTATGTAAAAATGTTTTAATTAAAAAAAGAATAAAGGTGGTATTTTAGCTACCCTCCAATAAAAGTCCCAAGAACTCCAAAATTGATGAGAAATATCAGTGTAAAGCTACAAGAAATTGTGTGAACTATAAATAGGATAAATATAAAGTGTCCCAAATCTAGGCACATCTTAATAAAATTACTGATACCCAGGAGAAAAAGCAAATATTAAAACTAAACAAGGAAAAGGGACACAATTCATGCAGGAGAGCATATATAAGAATTACAAATGACTTGACACTGTAAACAATGGAGGCCAGAAGATAATACAACAATGTCTTTAAAGTGATATGAGAGAGGGAAAAAAAGTCTAGAATCCTATATCCAACATAACTATGCCTCAAAACAAAAATGAAATAAAGATGTCTTCATTAAAATAGAGGTGAGAGGTGTTTACCTTCAGAAGACCTGCACTATGGAAAATGTTAAAGAGATCTTCACAACAGAGGGAAATAATTCTTAGACTTGCAAGGTAGAATAAAGAGCATCAATGAAGAAGGTATCTGTGTAAACATAAAAAATATTTTTAATGACTTTAATGACAGAGGAAGAGAGATTTTAAAGACTGTATAAACAAAATGACAATGTAATATGGAATGTGTGATATTTATAGAATTCAAATGTAAATAAGCATAGTACAAATAGTTGACAGAAGGATAGATGGAATTAATCAGTAGTAAGATTTTCACACTATATATGAAGTAGTGAGATTTTGAAACAGTATTATACAAAGGCAGACTATAATAATTTAAAGATGAACACTGTAATTTCTAAAGCAACTAGGAAAACAAAACACAAAACTAAATCTAAAAAGTTGATGTAAGCTATAAAATTGAATGTTATAAAGAGTCAACACAAAATAATCCAGGAAACAGGAACAGTCTAACATGGAAAAATTGGATAAATAAATATAAAACAAGCAAAAGATATTAGACTTAAACCTAACCTTATTAATAATTATAATAAAATGCAAATGGACTAGACTTCCTCTGATGACCAAGATGAAGTAACAGAGACCAATTTCCTTCTCAATGTAAAAAACTCACAAAAGTTAGACAAAAATGTATGAAACAGCAGTATTCAACTGGACATCAAGCAATGATGGACAGTGATCCTGACAGAAAAAAAAACAACAGAAATGAGTCCTAAGATTTGGTAACTACAAAGCATTGTCAGGAGAAAATTAAGGGTACCTAAATAAATGCAGAGATATACCATTTTCATGAATCAAAAGTATACAATATTGTTAAAAGTCAATTCTCCTCAAATTAATCTATAAATTCAACACTGTCCCAATAAAAATGATAGAGGTTTTTTTGTAGATATTGCCAAGCTAATTATAAAATTTATATAGAAAAAAAAGGAACAACAAAAAAAAGAAACTTAAGGAAAAGAATGTTTGAGAACTAATGCTATCTACTTTCAAGACTCATAGTAACCAAGACAGTGTGCATTCAAGTATTTGTAGACAAATAGATCAGTGAAACAGAACAGAGATTGCAGAAAGACTCACACATATAGCATCACTGATTTTCAACGAAGACACAAAGGCTATTTAGTGGAGACAATATGGTCTTTTTAACAAATGATGTTAGAAACATTAGATATCCATATATATAAAAAAAAAGTAAAAGCAAAAATAAATAATACAAATAAAACTCTAATACATTCTTTGTACCATATACAAAAACTAACTCAAATTGAGTCATAAGTCTTTTAAAAATAAAAACTAAAAAAACCACTAGAAGAAAACATGCGGAAAAATATTTGTGGCCTTGAGTTAGGCAAAAATATTTTAGATATGATACCAAAAGCCCAATCTGTAAAAGAACAAATTGTTAAACTGGAATTTATCAAAATTAAAAACTCATGCTCTTTGAAATAGAGATAATAAAAGACAACTTAAATACTGGCAGACAATATTAGCCATATAGATGATAAAGAACTTATATCCAGAATTACCTGAAAACAACAAACCTAAATTTCTTAAAAAATGCAAAAGATTTTAATAGACTCTTCTGCTCATCAGAAGGAATCATTAAGATAACTAATAGTCATACACATACTCAGAAAATAGTTTAAAATACATATATCTGACAAAACATTAATATCTAGGATATACAAAGAAATCTAGCTTATGCACAGTAAAATGATGAATATCCCAATAAAAATGGCTGAAAATACTTGAACGTCTCACAAAAGAACATATATGAATAGACAATAACCACAAGAAAAGGTCCAGAATATCAGTGATCACCAGAGGAATGCAAATTATAATGCTCGTGAGACACCATTTCATATCCACTCAAATGCCGCCCCTGCTCTTCACAAAAAGATTACTTACCAAACCAAATGCCAGTGAGACTGTGGATCAACCAGAACACTATGATGTGGCTGGTGAAAATGTGAAAGAATAAAAACCATTTTGGCAGTTGTTCATAGAGTCAAACATATACCTACCCTATGACTCAGCATTTCTACTCCTAGGTATTTCTCTAAAGGAAATAGAAACATATGTCCACAAAGACTTCTATGAGATTAATAGCAGCTTTATTCACAATAGCCCAAACTGGAAATGACCCCAAGCATTCATAGCAGGAGTATGAGCCAACATATTGCACTATTATATATCCCTTAGATGGAAAATCACTTGACGATAAAAATTTCTTAACTAATGATGCATGCAAGACCATGACTATACAAGATGCAGACATTATGGGGACTGAAAAGGGGCCAACAAATGAGAGCTCATATTTTATAATCCTATTTAAAACTGAATTTCTAGACTAGGAAACATTAACTGATAGTAGAAGGGGTTGCCTGGGAAAGGATTGATGGGAAAGAGACAAAAGGACATGTCTGTTGATGATGGGAAATATTCTAGATGTTGTCTTAGGTGGTGGTAACATAGATGTATGCTATTGTAAAAATTAATTAATCTGAGCACTAAATATCCATTTTGTGAAATGTAAATTATACCTCAACAAAAATGAATAAAAAAGAGAGATGCAGATAAGAATTTGCTAGTTTTATAGTAGTGTTGATCAGAGCAATTATTTCTTATCTCCACTGGTAAAAAATAAAGTTGAGAACTGCTTTGAGATGCACTATGACATGAGCAGGAATCAACCTTTAATGCTGTAAACCAATGATATTTTGAAATTGTTTGTTCCTAAGGCATAACCAAGCAGAAGGTGATTAATAACCTGATCAAGTCTTTCTTGTTCTAAGGCAAATTGCCTTCCTATTTCTGCCATTTTGAGATCTCACCATCTTTAAATGTTTAAAGTATGAAATGTATCAATTACCTATAATGTCTTTTTTTTTTTTAACTTGTATACTGTATTGTTCTTTCTAGTGAAACTATAAAATTCTGCACAGGGAAGACCAAGTGACAGGAAGTGTGGAAATTGATATTAGAAGCTGGAAATATGGCATTCAATGGCTTATGCTTTTTAAAAAATAATAACTTGTAAGAGTGATCATGGCTATAAGTGGCATTTTTTTTTATATTTGGTGGGGGCGCGTGGGCACCAATTTCTTTCTATTCTGGATTACTGAAGATTAGAAAAAGAAAGAAGTTTCCCTACATATAATCCCTTCTCCTAACCTTCTTCACTCCCAGGAAAATGTTGAGAGTTAAGATTGGGAGAAGAGAAGGGATTTAAAACTAGCATATACACTGAACATTATGTACTTGGCATTTGCAAAATACTTTGCGTATATTATGTCATTTAATCTCCATTAGTCTTCATTTAAACCTACAAATTAGGTGTTATCTTGCCTGTTTTGGAGATGAAGAAACTGGGGCTCATGAATTAAATAACGTTCCTGTTTTTCAAATACTACACTTTAAGAGCTCAAACTCAGGTGAGTGATGATGAATCGTGTCATGCCATGTTTCCCGTCCTTATTTTTCCCAGAACCATTGCCAGGAGCTCTCTTGCCTGAGTTATGGCAGCCTTCTGACCCCCAAACCACACTCCTAGGAACAGGAAGAAAAAGTGTGACTTGATTTGTGGTCAAGACAATATATCAGATTATTTAATTGCTTCTTCATTATTTAGCTCTCAGAAACACACTCTATTAATCACCTGAGAGTTAATCATACTAAATTTCATCCATTGAAAGCAGAAGCCATTAGTCTGAGAGCCAACAGCAAAGACAGAGCATGCAAGAAGCAATCATTACCTTGGGTGTGGGCCAACATTTACCCAGCTGCCTTTGGAAGGAAGTGGCAAAGAGGAGTAAGAAATTTTATTTGTTTGCCAAAGAAAACAAAGAGTAAAAAGGGAAAATGGTACTTTGGTGAAGTTTTTTAAAAACTGTTCTTCTGAAATTTCTAATCACCTCTGAGTTTGTTGTGGCCCACCAAAGAATAAAAAGACATCAGATGTGATCTGCAAGCTATAAATAGACGGATTATCATGAATAAGAAACTCTAGGGGATGAATGAGTAAAAAATGAAAACTGGAAGATAGAAGACAACCCAGTTTTCCTCTTATTCGGCAGCATTAGAGGGACAAGAATTACATTTCTGAGGAGAAGATTTACATTGATTTTTAAAAACAATTCATCCAATGTTATAAGATGTATAATAGTATATCACTCAAACCTATCCCTACCCCTTCCTTCAAAAATCTAATTGATTTTGAAAGAGGTAAGAGTACTTCTTTAGAATACTGCTAATCAATATATTTAGGCAACCTTAACAAGAGCAATTCTATACACAATTAGCAAATGCCATTCTTGGTTTCTCTGTTACCTAGTAGTCTGTGCAGAGTTATGTGAGGGGCTCCAGAACACCCTTCACTTACAAGAAATCTATTTCACAGAATGTTATCAAACTATAAGCTTCTACCACTCAAGCCACAGTTTTAAGGTGTGCTGTTAATCTTGAGAATATACTTTAGAGCTGGGTTTTTCAAAGTCTGATACTGGAACCCACTGATGCTGAATTTTGTGGAAGTAGAATCCAAGGATTTGTATGAATAAAATCATACCAAGCTTCCCTGACGATTCATGGGTACACTAATGTCTGAGAATAACTACTTACACCTTCAATATCTTCATTTCTATTCATCATATTCAGCTTAGCTTGTGTGATTTCTTTCCAGGATCTTTCCTCAAAAATGCTCTAAGTGATGTGCTCCAGCAAAAAAAGATGGAGCTCAGTAAAGGGAGAAAAGGAAACAGTCATCTTTTTCCCAATATTTCAACTTTTCCTCATTATTCCCATGCTGTTTGTCTATAAAGATGTTCTGACTTAGCCTTATACACAGTTACATAATGAAAGAAAATGGAAATTTAGCAGGATAACTATTTATTGAGCTTTTATATAATGTATCAAAAATTTACACATTATCTTATTTAATCTTATCAACGATTGTGTATATGTTCTTCCCCTAAAGAAGTAATCTGAAGATCAGCTAGGTTACCTATTTTGCCTAAATTCATGTTGAACTTTAATTCTGCCATTTTTAATTAACAAATTCTCATGTCTTTGCAGGCATACCTTCTCATTATTTTATAAAGATATAAGCTCTGCCCCCAGGGAGGTACTGAAGACATTCAGAATATCTAAACATTGGTAACAGCTTCATGCATGCTCGTCAATGGAAAGACACACAAGAGCAATATTCATATCAGCTTTGTCAGGTTGCCACTTGAAGTTATGGGCTGAATTCTTGAGTGTGGTGATGCCATGCCAAACCAGCTCATTGAAAGAGGAGAAGTTGGTAAACGTGGTGACCACAGGACTTGTCACTTAGCACAAGTCCCAGGCCTGCCTGCCCTTGGCAGGTGGGCAGCACAGCATGTCAAATAGCTTCACTATTCAGATTCCACTATTTTTATTTTTAAAAAATTAAATTGGAATGTAAGATCCCTCCTCTTCCAGATTGGTTTTCTAGTAGCTTCTGTTATTTTTCTCTGAATTCCACTAGACTCCATTCTTTCTATTGGAGAATAGACTGTACAGCATCTTTCTGATTTCAGGAAGAAGGTCCCTGACTTCTAAACATCCAATTGTCCCCTTAGGTACCACCAATGCCATCCCCTTACCAAACAACACATAGCCTTTATTGTACAAATAATCTTTTGAAGCAAGTTTGTTACTTATGTATTATTGAATCCCCAAAGCACAGAACAAAGTCTGGACCCTAGTAATTACTTGCTCTATATGTGCTGTTTTCCATTCATGCAATAGATATGTATTAAGAATCTTGATATCAGGAGCTATGGTGTCCGTGGGGGCACAGAGATGAACAGGCAAGACAGGTATCAAGGTGAGAATGTGGACATCTATATAACCAGGTCATGATTAAAAGGATCCCCTGGAGTACTTGTGAAATGTGAAATGCACATTTCCAGACCCACTTCATCTGACTCTTCCTTGGACCAACCTGAATGAGGCAATCAAGTTAATTCTTGCATCAGACTAGACTGGGACATAGGGTAGAATTTTGAAGGTTAACAAGTGGAAAGAGGGGAATCAAAAGAACAGTTGGAGACAGCTGCCCTTTAACCAAGCAATTGCTCAGAAATATTCTCCACTTATTTTCCTTCCTGATATTCCAATTCATGAAACATTCATCCCTAAGATAAGAGGTGGAATCTTGTTCTAGCCTGTCAATTTTTTAAAATTTTATTTATTTTTTATTTACTTCTGGCTGCATTGGGTCTTTGTTGCTACACTCGGTCTTTCTCTAGTTGCAGCGAGCAGGGGCTACACTTCATTGCAGTGCGTGGGCTTCTCATTGCGGTGTTTTCTCTTGTTACGGAGCATGGGCTCTTGGTGCGTGCGCTTCAGTAGTTGTAGTACACAAGCTCAGTAGTTGTGGCTCGTGGGCTCTAGAGCGCAGGCTCAGTAGTTGTGGTGCATGGGCTTCATTGCTCCACGGCATGTGGGATCTTCCCGGACCAGGGCTTGAACCCATGTCCCCTGCATTGGCAGGTAGATTCTTAACCACTGCGCCACCAGGGAAGCCCTTGCCTGTCAATTTTGACAACCTTGACAATCATCAGATGGCCCTCTCTAGTGCAGTCAGCTCAATGTCTGGCTCCACTCAGAACTCCAAATGTTGTCTTGTTGCTGGAGTCTCCTGATACTTCAAATGAGATATGTCTTCCAGGAGACCTACCAGATGTGCTAATGATGATTCCTTATAAGACAGAAGAGAGGCCAGTTCAGGAAAGAATAGCAAAGAAAGCAGATGATGGCAGGCTTCATCTTAGGGTCCAAGCCCTGATAGCTGGGCCAGCTGGGAGTCACATATCAGGGGAAAGAGATTTTAACTACATCCATTATATTCAAAAAGGAAAAAAATTTTAGGTACGTATTTATGTTGACCCATTTTAGAGGAAGATCCAGGTAAAGATGTTCCTGAAGAAAGGGAAATTGTGTTAAGAGAGAAGAAGGCAAGGATGGAGAAAGAAAGATAGAGAGAGAAACTTTCCACCAAGCGTTCCTGTTCAGTGAGAGTAGCCAAAACAAGGCCTTGTCTCTGCCACACACGATGAAATGACCTGTAAATAAGTGCAAGTTTTTGAACTGTTAGTTCAAGGAGAATAATTATGATGTAAACTAATTCTTTCCCACAACTGTAAATAAAGCCGGTCTCTTTACAGATGCACTCCCATCTTCAAGATGCAGTCGTGTGCAGCAGTCAAGTGAAGGCAATCTCTCAGACGTGGAATCCCATTTTGACGGCAGGCATGTGATCAACTTCACTAGGCACTCAGGAAACAAAATCAGGAGACTCTCTTTCTCTCCTTTTCCCTTCCTAGACCTAGTACTTCCTTCTCTCAGATGATAAATTCCTGCTTTCATCTATATAAAGACAGTATTACAGGTTTTGCAAGTACTTACAAGTATTCCAGCTCTGATTCTCCTCTACTTCCATCTCCTGGGCAACTAACAGACCCAATCCATCTCTGTTCAAATTCTGTTTTGACCCAAATCTTTGGTCCTTACTCCAAGAAACATTAGAATAAGTATCAGAAATGAGAGAGAAGCAATAAAAATAAATATTCCACTTTGATCTGTCCATTTTGAATATTTTGTGGTGCAAACAGAGAACAGGAGAGAAAGAAGTAGATCTCTTCAAAGCAGCATTCTAAACAGTGTATGACAGCCAATTACTGAATTTAGCTGGGACTTTCACACTTTTACTTCAAATGAGAATTTTAAAAAAGCAGCATGCCTATCCATAGATAACTTTTTGCTGAGAATGTTTAACCATTAGAAGAAAAAGAATAGGATTATAATGGAATTACACAAATCACTGTACTGCCTTTACCAAAACCATCTGGTCTAGGTGTTATTAAGTATTGTGATTGTGTCGACATATATTAAACCACTTAACTTAAAATAATCTAGGGACTTCCACTGCAGTCCAGCAGTTAAGATTTTGCCTTCCAATGCAGAGGTGTGGGTTCAATCCTTGGTTGGAGAGCTAAGGTCCCACATACCTCACAGCCAAAAAACCAAAACATAAAACAGAAGCAATATTGTAACAAATTCAATAAAGACTTTTAAAAAAGGTCCACATCAAAAATAATCTTAAAAAAATAATAATCTAAAAGCCACTGGTTGGGTGTATTAAATATTTGAAAAAGTACCTAGGTGAATATCAGGAAGAGATCATTTACAATGAAGCAGAGACAAAGTAATGAAATGATAGCTTTACCAAAAATCTATTTTGGAAGATCTTTCTTTAAGAAAATAATTGATTATGACTTTGCAGTAGAAGTTAAAATCTTTGAAACAACAGTGAAGGGAATACAAAAGATGGATAAATAGTACTCCATGAGAAAATGAGAAGAGAAAAAAAGAGAAAAGAAGGAGGGATGGAGAAGGAAAAAGGGAGAAAACAGAATCCAGGACATGTTCTGAAGCTGTGGATAAAATGGCATGCAAAATTTTCCCCAGTGGGATGGTCAAAGGACTCTAAAGAACAGGGTCTATCAATCATTTAGTGGATTTTGGTTATGTTCTATGAGAACACCACTTCCACTCTCTCCTCTTAACCATGTTTCTAGTAAGAGTGGCAAAATACAAATGCCTGTGAATGGGAACCTTTTGCCCATATTATTAAACAGGCTGAATTTTACATCTGGGTTTACTAGCACAAAACTCAAAACATCACAAAAAGAAGGGAATAACATCAATTAATAAATTAAACTTTGCAGAAGCCAGATTACAATCCAAAACTCACCATAAAAACACAATTCGCTCCTCGCTCCACCTCCCACACATACTTTGGTTGCTATTAAAAACCATCAAACAAGAAAACAAAACATGGGGAAATACCACTGACTACTGAATGTTAAAATATTTTAATATTGCTCTGAAGGGCTGAGAGGTACCAGAAGTCATCTGGGTTATGCTGTTTTGAATCTGACCCAAGTAGACATAATTTAAACTCTTTATATGCTCTTGATCTAGCTACATGCACTGGCTCCTGGCACCTAAGGCCCCTGACTGAACACTTCCCAAAGATTTATGAACTAGGGTGGAGAGTCTAGCATGGGCAAAACCATGCCTTGTCTGGCAAGATGCTTAATGCTTGACCTAAGCCTGAAATGATTTCCTGAATAAGAAGATATATGTGGACCCTAATATACCACACATGATCCTGACCTTGACTTTGAGAGAAATATTGGTAAAGACTGTTAAGGACACAGATACATGTACCCATAGATATAAAAGTAACTTCCTCAAGTGGTTTCATTCCATATTTATTGAGTTCTGTGCACCAAACACAGAAGCAGGTTTATGAAGTTAAATGTTTGAGAAGCTATTTTAACTGGATGACAATCTAGAGAAAACATAGCTTTAGTGTCACCTTCATTTTATAAGTCAGTATTTATGTTATCTGCCTAAAATTCGAATGGTAAAACGGAAACTCAAAACTTTACCTCTCTGACCATAAAGTCTACAATCTTTCCATTATTCTACACTTTCCATGTTTCATACATACAGTAGTTTGTAGGACATTTTCAATCTTTTCCTTAATCAGAGTTGTTTCTCAAGTCCATTTGGGATGCACATCTGTAGTCTGTATATGCACATTAATCCATAAATTGTAGCAATTCTCATCTTAGTGCAGAAAAAGGCAACTGATGCTTTGATGTTTTCAAAGGCGGCATGATAAATGAAAAGCAAACTTGGCCTTTAGAGTTAGACTTGGATTTGTGTCCACATCCTGCTACTTCATAACTGAGTGTCTCCTTGAATGTGTCACTGGACTTCTCTTAGCCTGTTTCCTTTTCTGTAAATGGGACTTAAAGTACTTATTCTTCATGCCGGTAAACATTTCACATGGATGTATTATAATTTGTTGCCAACATTTTGATGGAGACGTTTGGATGTAAGACATTTTAATTCGGCCTAAATAAATAAAGCCAATTTAAAAAAAACTGATCAGGGTACACAGAGGGTTTATTTGTTTACTTATTTGCCCATGAGCAGTATTTGATTCTGTTCACTAGTGTGACTTAGTGGCACTTTAACCTTCTCTGATTCCCTAGATGGTAAACCTTGCTTCCTGCCTGCACTGCCCAAAGGTACAGTCTTTCTTTCTCTGAATTACTCCCCTGCCTGGATTTAACACTTTGTCTGAGCCTGCTGTGTCAGCCAAGTGCCTTCCCATATCCTCAGCTCTCTGGGTTTCACTTTCCCATAGGATATAACTTGTGCACCAACCCTGGCTATATCATCTGGTACTTCTTGATGCTGAATTAGAGCTGCAAGTTGTATCTACTTGGACTTTATTCCTCACAAATAAACATTGCCGAGGAACTGCAATTCAAAAGTTTGCCCCATTTCTCTAATGCATTTGCAAAAATAAGCTCCTGTGTTTTTACATCTGAAAAAGAGGGGACATATGTATACACATGGCTGATTCACTTTGCCATACAGCAGAAACTTACACAGCAGTGTAAAACAACTATACCCCAATAAAAAAATAATAAAAAAATAAAATAAACTCCTATGTTCTTTAATAAATAGCCAAAAACTTTAGTTCATGGATACTTCTTTGCATAAAAACTAAACATGCACAAAAACATAAGTTTGGAAATCAAAAGACACTCGTTTATTTGTCAGTCAGTCTGGACAATTTTCATCCAGGAATATTCATTCTATATTGTCACATTTTACTAGTCACTACTGATCAGATGAAAAAGACTTTTAACTAACAAACTTCTTGGGTTGTCTCTAATCATTGGTTAATACTTTCTCTCCAATGAAACATGTTAGAAATGTTATTTTATTCACAGTGACATTTAGATATTCCTGATTACTTTAATGTCTGACATAAAGATTTTATTTTTGTCTAATACAGCATAAAACATCTGGATGAAAGCTTAGCATTTAAGTAATTTAGCTCTATATTTTTAATTATCCTCATGCTTGACATCATATGGAGCAAACATCCAGATGTGTCACTGGAGATTTCAGTTTTCAACCAAGTGTTTTAGTATCTACCAGACATTTTTCAGATGAAAAAAAAATAGATTTTTTAACTTTTCTTAATAAATGACACTTTCTCAGCTTTTTAGGTTATAATTGATCGATCCTGTACTCAACAGAAAACTCAATTTCCTTGAAGTTTGTTTAAAAAATAAAATTCATCCTCTTCTCACTGTACCTTTTCTTTCCTAACCGTGATAATGACTCTTACCAACTGATGTAATAGAAAAATCCCCTCAGTTGTGTGTTGCAAAGAAATTGACTTAGGAGGATGGCTGCTACATAGAAATGTAGTCTACTTTACATTTGGTAGTGTACCAGATGTAAAATAGATAGCTAGTGGGAAGCAGCCACATGGCACAGGGAGATCAGCTCCGTGCTTTGTGACCACCTAGAGGGGTGGGATAGGGAGGGTGGGAGGGAGACACAAGAGGAAGGGGATATGGGGATATATGTATAAGTATAGCTGATTCACTTTTTGATACAGCAGAAACTAACACCATTGTAAAGCAATTATACTCCAATAAAGATGTTAAAAAAATAATATCCATAAAAAAAATAAATAAATAAGAAGTGTAGTCTAGGGCTTCCCTGGTGGCGCACTGGTTGAGAGTCCGCCTGCCAATGCAGGCGACACGGGTTCGTGCCCCAGTCTGGGAAGATCCCACATGCCGCGGAGCGGCTGGGCCCGTGAGCCATGGCCACTGGGCCTGCGCGTCCGGAGCCTGTGCTCTGCAACGGGAGAGGCCACAACAGTGAGAGGCCCACGTACCACAAAAAAAATAAAAATAAAAAAAAATAAGAAGTGTAGTCTAAATCATTTCAGAACATATTTCTCCACAATGCTGAGTATTCAAATCAAATATTTATTGGGAATCTACTCAGTTCAATGTTCAGTGACAAAAAGGGAGGAACTTCTACAAGTAGGTAGCATCTTTTCTTTCCATCACTGAATTTAAAAGACAGCCATAAGGTTAATTGACGACCAAAAGACTGTCTTCGCATCATGATCCTTTAGTTGCAAAGACATAAACCAATTCAAATTGACCCCAAAATGAGGATTCGTTGGAGAGATTTACTGAAATATCAAGATAATATGGGGCAGAAATTTCAGCTGTGTCTAGTGAGAACTGAAGCTTCCTGGCTCTCTCCTTCCCCATTTCTCTTTTCTCTGTGGAGGTACAAGGTTCCTCTTGACCTGCACATGTCTTGTCAAATCTGCTCAATCTCAGTTCCTCAGAATGACTTTTCCTGAGTCTCTAAGCCACCCTCCTGTAACCTACCTGCACTCGCAGCTTTCACTCATGTTTCTATCAACTATACTCATTTATTTCTATATGATGTTGCAACCCAATGAATATATCCAACCCACTTGCCTAAGAAAGATTGTCTACAAGGCTCAGTGCCTGCTGTGCATTATTTCCACTCTCTGTGAGGTTCCCATCCTGGGGCAAGCAGTCATGACCAAAGGATTGGGTTTATATGGTACAGATATAGGAAGCCTCCAAGAATATACAAGGAGGAAGAAACTTTTAAGAAAGGGGCATGATTGGACAGTCAATAATAGATTCCCCCTCCCCAAAATATTTTAACAAAGAGGGACAAGCTTAAGTACAAACTTAGAGACCAAATATCCAAAACTTCTCTTTTACATTTACATTTAGGAAAAAGGACTTGCAAGAAGAAATAACTATAAATCAATTTAATTACTATCTTTGCTTAATATGTGTTACTTACAGATTAAATAAAATATAAAGTATATTACATATAATACATAGATTGTGAGTATAATCATAAACCACCTTCTATTCACATAACTTAGTTTCCTGAATCTGTTTTTCAATACTGTCTTTTGGAAAGAGAATTGTTAGCTTTATCCAATGCAAAGAGCTGGTCCACATAATCAAACATCCAACTGTGACCAAGAGTTAATATTCCCTAAATTCTGTATTATTTTTAACATAACCTGCATTAAACAAGACTAAGGTCAGGATAAAGAAAATATTAGCCTATGAGACCAAGAGTCAGGCCTCACTTTTGTCCTGCTAGTATTGACTTGAGCAAGTCAGTTACTTCTCTAAATTTTAGTTTCCTCATCCATCATGGTTAATGATTAATGGCTGGTTTATTTCAGCTGCATTGAAACATCTCCCGTCAAATCAGCTCCTTCAAAATGGTGAACACAAAATACAATATATCCAATGTGTGTATTCAATAATGTATTTGAAAGTGTGTCCCAAATGATTCCATACCGCACAAATGTCCTAGGCTAGTTACTTAGCGGCCAATCTCTATTGAAAAGTAATCATTATTAACCCCATTTGAACAGCAGGAAACTGAGACTCAGAAAGGCCCAGTAATATGTCCCAGAAAAACTTTCAACTATGAAGTGATAAAATATGAAATTACATGCAGCTTTGGCCAACACCAAAGACTGCAATTTTTCGCCTGCCATGTTGCCTCTGAAAACATCTTAAGCTTGTCTTATCTACCTTATTCCAGACTGAGACAAGTATTAGTCTAATATCAGGTAGAAGACAAAAAGCAATTTATTTGCTATCCCTGTGGGTGAAATAATCTCAGAGAATCAGCCAGAACAATGTTGTTTGTAAATGTTGATTAGATTTCCTTCTACTGATTTATATGAGAAATGTCCCTTGTGCCAAAGGAACCACATTTTATCACCATTAAATACCTTTTTTTCATTTATAAGATTTTAACTAAAAGAGTAGGGCAAAATAAATGCAGGCATAAAATAAATTTTCTTTTCAGCAGGCCAAGTTGAATAAACAATAATCAAAGTATATACTCAGAGTTCCTACATCCAAGCATTTTTATGTATAGTTTCAGCCATAAATGGATGATTAGATGATAAATTACTTGGTGCATCCTGATGTTCATTCCTAAAAAATAACTACTTAACAAGAGAGAAAGAGAGATAGAAAAGCCACTTAGATTAAAATAACCAGATGGTGGCCATTCCTAAATCTGAAAAATTATAAAGATCAATGTTTTTCTTATGGTTTTCTTTTAATTTACTTATGAAAAGAATGAATGTCCTTGTTCTTCATTCCATTAATATTGCTAGAATACTGGTGTTATCCCTTATGTTAACATGTTTAGAAACTATAGAGAGAGCTGCCAAACATAATCAATAGTGGATAAGAAGTAGCAAGCAAAATTTCATTTAGTGTTGAGAGTATAATCTTTTTTCAATAATGTTTAAGAGAGGATTTGGTACCTATAAACATCTAGAAAAATCATTTTTGACCAGTTAACTAATGCCAATGAGCAGGCATGGGAGACATGCCTTGCTGAATAGAACTGAATGACGCTGAGCTCAAGGCCATCTGAGATTCAGAAAACCTGTATAGTGATTGAAGAAAAGCCATAGTTTTTTTAATTTTTTTTTTAATTGGAGTAGAGTTGATTGACAATGTTGTGTTAGTTTCAGGTGCACAGAAAAGTGAATCAGTTATACATATACATATATCCATTCTTTTTCAGATTCTTTTCCAAGTGTATGGAGTAGAGTTCCCTGTGCTATATACACACACAGTTAGTTATCTATTTTATATATAATAGTGTGTATATGTCAATCCCAATCTCCCAATTTATCCCTCTCCCCCTTACCTCCTGGTAACCATAAGTTTGTTTTCTACATCTGTGACTCTATTTCTGCTTTGTAGATAAGTTCATTTGTACCTTTTTTTAGATTCCACATATAAGTGATATCATATGATATTTGTCTTTCTCTGTCTGACTTACTTCACTTAGTATTATAATCTCTAAGTCCATCCTTGTTGCTGCAAATGGCATTATTTCATTCTTTGAAAAGCCATAGTTTAAAGCTAGAAATCAGTTATGAAAGGGGAAGGAAGACCAAAGCCTGAAATTTGAGAAAGAATAATGATTTAGGAAGTTGGGGGCACAGGTAGTACAAGTCAGAGGTATGATGTGTTGAAACAAACAGTTCAAAACAAAGAACATAAATGAAAAGATGGAAGTACAATTTTCCTTTAACATCAGACCAAGTGTATGACACTCTTGGGATGGGGGTAGCTTATAGGAATACTATGGGAAAAGACAAACTGTGAGACAATATTTATTTATCAAACATTTGCCCATTACAAATGTTGAGAGAGAGAAAATCCTACTTCGTTGCTCACCACGTGTGTCCTTACAGCTGCCAGCTATGGCGGGGGGCGGGGGGGGGGGGTGGTCAGCATTTTCTGATACCTATTAATAACCCCTAGCTCTTAGTACTTTTTGGCAGCAATGCAAGCTGGTAATATTATTTCCTTTTCTGAAGAAGGAAACTAATGCCAATTTAGTGTGGAAACTCAGAGTCATGGGCTCTAAGCATGACATGTTTTTATTTGTCCCAATGTATACCACCAACCGCTTTATGTCAGTCTTCTGTCATCATGAGTAGCAGGGTCCCCTAACGAACTTCATCCTGAGTTCACACAGTTATGACTTTTTTCAATTATTAACAGAGTAGTTGCATCTTAAGGCTCACTGTTGTTCACTTACAAACTTCCATCTCACTTCTCATTCAAAATCCCTAGATATACCAAGCCTGTAACTCTAGCTGCTTGGCATGGAGGGAGGAGGGTCTGCTTTTACACACCCCTCCTCCTTTTCTTCATCTCTTAGCATCCTGGTGTGGAACATAGGCTGCAGAGAGGATAGAGAGATTCTTACCTCCTGGCCCGTGGTGCTGGCAAGCTCTTCTCCCTTTCTGCAGTAGCACTGTCTATCTCTTGGGGTACAAGCATTTGTATTTATTGTCCTCTTCATGACAGTCCATTAGCAAAGAACATCCAACATCTCCCTGTGCACACCTCAGCCCCTTATTGTTACTTTCATGCAGAAACCGATGCCATGGACACCAGCAAAACAGCTCAAGCCTCCAACCCAACTCCTTCCCATAGCATACAACGACCACATCAAACAATGGGCTTGCAGGCTGTGCACCCAACTCTCACACCTTGACTCCTAGCCCCACCTTTTCTCCACACACCAGGAGCAGGCATTCAGATGGTCTAGTGGCTCAGAATATTCCAATAAGAGACTAACGAGGGCCCACTAGAATCATGAGCTTGTCATGTTTCCAGTCTGGGATGCTAATTTAAAGAATCACTGCAAAGAAGGGGCACACAAAGAAAAATGATATGCAAAAACTAAATCCTTGTTTTCTTAGAATGGTTGCTTACAAATCATATTTTTCAAATATTATGTGAAAAATAGTAATTTACATATGAAATATCACATTGAAGTATATGAGGTCAGTGTGGGCTGAAGGCAGGGTTATTGATTGTAGAAAGTGGGAATTATGTTGACCCTTGAAAGATAGGGTGGTGTATAGATAGTGAAAAAAAGGAAAAGGGTATTGGTGCATAGGGATTTGATATTTGGGGGAAGATATCAGAGGGGTAAGTGCCTACTATGAATTTATTTGGGAAAGAATAGACAACTCTAGCCAGAGAGAATTTTGGAAGCTATTTTTAAGCCCTGATTCTTATTAAAAACACAGTAGGAAGATAATAGTAAATAGTACACTTCAGGAAGTTGTTTCCATTGATTTCCATTAAAGACTTAAAAACTGTCAGGCATTTAAGTATAACATTTGACCTGATCAAGGACAATTGTCAGCTATTACTTCCAAAAAGTTAAATAAAAATAAAATTGAACTATTTGCGTATTCATATTTTAAATGACATGCTATTGGTTAGAATTAACTCTGTAATACAGTTGCCATAAATTATTTATTTCTAGGATCCTTCTTTTAAAATCAAAGTACAACAAAAGTCAATGTGGACATCATTTCAGCTGATATGATACAAAGGTTTTGTTTAAATAGAACAATATGAAAACCTAAATTATCATTTTATTCTGGTATTGCACTGTTTTGATAAAGATTTCTCAGCATCGAAGATCAGGGGAAAAGAAGACACTATCACCACCAATGAGAACCAGATTTCCTTAATGTCATGGCTGACGATATTAATCACTTGAATTGTTGGCAATGAACATTTCCAGTCTCAAGTCAAAAACTTTGGAATCACCCTTGAGTCTTTCTGTCATACTCCACCTCTGATCCATCTGCAAGTCCTTTCAGCTCTACCTTCAAAATATATCCAGTCTCTTACCACTTTTCACCACCATGGACCAAGCTGTCATCACTCCATATAGGGTTTATTGCAGTCTCCAGGACTGGGAGCTCTGACAGCCTTTGCTCAGCTGTAGCATTGGCCATGTCCCCACCATGCTGGTTCTGTGGTGTCTATTGGCCATGGTTCCCTTTTCCTGCCTTGTATCTAAGCCTGGTTAGCTAGCAATTTCTACAGTTTCAGTAACTTGTTTGTAGATTAAACAAACTGTAGTCAATTTCTGTTATTGCTTGCTTTTCTTTCATTTCTTTCTATGAAGTATCCTATCTGATGAAAATACTGTATGTGTGTGTGTTTATAGGTATACAACTCCATATAAAATATTAAAATTAGAAAATGCTAAAATGATTAGTATATACTAGAATATAAACTTCATGAAAGCAGAACTTTATGAGTTGATGTCTCTGTTGTACCAGGTAGTCAATAAATACTTGTAGAATGAAGGAGTGAATGAATGAATCTTTGTTGTTTGAATATCTGGATGCACATATCTTGTGTTAAACTTTTCCACAATTGGTAGATTTATACCCGAAGAGAAATTTCACGTAAACTGCGTAATCTTCATGTTTTAAATAGCTTCATGGCTGTCTGCCTTAAAATATCCCAGAAACATGCAAGAACTTGACATTACTAAGGCTGTCTTGCAGAATCACACTGCTAGCTCGTAATGCCTGAGGAAAATGCCAACGTCCTTCACCTGGTCATCCCTCCAGCCTACCCTTCTGCCCCCACCCCGCCACCACCAATCTCCTCTCTCTGTGGGGCAAACAAACCTTAGGGTAAATCTTACAGAAGTTCCCCACATTTTTGAGATGGAATGCTATAGGTTTGACTGTCAATGTTCAAGGGAGAAGGGAACAGATTTCTGCTAAATAATTTGTCATGCCCTTAACATTACCATTTTCTTCTTCTTTTCCTTACTCATGGTGGGGAGGTACGGGAACACACAGGGTGCTGCACTGATTCCATTGCTTTTGTTTTGCATACATTGTGCTGAGAAAAGGTCCTCAACACAAGCTGAGTTATGGATGTGCAGCCTGCTTGTTCACAGCCCGATGGGATGGTACCCACTGCAGTCCTCACCTGCTACATGCTTGCCCACACATCGAAGCAGAGATGTTAGGTGAGCCTTGCTTCCGCCCCACCAGTAGAAACGCACCTACAGACTTACTTCCCAGACGGTCAGCATCATTAATGAGAACTTCATGCAATTTCTGAATAGTAATTGTAGAACAAGCTGGAAAGCCTGAATTTTCAAGAAAAATCCATGGTTAAAAAAAATAGCTAGCCTATGATTTCGGTTAAAATAACAATTAATAACAGTACGACTGAAGGCGTCTCCTTTCTCTGACCATCAAACCCATTGTACAGACATAATGACTGAAATCTGTCTTTCCCTCTGATTGTCAATTACTTTGCACTGAGAATTGTATCTTTATTTATTTATTTTCACTTACATTTGAATACATTTGAGGAAAGGCTCTGCAATGGTGGAGAAACATATTCTGCAAAAACATTTATTCTGAAAAGAATAATTTAAAACATGCACACAAACCTTACTTTATTCATTTCCCCCTGTAATTATATTTTTAGATGATCGCTTGTGTATTTTCTCACTTTAAAATGGAAATGAAATGTCTGATGACTTGAGTTGATTTAATTTTCCCAAGGAGAGGAACTCCTACCCCAGTTCTGTGTTAGGGAGCTTGTTACTGTTTCATTGCTCAGTCTACAGCAATGTTGATGGTTTATTTCAGGTTTTAAAACACCCTGCTATGTAGTAATTGAAATCATCAAAAGCTATTGTCCTGGGCAGGTCATATGCTCTCTCTTTCACTGTGTTTTGACTTAATGTAATGTAATTACATTAATTACATTATGTTAATGTAAACAGAAGATAGAAACAACCCTAAAGCTCTCAAGGTCAGAAAGAATTTGAGATATCAGTGAGCTCAACATTGGTTTGAACATACAGAGAAATTGAGACTCAAAATGGAAGCAAATTGCCCAAAGTCAGATTATTAAGCAGCCCATGAAACCTGGCTGGCTCCTGATTGGCTACTGGTCCAGGGCTCTTCCCAGCTTTATTGTCTGGTGGTTTGTTATCATGGTCTTTGTGGGAAAAAAAAATAGATGTCTTGTATTAAAAGATGATGAGCAATGGAAAAAGAGATAATTCTCTAGGATATTTTTAGAAAAAACTTCATGTGTGGTCTCATCAACAGGAACTGAGACGTCATACTTACATACATGTATACAATTTTGGATGACATCTACCTTTATCTTTATATGCGGTATGAACATCTCACCAACAGAGTCTTCATTTTGACAGTAGCTACACACAAGTCCTATACTTCTACCAAAAGGGGCTCCTAATGTGTCTATTGATTTCTAATATAAATGCCTATTCCTGCTTTTCCTAACTTCTAGATTCCTCTCCCATGATTCCTCTTTTCTGTCTGCCTATCCAGCTGTCCAGGAAAAAATGAATGGATGCCTTTTCCAATGGGGTTCTATCTAGTCCTCTCTGTCCCTCTAAATGCTCCTATTCCAACTCAGTATTAGAGTTGTAGAACACCTGTCTTAGTTTAGAAAGCCTCAAAGCGTCTAGCATTTGTTTAGCAAACATTTATTGAGGACATGCTTGGTTTCTCAACACTTTGATAGTCACTCAGCAATGTTGCATGAATGAATGAGTAAATAAATGGCACCTATAAATCCATCCAGGACCATTCACTGGAGAGCAAATTCGCCTCTCTAGCTTCTTTCTGCATTGCTCTATTTGATCTCCCATGCCCTGGTTGCCCTATGTTATAGTGCGAACACTACATAAAAATTGGTTTCCAGAACCGTCAGATTGTTTTTAGTCTTCAAACTGAATGGTACAGCCCAACTTATATTCCACTTTCTACATATTTTCAAGCTCCTTGATTTTGGATGTTATTCTTTCATTCCCTCATTTATGGCTTTCTTCTCTATTCAGACCTAGTACTTAATCTTCCTTTTTCAAATCTGAGTATAGCCATCCTTCCTTTACTGCACTGTGCCTCTGCCTTTTCATCTGTCTCTGTATCTCTTCTAGACAACTTGTATCGCCTCACACACAACAAGTTAAAATCAGCTCTTTTGCCCCTTTCCTGTTTGCCTATTTCTGTTCCCCTCTAACCTTGAAAGAACCCAAGGAACCTGTTGATTCTTTTCCTAGATAAAAATAAGCAACAGTAAGTAGCTCTCTACTCCCAAGAGTCCCCTTAGCAATCCTTCAGGCGGGTCACTCGGGCAAGATAACATCTGAGGAGAGAGTCAGCCATTCTGCACGCAGTGGAGAAGGATGCAGAACCCAACTTCCTGCCTTGATGATTCACTGAGATTCTTCTCCCCTCCCGCCATTTTTCCCTTCAAAAACGGTCATGGCTGAGCAGAATCTTTGGAACTGGTCTCTGGACACGAGTCCAACTTGTCCCCAAATTGCCAGGTTTTCTGATTAAAGCAGCTTTCCTTTCTACTGACACTTGCCTCTTGAATTATTGGCTTTGACCAGCAAGCAGCCAAACCTGCATTTGGTAACAATGTGATTAAAAGAACTCAATTTCTTCCTGGAAAATCCGAAGTCAGTGACAATACTGTGTACTAAAATCATGCTTCCCTTTATATTGAGGCCATTATTCCTTAGGTCAATGTTGATACCTCCCCTGTTGCAGGCCCTACATTGCTTTCTGGGCATCACCAAGATGAATGAGACATAGTTCCTGCCTTCAAGGGCCTCACAGTATAAAGTGAATGATGTGCATGTAAAAGGTAATTACAACAGTGTGAAGAGAACTTAACCTTGGAAACCATGGACCTGGGTACCAATGTCAAAGAGGTATGGTGTCAGAGATGACTTTTTCCAGCAGGTCAAGCTTGAAATAAATTTTACAAACAATAGAAGTAGATGTGAGACAGTTAAAGATGCCTGAGATATCTTTGGATCTTCACAAAGCATCCAACACAATGTCCAACAAAAATTCGGTGATTGAATGAAGGATGAAACTATATATGCTCCTAACCTTCTATTTCTACTATATTAGTTCAAATATGAGTTTACACTTCACAGTTATATTTCTGTAGTGCTCTTTCTGCCTTTAGTATTTCTTCCTACCCCTTTCCGCCATCCACCCTCTGGATTGGCATCAGTAATCTCAGCAAATGATCATGTTTTTCATGTGGATCCCCAGTGCCTATTTAATAAGCTCCAAACTTCACAGCCAAACATTTGAGGCCCCCATACTAAGACCCCAATCTACTTCTCCAAACATTACTTTTCTGTGCAAACCATCTGCAGGAGTCAATTTGGTCTACATCTTTCCCCTGAGAGGCATTGGGCAGTCCTTCAGAGGGTATGAAGCTCCTTTAAGAAGTTTATAAACCAGAGGAATAGATCAGTAGCAACAAAAAACAGTGGGTTCCAGGGGAAATTTTCAGGAATACAAGGGCCAGGATGTGACCAGAAGAAATAATGAGGGAATTAGAAAGGTTAGCAAAAATTGTTCCCCTTTGTTTACTCAAATTATGTTGAAGCCCTGTGTTTGCAAAACTGATCAAGGACAAAGTTTTGCAAAATTTTCAGCCCTTTTCATGTCTTAGTTTTTGCAAAATGCTGCAAAAAGATATTTTTCCCTTTTATATTTGTAGCTGTACTCTCTGTGACTGAAAGAGCAAAGGCAGCATGAAAACACAAATTAATAGAGGAAAATTATGTCAACTATTTTCAACCATGCCAGGAATCATTGGAATTGAAAGTAAGGGCTTCAAGTGTTATCGGCTTTGATGATTCATTCTGTCCTAGTGTCTTATTTCTTGCTTTGCTCCTAACCCCACCGTACTGTTTCTTGCACCTTCAGCTCTGTGAGCACTGACATCTGAAAGAGCGTGAATTTTTCTTCAAGTTGCATCAACTCATTTGCAAATGTGAAACATCAGCCTTTATTAGTTCCTTCTTTTTTTTTTAACATCTTTATTGGAGTTTAATTGCTTTACAATGGTGTATTAGTTTCTCCTTTATAAAAAAGTGAATCAGTTATACATATACATATGTCCCCATATCTATTCTCTCTTGCATCTCCCTCCCTCCGATCCTCCCTATCCCACCCCTCTAGGCAGTCACAAAGCAACGAGCTGATCTCCCTGTGCTATACGGCTGCTTCCCACTAGCTACCTATTTTACTTTTGGTAGTGTATATATGTCCATGCCACTCTCTCACTTTGTCACAGCTTACCCTTCCCCCTCCCCGTATCCTCAAGTCCTTTAGTAGATCTGCATCTTTATTCCCATCATGTCCCTAGGTTCTTCATGACCATTTTGGGTTTTTTTTTATTCCATATATATGTGTTAGCATACGGTATTTGTTTTTCTCTTTCTGACTTACTTCACTCTGTATGACAGTCTCTAAGTCCATCCACCTCACTACAAATAACTCAGTTTTGTTCCTTTTTATGGCTGAGTAATATACCATTGTACATATGTGCCACATCTTCTTTATCCGTTCACCTGTTGATGGACACTTAGGTTGCTTCCATGTCCTGGCTATTGTAAATAGAGCTGGAATGAACATTTTGGTACATTATTCTTCTTGAATTATGGTTTTCTGAGAATATATGCCCAGTAGTGGGATTGCTGGGTCATATATAAGTTCTACTTTTAGTTTTTCAAGGAATCTCCATACTGTTCTCCATAGTGGCTTTATCAATTTTCATACCAACCAACAGTTAAACAGGGTCTCCTTTTTTCCACACCCTCTCCAGCATTTATTGTTTGCAGATTTTTTGATAATGGCCATTCTGACTGGTGTGAGGTGATACCTCATTGTAGTTTTGATTTGCATTTCTCTAATGATTAATGATGTTGATCATTCTTTCATGTGTCTGTAAGCAATCTGTATATTCTTCTATTTCTATTTAAGTCTTCTGCCCATTTTTGGATTGGGTTTTTTGTTTTTTTAACGTTGAGCTGCATGAGCTGCTTGTAAATTTTGGAGATTAATCCTTTGTCAGCTGCTTCATTTGCAAATATTTTCTCCCACTTTGAGGGTTGTCTTTTCATCTTATTTATGGTTTCCTTTGCTGTGTAAACTTTTAAGTTTCATTTGGTCCCATTTTTTTATTTTTGTTTCTATTTCCATTTCTCTAGGAGGTGGGTCAAAAAGGATCTTGCTGTGATTCATGTCACAGAGTGTTCCGCCTATGTTTTCCTCTAAGAGTTTGATGGTGTCTGGCCTTACATTTAGGTCTTTAATTCATTTTGAGTTTATTTGTGTTTATGGTGTTAGGGAGTGTTCTAATTTCATTCTTTTACATGTAGCTGTCCAGTTTTCCCAGCACCACTTACTGAAGAGGCTGTCTTTTCTCGACTGTATATTTTTGCCTCCCTTATCAAAGATAAGGTGACCATATGTGCATGGGTTTATTTCTGGGCTTTCTATCCTGTTCAATTGTTCTATATTTCTGTCTCTGTGCCAGTACCATACTGTCTTGATTACTGTAGCTTTCTAGTATAGTCTGAAGTCAGGGAGTCTGATTCCTCCAGCTCCATTTATTTTTTTCAAGATTGTTTTGGACATTCGGGGTCTTTGTGTTTCCATACAAATTGTGAAATTTTTTGTTGTTCTGTGAAAAATGCCAGTGGTAGTTTGATAGGTATTGCACTGAATCTGTAGATTGCTTTGGTTAGTAGAGTCATTTTCACAGTGTTGATTCTTCCAATCGAAGAACATGGTATATCTCTCCATCTATGTGTATCATGCTTAATTTCTTTCATCAGTGTCTTATAATTTTCTGCATATAGGTCTTTTGTCTCCTTAGATAGGTTTATTACTAGATATTTTATTCTTTTTGTTACAATGGTAAATGGGAGTGTTTTCTTGATTTCACTTTCAGATTTTTCATCATTAGTGTATAGGAATGCCAGAGCTTTCTGTGCATTAATATTGTATCCTGCTACTTTACCAAATTCATTGATTAGCTCTAGTAGATTTCTGGTAGCATCTTTAGAATTCTCTATGTATAGTATCATGTCATCTGCAAAGAGTGACAGCTTTACTTCTTCTTTTCCGATTTGGATTCCTTTTATTTCCTTTTCTTCTCTGATTGCTACAGCTAAAACTTCCAAAACTATGTTGAATAATGGTCATGAGACTGGGCAGCCTTGTCTTGTTCCTTATCTTAGTGGAAATGCTTTCAGTTTTTCACCATTGAGGATGATGTTGGCTGTGGGTTTGTCATATATGGCCTTTATTATGTTGAGGAAAGTTCCCTCTACACTTACTTTCTGGAGGGTTTTTACCATAAATGGTGTTGAATTTTGCCGAAAGCTTTCTCTGCATCTACTGAGATGATCATATGGTTTTTCTCCTTCAATTTGTTAATATGGTGTGTCACGTTGATTGATTTGCATATATTGAAGAATCCTTGCATTCCTGCAATAAACCCCACTTGATCATAGTGTATGATCCTTTTAATGTGCTGTTGGATTCTGTTTGCTAGTATTTTGTTAAGGATTTTTGCATGTATGTTCATCACTGATATTGGCCTGTAGTTTTCTTTCTTTGTGACATCTTTGTCTGGTTTTGGTATCAGAGTGATGGTGGCCTTGTAGAATGAATTTGGGAGTGTTCCTCCCTCTGCTATATTTTGGAAGAGTTTGAGAAGGATAGGTGTTAACTCTTCTCTAAATATTTGATAGAAATTGCCTGTGAAGCCAGCTGGTCCTGGGCTTTTGTTTGTTGGAAGATTTTTAATCACAGTTTCAATTTCAGTGCATGTGATTGGTCTGTTCATATTTTCTATTTCTTTCTGGTTCAGTCTCGGAAGTTGTCCATTTCTAAAAATTTGTCCATTTCTTCCAGGTTGTCCATTTTATTGGCATAGAGTTGCTTCTACTAATCTCTCATGATCCTTTGTATTACTGCAGTGTCAGTTGTTACTTCCCCTTTTTCATTTCTAATTCTATTGATTTGAGTCTTCTTCTTTTTTTTCTTGATATGTCTGGCTAATGCTTTATCAATTTTGTTTATCTTCTCAAAGAATCAGCTTTTAGTTTTTTTGATCTTTGCTATAATTTCCTTCATTTCTTTATCATTTATTTCTTATCTGATCTTTATGATTTCTTTCCGTCTGCTAACTTTGTGTCTCTTTTATTCTTCTTTCTCTAATTGCCTTAGGTATAAGGTTAGGTTGTTTATTTGAGATGTTTCTTGCTTCTTAAAGTGGGATTGTATCACTATAAACTTACCTCTTAGAACTGCTTTTGCTGCATTCCATAGGTTTTGGGTCATCATGTTTTCACTGTCATTTGTTTCTAGGTATTTTTTGATTTCCTCTTTAATTTCTTCAGTGATCTCTTGGTTATTAAGTAGTGTGTTGTTTAGCTTCCCTGTGTTTGTACTTCTTACAGATTTTTTCCTGTAATTGATATCTAGTCTCCTAGCATTGTTGTCAGAAAAGATACTTGATCCAATTTCAATTTTCTTAAATTTACCAAGGCTTGATTTGTGACCCAAGATATGATCTATCCTGGGAAATGTTCCATGAGCCCTTGAAAAGAATGTGTATTCTGTTGCGTTTGGATGGAATGCCCTATAAATATCAATAAAGTCCATTTTGTTTAATGTATTATTTAAAGCTTGTATTTCCTTATTTATTTTCATTTTGGATTATCTGTCCATTGGTGAAAGTGTGGTGTTAAAGTCCCCTACTATGATTGTGTTACTGTCAATTTCCACTTCTATGGCTGATAGCATTTGCCTTATGTATTGAAGTGCTCCTATGTTGGGTGCATAAATATTTATAATTGTTACATCTTCTTCTTGGATTGATCCCTTGAACATTATGTAGTGTCCTTCTTCGTCTCTTGTAATAGTCTTTGTTTTTAAGTCTATTTTGTCTGATATGAGAATTGCTACTCCAGCTTTCTTTTGATTTCATTTGCATGGAATATCTTTTTCCATCCCCTCACTTTCAGTCTGCATGTGTTCCTAGGTCTGAAGTGGGTCTCTTGTAGACAGCATATATACGGGTCTTGTCTTTGTATCCACTCAGCCAGTGTATGTCTTTTGGTTGGAGCATTTATTCCATTTACATTTTAGGTAACTATCGATATGTATGTTCCTATTACCATTTTCTTAATTGTTTTGGGTTTATTATTTTAGATCTTTTCCTTCTCTTGTGTTTTCTGCCTTGAAAAGTTCCTTTAGCATTTGTTGTAAAGCTGGTTTTGTGGTGCTGAATTATCTTAGCTTTTGCTTGTATATAAAGGTGTTAATTTATCCATCAAATCTGAATGAGATCCTTGCAGGGTAGAGTAATCTTGGTTGTAGGTTTTTCTCCTTTGTCATTTTAAATATGTCCTGCCACTCCCTTCTGGCTTGCAGAGTTTCTGCTGAAAGATCAGATGTTAACCTTATGGGGATTCCCTTGTGTGTTATTTGTTGTTTTTCCCTTGCTTCTATTAATATGTTTTCTTTGTATTTAATTTTTGACAGTTTGATCAATATGTGTCTTGGCGTATTTCTCCTTGGATTTATCCTGTATGGGACCCTCTGTGCTTCCTTGACTTGATTAACTATTTCCATTCCCATATTAGGGAAGTTTTCAACTATAATATCTTTAAATATTTTCTCAGTCCCTTTCTTTTTCTCTTGTTCTTCTGGGATCCCTATAATTTGAATGTTGGTGCGTTTAATGTTGTCCCAGAGTTTTCTGAGACTGTCCTCATTTCTTTTCATTCTTTTTTCTTTATTCTGCTCTGCAGTAGTTATTTCCACTATTTTATCTTCCAAGTCACTTATCCGTTCTTCTGCCTCAGTTATTCTGCTATTGATCCCTTCTAGAGAATTTTAAATTTCATTTAATATGTTGTTCATCGCTGTTTGTTTGCCCTTTAGTTCTTCTAGGTCATTGTTAAATGTGTCTTTTATTTTTTCCATTCTATTTCCAAGATTGTGGATCATCTTTACTATTATTATTCTGAATTGTTTTTCAGGTAGACTGCCTATTTCCTCTTCATTTGTTAGGTTTGGTGGGTTTTTGCTGTGTATTTCTCTGCTTCATCTGCTGTGTATTTCTCTGTGTATTTCTCTGCTGTGTATTTCTCTGTGTATTTCTCATTTTGCTTAACTTACTGTGTTTGGGGCCTACTTTTCGCAGGCTGCAGGTTTGTAGTTCCTGTTGTTTTTGGTGTCTGTTCCCAGTGGCTAAGATTGGTTCAGTGGGTTGTGTAGGCTTCCTGGTGGAGGGGACTAGTGCCTGTGTTCTGGTGGGTGAGGCTGGATCTTGTCTTTCTGGTGGGCAGGTCCACGTATGGTCGTCTGTTTTGGTGTGTCTGTGGCCTTATTATGATTTTAGGCAGCCTCTGTGCTAATGCATGGGGTTGTGTTACCGTCTTGCTAGTTGTTTGGCGTAGGGTGTCCAACACTGTAGCTTGCTGGTCGTTGAGTGGAGCTGGGTCTTGCTGTTGAGATGGAGATCTCTGGGAGATTTTTGCCATTTGATATTATGTGGAGCTGGGAGGTCCCTTGTGGATCAGTGTCATGAACTTGGCTCTCCCCCGTCAGTGGCACTGCCCTGTCACCTGGCTGGAGCACCAAGAGCCTGTCCTCCACATGGCTCAGAATAAAAGGGAGGAAAAACAGAAAGAAAGAAAGAAGAAGATAAAATAAAATAACATAAAGTTATTAAAATAAAAAATAATTATTAAGAAAAAATATTTTTTAAGTAATAAAAAAAAAAAAAACAGAGAGAACCCTAGGACTAATTGTAAAAGCAAAGCTGTACAGACAAAATCATATGTAAAAGCGTACACATGCATACTCAAAAAAGAGGGAAAAAGGTAAAAAAAGAAAAAATATATATATATATTTTATATATATATATATAGTGTTGCTCCCAAAGTCCACCTCCTCAATTTGGGATGATTTGTTGTCTATTCATGTATTCCACAGATGCAGGGTACATCAAGTTGATTGTGGAGATTTAATCCACGCTGCTCCTGAGGCTGCTGGGAGAGATTTCCCTTTCTCTTTGTTCGCACAGCTCCCAGGGCCCAGCTTTGGATTTGGCCCCGCCTCTGCGTGTAGGTCGCTGGAGGGCGTCTGTTCTTCGCTCAGACAGGACGGGGTTAAAGGCGCAGCTGATTCGGGGATTCTGGCTCACTCAGGCTGGGGGGAAGGGAGGGGCACAGAGTGCAGGGCGAGCCTGTGGCGGCAGACGCAGGCGAGACGTTGCACCAGCCTGAGGTGTGCCATGCGTTCTCCCGGGTAAGTTGTCCCTGGATCCCGGGACCCTGGCAGTGGCGGGCTGCTACACAGGCTCCCAGGAGGGGAGGTGTGGACAGTGACCTGTGTTCGCACACAGGCCCCTTGGTTGTGGCAGCAGCAGCCTTAGTGTCTCATGCCCGTCTCTGGCGTCCACGCTGTTAACCGCTGCTCGCAACCGTCTCTGGAGCTCCTTTAAGTGGTGCTCTTAATCCCCCCTCCTTGTGCACCAGGAAACAAAGAGGGAAGAAAAAGTCTCTTGCCTCTTCAGTAGCTCCAGCTTTTTCCCGGAATCCCATCCATCTAGCCATGGCCCACTAGCCCCCTTCAGGCTGTGTTCACGCCGCCAACCCCAGTCCTCTCCCTGGGATCTGACCTCCGAAGCCCGAGCCTCAGCCCTCAGCCTCTGCCCACCCTGGCGGGTGAGCAGACAAGCCTCTTGGGCTGGTTAGTGCTGGTCAGCACCGATCCTCTGTGCAGGAATCTCTCCACTTTGCCTCCGCACCCCTGTTGCTGCGCTCTTCTCCGTGGCTCCGAAGCTTCCCCCCTCTGCCACCCGCAGTCTCCGCCCGCGAAGGGGCTTCTAGTGTGTGGAAACATTTCCTCCTTCACAGCTCTCTCCCACTGGTGTGGGTCCTGTCCCTATCTTTTTATCTCTGTTTTTTCTTTTGCCCTACCCAGGTACATGGGGAGTGTCTTGCCTTTTGGGAGGTCTGAGGTCTTCTGCCAGCGTTCAGTAGGTGTTCTGTAGGAGTTGTTCCACTTGTAGATGTATTTCTGATGTATTTGTGGGGAGGAAGGTGATCTCTGCGTCTAACTCTTCCGCCATCTTTAAGCTCTCTCTAGTTCCCTCTTTTTTCTGTTGTTCCACAATTAAGTTACAGTCTGGTCTGTAATCTGTCTCTTCATTCTCTGGCTTTCAGTGTGGTGCAATTGTATTAAAATTGTTGGGCAGGAGTTGGCCATGTATTTTGTAGACCAGTGAATTCAATAAAGTTGTACATTCAATACAGTTGAACATACAAACGCATGTGCACATACACATGCGCACACACACACAGAGCAAATTTCTTTCCAGAGAGCTTTTATAGCTCTTATGAAGACAGACCCCAAACATTCTCATGCCCTTGGTCCCCACTGTAATCAATATTTACTGGTTCTAAAATATTCAGTTCACTGTATGATGCTTATGTCTTTACTTTTCACCTCCTCCTCCTCTGGACTGTGAGCTCCTGGAAAGTTGGGAATAAAACTTTCATTTCTGTATACCAATACCAGCCTAGTTGTGGTATGTCACAAATGTTTAATAACTCTGGACTGAATACCAATTGAGTTGTGGACTATTTTTTGGAATTGAGAACGAGATATGATTTCCTATGAATGAATTTCTCTAAAGAAGAAACTCTAAGCCCTTACTTTATAATAACCCTTTTCTCACATTCTTTAGAGTGTCTCTAAATTAATTTAAGGTATTTTGAGAAATTCTCAAATAAAAGTTGCTTAAATAGTAAAAGAAAAAAAGACCTAAGATTAATTTAATTTCATTTAGGCAAATACGTGTTTTTTCAGGGATGAATACCAGAGCAAACACCAGGAATGTGTCCACATGGCCTTGCTGGTACATAGCAGGTATTACAACACACACACACACACACACACAGACACACACAGACACACACACACACACCTGGCCTTGTACACGCCTGGTCCCCTGGTTCCATGTGATCAGAGATACTGGCTTTCTACATGTCTGGCTGAGTTCAGGAGTGTAGGCATGTATTAGAGAAAAGCTCACTCTGCAGTAGATTCATTTCCTAGCCAGAAAGATATTAAATATATATTCAAACTCATTAGTACTTGAGAAAACATAAATCTTAATAAAATGAACACTATGCAGCCAATAAAAAGAATTAAAAGGTCTTTATGTATTAATTTGTTCACATGTATTATTAAGCAAAACTCAAGTGACAGAACAATATGTCTAAAATGATATCCCTCTGTGTATGTGTGTGCATATATGTTGACATTTCCTCACATTCATTTCTAGAGGGGTACACTCAATATTTTGCTGTTGTGAATTGTAAGTATTACTGCAATATAGGTTTGAAGTAGAGAGAGACAATGAAACCACTTTTACGAATTTTCTTTATATGCTTAAAACCAGTGAAAACATGGAGGAAAATTTCTGGAGATTTCTTATTTTATATATATGTGTGTGTGTGTGTGTGTGTGTGTGTGTGTGTGTGTGTATAATACTTTCTGAATTGTAAACCAATTTATTAATCATTTCAAAATTAGGGGTACTTTACAACCATTATGGAGAACAGTATGCAGGTTCCTTAAAAAACTAAAAATAGAGCTAATATGTGATACAGCAATCCCACTCCTGGGCATATATCTGGAGAAAACTCTAATACAAAAAGATACATGCACCCCAATGTTCTTAGAGGCACCATTTACAATAGCTAAGATATGGAAGCAAACTAAATGTCCGTCGATAGATGAATGGATAAAGATGTGGTACCTATGTACGATGGAATGTTACTCAGCCATAAAAAAGAATGAAATAATGCCACTTGCAGCAACATGGATGGACCTAGAGATGATCATACTGAGTGAAGTAATTCAGACAGAGAAAGATAAATATCATATGATATTGCTTATATGTGGAATCTAAAAAACGATACAAATGAACTTACTTACAAAACAGAAATAGAGTCACAGATGTAGAAAACAAACTTATGGTTACCAAGGGTGGGGGGGAAGGGGAGGGGAGGGATAAATTGGGAGATTGGGATTGACATATACACACTACTATATATAAAATAGATAGCTAATAAGGACCTACTGTATAGCACAGGGAACTCCACACAATACTCTATAATGACCTATAGGGGGAAAGAATCTAAAAAAGAGTGGATATGTGTATAACTGAATCACTTTGCTGTACAGCAGAAACTAACACAGCATTTGTAAATCAACTATACTCCAATAAATTTTTTTTTAAAATTAGGAGTACTTTAATTTTTTTAAAAAAATTGAATAATAACATTCTTTGAGCCTCAGAAAATTATATCTCCCCTTCTCAATACAGGTGTGGCTTAAAACAATATGCCAGCACCTCCCATCTTCCAGAGAAGAGAACCTGGGAACAGCATGCCAGGCTGCTGGCCTGTGTTCCCACTTTTCCTATTTCTGTAGCTGTGGTTCAGGCCCAGCTCTAACTTTAGGGTTGAAAGAAAATCAATCCCATTCAGAATCCCCCACAGGGACTTATTAGCTGGTCCAAGGGCCAGAACATGGAAATATATACATCTCTTCATCTCTCGCAGTCTTGGCAACTCTCACTGATGGTGCAAGCTACAAATCTTTAGAGGACGCATGATTCTCCAAATAAATTACATGTAGTTAATGTAAAGTTCAGATGACTATAATCTCAAATGATGATGATTCTTCAGTTCAACCAAGAATTCAGACAGATCATATGGACAAAAAAACAGAGTTTAGAGACAAAATCCTACGTCTAGGTAAATACTACATACATATTATTTTCTTTCCTTATCTCAACTGGAGAAATTAGCTGTATGTTCCCAATTATATAAAGGGGGAAGTTGAGGCTGAGAAAGATCAAGTGACTCAAAGTTGCACAGTTATAAAAACGAGGATTGGCACTCAGGTTTGCCCAACTCTGAAACCTGTATAGTTGCCCTCGAAAGTGTTGCCTTCCAAAGCATTAAGATTTAGTGTAGAAGATTAGTGAACTTGCCTTTTCACTCTCCTGGCAATGTTTTTAGAGCCAACTACTTTAATTTCAGTTGTCTGTGTGGTTAGTAATTGGATAGACATCCACCTGTCCCAGTTGTATTAGGCTGAGATCCTTCTCATACTGATGTTGCTACTGAACTCAGGTTCAGCTGCTCACCACTCAAAACCCAATAATTAGAGAGGCAAGTGTCAATAGAAAGGAAAGTTGCTTTAATCAGAAAAGCCAGCATCTAGCACAACCTTCCAAGACTTAACCAGGAAGAAATCGAAAATATAAACAGACGAATCACAAACACTGAAATTGAGAGTGTGATTAAAAATCTTCTAATGAACAAAAGTCCAGGACCAGATGGTTTCACAGGTGAATTCTATCAAATATTTTGAGAAGAGCTAACACCTATCCTTCTCAAACTCTTCCAAAATATAGAAGAGGGAGGAACACTCCCAAACTCATTCTACGAGGCCACCATCACCTTATTACTAAAACCAGAAAAAGATGTCACAAAAAAAGAAAACTACACAACAATGTCACTGATGAACATACATGCAAAAATCCTCAACAAAATACTAGCAAACAGAATTCAACAGCACATTAAAAGGATCATACACCATGATCAAGTAGGGTTTATCTCAGGAATGCAAGGATTCTTCAGTATACGTAAGTCAATCAATGTGATACACCATATTAACAAACTGAAGGAGAAAACCAATGATCAGCTCAATAGATGCAGAAAAAGCTTTTGACAAAATTCAACACCCATTTATGATAAAAACCCTCTAGAAAATAGACATAGAGGGAACTTACCTCAACATAATAAAGGCCATATATGACAAACCCACAGCCAACATTGCTCTCAATGGTGAAAAACTGAAAACATTTCAACTAAGATCAGGAACAAGACAAGGTTGTCCACTCTCACCACTATTATTCAACATAGTTTTGGAAGTTTTAGCCACAACAATCAGAGAATAAAAAGAAATAAAAGGAATCCAAATCGGAAAAGAAGAAGTAAAGCTGTCACTGTTTGCAGATGACATGATACTATACATAGAGAATCCTAAAGATGCTACCAGAAAACTACTAGAGCTAATCAAGTAATTTGGTAAAGTAGCAGGATACAAAATTAATGCACAGAAATGTCTTGCATTCCTATACACTAATGATGAAAAATCTGAAAGAGAAATTAAGGAAACACTCCCATTTACCATTATAACAAAAAGAATAAAATGCTTAGGAATAAACCTACTTAAGGAGAAAACAAGACTTGTACGCAGAAAACTATAAGACACTAATGAAAGAAATTAAAGATGATACAAACAGATGGAGAGATATACCATGCTCTTGGATTGGAAGAATCAACATTGTGAAAATGACTCCACTACCCAAAGCAATCTACAGAATCAATGCAATCCCTATCTAACTACCATCGGCAATTTTCACAGAACTAGACAAAAAATTTCACAATTTGTATGGAAATAAAAAAGACCCCAAATAACCAAAGCAAACTTGGGAAAGAAAAACAGAGCTGGAGGAATCAGGCTCCTGGACCTCTGACCATACTACAAAGCTACAGTTATCAAGATGGTATGGTACTGGCACAAAAACAGAAAGATAGATCAATGGAACAGGATAGAAAACCCACAGAAAAACCCATGCACACATGGTCACCTTATTTTTGATAAAGGAGGCAAGAATATACAATGGAGAAAGACAGCCTCTTCAATAAGCGGTGCTGGGAAAACTGGACAGCCACAAGTAAAAGAATGAAATTAGAACACTCCCTAACACCATACACAAAAATAAACTCAAAATGGATTAAAGACCTAAATGTAAGGCCAGACACTATAAAACACTTAGAGGAAAGCATAGGCAGAACACTCTATGACATAAATCACAGCAAGATCCCTTTTGACCCACCTCTAGAGAAATGGAAATAAAAATAAACAAATGGGACCTAATGAAAATTGAAAGCTTTTGCACAGCAAAGGAACCCATAAATAAGATGAAAAGACAACCCTCAGAACGGGAGAAAATATTTGCAAATGAAGCAGCTGACAAAGGATTCACCTCCAAAATTACAATCAGCTCATGCAACTCAATATCAAAAAAACAAACAACATAATCCAAAAACGGGCAAAAGACTTAAATAGACATTTCTCCAAAGAAGATATACAAATTGCCAACAAATACATGAAAGTATGCTCAACATCACTAATCATTAGAGAAATGCAAATCAAAACTACAATGAAGTATCCCCCCACACCAGTCAGAATGGCCATCATCAAAAACATCTACAAACAATAAATGCTGGAGAGAGTGTGGAGAAAAGTGAATGCTCTTGCACTGTTGGTGGGAATGTAAATTGATACAGCCACTATGGAGTACAGTATAGAGGTTCCTTAAAGAACTAAAAATAGAACTACCATACGATCCAGCAATCCCACTGCTGGACACATACCCTGAGGAAACCGTAATTCAAAAAGAGTCATGTACCAAAATGTTCACTGCAGCTCTATTTACAGTAACCAGGACATGGGAGCAACCTGAGTGTCCATCAACAGATGAAAGGATAAAGAAAATGTGACACATATATACAATGGAATATTACTCAACCACGAAAAGAAATGAAATTGAGTTATTTGTAGTGAGGTGGATGGACATAGAGTCTGTCACACAGAGTGAAGTAAGTCAGAAAGCGAAAAACAAATACCATATGCTAACACATATATATGGGATCTAAAAAAAAAAAAGTGGTTCTGAAGAACCTAGGGGCAGGACAGGCATAAAGATGCAGACAGAGAAAATGGACTTGAGGACACGAGGAGTGGGAAGGTAAGATGGGACGAAGTGAGAGAGTGGCATGGACTAATATATACTACCAAATGTAATATAGATAACTTGTGGGAAGCAGCTGCATAGCACAGGGAGATCAGTTTCGTGCTTTGTGACCACCTAGAGGGGTGGGATAGGGAGGGTGGGAGGGAGATGCAAGAAGGAGGAGATATGGGGATATATTTATATGTATAGCTGGTTCACTTTGTTATAAAGCAGAAACTAACACACCATTGTGTTATAAAGCAATTATACTCCAGTGAAGATGTTAAAAAATAAATAAATACAATGAAAAAAGAAAAAGAAAAGCCAACAATCTGGGAAGAAGATGGACTTGTGCCCTGAGACCAACTCCGAAGATTCTGCTCAGCCATAAGCGTTTTTAAAGGGAACAATGAGAGAGAGAATCTCAGTGAATCATCAAGACAGGAGGTTGAGGTCTGTATCCCTCTCTATAGTTAGATTTTTAAGTTTAGAGGGGAACAGAAATAGGCAAACAGGAAAGGGACAAAAGAGCTGCTTTCATTGTTACTCTGTAAGCCCTAGAGTTTCCAAACCTGATCTATAAAATCTAAAGTCTGGCCTTCTTTTTGCCTGAGAGTTCAGATTCTCATTAATTAAACACCAGTTAATGAGAACACAACTAATCACAACCTCAGCTAACCAAAAGTATTTGCTAAAAAACAATTTAGAAGCAGACAAAAGATCATCCTAATGTGGAAACAGACACACATCTTTCAGAGGTTGACCCAAACCCATGAAATCCCTCTAACTCTTGAGTTTCCTGCAATCCAGGCCAGTGAGCCTGTTCTGGCAGATGGAGCTGCATCATGGTTTGAGCACTGGAAACAACCCAGGCTGGATTTTTAGAATGTGGCTTGGAACCCAATTTCCTTATTTTTTTCTCAGTGTTACAATGTCTAAATGACTTAGACTCCTTGAGTCTCAGTTGTTCACCTGTAAAACGGGGTGATAATTAATGCTGCCACGAACAGTTTGCAGCGGGTTGGAGATGTTTACTGTAAAAGCCTTACACAATATACTGGAAAGCAACTCTTCTTCCCCTTTTCTGTTTGCCCATTTCTGTCCCCCTCTAACCTTGAAAGAACCTAATTATAGGAATGAGATCACTAGTCAGTTAACCTAACTCCTAACTTATGCTCTCCTGAGCACACAACATGCCTTGCCTAACCTGTTGATTCTTTTCCTAGATAAAAAAAAGAATCAAGAATTAAGCAGTTAAAAAATGACTAGCTCTCTACCCCCAACACCCCCACCCCTCCCCAAGGAATCCTGTAGACAGATCATGTGGCCAAGATAACATCTGAAGAGAGAGTCAGCCAGTCTGCACGCAATGGAGAAGGATGCAGAACCCAACATCCTGCCTCAATGATTCACTGAGATTCTTACCACCTCCCCCCATTACTTTCTTTTAAAAACTGTCATGGCTGAGCAGAATTTTTGTAGTTGGTCTTAGAACACGAGCCCACCTTCTCCCCAGATTGCCAGACTTTCTGATTAAAGCACCTTACCTTTCTACTGACACTTGTCTCTCAAAGTATTGGCTTTTGAGCAGCAGCAAGCAGCTGAAGCTGAGTTCGGTAACATGTTCATTGACAAATTACTTCACAAAATCGTTCACAATTAGTCCTGAGTTCCTCTTAATTGCCTGGCACATACTTGCAGAGGTTCATTCCTGGATTCCTGGGGGGCAGGGGTTGAGAAGGGGTGTGGGACAAGCAACTGCAAGTATGTTTGGCATATAGTACCTGATCATTAGATAATGGCTATTATGACTTCCTTCATATCACACAAAATCCTTAGTGAGACAGATAAAGATCTAGTATCATAACGGCTTTGTTGCATTTCTCTGTGGGGCATGGAGCCATGGGGGCTTGATTTAAATATTTTAAAAAGATTTTCAAAGAGGAATTATTTTTAATGTGGTTTAGCCTAAAGCTTTAACTGAGAAATTCAGCTAACTGAAGCCCTCACTTATATTCACCGAGATGATATCAGAATGATTTCTCTGATTTTGGTGAAAAAACAATTGAAGAAAAAATGGTCCCAATGACACAGGGCCACTTTTCTTAAGTAAAAATTAGATCCAATCTCCATCCTACACAAAATAGATGCTATGCTCGTAATATTCTTTTACCTATGGTGGGTTTATAGAAAAAGTAAACAAGATATTTTATAATCCGTATTTAGCGATGTGCTTATATAATTAGAGACGTTTATGAATCATCTTCATTATGCATTTAAACAGTTCATAAAAGTTATGAGTCCAATGTACTTACAGCTTTTTGTTGTTGTAAACCTTTAACTACAAATGCAGTAAGAACAAAGCAACCAAAATGTGCATATTCTGGAGGCTTCACACCAGCCCCTGCTTCAATCGTGCATGAATTAACAGAAATGAATTTGCAGCATTTTATTTCTTGGTGTAATGGAGCTCAAGTATTTCATAAAGCGTAACTATACAGAAAATTCCGAGCTCATTTTAGAATAATTAGCACATTGATGTTACTTGTGTAGTTAAAAGGAAATGTTAAAATTTTCCCCTGGTAAGCACTTTTTTTTTTTTTTTAGCATCTTTATTGGAGTATAATTGCTTTACATGGTAAGCACTTTTTGAAGGCTCACTCTGTTCTCCAAAGTGAGCAATCTTTCACTCAGAAGAAAGCTGGAAGCTCTGTTTTTCCTGCATTTCATCTTCTTCCTCTTGTACCTCGATTACAATACTAGTGTATATTCAGACAAGTCTTAATTACAGCCTGAAGCAAGTGAAAGAACCCCTGTAGATTAAGCAGATAACTTTTTTAAATGATGCATTTACCTCCAGTTCCTCCAGCTCAGTCCTCTGAATAATTAAGGCTGAACTACAGGAGACCTAACATCTGCACAAGAAGATGCCGTCATTTAACATTCTCACCACAATTTGACAGTCTCATATCTCTTTCCCCCACCCCTTCCATAAAAGGATAGTCACCCTCCTGGGAGGAATAAGAAACTAACATTTACAGAGTTTCTACTATATGTCAGGCAGTACTGTGTGAGGTCTGTCACCTTCCACACTCTTTGAATGTTCACACAATTCTATGAGGTCAGCAAGGAGCTTAGTCATTCCTGTTTTGCAAATGAGGATAGTAAGTCTCAAGAATGTTAAGTAAGTTTCCCAAAGTCACAGATCCCGGGGGAAAAGGGAGGATTTAATTCAAATTGGTCAAAATCTGGACTCTGTTCTTGCTACGTTCTGTGCCAGCCCAAGGTGACTGACAGCTTAAGGGAACAGAGGCTACTTGAGCATGGTCAACAAAAATCTCAATATAAATTCATCTACTTTTATTTAATTCACTAAAATCATACATTGCGTAGAAAGTTGTTAGAAAAGCTAATAAAATTGCAACCTCCTTCCTACTCTAGGAAATATGAGCACGAGATGGCGGAGGGCTTTACTGCCAAAAACCAGAGGGGTGACCAAGGGGAACTTGGTAAAGTCCAGGAGCTTCTCTCCATTATTGCTGAGATCTGATGAAGAGATTTGCACTATAAATTATTTTGACCTCCTAGAGATAGCTTCCCAGATAAGATTTTGATATTTGAAACTATGACAAACAAAAGGAAAAATTAATAAGAAATGGTATGATTGTTTCTCATAGCCATTGACTAGCACTTACTGAATGACTATAACATCATAAAAGTGATGCTGGGTTTTGGGAATAAAACTGAAAGAATTGGATGGATCTTGTTCTTACACAGCTAGAGTAAGCATGAGAGATAGATAAAAAAAAGTAGATACTTGACAATCTAATGAGATGTATGTAAGACAGGCATCTAGGGAGATAGATGCTAAGGTCAGATGCTTTGTTTTGTTCACTGATGTAACCCAAGAGCCTGGCACAAAATAGAGTCTCAATAAATCCCTACTTAATGAAATAGAGCTGGGGAGCACCTAAGAGTGACTGCATGCAGATTTGGTAGTGAGTGATCAGGGAGGTGATGTGAAGTTTCCTGAGAGGGAGTGATAGCTTAAAAAGAAGGAGAGAGAGAGAGTAGGAGTTAATCTGGTAGTAGGTGATGGCTGAGAGAATGATATATGCAAAGGTCAACAAGAGATAAATGACATCTACTTCTCTGGGAAAGAAAATGCTTCCACAATCTTGGTGCATGGGGTCTCAGGGCCAAGTTCAGGGGCTGAACAGGGAGGTAAAGAGTGCAGTGAATGCTTTTAGCAATAGGTGTGAGGAGCTAGAAACCCTCTGGATTGGATTGCTGGGTCTCATCTGCTGATTACAGCAGGATTTTCCAAAATACATTTCAAGGATTCCTTTCTTAAGGAAATTTAGAAAATGCTGGGATAAACAAAGCTTGCTTGTTTGTTTTAACTTACTATAGAAGTTTAATAAATCCGTCAGTTGGAAATTTTGCATATATCATTTTTAAGCTTAATTGACCATAAGAAGTAACTTAGGAAATCAGTTTAGAAAACACTAAACCTTAAGATGTTGTACAAAGTCAGCTACAAAGCTCAAATCTGCCCTATTCTTTGGTCAATTCTGAGATTTGTTGGGCAGTGTCAACTGAAAAACAACATACAACCTAAAACTTGAGAATTATATATTACTTGGTAGACAAGACTGAGGACTTAAGCCTAGGAGACAGCATCTCAGATGCTATGAGGGACTGCTTCGAAGAGGCAAGGGAGGGGCCAGGATCTATAGGAGTTTTTGTAACAAAGACCAGGTAGTCAGAACATCAAAAGATTACTGTTAGTTAAAGAAAACCAGACATCTCAGGTTAAGGAATTTAGCACTTCTCTATGTATGGGAAGATGTAAGAGTCTGGGCTCACTGAAATCATTCCTTTGATATGCACCTCAGCTCTCTGGGGCCAGGATCCTGTGCTCTCTCATCCTGAGTCTCCTCCGGGTTCATCGTTAGGGGTGGCTTCAGTGGCTGACTGCTAGATGGGGGGCATCCTGTCTCCATCATGAGCTCCCTCAGTGCTCACCTTTGGGAGCAGCTGTAATGTGATGGCTTGATGGCTGAAACGTCGTTTGTTTATGAATATGGAAGCAACGTTTTCTCATTTCATGTGGTTGGGGTGACCTCTGGACACACATGTGCCCGTGAATCACCAGTCTTTTGGGCATTCTGCCATATGGCCAAATCTCTACACCTTGGTTTGAGTTTCAGATTTCTACTTACCCACTCCTACTGGTTTCACATTCTTGCTGGGAATAGATTTTTGGCCAAACCTTCTCTATATTTTTGGAATCACATCACTGTTCCTAATTCTAACAAAGTATCCTTTTGTTCCCAGTGAAAGGCTCTTGTCTTGTCACATAAAGAATTCAGAAATGTGACAGGGATAAGAAAGTAAAGTGAGGATTTATTTAAGCAATAGTACACTCTCCAGGGGAGAGGGGGCAGGCTCAGGTGAGTAGCTGCCCTGAGTTTCTTTGGCAAGCTGGTTATGTGAGGCATAGAATGAAAGGGCAGAATATTCATTGGGGAAGGAGGGTTTTGGGGTTGTATTCCCTGATTTTCATCTCAGCTCCACCTTCACAAAGGGAAGAGGGATTTTTGTCCTTATTTAGTCTTTTTCTTTTTTAATTAATTAATTTATTTTTGGCTGCATTGGGTCTTTGCTGCTGTTCGCAGGCTTTCTCTAGTTGTGGCGAGCAGGGCTTACTCTTTGTTGCGGTGCATGGGCTTCTCATTGTGGTGGCTTCTCTTGTTGTGGAGCATGGGCTCTAGGCTCGGTAGTAGTTGTGGCGTGCAGGCTTCAGTAGTTGTGGCTCACGGGCTCTAGAGTGCAGGCTCAATAGTTGTGGTGCATGGGCTTAGTTGCTCCGTGGCATGTGGAATCTTCCTGGACCAGGGCTCAAACCCGTGTCCCCTGCATTGGCAGGCAGATTCTTAACCACTGTGTCACCAGGGGAGCCCCTGTCCTTATTTAGTCTTTACTGGAAGGGTCATGGCCTTGGTGCATGATGGGAACTTCCTATCTGCAAGGCTAATTTTATTGTAATGAGAGCATAATGAGCAAAAATTACATTAGGATGCCGGAGATTCCCTCCTTTTCCCGTCTTTCTTTGTCTGCCTTCAGGACACTGATCACCCCAACATGTGTGGTTTCCTGCCACCTGGCCTGTGCCCTCCTTTCTCTGCTCATATCTAGCTACCTGCCTGCTTTAACACTTTCAAATGACTGGAACTTGCTTCTCTATGTTCTTGTGATGTACTTATCACAAGAGATTCCCCACTCCAGGCTTACACGTATTATGGTTCCATCGTGAATATGCTTTGTATGCTGACTGAGCCTCTTATAGAATTGAAGCTCCTTACGTATCAAAAGTTCATGCATCACAACCAGCCCTACCACCAACCTTTGAATGATACTGCTTACAAAACTGCTGATCATCCACCTTGGAGTTTGGCCCCTCAATGAAGTCAGAGACCTCAGCTCTGGTCTTCCTGGTCTGGGCACATTCTCTCCTACCTCCAACCCTCACCATGCTGTCAAAAGCTGTCATGCTTTGAAACTAAAACACCCTGAACAATACAAGAGAAAAAATAGGCACAAATAGTTACTAACATAGCAACATTTGTTTTCACAAATGTAATGTGTTTTTAAAATGCAACTTGTTTTATAAAACTACAACATTTGCTCTTACACATTTGTTGACTCTGGTTTATTTTGCTCCTTCCAGATCATTGCTAGTCAGTGTGGCTAATTTCTATAGGAGGCGATGACAACCCCATTGTCTTCTAATTCAAATTTCCTTTTCCTTGGTGCTTCCATAGTAGATGATTCTGTCTTCTTCAGTCATAGGTGATGATCTTCATTTCTTATCTTCCCAATTGAAGGTCTTTATACTCCTTATTCATCATATTTCTTTGAACAGATTTTAGATAAGCTTCAAGGACACGTCTTGGGCATCTGATAAAAATGTCCACAATGGTGGTTGTTTTTTGCTAAATTCCTCTTACACCTCTTATAAATATTGAGATTATTACTCTAAAAACACTTAACTTGAGGAATATTGCAATGGTGCTATAGACAGAAAACCAATAATTTCCCCAAATCTAACCTAAAATTGCCCATACATTTTTCCAAAATTTTGACAAAAGTTCTCAAAAGAAATAGCAAGTGTTTCACTAAAATATTAATATCTGTACAATTCTATGAAGAATTATGATAAAATGCTAAATTGAGGTAACCCATATTCAAGGCCTAAAAAGGGCCTGCCCTTCTGCCTGTGTGTCTATAGAGAGAGCCAGCCAAGTCCAAGAAGGATGCTGAATCCACTTATAACCAAGCCGCAGGGACCAGGAAGAAAAAGAGAAAGGGAGGTGACAATTCCAAGAAAGGCTGCATTCAACCTCCAGTTAAAAAGAGTCAGGGAACCCAGGCACCAGGTCCCATGGCTGTTTGGGCTGATCTCACATTGATGGTTTGAGTTATCAAGTGTGGTTCTAGCTACTAGTGTTAGTAACAAAGAGAACCAAATTGTGGGTGAGAGAAAGTCTGTTTATGATCCTAACCAAAGCAAACTATAATCTGGTCTTGGCTTGAAGAGGAATTTTGTGGGGAGACAGGAAAGATGCTATTGGAGACTTTGGACAGCCAAGGCAATCTTTCTTGTCTTAGAGCCCCATCTGCAGAGGCCAAAGTGGAGGCTCAACTCAAAAGGGCAAAACTCTGGAGTAAACACGTGGCTACCCCCAGATTCTGTTTTCTCTGCCAGCACTGAGGAGCCTCAAATCAAAATCCTAATGCAGCAGGAAATTTTGAGATGGAAAGATAATGTTTATGATATTAGTGTAGTAGTTAAGATAAAACAAAACCAAAGGAATAAGAAAAGTTGTGTGTGATTGAGATGTGACAAAAGTAGAGGCAGCATGTGGCTTAAGAAAACTTTGGCCTTCTCCCCAGTTTGGGGGAGAATCACATGCCAAAGTCATTGCTCATCTCAAGGCCTCTGAAGACAGTCTTAGGGAAGGTCTGTACTAGCAGGAAAGGCCTAAGAAGTTCTTAACTCTCTTCAGTTTAGGAAAAGCCTTTGACAGAAAACAATGTGATGGGGGACTTATCCCCACTTGGTTTGGGATCATGATCCTCCAGACAATTTGCCTCAGATGCTAGGCATCCTTATGAGATAAAATGGTACATAAAACGTAGAATAGTCTTTTCAAGAACTGGTTCAGGAACAACTGGATATCCACCCACAAAAGAATGAAGTTGAACCCCTATCTCACACCATACACAAGAATCAATTCAATGTGAGGCGATTGAATCAGTAACTAAAAACCTCCCCACCAAAAAATGTCTGGGGCTATTCTATCAAATATTTTAAAAAGAATTAAGACCAATCCTCTAGGGACTTCACTGGTAGTGCAGTGGTTAAGACTTCATGCTCCCAATGCAGGGGGTCCTGGTTTGATCCCTAGTCATGAAACTAGATCCCACGTGCATACTGCAACTAAAAGTTCACATGCCACAACTAAGGAGCCAGCGAGTCACAACTAAGGAGCTTGTCTGCTGCAATTAAAGACCCAGCACAACCAAATAAATAAATATTTTTTAAAAATTCAAAAAAGGAAGACCAATCCTCTAAAATTCTCTTATAAATGAGTAAGAGCTACCGTTTCTAACTCATTCTATTATGTCAATGTAATTCTGATACCAAAGCTAGTCAAATACATCAAAAGAAAACAAAATTACAGTCCAATGTCTCTTATCCAAATAGATGATAACGTGCTTTAAATATACTAGCAAACTGAGTCTAACAATATATTAAAAGGATTGTATCATGAACAAGTGAGATTTATCCTAGGAATACAAAGAGTGTTCAATATATGAAAATTAATAAATGTAATATACAAAATTATTGAAATGAATGAAGAAAAAACACATGATCATCTTAATTAATGTATAAAATGCATTTGAAAAAATCCATCACATTTTATAATTTAAAAAAATGAGTAGAAGTTAATTCTTCAACATGATAAAGGCCATTTATGAAAAACTCAGAGCTCATATCATGCTCAATGGTAAAAAAGTGAAAGCTTTTTTCCTAAAATCAGGGAAAAGAAAAGTATGCCTGTTTTGTCATTCTATTCAACATTATCCTGAACATTTCAGATAGAGCAATTAAGCAAGAAAAAGAAATAAAAGCCATCCACATTGGAAAGGAAGAAGAAAAAACTGTTTGCAAATGACGTGGTCTTTCATATAGAAAATGCCCCAAAGACACAAAAAATATTAGAGTTAGTAAATGAATTCAGCCAATTTGAAGGGTACAAGATCAACACTCAAAAATGTGCTGTGTTTTTATATACTAGAAATGAATAATCCAATAAGGAAATTAAGAAAACAATTTCATTTATGATAGTATCATAAAGAATAAAATGCCTAGGAATAAATTCAACTAAGGTTCAAGACTTGTACACTGAAAACTACAAACATTGTTAAAAGAAATCAATAAATACTTAAATAAATAAAAAGACATCCCATATTTATGGATTGGAAAACAGAAGATTGTTATGATGCAATACTTCCCAAAGCAATCTACAGATTCAAAGCAATTCCTTTCAAAATCCCAATGACCCCTTTTGCAAAAAATGGGAAAGCCAATCTTAGAATTTATATGGAATTGCAAGGGACTCTGAATAGTCAAGACAGTACTGGAAAAGAAGAACCATGTTGGAGGACTCACACTACCTAATTTCTAGACTTACTCCTAATGTACAATAATCAAATAGTGTAGTACTGGCATAAGCATAGACCAATGGAATACAATCAACTTCCAATTTGCCCTTCTATATACAGTTGACCCTTGAACAACGGGTTTGAAGTGTGCAGGTCCACTTTTACATGGATCTTTTTTCAATAAATACTTACTATAGTTCTTCATAATCCGAGGTTGTTTGAATTCCCAGATGTGGAACCACAGATACAGAGGGCTGACTGTAAAGTTATATGCAAATTTTCCGCTATGTAGAGGGTCAGTGTCCTCTAACCTCTATGTTGTTCAAGGGTCAACTGTATTACCATTTGATTTTTGATGAGGGTGCCAAGGTGATTCAATGAATACAGAACAGCCTCTTCAACAAGCGATGCTTGGATAACTGGATATCCACTTGCAAAAGAATAAAGTTGGACCCTTACTTCACATCATATGCCAAAGGAACTGAAATATGAGTAGAGAGCAAATGTAAAAGCTAAACCTATAAAGCTTTACAACCTTGAACTTGACAATGATTTCTTAGATATGACATCAAAAGTGTAAGCAGCAACAACAAAAAAGATAAATCGTGCCTCATAAAAACTTAAAGTTTTGTGCATCAAAAGAAACTAACAGAAGACTGAAAAGGCAACCGAGATCATGGGAGAGTATGTTTGCAAATCATATATTTGGTAAGGGACTTGCATCCAGAATATATAAAGAACTCAACGACAACAATCAAATTTTTAAATGGGTAAAGGACTGAGATAGACATTTTCCCAAAGAAGATGTGCTCTTATTTTTAATCTTTAGAGAAATGCAAATCAAAACCACAACAAAGTGTCACTTTATACCCACTAGGTTGGCCAGAGTCAGAACAAAGGAAAATAACAAGTATTGCCAAGGACGTGGAGAAATTAGAACCATTGTTTACACAGCTACCAAAATCAACAGCTAACACACCTCTCCAAAGCCTATCAAGTAAGAAATCTGTTAATCTTACATATAAATAAAATAAGCAAGCTCATAGAATTATGTGTGGTTGATCTATGTCATTTGGGACTAGAAGAGCCATTAAGTTCAATAAACTCTGGGTTAATAATGAGAACGTCTATACAGCATTTCCAATTTCACCACTATGACCTCTGTAGCTGTAATAGTCAATGAGGTAATATATTAAACAACTGTTTTGACTTTTTTCCCTGTCGATGAATTGACAACTCCACAGGGAGGAGAAGTTACTCAGCAATAATACTTCTTTTAATTTATGCAGTAGTACTATGAAATGGGTATCATACCCTCACTGCTTGAGGTTCAGATAATTTAAGTAGATTGTCTAATGTTACGTAGTCAATAAGTGTCCAGGAATGAAAGCCTTTGATATCTTGCTCTTCCTGAAAAAACATACTGCTCCCTGTAGCTCTCACGGAGTATTTGCAAAAGAACTACCCTTAAATTTTCTCTATCACGTTTCTTTCAGAAGATAAGCCCATTTATTCTCTCTCTGAGGGGAGGAAGCTGGAAAAGGGTATAGGTAATCTGGCTGGGGAGGGCCTGACATGCCCAGGGTCCTGGTAAGGGTACATAGGATTTCTGTGCACAAGTTGCACCTCGTCTTTTGTTACTTGTTTCGTGGGTAATTGGAGCTGCCATGGCCTTCTGAGCTTCTGGTCTATATTTAGGCTGGGGAGGGATCTGTTCTTTCTGGCCCAGCTTCTTCAGCTGCCTCTGCTTAGGCCTTTTTCTTCAATGGGGAGGAACTAGAAACAGGCAGTGTGGACCTCAGGTTACAGTTATGCTCTGCAGTCATTTTATCTCAGTAAAGCTTATATTGCTACCCCCTATTTGGTCATCAGTTTTTTTAAAGTATTTTCTAATATTTTGAGCTCTGGAGCAAAGAAAGGATGGGTCTTGGCATTTCAAGTTCCAACAGATCAGACACTAGTCCTCAAAATGTTTGGTGCTTGAAGACCATCTGTAACTTGAAAACTATGCGTGTAAATTTGCTCGTATTTATAAAGAACCTTGAAATGTTTACATTTCTGAAATCCTAGAGTTCCCTTCAAATACTTGTTACCCATATATCAAAAGCATTCAGAACAGTCTCTGACACATAATAGTTACAATATATACATATATGTAAAAATGAATGAATGAGGAAGCAATCTGAAAAGCAGACCAAGATTTACACACATAAATGTTTACGGGAACATTACATGCTGAGATAAAAAACGTTGGAAATAAGTGTCTGAAAAACAGAACTCTGATAGGCCTTATGATGAATATCTATCATTCAACAAAATATGCAGCCAAAGATTTGCACTTATTAAAATATAATGACATTTTAAAAATGGAACTGATACAATACAAACAAACAAAATAGGACATACAGTTACTTACCTGCATTTTAATTCCCTGGAACTTAAAAGTATTTGTAGGAAAGATGTAGACGTATTGGAGAGCATTCTAAGTTGGAAATCTGAGTTCACATCTCACACTGTTCCTTCCCAAATCCCTCTGTGGAATAACACAGTAATCAAAGGTAACCACCTGTTTGCAGACAGAGATGCAGCGGATGGCCAGACAGGGTGCTCACTGCAATGGACTGCCCTGATGAGGGGATTAAAGGGCCAAAACCCAGCCCAGGTTCCTCTAAGTCATTCACCCTGAACAATACAGCAGTCATCTAGGGGAAACGCATCCTTCTTACCAACACTATGTGGCTCTGTGTGGCAGAGCCTGATCCCAGCTCTCCTGAGATTGACTGCAATTGTAGGTCTTCTCTTTCCATACCACCTAGTGAGAGCTGATGGATCAGTAATGGAAAAGAAGGTTAGCTTCTCCCAGACTACGCAACTCAAACACAATGCAACTTCCTTCTTTGATAGGCAAGAGGTTAATTTGTTGAAAGAGTAAATATATGATTTATCAAGCAGGAATGCAATCAGAATTAAATAGTTTTGATATAGTTTCCCTCAAATAACCACCTGTAGGATTCATTTTGCATCTTCTGTCTGGAGTAAAGTTGAGGAAATGAGACACTGATGCTTGATGTTCGAATGGATTCTGGCCTCTGGTTAGTGAACCTCCAATGCCTAAAGGACTCCTGCAATATTTGTGCAATTCACATTTTTTAGTTTCTTTAGCATGTGAATTGATACCAAATAGTCTACTCAAAATACCCCTACATCTTGTCTGTTGTTCAATTCAAACAGACAGTAGGACTATGACCCAGTAATCTTTATCAATCTTTCAAGGAGATTTGAAAGCAAATACTTCCTCTGGTACTGACTGCATTTTGCCGACTATCGCAGGTGTGCATGGGACTATATGTAGCAAATATTCAAGGAGGAAGGCCACGCAGCAAATCCCACCCCTTATTTCAGTAACAGGAAAAGCAAAGAGTAGCAAATAAAAACAATAGATAGACTTTATAGGGTGCTATGACTTGAGTAGTTGCACCATTCAGACAGGGAAAAACCAAGGACAGCAGAGAACACAGTATCCCTTTCAGCTGGAAAATGTGACTTGTCTTCTGCCAGGCTCTGAATGATGATCTGGAACCTGACTAGCTGGCAATTGGACAAGTACATGCAAATACTTGTCTAACATGGCATACAAAAGGCACAACCAGTTTGGAGAGACTTGGAGCACTGTCTCATAAATTTTAAGTACATACCTTACACTTCAGTAATACCACTATTAGTTAGCTATCTTAGACTCTTAAATACTTGCACAAGGAGACATGTAACACAGTGTTCTTTTCAGAACTGTTGATAATAGGAAATAATTACAGGAAATTAAAATGCCTACCAGAGGAGAAAAAATAATTAAGTTGTTGCTCTTCTTTCAATACATCAGTTTAAAATAACAAATTAAATGAAGCACAGATAAATAAATTATATATACATGTATCAACATTGATATATCACAAACATAACAATGTGAAAAGTTACAAAGGGGCATATTGTACAATGTCAGATATGAAAAACCACATAAAATATTACTAGACTTTTTTATAGACATAAATATATGTTGTAAGGAATAAAGCAGCTACAGAAGGCCACATACCAACCTCAGTAAAATTGTTACTTCTGGCAAAAGGGAAGGTTGAGCGGCTTCAAGTGTACCTGAAGCTTTTATTCCTACAAACAAAAATAATATGAAACAAATACAGAAAAATGTTGACATTTCCTAACTCAGAGTGGTAAACTTGGCTTATTTTTATATTAATGTCTGTCCTTTTTATATGACTGAAATGATTCAAATGAAAACAAATTAAATGTCATAGAAGTTAGCCATGGCATGGTTGTCCTCAAAAGTTTATCGCTGGCCTCAACATTAAAGCCTACCTACTAGACACTGGCATTTGAAGTTTTCTTCCCAAAATGTAGACCGATTCAATAGCTTCATTGCTCAGCCTCTTGGAAGGCAGTGTGCAATGGTGGAAGTCACATGGAAATCAGAGTCAGACAGACTTCATGGTATGAATTTCTTGGATTGATTTTAACCATGAGAAAATAATATTGCACAAGACAGAGATCTGTATCTTAATGGCTGTTAACTCCTTACCTTTCCCAAGACGAACTTTCTAGATTGGCCAAGTAGATCTTGGTTGAAAACAAGCTACCCATACATTTTTATAGACTGTGGTATCCCTATTTTAAGTGCTTTCTGTGCTGTGAAAGTTTAAGTGCTCTGCAGTGTTAACTAGCCTTTAAATAATTCAAATCCTTTCCATTTCTGCCTTCTGTGTAATTACCTACAGCACTCATTTCAGTATTTAATCCTTCACGTCCCCATTATGCTGCCTCATTATGTGACCCTGGAAAAGTCAATATACCTTACAAACCCTCAGTTTCTCGGTCTTTAAGTTGAGATGTTGTAAATGATCATTCAGCTCCTAAAGGATTTTTGGCACTACTATTTTACAAGTTCAGGATCTTATAAGTGTATAACTTGTCTCTGAAGTAGAAAGGGATGTTATAATATTATGCTCCCATCATGTAGATCTGCAGCTTATCTAGGGTGGCAGATGGGAAAGATGAGTGAGAGGACCAGTATAATCCCCTAGAAACCTAACAAAGTTCTTTGATGGAGAAGGGTATTTTCCGTTGAAACAAGCCTATTCTATATTGTAATGTAAATTTATTTTAGAATCACTGAAATATATACTTATATAGAAATACACATTGTTTGAGAACAAATATGATAAACACGTGTGTGATGGTGAAGAAATAGAAAAAAAATGAGTGAGGAATCATTCCAGTCCAAACCGACTGTTAACAAGGGGCATGATATGTCTGTTAACTCTGAGGGATGGTCTTAGTACACTACAGTTTAATTTTAGAATGCTGTTGTATATGACAAGTGTATATAAGGTTGTTTTTTGTTTGTTTGTTTGCTTTTTTCTAAGTACAGCTAAGTTAAAAGACAAACTATTTCTTGTTTGTGGGTCTTAATAACTACATTGGGCTTGAACTCTAGATTTTTTTTTTGTCATGTTTCCATTTTGAAAACATTCTTCTTGAAATCTCTATGCTAGAAAAGAGGATTTTATCAAATTAAGTTCATTTTAATTTGCCTTTGGGCATCACTAAATTGAGTCGAGTGTTAAATAGCTGATCCTGGTTATAAAACTTAAAAAAAAATCTTGTTTCTCAGGTTTCAGAAATGACTAAACACTACAGATAGCCAAGCCAACAACAATACCATTTACTTCTCCAAAAGGTAATTTATGCAACCTTATTAATACTCCTCATATTTATGTTTTGGAAAAAGTAGGGATAAATAAAGTCTTTGGCAAGAATGAACATTTTACAATGTCCATAATAAGGTGCAGTGAATACGTATTTTTGCCAAATTGTCAAAAAAGACCTAGTTTTTAAAACTAGCTGAACCTTGAAGCCAAAACTGATTATCTCTATCATAGAATTAACTTCTGAGATCAAGAATAAATCTGGAAGAGTGAGGTCAGCAAATTGATGGAGTAGGAAGCTCCAAACTCCTGTTCCTTCACAAAAACATTAAAAATAAGCAGTACTTGTCAGAATCTACTTAGTCAGAACTCTGGGAAACAGTCAAAAGTTTACAGCAACCAAGTGAATGCTGAATCAATAAGAAGAAAACTTAAAAATGGTAGGAAAGTTTGTGGTGATTTCACTTGCCCTTGGCCACCCTCTTCAGCTTGATATTGGTCTTAAAGATGGCACCCTGAAATCCCAGTGTGGGATCTTGGTTCCTGATTCCAGGTGGAGCTGAATAGACCTTATTTCCTATGACTGGTGTTTATATAAGAAAAAAATAATTTGGACATGTTCAGAGGGAAGACCATGTGAAGAAATAGGGAGAAAAGCCTATCTAAATGCCAAGGAGAGTGACCTCAGAAGAAGTCAATCCTGCCAACACCTTGATCTTGGACTTCTAGCCTGTAGATCTAGATTTGTGAGAAAATAAATTTCTGTTGTTTAAGCCACCTAATCTCTGGTACTTTATTATGGCAGCCCTAGCAAAATGATTCAAGTGATGAGACCATTCAATGGGGAGAGGATGTATTAATAGAAAATTATTGTTTATGGTACAGAGTTTAGGATTGAGGTTATAAAAAAGTTCAGAAAATGGACAGTGATGATTATTGCCTAACAGTGTAAATACATTCATGCCACTGAATTGTACCCTACATATGGTTAAAGTGTTAAATTTTATGCTATGTATATTTGGTCATAATTAAAGAATAAAATACATAGAAATTACTTAACCAAGGAGGCACAAGATTTACACATTAAACATTTTGAAACATTGTTGAAACAAACTAAAGAAGACTTAAATAAACAGTATGTCATCCCCTTGTCATGGATTGGAAGACTTAATATTGTTAAGATGTCAAAGTGATCTACAGATTTAATGGAATCTCTGTCCATACTCCAGGGGACTTTTTTGCAAAAATGGAAAATCCAATGCTCATATTTATGTGGAATTGAATTGGGCTCTGAATAGCCAACAATCTTGAAAAAGAAGGACAAAACCAGAGGATATACACTTCCCAATTTCAAAACTTTCTACAAAGCTATAGTAATCAAAATGGTGTGGCACTGACACACATAAACATATAAATCAATGGACTAGAATTGAGAGTGCAGAAATAAACCCATACATCTATAATCAATTGATTTCTGACAGGGTCCAAGATCATTACATGGGAAAGAATAGTCTCTTCCACAAATGGAGTTGGGAAAACTGGATATCCGCATTCAAAAGAATAAAGTTAGACCCAACATTTTACCATATAAAAAAATAATCTCAGAGTGGATGAATGACCTAAATATAAAACCATAAAACTCTTAAAAGAAACTATGGGGGAAAATCTTCATGACATTGGATTTGGAAATGGATTTTTAGAAATGACAAGGAAAGCAACAAAAAAATACAGAGATAAATTAGATTTAATCCAAATTCAAAGCTTTTATGCATCAAAAGACATCAAGAAAGTGAAAAGAAAACCTAGAGAATTGGAGAAAATTATATACCAATTATAATTCTCATAAGGTTCTAGTATCTAGAATATAAAAGAAATTTTACGAGTCAACAGGAACAAGACAAATAACTCAATTTAAAAATGAGGAAGAGACTTGAACAGACATTTGCACAAAGGAGATATGCGAATTGCCAAAAAAGCACATGAAAAAAATATCCATTACTGAGCAGTGCGCATGTGTGGGTTCTCGGAGCTGCAAGCGTCCACGCACCGGGTCAAGGGTCAACCTGAAAGGTGGCCGCGGCAGTGACCTTCCTCCGGCTGCTGGGCTTGGTGGGGAGTGGGCGCCAGGTGCTGTGGGGTGTGGACCTCGCAGATCACGGAGAAGGTCACGCACACACTGGCCAGGTTTATGATGATGAAGACAACAGGAAAGTTCGATTTGTAGGTCATCAGAAAGAGGTGAATGAGAACTTCACCAACCATCTGATAGCAGAGCAGCCTGTGAGCCAAGTCAGCAGTCGAGTGATATAGTGTGAGGGTGCTGGGGTACCCTTGCCCACCCCAAAGTGTACATAAACCTGGACAAAGAGACAAAGATAGGCTGTGTGGCTACTGTGGACTCCAGGTCAGACAGCACCATCACTAGGGGCTGCACAGGAGTGTTGCAGGAAGGGTTACCCTTCCAGGGCCTGAGAGTGGGCTCTTGTGTAACACTCAGAAATGAATAGTCCAAGGAGACACACATGCTGACAAAGCAAGAGACTTTACTTGGAAGGAGGGCCCTGGGCAGAGAGCAGCAGGGTAAGGGAACCCAGGAGAACTGCTCTGCCTCATGGCTCACAGTCTCTGGTTTTATGGTGATGGGGTTAGCTTCCTGGTTGTCTCTGGCCAATCTCTGGCTTGTCCCATAGTTAGTCTGACTCAGGGTCCTTCCTGGTGGCACATGCGTCGCTCAGCTGAGATGGATTCCAGTGAGAAGGGCTCTGGTAGGCTGGTCATCTCCTCCCTCTTTGGGCCCCTCCCAAATTCTCCTGGTTAGTTTTCAGTGGCAGCACCATGTTCCTTATTGGGACCTCCTGTTGTGAGACAACTCAGGCAAGTGGGCCTGGCCAAGGCAGCTGGTTTTGGTCAACTGTTCAGTAACACTTCCATGATGGTGTGACTCATGAGACCCTAGTGCTGTAAGTATCCCATCACTAGTGCTGAAGGAAAGGTGTTTTTCTCAAGGAAAAAACAAAACAAACAAAACAACTCAATATCATTCATCATTAGGGAAATGCAAATTAAAATCACAATGAAGTACCACTTCAGTCACAGTAGGGTGACTAAAACCAGAACACCAGAAAATGACAAGTTTGGCAAGGGTATGGAGACATAGAGCCCTCATAAAGTGCTGGTGGGATCCTGTAAAATGGTTCAACCACTGTGCAAACCGTTTTGGCAGTTCCTGAATAAGTTAAACATCCAACAGCCATATGAGCCCATAATTACACTCTTGTATGTCCGAAACAACTGAAAACAGCTACCCAAACTAGTATACCTAAGTGCATGTTTTAGCAGCAATATTCACCGTAGCCAAAAGATGGTAACAGACTGAATGTCCATCAGAAGATTAATGTATAAGCAAATTGTGATATATATACAATGGAATATTACTTAGCCATCAAAATAAATGAAGTACTGATGCATGCTACAGTGTGAATAAATCTCAAAAGCATTATGCTAAGTAAAAGAAGCCAGATACAAAAGGTCACACTGTAGAACTCAATTTATATGAAATATCAAGGATAGTTAAATCTATAGAGAGAAATCAAACAGGTTGATGGTTTCTAGGGTTAGAGGGGAGCAGGGAAAACTGTAATGGTAGTGAGTTCTACTTTGGCATGATGGAAATGTTTTGGAACTACATAAAGGCAGTGGCTGTAGAATATTTTGTGAATGTATCAATACCCACTGAATTGTTCACTTTAAAAGGGTTAATTTTATGTTATATGAATTTCACCTCAGTATATTATTTTCTAAAAAAAGAATAATCCAGAATTTTATTTTTAAAGTATTATTAAAATATAATACAACTTTTAATAATTTTCAAGCTTTTCTAAATTTTGTTAAATCAAAAAGAAAATATTATATCTAAATTAACTACTTAATGCACTCTTTTTTTTTTACATATTTATTAGAGTATAATTGCTTTACAATGTTGTGATAGTTTCTACTGTACAACAAAGTAAATCAGCTATATGCATACATATATTCCCATATCCCCTCCCTCTTGAGCCTACCTCCCACTCTCATTAACCCACCCCTCTAGGTCATCACAAAGCATCAAGTTGATCTCCCTGAAGGCACTCTTTCTTAATATTTATGTCACAACCAATTTATGTTGCTATTTAATTATCTGAGAGTTCTCATTGGGTTTTTTTTGTTGTTGTTGTTTTATTGTGGTAAAAGTCACATAATATAAGACATACTATTTTAACCATATTTAACTGTACATTTCAGTGGCACTAAGTATATTCACATTGTTGTGCAACTCTCACCGTCATTCATCTCCCAAATTTTTCTCCTTCCTAAACTGAAACTGTCATACAGGGTAAAGTAAGTCAGAAAGAGAAAAAAAAAAACAAATATATTAATGCATACATGTGCAATTTATAAAAATGGCACAGATTAACCTATGTGCAAAGCAGAAGTAGAAACACAGACATAGAGAATACATGTATGGACACCAAGGGGGGAGGGGGAGGTGGGATGGCTTGGGAGATTGGGATTAACATATGTACACTACTATGTATGAAGTAGATGGCTGGTGAGGACCTACTGTATAGCACAGGAAAAAAAAATGAAGAAGGTACAATCTGTTTGCAGAAAATAGGAATGGATAAAGATGTGGTACATATATAAAATGGAATCTTCATTGGTTTTTAATTTTTATTTATTCTTTATTATTTTTAATTGTGTTAAGAACACTTAACATGGAGTCTACCACCTTAGCAAACTTTTAAGCACACAATACAGTATTGCTAGCTATAGGCACAATGTTGTAAAGCAGAGCTCTAGAACTGAATCATCTTGTATAACTGAAACTTTATATCTGAACTGAAACTTCCCATTCCCCTCCCACAAGCCCCTGATAACCACCATTCTACTCTTTCTCGCTACAAATTTGACTCTTTTAGATACATCATGTAAGTGGAATAATACAGTATTTCTTCTTCTGAGTCTGGCTTATTTCACTTAGCATGATGCCCTCAAGGTACAGCCGCTTGTCACTAATGACAAGATTTCCTTCCTTCTCATGGCTGAATAATATTCCATGTATATACATATACGACATCTTTATCCATTCATCACTTAGGTTGCTTCCACATCTTGGCTATAGTGAATAATGCTGCAGTGAACACAGGAGTATAGATATTGCTTTGAGACCCTGCTTCCCATTCATTTGGGTATATACTCAGAAGGGGAATTACTGGATCATATGGTAGTTCTATTTTTAATTTTTTGAGGAATCTTCATACTGTTTTCCATAGCGGTCACACCATCTCACATTGCCACAAACAGTATACAAGAGTTCCAGTTTCTCCATATTGTCACCAGTACTTTTTTCTTAAAAAAAATTCTAACAGGTATGAGGTGATAGCTCATTTTGGTTTTGACTTGCATTTCTCTGAGGGTTAGTGATGTTGAGTATCTTTTTATGAACCTGTTAGCCATTTGTATGTCATTTTGGCAAAAGATGTCTAGTCAAGTTCTTTGCCCATTTTAAAATTGGATTATTTGTTTTTTTTTGCTAGTGAGTTGTAGGAGATCCTTAAGCATTAGGGCTTTTAACCACTTACCAGATATATATGGTTTGCAGATATTTTCTCCCATGGGTCTTCTTTTTATTCTGTTGATTATTTCCTTTGCTGTGTTGATGCTTTTTAGCTTGCTGTAAACCCCCTTATCTGATTTTGCTTTTGCTTGGGCTTTTGGTGTCATATCCCATTAGTCATTCCTAGACTGGTGTCATGAAGATTTTCCCCTATGTTTTCTTCTAAGAGTTTTACAGTTTTAGGTCTTATGTTTAAATCTCTAATCCATTTTTATTTTTTTTGTAGTTATAAGTATACAATTTTATTCTTTTGCATGTGGATATCCAGTTTCTGAACACCATTTGTTGAAGAGACTATTTCATTGTGTATTCTAAGCATCCTTGTCAAAAATTAGTTGACAGTATGTGTATGTGTTTATTTCTGGGCTCGCTATTCTATTAGTCTGTATGTTTGGTTTATCCGAGCACCATACTGCTTTAATTACTGTAGGCTTATATATATTTTGAAATCAGGAAGTGTGATATTTCTAGGTTTGTTCTTTTTCAAGGTTGCTTTGGTTATTCAGGGATTTTTGTGATTTCATGTCAATTTTAGGATGGGTTTTTCTATTTCTATAAAAAATGCCATTAGGATTTTGATAGGGATTGTTTTCAATCTAGATCATTCTAGGTAGTAAAGACATTTTCACATTATTAAGTCTTCCAATCCATGAACAGAGGATGTCTTTCCTATTATTGGTGTCTTCTTTAATCTCTTTCATCAGTTGTTTGTAGTTTTCAGAGTACAAATCTTTAAACACTTTAGTTGAGTTTATTGTTAAGTATTTTATTTTTTATGCTATTGTAAATGAGATTGTTTTTTTGATTATCTTTTTGGCTAGTTTGTCATTAATTTATAGAAATGCAATTGATTTTCATATGTCAATTTTGTATTCAGCTACTTTACTGAATATATTTATTAGCTCTCACAGTTTTGTGTGTGTGTAGCCATTAGAGTTTTCTATAATAAGATCATTTCATCTGCAAAGATAATTTTACTTCTTCTTTTCTGATTTGTACACCTCTTTATTTATTTATTTATTTATTTATTTATTTATTTTTTAACATCTTTATTGGAGTATAATTGCTTTACAATGGTATGTTAGTTTCAGCTTCACAACAAAATGAATGTACACCTCTTATTTCTTTCCCTTGTCTAATTGCTCTGGCTAAAAGTTCTAGTACTGTGTTTAATTGGAGTGGTAAGAGTGGTCATCTTTGATCTTAGGGGGATGTTTTTGGTTTTTCTAACATTAATTATGATGTTAGCTGTGAGCTTTTCATAAATGGCTTTTATTATGTTGAGGTAAATATTTTGTATACATAATTTATTGAGAATTTTTATCATGAAACAATGTTGAATTTTGTCAAATGCTTTTTTTTGCATCAGTTGAGATAATCATGTGACTTTTATCCTTCATTCTGTTGTCATGTATCACATTAATTGATTTTATATGTTGAACTATCCTTGCATCCTGGGGATAAATTCCACATAGTAATTATGTATGATCTTTTAAATGTGCTGTTGAATTCAGTTTGCTAGTATTTTATTGAAGATTTTTGTATTTATGTTCATCAGGGATATTGGCCTGTAGTTTTCTGTACAACCTTTGTCTGGTTTTGGCATCAGGATAGTAGCAGGCCTCATAAAATGAGGCTGGAAGTGTCCACTCTTCCCTAAGTTTTTTGGAAAAGTTTAAGAAGAACAGTATTAATTCTTCTTGAATAACATATAGACAAAATGGACCTACAGATATAGAGAGCATTTTACCCAAAAGCAACAGAATACAGATTTTTCACAAGAGCCTGTGGTACATTTTCTAGGATAGATGACATTTTAGTTCACAAAATAACCCTTAATAAATTTTGAAAATTTTAAATAATACCAAGCATCTTTTCCAACCACAAGAGTATTAAAGTAGCATCAATAATAGAAGGAAAACTGGAAAATTCACGAATGTGTGAAAATTAAATAACTAACTCCTGAAGAACAAATGGGTCAAAGAAGAAATCATAGGAAGATTAGAAAATATTTTGAGAAAAATGAACATGAAAACACAACATATCAAAACTTATGGGATGCAGCAAAAGGAGTACTAAGAGGGAGGTTTATAGATATAAATGCTAATATCTAAAAAGAAGAAAGATCTTAAATAAATAATATTTCATACCTCTAAAAACTAAAAAAGGAAGAAAAAAGCTAAACCTAAAGTTAGCAGAAGGAAGGAAATAATAAAGATTCAAGCAGAAATAAAGCATAGAATACAAAAACAATATGTAAAAAAATCAACAAAATTGAGTTGGTTTTTTTGGAAAAAGAAACAAATAGACAAACTTTAAGCTGGATTAACTAAGAAAAAAGAGAGAAGACTCAAAATTAGAAATGAAAGAGGAAAAACTATAAATTATACCATAAAAATAGGATTATGAGACAATTATGAACAATTATATACCAATAGGATAATCTAGAGAAATGGATAAATCTCTAGAAAAATACAACCTATCAAGAATGAATCAAGAAGAAATATAATATCTGAACAGACCAATAATGAATAAGGAGATTGGATCTATAATCAAAAACCTCCTAACAAAGAAAAGCTCAGGACCAAATGGTTTCAATGATGAATTTTTTATTTGTTTTTAACATAAATTTAACAGGCTTCACATCAACTTTGATGATGTTACAGCATTTTATAGTTGCAACAGTAAGGTACATTTATACTTTAAGTAAGTAGAAACTTTTCTATGTATAAAGTAGGCAGAAAATTGTTCACTTCAACTTATAGATAGAAGTCTTTCTATATCTGGAAAAGAATATTTAGGCATTAACAAATCCAAATGTTATGTGTTATTTACAGTACTAATGACATTACTGTGTTTAAATTGATGGTAATGTATCTGATCACAGGATCAAAATTACATCGAAGTAGACATTCAGCCTTTTGAAGACCAGAGTAGAAGCCAAATACCTGATTTTGGTCAAATATCAAGGTCAATGCCAAGCTTTAGTGCATTCCTAGTTTGTATTTATTATATACATTGCAAGAACTACTGTAGAAATTTTTCTGTGTTGTATATCTTAAACTTGACCCAAGCTCTCTTGTCTTAAAATGATTTGAATAAAAAATGTTTACATATTATATTTTTAAATTTTTTACAAAGCATTTTTCCTACACATGAAGCAAGGCAGTACTGGACTAAATAATATCAGGAATCTACAGACTCAGAAAATTTTTATGAAATAAGAGAGACTATTTTAAAAATTTAAGTCATATCATTGGAGAAGTTATAAAATTTGCAAACTAACTGCTTTGAAAAATATTTCTTGTATTCTAAATTTTAAAAGAAATTTTAGTTAAGTGCCAAAATTGTAATATAGCCAAAGAGATCAACAATATTTTTCAAAGGTATGGCTGTCACTCTGTTTTGTTTTTAGTTTTAATGCCTCCACTGATAACATGAATTGTGCTCAACTATGTGCAGAAGAATTGATGCTTTCTGTAGCCTAGGATACTACTTTTTTAAAAGCTGATTCTTTTTCTTTAATGTTGTGTCAAATGTCCTGGAGTGAATGGGTTGAGTTTGAAATTAATGAAGAGTTCAAGTTCTAACCAAATCAGTCATGCCTTAATAGGGTGGTCAGAATTTCCAAAAGAAAAACAAAAAGAAAGAAAAAGAAAAGAAAAACAAAGCACTTAAAATGCACACTCACAAGTGTACTTTAATTTTTAAAAGTCCCCCGCCATTATTCTCTACCCCACTGTGACCACAAAACCTCTGCTTGCTAATTCACAAGAGGCCTTCAGCCTTGCTGTGACAGCTGTAATCAATGACTTTGAAGACAAATATATTAAAGATAAGAATGTTTGCCCTTCTTTGTACAGATTTGATAACCAATCCCAAAGTCTCTCTGGTATACGGTCACTAGTGGTCAATGGGAACTAAGCTATTTCAGGCTAACTTAAAACCATCATTTGCTCTAAACTACTCGGAGTTATATTTTATAGCTATGTTAAGCAAATAAAACCACATTTTTGAAGTTTGAATACACTGAACATAAAAACCTTGGGGACAAATACCAATACCTTTGCTCGTTATGATATACTTCAACCATTTATAGCCAAAATATACCTATGGACAACATGTCTTCATCTTCTCAGACTGATGAGATGCTCAAGGGCACAACTCTTTAAAATGATTTGAAGGAAAGTATCAAATCTCACTTACTCTGTCTGCAGAAGATATTTTCCTGACTTTGGAATGAAAATTTTCTGCTAAACACTTGAAGGAAACCCTCTTCTAAGCTGCAATAATAGGTGATATCGACTGAGAATTTAGTATGTGTCAGACATGGGTTTTTGTCATCAGCCATATTGATCCTCAAAACCTCTAAATGTCTTACATGTATTATCTCAATTCCCACAGTGTCATAATGATGGAAAGACTAGCATTCCTTTTTCCATGTGAGGAAATGAGACACAGAAAGGTTAGGGAACTTGCCGGAAAGAACTCAGCCTAGCAGTCATGGAGCCAGGACTTAAACAAAGGTAGTCTCATTCCAAGGCCCTCTAGCTCCCCCTCTGCAACTACCTCTGAGCTGAATTAACCACTGCACAGTCTTTGGCAGAAGAACTCAAGGGGAGCTTTGTGAAAGATTCCATCCCGTTGTCCTGCATTCTTCCACATGCATTTCTGAGGCCATTATTTGCACTAATAAGTGCACCCCAGACTTGAATAGAAAAGTAATCTTTGTTTAGGTAACTCACTAAAGATTCCTCTCTCGCTCCCTCTCTTTCTCTTAGAATCTCTTCCCACTCCCAACAACTTGTTTGACCATCACTCCTCCCACTCTGGCTGACACTCACCCTACCCGCTCCAGGTTGACAGGACATCTTGCTGTTCCTCTACTCACCTGGCCCACACCTACTTTTCCTGCTGGCTGTTTGCTGTGCTTGGAATGCTCCTCCCTTGATTCCCCATAGGTATCTCCTTGAACCTTTTCAAGTCTTTGCTCGATTTTTACCTTCTCAATAAAGCCAGTGTGGACCTCCCTTTTTAAAACTGCAACCCCCATCCAATCCCACCCTCCCATCTCCCTTAACCTTTTCTATTTTTTCCATAGTACTTCTCACTTTAAAATGTATTATACATTTAGTTATTCATTATGTGTATGTGTATTATCTGTCTGTACCTTCTAGAACAGAAATTCCACTTCATTTTTGTTGTTGTTGCTCTCATTGGTACATCCCAAACATGGCCAGTGCTCAGCACACACTTGATATTTGATACATATTTGTTAAATGAATACGTAATTTTAGCACAGAACTTTTTCACAAACAAGCAGATTCATTCTTGTCTTTCTATCATCATTATATGAGCCAAAAACGTCCCTTGTGCCTCCCTAGGACAAAATTAATTTGCTCTATGAGTACTTTTATTCCATTAAATGCTTTTGTTTTTAATTTAAGAAAAATTTGAAATTTCAATTGATATTAAACGAAAGGATGATGTTAATGTCCAGTCAAAGAAAATATGAATATAAGAGGTTGAGAAGCACTGCTGTAAAGCACCTGGCTCAGTTCCAGCCATGTAGCAGTGCTCAATAAATTCTGATTGAATGAGTGCTCATTAAGTACTATGGGGTGCAGAGGAGATTAGAGACCACATGTTGAATAGTAATCACTTACAATAGTTCACATTAAATTCCATGTAGGAATATTGTGTTTATTGGAGCAAGCCCTAAATAAAATAAGCTAAGGCTTCGGAATGACTGAAGAGGACCATTTGGGACCCAGACATAGTGAAGCAGAACTCCAACGTACTAGTAGGTCTGTAGAAGCTGTTAATAAAGATGACATTATTTGGAGGCTCACTAAGAAATATGGAGTTACTGAAAAGTTAGAAAGCCACAGTGTTCTGAATTATATGATGTCACCATTTTCTAGCCAAAATTCACCCTCTCCAGGCTTCTTTCTCATCACTCTCACCGTCCCACCTTATAGATACTTTTCAGGTATTTATTCTAAATATTCAAATGCAGCTTCCTCCCTCGGATCTGTGCATTAACTCTCATAGGACATTCTACTTTACTCAGATAAGTTCGTAGGCAGTGTCTCCTGTAAGACTGAGCTCAAAGTTTACTTGTTCTATGCTTTCCATGACCTCTTACCTGATCTAGGTTAGGCATCTTTCCTCTTTGTTCCCACAGCCCCTGTCATATCATTTATCATAAGAAACTGTAAGTGTCTTTTAACCTACATGTCCAACCCTGGACATACATTGTGGGTTTTATCTCTGTGCCCTTAATGCAGAATATAGGACCAGACACATAGTCTGTGCTCTATAAATCAACTTGATTTTTTCTCTCTGCAAATACATCATAAAAATCTTGAAGACTGGACTGTATTTTTTGCACCTTTGTATGAACTGCATCTTAACACAGCATCTGGCACACTTAAGTGCTCAAAAATTCGTCTTGTCATTATTAGCACTTGACTGGAGTAAGATATTATTTATGAAGATCACACACTATAGATCTGTTAAGGATTAGTTGAGAAGGAACAGGATACAAAATGCTTAAAAATATTAACTAATATGTTGAGTCCTCTCTTACTTTTCCAGGAAAACTCTTACTCATTTAAGATTCAAGCCTAGCATCGCTTCCTCCAGGAAGCCTTCAGAGACTCACCCTCACATTGTTTCCAGGATATGTTGCTTGTCTGTATTCCCTAGCACTCTAAAGCATGCTATTAAACCTGTTCCCATCAAGGTCAACAATGAACCATGGATATTGATTCCTTGTGAACTGAATTCCTCCTCCTCATTTGAGTTTGCAAACAATTTCTAAATTCTTAGAATTCTCTATTCTTTTGGCTTCCTTGACGCTGCCCTATCTTGGTTCTACCCCATTAACTTTATTTCTTCTCAGATTTTTGCTCAGGTTTGTTTCTCTTCCTCTCAACTACATCTTATTTATTCCATTCTTTCATTAACTGGTTAAAGAGTTACGGAGACCTGCCATGTGACAGACACTAACCCTATTGGAACATTACTCTGTGTCTAACATTTTAACAGTTAAATAAGAAGGTATGTGCTTTATAGAAGAACGCAGCTTTGTGCCCTGCTCTCTTTTCTCTGGGCATGTTTCTCTCTTGGAAAATGTGACCACTTGCATGGTTTTAAAGCTCACTAATTTTATATGGAAGACACCTGAAATCATATTTCCAGTCTTGATTGTATTCTTAAACTTTGACTCTGCATCTCATATTTTTAAAAACATTTCCCATTAAGATGATCCTCTGTCATACCAAATTTAAACTGTTCTTAGATGCTGACCTGATGCCAGGACACAATAGCATCAAGATCTCTTTGAAAAACTTTTGGCCTCAACGTTTCTTAATATAGAATCTCAGGAAGAAGACTTTATAATGAAAAAAATTACCCATTTTAAATATATTTCTTAATCACAACGTGTCACTCATATCCAAACAGTTCATAATATAATATACATAAACATAAACACACACATACACACATGTCACTAGAGATTAGTAAGTTGACCCAATGTCCCAATGTGATTTGAAGAGAATCAAAAGACAGTTTCAATTTAATACTGATAAAGTTTTTACTGGCCCTTGATACCATCTTATGGGTGCTGTGTCCATCCCTCTTGCAAAGGAAGGATACTTTGTGTTGCAGCAAGACTTTTTGTTTTGCAGATTTGAAGACTTTTCCAGCCTCTTTGTTATCTCTCCATGTCAGCATGGAAATTTTATCCTTCACTTACTCCCTAGTTTAGCTCATTCTGATTTATGGTTTTAAAAACCAAATTCCAGCTTCAATCTTTCTCCTAAGCATCAGATTCATATTTCTCTCTGCCTATGCAATGTTTTCTCTAATCATCTGAGATACATTGTAAATTTAAATACTTAAAAATGGAACTATTTGTTTCTCACCTTCTCTCTCAATATGATTCTTTTTTCATCTTCCTTATCCCAACAAATGTACAATATACACCCAATTCTTCAGTCAAAAGCCTAGGAGAAAACCTTGATTTCTCTTTTTTTTCCACATCCCACTTTTTAATCCACCAGCACATCCTGTTGACTCTACTACCCTCAAATACACCTTCAATCAACTTGCTTTCCAGTACTTCCTTCATTACCATCCTAATCTTTCATCTCTCTTTCTTAACTATTGAGAAACCCTCCCAAGTTGTTTCCCAGAGTTCACTCTGGCTTCTTATTGTCTCTTCTCTACCCCAAGGCCATTGTGATACTTTGAAAAGAGAAATCAGTTGATATAGCCTTACTCACTGTTCTACCCCCATTAAAACCATAGCATTTGGGACTTCCCTGGTGGTCCAGTGGTAAAGAATCAGCCTTCCAATGCAGGGGATGTGGGTTCAATCCCTGGTCAGGGAACTAAGATCCCCATGCCATGGGGCAACTAAGCCCGCACACTGCAACTACTGAGCCCACGTGCCTCAACTAGAGAGTGCACATGCTGAAAACTACAGAGCCCACACACTCTGGAGCCCACGTGTCACAGCTAGAGAGAGAAAACATGCATGCCATATCTAGAGAGAAGGCCACGTGTGCAATGAAGATCCTGCATGCAACAACAAAGATCCTGCTTGATACAACTAAGATCTGATGCAACCAAAAATATAAATAAATAAGTAAAATATTTTTTAAAACCCCCAAAAACATAGCACTTGATAAAACCCAGTCTCTCTAGCCCCATCTCTGCCCTTGGTTCCATAAACAGCATCTTCCCTGATCTTCCTGCTGTCACTCAGATATGCCAAGTTCATTTCATCTAAGGGATTTTCACCTGCTCTCTTCCTGCTGTCACTCAGATATGCCAAGTTCATTCCATCTAAGGGATTTTCAACTGTTCTTATCTCTGCTTAAAATATTCTTCCCCACATACATTGTAACGTATGTCTATGCACTAATGTCACCCATTCAGAATTTGTCTCTCGCCACCCTATCAGAAATAGCATGCCTTTTATCTCTTTCCCTATATAGTTTTATTTCCTAAAATCTCATTCATGTACTCATGTGTTGCCTTTCTCATCCACTGAATATATGCTTTATGAAGTATTTTTCATATCTACAGCAATGTTTGTGGGAGAGTAAGAGGTCCAATATTTGCCAAAAGAATGAGCAATCGAATAATGCAACTCTCCATCACCAACATGGAGAAGCCAGAGGAAGTACCTGCCAGGTGGGCAAGACCAGGCTGACACTGGGAAACTAGTGCTACACCAGGTGGGGCAGAAACATGCAGAGCCAGAGACCGATGACATCTGTCCCAGAGGATCAAAATTAAGGAAGCTTCTTCATGTCCTAGAGGAAAACACTGGAAACTACCAGAATAATTATAAAGACAAAAGAACCAAAAGAAAGGATCCAAGAGGATTTCTGCAGACTCCTATTATTTTGTCCTCTGTGGTATTTGTGGGAAACAGTTTCTAGATCAAGGCACAAAGTCAGATCAGACCAAACTGCTTTGTCATTCAACACCCTAAGACATCTCAGTCAGTTGGTTCTTGCTGGTCTCACGAGGAAAGAGTCCTACCAGCTCCAGAGAATTGTCCTTGAGTTAGATCTTCTACTGAAATATTTGGCATGTTCTCTTTCACACACTATTTTTTCCTTATTCAACTCATTCCTGCCAATCTCTTTCTTCATTCGCTAACGTAAAATCATTTCTAACACAGTATTGTAATAACACTCAGTATTTCAATTAAGGTCTGCTTTTATCAGCTAACTAAACACTTCTAGGCTAAAGAAATCTCAGGCTGGTCACAAGTCTCTTTAAGGATTGACTGCTTTAAAAGTCTAAAAAGCCATGTGTGTTCATGTATGTGACACTATCATTCTTTACTTAGGCACCTGTATTCATTTCCTAGGACTTCCATAACAAATGACCACAAATTTGGTGGCTTAAGACAACAGAACTTTATTTTCTCACAATTCTGAAGGCTAGAATATCAAAGTGTTTGGTTGGTTCCTTCTGGAGACTCTGTCAGAAAATCCGTTCCATGACTTTCTCCTAACTTCAGGTGGCTGCTGGCAACACTTGGTGTTCGTTGACTTGTAGCTGCATCACTCCAGTCTCTGCCTGTCTTCACATAGCCTCTTCTCTGTGTGTCTGTGTCTGTTTTCCCTTCTCTTCTTTTTTTTTACAGACTTACTGGATTTAGGGCCCACACATACAGAATGATCTCAACTCAAGATCTTTAACTTAATGACATCAGCAAAGATTTTTTTTTCTAAACAAGGTCACATTCCCAGGATCTGTGAATAGGGCATGAACATATCATTTGGGGAGGAGGAGTCACCATTCAACTCACTGCAGGACCCTAATTTCAAAGCCTGGTTCAAACCTCTCCCCATGACTTCAGCTTGCTGTCTCAGACTCATTTCCTGGTGTCAACAATGTCCACAGCTGGATTTATGGGAAGCACACAGGGTCACCCTCCCTCCTTCCAACACTGCCTGCTACACCAGTGCAAATGACCCAAATGACCTTTTCCAAGAAGTAGATGATAATTTGAACTGATGGTTTCCCCTCCCTAAGAGAACATTAGTACAGTCCCATTTTGTCTCTCTTACGGCAATAAGTCTAAGATGTGTTCTTCCATCTACTATTGTGTAAGTTCCCTAATCAGATTCAAGCTCTAATTCCTACCAAACTCCTCAAAATATTTCCTCTGGAATTTAAACTCTCTAGGAAGAATAAAACCCCCATGTTATATATTCAACTGCTTCACTGAATATTCCCTTTGCCTTCTGTTCTACAAACCTGTCTCTCCCCTGAGGTCACACTTCCTTTGCAGCCCTCTCAAGAGATGAGTCTTCTTATCTTGCTGGGTCTGGGATAAATGTCCTCCTTGGTCTCTGCTGCCAGTTCCAGAAGATGGCTTCTTTCTCCTCCCTAAACCTCCCAAGTCTTTGCTGCATATACTCTCATATTTTTTTAGAAGCAATAAACAAGCTTTATTGAAACATAGATTTCTTTCTTTCTTTTTTTAAATCAGGTGTCTTTTTAAAAAATTGAAGTATAATAAATTTACTATGTGTTAGTTTCAAGTACACAGCAAAGTGATTCAGATATCTATATCTATATCCATATATATCTGAATATATATACATTTTTTTTCAGATTCTTTTCCATTATACTTTATTATAAGAGTAGAGTTCCCTGTGCTATACAGTAGGGCCTTGTTGTTTACCTAGTTTATATATAGTAGTGTGTATATGTTAATCTCAAACTCCTAATTTATCTCTCCCTCCACATATAGTACTCTCAAATTATACCTCTCACTATGTTTCTTTGTCACAATTTTCTATCTTTCTGATCAATCCCTCTCATTTTTTAAAGTCTTTAGCACCCGTATTAACTCTTAACGTCTCCACTATACTCCTATTATCATTTTCAGTCCTCAAAATCCATCTAATATTTGGCTTCTCAATAGCTTGTCTTCCTCTCCCAATCAACTTATAGGACACCCCACTTTTCTTCCTTTAACTGTTCATAACCCCCATATCATTTTGTTTTGTTTGCTTTTGTTTTCAGATTTTCTCTTTACCAGTAACTAAAGCATCACTAAGAGCTCCAATCCAGCGTCCAGTCTTCTGGGTAACAACACCTGCTTTTCCATTCAAGGACAACTTCACATCTTTTAACACTGCCACCTTCTAACCCCTTCTTCCTTCAGCTCATCACTTCTTTTCTTATCCAGTTCAGAGTCTTTGGTCTACTGTTATTATCAACACTCCTTTCATTTGCCATTCTCTTCCTTGTCTATCATTCTCTCTATCACACTCCTTTGCAAAATCCCAACCCTGGTTTAAATCCAACTTTTGCTGTTCTCTCTTGCACGCATGCAGATGATTGAGGCTGAAGAAATCACAGTACCTGCCAGCTGAACTTTAAATTTATGATCTAAACTCTGCTTAGGAAACCTATTAGCCCAGCCAGTTCACTCTCCCACTCTCCAAAACAACTATTTCTCACCTTTTCTTCACTCTTTAAAATACGAAATGCCTTCCTCCTTCTCATTATCAGCTGGTGACCTTGCTTCTCATTTTTCTGAGAAAATAGATAAACAGAGACTATTTTCAGTCTCATGACACCAAATCTATCAACCCCATCTGCACTCTTATATCTGACCATTCTTCTCATACAGTGAATGAACTTCTCAGACCTCTATTTAAGTAGATCCCTCTACTTATGACCTGAATCCCATTTATTCTTTTCTCTAAAGTATTTTGCACCTACAATTTTCCCATTTCCCCTGTTTCCTTTTAGGCAATAACCATTCCTTCTCTATTGGATCATTCTCATCAACTTGAAATTACACTTAATAAATGCCCAATCAAAAAATTTTTTTTTACCTTGCTTTCATATCTTCTCCAGTTACCATGCTTTTTTCTTCCTCTTTTTGTCAAAATTGACAGCAAATGTTGTTGCTTATACCACCGGTTTTCATTTTATTACTCTGCAGTCTCTCTTGAACTCAATCCAATTATGTCTTTATTCCCATCATTGCCCTAAACTACCTTTGTCAAGGGAGCTAATTCAGTGGTCAATCCCCGGTACTGATCTTACTTAACTCTTCATAGCATTTGATGCAGTTGACCTCTCCCTCCATTTGGAAACAATTTCTGCACTTGGCTTCTGAAATATACAATCATTCCTGCTTTTACTTCTACCTCCCCAAACTGTTCATTTGTTAAATTCTATTCTTTCCAACTACTAAATGTTGGGAATTCCTCAGGGCTCGGTCTTCAGACACCTCTAACTTAAAATCACTTCTTATGTAAATTCACCATTCATACTTGAAAAACCATTCAGATGAACTGATGACTCCTAAGTGTTTATTTCAGCTCTTATCTCACCTTTGCACTCCAAATTCATCTACTCAGCTACTTATTTGAATCTCTGATTGGAGGCCAAATGTGCATTTCAAACGTTACACATCCAAAATTCAAATTCTTGGTTTACCTCTCAAGTCTGCTGCTTCCAAAGTCTCCCTCAACTTCGTAAATGACACCACCAACCACCCAACTTCTCAAAACATTTTAGAAGCATCCTTAATTTTTCTCTTTTTCCCTCATTCTGTCTGATGCATCAGCATGGCATGTTTCTTCCAAATACATACAAATCCTATTTCTTACAAATGCCACCACTTCTGTCCTGCCTCTGGTAACAATCACCATTGATCTGCTCCACAGTAATAAGTTTCCTAAATGCCCCTCTGCTTCCTCTCTGCCCTCTACCATCAACTATCCATGCAACAGCAAACAAAATCTTAAGAATACATAAGGCAAATCAAGTAACATTGCTTTATTTCTCTCTAAGTAAAATCCAAATCCTCCACTATGGCCTCTAAACTTTTGCATAATCTAGCTTCCTACCTCATCTTGTGACCTTCCTATCAGCTCACTGTACTCTGTCCAAACTTGCCTGTTTTCTGTTCTTCAAACACACCAAGGGTAGTTCAGAATGCCTCAAGGCCTTTGACACATGCCATCTGCTGCTGGGCTCTTCCCACAGAAACTGGCATGCTCTTCTGTCTTCACTCCAGCCTTTTTTACAACTATCACCTACCAATATTGGAGTCCCTTACCATCCCTTCCAAAAAAACTCCTCTCTCCCCAATTTCTTTCTCCCCATTCTTTGCTTTACTTTGTTTTCACAACATTTATCATCCATTGACCTTATATTTTTAAGAACAATTTTGGATTTATAGAAGAATTGCAAAGATGCTATAGAAAGTCTCCATATTCTCCACATCCTGTTTCCCTTGTTATTAACATCTCACCTTAGTACATTTGTCACAACGAATGAAACTGTACTGGTTTCACCACTGTTATTATGCAAAGTCCATGCTTTACTCAGATTTCCTTAGCTTTCACTTAAGTGTCCAGGATCCCATCTAGGACACCACAGTACATTTACTTGTTGTGTCTCCTTAGGTTCCTCTTAGTGTGATAATTTCTTACATATTACTTGCTTTGGATGACTTTTAAAGTTTTAAGGAGTACTGGTAATGTACTTTGCAACATGTGTCTCTATGGGAATTTGATTTTTTTTTTCTCATTTTTAGCCTGGAGTGACATGTTTTGGGGAAAAAAAACAGCAGAGGTAAAGTGCCCTTTTCATCCCATCATATCAAGGATATATATACTATCAGCATATCACTATTGATGTTGACCTTGACCACGTGGCTGAGGTTTCACCACTGTAAAGTTATTCTCTCCCCACCCTTTTTCATATTTTACTCTTTGGAAAGAAATCATCAGTGCAGTCCACACTAAAAGGGTGGGAAGTTATGCCTCACCTCCTTGATGGCCGAGAAGGTATTATAGTTATATTTGTTAATCGGTGTATTTTCTCCCTCCCTCATATAATACACGCCCAGGTTGAGAAGCTGATTCCCATTGCCTAAGAGATTCCAGTAGAGCTCCTAACACAACCTGGTTCTCACTAAATATTAACCGACTGAATGACAATCTCCCACCGGATATGCCTATTTATTTGTCTGAAGCTCTACACAGGCACTTTCATCTACCCCTTCATTTACCTCTCCTTGCCTTTTCCCATATTTGGGAGATAAATTCTCACCATTCTTATAACTCAGTTCTTTATATCTGCCTGCATTTAAAGACAAATTCTCATATACACTGCAGTCTACTTAGCATATAACTATATTATTGTGCATATTACTCAAAATTGCAATTAATTCTTCCCACCTCTGCCTGCTGACACTCTGATGAACTCCTTGAGGCTTGTTCACCTTTGTTCACTTGAATGCCTAGCAGTGAGACTTGACTAGTGTGAGGTGTTTCTCAACATTTGTTGATTGAAGGAGGTGACACTAGACAAATAGCTTGAACTCCATTGTCACACAGTTCACTTTTTCTAGACTATTCAGGCACCTGACCTGAGTCATCTGCTCACAACACACCCAAATCCTTTTTTTGACTAGAGAATCCTGATACGAAATGGCTCTTTCTCTTTCTGAAATCTACATCAGAGCTTTGTTGTGTCATAATCAGCAGGACCCCTTTCATGACAGGAACCCTGGAAGGATTGGCTTATGAGTTGAGGCCACGGCAGAATTGAGACTGAAGAAATAAGAGAGAAGAAGCTGAAATCCAAATCCACAAGCATAACAATCTAGTCAGCATTTTAACCAGGGTTAGGGCAAGTAACATGAGAGAAACAGGAAGAATATAGGGAAGCTTTTGGGGTGTGCTTTTTTTTTTTTAAATCCCAACGTCCTTATATGGGCAGGCTGCATTCTCTGAACTCAACCTCTGTGATTTTATGGTACACTGGTCTCAGCCTTCCTGCAGGTGGACTCTGGTACTAGATACTGAATGAGAATGAAGGGCAAAAGAAGCTTCCAGAAAAAAAGGATTGCTCATCAGAAATCATACATGACAATTTTCCATGCCTACCTACAACACAGATTCCAGGAATTTGGTAACATTCCAGATATCCAGAATAGCATGAATATCAACTGTTCTCATGAGTTACAAAATATGATTTTTTTAATTTACTTTCAATTTTAAATATTTTTTCTGGTTACAAAAGCAAAAATATTTATTCTAGAAAATATGGAAACATAAAACAGTTGAGAAAAAAATAAACATTTACTTGTATTTACTCACTTTGAAAAAATGTGTTGATATTTTAATGTATGTGCTTCTCTTTAGGTCTTCATAAGCACATTTAAAACAGCTGAAATACAATATATAATCACTGTGCTGTATACCAGGAAATAACATAGAGTTGGAAGGCAATTATACTTCAAAAAACAAATAAACAAAATTATAGAAAAAGAGTTCAGGTATGTGGTTACCAGAGGTGGGGCCCTTGAGGGAGAAAGAATCAGATGAATGTGGTCAAAAAGTCTGAACTTACAGTTACAAGATAAATAAGTCCTAGAGATGTGATGTATAACATGATAACTATAATTAGCACTGCTGTATATATCAATATTATATATGAACGTTAAGAGAACAAATCCTAAGAGTTCTCATCAAAAGGAAAAAAATCATTTTCCCTGTTTTAAACTTTATATCTCCATGAGATGATGGATGCTCACTAAAATTACTGTGATTACTTCATGATGTGTATAAGTCAAATCATTATGCTTAAACTTATACAGTGCTGTGTGTCAATTATATCGCAATAAAACTGGAAGAAAAAATCAGTTTAAACACATTTATATGTACAACTTTGTACCTTGTTTTTTCAGATAACATTATAAAAAACAATTTTACATATTAAAGGAAAAACAACTTCTCAAAGACAAAATTTTAAATGACTCTGAGGTGTCTCATCACACGGATAACCCATGGTTTTTCAGTTCCCCCGTTGGGAGAGGTTACACTTTCTTGCCATGACAAATTACGTTGTAATTACACTTTTGCCCTAAGACTGGCCTCAACAACAGTGATAAGCATGAAAGCCTGAGGGAAAACAGAAACACGGTGACTTTACCAGAGCCTCTTCCCCCAAGAGGTGATAAGTTACTTGGGTCTTAATATGAATTGGCAAGGTGACAAAGAGGGAGGAAGGTGTTGTAAAAAGAAGGGGTAGCATCTGAGGAAATACAGAGGCTTAATAATTCCAGTGATTTGGAGTCATTACAAGGGCATTTTTCTATTTTTAAATAATTTTAATTGTTGGAGGGTCCCTTTTTTTAAATCTCGAGCAAATATTTTCTCAATATAACTCTCACGACTAGTTCTGCTTTCCAGGGCAGCACAGAGTAAGTCCGTATCTCCTGCAATATGTCAACCCCTTAAACATCCGCCTGCAGCTACTCAGTTTACTCTTAGATTCAGGTGATTGTCAGAGTCATGAATGAGTGAATAAAAGGGAGTCTGTGATGCCGGCAGAGCACTAAGATGGAGCCATGAGTTGCTAGAAAGACTATGCACGTTTCTACCTGGATGGAACGTGTACTCTGAACTGGGCCAGACCCCAAAAGCATCCTGAGAGATGGCTTACCCAGCGAACTCTTGCATAGTAACAGCCTCAGCAACCAATCATGTGTAGACGAGAATGGCTCTGGTCCGCCAGCACCGATCGGAATTCTTGCAAAACAATTTACGTGAATTTCCTCCTTTTTCCTTTAAAAACCCTTTAGTTTTCAATCCTCCTCAGAGCACATTTGAGTTTCAACCCAAATCTGAGTCTCCTGACTTTCAATTTCTAAGGCCCCAGATAAATGCTTTTGTTGCCTTATAGCACTGGTCTTATATCTCAGTCCACAGAGTGAAAAAACAACAACCACCACCTCAAAGATTGTCTACTCCACTCTTCTGATTTCGTAAATCAAGAAAAATTAGGTCCAGAATAGGATGATCCCCAGTCCCCATATTTGGTGGCAGAGCTGAGTGGATAAATCATATTCCCAACCCCCAATCCACTTCTCTTTCCAACACGCTGCTGTCACTTCTCCGTGGTGAATCTTCCCACTTCCTCCAAGGACCCTTTTCCCAGCTCTTCTGGATTTCGGTCTCCTTCTCTCAATTAGCCCCAGTAATGTTTTATAGAAAAAAATTGAACCCTTCGTATTTTTCATAGCTGTTTTACGTAACACTGCTCAGTGGATTCTCGCAATTTCCTGACCCAGCATGTCATCCTCTCTCCACAGATGAGAAAACTGAGGCTCTGAAACACCAGGCCTTGCAAAGTATTACAAAGATGGTAAGCAGTAAACATAGGATTTAATCTCAAATTTGTCTGTAGTTCCTTGAAGGGGAGCAGAATTGGTTGCACAAAAATATGTCTCTTTGGTCTAAGGATTATTTTAGACTGATTTTTTTTTAATTTTATTGACGTATAGTTGATTTACAATGTTGTGTTAATTTCTGCTGTAAGCAAGGTGATTCAGTTATATATATGTATATATACAATCTTTTTCATATTCTTTTCCATTATGGTTTATCACAGGATATTGAATATAGTTCCTTGTGCTATACAGTAGGACCTTGTTGTTTACCTATATTATATATAGTCGTGTGTATATGTTAATCCCAAACTCCTAATCCATCCCTACCCCACTGATTATTTTTTAAGAAAGAGTAAACACAGGAAAAGTTCTGAAAACCAAGCCAAAGTTACTTTTTGCAAGAAACATTTACATTTATAAAGGAAGTCTCCATTTGTAAGGGTGTCTTCTTTTCTGTACCATGAAGAGAAGGACTCTCAATCTGGACTCTCAACCTGCAGAAACGCTTATCAATGGGGAAGGCTAGGACTTAAATCTGCAAAACAGTCACACCCTGGTTTACTGTGTTTTTCCTGGTCACTTCTTATGACAGCCAACCTCCCAATCTTCTTTTGTCTTTAGCTGGAGATGGTGGCTTGGGCCACTTCAGAGAGTTACTCAGTTTTCCTGGGTATTTCCTATATATACAGGAGGTATACATGTTATTAACCTTGTTTGTTTTTCCTGTTAATCTGTCTTTTATTATGGGGTGCGGGGAGGGTCTCAGTCAACAACCTAGAAGGGTAGAGGGAAAATTATTTTGCTTCCCCAACATCTTCTAATTCAAATGATATTTGTCCTGTTTTGGTTTTTTTTTGTTTAAAATCCTCTAATTGTTATACAACTAATATATAGTAAACAGTAACTAGAATCCAGATGTCCTGGTTTCGGTCATTGTTTTCCCCTTCTTAACCACATTATGACACCGTATAGAAGCAATCAGCCCCAAGTGAGATCTAGATCATTGTACATGGTCCGCTTACACAATCATTTAAATTCTTCCATCAGCCATCAGCATGGGCACCAGACTGGATACCTGTATCTCAGTGCTAAAAAGTCTCTGGTTTTAGCCTGCATTTGACTTTTCAGGGATCCCTGTGTTTTGCTAATGCCTTGTTGAATCAGGTAAAAGATAGCTCAGGTCTTCTCCTCAAGCCAGGTTCCTAAATACTCTCAACAGAGGCAGCACAAAGGGTTAAGCAGCAGGGTTGTTTCATCACTGGATAAATGCTAAGTTTGTTTGACTTTTAAATTAATAAGTGTTGTCAGCCTTAACAAGAGCATTGTGAGATGTTTGGTAAAATGGTTAATATACTACTATTTATTTTAATTCCAAAAAAGCCACAGACTATATTTAAATGTTCTCCGCTTAACATGTTCTCCTGTTGCCTTGCTTCTTAACAATAAACAAGGGGAAAAAAGTGGGTAAGGGGTTGCAGACCTTCCCAGAGACCACTGGGCAGGACTCCTGGAACCATCGCCAGCACTGCCTACTTGGGAACCTCCAAAACGTATGTGCCCCTCTTCCCCCCTCTCACAGGGACATCGGCACATTGAATTCACATTGGAAAAACTTTCTAAAGTCACAGAATAAGAGTCACTGATGCTTTGTAAATATAATGCAGGTGAGATATATATTATGTATGTAACCATTTAGCAGGAAGTGAAAATATGACCACAATGCATTTTAATCCAAATAAAGTTTCAAAATGGAATCTACTTTACATTGAATTTCCCTCTTTTTGGCTCTTCTGTTTAAAGAAACAGTTTGGTGCAATGGGGAAAACAGGAACCAGAATGAGGATCCTGGAGTGGTGATAATAAAGTCAATGTTGTGGAATCAGGGTGCAGGTCACACACCAATTCTGCCTCAAGTTCTTTCAGGTAAGAGATGAGTTCATTCATTACTTTACTCAAGAACTTTTTATTCAGTCTTTCAGCACTGCCAGCCCCACTTCTAGGCCTGAAGACTGTGAACAGGAAGTCCCCATCCTGCCCTCAAATGTCTAACATTCTAGAAGAGGGAAAATGAAGAAGAAATAAGAAGGTCAACAATTAAACAAGCCATTTCTAAATAGTGTCACTTATTGTGAAGGCCATACAACAGGCTAAGACAGAAAGTGATTTATGGTACATAAAAGGATTGATGCTAGGTTATGTCTCACTGGGGAGCTCTGGGAAATTTCATGGAAAAAGCACCATTTTAACTGTCCTTTGAATAATGGATTTTTCATGCAGAAACAGGGGCAATATCATCTCAGATGGAGAAAATGGCAAAAGCAGTGCTGGATACAAGGAGGGAGCTGTTCTTATTATAAGTGTGTAAAATAGAAAATCTGGTGGCTTTCCCTACCTCAGAGATGTCAGAGAAATGAAATTACTGTCCTTTCCATGGTCTTACAGATTCCAAAGAGCCCATCTTTTTTCACTTTTATTATTGGTTATAATAATCCCTGCCTTCAACTACCTAAAATATCTTTCTAAAACGCTGCTTCTAAAATTATTTTGACCACAGCCCCCTTTAAGAAAAACTTATTTTGTGATCTAACACCCACATTTCACAAAGCAATACTTACTTATACTATTTACAATGCATTTTAATGTTTTCTTTTCCATTCTACTTGATTCTATTTCATTAAGAAAACATGGTCATCTGGAACGTCTCATTTAATTTCATGGTCCTCATGGATTCGAAACCCCTGTGTACAGCCCCCAGCTATAAAGCAGAAATGTCCACAGGACTTCCCTGCTTTCAGGGGCTGCTTATTGTCTTTAGGATAAAGTCCAAAATTCCAAGCAGGGTTGAAGGTCCTGACAATCCGGCCCTTCCACTACCACCCCCAGATTATTTCTGGGCCTCCTGGCTTATTTATACTATACTTCAAGCCTGATGTCATATGTAATTCCTGCAAAAATAAGCTTCCTCCACAGCTGCTAGTCTGAGCTTGGTTTCTAGCCCATACCCTCTCATATTTCTCTGAGTGTACTTCCAGGGAAGTGCTCAGGTTATTGCATTATATATTTGTTTCTTCTTCTGTGCCTCTCTGCAGCCGAGACAGGGTCTGAGTTTTTAATTTCTGTATCCTTGATTCATGGAGCCCAGTAGGTGTTCAAGTAATGTTTGATTATCGAATAAATAAATGTTTCAATTAATAGGCAAATGAACATAAACTCTTCCCAAGGCACCTATTAGTTCCATATATCCATATAAATTTTCCTAGCTAGTTGTGAATCATCTAGAGATTTTGTTTCCCTTAGTATGCTCTCTGCTTCCTGAGAGGTGACATTCTGACACATAAATGAAGAATTTGCCAGTGTGTTTTAGTTGAGTACAATTTTTGCTTCTGTGGCTGGTTGGTAAGGTTTGGAAGCCCTTCTTTCCTAACAATCTCAGAGGTTGGAGAATCTATGTTGCCTCCTACTGTGTTAAAGGGTGGAGAAGGTTAACTGGAATATCCTTGTTTCAAAGTATCTTAGAAGGTTTATGTATCAATGACAATTACCAGAAGAGTATAGTTTTCCAGTCCTTTAAGAGTTAGGCTTATTCCTGCACATTTAATGATTGATAGGAGGCGTCCTATAGGATTTTTGAATGGGTAGTTCTGAGATAAGGAAGGTTGTGTAACAGTAGAACATGTGGGTATATCAGATTTCAGTATCTGGGAAATATGTATGCTGAATTTTTCTAAACGTGGATAAAAATTACACAGAGTTTATATAAAAATACAAGTCACTGCTTTCTCAGAAAATAAGACAATGCAAAATAGCACCCTTATGTTCAGGTGTGCATGAACCTACATACTAATATGCTAATTAATAGATGAAATTGTGACCTTCTTTTATTATGAACCCAGTGGGAATTCCATTAGTGACTTTCCTGGGTGAAGAGATTGATAAAATCGTGGTGAGACACATTGTAAATTCTTTACAAATTATGAAAAGCAAGGGAATTTGACTGTTTGTCCTTTGAGTTTGGCTTACTTGGGAACATTAAAAAAATAAAACCATAAAATGCAAAAGATACCACTCTTGTCTCTGTAGGAGAAAAAGAAAGAAAATTCTAGGGATGAAAATGACTTTAAGCTGAGCTGCATTTTTTGCTCATCAAAGCTGGTAATAACAACAGTAACATCTTACCATCACTCAACTAGCAGCAGCAGCACAGCCACAGAGAGATAATGCCCTTTGACACTGGGATACTTGCTCTTCTGGCAGCAGATGAGTAAGTAGAGCCTCAGCAACCATGAAAGGGAAAGGAGAAGTGAGCGTGAATGAGGAAGAAAAAATGGGGAAAAGTGTTACATTCTCTTATGCCACCTCTCCTAGTCTCTGTTTGTGAGACTTCACAATTCTAGGTTTTTCTTTTCACAGAAGAATGTTTCTGAATCTTTTTAGATTAAAAAGTTATAGCAGCGGTAAAAAATCTCATTAGGTTTGGGCTTCCCTGGTGGTGCAGTGGTTGAGAGTCCGCCTGACGATGCAGGGTACATGGGTTCGTGCCCCGGTCCGGGAAGATCCCACATGCCACGGAGCGGCTAGGCCAGTGAGCCATGGCTGCTGAGCCTGCGCATCCGAAGCCTGTGCTCCACAACGGGAGAGGCCACAACAGTGAGAGGCCTGCGTACCACACACACACACACAAAAATCTCATTAGGTTTAAATTTATAGATGCAGACCAAATGTGTCTGTGCATACGAAATGTAGGGGAAATGTCAGTGGATTTGTATATTACCACTGCTTCTTTGTCCATGAGGATGAAGCTACACTCCTGTACCATCAAAACCATGTTTAGCGATCTGCTTGTACTTTTCTTGTAGCAACTAAGACAACTCAGGAGATCAGAGATGGCTTTTTGTGCATAGTGGATTGCAGTGACCATGTCAGGTGTTGCGCTGTAGCCCCCCTTCAAAGGCCAGTGATGGGCTGCTGTAGGAGAACAAAGGCCTGGCCATCTTGGCCCAACTCTACTGAGCCATTCAAGCTCCCAAGCTTCCTGGGAGGTCAGTGAAGGCTGTCACTGGGGCTGCATTGGGGTTAACTTCCCCTCTGCCCACTCACCTCTCTGTCGCCTACCTTTCACAGGGGTTGTTCTCAAAGGCCGTTCCAGAGAACCCAACTTGCAACATGGAAGTATGACAAATGTTTGTTGGATGGTGATGATATGGCAAACGATGACAGAACTTATTTTCTCAGTTGAAGATAAATGCACTTTCTATTTTCTGGGAGAGTGTTAAGATATTTTACCAATTTACCCTTTGACAGCAGTAGGTTTTGACCTGTATTTGCAGAACTTTTCATCTAGTTTGATGCTACAAAATCAAATAGAAGCCATTGATTTGGGAATCAGGATGATGCTATGATCCAATGCACAAGAGTCAGAGAGCTTAGATACAGTCCTCATAACTTAACCTCGGTGTGCCCTTGGGTGGGTTAATCAACGTCTTTAAAACCAGGTGTGCTCACTAATGAAACAGGGATACTAGCAATACTACCTTATACACAGAGTTTCCACGAGGACTAATAAACATATGAACACAAAGTGCTCAGCACACTGCACAGCATAACATGAGCATCCATTGTATGTTCTCTCTTAAACCTGCTGAGTGATGCAGCGTAAAACCCCAAGTCCCCAGTGTCTACAAGGCCTTAAGTGACCCGGCCTCCTGTTGGTTCTCCAACTTCATTTTTCTTAGCACCCTCCCCTCACTTGCTCTTTCTACCACACTGAGTTCTTTGATGTTCTGAAACATCTCACTACCAAAACCCTTTCTTATGATTTTGCATTAGTTGTTCCTTCCTTTGGAATGGCTCTCCCCCACGTCTTTTCCAGGTCGTTTCTCAAAGGTCACCTTTTCAATGAGATTCAGCTTGACTATCCTATTTTAAAATCACAACTGGTCCCCATGCCCTGCCCCCAAAATCCTGATACTCTATACCCAGCTTTACAGTTTCTTTTTCTCATTGCACATATGCGCTTTCCAACTTTGTAAAGCGAGCTATAAAACAAATACAAGAGCAAATAAAGTACTTTTACTAAAAATATATATATATAAAATTTATATGTATATATATGCACACATAGCTATACATGTGTTATACATGTCTTTGGTGTGTTTATATACATACATGTATATTGTTGTTTAGTTTTTGTTCATCTATGAAGGTGGGAGTCTGCCTGTTTTATATACTGTCTCATTCCAGATATCTACAAGAGAGTCAGTTATATAATAAGTGGTCAGTAATTATTTGTTAAATAAAAGCCTAGTAATTGGGACCCTGAAACAAATACTTCCAGTGTATATTGTACTGATTATTAACAAACTAGAGATGTTTCAACCAGGTGAGTTTTCCAAAATTTGTCTTGCATACTCTGTCTGTGCTAGGCACAATGCTAGTTGAAGGGAATATGGAAATGAAGATGCAGTCCCTGCACTTCAAAAGATCACAGTGGAACATCGTGTGCTGTACAACCAGGAACATGTTCCCTGTTACCCTCAGCTGAGAGTCCAGTCTAAGAATAACATTTCCTTGAAGAAAGTCACCTTGTCCAAGGCCATGTGTGCTTCCTGGAGATAGCCTGCATCCAATGAGTGGTCAAGGAAGGACTATGCAGAGGGACTGGTCCACTGTGAAGGACCATCCCAGTGCTCCTGATGAAAGGGATTGAGGTCTTCATCGTGGCTGCAGCACAGCCCAACCCCTCCCTCTACTCAGTCTTGCTCCCTTTACTCCTCCTGTGGTGTTCATGTTAAACATTCTCCCAACAATCTTTCTGCATCCTAATCTCCATTTCAGAATCTGCCTAATCTCAGGTCCCAAGCAGCCTAAACTGCAACACTCATATTTTGTTCATTTTTCTATTGCTGTGCAGCAAATCACCACAAACATAAACAGCTTGAAGCAAGACAAATTGATAATCTTCTGCATGATGTTCTTCTGCACGATAAGAGTCTAGCATGTCTCACCTTGGTCCTCCACACTGGGTATCCCAAGGCTGACATCAAAGTGTTGACCTTACATCATCATCTGGAGGCTTTACTAGAAAGGATATCCATTTACAAACTTTCTCAGGATGTCACCAGAATTCATTTCTCTGTGGTTGCAGGACCAAGGTCCCCCTGTCTTGCTAGCTGCCCATCAGGGACTGCTCTTGGCTCATAGAGGCCACTCTGAGGTCCTTGTTCCATGGCTTTCTCCATCAGCCCTCTCACACTCTCACTTTGGAATCTCTGACTTCAGAAAGCTCTCAGTCCTTTTTAAGGACTTCCCTGATGAAGTCAAACCCACTCAAGAAATCTCCTTCTTAATTAACACAAAGTCATCTTATTGTAACCTAATCATTGGAGTAATAGCCATCATATTCTCAGATCTCTCCCACCTTTAAAGGGAGAAGGTTATATATCAGGGGTGGGAATCTTGGTAGCCATCTGAGGATTCTGTATACCATACACATTCTTGGGAAGGGAGAGAGAGATGCAAATGATTACAGTGTGATCTTTGCTCTATTTGAGGAAAATTCATAGCACAGAGGTAGTGCAGAGAGTCACTGAAAGTCAAGAAATTTCCTCTCTAAGGAAAGATGGTATTTGATTAAGAAAGTGAAAGCAAGAGGAGTATTCCAGGCAAGGGAGAGAGCCTGAACCAAAGCCTAGAGACAGATGAAAGCATGATGTGCCCAGAGCACTACTAAGAATTCAGAATCCATTGAACATCTGTGTCCATGGCCTGGAGTTACATATCATGAAATGTACAAAAATGGAAGACCTCAAGAGGCTTCAAATTTAAATGTCAGGTAATTCCTTAAAAAAATGATCAAACTTGTAATCAACAAATGTGGCCCAATCAGTATGAATTTATAGATGGGTATTAATTACTTGGGGAATTCCAGAAGTCAGAGAAAAATTATTCTTTAAACCTTAAATATAGAGAAGATTTGTGTAATGGTGAATTGAAGGTGGGAAGTCTGCATTTCAGGCTGAGAAAATAACATGAGCAAATTCAGGAGATAAAGGGATTTTCATACTGAAAAGACAAGGGTGACAGAATTGAATGAAGGTTGGACCATATACTAGAAGACTCTGAACATCAAACAGAGGAGCTAACAGTGGAAGGAAGGATATACAGAAAGCTAGTGTAAATTCTTATAAAGGGAAGTTATAGGATAAAAAACTACATTTGCACAATTATTCTGGGGGTTATGGACAAGGTCATTCAGAAACTCTTGTTTTTTGTGGTCATCTAACTTCATGGGTTTTTAAAATTTCTAAAACTTTTATACTAGTTTGGTATGCTGGAGGCTCTCTTCCCAGCTATATATCACTGCCACATTGCTTGTGATTTATTGCTCTTATTGTATTCCTTACATCATTTCAGTGGGATTTTTGAGTAAGGGAGAGGTAAACACATATGTTTAGTTAAGCTTCATGAGCCATAAACTCTATATTTTTTACACAGTGAAGGTTATTTTCTATATGTATTTTTTAACATGTCACATTTAAATTTAAGCATTACCTATGCTATTTTTAAAAATCTCCATAAATATGTTTTGATGATTGTATGGCACTTCATAATATAGTTATATTACAATTTACTTAGCTTATCATGGAATATTTAAGTTGTTTCATCTATCTGCCTATTAATTTACTTATTTGATTTCATATATAAAACTCCATCTCATGAGGAAACACTGAAGAATGAAACTTTCACAGAAAGTTTTCCCATTATAAAATAAATTTTAGAAAAATGTCACCAGAAAAAATTAACTAGGAAAAAGTCTACAATATTATTTTTTTAAACTTTGATATTTTATGAACAAAGAAAGAGAGGTGAAAGTGGGGCTTATGACAGATCTTGGTACCACCTCCACTTCTGGAAGATTACTATGGAAAGAAGAAACTTCTGACAAAGCCTGAAAACTATGACTACTAATTTGGAGAGAACTAAACTGAAAACATAAGAAAAAGTATCAGAGAAAATTGGAAATTGTTTTTCTTAATACTATAAAACCCTCCTAATTGGCTTAGTGTCTCATCAAAGGTGGGGAAAATGAGATTTTTTTCTAGAGCCACATGCTGGACTGAGGGAACCAAGGAAAGGCCAGGTTATAACCTTACTGCACACACTCATATAGACACACACACCTACTCATGCACATATGCACACATATACACGCACATGCACATTCCTAGGCTCAGAGTATCATGGTGCAGACACTTAGTGAAACTTAAATGAGCAAAGACCAAATTCTCCAGTGAAGCTGGATTAAACCACAGCTGCGTTCTCCCTCTCCTACCTGTACTGCAACCCCCTGATGCATTTTACAACAAAAGTGTATACGATGGATATGAATTACAGCACAGAATGAAAACAAATGGGTGAGAAAAGAATTCAAAAAGGGGAATAAAAGGAACATAGGATACAAAAACAAATCACACTGAAAAATACGGTGAAGTAGAAGGACGTGCTCTCACTCCCTCTTGCAAGAACACCAGAATCACAACTAGCTGCTGGACAGTCATCGAAAGGAAGACACTGTAACTCACCAAAAAAGAACCCCACATCCAAAGACAAAGGAGAAGCCATAATGAGATGGTAGGAGGGGCACAATCACAGCAAAATCAGACCCCATAACTGCTGGGTAGGTGACTCACAGACTGGAGAACACTTATACCACAGAAGGCCACCCACTGGAGTGAAGGTTCTGAGCCCCACGTCAGGCTTCCCAACCTGGGGGTCCAGCAAAGGGAGGAGGAATTCCTAGAGAATCAGACTTTGAGGCTAGTGAGATTTGATTGCAGGGTTTTGACAGGACTGGAGGAAACAGAGACTCCACTCTTGGAGGGCACACACAAAGTAGTGTGCACATCGGGACCCAGGGGAATGAGCAGTGAACCCAAGGGAGGCTGAACCAGACCTACCTGCTAGTGTTGGAGGGTCTCCTGCAGAGGTGGGGGATGGCTGTGGCTCACCGCTGGGACAATGACACTAGCAGCAGAAGTTCTGGGAAGTACTCCTTGGCATGAACCCTCCCAGAGTATGCCATTAGCCCCACCAAAGAGCCCAGGTAGGCGCCAGTGTTGGGTTGCCTCAGGCCAAACAACCAACAGGGAGGGGACCAAGCCCCACCCATCAGCAGATAAGCAGATTAAAGTTTTACTGAGCTCTGCTCACCAGAGCAACAGTCAGCTCTACCCACCAACAGTTCTTCCCATCAGGAAACTTGCACAAGCCTCTTAGATAGCCTCATCCACCAGAGGGCAGACAGCAGAAGCAAGAAGAACTACAATCCTGCAGCCTGTGGAACAAAAACCACATTCACAGAAAGATTGACAAGATGAAAAGGCAGAGGGCTATGTACCAGATGAAGGAACAAGATAAAACCCCAGAAAAACAACTAAATGAAGTGGAGATAGGCAATCTTCCAGAAAAAGAATTCAGAATAATGATAGTGAAGATGATCCAGGACCTCGGAAAACAATGGAGGCAAAGATCGAGAAGATGCAAGAAATGTTTAACAACCACCTAGAAGAATTAAAGAACAAACAAAGAGAGATGAATAATACAATAACTGAAGTGAAAACTACACTAGAAGGAATCAATAACAGAATAACTGAGGCAGAAAAACGGATAAGTGACCTGGAAGACAGAATGGTGGAATTCATTGCTGCAGAACAGAGTAAAGAAAAAAGAATGAAAAGAAATGAAGACAGCCTAAGAGCCCTCTGGGACAACATTAAACACGACAACATTCCCATTATAGGGGTCCCAGAAGGAGAAGATAAAGAGAGAGGACCTGAGAAAATATTTGAACAGATTATACTCAAAAAATTCCCTAACATGGGAAAGGAAATAGCCACCCAAGTCCAGGAAGTGCAGCGAGTCCCATACAGGATATACCCAAGGAGAAACACGCCGAGACACATAGTAATCAAATTGGCAAAAATTAAAGACAAAAATTATTGAAAGCAGCAGCAGCACCACCAAACCAGCTCTACAACAAATGCTAAAGGAACTTCTCTAGGCAGGAAACACAAGAGAAGAAAAGGACCTACAAAAACAAACACAAAACAATTAAGAAAATGGTCATAGGAACATATATATTGATAATTTCCTTAAATGTGTATGCATTAAATGATCCAACCAAAAGACACAGGCTTGCTGAATGGGTACAAAAACAAAACCCATATATATGTGGTCTACAAGAGACACACTTCAGACCTAGGGAAACATACAGACTGAAAGTGAGGGGATGGAAAAAGATATTCCATGCAAATGGAAATCAAAAGAAAGCTGGAGTAGCAATACTCATATCAAATAAAATAGACTGTAAAACAAAGAATGGGGCTTCCCTTGTGGCGCAGTGGTTGAGAGTCCGCCTGCCGATGCAGGTGGCATGGGTTTGTGCCCCAGTCCGGGAAGATCCCACATGCCGCAGAGTGGCTGGGTCTATGAGACATGGCTGCTGGACCTGCGCGTCTGGAGCCTGTGCTCCATGACGGGAGAGGCCGCGTCAGTGAGAGGCCTGCGTACCGCAAAAAAAGAAACAAAAAAAAACAAAGAATGTTACAAGAGACAAGGAAGGACACTACATAATGATCAAGGGATCAATCCAAGAAGAAGATATAACAATTATAAATAAATTTGCACCCAACATAGGAGCACCTCAATACATAAGGCAACTTCTAACAGCTATAAAAGAGGAAATCGACAGTAATACAAAAATAGTGGGAGGCTTTAACACCTCAGTTACATCAATGGACAGATCATCCAAAATGAAAATAAATAAGGAAACAGAAGCTTTAAGTGACACAATAGATCAGATAGATTTAATTGATATTTATAGGACATTCCATCCAAAAACAGCAGAGTACACTTTCTTCTCAAGTGCACACGGAATGTTCTCCAGGATAGATCACATCTAGGGTCACAAATCAAGCCTCAGTAAATTTAAGAAAATTGAAATCCTATCAAGCATCTTTCCTGACCACAAAGCTATGAGATTAGAAATGAATTACAGGGGAAAAAACCGTAAAGAACACAAAAACATGAAGGCTAAACATTATGTTACTAAATAAGCAAGAAATCACTGAAGAATTCAAAGAGGAAATTAAAAAATACCTAGAGACAAATGACAATAAAAACACGACGATCCAAAACCTATGGGATGCAGCAAAAGTAGTTCTAAGAGGGAAGTTTATAGCTCTACAAGCCTATCTCAAGAAACAAGAAAAATCTCAAATAAATAATCTAGCCTTACACCTAAAGAAACTTAGAAAGAAAACCAAACAAAACCCAAAGTTAGCAGAAGAAAAGAAATCATAAATATCAGAGCAGAAGTAAATGAAATAGAAACAAAGAAAACAATAGCAAAGATAAATAAAACTAAAAACTGGTTCTTTGAGAAGATAAACAAAATTGATAAGCCATTAGCCAGACTCATCAAGAAAAAGAGGGAGAGGACTCAAATCACTAGAATTAGAAATGAAAAAGGAGTTACAACAGACACAGCAGAAATACAAAGCATCCTAAGAGACTACTACAAGCAACTCTATGCAAATAAAATGGACAACCTGGAAGAAATGGACAAATTCTTAGAAAGGTATAACCTTCCAAGACTGAACCAGGAAGAAATAGAAAATATGAACAGAGAAATCACAAGTAATGAAATTGAAACTGTGATTAAAATCTTCCAACAAACAAAAGTCCAAGACCAGATGGCTTCACAGGTGAATTCTATCAAACATTTAGAGAAGAGATAAACCCAGCCTTCTCAAACTCTTCCAAAAAATTGTGGAGGAAGGAATACTCCCAAACTCATTGTATGAGGCCACCATCACCCTGATACCAAAACAAGAAAAAGATAGTATAAAAAAAGAAAACTACAGACCAATATCACTAATGAATATAGATGCAAAAATCCTCAATAAAATACTAGCAAACAGAATCCAACAACACATTAAAAGGATCATACAGGGATGATCCAAGGATTCTTCAATATACGCAAGTCAATCAATGTGATACACTGTATTAACAAATTGAAGAATAAAAACCATATGATCATCTCAATAGATTCAGAAAAAGCTTTTGACAAAATTCAACACCTATTTATGATAAAACTCTCCAGAAAGTAGGTGCAGAGGGGACCTACCTCAACATAATAAAGGACATATACAAGAAACCCACAGCAAACATCATTCTCAATGGTGAAAAACTGGAAGTGCTTCCTCTAAGATCAGGAACAAGACAAGGATGTCCACTCTCACTGCCATTATTCAACATAGTTTTGGAAGTCCTAGCCTCAGCAATCAGAGAAGAAAAAGAAATAAAATGAATACAAATTGGAAAAGAAGAAATAAAACTGTCACTGCTTGTAGATGACATGATACTATACATAGAGAATCCTAAAGATGCCACCAGAAAACTACTAGAGCTAATCAGTGAATTTGGTAAAGTTGCAGGATACAAAATTAATGCACAGAAATCTCTAGCATTCCTATACACTAATGATGAAAAATCTGAAAGAGAAATTAAGGTAATACTCCCATTTACCATTGCAACAAAAGAATAAAATACCTAGGAATAAACCTACCTAGGGAGACAAAGGACCTGTATACACAAAACTATAAGACACTGATGTAAGAAATTCAAGATTATACCAACAGATGGAGAGATATACCATGTTCCTGGGTTGGAAAAATCAATATTGTGAAAATGATTATACTACCCAAAGCAGTCTTCAGATTCAATGCAATCGCTATCAAATTACCAATGACATTTTTTTCGGAACTAGAATAAGAAATCTTAAAATTTGTATGGAGACACAAAGACCCCAAATAGCCAAAGCAGTCTTGAGGGGAAAAAAAGAAGCTGGCGGAATCAGACTCCCTGACTTCAGACTATACTACAAAGCTACAGTAATCAAGACAATATGGTACCGGCACAAAAACAGAAACAGATCAATGGAACAAGATAGAAAGCCCAGAGATAAATCCAAGCACCTATGGTCAACTAATCTATCAGAAAGGAGGCAAGGATATACAATGGAGAAAAGACAGTCTCTTCAATAAATAGTGCTGGGACAACTGGACAGCTACATGTAGAAGAATGAAATTAGAACACTCCCTAACACTATACACAAAAATAAACTCAAAATGGATTAGAGACCTAAACATAGGAAAACATAGAAAGAGGAAAACATAGAAAGAACACTCTTTGACATAAATCACAGCAAGATCTTTTTTGATCCACCTCCTAGAGTAATGGAAATAAGAACAAAAGTAAACAAATGGGACCTAATGAAACTTAAAAGCTTTTGCACAGAAAAGGAAACCATAAATAAGATGAAAAGACAACCCTCAGAATGGAAGAAAATATTTGCAAATGAATCAGCAGACAAAGGATTAATCTCCAAAATATATAAACAGCTCATGCAGCTTGATATTAAAAAAACAAACAACCCAATCCAAAAATGGGCAGAAGACCTAAATAAACATTTCTCCAAAGAAGACATATGGATCACCAAGAAGCACATGAAAAGCTGCTCAACATCACTAATTATTAGAGAAATGCAAATCAAAACTACAATGAGGTATCACCTCACACCAGTTATAATGGGCTTTATCAGATAATCTACAAACAACAAATGCTGGAGAGGGTGCAGAGAAAAGGGAACCCTCTTGCACTGTTGGTGGGAATGTAAATTGATACAGCCACTATGGAGAACAGTATGGAGGTTCCTTAGAAAACTAAAAATAGAATTACCATATGACCCAGTGATCCCACTACTGGGCATATGCCCAGAGAAAACCATAGTTCAAAAAGACATGTACCCCAATGTTCATTGCAGCACTATTTACAATAGCCAGGTCATGGAAGCAACCTAAATGCCCATCGACAGATGAATGGATAAAGAAGATGTGGCACATATATACAATGGAATATTACTCAGCCATAAAAAGGAATGAAGTTGGGTCATTTGTTGAGATGTGGATGGATCTAGGGACTGTCATACAGAGTGAAGTAAGTCAGAAAGAGAAAAACAAATATCATATACATGTGGAACGTAGAAAAATGGTACAGTTGAACCAGTTTGCAGGGCAGAAATTGAGACACAGATGTAGAGAACAAACATATGGACACCAAGCGGGGAAAGCTGCAAGGGCTTGGGGGTGGTGGTGTGATGAATTGGGAGATTGGGATTGACATGTATACACTGATGTGTGTAAAATTGATGACTAATAAGAACCTGCTGTATAAAAAGAAAAGTCATTTTCTTTATAAGAAATATGTGTAAACAAAATTGCCTGAGGTTATCAAAGTTTATGTCTCTACAGTTTTGGAAATATGTTGGAATTTAAGATAAACAGAATAAAACTGTAATTGTTATATCAAAAAATAAAAAAAGAAAAATTTAAATAAAATAAATGACAGACCCAATCTAGATGGAAGCATCATATAGTGAATTAAAGAATATTTCCAAGTAGGGCTTTAAGCTAGAAATAAACTTTATAACAATATGAAATAATGAGTAATACTCCTTGCTCTGGCCTTGTATTATCGAATTATGTCTGCTATTCTATCTTCCTCATTACCTCATACAACATGCATAAGCCAACAACAATATAAAACAAACGTGTATAAACAGTGCATAGCATAAGAAAAAGGAAATGCTCTCCTCAAAATATGTCAAAGAAACAAAAGTATGAACATGTATACTTTTGATGAAACTGCAACCTACAATTATTACCAAATAGAACATCTATCTGCATTTGGTGAATAGTGACTTTTGAGCTTTCCTTGAGTAAAGTACTGTTTGACTTCTTTTTATATCTAAAGGGTACTTTCTGTGGGTTTTCTACAGCAAAAAAAAAAAAAAAAAAAAAAGGAATGTTGAAGCCTCTGCCTCCCTGAAAATGAGACTGCTTGTAGTTACAGGTGGAGACTCTCCCAGCCTCCGTCCACTGAGGTTTCATGATACCCAAAACCAAATTTCATCCATGGCTTGCTGTACAGCTTCATTATATAATCAAGACCAACATTATGAATTAGATGTTAATACTTCATTTCCTTTGATAAAACTAACATACCGAAAGGTTAAGCAACTTGCTCAAGATTAAATAGCAAATAAGAAAAGATCTAAGCCCTGAAACCAAGTCTGTCTGATTCCCGAGTCCTCGTTCTTCCTAATCAGTGACGTCAACTTGATTTGTTTTTCTCTCCTGGTCTTCTGATGATAAATATACTGGTTTTGAGTTCACACTCTGTTAGTGGCAATTGCTCTCAGGCAGCTCGCATGTGTCCTGATGGTGTGGTGTGTAACCATCAGCCAAACACGTAGGAAAACTGAGCAGGTGAAAAAATCACGTGAAGTGTGTTACAGAGACACCAGAATGGTCTCCATATTTACTCCTGGAATTCCCTCTGTAATTCTTCTGGGTTTTCCATCCTTTGTCCTCATTTTATAAGGGGGGAGGTCCTGGAAAATAAGTTAATAGAAATACTATTTGCCAAGTTTCATTAATGGCTTTACATTTAATGGCATAGATTCTGGAGCCAGATGGCCCAGCTTGCATCCACTGGACACAGCCGTAAAAGAGGTCTTGGATTAAAATACTGGATTTTAAAACACACGTCCCTGTTTTCCCTTATATTTAATTTTTGTGATTTAATATCCAAAACATATTTTGATGGGCTTAATATCTTGGGGTCTCAGCTCAGGGATTTTAAAAGACTAAACTTTGTATTATAGTGGAAAACAATAATGGGGTAATAAAAATAATGAGATAGGACTAGTTTTATGCCTTGTATACGTTATCATTTGCTATGAACTTGAGTTTCCACAAAGAAGAATACTACATTAAATATGTGCCTTAATAATTATATCACTTAATACATTCTATGACTCTAAATGTTAGTTTTCCTTCTCTTTGCTCCCAAATTTCATGGCAGAATTCTTACAGAATTCTAGAGCTCCTAGCAAATGGGCCAACAGAACCTGGTGCTTATTACTCTTTCCATGTTTCAGAATCATTGATTTTTTTTTTCCTAACTATGGATTAGGTAAATCAACAGTATCTTTTTCTTTGCCTGTCACCAAAGGGTACTTATTTGGAGGCAAGTTACAAATAGCAAGTCATCCTAATATACTGAGTCCAAAGATCTGCTCTAAGTTGTGTACTTGTCACAAATTCTGGGATTTCTAGCATGCCTAAAGAACAGTGGGGCAAGCAATTGGAGACCTACTTGCAGGAGAAAACAAGACTCACCCTGGAAAAGAACTCAGCCAGTGTGGAGTGAGAGTTCAGATATACAGACCTGACTGTGGGTCTGGGTTAGTGGGGAAACTTAGTGTACAGTATGATGTCTGTAAACCATCCTGGACTCTGTCCCAGCTTCTACAGATCACTACCAGAGTACAGATCCCTATAGTGAGAGGAACACAATGAAGCTACGTGGTAACTGGAAAGTCCTTTTGTCACAAAACTTTATAAAGCTCTAAGAATACATAACATATAAGAGAAAAGAATTTGAAAAAAAAATAGATATATATGTATGTATAACTGAATCACCTTGCTGTACACCTGCAACTTACACAGTATTGTAAATCAACTATACTTCAGTAATAAAAAGAACACATGATTGTGTTGCATATAAAACAAGATGGTACCCCAAGTGGAGATAACAACTTTTTCCCACAAATGGGGGTTTTTTACAGTATGTGTACATACAGAATAGGATCAGAAACCTCGTTATATATTGATGGCAGAAGACACCTGGCCTTCGAGTATCAGTGCACGGGCTAGACTAGGAAGGATGTAGGGTAAGACAGCAGAGTAGCTGCTGGAACAAAAGAGGGAAAATATGGGAAATACATGGTTGAGTGAACCACTCTCACAAACCCACATGTGATACCCCTTGAGGATGTCTGCAACCAGAGGAGCTTGAGATGCTACAATATGAATGAAGATAGATACCTAGTTCTGTCTGTTACCATTTTTTTGATCCGGTTTATCCCCACATGGAAGCAGCCATAGAAATAAGTTTTCAAGAAGTTTATTGTCATCCATTTCCTTTGTGTGTGACCTTGCCCTTTGAAACTAAATTGATTCCTTAATAAAAAAAAAAAAAACTGCAGGAAATTTTTCTACCTGCAGCAGGGCCTTAAATGGCTTGGAGCATTGGAGATATTTGGTCTCCTGAAGAGGTTCCTCATTTAATCTCTTTATGAAAGACATTTTGAAACACCTTTAATCCAATCCCACATTGGCACATAAGACATGTGACCTCAACCCAAACATTGTGCTGGGTTCCCCATGCTGGCAACTCTGAGGGTCCACACCTGCTAAACCCAACTACATCCTTGGGGAAAAAGTTCCACAGAGACAACATCCCCTTCTTTGGATCAGGATGTAGAAAACAATCACCCATTTTCATTGCTAAACTAGAGGGATATAAAGGGAAAATGGGCCAATCTAGTATTGCAAAACATAGATAAATGTATCTCCATAGTCATTAGAAGGCCTGGGATTGCCTCTGGCTATGACACCATCTTCGGACCATCCTGACCCAGATTGCCTGGCTCTCATAGGGACACTATTAGCCCTTCCTTGTTCCAGATCTGACCCTGACTACATCCATCATCTGTCTCCAGAACTGTTCTCCTTATTTGACTGTAAACTCCTCTGCATGAAGGACTATACCTCACTTATCACTTGTTCAAGAATAAATGGTGATTCATCATTAATAAAATTAATGAATGGGCTTCGGCCTTAGTGTCAATGTAAAGATGAGCAAACTCTTAATTATAGGTTTTGTACAAAAGCCTAAGAGGACTTAAATATGGGCCGGCTGTTCCTCTGTGGTTCTATCCACTTACTTAGAGCACATGGTTGATCTGGCCTCTTCAAATTCTAACTTGTATCAAACTTTGTGTTCAAAACTTTTTAATTATCACTCTGAATCCTTCTGTTTTCCACTTAGTGTTCAACAATGGAACTTGGAATGTGGAATGCCCCTGCCAGCTTCTCTCAAATTTTCTTCAGCTTTCAGTATTCACAGCTGCAGAGAACTCAGAGCTGTTCCTATTAACATGTCAATGACATCAAACAAAGAGCTTCCTAAGTAGACATTTAGGGGAGATTTCTAGTGAAGGGAAAATTGCCATAATGTTGGTAAGTGGGTGAGCTGCCACTGTCGAGGGGAAGGAATTATGGGTGAAAGGATATGTCTGACTAAATGCAAAGCCCATTAAGGCACATTGCAATGAAAGTTTATTCTGTAAAGACCACCCCTGGAAAATGAGCCTCCTGGGGGAAAAAGCCAAGCACCCCATCGTGTCCCTGGATGGGTAGGAAAGACCACTGCTAGGTGGGGTTGCAGAGAGAGGAGAGTGAAATACCCTGATTCTGATACTGGCTTCTCTTCTCTCTCCTTTCCACTAGGGCCCCTTTCTCCACTTTACCTACTTCTGACCAGTACTATCAGTTCCAACACTCAGCTCAATCTCCTCAATGTGGGGAGAAGGTATACATTCTCACTTGTGTTCACTCGACCTGTTATAAGTTTTAAACTCCAGACCATCCTACTTATGTGTTGTTGGTTTCTATCCCTGTATAGTTTCTGGGCTCAAACTTGTATTCTTGAAGCAAAGTTAGTGAAGAGAGTGACAGTCATGTCTATTGATCACCTACTCTGTGACTGATATTAAGGTAAATGATGTATGTGCAATCACATTTAATTCCAGAAAGAAATTTATCTACCTCCTCTAAAGAAAGTAAAGCTATTGATTTTAAGCCTCATATATGTCTACCATTTGTTCCCAAATGCACCCTTTAGTGGTCTTTTCTATAATCCAGTTATTTTTTCTGTGGGAGGTTCTTCATCCTCTCACATTTTATTCAGCATCCTGCAACATCCCCAGTCTCCCCTTCAGCTTTTGACCCCACTTCCAGTCTTAGTGTTTTTTTTTTTTTTTCCTATCTGAAGCATAACTATGTGGAAACTCCACTTTCTTTCCAATAGCCATCAATTAGATTTTCAATCAACAAAAATATATTGAATGACCGCCAGATCTTATTACATTAGGTGCTGGGAATATTAGGAATAATTAGATTTAGTCTTTACCACCCAGGAGGTAGCAGAGACACGTAATCAAGTAAAAGATGATACAGTGGAATATATACAATGAAAGAAGCAAAAGCAGGTGGAGGTTTTGTGGGGTCAGAAGCTTAACAGTTTGGGATGTACTCTCCAAGAAAAAGAATACAAAGCTCCAAATTAAAAGATCACTTTGAATGTCAATGATAAAAAAATTCAAATACAAATTACTTTAAAAATGAACGAATGTCATAAAAATCACAAAATCTAGAAAACAACATAGCTTTAATTAACTAACTGACATAACTCTATAATACATACCTTTGCCTACATTTATAGTTGTAAACTTTTTTATTGCCTTTTTGTATGACATCAATTTTGTAACATTATAAAGAGAATAGAAAGATTATTCAATATTTCTTCTAGCAGCTTGATCCAAGTAATTTTTTAAATTTTCTGATAGTTTAGAAAAGTTTTATATATATATATATATATATATATATATATTTCTTTCATCTACCAAGTTCTTGTTGATAATACCACATACATTTTTAGTATGGCTTTCACGTTTAGGGAAAAATATATCAACCTTATTTGTTATATGAACTATGAGATTTGGGAGAACTTCCCTAGACTAGCCTCCTGCTCCTCATGGATCAAACCTGGTTTCCACTTAGCTGCATACATACTTCTTTTCTGGCACTAAAAGACATCTATTTTGTGACATCCCTTGAGCCCTGTGTCTTTTTTGTCACTTTGTCAATTGATCTAACATGGCGAGTGTCTGAGCTACTCATAGCTGCTGTTTCTATGCAGTATATTAAAGTGACAGTTGAATGATTCTAAATATACCAAACTATATACATTTCTGACTCAACTTCCCCTTAACTGGATCCTAAAAATGCCCATGCCACTCCAATTAGTGGGGAAAAATATCAGGGGAAATTGGAATGCAAAGATACATAAGACCATGGTTAAAACACCTCTTTCCTGTAAAAGGTGTTCACTGCCTGCAGTGCTGGGCTCCTGGCTTAGTGGGGCTCCTCCTTTTTTGTTTGCAGCATCACCCTCCAAGGGCACAAGTGCATCAGGTATTAGAACAAGGGAGGGTACCCTCTAAAGAGATGCAGGCAAGTGCATCAGTCGCCCTGCTACTGCAGGAGAAGGGCGATGCTCTTAGATTCAGGCTGTGGTGGGGTTAAAGCAGAGACCCGAGACTAGGAGCCTCTGTTGTTCATCTCAGCCTTCTCTCCATCCCCACCAGCCCCTCCACAGGCTTTAATTTCTTGTTCAGTCTTTTGGGAAGTTTACAAAGCAAGACTTCTGGCTTGTGTGTCTAACAAAAAGGAAAACCTAGAGTTCCCCAACTCCCTTCTACTGTCTTGCTATGATTCTTTCTTGTTATTGTAGCTTTTTCTAATATTGCTCTTTGATTTGTGGTCCTGCTCTGGCTTCCCTCTGAGGATTACTGCTGCTTTTGCTAGTTTTCTTAGTTTGAGTTTTAATTCTTACTGTATTGGGAGGAATTTCTCTAAGGATCCGTTTCTGGAGCCTGTTTAGAGATTTGACAATTTTTTTTTCAGGGTCTGTTCTTTCTTAACACTCACAGGAAATCAGGGTATTTCTGTGTCCCATTCTCCCTGGCAAGGTCACCTTGCTGGTTGTATTCTAGGGTTACCCCACCTCCCGTCCCAGGCACCCGGCTCCACTGTGTACAAATGACTATTTTCCACTGAAAATCCAAATTCAGTACAATCATGAAAAGAAGACTGTAGGAAAATGGAACAAAACAAAAGGGAATAAGAGGATCATTCCAAAATCAATAAAAGCAATAACAGAAAGTCAGAAACTTAAAGATTCAGCTCATGACCCACCTCTTCTTTGTTGCTTTGCTGATACTTCATCCTTAAACTATCCTCTCTCCTCACTCCAGGCTTTTCCCCTGAGTATCACTCTTAGATGAAGCAGGTGATGCTGTGAGGAGTGTTAGAACACTGCCAACTTTTCAGCTAATACATTCACTGAGATAAGGGAAGGAATTCTCACTGTTAGCTCTACCATGTGTTGAGAGGAAGCCACTGCATCTGTTCAGATTGAAAAGACAGAACTCAGATCAACCAATAGGTTAATGAAAAGTGCTCTGGGCCATCTCTGCAAGTGAGACATTCCCAGTCACTAGAGGGGATCACGCAGAGCCTGGGCACTACTTGTCAGGAATACCATGGAGGGAATTTCTGTGGGTGGAAGTCTGGACTAGATGATAGATATGGTCTATTTCAATGCACAAATATTCCTTTATTTTTCAAGGTGCCTTGAAATCCAATAGAAATATGAAAAAAATTTCAATGGAATGCTCTAATTTGCCAAACTACAACCAAACCCTAATATGTATGTTTTATTCAATTATTTGAAAAATTCAATGGTAAACACACACATTGTAGATAAACTAAATACTGAGTTGGAATTGGGACCAAACTTCATCTTTTCTTAAATGATCATAATATGATCATTTAAATAACTAAATTAGTTAACTTAGTTATGTTAGTTAAATGATCATATGTTATGTTATTTAATTTAGTTATTTATGTTAAAATAAAAATCTTAATATTCACTAAGCTGAATCTGAATTAAACCAACATCCTTAATTGGATCCTCAGTTTACTGTAAAAGAAAAAAGAAACTAAGAACTAAGTGACATTGTTGGTGTGCTTATTAAGTGGGATAAAGTATGTGAAAATTGTGACAAAGGGTCAGGTGCAAGGAAAGAGCACAATTAAGACTACTTCCCATCTCCTTTCCTTTCCTTGATTGCTTTCTTGGGATATGGGGTCTTTATGACCTCAGTCAACAGGTAAAGTATTTCTATAATATCCATCTCGTCTACGTTGGAATGGCATTTCTCCTATTCACAGATAATGTCTCCTCAGAGATTTGAACTTTTCCTGTATAAAATACATCCTGAAAATGCTACTTATTATTTAATAAAAATATCTTCTACACTCACCCTACGTATAGTCAGAACTTGTGAGCGTATTTCGCTGGTTTTCACATAGCTCACATAGTTGGAAGCCTGTTGAGACCCTATTGAGAGGTGTTCGGGCAGAAATTAGTAGGTTATATACATTAATGGTTGGACAAAGGGGAAAAATAAATCTCTGTACAGCAACAGCCTGAAACAACCACAAAAGGGAAGTCTAGACACCATGGTTGCACAGTCCTATCTGACATTTGACTCACCCATAGTGCCTGTCCTTAGACCTGAGCTCCATGTGGTGCCCAGTCAAGGCTGGCAGGTGTCTCCTACACAGAGAGTGAAGTGGTTTCCTGAGCATTGCTTCAGCACAGGCACTGATGATGCGCCAGGGTGACATGTTACAGAGGACAGAGGATGTCTTAGTTGGCATGTGATTCACTCAGAGTAGTTGTCAAGGCTACTGCAGCCACATGGGTTGGTAGTAAGAGTAATAGTTATTATGTATCAGGCACAGTGGTACTCAGCTACTTACAAGCATTGCATCATTCCCATCATACTTGGCCCCATTCTTGTCCCATTTACAGATGAGCTCTCTAAGGCTTAGATACCTCAGAGGATTTGTCTGAATATAGCATTAAAGGCAGAAGCAGATTCAGGTCACTATGTCTCAAAAAACTTCTGCTCTGTTCTATTAGACTGTGTTGTCCATGGGAAAATTAATACAGTATAATCATTCAGCCTAAGCATTGAGAGTCCCTTACTGGAATTCTGCAATGCTGATTTACTTTCAGTTAACTTTTCCCCACATTGGAATGCAACATTATTTGTGCATATCACAAACCACCCTAAAATTGCATTTAGAAGGCTACTTCCTCAGCTGACTGGTTGTCCCTTAGCTAAGAGAAGGTAACCTCAGGGTCTCTCTTCTATAAAGCAATAGGAGTTGGCTAATTTGCTTAGGTGCAGCTAAGTACCCAAAGTCTTTTCTTTTTATTATTATTTTTCTTTTTTTTTAAAGTCTTTATTGAATTTGTTACAATATTGCTTCTGTTTCATGTTTTGTTTTTTTGGCCAAGAGGCATGTGGGATCCCGACCAGAGATCAAACCCCCATCCCCTGCTTGGAAGGTGAAGTCTTAAACCACTGGACTGCCAGGAAGTCCTTTGCACTATTCTTTCAAATAGTCTATGAAAAATTATTGTATGAGAAAATGATTGGAACAGCAGCAGAGATAATCTTGAAGTATGTCTTGGAATTAAGTTTTGGTAAATAATGATAATGATAATACTACTAACTAAGCAAACACTTGAATGCTTCCTAAATGGAAATTTTTCATGGGTGAACATATATCCATTGAGCTATGATGTCATTTCACTTAAACACACTTTTTTTATAGCTTTGTTTTAGTAAATGGAAAATAATGTAAAGTCCAGGGTTTTCATTACTTCATTTCCAGCTTTCCTTTTTTTACCTCTGTTTTGTCAACAGTAAATTTCTCCTATGACAAATATCCACAGAGTCATCATACAATCCAAGGGTGGGGAGCCAGGAAAAATGGGCTATATATTGACTGTACTATTCACTTAGACTTCTGAATTATTGAAATCACTTAATCTCTGTGCCATCATCGTTATTCTTTCACACAATGGAGACATATGTCCTGTCCTAACACAACCAGGGCTATTATGAGAATCAGCTGAAATGAAAGTGATTTTACAATTTAAAGGAATTATGCTAATATGAGGTGTTGTTCTTAAGCAAAATAAATGAGCAAAGACAAAGGACAGGGTCATATACTTCTAACCTCTGTTCTCTAGCTACATATAATTGTTATTAATAATTCAACAAGCCCAGAATTGTTATATTCTTTACTTCAGTATAATAGAGTGTAGAATAAGAATAAGGTCATCTTTTATTTGTTCTTGTAAATAAATGGAATTCATGGTTACAGTTGATTATTTCGGGTGAGTACTCCATTAAATGTCTGCATGACCACAAATCCAGTCAGACCTCAAGCAATGTAACAGGTTTATCACTTTAAAAGCAACCTCATTTGAATAATTAGAAACTATATGGAAGGTTAAATGAAACATCAAGGCTTGAACATTTCTTTTCTATCAGTGGGACCATCTGTTATTATAAAGCATTTAATCATCAAATATAGGTGGGAATATACTATGTGTCACACCTTGGAGCAGGTACTAGGGCAAATAATGATGAGCAAGAATTGCTCCTGACCTCATGGGGCTTATGATCTAGTGTACAACATAGATGTGAATCCTGTACTCTTATCAATTAAAGTAAAAATTACAATAGAAAATCTATTACAGACAGACATGCATAGTATTATGAGAAAGGCCACTTAATTGGAAGATTTGCCTCAGTTGGGAGGGCCAAAGAGTCCATCTCTGAAGAAGTGACAGTTGATTCAAGCTCTGAAGAAAGGGTTAGTGTGAACTAGATGTAGAAGGGGGACGGGAACAGCGCACGCTAAGCTCAGGTAACAGGTGAGGGCAGTGGGTGTGAAAATTCCCAGGAAGTAAAAGTCAGTATGTCTGGAATAAAGAGATTAAGTGAGAGAGACTAGTGTGTACAATGAGGCTGGAGACAAAGCAGGAGGCCAGATTACTCGGAGCTTTGTGGTTATAGTAGGAACTTGGACTTTATCCTACACATAATGGGAAGTCATTGACGTCAGTAAAGGGCTATACTCTGAGGGATGGCATGATCAGATTTGCAGTTATTAAAGTACATATCTGGCAGGATGACTACTGGATTAGAGGAGAGCCAGTGTGTGTATGGAAGAGCAATTTGGAGACTGTCGTAGCTGTCTGAACCTAAGATGATGGTTCTTTGGAGTAGGGGGTTGTACCACTTAAGACAGGTTTATGCTGAAATAAAAAACAACCCCCAAAATTCAAGGACATAAAAAATCATACAGAATTTTATCAGTCATTTATTTAGTATCTTCCACAGACGAGACAACTGCCCAGGGCTGCTCTCCCCTGGGCACAATACTTCAGGTTGCTCTGACCTCATGGCAACTACCAGAGCTTCCACAAATCCTAGATAGAAGAGAAAGTCTGGAGAACTATATACTGACTTTTATGTACTTCCTCAAGGAAGTGACTATGTAACTCCTCCTCATGTTTCATTAGAAAAAAAATAAGTCACTTGCACCATGCCTTACATCAAGTAGGTAGGGAATGCTCCATGCAGGAAGCAATAAGCTAGCAGCCAGTCTGTAGCCTTTCCTTGAACCCAGTGGTTCTCAACTGGGTGTGATTTTGCCCCCAAGGAGACATTTTGCAATGTCTAGAAACAGGTTGAGTTTTTACAACCAGGTGATTGGTACTAAACATCCTACAATGCACAGGAAAGCCCCCTATCTGGCCAAATATCAGTAGTGCTAAGATTGAGAAATCCTGCTCTAGCCTCATGAATAACTGAAAATTTAATGCATAGTTGTATCTTCCTTGCCATTCTAAATCAAGGAATATGTAGAAGTGTTTGGTACCCTGCTGAGCTTGCTAAGTACTAAAGCATCTGTATCTAAGGTTGTTCAGTGAGGAACCTATATTAATGAGATGCAGCTGCACTGGGTCCTGGGTAATAGTCACTTATTCCTGAAAGAGCTATATGCTTTTCAAGGGATAAAATGTTTAAAATGCCACAGTTGATGGCTTCCCTGAGATGAGGGTGTCCATCCACACCTTCTCAGTACGATCTCTCATGAAACATTCATGTCAAGTGCAAAGCAACATTGAGAAATGGGAAACTTCCTGGAGGTTATGATCCCTTTGTTGTTGCTATACATGCTGTATTGCTCTTGTCTTATATCCTTTCTAAATGCTATGTATATTTTGTGCTGGGTGAAGCCTATTGTATCTTGCAAGTGTGGTTATCAATCCAGGCCCAGGACCACTGCTCCCTTTTGGAGAGGGCACACTGTACTAGAACTCCAACTCTTGGTAAACAGCTGTAGCATCTACCTCAAGTGTTTGGAATTAAGATGAAAAGAATGAGCAGTTTGAGACATATTTAGGAAGTGATTACAGATACTGTTGTTCTCTCCCAGAATCTATTTTGTATCATCTTCTTTGCCAGTGAAGACTGGATTTTGTTCGGGTAACTTCTCTCCCCTCCAAGCTTCAGGGTAAGCTGGTTCCAGATCCCTTGCCAGTAATTGATTTAGGTATGGGCATGTAGTATAATTCAAACAAATGATATGTATGGGAGAAGCCAGAGAGGCTTCTGGGAAAGTGTTTCTGTATTCTTAAAAAGAGGTGCTTAAGAAGAGATGACCTTTTTTCCCACTGGGCATTGTTGAATTTATATGTGAAACTGAGATGCGCTTCAGCAATCTTGCAACTATAATAGAAATAGTCTGAGGACAAGGCAGATATGTTAATGACAGCAGAGAGAAAAGTGAAGAAAAATATTGGTTCCTGATGAATTACCTCTGACTTCACCAACCCTAGAGCTCTCTTACGCTAGGGCTTATTATTAACTGACATTTAAAAAAAAATTAATTTTAAATAAATTTAAATTGACGTATTTTTCTGTTAGGTGCAGCTAAAGCATCTGAAGTGATACAGAATTTAAAATCTATAGGAATATAATGGAATAGACATGAGGAGTGAAGAACAGAATATTTAGATTTCTGGGTGGCGATGGGGGATATGGTGGTCTCAGTAGATATGTACAGGAAATACAAGGTTTAATTAGGAACATCAGAAATTTACATTTGGATATGTTGAGTGTTAGCTGCCATAAATGATATTAGAAGAGATTTCTAGTGGACAGTTGAATATTTATGCCTGTAGTTAAGAGATCTGGGGTGGAGATATCCATTTGTAAGTTTTCTGGGCAAAGGTGATGATTCGTGGGTGTGGGTGCCTAGCCTAGAGAAAATGTACCAAAAGAGTAGCCTAAGACAGAAGCCTTCAAAACTTCAGCCTATATCAACATCCACCTAGAAAAGGAGGAGCTTGTGACAGTGGCTAAGAGGAGTAATCAAACAAACAGAATGAAAGCAGAAATATACTGTGTCACAGAAATCCAGAGAAGAGAGTGTTTCAAGGAAGGGGGAGAGGTTGACAATAGAAAATGTTATAAGAAATAAAAAAGGTGAAGAGTCAAACATTTCTTTTTAATTTTAAAAATATTGAAAATGAGATTTATAAGATTTATCATATTTGTGTAGCACAATTTTTTCACAAGTATTCTCTCTTTTGAGTCTCCTAACAACTTAGAAATGGTTAGAATAATTATTGTTGAATCAGTTCTGCACAGGGACAGTGATACTTAGATATGCTAAGTGATTTGACCCATGTAGTAATGGAGTAGTCAGACTGGAATTCAAACTCACAGCGGACTAACTCTTGGTCCAGGTTTTTTCCATACTGCCCCCAAGTCCTACTACAATTTGCCCCTTTGCCTGCAACAGTGAATTAATTTTGAGTTCCCCAGGAGGAAAAGAAGAGACAGACAGACAGATAGACAGACAGGTAGACAAAGTAGATATACATTAAACACATAATAGTTTCAGGCACTCTGCAACCTGATTTACAGGAAGGAAAAATGTCCTGAGACGCCTTTCAACCATACATCAGCCATGTAAGGACAAAGCCAGCAGTCTGACAGGATAGGATTCTGAGAGACTGAGAGCTGAGGACAGGGACAGATGGAGTGAGATGTGTTCACCATTTGCAGTGGGGGGCAGGACTTTTATTGTTTAGTGAACCACATTATTCCCTTTGGAAACATTGTTTACATGTGCTCAAAGCAACTATGTAAAATAAGTATTGATAAATGTATTAGTGTGCTAAGGCTGTCCTAACAAAGTACCACAAACTAGGTAGCTTAAGTAACAGAAATGTCTTGTCTCACAGATCTAGGTGATCGGTAGGGTTGGTTTCTTCTGAAGACTTCAAGAGAGAGAATCTGTTCCGTGCCTCTCTCCTACCTTCTAGTAGTTTGCTGGCAATCTTTGACATTTCCTGGCATGTAGAAGCATCGTTCTTATTTCTATCTTTATCTCCACATGGTATTCTCCTTCTGTGTGTTTCTCTGTCCAAATTTTCCCTTTTTATAGAAGGACACCAGTCATATGGAATTAGTGTCCATGCTTATGACTGCATCTTAACTAATTGTATCTGCAATAACTCTTTCCAAATAAAGTCACATTCTCAGGTACTGGGGCTTAGGACTTCAGCATGTGATTCTTTTTTTTTGAGGACACAGTTCAATCCGTGATAAACTTCTCTTAACAATGAGAAAAAATGAAGTCTATGGTTATCTGATGATATGTATACACACACACACACACATATACATGCACACACGCACACACACATATATGCACACACATGCGCATATATACACACATGCACACACATATATACACACACATAAACACACTTATATACATACACGCATATACACAAATATATACACAGACATACATATACACATGCGTGCACACACATATACACACATATTTACACACACGTGCACACATATATACACACAGACACACACACACACACACAGGTGTGTATATATGTGAGACCTCAAGTCTCCCAAGTAGAGGTACCCTGAAACACATGGTGTTATTATTCACATGGAAAACAGTAGCCAGAGCATTATTGTGCTGCTGCCATGCCCTGATCCCCTCAGGGTGACATACTAAAGTCAGGGTTTTAGCTGCACACGCATACACCTCAGAAAGGAACCATAAAATTTGGAGACTCTGAACTATGATGGCTCTCCTTGCACATCTGCTCATCCCACCCCCTGGAGAAAGATTACTAATTATCCTGAAACATAAGAAATTCTTCTCTAAGGGAGAAGGCAAAGGCATCTCTAGGTTTCTTGTCTTGGAATATAAGCCAGTGTCTCTAGAGAGGGGAAGAAGGTTTTACCTTCACTGCCCTAGGGCTTTTCGAGGCTCAGAGAGTCTCTGCATCTCTCTGGAGGGAAACATTATCTCTAGCTTCCAAGGGTATTTACTATTCAGACATGTCTCTTGTTCAGAAGGGCTGGACCATGCAGGAACATGAGAAATCCAATGTGAATTTTCTCCCAACATTTCATTATAAGAGCTCAATTGTGAAGGTGATGAAATTGATAACTAGGATAATGTTTACATTGAATTTTATACACATCTTTTAAAGGACTTATCATATTTCATTTTAGTAGCTTATTTACATGTGTTTCTTATTAGATTATAAAATTCTTAATATCCTAGACCAAGAATTCTATTTAAATATTGTCAATGACTAGCAGAGCGCTTACTACCTTATAAGCATTCATTTAATTATTGTTTTTTGTTTGTTTGTTTGTTTGTTTTGCTGTACACAGGCCTCTCACTGTTGTGGCCTCTCCCGTTGCAGAGCACAGACTCTGGAGGCACAGGCTCAGCAGCCATGGCTCACGGGCCCAGCCACTCCGCGGCATGTGGGATCTTCCTGGACCGGAGCACAAACCTGTGTCCCCCGCATCGGCAGGCGGACTCTCAACCACTGCGCCACCAGGGAAAAAACAGAACTTTTCACATGTTTTGCTCTGTAACATGTATATTTACTGTCACCTTTTGACCTTTCTAACTTGGAAGGTTAAATGTAATAATGTATCCATTATTTGTCTTCCTTCAATGGCTTTATCATTGCACTGATTCAAATATACCTAAGACTTTTTAATCTTCAAGTTTCTTTCTTTATTTACTTTCCTTCCTGTACTGGGTCTGCCTCTTTCTTCATTTTATCCCTCTTTAATCTCCTAGGCCAAACATTCATGTTTTTAGAACAAATGTTCTAGGTACTTAAAATTAAGTGAATTATTTTTGATTGAAGAAAATGGTATTTTGCAAAATCCAATTAACGTGCTTGTTTAAATGGTTCTTGCATATGAAGAGTCATGTTTCTTTACCAAATGAAAAAGGATCAAAATTTTATTTCAACTCTATCACAAGTTTTAAATAGCACCCTGAAGCAATCTCATTTTTATCCATATTTTGGCCATTTCTAAAGCATTTGTGAGTTGTAATCCTCAATAGTATTTCAAGTATACAGCGGTCCATATAGAAGTAACTCACTTGGCAAAGTGAGTAACTTTTGGGCACAGCTGCTTGGGCTGTATCTACCAACCCATTTGCAGGTGATAGCCAACTGCTGCTGATTTTCTTTGTATCATTAAAGTGTGTTGCATGGAAATACAAGGAATGGAGGAATGAATCCCCACTCTTGCAAATGCAACTCCAAAATGCTAGTGTGCTTATTTATTTAGAAAACATTCTTTTATATATTTCAGATTTTGGACTGGGGCCCTTAAATAATCTAAACACCGCTCATTTAAAACAAAAAATATAATGGCACTCTGTAACAATCTAAGAACAAACATAAAGCCACTGAGGGCTACTATAGAGTGACTTACAAGTTAGCTAAAAGAGGAGTGAAATAAGTGATGAAGGTTTACAAGAGATATATGCTTGTGGAAATTTTGCCAATGCCTCAAACTCAAAGAGCATACCTGTAGGAAAAAATAAATTTAAAAAGATGTATTGTTTGGGGGTTCAATTTAATAAGCTTTTAAATTTACAGTTATTCACTTAGTTTGACTGAAAACATTGTATTAGTTCACGCATAATACAGATTTTTTGTTTCCTAACCATAGCTGGAGGACAAAATATATATTCTCTCCTCTACAGAGTCAGCAATTTTAGCTCTGGTTATAGAGTAAACCTGTGTTTAACTCTCATGTCTTACTTGGAGAGGAACCATGGAATATTACATTTAACATCTCTAAGAGTCAGATCATGTTTCAATCAAATGGTAATAGAATAAAATAAAATAGAAGTTATTAGACTATACTACAAATCTACAGTAATCAAGACAATATGGCACTGGCACAAAAACAGAAACCTAGATCAATGGAACAAGATAGAAAGCCCAGAGATAAACCCACGTACCTATGGTCAACTAATCTATGACAAAGGAGGCAAATATATAAAATGGGGAAAAGACAGTCTCTTCAATAAATGTTGCTGGGAAAACTGGACAGCTACATGTAAAAGAATGAAATTAGAACACTCCCTAACACCATACACAAAAAAAAAACCTCAAAATGGATTAGAGACCTAAATGTAAGACTGGACACTATAAAACTCTTAGAGGAAAACATAAGAAGAACATTCTTTGACATAAATCACAGAAAGGTCTTTTTTGATCCACCTCCTAGAGTAATGGAAATAAAAACAAAAATAAACAAGTGGGACCTAATGAAACTTCAAAGCTTTTGCACAGAAAAGGAAACCATAAATAAGATGAAAAGACAACCCTCAGAATGGGAGAAAATATTTGCAAACTAATCAGCAGACAAAGGATTAATCTCCAAAATATATAAACAGCTCATGTCACTCAATATTAAAGAAACAAACAACCCAATACAAAAATGGGCAGAAGACTTAAATAGACATTTCTCCAAAGAAGACATACAGACGGCCAAAAAACACATGAAAAGCTGCTCAACATCACTAATTATTAGAGAAGTGCAAATCAAAACTACAATGAGGTATCACCTCACACCAGTTAGAATGGGCATCATCAGAAAATCTACAAACAACAAATGCTGGAGAGAGTGCGGAGAAAAGGGAACCCTATTGCACTGTTGGTGGGAATATAAATTGATACAGCCACTATGGAGAACAGTATGGAGGTTCCTTAAAAAACTAAAAATAGAATTACCATATGACCCAGTGATCCCACTACTGGGCATATATCCAGAGAAAACCATAATTCAAAAAGACACAAGCACCCCAATGTTCATTGCAGCACTATTTACAATAGCCAGGTGATGGAAGCAACCTAAATGCCCATCGACAGACAAATGGATAAAGAAGATGTGGTACATATATACAATAGGATATTACTCAGTCATAAAAAGGAACGAAATTGAGTCATTTGTTGAGACGTGTATGGATCTAGAGACTGTCATACAGAGTGAAGTAAGTCAGAAAGAGAAAAACAAATATCGTATATTAATGCATGTATGTGGAACCTAGAAAAATGGTACAGATGAACCGGTTTGCAGGGCAGAAGTTGAGACACAGATGTAGAGAACAAAAGTATGGACACCAAGCAGGGAAAACCGCGGTGGGGTGGGGATGGTGGTGTGCTGAATTGGGCGACTGGGATCGACATATATACACTGACGTGTATAAAATTGATGACTAATAAGAACTGCAGGAAAAAAAAAGTATTAGAGTTCAGTACATGCAGTAAGCAAGTATTATTTTATGTATTATATACACACACACCCTTGAATATGTATATATATATATATATATATAGCTGAACCATGATTTAAAATGGATTCATTCTCTGGATGTGTTTATCAAAAAGTTTGAAGGTCACTCTTCTGAAGGGCTTAATTAATGCAGAGCAAAAGTTTTTGAATAATTTGAAGTTATTTGCTGTTGGTGGTGGTGGTTTTAGTTTTGATTTATAGGACATGGAGTTATGGGCACTGGAGTTACTTGGAAATGTGATCTTAAAACACTGGATAAGTTTGTAGCCAGAAGGTTAGCACTTCCAAAAGGGTTCATATTTTTCCATTGGAAATACTGGTCCCTTTAGCAAGGATTATTGGCTCATTCTGAAAACAGGCAGCATCCTTCTGCTTTAATGACACATAACACTTAGCAAGGGTTTGCCTACGAAAAAGCCATGTTGATTGGAGTGACTGCTTGACTGAAAACACACAGTTGGAACCACCTACAATTTTACTGCTTTACTTCAAGGAAACCCGGATTACTTGGAACACACTTGGAAATAATTTTATTTCTTTCCTTGACATTTATTCAGAGGTGGATTTTCCAGGCAACTAATAAGCTAAATTTTCAAGGTCCCTCACCTGATGGGCTTCATTTAAAGTCATAAACCTAATTGTGATTTTATGATTTTGTATTATTTTCATTAAATAGAGTCCTAGATTTGAAAAAGCTTCAGGTCTTGCAAAAACTAGATCCATCTCTGTACTAATTATAGACTAACTGGCAGTATTAAGTTATAAAGATCTTGCCTTCTATGTATTTGAAAGCCCCAAAATTTATATAGTTAGGGAGTTGTTTGTATATATAGTAAAGAAGAGATTTTTTTGGAAATGGATCAACCTTGTTGATCTTGAGCAAGCCATTGACTTTTCTGAAAATCTATCAATATTTCCTTAACAGCAAAACAGAAATAGTAACTCATAGAGTCATTTTGAGGATGAAACGTAACCTCCCACAAATATGGTGGTGACAAAATGTTGACATTTCCCTCCAACCTCAGGCTGGTAATAGATTCTGTGTAGAACTGAGTTGATTCACTGTTCCTCAACCTTCTTCTGTTAAAGACCCCAGTCCAGTAAAAAGTAGAACTGAGTGACAGAAAAAAGAAAGGAAGCAGGGTGGGGGGTGGGGTGGGGGCGTGGAGAATGCAGAGAGGGTGGGAGGAAGAGAGGAAAAGGAAAAAGAAAGAAACCAAAGGAACATGAATCACATTTCCCCCCTTTAATTCCTGTCCTCAAATTTCCTAATCTAGTGTTCTGTTCCCTGCTAACATGAAGGCATCAGTAAATTTTGATAATTCTCTGACATACAGGTATGTAAAAACATTGTAGTGCCTGGAATTACAAGTGTTCCATTGGCTGCATCCAGTGACACCAGCACCATTTTAATCAATTCAGAAGGAAAAGCAGATACTTGTTATACCACAATATAAAATTGATGCTTGCCACCATGAGGCTAAAACAATCACATGAATGACTGAAGTTCTCTCTCCTCACATATTTGTTTTGCCATCATATCAACCTCAACTCCATCCTTTCTATTGCCAACATAAAAAAGACCTCCTCAAAAACATTGGAACATCTTTCCCTGCAAAATTGGTTTCATAACATTAAGAATATAGAAAGCAACACAAAAATGAATTTTATTGTGATAGATTCTGTAGAGCAGGCTTTCTCTCTCATTTTTCCAAATTCATCCCCCAAACCATGAAATACTAACAGTTAAGGAAGGCAGGTTAATGGAGGACTGCTAAATGTTTAGAGAGTGATAATCAATTTCCCATTATTGGCAGACAAGTTCTGTGAGAGCCATGTCATAAATTCTCCCGCACCCAGCAGCCTGAAGAAAGCTGCTCCTGGACAACATTATAGCTTGACAGCTACGAGGAGCCTGCGGCACCCTTTGTCACTGCTCAGGAAGTTGGCACGACAAAAGCATAATTGAATTGGTAATGCAGCAGTACATGACATAGACCACCATTCTGGAACAGGAATGTTTAAGTCATGGATAATGAAGTGATTCCTTCCAAGGTAATTTACGGCACACTTATCAAAAAAATTTCTTTTTTTTTTTCAGTACGCGGGCCTCTCACTGCTGTGGCCTCCCCCATTGCGGAGCACAGGCTCTGGATGCACAGGCCCAGCAGACATAGTCCACGGGCCCAGCCGCTCCGTGGCATGTGGGATCCTCCCGGACCGGGGCATGAACCAGTGTCCCCTGCATTGGCAGGCGGACTCCCAACCACTGCTCCACCAGGGAAGCCCAGGGGGGTTCCCCAGGGGGGAATATCTTTTGTAAATTTTTGAATTTTATTTATGTTTTTATACAGCAGGTTCTTATTAGTCATCAATTTTATACACATCAGTGTATACATGTCAATCCCAATCTCCCAATTCATCCCACCACAACCAACCCCCCCACCGCTTTCCCCCTTTGGTGTCCATACATTTGTTCTCTACATCCGTGTCTCTAGTTCTACCTTGCAAACCGGTTCATCTGTACCACTTTTCTAGGTTCCACATATATGCATTAATATCCGATATTTGTTTTTACCTTTCTGACTTACTTCCCTCTGTATTATGGTCTCTAGATCCATCGACATCTCTGCAAATGAAACCCAGTTTCGTTCCTTTTTATGGCTGAGTAATATCTCATTGTATATATGTACCACATCTTCTTTATCCATTCATCTGTCGATGGGCATTTAGGTTGCTTCCATCACCTGGCTATTGTAAATAGTGCTGCAATGAACATTGGGGTGCATGTCTCTTTGAATTATGGTTTTCTCTGGATATATGCCCAGTAGTGGGATCACTGGGTCATATGGTAATTCTAGTTTTAGTTTTTTAAGGAACCTTCATACTGTTCTCCGTAGTGGCTCTATCTATTTATATTCCCACCAAAAGTGCATGAGGGTTCCCTATTCTCCACACTCTCTCCAGCATATGTTGCTTGTAGATTTTCTTTTGATGCCCATTCTAATTGGTGTGAGGTGATACCTCATTGTAGTTTTGATTTGCATTTCTCTAATGATTAGTGATATTGAGAAGCTTTTCAGGTGCTTCTTGGCCCTCTGTATGTCTTCTTTGGAGAAATGTCTACTTAGGTCTTCTGCCCATTTTTGGGTTGGGTTGTTTGTTTTTTTAATATTGAGCTGCATGAGCTGTTTATATATTTTAATCCTTTGTCCATTGATTCCTTTGCAAATATTTTCTCCCATTCTGAGGGTTGTGTTTTCATCTTGTTTGTAGTTTCCTTTGCTTTGCAAAAGCCTTTAAGTTTCATTAGGTCCCATTTGTTTATTTTTGTCTTTATTTCCACTCTAGGAGGTGGATCAAAAAAGATCTTCTTGTGATTTATATCAAAGTGTGTTCTTTCTATCTTTTCCTTTAAGAGTTTTATAGTGTCCAGCCTTAAATTTAGGTCTCTAATCCATTTTGAGTTTATTTTTGTGTATGGTGTTAGGGAGTGTTCTAATTTCATTCTTTTACATGTAGCTGTCCAGTTTTCCCAGCACCACTTATGGAAGAGACTGTCTTTTTCCATTGTATGTCCTTGCATCCTTTGTCATAGATTAGTTGACCATAGATGCATGGGTTTATCTCTGGGCTTTCTATCCTGTTCCATTTATCTATATTTCTGTTTTCATGCCAGTACCATACTGTCTTGATTACTGTAGCTTTGTTGTATAGTCTGAAGTCAGGGAGTCTGATTCCTCCAGCTCCATTTTTTCACCTTAAGACTGCTTTGACTATTCAGGGTCTTTTGTGTCTCCATACATATTTTAAGATTTTTTGTTCTAGTTCTGTAAAAATATTCATTGGTAATTTGATAGGGATTGCACTGAATCTGTAGATTGCTTTGGGTAGTATAGTCATTTTCACAATATTGATTCTTCCTATCCAAGAACATGGTATATCTCTCCATCTGTTTATATTTTTAATTTCTTTCATCAGTGCCTTATAGTTTTCTTCATACAGGTCTTTTGTCTTCCTAGGTAGGTTTATTCCTAGGTATTTTATTCTTTTTGTTGCAGTGGTAAATGGGAGTGTTTCCTTAATTTCTCTTTCACGTTGCTTATCGTTAGTGTATAGGAACACAAGAAATTTCTGTGCATTAATTTTGTATCCTGCAACTTTACCAAATTCATTGATTAGCTCTAGTAGTTTTCTGGTGGCATCTTTAGGATTCCTTATGTATAGTATCATGTCATCTGCAAACAGTGAGAGTTTTACTTCTTCTTTTCCAATTTGTATTCCTTTTATTTATTTTTCTTCTCTGATTGCCATGCTTAGGACTTCCAAAACTATGTTGAATAATAGTGGTGAGAGTGGACATATTTGTCTTGTTCCTGATCTTAGAGGAAATGCTTTCAGTTTTTCACCATTGAGAATGATGTTTGCTGTGGGTTTGCCATATATGACCTTTATTATGTTGAGGCAGGTTCCCTCTAATCCCACTTTCTGGAGAGTTTTTATCATAAACAGTGTTGAATTATCTCAAAAGCTTTTTCTACATCTATTCAGATGATCATATGGTTTTTATTCTTCAATTTTTTAATATGGTGTACCACATTGATTGATTTGGATATGTTGTAGAATCCTTGTAGCCCTGGGATAAATCCCACTTGATCATGGTGTATGATCCTTTTAATACGTTGGATTCTGTTTGCTAGCATTTTGTTGAGGATTTTTGCATCCATATGCATCACTGATATTGGTTTGTAATTTTCTTTTTTTCATAGTATCTTTGTCCGGTTTTGGTATCAGGATGATGGGGGCCTTATAGAATGAGTTTGGGAATGTTCCTTCCTCAGCAAATTTTTGGAAGAGTTTGAGAAGGATGGGTGTTTGCTCTTCTCTAAATGTTTGATAGAATTCACCTGTGAAGCCATCTGGTCCTTGACTTTTGTTTATTGGAAGATTTTAATCACAGTTTCAATTTCATTACTTGTGATTTGTCTGTTCATATTTTCTGTTTCTTCCTGGTTCAGTCTTGGAAGGTTATACCTTTCTGAGAATTTGTGCATTTCTTCAGTTTGTCCATTTTATTGGCATAGAGTTGCTTGTAGTAGTCCCTTAGAATGTTTTGTATTTCTGCAGTGTCTTTTGTAACTTCTCCTTTCTCATTCCTAATTTTACTGATTTGAGTCCTAGTCCTCTCCTTTTCTTGATGGGTCTAGCTAAAAGTTATCAATTTTATTTATCTTCTGAAAATACCAGCTCTTAGTTTTATTGATCTTTGTTATTGTTTTCTTTGTCTCTATTTCATTCATTTCTGCTCTGATATTTATGATTTCTTTCCTTCAACTAACCTCGGGTTTAATTTGTTCTTCTTTCTCTAGTTCCTTTAGGTGAAAAGTTAGATTGTTTACTTGAGATTTTTTTTTGTTTGTTTCTTGAGGTAGGCTTGTATTGTTATGAACTCCCTTCTTAGAACTGCTTTTGCTGCATCCCATAGGTTTTGGATTGTCCTGTTTTCATTGTCATTTGTGTCTAGGTATTCTTTAATTTCCTCTTTGATTTCTTCAGTGATCTCTTGGTTATTTAGTAGCGTATTGTTTAGCCTCTATGTGTTTGTGTTTTTTACGTTTTTTTTCCCCATTATGGATTTCCAATCTCATAGCTTTGTGGTCAGAAAAGATGTTTGATAGGATATCAATTTTCTTAAATTTACTGAGGCTTGATTTGTGACCCAAGATGTGATCTATCCTGGAGAATGTTCCATGCACACTTGAAAAGGAAATGTAATCTGCTGTTTTGGATGGAATGTCTTATAAATATCATTTAAATCTATCTGGTCTGTTGTGTCATTTAAAGCTGTGTTTCCTAATTATATTCATTTTGAGTGATCTGTCCATTGATGTAAGTGGGGTGTTAAAGTCCCCCATTATTATTGTGTTACTGTCAGTTAACTCTTTTATAAGTGATAGCAGTTGCCTTGTGTGTTGATGTGCTCTTATGTTGGGTGCATATACATTTATAATTGTTATATCTTCTTCTTGCATTGATCACTTCATCATTATGTAGTGTCCTTCCTTGTCTCTTGTAACATTCTTTATTTTAAAGTCTATTTTTTGATATGATTATTGGTACTCCAGCTTTCTTTTGATTTCCATTTTCATGGAATATCTTTTCCATCCCCTCACTTTCAGGCTGTAGGTGTCCCTAGGTCTGAAGTGGGTCTCTTGTAAACAGCATATATATGGGTCTTGTTTTTGTATCCATTCAGCCAGTCTGTGTCTTTTGATTGGATCATTTAACTCATTCACGTTTAAGGTAATTATCAATATGTATGTTCCTATTACCATTTTCTTAATTTTTATGGGTGTGTTTTTGTAGGTCCTTTTCTTCTCTTGTGTTTCCCATTTAGAGAAGTTCCTTTAGCATTTGTTGTAGCACTGGTTTGGTGGTGCTGAATTCTCTTATCTTTTGCTTGTCTGTAAGGCTTTTGATTTCTCTATCAAATCTGAATGAGATCCTTGCCAGGTAGGGTAATCTTGGTTGTTGGTTCTTCCTGTTCATCACTTTATATATATGGCACTCCCTTCTGGCTTGTAGAGTTTCTGCTGAGAAATCAGCTGTTAACTTTATAGGAGTTCCCTTGTATGTTGTCATTTTTCCCTTGTTTCTTTCAATAATTTTTCTTTGTCTTTAATTATTGTCAATTTGATTACTATGTGTCTCAGCATATTTCTCCTTGGGTTTATCCTGCCTGGTACTCTCTGCACTTCCTGGACTTGGGTGGCTATTTCTTTGTCCATGTTAGGGAAGTTTTCACTATAATCTCTTCAAATATTTTCTCGGGTCCTTTCTCTCTCTCTTCCCCTCCTGGGACCCCTATAATGTGAATATTGTTGCATTTAATGTTGTCCCAGTGGTCTCTTAGGCTGTCTTCACTTCTTTTCATTCTTTTTCCTTTATTTTGTTCCATGGCAGTGAATTCCACCATCCTGTCCTCCAGGTCATTTATCCGTTCTTCTGCTTCAGTTATTCTGCTATGGATTCCTTCTAGTGTATTTTACATTTCAGTTGTATTGTTCATCTCTGTTTGTTTGTTCTTTAATTCTTCTAAGTGTTTGTTCTTTAATTCTTCTAGGTCTTTGTTAAGCATTTCTTGCATCTTCTTGATCTTTGCCTCCATTCTTTTTTCAGAGGTCCCAGATCATCTTCACTCTCATTATTCTGAATTCTTTTTCTGTAAGGTTACCTATCTCCACTTCATTTAGTTGTTTTTCTGGGATTTTATCTTGTTCCTTCATCTGGTACATAACCCTCTGCCTTTTCATCTTGCCTGTCTTTCTGTGATTGTGGTTTTTGCTCCACAGGCTGCAGGAATGTAGTTCTTCTTGCTTCTGCTGTCTGCCCTCTGTTGGATGAGGCTATCTAAGAGGCTTGTGCAAGTTTCCTGATGGGAGGGAGTGTTGGTGGGTAGACCTGAGTGTTTCTCTGGTGAGCAGAGCTCAATAAAACTTTAATCTGCTTGTCTGCTAGTGGGTGGAGCTGGGTCCCCTCCTTGTTGGTTGTTTGGCCTGAGGTGACCCAACACTGGAGCCTACTCAGCTCTTTGTTGGGGCTAATGGTGGATTCTGTGAGGGCTCATGCCAAGGAGTGCTTCCCAGAGCTTTTGCTTCCAGTGTCCTTGTCCTCACAGTGAGCCACAGCCACTGTCTGTCTCTGCAGGAGACCCTCCAGCACTAGCAGGTAGGTTTGATTCTGTCTCCTAGGGGGTCACTGCTCCTTCCCCTGGGTCCCGACATGCACACTACTTTGTGTGTACCCTCCAACAGTGGAGTCTCTGTTTCCTCCAGCCCTGTCAAATCCTGCAGTCAAGTCCCACTAGCCTTCAAGGTCTGATTTTCTAGGAATTCCTCCTCCCATTGCCAGACCCCCAGGTTTGGAAGCCTGACTTTTGGCTCAGAACCTTCACTCCAGTGGGTGGACTTCTGTGGTATACGCATTCTCCAGTTTGTGAGTCACCCACCCTGCAATTATGGGATTTGATTTTATTGTGATTGCACCCCTCCTACCATCTCATTGTGACTTCTCCTTTGTCTTTGGATATGGGTTATCTTTTTTGATGAGTTCCAGTGTCTTCCTGTCAATGATTGTTCAGCAGTTAGTTGTGATTCCAGTGCTCTCGCAAGAGGGAGTAAGCACACGTCCTTTTATTCTGCCATCTTGCACCAATCTCAATTTTTTTTATAATGTTTTATTTTTTCATGCTCCATGGCAACAGGCTGCAAGAATAAAGGGATGTTTGCTAAAACAGCTCAATGTTGAGCATCAAGCTGCTGAAAAGGAATCATAACATTTCATCACTTCTGAGCCCTATTGAATTGGAGTCATCACTTCTGGTCACACTGCTGAATCTGACCCACTTAACAGTGAGAGTTGCCAACAGGTTAGGAAATCTTGAAAAGATGATTTTTTCTCATTTACTAAATCTACACTTCTGAACTATTTATAACAGAGATTTTATTTGAGGAATAAAAGAATTCTTACTTATGGTGAAAACATTCCCAAGGAATTGCTAGTTACTTTTACATCAGTAAAGAAGTGTGTGCCAACAATATAGAAGAAAATGGGAGGGGATGAGGGAAATGGCATTGCCTTAGGAAGAGAAGATAATGAGTAAATACAGACAAGAATGTTGGGGAAAATGTCCATTGGATTCTCTTGTCAGCTAGGTTGTGTTGATATCAATGGTTATGGAAAACAAAAGTGGATTAAAATAAAGGCTCACAATTCTTATACCACAGTGATAGTAATAGTAGCTGCTGTTTACCTAGTTCTCACTCTGTATCAGGTACTGCCCTAAGCATTTTGTATACATTTTCTTATTTTATCTTACTGATAACTCTGCAAGTTTGGTCATGTTTTTGTCCTCATTTTATAGATAAGGAACTAGAAGATCAGAAAAGTTAATTAACTTGATGAAAGTCTACCACTGTCTGAGCTGGAAAACAAGCCGAGTTGTGTTTTATTCCAAAGGATCAAAACACTATTTTTATCAAGCCAAATAAAAATCAAATTAAATACACTAAGGTGAAAAGAATTTATTCTTTTAGCAAGCCTAAAAGGAGACTCTTTCTATACCAAGCACTAGTCCAATCACCAGAAATAAAGATAGAACAAACATTGTCCCTGGGTTCAAATTGCTCACAGCCTAGTGAAGGAAACAGAGTTATAAACAAATAATCATAGGTGTGATTTAATTTTGGTGTACAATGGATGGTGTATTATCAATCTAGGTTATTTTGGTACTAGCAAAAGAAATTGACTGTGGTAACTAAAGCAGAAAATAATTTAACTAAGAAATAGAGAGTTATATTGATTGGAGTAATCAGCTCTAGATACTGCAAGAACAACTACCCCTAAATCACAGTGGCTGAACCCAAGGAAGGTTTGACTATTGCTTATGTCCTAGTCTGATGCAGGTGGGGTATCTGCCAAACAGTGACCCAGGGATTTAGACTTTTTTTTAATTAAAGTACAGTTGATTTACAATGTTGTGTTAATTTCAGGTGTAGAGCAAAGTGATTCAGTTATATATATATATATATATATATATATATATATATATATATATATATATATATATATATATATATATTCTTTTTCAGATTCTTTTCCTTTATAGATTATTACAAGATACTGAATATAGTTCTCTGTGTTATACAATAGTTCCTTTTTTTTTATACAAAAAACTCTTGTTATACAAGAGTTCCTAGTTTTTTATCTATTTTATAAATAGTAGTGTGTGTCTGTTAATCCCAAACTCCTAATTTATCCCTCCTCCCCTCATTTCCCCTTTGGTAACCATAAGTTTGTTTTCTGTGTCTATGAGTGGGTTTCTGTTTTGTAAATAAATTCATTTGTATCATTGTTTTAGATTCCAGACATAAGTGATATCATATTTGTCTTTGTCTGGCTTACTTCACTTACTATGATAACTCTAGGTCCATCCATGCTGCTGTAAATGGCATCATTTCATTCTTCTTTGTTTATTACTCAGTAATATTACATTGAAGGATATAGGAGGCGCACTGGTTCTTAAATGCTTGGCCCAGAAGCTAAAAATATCACTTCTTCTCACAGTCCATTGGCCAAAACAAGGCACATAGCCCTGAAATAACTGCAATGAAGTACGGAAAATGTGAAGGAGCATGTGGAACACTTGGTGAGCACTAAGTCTCTCTGGTTTATATCGAACAGTTGGGAAGGCGAGGGTGGCAGACATGGAACACTCTGGGGAGCTCGGCTGTCTCATCAGGAAACCACTGCTGTGGTGAATGAGCTCCAGTGGTTTTCCTTTCTTTATACTCCTCCACTCAAAAATTCTCAGTTCTTGCCTAGACAAAGATAGATCACCTTGATTTGCAGCCCACCATGACTGCTTGTGAAGTAAGAGTTAATCCCAAAAGGAAAACAAGGAGGAATAGGAATTATTAGAGGAATAAGAATTATTAAGTGAAAAGAAGGAAAGGGGAAAATACCAAGGCAGTCAAAGACACAGCAGAAATGTGTGGTCGGCACAGGATGTTCCCAGCAATTTTGGCAATGCCAGTGTATTGAGTCCAAGGGAAGGGAGGTGTCTGGAGAAAATGGGTAGTGGCTGATCCTAGTGCGTGTCCTTTGAGCATTTAACTCAATCAGCTAGTAAGAAAATGGGTGCAAACTTATGTTGGGGACCCCAGGTCAGTGCAATGCCTGATGCACAAACTAGCACCACTTTGTTGTTCTCACAATCTGAAGATTGGACAGAAATCCATGGAGAACAACACATCTGCCCATTCTTTGCCAAAACACATCACACATTTACACACACACATACACACATTCACACACTCACATCTGCCACATACATACTTACATATGTCCCCCATTGGCACATCCACATATGTGCACACACACTCATCCATGCTCCCCACACACTCACACACTCACATACACTCTCACTTATGCCCACACAAACACACACTCAGATGTGCCACACACACTCTCATATGCCTCCACACACATGTTCCATACACACTTCATTTGCTCATACACACATAAGCATTCACACAGTTACACACTCACATATACCCACACACAAATTCTTGCATGGAAAAGTGGAAGCAAAATAGACATGGGTCTCCAATTTGGTCACTACATTCATAACTTGATATGGACCATTGTGGAGACTTTGGAAAGATTTAAAAGGAGATGCAGATGATTGATTAAATTAACTCAAAGTGAAATGACTCTGGAATCAGCATTTAATGATGTATGGAGGGTGGGGGGAAGCTCTGGAGTAGAGTCAACCTACATGGGTTCATTTTTGTCTGTCACTACTCATGGTGTCACCTCTGATGAATTGCTGGGACTTTCCTAGACTCAGTTTCCTCACTGTCATCAATATGTGAACAATATTATAATTTTCTAGTTGTGGACTCTAAATGTGATTGTGTGAAAATGATTAAAAAATAATGTGCATTCCACAGAAGTTCACAGTTTAAGGGGAACCCTCATCCATTTGTCCTGAACCCTAAAATAAATTTGAACCTCTAGTCTAATAGACATGGTTCTGAGATAGGGTGTGGGAGGGAAGGAGCAGCCTTGAGAAGACAGAGTTCCTGTGTCTACTTCCAGGCTGCACTTGCTTACTACCTAGCAGTGCCAATCACATAAGGTACTGTTAATCGGCATGATGTCCTCAGACTCATCAGTAGTAACTCATAAGTAATTACTCATCAGTAATAACTCATTGATTCACTCAAAGTGAATCAATTTGTAAACATATCATTTTTGAAATGAAACTTCGAAGTGCTATAATGGCCCTTACTAATGGCAAAGTGTTGTTAATTCAAAGTACTTTCAACTAGATATTACGCACAGGAAAAGATAAAAATGAATAAGACTGTTTAGCCCAAGGAAAATAACATAAAGTGTCAATTATACATTTTCACTAGGTAAAGGATCCATCTCTATGTTAAGGGAAGAATAAGATAAAATAAAAACATAGCTTTGTTTTACTTAAAAAAAAATCAAGTTAGATAGAAGGAGGAATTGTAAACACTTGCTAATCAGAATAAATACTAAAGAGATAAAAGGTGTCAATCAGAAAATACTGTGGACTGGGGAAAAGCAGGTTATATTCTTGCCTCACTAGAGGAAAGTGTGTCTTTGGATAAGTCATTTGATTTTGCATGGTCTCAAATCCCTAAATAATTAAATTTAAGGGCTATATGAATATCATATTTCTTCTCACAACCTAGTCCTTATCTTGCATTATTAATTTTCATTAACTGCACATCATCTACCCAGTCAGCCAGATTCAGATGTCAGAGCCACTCTACTTCCAATCTCTTCCTCATTCCAGCCAAGCTGATGATGGTCTAGCCCTCTCTCTCTTCCTCTTTTTAATTTTAAACTTCTCAATTTTAAATTGAGATACAATATTATATTAGTTTCAGGTTTACAACATAGTGGTTTGATACTTTTACATATTAGGAAATGATCACCACAGTAATCTACTTACCATCTGTCACCATACAAAGTTATTACAATATTATAAACTATATCACCTATGCTGTACAGCAGGGGTCCCCAACCCCCAAGAACCGGGCTGCACAGCAGGAGGTAAGAGGTGGGTGAGTGAGTGAATCTTCATCTGTATTTACAGCCGCTCCCCACCTCTCACATTACCACCTGAGCTCCACCTCCTGTCAGATCAGAGGCAGCATTAGATTCTCAGAAGAGCACGAACCCTACTGTGAACTGTGCATGTGAGGGACCTATGTTGCACACTCCTTATGAGAATCTGATGCCTGGTGATCTGAGGTGGAGCTGAGGCAGTGATGCTAGTGCTGGGGAGCGGCTACAAATACAGATGATCATTAGCAGAGAGGTTTGACTGCACAGAGGTCATAATAAATCATTTGCTTGCAGACTCATATCAAAACCCTATCAGTGAGTGGCAAGTGACAATTAAGTTGCATCTGGTGGCAGGCTTTAAGTCAGAATCCAACAGTTACTTTAGTCCACTCGTGGCCCGCCCATTATTTTATTTACCACTTCCCTCTGCTCCTCTTACCTGCACTGCGCACTTGTCTCAGTCACAGTTTTGGTAAGCCCACAAGCTAACCCTAGCCAAAATGAGTAAAAAACAAATATCACTGGAGAGTTTCTTTGAAAAGGGGGAAAGACCAAATGATGAGACAGCAGAAGACTCTAAGACTGCCAACAAAAAGAAAGCTGCATTTAAAAGAAAATACCAAGAGTCCTACTTAAATTAAAGGTTCATTGCAACAGGTGCTTCACAGTCTCCAAGCCCACTTTGTATAATATGTGGTGACCAGCTATCCAACGAAGCCATGACAACTTCAAAACTGCTTTGCCACATGGAGACCAAGAACCCTGTATTAAAAGGCAAGGCTTTGGAGTTTTTCAAAAGAAAGAAACATGAACACAAAGAACAAAAGCAATTATTGAAGGCCACCACTTCATCAAATGTGTCTGCATGGTGAGCATAATTTTTAGTGGCTAACCACATTGCTAAAGCCAAGAAGCCCTTGGCTATTGGTGAAAAGTTGATCATGCCTGCTGCTAAGGACGTTTGTTGTGAACTTTTAGGAGAGGCTGCAGTTCAAAAGGTGGTACGTGTTCCTCTTTTGGCTAGCATCATAACTAGAAAAAATGATGAAATAGCAGAGGATATTGAGGTTCAATTGTTAGAGAGGATTAATGAGTCACCGTGGTATGCAATCCAGGTTGAGGGTCTACTGATGTTGACAACAAGGCAACAATGCTTGTTTTTGTGTGATATACTTTTCAGGAGGATGTTCATGAAGCTATGTTATGTGCACTTTTGTTGCCAACCAACACCACAGCTGCAGAACTATTCAAGTCTTTGAATGATTACATATCAGGAAAACTGAATTGGTCATTTTGCATTGGTATATGCACGGATGGAGCAGCTGCCATGACTGGATGGCTTTCTGGTTTCACTACTTGGTCAAAGAGGACGCTTCTGAATGTGAGTCTATGCACTGCGTCATCCATAGAGAAGTGCTGGCTAGCTGAAAAATGTCACCTGAACTTAACGTTTTGTAGGATGTAATTAAAGTTATCAACCACATTAAAGTACATGCCCTTAACTCACGTCTGTTTGCACAGCTCTGTGAGGAGATGGACGCAGAGCACACACATCTTCCCTGATACACAGAAGTGAGATGGCTTTCTAAAGGTAGATCACTGGCCAGAGTTTCTGAGTTACAAGAGTTGCTTCAGAGATTTCTATTAGAAAAACAGTCACCACTGGCAACACATTTCAGTGACACAGAATGGGTAGCAAAACTTGCTTACTTGTGTGACATATTCAACCTGATCAATGACATCAATCTATCACTTCAGGGGAGAATGCCAACCGTGTTCAAGTCAGCAGATAAAGTGGCTGCATTCAAAGCCAAACTGAAATTATGGGGGCGACGAGTGAACACTGGGCATTTTGACATGTTTCAAAAACTAACAGGGATTCTGAAAGAGGCTGAGCCAGGGCCTTCCTCCCCCAGCTGGTACACGATCACCTATCTCAACTTTCAAAAGAGTTTGAGCATTACTTCTCAACCACAAAAGACCCCCAAACTGGGAAGGAAAGGGTCCATGACCCATTTGTGGATAAGCCAGGTGAATCCACTTTCTCCATGCTAGAAGAGGATCAACTGCTTGAGATCACAAATGACGGTGACCTTAAAAGTATATCTGAGACAACTTCAAATCTCCATACATTCTGGATTAAAGTCAAGGAAGAATATCCTGAGGTTGCCACAAAAGCACTGAAAAGCCTGCTTCCATTTCCAACATCCTATCTTTGTGAAGCAGGGTTCTCTGCAGTGACAGCAACCAAAACAAGATTACAGAGTAGGCTGGACATAAGCAAAACATTTCGGGTGTCACTGTTTCCCATCCCCCCTAGATGGGATCATCTAGTTGCAGGAAAACAAGCTCAGGGGTGCCACTGATTCTGCATTATGGTGAATTGTATAATTATTTCATTATATATTATGATGCAATAATAATAGAAATAAAGTGCACAGTAAATGTAATGTACTTGAATCATCCCCAAACCAACCCCACCAATCCCAGCCCAGTCTGTGGAAAAATTGTCATCCATAAAACTGGTCCCTTGTTTCCATGAAACCAACCACTGCTATACAGTACATCCCTGTGACTTATTTATTTTATAACTGGAAGTTTGTACCTCTTAATCCCCCTCACCTAATTCACCCATTCCCCTACCCCTTCCCTCTGGCAACCATCAGTTTGTTCTCTGCATCTGTTTCAGTTTTTTGTTCATTTCTTTTATTTTTTAGATTCCACATATAAGTGAAATCATACAGTGCTTGCATTTCTCTGCCTAACTTACTTCACCTAGCATAATATCATCTAGGTTCAACCATGCAGTCAAAAACTGCAAGATTTCATTCTTTTTATGGCTAGTTAACATTCCATGGTATATATACCACAATTTGTTTATCTATTTATCTATCAAAGGACACTTAGGTTGCTTTGATGTCTTGGCTAGTGTAAATAACACTGCAGTGAACACAGAGGTACAAATATGTTTTCAAATTAGTGTTTTCGTATTCTTCAGATAAAAACTCAGATGTGGGACTACTGAATGGTATAGTAGTTCTAATTTTAATTTTTTGAGAAACTTCCATACTGTTTCCCATAGTGGCTGCACCAATTTACAGTCCCACCAACAGTGTAGAAGTGTTCCTTTTTCTCCACATCTTTGCCAATACATGTCTTTGTTGTCTTTTTGATTATAGCATTCTGACAGGTGTGAGGTGTTATCTTATTGTGGTTTTGATTTGCCTTTCCTGGATGATTAGTGATGGTGAGCATATTTTCATGTGCCTGTTGGCCACCTGTGTATCTTCCTTGGAAAACTATTTATTCAAGTCCTTTGTCCATTTTTTAATCTAGTTGCTTATTTGTTTGTTTCATGTTGAGTTGTATGAGTTCTTTATATATTTTGGATATTAAAACTTTATCAGATATATTGTTTGCAAATATCTTCTCCCCTTCAGGAGGCTGCCTTTTCATTTTATTGATGGTTTCCTTCACTGTGCAAAAGCTTTTTACTTTGATGTAATTCCATTTGTTTATTTTTTGCTTTTGTTTCCCTTGCCTGAGGAGACAGATCCAAAAAAAATATGTCAAAGAGCATACTACCTCTGATTTGTTCTAGGAGTTTTATGGTTTCAGCTCTCACATTTAAGTCTTTGATCCATTTTCAGTTTATTTTTTGTATAGTGTGAAAAGGTAGTCCAGTTTGATTCTTTGGCATGTAATTGTCCATTTTTTCCAACACAATTTATTAAAGAGACTGTCTTTCCCCTCATTTGTCATACATTAATTGCCCATATCATATAAGTGACCATATTATACCTCTTCCCTCCATTGTCATACATTAATTGACCATATCATATAAGGTCAATTCATTGACCTTATCATATCAATAAGGTTTATTTCCAGGCTCTCTATTTGGTTCTATTGATCTATGTATCTGTTCTTGTGCCATTACCACAACGTTTTGATGACCATAGTTTGGTAGTATAATTTGAAATCAGGGACTGTGATACCTCCAGCTTTGTTCTTCTTTCTCAAGATTGTTTTTGCTATTCATTGTCTTTTGTGGTTCTGTACAAATTTTAGGGTTATTTGTTCTAATTTTGTGAAAACTGCTATGGATATTTTGATAAGGATTTCATTGAATCTGTAGATTGCCTTGGGTATTACAGTCATTTTAACAATATTAATTCTAACCCAAGAGCACAGTGTACCTTTCCGTTTGTTTGTGTCACCTTCAATTTCTTTCAGAAGTGTCTTACAGTTTTCTGAATACAGGTCTTTTACCTCCTGAGGTAGATTCATTCCTAGATATCTCACTGTTTTTGATGGGATTGTAAATCAGATTATTTTCTTAATTTCTCTTTTTGATTGTTTATTAGTGTATAGAAATGCAACAGCTTTCTGTATATTAATTTTGTATTCAGCATCTTACTGTATTTTTTGATGAGTTCTAGTAGTTTTATGGTGGCATCTTTAGGATTTTCTGTGTATAGTATCATGTCAGCTGCAAAAAGTGACAGTTTTACTTCTTCCTTTCCAGTTTGGAGTCTCTTTCTTTTTCTTATCTCATTGCTATGACTAGGACTTCCAATACTATCTTGAATAATAGTGGTGAGGGTGGGCATCTTTCTCTAGTTTCTGATGTTAGAAAAGATGCTTTTAGGTTTTCACCCTTGAGTATGATGTTACCTGTGGGCTTGCCATATATGGCCTTTATTATCTTCAGGTATGTTTCTTTTATATCCATTTTGTTGAGATTTTTTAAAATCATAAATGGATGTTGAACACTACCTTTACTATTTGTTTACCTTTTCTGGTGAGATTTTCACTTATTTTTTGTTATTATGAATTAGTGCCTTTTCTTTTTAGCTTAGGATGTCCCTTTAACATTACTTATGAAGCCAGTTTAGTGACGATGAGCTCCTTTAGCTTTTGCTTATCTAGAAAACTCAATCTTTCCCTCAATTCTAAATGAAAACCTTGCAAAGGTAGACTTCTTGGTTGGAAATTTTTTCCTTTCTGCACTTTGAATATGTCATATCCTTCCTTCTGGCATGGACAGTTTCTCCTGAAAAATCTGCTTATAGCTTTTTGGAGTTTATCTTGTACATAATATGTTGCTTTTCTCTTGCTGTTTTTAAAATTCTCTCTTTAAACTTAACTTTTATCATTTTAATTATAGTGTGTCTCAGTGTGCACCTCTTTGGGTTCATCTTATTTGAAACTCTCTGGACTTCCTGGACCTGGATGTCTATTTATTTCCCCAGATTAAGAAAGTATTCAGCCATTATTTCTTCAAACAATTTTTTTCTGGCCCTTTCTCTTTCTTTTCTCCTTCTGGGACCCTTCTAATGTGATGTTATTTCACTTGATGTTGTCCTAGAGGTCCCTGAAGGTATTCTCACTTATTTTAATTCTTTTCTCATTTTGCTGCTTTGTCTGTGTGTTTTCCATTGTTTTGTCTTTTGGCTCACTGATTTGTGTTTCTGTTTTATCCACTCTACTGTTGAACTTCTCTAGTGTATTTTTCAGTTCACTTATAACTTCTGTTTGGTACTGTCTTGTATTTTCTACCTCTTTTATGAACTTCTCACTGTGTTCACCCTTTCTTCTCTGAGACTGATAGCACCTTTATGACTATTCAATTGAATTCTTTATCAGGTACTCTGCTTATCACCATTTCATTAAATAAAGATCTTTATCTGAGGGTTTGCCTTGTTCTTTGGTTTGGAACATATTCCTCTCTCTCCTCATTTTGCCTGTTTCTCTGTGTTTGTCTGTATTAGGTGAAATGGTGACCTCCCTCAGTCTCCAAGGAGTGGTCTCATGTAGGAACTCTTCCGTGTTGCCCAGAGTGCAATCTCCTCAGGCCACCAGCGCCAGGAACACTATGGGCATAGTGTGGGCTGTGTGGGCTGTATGTGCCCACCATTTGTAATAGGGCCATGGCTGTTGCATGAGAAGAGTGGGATTTGAGTCACTTACCCATCCCAGTTTCAGCTTGGTCTCTGTGCAGGTCAGGCAGGGGTCAGGGCACCCATTCCTGGCAAACTGGGGCTCAGCTGTTTCCTGGGGAGAGCAGGGTGCAGGTGCAGCTCAGCTGCTTTGCAAGGGAGGGTGCAGCTCAGGGCACTGGCACAGGCAGTTGCTGCTTCAGTTCTGCCAAAGTGATGGGGTGTGGAGAAGTCTACCAGCCTGGCTGTGGTCCAGGGTTGGCAGAGCACACCCTCCAGTGCAGGATCAGGAGAGCGCACTAAAAATTGTGTCCATTGGCTCCATCTCCTGAAGTTAGGATGAGATTGCAGAAATGGTGTCTGGCAGTGCTCCCATCTCTGGATAAAGTCCCTGCAGCAACTGCTTTAAAATTAGTACGTGGGTCTCCCTCATTTATGCTATAGTAGGTTTTCAACCTATCACTTCTGCACTGCGTCTCAGGGACAGTAGGTTTTCAAGCAAGCCCTTTAAGTGTGGGATCTCTGTTTCCTACATTTCTGTGCTTCTCCTGGTCAGTTTCCCTTTGATTTTCAAAACCAGACATCTGGGGGACCCATCTTTCCAATGCTGTCCCTCAGAGTCAGGATGCCTGATGTGTGGTACAATCCCGTCACTCCTCAAGGGTTCCAGATTTGGGGAATCCCTCCAGTTGTGGGGTCACCACACCTGGGGTGGGGTCCTGGGTATGGCTGTGTCTCCACCTGTCGAATCCTTCTCAATGCTTTTATTTGGTCTTTTGTTGTGGAGAGGCTGTTCCTCCAGTTCTCAGGTTCTTTTCAGAGGAAAATTATTTGCAGCTGTAGATTTATTGTGTCCATGGGAGGAGGTTTTCTATTGTGTTCAGGGTCTTCCTCTGCTGCAATCCTGAACTGCACTCTTGGCTCCCTCTCTTGATTCCTCTCCTACATTCCTGCATTCTCACCTCCACTTAGGGTCTTTATAACCTCTTTCTGGGCCAGGGCCAATGTCTTGGGGGCAGGTCTCCCTTCTGTGTTGTTCTGCAGTTCAGTCTCCCTCAGTCACTGCTTTCTGGAAGTTTAATCTTCTACCACAGAGCTGCAGTTATATTCACTTACATGAGAGAAGCTTTCCCTGGCTTTATCAAATAAAACACTGCCTTTTTACTGCTAACTTTGGGGCTATTTGAAAACTTGTTCCATCGTATCTTTCTAACAGCATATCTCAATTCAGCTGCTTTTCTTCACATTCTCTATGACTCAACAAAATTGATCTATTGATTGAAGGGAGGGAGGGAGGAAAGAAGGAAAAAGAGAGAAAGAAAGAAAGAAAGAACTGAATAAAAGGGATATAGAATTGATGAACTGTAGGAGAACTTCAAGCAACCTAATATTATCGGAATCCCCAAAGAATATGAGAAAGAGGGGGGACAGAAGAAAACTATTGGGAGAAACAATGGATAAAAATGTCCCAAACTTAATGAAAACAAAAGCCCATAGATTCAGAAACTCAATGAACTCCAAGTAAAAGAAACATGATGAAAACTACACAAAGGCGTATCATAAGCAATTTGTTGAAAACTAGTAATAAATAGAGAAATCTTCAAATCATCCAAAGGAAATTATACAGTATGTGCAAGGAACAGATATAAGACTGACTCCTCATCCTTTTCTTCTGAGAACCCTGATGTCTTACTTTAACTTCCAGTCATTTCCCTGCCAAATATGGTCCTTTCCTGTTGCCCCTCAGACACTAAAAAGTGAAGAGTAAAAATTAACATCACATTTAGGGGTTGAAATGAAGTCTAAACTGGTTTTCAAAGCATGGTTCATGATTTAAAGGGGTATGATGATGATTTCATGATTTTTATTTTAGCATGTCTTTTCTGCCAACCTGGGCATTTCCTTTTATTAGTGGTCTGTTTTCTCATCACAATATGTCATTCACTCAATAGATGTTTTATGAATGACTTTTCTGTGCAAGTGGCTCATCTAGGGCTTATTACAATTTGCAGTTTAATCTGAGACAAGACCAAAATGAGAGAGAAACAGACTGGGCACCAAATCTCAGCTTTACACTTGGTTCTGCTGGTCACTTAACTCGCTTTCTACCCATGTGATCAATGAGCAGAGTGGAGCTAAGTGGTACCTGAGGTCCTCCTGACATGAGTATTGTATAGGTCCTGACTTATTCCTATTGCTTCACTTCACATTTTTCAGAGGTTTATAAATAAGAGCTAAATGCACATAAAAGAATAGTGGCAGTAATTTTAAAACCTTTTTCCAAAAATTGCTGGGCATCTGCATGTATAGGACACGATGCTGAACACTGGAATGCACAGATGAATAGAGCTAAGACCTTTTCCTCAAGGAGCTCAAAGTTTGGGGAAAGTGGTTTGCCAGTGTACAAAAGGAAATAAATAAAGCAGCTGGAAACTTGGGAAAAAATAGAAATGAATTAAAGTCAATTTTGGACTTGAATCAAAGGAGACGTGTTTCTGTTTGGGGCCAAGAAAAAACAGGTTCATGTTTATATTTAGAAAGAATACCCTACCTGCATGACCTTGAGCAAGAAAATAGAAGATTATTCAAACATGAGCCCCTGACTTCAAGTCATGGATTCAAGACACAGTAAAAAGCAAAAGTCCAACATACAATGTTTGTCAAACCAGTTGATGTGATCATCTAAAAACCTGGTAAATTATGGAAGTCTATGAGGATTTCACATCCTTCAACACTGTTTCTATGTAACATTAAAAATCTACCACATAGATTGGGGTTCAACTTCTAAAGGAATCAAAATGTGTATAAGATAATGATAGGCATACCCTGAAATTCATCATAGGATGATCCCTGGGAATCTAGTCTCAAAAATAGGGTACTGAAATTCATCTTCTTATGCCTGCTATTCATGCTCCAGAGCCTAATTCCTTTGTCAGATACAGCAGGACACAAAAATCATTAATTGAGCATCTATTTTTCACAAGGTATTGGGGATACAAAGGTGAAGTAAGTCTCCTTTCCAGAAGTTCAGAATCTATAAGGATGGCATGTAAGCATTACAATTCCATGGTTAAGCGCAGGCCCGTAATCTATCTGAAACCTTCACATCAGATTTGTTTTGGAATCCAGAACTTTTCAATTTTTAGAAAAGGTAATACAGTGTTTATATGACATAACGTATCATACTCTTTGTCTAAAGCAGCACTCAATAAGTAAACATGCTGACAATTCTTCAGGGAATCTATGAATATTCACACAAAATATGCTAAAGACTAAAAATAGACTCACATCTGTTCAGATCATATTGGCTCCCAAATGAGTTCAGGTCAGCTTGAGTTTCACCACCCAGTCAAGAGCTTCGGGAGACTTTAGACATGAAGATAAAAGAACAAAGATCTGAACTGGAAAGTCCAGTGGGAGGGACTGATTAACCCTGCTTGGGAATGTTAAAAGTTTTTCCTTCTGGAAGCTCTCCTGGAATTTGGACCTTCATCTGCTCATCTGTATTATATATTCAGGACTCTAAATTTTTTGACTTCTATTTTTCTTATATCTTTCTCAGCATATAGATTGATTTGGAACATACTGGGTGCTTAAGAATTTCTTAATTAACAAATCTAAGCACATACATGACACAGGCCCAAACATAAATGCTTGTGAGAAACAGTTATTATATTAAGTGAATAAACCAGAAATAATTCCACCTTTTATAGTATATTTAAAACAACTTTAAAATGCAGAGAAGGAAGTGTAGAGCCATGAAAATATTTCTACTTTTTTGGATGGTTTTCCCTAATTTCTTTAATAAACATGCATTTTTAAATAAACTTGGAAAAATTCTGGAGTCCTACTGAACTTGAAATGACTTTATTTTTGTATATCTCCACCATGATTTTCTTTAGATTTATTTGGTGCCAGAAATTTGTTTTTAGGAATCTCATATTTTCAATAAGGTGACTAACAGCCTCTAGAACCTTATGCAAAATTCTGAGCTTCAAAATTCACAAGGTTTCTCATGCTGTACTCTGGCAAAGGGGAACACGTTTCCCATGTATTTTGTACAAGACAGAGTGATGAATGCTGTTTCTGGTAAGACTGAAATGTGTGGCAACATCCAACTCTTCTCACTCCACATATTTTATACAGTGAAATGGGAGTGAAGTCCATACTGCAGAGAAGTTCATACTGCTTCCTTATTGTGGTTGTTACTAGCCTTGAATTTGGTGTAAAGCAAATGTCTATCTTAACATGATTGTAGGAGTTATGCCAGAGACATGTTTTAAATCCTGGTCTTATCACATGAAGGATTTTTATGATGAATTTTTTTGCTTTCTTATTGTGGTAAAATACACACAAATTTACTATCCTAACCATTTTAAAGTGTACAGTTCTCTAGTTTTTGGTTTTGTTTTTTTTTTGTGGTACGTGGGCCTCTCCCTGTTGTGGCCTCACCCGTTGCGGAGCTCAGGCTCCGGACGCACAGGCTCAGAGGCCATGGCTCACGGGCCCAGCCGCTCCACAGCATGTGGGATCTTCCCGGACCAGGGCACGAACCCGTGTCCCCTGCATCGGCAGGCGGACTCTCAACCACTGCGCCACCAGGGAAGCCCCAGTTCTCTAGTATTAAGTACGTTCTCACTGTTGTGAAACCATCACCACCACCCATCACCAGAACTATTTTTCATCCTGCGAAACTGAAACATTGTACCCATGAAACCATAACTCCTCATATTTATATTAATTTTCAAAATTTTATATGTGGTAACATACACATAACACAAAATTTGGCATCTCAACCATTTTTAAGTGTACAATTCGTTGTCACTAAGTACATCCAAGTTACTGTGTTCTGTATATGTCTTTTACATCTAGTTGGTTTATTGTGTTCTTCAAGTCCTTATTTCCTTACTTATCTTATGTCTGGTTGTTCTGTCCATTATTGAAAGTGGGATGTTGAAATCTCCAACTATTATTGAAGAAATGTCTATTTTTCCCTTTAGTTCAGTCAGTTTTTGCTTCATATTTTTTTAATCTATTTATTTATTTATTTATTTTTGGCTGTGTTGGGTCTTCGTTTCTGTGCGAACGCTTTCTCTAGTTGCGGCGAGCAGGGGCCACTCTTCATTGCGGTGTGCGGGCCTCTCACTGTCGCGGCCTCTCTTGTTGCGCAGCACAGGCTCCAGACATGCAGGCTCAGTAGTTGTGGCTCACGGGCCCAGTTGCTCCACAGCATGTGGGATCTTGCCAGACCAGGGCTCGGACCCATGTCCCCTGAATTGGCAGGCAGATTCTCAAGCACTGTGCCACCAGGGAAGCCCTGCTTCATATATTTTGATGATCTGTTACAAAGTGAGTAAATGTTTGCAATTGTATCTTCTTGCTATATTGAATCTTTTATTAAGATATATTGTCCTATTTTGTCTCTTAAGAATTTTTAATTTAAAGTCTATTTTGTATGATATCAGTATAGCTACCTCTGCTGTCTTTTGGTTACTATTTGCATGGAGTATCTTTTCCAGCATTTTACTTTCAACCTACTTTTATGTGCCAATCTAAATTGAGTCCCTTATAGATGGTATGTAGCTGGATCATGTGTATGTTTTATCCATTCTGAAAATCTCTGTCTTTGATTGGAGAGTTTACACTTAAAGTAATTACTGTTAAGGGAGGACCTACTTCTGCTTGATATAATATTCTAAGTGTGTGTACACATATGTGAATGAGAAAAAAAGAAGGAAAATCACAAAAACTTTGATAAAATGTTTGCATTAAAAAAGTACTGTCTTTGTACTATTAATTTCACTAATGCAACTTGCATCTTCAATGTAATGTAGAACTTTAAAAATACACAGACCTTGATTTGCTAAAACAAAGTCATTGAATTCATTTCTAAATCACATTTATTTTAATATTTCACTTAAAGAACTGACTTTAAATATCAACAATGAAGAGAACAAATTTTTCAAAGCAAACAAACAATGAGAATAGAAAATAGCAACACATTTTATGAATGGTATAACATTTTCTGGTATCATATGACTAGCATATTAACTCTTTCCACTGTAAATTTCAGTTCACCCTTATGACAAAAGCTTTGATGATCTCTGCCCTTGTCAGATGTTCTTCAAGGTTTATAAGAATATGTATCTTACTAATTTTATTTATTTATTTTTTACATGTCCAGTATAGAGAACAAGGGCAATTCTCACCTTGTATGTTATATGTTATAGAAGGAGGATCTTACAAGTAAGTGAGTTAGGTATTCTTCTCTATTGTGAGACTTAGGAGCCACATTTACCCCATAATAAAAAAAAAAACATATATCTGGCTTGTTTTTGTACCTGAAATTCCCCACCATTATATAAACATTCTTTTCCTCTCTCTGAGTAAAATGTCTCTTAAAAGTATCACCTCCCATGGAGTGATAAGGAATCAAACTCTTGTCATCCATCTTGTCAATTAGAGGAAAGGGTGTAAATGATCGGAGAGATTCCATTTTATCACAGGAGGAATAAAGAAAGGCTTCTAGCTTAGATCTAGATGATAAATTATGCTCCAGCTTTCTGCATAGTCCCTCACACCAAGCCTGGAGACACTAAATAAAACACAGGGTGTCAGAATGGATGTCTGTAGGAATAAAACTTAAAGGAAAACTTGGAAGACTAAAGATGGTTGGATGTCACTGTAAGGAAGAATGGTGTCTGGAAGAGGGACAGAGATAGGGGCCTGAGCCCAGCTGAGTAGGGCACCTGTTAAAATTTGGAGCAACAAATTTTAACAGGTGTTAAAATCAGCACTCTGGGCAAGAGCTGATTAGAACCCCTTTGGTGGCATGTAAGGACACAGGCTGGTGTTGCTGGCCAGGGAAAGACTCAGGATAGGGGGACCTACAAACAGGTGCATAAGTGTGCCAACACTTGAAGGTCCACCCTGTCCTGGTTCCTGGTGAGAGAGCAGTAGCAGGAAGACAATGGCAGGAAGGAGGAAGGAAGACAATGCCAAAATCATGCTGAGAACAGTTGCACATAGACCAGCTAGTGTGCATCTACACCCCTTCCCCTTGGACCAGGCTCTTGAAACTAAGGTTGAGTTCATCAGACAAGAGTGGTACCTTCAGACACGGGAGGAAGTTGACCTGGGTGCAAAAAAGGTCATGAAAAAGAGATGTTTGAGTCTGCACTACAGTACTGAGTTCAAACATCTGTTTTGCTTTCTAGCTGTAAATTTTACCCAAAGGAGGACAAGCCTAGACAGCTGACAGTCTAGAGAGAACAAACCTGAGCTTGGGGCAAAACAGTTAAAATATTGATGAAGGTCAGACATTGGGAAAAAAGGCAAAAAGAGACCTGTCTGTAACAGAAGAGACAAGTGCAATATGGCAGTTTGAGGAGGGATTTTAAACAACTATTATTATTATCTCAGAAAATTTTTAAAAGGCATTTGCAAGCATGAAATAAGAACAAGATGTGTGCATGAGAAATTGTTTGTGATATTGCCTTAAAAATAACATTTTCAAAAGAATTATAGCACCAATTAGTGGCCTCCCTAGCATCACCACTCTCATTTCCCAATGGTCCATAATTTCCACCAGGCCATGTGTGGTTCTCAAAGAGCCTATGGCCTTGAAAAACTGAACAATATGTGTTGCTTCCCTGTCCACAGTGACTGGTCTGTGTGTTGGCATGTAACCTAAGGTGGTCAAATTCAAGTGACTCTCAGGTTTCTGTGGGGAAGTTGTGGGAAACAGATGCTTCTATATTGCTCTGGATGATGTTGTTTGAAGCCTAAAACCGTCTTCCTATTATAATGGAAGTGAGTCTGAGCATCAAGTCTACATATAAAGATCAGAGCTAGGAACATTGTTCATACTATAGCTGAAGACATATTTGGTTGCATATGCCATTAAATTCCTTTCAATCTTTAAGATGAAACTGGATTTTTTTCTACCTGCAAATAAAGTTCTCAAAACGATAACAATGAGTTAAATGATAGATTAAATGGATTCAGAGAGCAAATTAATAAACCAAACATTAAGATGAATGAAGCTTTTCAAAAGTAATATCAAGCGATAGAGAATGAAAATTTTAAGTGATAAGCTAAGAAAAATGTGAAAGCAAAAGAGCCAATCTGTCTAAAGAGGAGAGGAAATGGGGACAAAGGAAAAACAAAATATTTTAAAATTAATATGTGTTTTTAAATGACACTAGATTTCTGTTGAAAGGGTTTATAGAGTGCCAAGCTTTTCCCCTGCAAAGTCATCAAATTCACCAAGAATACCTGCAACAATCTGAAAATCAACATGACGGTTTGGGAAGGTTAAAGATAGGTGAGTGACAAAGCATGATAAAAACAATTGCTGTTTCCCATAAAAGAGTATACAGGTATTGATAATCTTAAATAATTAGGGGAAATGTGGGTACATAAAGGCTTTGAAAACTAAGTGTTACTATAAAAAAAGCCACATAGAGCTTACAAATCAGCAGTAGAAAAAGAAAAATATCATCTGTGCAATAATAATTAGAAAAAGAAATCAAAACCAAAAAAAGCATGATAATTACAAAATATGAAGGGAGATGGCAAAATAAGTTCATTTTTATCTACTATTATGTTATACACAAATTTATTTATTTATTAAAAGGATGCAGTCATAGGTTTTAATAAAATAGAACTAATGGTATTTATTTAAAAGATGAAGAAAAAATATTACAAGAAATTTGATTTTAAAGGATTAGAAAACAAAGGAATAGCTAACAAATGTTAAAATAATGCAAGCTGGTCATTTTAATATGAAAGAATAGCACTCAAATAAAAATGAAAGTGTGACAGAAAGGCAAGTTGCATACTGATTAAAGGAAAAATCTATACTAAATGGAGACAATAATTAAAATCATATATCACATAAATATATAGCCTTGAACTATGTAATATATCATATGACAAAGTATTAGGAAAAATATGTAATTTACAAGTGTATTTGGAAGTTACACACACACCCCTCAAAACACAGTATCCTCAAAATTATCCTAGGTTATGGAGGACTTGACTAGCATGCTTAACAAGTACAATTTAATTGATGTGTTTCCATTTTTTTGTACTATTCATTAGGACTCTAGATTCCTCTCAGAAGCACGGGGAACAGTAAAATAAGCCACACGGGACATCTCAATACATTTCAACATCCAAATATTTTCTCTGACCACAATCCAACAAATTTGAAAATTAATAGCAAATGGATAATTAAAACAGTTTATAAAACTTAAAAGCATACTCCCTTTAAACAATGGATTAAAGATGAAATGACAAAAATACTCTAAGGTACTTAGTGCTAAATAGCAGTTAAATTTCAAAATATCAAAATGTTTACTTAGAGGGAAAAATAATAATTTTAAATGTGTCAGAAAACAATGAATGAACTTATGTATTGGCTTCGAAAAATTAAATACATTAAAAACATAAACTTAAAGAAATAAGGAAAGGAATCAAGAAAGATATCACAAATCCACAAAACAGAGAAAAACAAAACAATAAGAATGATTACAAACACAATATGATAAACTTCTGAAAATACAGATCAGTAAAATACTAGTAAACATTCACAACAGAGACAGGGAGAAGTTACAAAAACAAGAGAGAGGGGATGGGGAACTAACCACAAATGTAGAAGAGATTCAAAAATATTAGAAGAACATTTTGGAAAAGAATAAACCACAAACTGAAGCTGTATTTGACATGGATAAATATATAAGATCAAAGACACAGTAACTGCCAAAATTGGCACAATGATAGAAAAATTAAACAGAAAAGTAACTATTAAAACAGAAATTGTCAACAATTTCCGAACTCCCCACATTCCCAAGCCTAAATGGCTTACTGGTGGATTTTCCCACACATCAGAGGACAAAGGCACACTCACAAACAATCCATTATCAAAATTAGAGAAAGGAGAAAACTTCTCAGAGTTTTAAATAAAAATAGTATATAATTTTTTTTACTGGAGTAAAATTGCTTTACTATGTTGTGTTAGTTTCTCCTGTAAAATGAAGTGAATCAGCTATATATATACCTATATTCCCTCCCTCTTGGATTTCCATCCCAGCCCTTTCCCCGATCCCACCCATCTAGGTTATCACAGAGCATGGAGCTGAGCTCCCTGTGCTATACAGAAAGTTCCCACTAGCTATCTATTTTACACATGGTAGTGTATTTACGTCAAGTCTAATCTCCAAATTCGTTCCACCTTCTCCTTCCCCCAAAGGCGAAGGTGTCCACATGTCCATTCTCTATGTCTACATCTCTATTCCTGCCCTACAAAGAGGTTCACCTGTACCATTTTTATAGATTCTACATGTGTGTTAATATACGATATTTGTTTTTCCCTTTCTGGTTACATCACTCTGTATGACAGACTCTCATCCACATCTCTACAAATGACCCAGGTTCATTTCTTTTTATGGCTGAGTAATATTCCATTGTATATATGTACCATATTGTCTTTGCCCATTCATCTATCATTGGACAGTTAAGTGTCATGACCTGGCTACTGTAAATGGTGTTGCAATGAAAAATGGGGTACATGTGTTCTTTGAATTACGGTTTTCTCAGGGTATATGACAAGTAGTAGGATTTCTGGGTCATATGGTAGTTCTATTTTTAGTTTTTAAGGAACCTCCATACTGTTCTCCATAGTGACTATATCAATGTACATTCCCACCAACAGTGCAAGAGGGTTCACTTTTCTCCACACCCTCTCCAGCATTTATTGTTTGTAGATTTTTTGATGATGGCCATTCTGACCAGTGTAAGGTGATAACTCATTGTAGATTTGATTTGTATTTCTCTGATAATTAGTGATGGTGAGCATCTTTTTATGTGACTCTTGGCCATCTGTATGTCTTCTTTGGTTAAATGTTTATTTAGTTCTTCTGCTTATTTTTCTGTTTTTTTTTGTGGTACACGGGCCTCTCACTGTTGTGGCCTCTCCCGTTGCAGAGCACAGGTTCCGGACGTGCAAGCTCAGTGGCCATGTTTCATGGACCCAGCCGCTCCACGGCATATGGGATCTTCCCAGACCGGGGCAAGAACCCATGTCCCCTGCATCGGCAGGCGGACTCTCAACCACTGCACCACCAGGGAAGCCCTTTCTGCCCAGTTTTTAATTGGGTTTTTTGGTTCTTTGATATTGAGCTCCATGAGCTGTTTGTATATTTTGGAGATTAATCCTTGTCTGTTGCATCATTTGCAAATATTTTCTCCCATTCTGAGGGCTGTCTTTTTATCTTGTTTATGGTTTCCTTTGCTGTGCAAAAGCTTTTAAGTTTAATTAAATCTCATTTGTATTTTTGGAAGAGTTTGAGAATGATTGGTGTTAGCTCTTCTCTAAATGTTTGCTAGAATTCACCTGTGAAGCCATCTGGTCCTGGACTTTTGTTTGTTGGAAAATTTTAATTACGATTTCAATTTCATTACTTGTGATAGCTCTGTTTATATTTTCTAATTCTTCCTGGTTCAGTCTTGGAAAATTGTACCTTTCCAAGAATTTGTCCATTTCTTTGTGGTTGTCCATTTTATTGGCATAAAGTTACTTGTAGTAGTCTCTTATGATGCTTTGTATTTCTGCAGTGTCCGTTGTAACTTCTCTTTTTTCATTTCTAGTTTTATTGATGCGTCCTCTCCCTTTTTTCTTTCTTTTTTTTTTTTTTTTTTTTTTTTTTTTTTGCGGTACGCGGGCCTCTCACTGTTGTGGCCTCTTCCGCTGCAGAGCACAGGCTCCGGACGCGCAGGCTCAGCGGCCATGGCTCATGGGCCCAGCCGCTCCGCGGTATATGGGATCTTCCCAGACCGGGAAACGAACCCGTGTCCCCTGCATTGGCAGGCGGACTCTCAACCACTGCGCCACCAGGGAAGCCCTCCCTTTTTTTCTTGATGAGTCTGGCTAAAGGTTTATCAATTTTGTTTATCTTCTCAAAGAACCAACTTCTAGTTTTATTGATCTTTGTTATTATTCTCTTTGTTTCTCTTTCACTTATTTCTGCTCTGATCTTTATGATTTCTTTCCTTCTACTGACCTTGGATTTTCTTTGTTCTTCTTTCTCTAGTGGTTTTAGATGTAAGGTTAGATTGTTTATTTGAGATTTTTCATGTTTCTTGAGATGAGATTAAATTGCTATTAACTTCCATCTTAGAACTGCTTTTGTTGTGTCCCATAGGTTTTGGGGCATCGTGTTCTCATTGTCATTTGTTTCTATGTATTTTTTAATTCTTCTTTGATTTCTTCAATGATCTCTTGGTTATTTAGTAGTGCACTGTTTTGCCTCCACGCATTTGTGTTTTTTACAGGTTTTTTTTTCCTGTAATTGATTTCCAATCTCATAGCATTGTGGTCAGAAAGGATGCTTGATATTATTTCAATTTTCTTAAATTTTCTGAAGCTTGTTTTGTGACACAAGATGTGATCTATTCTGCAGAATGTTCCATGTGCACTTGAGAAGAGAGTGTATTCTGCCAGTTTCGGGTAGAATGTCCTATAAATATCAATTAAATCTATCTGGTGTATTGTGTCATTTAAAGCTTGTGTTTCCTTATTTACTTTCTGTTTGGATGATATGTCCATTGGTGTAATTGGGGTGTTAAAGTCCCCTACTATTATTGTGTTACTGTCAATTTCCTCTTTTATGGTTGTTAGCATTTGCCTTATGTATTGAGGTGCTCCTATGTAGGGTGTATAACATTTACAATTGCTAAATCTTCTTCTTGGATCGATCCCTTGATCATTATGTAGTGTCCTTCCTTGTCTCTTGTAACATTATTTACTTTAAATTCTATTTTATCTGATATGAGTATTGCCACTCCAGCTTCCTTTTGATTTCCATTTGTATGGAATACCTTTTTTCATCCCTTCACTTTCAGTCTGTATGTGTCCCTAGATCTGAAGTGAGTCTCCTTGTATACAGCATATATATATATATATAGTCTTGTTTTTTGTATCCATTCAGCCAATCTGTGCCTTTTGGTTGGAGCATTTAATCCATCTGCATTCAAGGTTATTATGAATATGTATGTTCCATTACCATTCCCTTATTTGATTTGGCTTTCTTATTGTGGGTCTTTTTCTTCTCTTGTGTTTCCCGCCTAGAGAAGTTTCTTTAGCATTTGTTGTAAAGCTGGTTTGGTGCTGCTGAATTCTCTTAACTTTTGCTTGTCTGTAAAGCTTTTGATTTCTCTGTTGAATCTGAATGAGATCCTGGCTGGGTAGAGCCATCTTGGTTGTAGGTGTTTCTCTTTCATCACTTTAAGTATATCATGCCACTCCCTTCTGGCCTGCAGAGTTTCTGCTGAAAAATCAACTGATATCCTTATAGGGATTCCCTTGTATGTTAAGTTTTGCTTTTCTCTTGCTGCTTTTAATATTTTTCTTTGAATTTAATTTTTGTTAGTGTGATTAATATGTGTCTTGGTGTGTTTCTCCTAGGGTTTATCCTGTATGGGACTCTGTGCTCCCTGGACTTGGATGACTATTTCCTTTCCCATATTAGGGAAGTTTTCAAATATAATCTCTTCAAATATTTTCTCAGATTCTTTCTTTTTCTCTTCTTCTTCTGGGACCCTTATAATTTGAATGTTGGTGCATTTGATGCTGTCCCAGAGGTCTCTGAGATTGTCTTAAGTTCCTTTCATTCTTATTTTCTTTATTCCTCTACTTGGTATTTATTTCCACCAATCTTCTTCCAGTCACTTATTCATTCTTCTGCCTCAGTTATTCTGTTATTGCTTCCTTCTAGTGTATTTTTCATTTCAGTTATTGTTGTTCATCTCTGTATTTTTTTTGTTGTTGTTGTTCTTTAGTTCTAAATCTTTTTAAAACATGTCTTGTATTTTGTGCCTCCATTCTATCTCTGAGATTCTGGATCATCTTTACTATCATTACTCTGAATTCTTTTTCAGGTAGGTTGACTATTTCCTCTTCATTTATTTGGTCTTATAGGTTTTTACCTTGCTCCTTCATCTGTGACATAATTTTTTGTCATCTCATTTTTTTTTTTTTGATGGGTGAGATTGTGTTCCTGTCTTGCTCATTGTTTGGACTGAGGCTTCCAGCACTGGAGTTTGTAGGCTGTTAGATAGAGCTGGGTCTTAGTGCCAAGAAGAGGACCTCTGGGAGAACTCACTCCAATGAATATTCCCTGGGTTCTGAGGTTCTCTGTTAGTCCAGTGGTTCAGACTTGGAGCCCTCACCACAGGAGTTCTGGCCCAACCCTCAGCTTGTGAACCAAGATCCCACAAGCTGCATCAGGCAGCAAATAAATAAATAAATAAAGGAAAAAATGAGCAGAACAATAACAAGGGTAAAAAATAAAATAAGATTAGAAAACTAACAGATATGTTAGGAAGAATAAAAAATAAACATATAGATGAAACATCAACTGAAAGTTAAAACAGAACCACAATAGTAAAAAAGAAGAGGAAAAAAAAGTCAGAAATGGCCTTGACTGAGGGGGGCGGGGCTTATGTATGGGTGGAATTTAGGTGGTGGGTGTGGCCTATGCCTGGGACCCACAGGGCTGGAAAAGGCCCTGGGGGGTCTGGGGCATGGGGCTTAGGCTCAATGCAGCAGGAGTGGCCCAGGAGTGCCTCTGGCCTTGGAGGTTGGAGGACCAGGTCCAGGACCCCAGCAGGCTCACTGGGCCCGAGTGGGTGGGGGAAATGCTAGGCATATTCCCCACAATCCTCCCATCCCAGAGGACTCCTCTCTGTTGGCCTCTCTTTTTCTTCCCCTCCTCCCTTCCTCTTATGCCCTTAAGACCCACGTGACTAGAGGGGACCCCAGAATGCAGAGGACCAGACCCAGAAGCCCAACAGTCTTCCTGGGGCCATGAGTGGGGAAAAAGCCCACATCACTTCCTCTAATCCCACGGCCCCAGAGGGTCCCCTCCATCTGCCTCTTCTCCTCTTCCCACTCCTCCCTCCATCCTATGTCCCTAAGACCCCCGCAGCCAGAGGGGACCTCAGAGGACAAAGGATCAGGCCTGGGAGCCCAGTAGGCTTCCTGGGCCGAGTGGGTGGGGGAAATGCTAGGTGCACTCTGCCTTGATCCTCTGAGCCCCCAGGGCCCCTCCAGGCATGGGAGCCCCTCCCCCCTCCCAGCCACCCCTCAGGGGCACTGTCCAGCCTCCACTTCTCCTCCCTCCTCGCTCCCCCCTCACTCAACCCACATCCACTCTGGTCGCTCAGAGGTTCCTCCCATCTCCATGGGCCTCAAGGTCACCCACCAGCCTCTGGCAGGCATCCTAGCTGTGGGGAGACATGAACTCTGCGTCCTTCCCCGCCGCCATCTTGACTCCACCCAAGAAATTAGTATATCATTGACACAGGTCAGATAATGAAATTCAAAGAGATCAAAAAATGTGAACTCATTTTCCTTTTGAGCATAGATGCATATATCTTTTCAAATTAGTGTTTTCATTTTATTCAGCTGTATACCCAAGAGTGAAATTGCTGAGTCATATGGTAGTTCTATTTTTAATGTTTTGAGGAATTTCCATACTGTTTTCTATAGTCCCTGGCTGCAGGGTCCAGGGGTCCCAGAGCTTGTGATAGCCTGGGGTGTCCTGGGGCTAGTGCCAACTCATCAGTGGGTGGATCTGGATCCCAGGGTCTCTGGGACTGCTAGGGCTGCTGTGGCTAGTGCCAGAAAACTGGTGTATGGGGCAAGATCTTGCACACTCTTGTGAACGTGGACAGGTCCCAGGACAGCCGTGGGCTCAGGGGGTCTTAAGACAGACTGCTTGCTAGTGGGTGGGGCTGTACTCAGTTTTATGCCTATGAATTGGAAAATGTAGATGAAATTGACAAATTCCAAAGAGGCGAACTACTGAAACTGATTCAAGAAGAAATAGTCATTCTGAATAGAAAAGTTAAAAAATTTAATTAATAATCAAAATGGTACCCATAAAGAAATGCCTAGGTATAGGTAGCTTTACTGGTGATTTCTACCAAACACTTAAACAATCATTAACATCAATTCTTCACAAAATCTTCCAAAAAAATTGAAGAGAAGATAAAACATCTCAACTCATTCTATGAGGCCAGCATTTTCCTGATTCCAAAAACTCACAAAGACATAATGAGAAAAGAAAATGACAAACCAATACCTCTTATAAAATATGGACCACAGAAATCTACAACAAGATACCAGAAAATCAATTTAACATTGTATAAAAAGAATTACATACTATTACCAAGTAAAATTTATCCCAGGGATGCAAGCACAGTTTATCATCCAGAATCATCTTAACAGAATAAAAATCAAAAAGTATATGATTACCTTAGTAAGCTCTGACACAACACAACAGACTTTCATGATAAAAACACTAAACAAATTATGAATAGGAGGGAACTTTCTCAATCTGATACAGGTCATGTATGAAAAGCCCACAATTAATATCCTACTTTATAGTGAAATTCTTGATGATTTCCCCAAAAGATCAGAAACAAGATAAGGAAGTCTATTCTTGATGCTTCTGTTCAACATTGTACTGTAGGTTTCAGCAAGAGCAGTTAGGCAAGAAAAATAATTAAAAAGCATCCAGACTGAAAAAGATGTAAAACTATCTCCATTCACAGATCACATGATAATATATGCAGAAAATCCTAAGGAATCCAGTAAAAAAAAAAAAAACAAACTATTAGAACTAATAAATAAGTTCATCAGTGTTGCAAGATACAAGATCAATATACACAAATCGACAGTATTTCTATAACTTGCAGGGAACAACCTAAAAACATGTTAAGAAATTAATTCCATTTTAAATAGCATCAATAAGAATAAAATACTTAGGAATAAATTTAACAAAAAAAATGTAAGATCTTACACTGAAAACTACAAATGTTTTTGATAGTAAATTTTAAAAGATCTAAATAAATGGGAAAGTATCTTATACTCATGAATTGGAAAACATATTATGGTAATACTCCCCACATTTACCTATATATTTAATGTAATTCCTATCAGAATCCTAGTTATCTTCTTTGTAGAAATTGACAAGCTGATTCTAAAATTCATATGGAAATGCAAACAACCCATAATTGCCAAAAGAACTTTGAAAAATAAGTAAAGCATTTCATAATGATAAATTAGTAATTGAAGATAAAATACAAATAACTCTCAAATATTCTTTGATTGTTTAGCAAGTGGAAAAGGCACTAACTGAAGAGAGACTGCAGTCAAGGATATGTACTGCAATCTTTACAGTGAATACTAAATATATATATATTTATATGTTAGAATTATATTAGCTAAAATTATGGAATTAGCTAGATTTATAAAGCCAATTGGAAGATGATATGAAATGATAAAACATTATTTGATTCATCTGAGAAAGAAGGTAAGAACAAAGAAATAAAGGCAGAAAATACAAATAGGACAAATAAAAGACAATTAATAAGATGAAAGATTTAACCTCAAATATATAAGTAATTACACCAAAGTAAATGTACTAAACATTGCAAATGAAAGAACAAGATGGCTGGCCTGGAATAACTAAAAGATACCCAACTCTATATTGTTTACAAGAGATCCACTTATATAAAGACAGAAGTATGTTAAAAGCAAAAGGATTGAAAACCATATACTGTGAAAACAGTAAGTTTATACTTCTGGTAAGAATGTAAAATGGTACAACCACTTTGGAAAATAGTTTAGCACTTTCTTGAAGGTTTAAACATTCATCAGCCATATTAAAAAGCCATGTCACTTATCTATTTACTAAAAAAATAAAAAGCTTATGTCAATACATATTTTGCACGTATATTTATAGAAGTTTCTTGGGTGATAAGCAAAAACTGGAAGCAACATAAATATACATAATAATCAGATGAATGAATACTTAAGTTATGGTATATCACTACAATGGAATACTACTTCTCAATAAACAGGAATGAACTATTGATACACGCAATGACATAAATAAATTGCAAAGTAATTAACCCAAATGAAAAAAGACAAAAAAATCATACATACTGCATACACATACTGTGTGATTTATACATGCTATATGATTTCATTTATATAAATTTATATAATATTCTAAAAATGTTTTTAAAATATCTATAGAGACAGAAAGCAGATCAGTGGTTGCGTGAGAATAGGGTGGGTGAAGGGAGGTGAGCAGGAAGACCCTGGAAGGCAGGATTACAAAGGGGCTTGGGGACTTTTGAGTGTGATGGCTATATCAATTATCTTGATTGTGGTGTTAGTTTCATGGATACGCATAGCACCCACTTCAGTAAGTCAACATTTCTCAAATCACATAATTTAATTATGTGCAGTTTATTGATGTCAATTACACTTCAGTACTGCTGTTAAAGATTTCTGATTAATAAACATAAACAGACTGGCCGGATCCATCCTCAGACAGGGTCTGACTGAAATTGGGTTGGGCCACTGTGAGGCCGCGGGTGAATTAAATTTTATTTTAAGGCTGCCCAGCAGGTAAACTGACCAAGAATGATCTTGAGTTACAGTGGCCACAGCAGAGAACTTTTAACCAAGAAAAGCTCGTCCATTAAGGAGGGGCCCCCAAGGAGAAGGGCCTCAGCTGGTCACTTTCTATAAAGGGTGGAGGGAAAATTATTTTCCTCACCTACAGATTCGGGTGATCAAGTGAGACCCTGGACACTCTGGAGCCTGCAGACAGCATCCCGGGAAAACTGGCAAAGGCAGCAAAGGGGAGGAAACATTGATCCTGCCTCAGATGAAATATCAGCAAGCTCTGTAAATTTACAGCCCAAAACAAGACAAACAGCAGTGTGGATGAAAGGCTCTTAGTGCTCCAGCCAGGAGTCAGGGCTCTGCCTCTGAGGTAGGAGAGCCAACTTCAGGACACTGGTCAACAAGAGACCTCCCAGCTCCACATAATATCAAATGGCGAAAATCTCCCAGAGACCTCCATCTTAACAACAGCACCCAGCTTGACTCAACGACCAGCAAGCTACAGTGCTGGACACCCTATGCCAAACAACTAGCAAAACAGGAACACAACCCCACCCATTAGCAGAGAGGCTGCCTAAAATCATAATAAGGCCACAGACACCCCAAAAAACACCACCAGACATGGACCTGCCCACCAGAAAGACAAGATACAGCCTCATCCGCCAGAGCACAGGCACTAGTCCCCTCCACCAAGAAGCCTACACAACCCACTGAACCAACCTTAGCCACTGGGGACAGACACCAAAAACAATGGGAACTACGAACCTGCAGCCTGCAAAAAGGAGACCCCAAACACAGTAAGATAAGCAAAATGAGAAGACAGAAAAACACACCGCAGATGAAGGAGCAAGATAAAAACCCACCAGACCTAACAAATGAGGAGGAAATAGGCAGTCTACCTGAAAAAGCATTCAGAATGATGATAGTAAAGATGATCCAAAATATTGGAAATAGAATAGAGAAAATGCAAGAAACATTTAACAAGGACCTAGAAGAACTAAAGATGAAACAAACAAAGATGAACAACACAATAAATGAAATGAAAAAGACTCTAGATGGGATCAATAGCAGAAAAACTGAGGCAGAAGAACGGATAAGTGACCTGGAAGATAAAATAGTGAAAATAAATACTGCAGAGCAGAATAAAGAAAAAAGAATGAAAAGAACTGAGGACAGCCTCAGAGATCTCTGCGACATCATTAAACACACCAACATTCAAATTATAGTGGTTCCAGAAGAAGAAGAGAAAAAGAAAGGGACTGAGAACATATTTGAAGAGATTATAGTTGAAAACTTCCCTAATATGGGAAAGGAAATAGTTAATCAAGTCCAGGAAGCACAGAGAGTCCCATACAGGATAAATCCAAGGAGAAATACTCCAAGACACAAATTAATCAAGCTGTCAAAAATTAAATACAAAAAAAGCATATCAAAAGCAACAAGGGAAAAACAACAAATAACACACAAGGGAATCCCCATAAGGTTAACAGATGGTCTTTCAGCAGAAACTCTGCAAACCAGAAGGGAATGGCAGGACATATTTAAAGTGATGAAGGAGAAAAACCTAAAACCAAGATTACTCTACCCAGCAAGGATCTCATTCAGATTTGATGGACAAATTAAAACCTTTACAGACAAGCAAAACCTGGGAGAGTTCAGCACCACCAAACCAGCTTTACAACAAATGCTAAATGAACTTCTCTAGACAAGAAACACAAGAAAAGGAAAAGACCTACAATAACGAACCCAAAACAATTTAGAAAATGGGAATAGGAACATACATATCGATAATTACCTTAAATGTAAATGAGCTAAATGCTTCCACCAAAAGACACAGATGGGCTGAATGGATACAAAAACAAGACCCATATATATGCTGTCTACAAGAGACCCACTTCAGACCTAGAGACACATACAGACTGAAAGTAAGGGGATGGAAAAAGATATTCCATGCAAATGGAAACCAAAAGAAAGCTGGAGTAGCAATTCTCATATCAGACAAAATAGACTTTAAAATAAAGACTATTAGAAGAGACAAAGAAGAACACTACATAATGATCAAGGGATGGATCCAAGAAGAAGATATAACAATTGTAAATATTTATGCACCCAACATATGAGCACCTCAATACATAAGGCAAATACTAACAGCCATAAAAGGGGAAATCGACAGTAACACATTCATAGTAGGGGACTTTAACACCCCACTTTCACCCATGGACAGATCATCCAAAATGAAAATAAATAAGGAAACACAAGCTTTAAATGATACATTAAACACGATGGACTTAATTGATATTTATAGGACACTCCACCCCAAAACAACAGAATACACATTTTTCTCAAGTGCTCATGGAAATTTCTCCATGATAGATCATATCTTGGGTCACAAATCAAGCTTTGGTAAATTTAAGAAAATTGAAATTGGAAACTCTGGCTTGAAGATGGCGGAAGAGTAAGACGCGGAGATCACCTTCCTCCCCACAGATACACCAGAAATACATCTGCACGTTGAACAACTCCGGCAGAACACCTACTGAAGGCTGGCAGAAGACCTCAGACCTCCCAGAAGGCAAGAAACTCCCCCACGTACCTGGGTAGGGCAAAAGAAAAAAAGAAACAACAGAGACAAAATAATAGGGACGGCACCTGCACCAGTGGGAGGGAGCTGTGAAGGAGGAAAAGTTTCCACACACTAGGAAGCCCCTTCGCGGGTGGAGACTGCGGGAGGCGGAGGGGGGAGCTTCGAAGCCGCGGAGGAGAGCACAGCAACAGGGGTGCGGAGGGCAAACCGGCGAGATTCCTGCACAGAGGATCGGGGCCGACCGGCACTCACCAGCCCGAGAGGCTTGTCTGCTCATCCGCCGGGGCGGGTGGGGCTGCGAGCTGAGACTCGGGTTTCGGTTTCAGACAGAGCGCAGGGAGAGGACTGGGGTTGGCGGCTTGAACATAGCCTGAAGGGGTTAGTGCACCACAGCTAGCTGGGAGGGAGTCCGGGGAAAAGTCTGCACCTGCCGAAGAGGCGAGAGACTTTTTCTTCCCTCTTTGTTTCCTGGTGCGCGAGGAGAGGGGTTTAAGAGCGCTGCTTAAAGGAACTCCAGAGACAGGCGCGAGCCGCGGCTAAAAGCGCGGACCCCAGAGACGGGAGGGAGATGGTAAGGCTGCTGCTGCCGCCATCAAGGGGCCTGTGTGCGAGCACAGGTCACCCTCCACACCGCTCTTCCGCGGATCCTGTGTAGCCCGCCACTGCCAGGTTCCCAGGATCCAGGGACAATTTCCCCGGGAGAACGCCCGGCGGGCCTCAGGCTGGTGACGTCACGCTGGCCTCTGCCGCCGCAGGCCCGCCCCGCATGCAGTGCTCCTCCCTCCCCCCGCCCTCCCGGCCTGAGTGCGCCAGAGCCCCCGAATCAGCGGCTCCTTTAACCCCGTCCTGTCTGAGCAAAAAACAGACGCCCTCCAGCGACCTACACGCAGAGGCAGGGCCAAATCCAAAGCTGAGCCCCTGGGAGCTGTGAGAACAAAGAAGAGAAAGGGAAATCTCTCCCAGCAGCCTCAGAAACAGCGGATTAAAACTCCACAATCAACTTGATGTACCCTGCATCTGTGGAATACATGAATAGACAATGAATCACCCCAAATTGAGGAGGTGGGCTTCGAGAGCAAGATCTATGATTTTTTCCTCTTTTTGTGAATGTGTATGTGTATGCTTCTGTGTGAGATCTTGTCTGTATAGTTTTGCTTCCATCATTTGTCCTAGGGTTCTATCCGTCCATGGTTTTTTAAAAAAAATTTTTCTTAATAATTAATTTTAATAACTTTATTATACTTTTCTTTCTTTCTTTCTTTCTTTCTTTCTTTCTTTCTTTCTTTCTTTCTTTCTTTCTTTCTTCCCTTCTTTCCCTCCTTTAGACAACGAATCATCCCAAATTGAGGAGGTGGTCTATGAGAGCAAGATTTATGATTTTTCCCCTTTACCTGTTTTTGTGAGGGTGCATGTGTATGCTTCTGTGTACGATTTTGTCTGTATAGCTTTGCTTCCAACATTTGTCCTAAGGTTCTATGCGTCCCTTTTTATTTTATTTTTCTAAATAAGTATTTTTTAATTCAATAACTTTATTATATTTTATTTTATTTTACTGTATCTTCTTTCTTTCTGTCTTTTTCCTTCTTTCCCTCCTTCCTTCCTTCCTCCCTCCCTTCTTTCTTTCCTTCTTGCCTTCTTTCCTTCTCTGCTTCTTTCTTTCTTTCTTTCTTTCTTTCTTTCTTTCTTTCTTTCTTTCTTCCTTCCTTCCTTCCTTCCTCCCTTCCTTCCTTCCTTCCCTCCTTTCCTCCTTTCTTTCTTCATACTTCTACTAATTCTCTCTACTTTTTCTCACTTTTATTCTGAGCCGTGTGGATGAAAGGCTCTTGATGCTCCAGCCAGGAGTCAGGGCTCTGCCTCTGAGGTAGGAGAGCCAACTTCAGGACACTGGTCAACAAGAGACCTCCCAGCTCCACATAATATCAAATGGCGAAAATCTCCCAGAGACCTCCATCTTAACACAAGCACCCAGCTTCACTCAATGACCAGCAAGCTACAGTGCTGGACACCCTATGCCAAACAACTAGCAAAACAGGAACACAACCCCACCCATTAGCAGAGAGGCTACCTAAAATCATAATAAGGCCACAGACACCACAAAACACATCACCAGACGTGAAACTGCCCACTAGAGAGACAAGATCCAGCCTCATCCACCACAACACAGGCACTAGTCCCCTCCACTAGGAAGCCTACACAACCCACTGAACAACCTTAGCCACTGGAGGCAGACATCAAAAACAGCGGGAACTACAAACCTGCAGTCTGCAAAAAGGAGACCCCAAAGACAATAAGATAAGCAAAATGAGAAGACAGAAAAACACACAGCAGACAAAGGAGCAAGATAAAACTGCACCACACCTAACAAATGAGGAGGAAATAGGCAGTCTACCTGAAAAAGAATTCAGAATAATGATAGTAAGGATGATCCAAAATCTTGGAAACAGAATGGACAAAATGCAAGAAACAGTTAACAAGGACCTAGAAGAAATAAAGATGAAACAAGCAACGATGAACAACACAATAAATGAAATTAAAAGTACTCTAGATGGGATCAATAGCAGAATAACTGAGGCAGAAGAATGGATAAGTGACCTGGAAGATAAAATAGTGAAAATAAATACTGCAGAGTAGAATAAAGAAAAAAGAATGAAAAGAACTGAGGACAGTCTCAGAGACCTCTGGGACAATATTAAATGCACCAACATTCGAACTATAGGGGTTCCAGAAGAAGAAGAGAAAAAGAAAGGGACTGAGAAAATAATTGAAGAGATTATAGTTGAAAACTTCCCTAATATGGGAAAGGAAATCAAGTCCAGGAAGCACAAAGAGTCCCATACAGGACAAATCCAAGGAGAAATACTCCAAGACACATATTAATCAAACTGTCAAAAATTAAATACAAAGAAAGCATATTAAAGCAGCAAGGGAAAAACAACAAATAACACACAAGGGAATCCCCATAAGGTTAACAGCTGATCTCTCAGCAGAAACCCTACAAGCCAGAAGGGACTGGCAGGACATACTTAAAGTGATGAAGGAGAAAAACCAAGACTACTCTACCCAGCAAGGATCTCATTCAGATTTGATGGAGAAATTAAAACCTTTACAGACAAGCAAAAGCTGAGAGAGTTCAGCACCACCAAACCAGCTTTACAACAAATGCTAAAGGAACTTCTCTACACAAGAAACACAAGAGAAGGAAAAGAACTATAATAATGAACCCAAAACAATTTAGAAAATGGGAATAGGAACATACATATCAATAATTACCTTAAATGTAAATGGACTAAATGCTCCCACCAAAAGACACAGATGGGCTGAATGGATAAAAAAACAAGACCTTTATATATCTACAAGAGACCCACTTCAGACCTAGAGACACATGCAGACTGAAAGTAAGGGGATGGAAAAAGATATTTCATGTAAATGGAAACCAAAAGAAAGCTGGAGTAGCAATTCCCATATCAGACAAAATAGACTTTAAAATAAAGACTATTAGAAGAGACAAAGAAGGACACTACATAATGATCAAGGGATGGATCCAAGAAGAAGTTATAACAATTGTAAATATTTATGCACCCAACATAGGAGCACCTCAATACATAAGGCAAATACTAACAGCCATAAAAGGGGAAATCGACAGTAACACATTCATAGTAGGGGACTTTAACACCCCACTTTCACCCATGGACAGATCATCCAAAATGAAAATAAAAAAGGAAACACAAGCTTTAAATGATACATTAAACAAGATGGACTTTATTGATATTTATAGGACACTCCATCCAAAAACAACAGAATACACATTTTTCTCAAGTGCTCATGCAACATTCTCCAGGATAGATCATATCTTGGGTCACAAATCAAGCCTTGGTAAATTTAAGAAAATTGAAATTTTATCAAGTATCTTTCCCGACCACAACGCCATGAGCCTAGATATCAATTACAGGAAAAGATCTGTAAAAAATACAAACACATGGAGGCTAAACAATACACTACTTAATAATGAAGTGATCACTGAAGAAATCAAAAAGGAAATTAAAAAATACCTACAAACAAATGACAATGGTGACATGATGACCCAAAACCTATGGGATGCAGAAAAGGCAGTTCTAAGGGGGAAGTTTATAGCAATACAAGCCAACCTTAAGAAGCAGGAAACATCTCGAATAAACAACCTAACCTTGCACCTCAAGCAATTAGAGAAAGAAGAACAAAAAAACCCCAAAGCTAGCAGAAGGAAAGAAATCATAAAAAGCAGATCAGAAATAAATGAAAAAGAAATGAAGGAAACAATAGCAAAAATCAATAAAACTAAAAGCTGGTTCTTTGAGAAGATAAACAAAATAGATAAACCACTAGCCAGACTCATCAAGAAAAAAAGGGAGAAGACTCAAATCAATAGAATTAGAAATGAAAAAGGAGAAGTAACAACTGACACCGCAGAAATAAAAAAAAATCATGAGTGATTACTACAAGCAACTCTATGCCAATAAAATGGACAATCTAGAAAAAATGGACAAATTCTTAGAAATGCACAACCTGCCAAGACTGAATCAGGAAGAAATAGAAAATATGAACAGAGCAATCACAAGCACTGAAACTGAAACTGTGATTAAAATTCTTCCAACAAACAAAAGCCCAGAACAGGTGGCTTCACAGGTGAATTCTATCAAACATTTAGGGAAGAGCTAACACCTATCCTTCTCAAACTCTTCCAAAATATTACAGAGGAAGGAACACTCCCACATTCATTCTACGAGGCCACAATCACCTTGATACCAAAACCAGACAAGGATGTCACAAAGAAAGAAAACTACAGGCCAATATCACTGATGAACATAGATGCAAAAATCCTCAACAAAATACTAACAAACAGAATCCAACAGCATATTAAAAGGATCATACACCATGATCAAGTGGGGTTTATTCCAGGAATGCAAGGACTCTTCAATATATGCAAATCAATCAATGTGATACACCATATTAGCAAATTGAAGGAGAAAAACCATATGATCATCTCCATAGATGCAGAGAAAGCTTTCGACAAAATTCAACACCCATTTATCATAAAAACCCTGCAGAAAGTAGACATAGAGGGAACTTTCTTCAACATAATAAAGGCCATATATGACAAAGCTACAGGAACATCATCCTCAATGGTGAAAATCTGAAAGCATTTCCACTAAGATCAGGAAAAACACAAGGTTGCCCACTCACCATTCTTATTCAACATAGTTTTGGAAGTTTTAGCTACAGCAATCAGAGAAGAAAAGGAAATAAAAGGAATCCAAATCGGAAAAGAAGAAGTAAAGCTGTCACTGTTTGCAGATGACATGATACTATACATACAGAATCCTAAAGATGCTACCAGAAAACTACTAGATCTAATCAATGAATTTGGCAAAGTAGCAGGATACAAAATTAATGCACAGAAATCTCTGGTATTCTTATACACTAATGATGAAAAATCTGAAATTGAAATCAAGAAAACACTCCCATTTACCATTGCAACAAAAAGAATAAAATATCTAGGAATAAACCTACCTAAGGAAACAAAAGACCTGTATGCAGAAAATTATAAGACACTGATGAAAGAAATTAAAGATGATACAAATAGATGGAGAGATATACCACGTTCTTGGATTGGAAGAATCAACATTGTGAAAATGACTCTACTACCCAAAGCAATCTACAGATTCAATGCAATCGCTATTAAACTACCACTGACATTTTTCACAGAACTAGAGAAAAAGTTTCACAATTTTTATGGAAGCACAAAAGACCCTGAATAGCCAAAGCAACCTTGAGAACGAAAAATGGAGCTGGAGGAATGAGGTTCCCTGACTTCAGACTATACTACAAAGCTACAGTAATCAAGACAGTATGGTACTGGCACAAAAACAGAAAGATCACTGGAACAGGATAGAAAGCCCAGAGATAAACCCACGCACATATGGTCACCTTATCTTTGATAGAGGGGGCAGGAATGTACTGTGTAGAAAGAACAGCCTCTTCAATAAGTGGTGCTGGGAAAACTGGACAGGTCCCTGTGAAAGTATGAGATTAGGTCATTCCCTAACACCATACACAAAAATAAGCTCAAAATCGATTAAAGACCTAAATATAAGACCAGAAACTATCAAACTCTTAGAGGAAAACATAGGCAGAACACTCTATGACATAAATCAAAGCAAGATCCTTTTTGACCCACCTCCTAGGGAAATGGAAATAAAAACAAAAATAAACAAATGGGACCTAATGAAACTTTAAAGCTTTTGCACAGCAAAGGAAACCATAAACAATACCAAAAGACAACCCTCAGAATGGGAGAAAATATTTGCAAATGAAGCAACTGACAAAGGATTAATTTCCAAAATTTACAAGCAGCTCATGCAGCTCAATAATGAGAAAACAAAAAACCCAATCCAAAAATGGGCAGAAGATCTAAATAGACATTTCTCCAAAGAAGATATACAGACTGCCAACAAACACATGAAAGAATGCTCAACATCATTAATCATTAGAGAATTGCAAATCAAAACTACAATGAGATATCATCTCACACTTGTCAGAATGGCCATCATCAAAAAATCTAGATACCATAAATGCTGGAGAGGGTGTGGAGACAAGGGAGCACTCTTGCACTGCTGGTGGGAATGTGAATTGGTACAGCCACTATGGAGAACCGTATGGAGGTTCCTTAAACAACTACAAATAGAACTACCATATGACCCAGCAATCCTACTACTGGACATATACCCTGAGAAAACCATAATTCAATAAGAGTCATGTTCCAAAATGTTCATTGCAGCTGTATTTACAATAGCCCAGAGATGGAAACAACCTAAGTGTCCATCATCAGATGAATGGATAAAGAAGATGTGGCACATATATACAATGGAATATTACTCAGCCATAAAAAGTAACGAAATTGAGCTATTTGTAATGAGGTGGATAGACCTAGAGTCTGTCATACAGAGTGAAGTAAGTCAGAAAAAGAAAGACAGATACTGTATGCAAACACATATATATGGAATTTAGGGGACAAATGTCATGAATAAACTAGGGGTAAGACAGGAATAAAGACACACAGTCCTATTAGAGAACAGACTTGAGGATATTGGGAGGGGGAATGGTGAGCTGTGACAAAGCAAGAGAGAGGCATGGACATATATACAGTACCAAACGTAAGGTAGATAGCTAGTGGGAAGCAGCCGCATAGCACAGGGAGATCAGCTCTGTGCTTTGTGACCGCCTGGAGGGGTGGCACAGGGAGGGTGGGAGGGAGGGAGACGCAAGAGGGAAGAGATATGAGGACATATGTATATGTATACTGATTCACTTTGTTATAAAGCAGAAACTAACACATCATTGTAAAGGAATTTTATCCCAATAAAGATGTTAAAAAATAAAAGAAACATAAACATAGTTAAAGGAGTAATAACTTATAAAAAGAGTATATTTGTCATGATTCCTGCTGACTAATCATAAAGAATATGTGCCAGGTGGGGCCATGTATATATATGTGTGTATGTACATCTTAAATTATTTAGGGAAAAAAGAGCAGGTGACCAATTTTTAAAAATTTGAGCAAAAAAGATGAACAGATATTTCAATAATGGTGAAACCTAAATGGCTACAAAGAATATGAATTAAAAGTTCCACCTCACTAACTAAGAGAAAAATCTACTTAAAAGGAATAACAAGCAACCACTGTACAAAAAAACAGAAAGGTAAACATTTACAAGTAAAATAATTTCAAATGTTGATAATGTGGGAAACCCTCACCTATTGCTTATGGGAGTGAAGATTGGTGCAGCTATTTTGCAGATAAATTTGGAAGTATTTGCTTAAAATAAGATAAACTTTATCTTACAGAAATTTCACTCCTGATATATGCTTTAGTAAAACCTCTCATTTGGTACAAAAAGAGTTATTTACGTGGATATTTATCAGAGCCTGATTTGTAATGACTATAAGTGGAAAGCAAGTCAAATGGGAATGAGGGAATAATATTTTTAAACTATCATATGCAATTGGTGGAATATAATGCAACAGTCTAAGGAACGAACTAGGTCTAAATAAGTAACAAGGATGAATCACAAAAACATTGTAAGTGAAAAAATCAGAATTACAGTACTTCTTAAACAGATTAGTAAAACTTGCCGCCTCCAAAAAAACAATACTATAAATAGCTCATAGATGCCTAAACGCAAATAATTTTATGAAAAGTGGAAGGAAGGACACACATTAAATACAAACCACAGTTGCCTGTGGAGAGGAGTAAAATGTGGAGGGTTTAGAATTGGAAATAAGAGGTACAGAGAACCAAATTTTAAGAATGAATTAAAAGTAAATAAATAGAAGAGAGTATGAGCTTAGATCAGTGATGATGATGAATCATAATATGAGATGTATAAACTACTGTGAACCTGATATCCAAAATTAATACGTTAATTTGCTGAAAATATGCTGTTATGTTTTCTTTCTTTTCTCTTTAATGTGAAGTATTAGCTTTGTTACAGTATTACTATGTCAAGGGCACAGTGGGCATGAAGATGGTGGGTAAATCAACATGAGATGTAACAAGGCAATCAAAAGACTCCAATTTACTTAAAAGAGAGCACTTTAAGTTTTTTATTGAAGTATAGTTGATTTACAATGTTGTGTAGGTTTCAGGTGTACAGCAAAGTGATTCAGTTCTATATTTAGAATTCCTGAAAAAAAGAAAAAGGTGATAGAACCCAAAGTAAAGAGAAGGAGATTAGCCTTAGATAGGAGGATTATGCATTGTTTATGTTGCATGGTGACTTTTAACCATTTCTGCCAGGTTAATGAATACACTTTGAGACTACTCGCAATCATCACCATAAATCCACCAAGATATATTATTAGTTTTGCAGATGATGAAACCAAATCCAAGAAAGTCTAACTAACCAACCCAGGTGACACACAGAGGAAAAGTAGAACAAAAATGTGTTTCTAGCCAAAAGCCCAGTATAAGTTCTCTACACAAGGATTGGAAATACTTTTCTATAAAGGGTCAGACAGTAAATATTTTAGGCTTTGCAGGTCATGTGACCCTGTCACATCTATGCAATTCTGTTGCTATAGCTATACACAAATATGGCTGTGTTCTAGTTAGATTTCAGTTATGGACACTGAAATTTGAAAATCACATAGTTATTATCACTGTGAAATATTCTTTTTTTTTTATTCTTTTCTGTCATCTAAAATTATTTCACCTATGCTTGACTATTTTAAAATAATAAAAATAGTAACATACAGTTTAAACCTTAAAAAATTAAAATATTAAAACCATTCATAGCTCCTGGGCCACACAAAAACAGGCAGTGGGGCAGAGTGACCCATGGTCATAGTTTGCTGACCTCTGCCCTGGACCATATTGTCATCGTGGTGACTTCAAATTGTTTGCTTCATCCTTTAGCAAATCCCTTTGGTCTTTCTAGATTCTAATCACCTATGCATTTTTGCAGTCATGTTTATATTCATCCCTCGCACATATCTGTACTAATATTTTTGGCATTCTAAATCAACTCCTCTTTCTCTCTCCCTTCCACTCTCTCTTTCCCTGTGTTTTCTCTTATTCTCTGTCCCTCGCTTCTCAGATCTTTCTTACATCTTTGCCTTTCTGAGCACATTCCACGATCCTCGGGGGTCCCATTGCACCCCATGCCAAAATGACTTCTGACTGCGCAAGAGTGTTGTGTGCTCATATGCTGTTTGAATGTCTTCCTCCTGCTCATAAGCTTCTTTTTTCACGTATTAAGATAACTTTCCTTTGTGCATACCTAGTCCCAAAGTTCAAAGCAGGGGGAAATATGTAATTATAACATGCCTCATGTCCCATCTCAGCAATATTTCTGATCTCAAGTGTTCATTTGTCATGTTGCTGGCCAGGAAGGAAGGTGTGCCCCCTGGTACCAAGGCTTTGATAGATCTCAACAGACAGCTATATTCCTGGGGGCCATTTCATCTCAAGTGTATGACTGAATTAGTATCCAAACTCTCCCTTTGACACTTGGATATAAATATTACAAAATACACATTAAAAAGAACTTTCCTTTAAGCTATGATATTTCTGAAAACTGACTTGATTCTGGGTTTTCTTTCATCCAGAAACATTTTAGGGAAAGGTTTTGTTCAGGACTTAAGGGCTGAATGGATGCTCCTGTTTTGGGGGCTCTTGCCCTGAACTGGGTCTCTCTCTTAACTCTCTCTTAATTATCTTTCCACTGAGCTGCAGGCTCATACAAACTTCACTAGTGTATGCAACCACTTAATTCCCTAAGGCTTTGATTCCTTGAAAACATACATTTAATACCATAAGTATAATGTCTGTAAAAGTAAATCATGCCAGGATGTGAAAAAGAGCCATGAAATCAAATTTGATCCATCTGCATAAAGAACTTGTATCACGTTTCAGATGAACAAGTCCACTGCAGTATTCTAAGAACTCAGAACTTTTTAAAAAATAGTTTTATTTCTATCTCATATGCAGTTTTTGAGAAACTGCTACATGGAGTTACATGGAGATACATTGAGACAAATAGAGGAAATACAGAAAGAGAAAGACGGATGCTGAATGGGCACAGGAGACTGAACAGTGAGAACAGGTTTGTTCCCACATGACAGCTTGGAAACCCGTGGACTCCTGACATATTTTAAAGTCGACATCTGAAAATTTTTATTATAATTCTCATAATTACCAAAGATGTGTTTTCCAACGTATTACATGTTTTATAATGCTTTAATATATTTTGATTAAAATCTGCTGATTTAGTCCATTAATTCCTGTCCTCACTGTCAAACCAATCAGCCTAAGAGGCTTAAATTCTGAGAGAAAAAGCCTCAGTTCATTTTTAAAATTTAAATAAACTTGTGAATACACATCCCCTCCATGAAGTTCTCACTGCTGAGTTTTAATTCTAAGATGCTAACTAGCGAGCAGTGAGATGTAGTGTTGCCTGGGTGCTTCCTGGCTGAAACAAAGGTCTCTTCCTTGAGAGGGGAACAGTTTTGAGGTGTCCTTTTGTTGAGTGCTCAGGGGGTTTTTACGCTCTGGATCACAGCACTTTAGTAAATTCCAGATAGCTGAGGGAGATGCTTCCTTATTTTCCCTGGAAACTGGAAAAAGCATTTAGTAAAGGGAATGAAGAAAAGAACGGGCAGATGGGTTCCCAGACAGAATAATCTTAGAGAAGGTTGCAAATGGAAGCTGAGTATGCAGAAATTGATTTTCTTTCATCTATACATGCTCCTTAGAAAATATTTCTATGTCCATAGGGATATGTGTGCCCAGTTTAAAGATTACTGATTATAAATCTCTAAAAAAGACAGCAAGAAATAATAAAAAGGCGAGATAAGAGATAGAATACCAATCATCAGAGAAGCCACCAAGTTCCTCAGCCTTCCAAGTACCATCAGAGAGCACCTAGGTGATATGCAGGTTGCCCTATTCCACAGAAGATGGAATTTATAGTGGGGAGTGAGGCTTCTCCTAAGAACCAAGCAACTGAGGGAATGAGGCTGGAACCAGCAGAGGGAGGAGTGAGAGAATGCTCCTGAATGATTCTTGGAGATAACAAGAATAATAATACATACCTAGTGAAGAATTGGTGCTAAGTTAGCAGTGGCTTCAATTATCCAAGTGCCCTCCTCAAGTTGCCTGCAAGAACCTCCCATACACCAGTCAGGATGGTAGTTTTACTTTGATCTGCTTACCAGAGAAAAGCTTGGCTTGCTCTCAGTCCTGGTTCTGGATCCCTGCTTTGGGTGCAAGTAGAAGATAATGAGTGGGAAGGGATCTTGTAAACACAGAAAAAAGGATAAATAAACCTGTCAGGGGAAAAGAGTACACTCTATTAAAGGTTTTGATTATCCTCTTTGTCACAGAGAAATAACAGATGCATTAGTGCACACAGCACTTATAATTCAGAGATCATCGTTACATCAAGTGACAAATGATGGTACTATAATTTATCATTTGGCTTTTCTCACATAGTTAAAAAATGAAAATTACAAGAAATCATGACAACTTGTCAATTAAACAGACTCATTCACCCACAGATGAAGCATGTATCTTTGCATTTTACAAATTAAGGTGGGGTGTGGAGAAAGGATGAGAACCAAAGTGTGCAGTACAATTATTTATTAGCCTCAACAGGTGTATGTTCAAAGTAGAACAACTTCCTCCTCTTTTCTAGAGCATCTAAGCCACTTGGAAAATATTCCCAGTTATAAAAATCAATAATCTTTCAGTTTTCTTCTTAAAGATTTTCAGACTTCACTATAATCCCACTTGTAAGTTTAATTCAATCTCATATTTCTTTCACTTTTATTGAGCTAGTGGACAAGCAAATCTAATATAAGTAAAAGGAATGGATTAGTCTTATACTACATGAAGAAAAAATTGAATTGTAAATGTGTGTAAAACTGCTAGGCACACCATTTTGGAAACAGGGAATGAGATAGAGCATCTCCTTATGGAAAAATAGGGTAAATAGGGAGAAAACTTTCCAGGATATGGCAACAGCCAGCCAGTTTGAAGTATGAAAGGAATGAGGAGAAGGACTAGTCAGGGCCAGTTGACATCTAGCCCTGATAAAAACAAAGGTAATGGGCTTCCCTGGTGGCGCAGTGCTTGAGAGTCCGCCTTCCGATGCAGGGGACACAGGTTCATGCCCTGATCCAGGAAGATCCCACATGCCACGGAGCGGCTGGGCCTGTGAACCATGGCTGCTGAGTCTATGCATCCGGAGCCTGTGCTCCGCAACGGGAGAGGCCACAACAGTGAGAGGCCCGCATACCGCAAAAAAAAAAAAAAAAAAAAAAAACACAAAAAACAAAAAGACAAAGATAATAGCAAGCTTGAAGTTGTCTGGTCTGGGTAATTTGGGGACCCAAGGGGATGAGGGGAGCCCTCTTAGCAGGTGGAGCTCAACTTTGTTCCCATTTTCACAAGCTCTTATGGAGCCTGGAATATATGTCAATCACCAGAAGTAGAAGCTTCCATGTAGCAGTAGACAGACGACTCCTTTATTTGGAAGAAGCCACCATTTGGTTATGCAATGTAAAATGAGGAGCCATTTCTTTTCCCATCTCTTAAGAAAAAAAATGGTGAAGTAATCCTAATGCAAATATTTTATGTTTGTTTAGTAAGATAAATTCTGGTGTGCATTAATTCTGGGCCCTATTAGGGAGTGTGGTTAAGTGCACAGGTTGTGGAAAGAGCAGGTAGATATCCCATTCCAGTTCCCACATTCTAGCTACCGTTGTTGGACAACTTAAACTCTGTCTGCTTACATGTTCTCGTCTCAAACTCAGGCTAATAACAGTACTGATTCATAGGGCTATTGTGAGGTTTCATGAGTTAAGACACGTAAGTACATAGCACAGTCTCCACTCCACCCAGGGTTGATGCTTAGTGAGTGTTAGATGTTTTGTTGCTGGGTTGGAAGGGATAGTTCTTTTCTTTGTGTTTAGACAGCAAAATGCTAAAGCTGGTGCCCGGTTCCTTGGAGATGAATCTGATGTGCAAAAATAATTGCAAGATGGGTAGTTAGCTGAAATGCAGCCTTGCTATCTGCTGGAGTGTGAGATATGCCAGCTACAAGTATGAAAAGGCTAATTAATTTTAGAATGGATGAAAACCAAAATGCAGTCTTCCTTTGCAAACAAAATTGTGTTACAGCTAAAGAACTGACACAGAAAAGTCCAAATACAACAAACTCATATTCGTATTTTGCTAGGACAGGATCATCATTGACAGCAAAATTATCTACTTCTTTGATGGTGATGAAACTGTAAATGATCATTTAAGCAGAGAGCACCAGCATATAAGGTGGTAGAAGTTTCATTTGTACTAGCTATACTTCTCTTTACAGAGTTGTTTGAATTTCCTTTGAGGAGAGACACAATACAGACTCACTTTGAAATTTGGGCTCCTTGGCCAAAATATGCATGTTTGTTTCTTTTTAGTTTGTCCAAATGTATCATCCCTGTGCAGTTGGTACTGGGCTAGTTAATTACCAAGAATAAATAAATACTTGATGGAAAATAAATTTGCTGTTTAGAATGTGTTTTGCCATTTTTGGTAACATATATTCAAATATTCCATTTCTAAACAAGGGGAAGTCGATGTATGACATGGATGGACATATGATCCTAATCTACCATATTTTACCAAATCTTACTCAGTGCTGTAAGAGGAAATGCTACCTTGGCAGAAACTTAGTACTGTCACAAAAGGAGAAGATTGGGAGGACATTTATAGAGATTTGGTGTTTCTGCTCAAGTGGTATTAGGCAGAACTTTCTAGGCAAGGAGTCGATCATTATTGGATTTTGTTCCAGGTAGCACCGTGAAGTGGGGTCTTGAAGTGAGTCTGAGGAATAAATTATGTAGGATCGGTGAACTAATGAGCAAACCATTTGCCCAGACATATTGGTTTGTAGAAATTTCCTGATGCAACAGCAAAGTTGTTTATTGGTTTACATCCTTATTGTTCCAAGTGATAATTTCCTGGAAGGTATAGTTAAATTGTGTGGACACAGGCTGTCTCCCTTCTCCCCTAATACCAAGTCAAGTGTCCATTCCCTTGACCACCTTCTGCCTTCTTCAATATTATAATTCCCTGGGGACCTTTTGTTTCCTCCTAGAACCCTCCATTTTAACATACTTTTCTAGGAGACAGGCACAGTTGGGGTTGTGAATCCTTAAAACAAGGAGCAGAAGTGAGTTATAATTCAATGTTTCTGAACATGGTTAAGGTCACAGAAGACCTAAACACCTCTCTGTTCTTTCCATGACACAATGAGAAATGTCAGAATGCAAATATTTGTATTTGAAATTACTCTATACAGAATCTGGGGCTACATTTTTACTAGCAATAAGCAGTAGCATGTAAAAGAGATTTAAATGCAATTCATGATGTAATTTTTTTTAATTAAGAAAAATTATTCCCATTAACTTTTTCACATTGAAAGTTGAGAAGGAAAAAAAAAGCTGTTTAAATCTGACTGTAGCTTTGGACCACCAGGCTTATGCAAAAACAGAGGATGAAAACCACTGGGCTAGAAAGAAACACAGCTGGCAAGCTCGATCTATGTGGCTGCCTAATTAGCAGCTGTAGGGGATTGCATTTGCATTCTAACAGGAAGCATTTGGCCATAACTTAAAGGAGACAGAAGAAGCGGGGATTACTGGGTTTTTGTGACCACATGGTAGGGGATATCATTTTTTAATTAAGGGGATTCTGAGACTCCCCTCATCCTTGTGGATAGGTAGGCATCCTCTTCGCCCTTCATTAGGCTGGTCCCTATTATAATTGGCATTTGTCTTATGCTTCCAGTTCTGGCAGAATGGTCCAGGTTATGCCTCAGTAAAAAGCAGCCCCAAAATCTCACACAAAATCTTAATGTATCAAAAATGCATCTCTCCCTCCCACAATGTCTAATACAGATTGGCCAGTAGCTTTGGTCACTAGAGACAGAGACTGAGGGCAGTTCCATTTTGACACATGCTTGTATGTTTGTGATGGGAGAAGCGTCATGGAGAATCACACTCTGACTCTCAGCTTCCATCTAGAAGTAACACAGTCCACTCACATTCAAATTTCACTCACCAGAGTTAGTCACGTGGGCACACACAGCACCAAAAGAAGAAAACTCAGTTCTACCATGTGCCCAGAAAGAAGGAAACAAGAACACAGTATTTACCATTAGCCCTAATGCTACTGCAACCACCGAACACTAACTTAGGTTTGGGAAATAGACATTCATACACTCAAGTCTCAGCTCTCACAACTGGTAAGCAGCATGAAAAGTACTGAGACCCAGGGAACAGTTTGCATTACCCCTCTGATGGTTTTTACCCATGGGCTGGGTTTATGTAAAGGTGCCAAACCAGGAAAGACATCAGCATACTAATCTGTCCCCTCCTTTAGTCAATGCTCAATCTCTCTCTCTCCTCTGTGAAATATCCTGTGGCTATTTCAGGCTACATTGTTTGCTCTGCTTTCTTTACTTACAGTCCAGTGCACAGCCATACCATCAATTGTCACTCTTTGATAACTATGTGATACATGAATGGATGTCTGTTAAATCAATATGCTAGAGCTCATTATTTTAATTCCCTGTTTAGTTAATAAATATAGTTCTTTTCTTCCCAATTAGATGGTAAGTTTCTCAGAGGCTTAAAACAGCTCTCTATGGAGTTCCACAAAGTGCCTAGGCTAAGGATGAGCATACAATAGAAGAAGCAAAAGTCTCTGGCAGTTTACAGAATGATGAAAAGCAAACAAACTTTGTCAAAGAATAGCTCATATTGCCATCAAGAGCACATAGCTTCACTTTCCCATTCAGCCTTGCCACACAGAGTGAGTTGGAAGACTACTGAATAGAAATAACCTTTGGCTGGGCCCGTTTGAGGACAGTCATTAATATTGCTAACAGTCCATGTGTTAGACTTGGCTCAATATGGGCATCAGATGCATCCTCCCAGGCAACCTGTGGGCCCTTCCGATGGCTCCTCCAGACCAGGCACTCTGCATCTGCTTCCATTCAGGCAGCCTGGCTGCTTGGCACAAGACAGAGCATCCATGGCAAGAATGAACACTCTCTCAGCGTGACTCCACTTCATGATAAATGAACGTAACTGGGAGTTGAGTCCTGCTGTCAGATCTGGACAACAGTTGGTACGCTGCTGATGACAGGCGACAGCCAATAGAAAGATAACTTAGACCTACCTCTTCAGTCCCAGCTGAGTTAACTAAATTCAACAAGGATTTATATGTAGTTGTGTTCCTACCCTGTGTCTAGCCCTGGGGTCAGGAAAATGGGAGAAGTAAGGTAACTTTGGCAGACATCCTATTAGAGTTGGGCAGTGTTGTAATCAGATCAGGAAATAAATTCCCCTCCAGGGTCAAGAGTTAAGAATATTTTTTTAACTTTCTGCTAAGGGATTCACAGACATCATTTATTTTAATACTTGCAACCATCCTATAAGTAGATACTAATAACTACATTTTCCGGATGATGAAACCAAAGCTGAGAGGTTACATGACCCAAGGTCAGACAATTGATAAGATCAAGATTTAAGCCTTTGATTCTGAAGAACATGTTGTATTTGACATTAGATGTTGAGCATTATTGAGTCCAGAAAATGCAGGCTTATTACATAGGGCTCATGGGTAATCTGACACCTTTCTAATAATAACTCATCTAACCTTCATAGCAACTCCATAAATTATTAGGTACTAATATATTTTCATTTTACAAATAAGATAACTAGTGTGCAGAGAGTTTAAATAATTAGCCCAAGGTCCCACAGCTACACTAGAGTGGGGATTTGAACCCAGATGAAGATAGTTCTGCTTGCCCACTATACTGTATTAAATAGTACTCGTAATATTCACTCCTCCTTTCCCCAAAATGTGGTTAGACCTTTGTTTGGGTGGATAATTAATTATTTTTGTCTGTCTTGGTTCAAAGCAGAAGTTCCACTTCTGATAATCCTCTCTGGCCTTTATTTTCAAAATCTAGAAAGCTATATTTACACCTGATTCCCTAGATTTGAGGACAGGAGTGTGCATTGTGCTGTGCTAGGACATACCAGAGTCCCCAAGGAAAGGTGGGGAGACCAAGTTTCCCCTGCTGGGAGCCAAGTCTTACTTAGGTGTGGTCAAAGTAGAGAGATGATAGATAGGTAGGTAGATGGGTAGATAGATAGATAGATAGATAGATAGATAGAGAGTAGAAAGATTGTAGATACACAGGTTGAGGACAGATAGGTAGATAGATATATAGTAGGTAGATGGATTGTAGATAGATAGATGATAGATAAATAGATAGATAGATAGATGGATGGATTGTAGATAGATGATAGATAGATAAATAGATAGTAGATGGTTAGATTGTAGATAGATAGATATATAGTTAGTAGGTGGTTAGACTGTAGATAGATAGATAAATAGTTAGATAGATAGACAGATGATAGATAGATAAATGATAATAGATTTTTTTTAACTTCTGCACAAACTAGAAAGACTCTGTAGAAGTGGGAGAAAATCCCATAGGTGAAAGAATCAATCACTCTGCTCCTAATTCAGCACGTGCGAAAGATGGTAGGACTTAGGAGAACAAGACTTCACTGTAAAAGGACAAGGCATGAGTAAAGGCTCCTAGCCTCATGAATAGCCTCTTTGTACAAGTATGACACAAAAATGTGCAGTGCTGTCAACTTCAAGGAAGCACGTAGATTTGGACACAATACCTTCCTGCTGACCATTATGGACAGACCAGAAGACCTGAACCAAGTGTGCTGGAGTGTGGCAGGTCCTAAGAGCTCTGAAATGATTCCCAAGTGGGTAAGAGTTCTTCAAAACAAAAAGACATTACATTTCTTAACTACTTTGACAAATAAAGAGTTGAAGTCAGATTTAATTTGATTTGGAAGAAATAAAGCAGTGAAATATTCTTGGATGTAAGTAAATTAAAATCCTTTCAGTGAATATATATAATCTTGAAAATATGCAATTTAAATATTTGGTACAGTATTAGCTTGAGTATCTGGAAAATATTTTCCTTCTCTTTTCTCTAATACACACACACACACACACACACACACACACACACACACACACACACAATGAAAGTAAAAAATACAGAGGAGGAAAAATAGCAAAGCTAAAAGATTTTTGGTGGCAGATGTAAAAACGAATACCAGCTAGTAACAGAATCAGATGTTTAGTTTAGCAGGAGTCTGTTGACCATCTAATTTTTCCATTAAGATTTTCATGAACAGAGACATTATAATCACTTTTTCAGAGAATACTGATGAGGTGTACTTGCTTGGTTGAAGGGGAGGAAAATGAATATGTACATTTAAATTTTTTATGATTACATTTTTACTGGAGGGAGGAGGATGATTGTGGTTTCCTAACAACTTTAATGAAATAGGTTCCATTTAGAGGAGATGACATGTTCAAATGTGATGTGTAAAGATGTAGAATGCTTTCCCAGTAATTGGATTCCAGCAACAACACTACTGGGCATTGTCAAATCCTTTATGGTTTTTTTCAAAAGGTCTCCTTCCTTCCTCTAGGAAAAAATGCACATATTATAAAGCATCATGACCTTACCCAACAGTTAAAAAGGAAATTAAAAATTATTTCACCTAAGTGCATCTGCATTTGGATCAAGCATATGTTAAAATTTATACAACTTCTAACTGCACAGTGATTTCTCCTCACTTCCTCCTGTTATAAAAGCACAGGATTTTAGAGCTGACTGGTTTATTTTAGGAGTAATTTTAGTGTAACATCCTCATTTTGGAGATGAGGAAATAAAGGCCTAGGTAAAGTAACTTACCTATAGGTATACCATAAATTAATGGGAAAAACAAGACCAAGCTTCTTCTGTAGTCATAGGGAAGTGTGTATGCTGTTGGTGGGTGGGGAGGGGGGGCAGAAATAACAGAAGTCAAGTGAAGAGAGAGTGCTATGGTCTAAATGTTTGCATTCCCCTAAATTTCACATATTGAAATCCTATCCCCCTGAAGGCAAGGTCTTTGGGAGATGATTAGGTCATGAGGGTGGAGGCCTCCTGATTGAGGTTAGTGCTCTTACAAAAAGAGATCCCACAGAGCTCACAAGCCCTTTCCACCCTGGTAGGATAAATTAAAAGTCTGTGACCTGACCATGTTGTCTCCCTGATCTTGAACTTCCATCCCCCAGGACTGTAAGCAGTACATTTCTATTGTTTACTAGCTACCCAGTCTGTTGAATTTTGTTCTAGCGGCCCAACCAGACTAAGACAGAGGGCTTCAGGGAACCAGGGACCAATCATCCTTGGGAAATACCAAGAAGAGCTGAAGGAGAATGATAGCTGATGAAAGGTCATTGGTTGTTGTAAACAAATTGTTGATAATCTATTTAGCCAGGACTCTTTTGGTCACAAGGGGCAGAAAACTATCTAAAACGATCTCACGCTAAAGGAAAAATTATATCCTTATGTAACCAAGAGGCCTGAAATTGGAGGTGATTTCAAGTACACCTGGACTCAGGTCACCAAATGACAATCTGTGCTTTCTCTCGAGCTCTGGATCTTAGCTCTCTGTGTTGGTCTCATTCTCTTCTGTATGTAGTGTCTTCCCCTGTGATGAGGAAATGGCCCACCTGTAATCTTGTATTCATATTCTCTCAGTTTAGCAACCTCAGTTGAAAAAGAAGCCTCTCTTCCAATGTTCAGATGTTAATCATGGGGCAAAACTTTAATTTGCCCTGCCTGGGTCATATATGAACCCTAGATTCAAGAAATTGATTAGTATGATTGTCCGTATTTAGGTAACATTTCAATATTATAGTGGATGTGATACAGAGGGATTTTGTGATTCATTGACTGATAGGGGCACAGAAAAAGATAATAGTATCTTAAAAGGAAGGGAACATGTAAATGGAAGAAACAGGGAAGAAACATGCTAAAACATAAAAACAATAGCTTGAATTTTCCTTTACTGACCAGTAAGCACACACACACCTTTCTCAAACATTCATTTCCATTTCCACCTAACAAATTACAAGTATCCACAGACAGTTAAATCCTGCTCAACACTTCCCAAAGAGTTATAGCCTCAAGTCACTTCCAGACATTACACAGTCATGTCATGTCATGAGCCCACTGGGTTTACAATCCAAGGAATGTTCATTCTGCCTCTATGCCTGTTGAAATCCTATTTCAATATTCTGTGGTCTATGCACAGAACACATAATCAAGTTAATCATCCCAAACATACCAATTTAAAAGTGAAAGGAAAATAAGTAAATAATCCAAAACGTTCTCATTCAGAATTCAGAGAAAAGGGAGTAATATAGAGAGGTTCTTGATCTATAGCACACATGAAATACTAGACAAGAAGAGTAGTATCTCTTTCTGCTAGTGAGGGAATGAAATCCTTGATTAGTCAGTCTGGCTGTCCCAATTCTATTCTTTGGCATGTTTGCCTCTATGCTCATGCTTGACAGAGACACAGAAATAACTTACACTCTAGAAGTTCTATCACTATAGAAGCCCACTTTCTATAGGTACAACTGTAGGGAACTGGAGGTGCCTTAGAAAATAATAAAATACACTTGACAAGATTGTATTTCTCTGCCAATACAACTACTTTAAAACCTCAGTCAACTGAAAGGCTATTACATTCCTATGAAGCCTTGTTAGTAACCTACACCAGAATATTTAAAGAGACATGATCCATGAATGTTGATTTCAGCTGGTAGATTGTTTCTGATAGCAATAGACCTTGATACTAGACTGTAGTAGATGCCAAGGGGCACCTCCTAGAAGCCCTGTCCAAGACCAAAACCCTCATTTTTCTACTGCTGAAATATTTAGCAGCTAATGACTCTCCACTGTCTTTCTCAAGATCTTTCCTTCAGGTAAAGAAAGCTGCCTTGTTCAAGTTTTGCCACTTTTCTGGGTTTAGCCTACATCCAATGATTGGTCAGTGCAGAGATATAAATGCCCAGCTTCCTTGTCTAGCCTCAGACAACACTGAAGAGGCAACCAGCTCCATAACTACAGATAGGATTGACTAAAGACTTATTGTTGCTGTATCACTCTGTCCCATGTTTGCTCTGCCCATTTCTGCTTCCTTTATTCCCCCAGAGGTGTTGATTCAGAAAGCACACCTCCCAACACACCCACTGCTTGCAAATCCCCGTCTCAGAGCCTGCTTACCAGGAAACCCAAGATATGATAGATGGCACCAGGAGTGGCCCGACAGAAAAGACTCTAAACTGAAATTTTGCAGCTAAGCTAGATCACCTACAGGCTGTCAGGCAATGAGGACCCCAAAATGGTGGTTGGTGGAGCATGGATAGTCCTTGGCATGTAGGAGCAGTGTAATTGTTAACACATTCTCCAGTCATAAACTAGGATGGCATACCAGGAAAAGGGCACTGAAAGGATGTTGCTGTGGTCAATGAATGCTTTGAAGATAAAAATGAGATGAAAGAATGAGGTGATTAATCTCCAGCCATGGATTAAGACTAGAGGGTCTCTTTAGCAGTATATAAAAAGAATCCCATCTTCTACAATGAGAGAGAAGAAAAAGCTGAGAGTGGGTCTCAAGGTTTAACTATAATAGCAACAGAGGTAGAGAGGATGTTGAATTTTCAAACTGAACAGGTCTGCTATGACAAGATAAGGACTTTTATTAGAAAGAAATGGACACTGGGACAACCAAGTGCTGCCAAATTTTAGTAGGACCTTCTATCAGTCAGCGTTCCACCTGCAAAGCAGATCAATAGGATATACATACATCACTGTGTGTGTGGGTGTATGTATATATAGACACATACATACATGTAAGTACATTCAAATCTATGAAATTTATTGCAAGGAATTGGCTCATGAAATTAGGAAGCTGGCTAATCAAGTCTGACATCCATCTGGTAGGCAAGCCATCAGGAGGGACAGGCTGGAAACTCTCACATCTACAAAACACGTTCATAACAATACCTTGATTCATGTTTTATTGAATAATTAGGGACTAATAGCCTGGCAGAGTTGACATGTATAACTGATCCTCACAGGCCTAGAACAGGAAAGGACTCTACAGCAGCATCAGGTTGTTTTTATTACAATTTATTATCTCATAGTTTGTGTGGAGGAATCAGGGCACAGTTTATATGGAACCTCTGCTTAGGGTCACTTGAGGTTACAATCAAGAACTTATCTATAGTGGGAAAATATACCATGTGGAGTTTATGGTGTTAACCCAATAGAAGAGACACATAATAAATTTTGCCCTTAGGCCATCATACACTTTTCAAGAAGAGCTCCTGATGTGCTGTTGAACTCTATTAGAGATGAAGTCCCTAACTATGGGACAAGTGAGTATGTGGCCAGAACCCATCATAAGGTATGATCTGTTAGACATCCAAATCAGAAGACCCGAGAATTTCAAGTAAGTGGAATCCAAAAACAGCCACACCAAGACACATTATAATTAAATTGTCAAAATTTAAAGACAAGGATAGAATCTTTAAAGAAGTAAGAGAAAAACAACTTGTTACATACAAGGTAATCTCCATAAGACTACCAGCAGCGTTTTCAGCAGAAATTTTGGAGTCGAGAAGGGAGTGGCATGATACATTCAGAGTGCAGAAAGAAAAACAACAATAACAAAAGCTACCAATCAAGATTACTGTACCTGGCAAAGTTGTCCTTCAGAATTGAAGGAGTGATAAAGAGATTTCCAGACAAGCAAAAGCTGAAGGAGTTCATCCCCACTAATCTGGCCGTACAAGAAATGTTAAATGGACTTCTTCAAAGTGAAATGAAAAGATATTAATTACAAGAAAACATATGGAAGTACAAATCTCATTGGCAAAGATAAATACATAATTAAGTTCAGAATACTCTAATTTTGTAACAGTATGGGATAAATCATTTATAAATCTAGCATGTAGACTAAAAGACAAAAGTATTAAAAATAAGGCTTTCCTGGTGGCGCAGTGGTTGAAAGTCCACCTGCCGATGCAGGGGACACGGGTTTGTGCCCCGATCCGGGAAGATCCCACATGCTGCGGAGCAGCTAGGCCTGTAAGCCATGGCCGCTGAGCCTGCACGTCCATAGCCTGTGCTCCACAACAGGAGAGGCCACAACAGTGAGAGGCCCACGTACCACAAACAAAGTATTAAAAATAACTATAACTATAATAATTTGTTAATGGATACACAAAATAAAAAGATATAAATTGTGACATCAAAAACAAAATGGGAAGAGGTAGTGTATAAATGTAGAGCTTTAGTATGTGTTTGAAGTTAAGTTGTTATCAGCTTAAAATAAGCAGTTATAAATATAGATATTTTATGTAAGCCTCCTGGCAACTACAAAGCAAAAACCTATACTAGATACAAAAAATAAAAAATAAAGAGAAAGGAATCTAAAGATACCACTACAAAAAAATCATCAAATCACAAAGGAAGAGAGCAAGAGAAGAAAGGAACAAAGGAATACAAAAAAAGGCAATAGTAAGTACCTACCTAAAAATAATTACTTTAAATATAAATGGATTAAATTCTCTAATCAAAAGAAAAAGAATGGCTGAATAACTTTAAAAAAATAAGACCCAACTATATGTTGCCTACAAGAGACACAACTCAGCTTTAAGGAAACACACACAGAAAGTAAAAAGATGGAAAAAGAGATTCCATGCAAATGGAAAACAAAAATAAACAGTGATACCTACACTTACACCAGACAAAATAGATTTTAAGCCAATGACTGTAAATAAAGAAAAAGGAGGGCATTATATAATAATAAAAGAGTCAATCAAACAAGAGGATGTAACATTTGTAAAATTTATGCACCCAACATAGAAGCACCTAAATATATAATGCAAAATTTAACAGACATGAAGGGAGAAATAGAAAGCAATAGAATAATATTATTGGACTTCACTACCCCACTTGCAGCAGTGGTAGATCATGCAGATAAAAAAATCAATAAGGAAACATTGGAGTTAAATGGAACATTGGACCAGATGGACTTAACAAACATTTACAGAATATTACATCCAGGGGACGAGGGGAAGATGACGGAAGAATAAGACGTGGATATAACCTTCCTCCCCACAGATACACCAGAAATACATCTACACGTGGAACAACTCCTACAGAACACCTACTGAACTCTGGCAGAAGACCTCAGACCTCCCGAAAGGCAAGAAACTCCCCACGTACCTGGGTAGGGCAAAAGAAACAAAGAAAAAACAGAAACTAAAGAATAGGGATGGGACCTGCACCAGTGGGAGGGAGCTGTGAAGGAGGAAAGGCTTCCACACACTAGGAAGCCCCTTCACGGGCAGAGACTGCGGGTGTGGGGGGGGGGGAGTTTCAGAGCTGCGGAGGAGAGCACAGCAACAGGGGTGCGGAGGGCAAAGCGGGGAGATTCCCGCACAGAAGATCGGTGCCAACCGGCACTCACCAGCCCGACAGACTTGTGCCTGCTCACCCGCCGGGACGGGCGGGGCTGCGAGCTGAGGCTCGGGGTTTGGTCGGAGCGCAGGGAGAGGACTGGGGTTGGCGGCATGAACACAGCCTGAAGGGGTTAGTGCACCATGGCTAGCCAGGAGGGAATCTGGGAAAAGGTCTGGAGCTGCAGAATAGGCAAGAGACTTTTTTCTTCCCTCTTTGTTTCCTGGTGCACGAGGAGAGCCGATTAAGAGCGCTGCTTAAAGGAGCTCCAGAGACGGGCGTGAGCTGTGGCTAAAAGCGCAGACCCCAGAGACAGGCAGGAGACGCTAAGGCTGCTGCTGCTGCCACCAAGAAGCCTGTGTGCGAGCATGGGTCACTATCCACACCTCCCTTACAGGGAGCCTGTGCAGCCCGCCACTGCCAGTTTTCCGGGATCCAGGGACTACTTCCCCAGAAGAATGCACGGTGAGCCTCAGGCTGGTGAAACATCACGCCGGCCTCTGTCGCCACAGGCTTGCTCCGCACTTTGTAACCCTCCCTCCCCACAGCCTGAGTGAGCCACAGCCCCTGAAGAAGCTTATCCTTTAACCCCACCCTGTCTGAGCAAAAAACAGATGACCTGCGGCGACCTACACATAGAGGTGGGGCCAAATCCAAAGCTGAGCCCCTGGGAGCTGTGAGAACAAAGAAGAGAAAGGGAAATCTCTCCCAGCAGCCTCAGAAGCAGCGGATTAAAACTCCACAATCAACTTGAGGTACGCTGCATCTGTGGAATACATGAATAGACAACGAGTCATCCCAAATTGAGGAGGTGGACTTTGAGAACAAGATTTATGATTTTTTCCCCTTTTCCTCTTTTTGTGAGTGTTTATGTGTATGCTTCTGTGTGAGATTTTGTCTGTATAGCTTTGCTTCCACCATTTGTCCTAGGGTTCTATCCGTCTGTTTTTTTGTTTGTTTGTTTTGTTTTTATTTTTTTTCTTAATAATTATTTTTTCTTTTAATAACTTTATTTTATTTTACTTTATCTTCTTTCTTTATTTCCTTCCTTCCCTCCTTTAGACGAAACATCCCAAATTGAGGAGGTAGACTTTGAGAGCAAGATTTATGACTTTTTCCTCTTTTCCTATTTTTGTGAGTGTTTATGTGTATGCTTCTGTATGAGATTTTGTCTGTATAGCTTTGCTTCCACCATTTGTCTTAAGGTTCTATCTGTCCATATTTTTTGTTGGTTTTTTGTTTTAACTTTTTTCTTAATAATTATTTTTTTAATTTAATAACTTTATTATATTTTACTTTATTATATTTTACTTTATCATCTTTCATTCTTTCCTTTTTCCATCCTTCCATCCTTCCTTCCTTCCTTCCTTCCTCCCTCCATCCCTCCCTCCCTACCTCCCTCCTTTCTTTCCTTCTTTCCTTCTTTTCTTCTTTTTTCTTCCTTCCTTCCTTCCTTCCTTCTTTCCTTCATTCCTTTCTTTCTTTCTTCCTACTTCTATTAATATTTCTCTCTAACTTTTCTCCCTTTTATTCTGAGTCATGTGGATGAAAGGCTCTTGGTGCTGCAGCCAGGACTCAGTGCTGTGCCTCTGAGGAGGGAGATCAAACTTCAGGACACTGGTCAACAAGAGACCTCCCAGCTCCACATAATATCAAATGGTGAAAATCTCTCAGAGATCTCCATCTCAACACCAGCACCCAGCTTCACTCAACGACCAGCAAGCTACAGTGTTGGACACCCTATGCCAAACACCTAGCAAGACAGGAACACAACCCCACGCATTAGCAGAGAGGCTACCTAAAATCATAATAAGGCCATAGATATCCCAAAACACACCACCAGACGTGGACCTGCCCACCAGAAAGACAAGGTACAGCCTCATGCACCAGAACATAGTCACTAGTCCCCTCCACCAGGAAGCCTACAAAACCCACTGAACCAACCTTACCCACTGGGGACAGACACCAAAAACAACAGGAACTATGAACCTGCAGCCTGCAAAAAGGAGACCCCAAACACAATAAGATAAGCAAAATGAGAGGACAGAAAACACACAGCAGATGAAGGAGCAAAATAAAAACCCACCAGACCTAACAAATGAAGAGGCAAAAGGTAGTCTACTTGAAAAAGCATTCAAAATAATGATAGTAAAGATGATCCAAAATCTTGGAAATAGAATAGACAAAATCCAAGAAACATTTAACAAGGATCTAGAAGAAATAAAGATGAAACAAACAACAATGAACAGCAGAATAAATGAAATGAAAAAGACTCTAGATGGAATCAATAGCAGAATAACTGAGGCAGAAGAACGAATAAGTGACCTGGAAGATGAAATAGTGGAAATAACTACTGCAGAACAGAATTTAAAAAAAGAATAAAAAGAACTGAGGAAGTCTCAGAGACCTCTGGGACAACATTAAACGCACCAACATTCGAATTATAAGGGTCCCAAAAGAATAAGAGAAAAAGAAAGGGACTGAGAAATTATTTGAAGAGATTATAGTTGAAAACTTCCCTAATATGGGAAAGGTAATAGTTAATCAAGTCCAGGAAGCACAGAGAGTCCCATACAGGATAAATACAAGGAGAAATATGCCAAGACACATATTAATCAAACTGTCAAAAATTAAGTACAAAGAAAACTTATGAAAAGCAGCAAGGGAAAAAAAAAAAATAACACACAAGGGAATCCCCATAAGGTTAACAGCTGATCTTTCAGCAGAAACTCTGCAGGCCAGAAGGGACTGGCAGGACATACTTAAAGTGATGAAGGAGAAAAACCTGCAACCAAGATTACTTTACCCAGCAAGGATCTCACTCAGATTTGATGGAGAAATTAAAACCTTTACAGACAAGCAAAAGCTGGGAGAGTTCAGCACCACCAAACCAGCTTTACAACAAATGCTAAAGGAACTTCTCTAGGCAGGAAACACAAGAGAGGGAAAAGACCTACAATAATGAACCCAAAGCAATTTAGAAAATCGGAATAGGAATATAAATATCAATAATTACCTTAAATGTAAATGGACTAAATGTTCCCACCAAAAGACACAGATTGGCTGAATGGATACAAAAACAAGACCATATATATGCTGTCTACAAAAGACCCACTTCAGACCTAGAGACACATACAGAGTGAAAGTAAGGGGATGGAAAAAGATATTCTATGCAAATGAAAACCAAAAGAAAGCTGGACTAGCAATTCTCATATCAGAAAATATAGACTTTAAAATAAAGACTATTAGAAGAGACAAAGAAGCACACTACATAATGATCAAGGGATCAATCCAAGAAGAAGATATAACAATTGTAAATATTTATGCACCCAACATAGAAGCACCTCAATACATAAGGCAAATACTAACAGCCATTAAAGGAGAAATCGATAGTAACACATTAATAGTAGGGGACATTAACACCCCACTTTCACCAATGGACAGATCATCCAAAAATGAAAATAACTAAGGGAACACAAGCTTTAATGATACATTTAACAAGATGGACTTAATTGATATTTATAGGACACTCCATTCAAAAACAACAGAATACACATTTTTCTCAAGTGCTCATGGAATATTCACCAGGATAGATCGTATCTTGGGTCACAAATCAAGCCTTGGTAAATTTAAGAAAATTGAAATTGTATCAAGTATCTTTTCCGACCACAATGCTATGAGCCTAGATGTCAATTACAGAAAAAGATCTGTAAAAAATACAAACACATGGAGGCTAAACAATACACTATTTAATAACGAAGTGATTACTGAAGAACTCAAAGAGGAAATTAAAAAATACCTAGAAAAAAATGACAATGGAGACACGATGATGCAAAACCTATGGGATGCAACAAAAGCAATTCTAAGAGGGAAGTTTATACCACTACAAGCCCACCTTAAGAAACAGGAAACATCTTGAATAAACAACCTAACCTTGCCGCTAAAGCAATTAGAGAAAGAACAACAAAAAAACACAAAGTTAGCAGAAGGAAATAAATCATAAAAATCAGATCAGAAATAAATGAAAAAGAAATGAAGGAAATGATAGCAAAGATCAGTAAAACTAGAAGCATGTTCTTTGAGAAGATAAACAAAATTGATAAACCATTAACCAGACTCATCAAGAAAAAAAGGGAGAAGGCTCAAATCAATAGAATTAGAAATGAAAAAGTAGAAGTAACAACTGACACTGCAGAAATACAAAAGATCATGAGAGATTACTACAAGCAACTCTATGCCAATAAAATGGCCAACCTGGAAGAAATGGACAAAATCTTAGAAATGCAAAACCTGCCAAGACTGAGTCAGGAAGAAATAGAAAATATAAACAGACCAATCACATGCACTGAAATTGAAACTGTGATTAAAAATCTTCCAACGAATAAAAGCCCAGCACCTGATGGCTTCACAGGCAAATTCGATCAAACATTTAGAGAAGAGCTAACAAATATCCTTCTCAAACTCTTCCAAAATATAGCAAAGGGAGGAACACTTCCAATTCATTCTACGAGGCTACCATCACCTTGATACCAAAACCAGACAATGATGTCACAAAGAAAGAAAACTATTGGCCAATGTCACTAATGAACATGGATGCAAAAATCCTCAACAAAATACTAGCAAACAGAATCCAACAGCACATTAAACAGATCATACACCATGATCAAACGGGGTTTATTCCAGGAATGCAAGGATTCTTCAATATATGCAAATCAATCAACGTGATACACCATATTAGCAAATTGAAGGAGAAAAACCATATGATCATCTCAATAGATGAAGAGAAAGCTTTCAACAAAATCCAACACCCGTCTATGACAAAAACCCTGCAGTAAATAGGCATAGAGGGAACTTTCCTCAACATAATAAAGGCCATATATGACAAACCCACAGCCAACATCATCCTCAATGGTTAAAAACTGAAAGCATTTCCTCTAAGATCAGGAAAAAGACAAGGTTGGCCACTCTCACCACTCTTATTCAACATAGTTTTGGAAGTTTTAGCTACAGCAATCAGAGAAGAAAAGGAAATAAAAAGGAATCCAAATCGGAAAAGAAGAAGTAAAGCTGTCACTGTTTGCAGATGACATGATACTATACATAGAGAATTCTAAATATGCTACCAGAAAACTACTAGAGCTAATCAATCTATTTGGTAAAGTAGCAGGATACAAAATTAATGCACAGAAATGTCTGGCATTCCTATACACTAATGATGAAAAATCTGAAAGTGAAATCAAGAAAACACTCCCATTTACCATTGCAACAAAAAGAATAAAATATCTAGGAATAAACCCACCTAAGGAGACAAAAGACCTGTATGCAGAATATTATAAGACACTGATGAAAGAAATTAAGGATGATACAAATAGATGGAGAGTTATAACATGTTCTTGGATTGGAAGAATCAACATTGTGAAAATGACTCTACTACCCAAAGCAATCGACTGATTCAGTGCAACTCTATCAAACTACCACTGGCATTTTTCACAGAACTAGAACAAAAAATTTCACAATTTGTATGGAAACACAAAAGACCCCGAATAGCAAAAGCACTTTCGTTTTGAGAACGAAAAACGGAGCTGGAGGAATCAGGCTCCCTGACTTCAGACTATACTACAAAGCTACAGTAATCAAGACAGTATGGTACTGGCACAAAAAACAGAAAGGTAGATCAATGGAAAAGGATAGAAAGCCCAGAGATAAACCCATGCACATATGGTCACCTTATCTTTGATAAAGGAGGAATGAATGTACAGTGGAGAAAGGACAGCCTCTTCAGTAAGTGGTGCTGGTAAAACTGGACAGGTACATGTAAAAGTATGAGATTAGATCACTCCCTAACACCATACACAAAAATAAGCTCAAAGTGGATTAAAGACTTAAATGTAAGGCCAGAAACTATCAAACTCTTAGAGGAAAACATAGGCAGAACACTCTATGATATAAATCACAGCAAGATTCTTTTTGAACCATCTCCTAGAGAAGTGGAAATAAAAACAAAAATAAACAAATGGAACCTAATGAAACTTCAAAGCTTTTGCACAGAAAAGGAAACCATAAACAATACCAAAAGACAACCCTCAGAATGGGAGAAAATATTTGCAAATGAAACAACTGACAAAGGATTAATTTCCAAAATTTACAAGCAGCTCATGCAGCTCAATAACAATAAAACAAACAACCTAATCCAAAAAATGGGCAGAAGATCTAAATAGACATTTCTTCAAAGAAGATATACAGACTGCCAACAAACACATGAAAGAATGCTCAACATCATTAATCATTAGAGAATTACAACTCAAAACTACAATGAGATATCATCTCACACCAGTCAGAATGGCCATCATCAAAAAATCTAGAAACAATAAATGCTGGAGACGGTGTGGAGAAAAGGGAACACTCTTGCACTGCTGGTGGGAATGTGAATTGGTACAGCCACTATGGAGAACAGTATGGAGGTTCCTTAAAAAACTACAAATAGAACTACCATATGACCCAGCAATCCCACTACTGAGCATATACCCTGAGAAAACCATAATTCAAAAAGAGTCATGTACGAAAATGTTCATTGTAGCTCTATTTACAATAACCTGGAGATGGAAACAACCTAGGTGCCCATCATTGGATGAATGGATAAAGAAGAATGGCACATATATACAATGGAATATTACTCAGCCATAAAAAGAAATGAAATTGAACTATTTGTAATGAGGTGGATAGACCTAGAGTCTGTCATACAGAGTAAAGTAAGTCAGAAAGAGAAAGGGAAATACTGTATGCTAACATGTATATATGGAATTTAAGAAAAAAAAATGTCATGAGGAACCTAGGGGTAAGACAGGAATAAAGACACAGACCTACTAGAGAACAGACTTGAGGATATGGGGAGGGGGAAGGGTGAGCTCTGACAAAGCGAGAGAGAGGCATGGACATATATACAGTACCAAACGTAAGGTAGATAGCTAGTGGGAAGCAGCCTCATAGCACAGGGATATTGGCTCGGTGCTTTGTGACCCCCTGGAGGGGTGGGATAGGGAGGGTGGGAGGGAGGGAGACACAAGAGGGAAGAGATAAGGGAACATATGTATATGTATAACTGATTCACTTTGTTATAAAGCAGAAACTAACACACCATTGTAAAGCAATTATACCCCAATAAAAATGTTAAAAATAGGGCTTCCCTGGTGGCGCAGTGGTTGAGAGTCCGCCTGCCGATGCAGGGGACACGGGTTCGCGCCCCGGTCCGTGAAGATCCCACATGCCGTGGAGCAGCTGGGCCCGTGAGCCATGGCCGCTGAGCCTGCTCGTCCGGAGCCTGTGCTCCGCAACGGGAGAGGCCACAACAGTGAGAGGCCCGCGTAACGCAAAAAAAAAAAAAAAAATGTTAAAAATAAATTAATTAATAAAAATAAAGGTTAAAAAAAAAGAAGAATATTACATCCAACAAGCAGAATAATGTATATCCTTCTCAAATGTGTACATGGAACATTCCTCAGGATAGATCATATTTTAGACCACAAAATAAGATTTAAAATTTATGAAGCTTCTCCACCAGAAGACTACTAGAGCTCATCAATGAATTCAGTAAAATTGTAGGATACAAAATTAGTATACAGAAATATGTTGCACTTCTACATACTAAAAACAAACTATAGGAAAGAGAAATTAAGGAAACAATACAATTTACCATCACATTAAAAAGAATAAAATACCTAGGAATAAATCTACCTAAGGATGTTAAAGACCTATACTCAGAAAGCTATAAGACACTGATGAAAGAAATTGATGACAACACAAACAGATGAGGAGATATACCATGTATTTAGATTGAAAGAATTGATATTGTTAAAATGATCATGTTACCCAAGGCAATCTACAGGTTCAATGCAACTGCTAACAAAATACTCATAGTGTTTTTCACAGAACTGGAGCAAATAATTTTAAAATTTGTATGGAAACAAAAAGACCCTGAATAACCAAAAACATCCTGAGAAAGAAGAACAGAGTCAGAGGAATCATGCTCCCTGACTTCAGACTATACTACAAAGCTACAGTAATCAAAACAGTATGATATTGGCACAAAACAGACATGTAGATCAATGGAAGAGAATAGAGAGCCCAGAAATAAACTCAGACACTTATGGTCTGAGGCAAGAATATACAATGGAGAAAAGACAGTCTCTTCAATAAGTGGTGCTTGGAAAACTGGACAGCTACATGTAAAAAAAAGAAATTAGAACATTTTTTAACACCATATACAAAAATAAACTCAAAATGGATTAAAGAGCTAAATGTAAGATCAGATACCATAAAACTCCTAGAAGGAAACATAGGCAGAGCACTCTTTGACATAAAACATAGCAATATGTTTTTTGGATCTGTCTCCTAAAACAAAGGGAAAAAAAGCAACATTAAACAAAGGGGACCTAATGAAACTTAAAAGCTTTTGCACAGCAAAGGAAACCACTGACAAAATGAAAAGACAATCTACTGAATGGGAGAAAATATTTGCAAATTATATGACCAATAAGGGATTACTATCCAACATATATAAATAGTGCATACAACTCAACATCAAAAAATCAAAATACCTGATTAGAAAATGGGCAGAAGAACTGAATAGAAATTTATCCAAAGAGGATGTGCAGATGGCTAATAGGCACATGAAAAATAGAAATCAGTTACAAGAGGAAAACTAGAAAATTCACAAATATTTGAAGATTAAACAGCATGATCATGGATAACAAATGAGTCAAGAAGAAATAAAAAGGAAAATCAGAAAATATCTTGAGACAAATGATAATGGAAATACAATATACCAAAACTTATGGGATGTAACAGAAGCAGTTCTAGGAGGGATGTTCATAGTGATAGCTGCAAACATTAAAAAAAAATAGTCTCAAAAACCAACTTAATTTTACACCTCAAGGAACTGGAAAAAAGAATAAATTAAGCCCAAAATTAGTAGAAGGAAGGAAATAACGATAATCAGAAACAAATAAACAAAATAGAGACTAAACAAAATAGACAAAATGCTGGTTGGAATTACCAAAGAGAGAGAGAGAGCGAGAGAGAGAACTTAAATAAATAACATTAGAATTAAAAGAGGAGATATTACAACTGATAATACAGGAATACAGAGGATCATAAGACTACTATGAACAATTAAATGCCAACAAGTTGGGCAACATACAAGAAATGGATAAATTTGTTGACGTATACAACCCACCAAGACTGAATCATGAAGAAATAGAAAATTTGAATAGAGCAATTATCAGGAAGGAGATTGAATCAGTAATTAAAAACCCCCTACCATAGAAAAGTCAAAGACCAGATGGCTTCACAGTTGAACTCTACTAACCATTTAAAGAAGAATTAATTTCTCAAAAATTTGAAGAGGAGGAAACAATTCCAAACTCATTTTACAAAGCCAACAGTAAAAAAGCCAGACAAGGACACTACAAGAAAAGAAAATTACAAGTCAACATCCAAGATGAACATAGATGCAAAAATCCTCAACAAAATATTAGTAAACTGAATGTATCTATACTGTCAAAGGATTATACACCATGATCAAGTGATATTTATTCCAGGGATGTCAGGATGGTTTTGACATATGCGAATCAATCAATGTAATATACCACATTAACAAAATGAAGGACAAAAATCATATGATCATCTTAATAGATCCAGAAGAAAGCATTTGACAAAATCCAGCATCCTTTCATAGTAAAAACTTTCAACAAACAGCATATAGAGGGAATTTACCTCAACATCATAAAGACTGTATATGACAAGCCCACAGCTAACATCAAATTTAACAGTGAAAAGCTGAAATTTTTTCCTCTAAGATCAGGAACAAGACAAGGATACTCACTCACCATATTCAACAGAGTACTGGAAGTCCTAGACAGATCAATTAGTCAAGAGAAAGAAATGAAAGATATCCAAAATTGAAAGGAAGAAGTAAAGATAGAGTATTATGTAGTATTATGTCTCTATTTCTACATGACATAGTATTATATATAGAAAACCTTAAAGACTTCACCAAAAATTATTAGAACTAATAAATGAATTCAGTAAAGTTGTAGGATACAAAATCACTATACCAAAATCAATTTAGTTTCTATATACTAACAATGAACTATCAGAAAGAGAAATTAAGAAAACAATCCCACTTACAATTGCATCAGAAAATTAATGCTTAGAAATAAATTTAACCAAGGAGTTTGAGATTTGTACATTGAAAACTGAGACGCTGATGAAAGAAATATAAGATGACACAAATGAATGGAAAGATATTCCATGTTCATGGATTGGAAGAATTAATATTGTTAAAGTGTCCATGCTACCCAAAGCAATCTACAGAGTCAATTCAATTCCTATCAAAATTCCAACAGTATTTTTCACAGAAATAGAACAAACTATCCTAAAATTGTATGGAACCATAAAAGACCCTGAATAGCCAAAGCAGTCTTGAGAAAGAAGAATAAATCTGGAGTCATAACACTTCCTGATTTCAAACTACATTACAAGCTATAGCATTCAAAATAGTGTGGAATTGGCATAAAAACAGACACAGAGGTCAATATAACACAATAGAGAGCCCAGAATATACCTATGCTTATATGGTCAATTAATGTGGGAGAAAGCAGTCAGGAATATAAGTAGAGAAAAGGCAGTCAATAAAGGGTGTTGGGAAATTGGACAGCACATGCAAAAGAATGAAATTGGACTGCAATTTTACACCATCACAAGTGTCAAGTCAAAATGGATTAAAGACTTAAATGTAAGACCTGGATTCATAAAACTCCTGGAAGAAAATATACAGGGTAAGCTCCTTCACATCAGTATTGGCAAAGACTATTTTGGATTTGACAACAAAAGCAAAAGCAACAAAAACAAAAATCAATCAGTAGAACTACATCAAATTTAAATGCTTCTGCACAGCAAAGGAAACAATCAATAAAATAAAAAGTCAACCCACAGAATGGGAGAAAATATTTGCAAATAATATATCTGATAGGGGGTTAATATCCAAAATATTAAAAAAAAAAAACACTCATACAATTCAATAGCAAAAACCCCTAAACAATCCAATTAAAAAATGGGAAGAGGAGCTGAATAGACATTTTTTCCAAAGAAGATATCAAATTGCCTGCAGGTACATGAAAAGGTACTCAGCATCACTAGTCATTAGGGAAGTCAAACCACAGTGAGTATCACCTCACACATTTTAGAATGCCTATCATCCAAACGACAAGAGATAACAAATGCTGCAAGCATGTGGGGAAAATGGAACCCTTGTGCACTGTTGGTGGGCATGTAAATTGGTGTAGCCACTAAGGAGAACAGTATGGAGGTTCCTTAAAAAATTGAAAAAGAATTACCATATGATCCAGCAATCCCACTTCTGAATAAATACCCAAAGGAAATTAAAACAGGATCTTGAAAAGATACTTGCATTCCATGTTCACTGCAGCATTATTCACAATTCATAATAGCCAAGACATGGAAACAACCTAAGTATTCTTCAATGGTTGAATGAATAAAGAAGATGTGGTATATATATATGTATATATATGTGTATGTATGTATATATATATACACAATGGAATATTATTCAGCCATGAGAATGAAGGAAATCCTGCCATTTGTGACAACACAGATGGAACTTGTGTGCCTGACACTTAGTAAAGGTTATATAGGTGTTTGTTATTCTTAGTCTTTATCAAACGCCTATTAGGTGCAGACTCTGTGCTAAGACCTTTAATATATCACCCCACACAAAGTTTCTAACCCTGCTCACAGAGTGTGGGCACTTCTCCTAGCAGTTCAGAGGGGGAATCTGCAGCTCTGCAGGATTAAACAACATCCCTAGCTGCTCAAGTGTAAATGGCAGAGCAAGATTTTGAACTCAAGCCTACCTAACTTTCTAGTCCATGTTTTCTTCCTATGATATGAGTGGTACACTTCCTATTCCGTGCCAAGTACTTTGAAAAATAAAGAGAAATATCATTTGCAGCTCCTGCCTTCATAGGTCTGGAAACTCCAGGAGTGAGTCAGGGCTGCCAGCAAATGCTCAGTTTGCTGGACCACTGGAGAGGCGGCCAGAGGAGCAGCAAAACACCTGAATCAGTCCAAAGTGCTGAATTTCGAACGTTAAGGAAAGCAGCCACCATGGATTTCCCTGAAGAGCAGTGAGCTGTCAGGTGCTGAGATTTCATCTGACAAAGGGCCCAGGTTATCTCCCTGCAGGGATCTGATATTTGACCTTGGTTTGCTTTTATTCCGAAGTCGTAATGAAAGGCTGCGAGAAGTATAGTCAAAGAAATATCTGGCGTGGAAGGTTGGTGCCACTGAATAAATTGCAGTGATTAAGGAGTGAATATGTTTGGATCTCTAAAATAGCTTCCATTTTAATGATACTTTATTTCAAACAGGCTCTCTCTTCAACCCTGACCTTCTGTATGACATTCAATTCCACATTTTCAACCGTTTCTTTGATGGCCCCACAGGTAAGAACAATAATATCTTCTGAAACTGAAATCCAAGTAAAATGGAAGTCATTATCCAGGTTTACCTTCCTACATAGACCTTATTGTCCTTGATATTGTTATTCACCTGGTGCAGGCTTAACACTTTGAAATCATCCTTGACCCTCTCCTTCAAGATAATCACTGGGTTCTACTGAATTTTCCTCATTCAAATTTTCCTCTTATTTTTAAACTACAGCTATTTCTCTAGTTCACACCCGCATAAGCACACACTCAAGATTATGACTACTTTTTATTTTTATTATTAAAAAATTTTTTTTTTGATGTGGACCATTTTAAAAGTCTTTACTGAATTTGTTACAATATTGCTTCTGCTTTATGTTTTGGATTTTTGGCCGCGAAGTATGTGGGATCTTAGCTCCCCGACCAGGGATCGAGCCCACACCTCCTGCACTGGAAGGCGAAGGTTTAACCACTGGACCACCAGGGAAGTCCCTCTATTATTTTTTGTTTAACTGTAATATTTTTGTTGGAAAATACATATACAACTTGGAATGGATTTGAGGCAAACTTTGCCATAAGCAGATTTTCTTTAAGTGGCTAAAACAAAGTTTTAAAAGCAAGAAACAATAAAAGAAAATTTTTCTGGCACAGGACCAGCTGTATGAAAAAACAGTGTATGAGTACTGGATAAAACACCCATTTCTCAATAGTGCTACTTTTAAGTGCATATTGCTGACTGTCCATAGTTCACTCAGAGTTACAACTCCACACTTCACCAACAGCATGCTGACAGTTCCTAAAGAAAATTACTTAAAAAAAAGAAAAAGGCATAGCCCAGATGTTTTTCATTTGACCTACTCCATCTCAGTGTAGATATGCAGAAGGGCTTAGATATATCCAGAGTATTTTTTAACGAAACTCCCTCCTTTCACTTCAAATTCTTCCTACCCAGTATGCAAAAATGTCATTTAAAATACTCTTTAGTATTTTAGTGTATCATTTAGTAAGAAAAGGAAAAAAAAAACAGTAGCATCATCAGATATGTCATATGGATACCATGACCCCATCATATAATGTGACCATAGAGACCTTCACCCGAGTCTACCCATGAGAAAAAAAAAATCAGACACACCCAGGCTGAGAGAAATTCTGCAGGATACTTGGCCAGCATACCTTAATACTGCCGAGGTCATGAAAAGCAAGTAAAAGCTGAGAAACTTCCATAGACCAGAAGAAACTCAGGAGGTATGACAGTTAAACACATTAAGGTACCCTGGTCTTCATCCTGAGATAGCAAGAGAACATTAATGGAAAAACAGGTGAATTCCAAATAAAGTCTGGAATTTTGTTAGTAGTAATGTACCAATGTTGATTACTTAGTTTTGATAAATGTACCATGCAATCAAAGATGATGACAGGGAAAAATAGCAATCACACATGAACAATAGCATTTATTCTACACTTATGTGGATGTCTCTGCCATGTCTAGATATTTTATCTGTCAATGTCAGAAATTAAAATATTTTCTTGAGCAATAAATTAGCATAAGATATCTTTTCCTAAATCAGCTAACCCTGAAGATGAGATTATGTCCACAGATGCTAAGGGAAAATGAGTTCTCAGCACAGACATTATCTAATTAACAGCGAATGCTGGCATCTACTTAGCACTCCTCTGCACTATCTCCATCCTTAAAGGCCAGCCCTCATTTACAGAAATGTTCACATTCAGTTCTGATAATATTTATCTTGTCAAGCCATGAAAAATTGCTGAAACATTATTTTGCATATCTTTGGGCATTTGAGCCTGAGAGAAAATATTCAAGCCCAGTGTAGGGTCCATTTGCCAGACACCACTTTACCAGAGGGAAAGTAAAGTTTGCCAAGTTCTGTGTTTCTCTCAACATTTTTTAAGTAAATAACTTCTCCTGAAACTTCTGAGACTCCGATGCACCACTTTTCAGGCTGCTCGAAAGTTAAGACACCTAAACAAGAGAAATTTAGTTAGAGAAAAAAAAATGTTGTTTTCAAGATCAGAAGCTGGTAAGCTACTTTCACATCAGAAGTTCAATTTAATCTGTAGGAAAACAAATCCATCAATGTCCATTCAACTAGCTCACAAACCTGTGGGACATTCTGTTTCCTCCCAGTTGAATCTGTGTGTTAGATGTTATTTGGGTCTTTCTATTCCTGAAACACTTACTTTAAGGTGTACTACATAATTGAATTTTGCATTCTTTTTCTTAGTCTGCATATGTCTACATTTTTTTCAAATTCTCCTTAGATTTTATTTTAACATCTTTATTGGAGTATAATTGTTTTACAATGGTGTGTTAGTTTCTGCTGTATAACAAAGTGAATCAGCTGTACATATACTTACATCCCCATATCTCCTCTCTCTTGCATCTCCCTCCCACCCTCCCTCTCCTTAGATTTTTAACTGCAGATAAAATTTACTTAAAATGCTAGAGTGATTTTTTTGTTTAATTCAAAGACATTAAGTAATATCGGGCAATCAGGCCATTTTGAGTGAGCTATAACAAGATTATCTGCTTCTGATTCAGTGACCATTTCCTTTCATTATGAGCTGCTGGCACCTTGGCCATGGTGGCATCCCTCATCAATGCACCACCATGTTTAGGGGATAATAGTCTGATGGAAACACATCCCAAGGAGAAGTAATTTTAGTGATGCTTCACACAAAGACCAACCGTATAGCCAAGCTTGAATGTAACTATTTCCATTAAAGTTATAACTACATATGAACACAGCTTGGAAACTTCCATTTGATGAAGGAATCTAGGCAAACCCTCAGAGGAGCACCAAATGTTTAAACGTCCCTTACTCCAGAGGAAGAAAGCAACTTCCATGTGTCAAAGACCTGCCCTTCCTAGGAACAACACACTGATGGGTGCTTTTAACTCCACTGTACAGATGAAGAAATTGAGGTTCAGAGAGTTTTAGTAACTTCATCAAGGTCACACAGATAGTAGAAAAAGGAGTTAGGATTTGAACTCAGGTGTACCATGTTCCAGAGCCCTTGATTTACTGAATTTCCCTCGACATACTGAATGAGCATCACTAGCAGTGCCAGCCCCAACATTTATAGCAGCAATAGCATTATACTAGTAACAAGAAAGGTGAAGAAGCACGAGCCTGACTTCTAAGTACAAGCCATCCAAGGGTATGAAGTGTTTTGTTTTTGTTTGCTTGCTTGTTGCTTTTGATACTATAAGCTCAGCTTCTCTGTACACTGGTGTCAAATCAAATCTTGGAGACAGAGTTTTGGGTGAAGTAGAAAAGGAGAGCTTTATTAATTTGCCAGGCAAAGGGGGAACACAGTAGGCTAGTGCCTCAAGAACTGTGGTCCCCTCCCTGCGAAATAGGGAGAGGTCTTATCCTCGGGGCTCGTGGTCAGGGGTATGTGATAAGGATCAAGGCAGAAACAGGTTTGCATTCTTCTGATGGGTTGGTGGGGAGGTAAGTAGGAGTCAGCATCACCAACCTTCAGGTCTAAATGGTCTGGGGTCTACACGTTTGTGGGCAGCATACCATTGTAAATGGCTAACTTCTCCCTCACTGGAGGGGGTTTCAGCATCTGCAAAAGAGCTCAAAGATATGGTTGTGTGTATTGTTGATGCGGAAACAGGACCTTGCCCCAAGACTACTCTTGACTGTTTGTTTCTCCTTGGTCTCACATCTCCTTCCTAACTAACAACTGCTTGGATCTGCCCATTAGAACCCAGGGAAGGTCGTGGAGGCTGAATGAAGACTGTTTCCTGTAGTCAAAGAAACGGGGGACACAGAAAGACTTTGTGCCCAGGAGCCCCACAGGGCCCTGCTCAGTATCACTTTTGTGATTATGTTGCCCAGTGAAGAATACAGACGTGCTATGGAACAAGGGCTCTGCAGTCAGCCAAGCCTGCACCAAGTCTTTGCTCTTGCCCCACCTGTGGCCAGAGAAGCCTTGAGCAGCTGACCTAACCTCCCCAAACCTCACTTTTGACATTTGCCAACTGATGACAATAACTCTGGTTATGCATAGTGTTTGAAGGTGTTAACTGAAATAATGCCCTGAGTGCTCCTTGAACATTGCCGGGAGTATAGGAGGTGCTCTTAAATGACATCTCAATTTTGCACTCTAAAGCATGTCCCTCCTGTCTACATATAATAGGTTAAGACTGAAAGCTTGGGCAAAATCTTAGGAGTCCAGAAACCCAGAAAAATTGGTTACCATGGCTGACAAAGTCTTCTTAACCAGCCCCAGTAAACCCACCTAATTCTCAATAGGGAATCTGATTTGAATTCTATGTCTCCTTTATCCTTTCAGGAATTAGTAGGAGCTGAAAAACACAAATGCAAAATTAAGACGAACAAATGCACTGTGACCTGAGATTATGTAGAACATCAGCAAGGGAACCAGAGAGGGAGGAGAAGCCCTTCCATGTTGCAGGAGAGCTGTGGCCCCCTTCCCTCTGTTAAAAACCAGGCCCTGGGGCTTTCCTGCAGGGTTAAGAGAACTGCAGTGCATCCCTGATGGCTCTGAGTTTTGGAACACTTCATCAGACACCATGCCTCACACACACTGTGCGTGTCTCCCGTCCCTGCTGGTATGTTTGTTTCCCATGACAGACAAGTGCCTGGAGGGCCTGGCTCAGAGGATCCAGGACCCCACATCTTCAACTCTCCTCCCATAAGTTTTCTCAGAGATCCAGAACATTTGTCAAGACAGCTTCTTAGTTTGGGGCCAGTAAATTGTACCAAGGCTTCTGAATAAAGTAAGAGTCCACACTGTGGTTAAGTAGCCTTTATGTGGCCCCCGGGATCCTCACCTCCTGGAATTTATGTCTTCATCTACTCCCCTTCCTTTGATTGTGCACTCTACTTATTGACTTGTTTTCAATTAATAAAATACAGCAGAAGTTATAGGATGTCAAGATAAGATTATGTTACAAAAACACTGTGGCATAAGCTAGGGACAACCTCTCTCTCTCTCTCGTTGGCACTGATAGACGTCAACTACCACATGTGAGCTGCCCCTTGGAGAGGCCCATGTGGCAAGGAACGGAGTGAGGCCTCTGGCCAGCAGTAATCAGGGAACTGAGGCCCTCAGTCCAGAAGCACACAGGGAACTGAATCCTTCCAACAACCATATGAGTAAGCTTGGAAACAGATCCTCCCAGATTCCAGTCCTCCAATGAGACCATACTGCCCATGGGCACATGCAACCTTGTGAAGGACCTCGGGTCAGAGGCACAGACATAGGCCATGCCCGATTCCTGACCCACAGAAACTGTGAGCTAATAAATATTTGCCATTTCAAGCCATGAAGTTTTGGGTCAATTTTTTACACAGCCATAGAGGACACTCTCAGCAAATATTCCCAAGAGTCTGATGAGACAAAACAAGAGAACTTCCTTCAAATAAGGAAGCACTTAGGGGAAGCACTTTCCTCATCACCAAAAAACAACTCTGAATATGGATGGGTGTATATCCACATCCAATTCCAAGATGTATGTTTTCTGAGGCAGGTATAGTATTAATACAATAGCTAATTGCTCAGATTTTCTGGTTTTAAATACTGACTCCACTACACACTAACACTGTGGATTTGAGAAAGTTGATTAGCTCATCTGTGCCTCAGTTTCCTCCTATGTATAATGGGAATGATAACAATTTCTACTGCATAGAGTTAAGAGGATTAAATGAGTTGATTCCTGTAAAGATTTTAGAATAGTGCCTTGTTCATAGTAAGAGATAAATAAATGCTACCCATTAATATTTACCAAGTTCAATGAATTGTTCTCAAGATCCTTGAATAGTTGACTATGTCTATAGGTCTCTAGGATGATCCCCTGGCTGGATCCCTCAACTTCCTTCTTTAGTTATTTATACTTTTAAAAAAATCTGTATTGGAATATAGTTGATTTACAATGTTGTGTTAGTTTCAGGCATATGGCAAAATGATTCAGTTATACATATGCATATATCCATTCTTTTTCAGATTCTTTTCCCTTATAGGTCATTACAGAATATTGAGCAGAGTTCCCTGAGCTGAAATTTCCATCTCCTCACACTCCGCATTAGCTGAGTCGCTCTGCTTACTCCAAAAGGAATGGGCCTCCTCAAACAGCCAGGAAGGCCTTCCTGCCCCTCTGGCTCCAGGGTGGCACCCACCCAATCTAACAGTTATTTTTGAGCTTTTCACTTTAACTTGACAGGCATTCATTGGTGTATTTTTTTTCTTCAAACTCTAAGTTAAACGTCACCCTCCTCCACCACCTGGCACAACACACATAAAGCGTCCATCCTTCATGATCAACAAAACCACCTATGATGGGAGGTTTCAGTAATTACAGTCCAAATAGAGCATCGTCCGTGTAGAGCATGACTCAGCGTAAAGTCCACATTCTTTAATGCAGCATTTAACAAAACCGTATCATTCACGTGAAACTTGCTGAGAGACTAGATTTTAATGGTTCCCAACATTAGAAAATATATAATTATGTGGCACAATAGAGGTTTTAGCTAGCACTGCTATGATAATCATATCGCGACACGAATGTATCGAATCAATACGTTGTACACCTTGAACTTACACAGTTTTGTATGGCTAATATAACTCAATTTAAAAAATTAAAGCATTAAACACACAGCATTCAGGGCCCTTGTTCATCTGTCCCTTGTCTGCTTCTCTAGCCTCAGGCTTCAGTCATACTGAACGACTCATAGCTCCCCACTGTCCCATGCCATGTCATACCTCTCTGTAGGAGCAAACGGTTCCTTCTGCCCTGGATGTCTCCCTGTCCACCAAACTCATCCACCTGGTGACCTTCCTTTAGAATCCAATGAAGGCATTATTTCTTCCTCAGATTTTTGCTAATCTTTATCACTCTTACCACTTCATCTTTGCACAATCATTCTACTTCAACTTATATTTATTTTCTCATAAATCACTGCCTCCTTCACTGAAATATGAAATCCTTTAGGGCAGGGAGCCTGTGTTGTTTAAGTTTGTGTTCCCAGAATATAACACAGCTTCAGGTTTACAATAGAGGCAAAATGAATGCATGAATGAATAGATGTCACCAGATCCTTCTATCTAACTATATACTGCAATCTATTTGAGGCCATGGGCCACCTCTCACATTGTTATTCTTTTCATCATATCACACCATGCTACATACAGAGAGGTAGCTGAAGAAATATTTTTGACTACTTTGAAACTCACAGAACAATATTGATTCATTAAATGTTAACTGGTTGCAAATTCTTATTCAAACTCTTTTCGCTGTAGAGGGATAAATCAGTCATTCTTCCCAATGCTACTACCCACTTGAATTCTAGGTAATCTGTAGATTTTATAAAGTGTATTATGTTCTATTTTAATTGCCTTCAATCATCATGAATTAAATGTGTTTCTAGTTTTTTCTTTCACTAAAATAATTCAAAATCCAAATGTACTTAGTTTATAGCATAGACTAAGTTTTGACGTTGAACATGAATCCTCTTTGGATGAGAGAATTTATGGGGTTGTGGTTTTGATACTTCTATGTAAGGTACATAATGAGGAAGCCTGTAGTTCATCAGTAGGGAATCCCCAGGGGAGTAAAGATGGCTTGGTATAGTGTGATTTTTACTTCCACCTCCCAGATGGTGCTGTCTCAATTCTTTCCTGCTCCTTCACGTACTCATCCCACTGATTGGTAATCCCTGATCTGCTTAGCTGTCCCTTTCTCCTAGAGATCTGTGGTTTTCAAAGTGGTCTTCAGACTAGTAGCATCTCATTACACAGGAATTTGCTTTAAATTCAACTTATTGAGCCCTACCCCCAGACCTAGTGAATCGACAGCTCGGGCCTAAGGCCAACAAACTTGTGTTTTACCAAGCTCTCCAGGTGATTCTGAGGTGCCTTAAAGTTTGGGAATCATGGCTAGAGAGCATAAGTCTTTCGAGGGCAGTGTCCATGGATTATTTAAGCTGATATTTCCAGTGTACGGTATTTGACCTAAGTAAGCACTCAGTGAATGTTTGTTAAAGAATGACTGGACACATGTGTTACTTTTGAACCTTCTGAATTGTTCTGTGGTGCTCTTCTGGGTCATGGTGGGAAGGCGGAATTATGAGCTGTCAGAATCCATATAACAAAAAAATGTGCAAGAAGGGGTGATTGACAAACTCATACTACTCACCTTTCAAGTCTCACCTCAGGCCATACCAGCTTTGCAGACCTTTCTAACTGTACCAAGCAAGCTTATCTCTTGCCCTGCTATCTCCCTGTATGTGTCCATTTATTATTATTATTAATTTTTTATTTTATTTTATTTTTTTTGCGGTACATGGGCCTCTCACTGCCGTGGCCTGTCCCATTGCAGAGCACAGGCTCTGGACATGCAGGCCTAGTGGTCATGGCTCATGGGCTCAGGCACTCCGCGGCATGTGGGATCTTCCCGGACCGGGGCACGAACCCGTGTCCCATGCATTGGCAGGCGGACTCTCAACCACTGCACCACCAGGGAAGCCCCATTTCTTATTATTTAAGTGACCTATCCTAACTGAACACTGACTATCTTTATTCATATTTGTACCCTCAACCCATAGCATGGAACACATAGCACACTGCTTAGGACAGAGCTAATGCAGAACAAATATTTATCCATTAACAAGCATTTATGGCATGTCTAGGTTTCCATTGAATTAAATCCCTGTTGAAAAATATTATCAAAGCTATAACTATCAGATCTGGTCCCTAGGATGAGCCAGGTCTTAGAAGTGTGATACCTTCCATTATTCCCAAACAGATCAGAGCAGAGTCCAGGAGCCAGGTTTTCTCTAGTACCTGCCTTCTCCCTTAACACTACTTTTTCTTTTCTCTGCTAAGTCCTGATCAGGGCATGTCTTTGTTTCCATTTCTTTGAAGATCGTTCTCAAACCTGTCATCAAAGATGACTATCAACTAACGTGATAGCTAGTAAGTTTTAGCTTTTCCTGACACTATAACCTTTAAAAGTCAAAATTTTAAAGATTAAATGATTGTCAACAGAGAAATTAATAAAATCCCTATTTCTTTCTTTCATTAAGGAATATTTCTTTCATTAACAAAAAATGTATTCAGTACCTAGCATCAGGCACCATTTTAGGTGCTGGGAATACATTCCTGAACAGGCACACAGTGACCCCTGCCCTTAAGGAGCTTGGGTCCAGTGGAGGAGGGGCAGAAAACAGAACGAGAGACTATGAACAACAAACACAGACCAATATGTAAAATAGTAAAGTAGGAGGGGATAGGTGCTATGAAAAAAGAAGGAGCAGCATGAATGGGATAATGCTAGTGAACTGACAGCCAGTTAATTGATTTACAGGTCAGGACTGAAGATTTTGCCCAGAGAGTCCTCAAAACCTATTATTTTACCTTTTCTATGTTCACCTCCTTTATTTTTTCAAGTCTCAGGGCCTCAAATATAATTTATATGCAAATGACTCCAAAATTTATACTTCCAGTCTAGAGCTCCTCCATGGACTCCTGATATATACATCCGTCTGCCTCTCGGCATCTCCATTTGGATATCTAATAGGCATTTCCAATTCAGTTTTTCCAAAGCCCTGTCTTCTCCCCTGCCATCTCCCCACAAACAAATCTGTCCTCTCACAGTGGCTCCCGTCTCAGTTGACCTCTGTCCTCTACTTGCTCAGGCCAAAACACTTGAGGTCTTCATTAACCCTGCCCTGCCCCTAATGCCCCCTAATCTGATCTCACAGCAAATCCTGTCATCTGTACCTTCAAGAGTTCATCCAGAATCCAAGCCTTATCACCACCCTGTGATTCAAGCCTCCATCCATTCTTGCTTGGATTATCAGAACTTCTCATGAGAGTCATTTGCTTTTACTCTTAACCTCATCTGTTTGTTACACAGCAACAACAGTGATGCAGTTATTGGTAAGTCAGGCCATGTCCCTCCTCTGATCCAATCTCTCTACTGTTGGCTCCCCATCACACTTAAAATCCAAGCCCTGTGCTCTGGTCTGCAATGCCCCTCAGACCCTGACTCCACTATCTCTCTGACTTCAGAGCTTCCCCTTTTCCACTTCTCATCCTTCTCCAAACACTATATTCTCTTGTAATCCTGAAACACTCCAGGCACGCTCTCACCTCAAGCACTTTGCACCTGCTGCCACCTCTGTCAGGTATATTTCCCCCCAGGTAACCAAGCATCTCTATCCCCCGCTTTTCACGTTACAGAGTGAGGCCTCTCCTGACTACCCTGTATACATTGCAATTTCCACCTCCCAACACTCTCGCCGAATGTTCCCAATGGCATTTATTGTCAGCTGACACACTACATATTTTACTTATTAACTTACTGCCTATCACACCATCTCCAGAATGTAAGCTACATGAGAGGGGGACTTTTGTCTGAATGTTTCATTGCTGTACCTTAGTACCTAGAAAAGTACCTGGAATATAACAGGCACTGTGTTCCCATCCGTTGTTCCACTCATTTGTCCTGGAATCAGTACTGCACTAGGAAATGTACATCCTTCATATCATTTAATCCTCAAAACAGTCCTAGGTAGTAAGTCTGTTTTGCCCTTGAGAAAACTGAGGTTCAGAGAAACTGCATAACTTGTCCATGGTCATGTATCTCCTACCAGTTAGATCTAGAATTTGGATTTATAGTCTAAATCCCTAGGATATGACCTTGTAATTACCATGTTTTCTAGTTTCTGTCCTTGATGTTTTAACATCTGGGACCTTGCTGACCCGGGAGCGACTGCTCCTCTGAGGGCTAGCTGATGCCTAGAGACGGCAAACAACTCACCTGGAGGTGTACCTTTCATATGCAAACCAACCAGTCCAGAGCCTTCACCCCAACCACTTCCTTTATTGAGTTTGTGTAAAAACTCAATAAAGAACTCAGACAATTATCCACCTACCCCTAATCATCCCAGGGCCAAGAACCAGACAACCAGGGGTAGCTTCTATGTCCCAGAGACCACTGAAATTACCCAAACTCACCAGTCTAAGCCTGCTTATCTTGCATTGCCAGGTCCTTCTTGTGGAAAACATAATGAAGGTCCTTGCCCACATTTTCTTCCCACTCCTTCCACCCCCTGACCCACCCTGATGTTTGCCTTGTGGCCCTTCATGAGGTGGCATGGTGTGCCCCTCTTCTTGGTGCGCCCCTCTTCTTCCTAATAGTTGGCCTCACCATAGCTGAATAATAATAAAATGGTTACAAACGCATCCTGAAAAATGCTTGAATGGCGAAGTGTCTGGGAATCCTGTCCTAGCAGGAAGGTTAAAATAACTGAAAAGAAAGAATATCTCAAGTACACACCTAACCCTATTCTGGAAGTAAATGTTATATGGGGAAACCTAGGAAGTTCATCATTACGTACATCGGGGAGCCAAAAAGTGGAAAACGGTGGGATAGTAGTGACATAGGCATAAGCAACAAGGGCATACTTTACAGAGTCAAGACATATGGGTGAAGAGGAAAGCAAATCTCACTTACCAAGCACCTAGGGCACATTGCCGTATAATGCACTAGAAGTTTTCCATTATGTTAATTGAGCTTCATAAAAATCCTGGTAAGCAAGTGTTATTATTGCCATGTTACGGAAACTGAAACTAGGAATCAAAGAATTTAGGTAACGTGCTCAAGTTCATAAAGATAGGCAGAGGCCACTAGGCATCTATCAGGTTTCGACATGTATGTTTTTCCTTTCACTTCACTGAGGTCTAGGGATATGGCTAAACAAGAGGTTAGCTGGGCCCATCTAAGTTTTGCTATCTACTGATTTTCTTTGTTTCTTCAAGTGACTTCTTATCCATTCTTTCCCTCTGCGTTTACTGGGGTTCTTCTATCCTCAAATAATGAAAAACTTGTCTCTCTGCATCTCAGTCATTTCTGATTAAATACCTTGTCATTTCCTTTCTTTTCATTTACAGACCTAAGATTGTACACCACACTGTTTAATTGACAGACCCAGTTAGGTTAGGAACTGTTTTAAAAGAAAGTTTCTTTTGACAAATTACATTTGAGTGATTGATTGGCTCCTGCGCTAGAGATGCTGCCACCCCTCCTTCCTGACTTAGATAAAACTAAGTGGTTTAATACAAATCTACTTCCTGTTGTCAGCCTCCTTATCAGCAGCCTGCAAAACTATTTTCATTTGTAGGCATAGCTCTGCCCTATTTGATAATGTAAATTTATTTAGCAGGCGAATGGACCTTTGAGAGTCAGGCAGATTGATAGGGACACAAATACAACAAGGCTTGAAGTACAAGAAAGCAGGAAGGATTTGGACTTTCAGAGTATAAAAACAATCTAACAATCTCCATGTATTAGTCATTTGATCTGGTTTTATTGCCTAGGTATAGCTGCATCTTAGTTGGGTATAACCATAGACAAGATTACCACTATTCAGCCTAACTTTTCTCATCTCATAAGCAAGTATAGTTGTATCATGAGGTTCTTGCTAGGAATGAATAGGATACCATAAAGTACTCAATACTGTGGCTTTCTAGAGTGGGCTTCCACAATTGTCAATAGAATGGACAATGATATTGGACCACTGGTCTTCAAGTCCTGACTTCACCATTCATAAACTGTATGACCTTGGGCAAGTTTCCCTTTGTTTTTTTTGAATAAATTCATTCATTTATTCATTCATTCATTTATTTTTGGCTGCGTTGAGTCTTCATTGCTGCACGCCGGCTTTCTCTAGTTGTGGCAAGTGGGGGCTACTCTTCGTTGCAGTGTGCAGGCTTCTCATTGTCGTGGCTTCTCTTGTTGTGGAGCATGGGCTCTAGGCAAGCGGGCTTCAGAAGTTGTGGTGCACGGGCTTAGTTGCTCTGCAGCATGTGGGATCTTCCTGGACCAGGGCTCGAACCCATGTCCCCTGCATTGGCAGACAGATTCTTAACCACTGCACCACCAAGGACGTCCCTGGGCAAGTCTCTTAACTTCTCTGTGCTTTTTCTACTTCAATTTCCCCATAAGGAAAAATGGGGGGAAATATAGTAATAATCTTTAGGATTATTATTATGATAAAAAGAGTTAATGCATATAAAGGGCTTGCACTGGAGATCTATATGAATATATACATATATGCATATATTTACATTTTTAAAGTTGAGATATAATTCACATAAAATTCATCACTGTAAGGTGTACAATGCAGAGATTTTTAGGATATTCACAATTTTGTGCAACCATCACCATAATCTATTTCCAAAATACTTCCATTACCCCAAGAAGAAATCCTGTAATGTTACCAGTCACTCACCACACTCTTCATCCCCTGGCAACCAATAATCTACTTTCTGTTCCTATGGATTTACCTATGTGGTCATTTCATATAAATGGAACCATACAATATGTGGCCATTTGTCTGGCTTCATTTACTTATCATAAAGTTTTTAAGGACCACCTATGTTGTAGCATGAATCAATATTTCACTCCTTTTTATGACAATAATATTCTGTCATAAGGATATACCATTCTGTTCACCTATTCATCAGTTGATGGACATTTGGGCTGTTTCCACTTTTGGCTATTCTTTCCTGCTTAAACAATCTTGCCACCATTGTTGAAAAATGAAATGACCATAGATATATGGGTTGATTTCTGGACTCTCAATTCTATTACACTGATCTATGTATCTATTCTTCTGCCACTACCACATTTTCTTAATCACTGTATCTTTGTAGTAAGTTTTGAAGTCAGAAAGTGTCAGTCCTCAAGCTTTGTTCTTCTTTTTCAAAATTATATCAATTCAGAGTCTTTTGTATTTCTCTATTTAGGATTATCTTGTCCACTTCAAGGCAGCAAGAATTATGATAGGAATTATATCTATAGATCAGCTAGGGGAATATCACCATGTTAACAATATTAAGTCTTCCATGAATACAAGATACCTTTCCATTTACTTAGGTATTTAATTTCTTTCACAGTGCTTTATAGTTTTCAGTGTACAAGTTTTGTGCTTTGGTTAAATTTTGACTCCTTTGGGGTCAAAAAGGAGGGGGCACCACACCATGATAGGTGGAATCCATCTTAGCAAAAAGTTGCATGTGCATGCTGGGGAGGGCCCTAGGGCAGGTCAGCTGTGAAAAAAGAAACAAGATAATTGGCCAAGAACTTTTCTTGTGGCACAGTGGTTAAGAATCTGTCTGCCACTGTAGGGGACACAGGTTGGAGCCCTGGTCCGAGAAGATCCCACATGCCGCAGAGTAACTAAGCCCGTGAGCCACAACTACTGACCCTGTGCTCTAGAGCCACAAGCCACAACTACTGAAGCCTGCGCACCTACAGCCCATGCTCCACAAGTGAAGCCACCACCATGAGAAGCCTGCACACTGCAACGAAGAGTAGTCCCCTTCGCTGCAACTAGAGAAAGTGCGCGCACAGCAAAGGAGACCAAACACAGCCCCCCAAAATAATTAATTAATTGATTTTTTAGAAAGATAATTGGCCAAATGTAAACAAAAACCTGGAAGGAATGTCCTGTATAAGTGATTTAAATCACCTCTTTAGTGTGCTTCTCATTCAGGATGCCCACACACCTCCCCAAGGCAGGTGTGTATTTCTGCCTTGCTTCTGACTTAAATAAATAAACTGTTTCTCTGTGTGCTCTCCCATACATTGTGCTGCATCTCTAATAATAAACTCTGTACCTGTTTTTGCAGATTTTACCTCCGTGAAATATTCTTGCTTTCAAATGGGGCAAGAGCCAGGGAACTTTGCTTCTAGCCTCTAACCTCGGGTGGACTAGCATCTAGGTTCAATCCCTGGACAGGGAACTAAGATGCTGCTTCAAGAGAGCTGTCCCTCCAAGAACAAAGCCATTTGCGTCCTGGCTTTCTTTGTTGGAATTTTTTATAATTAAAAACTCAGTCTCTTTATTTGTTACAGATGTATTTAGATTCTTGATTTTTCTTGTCACTTTTGATCATTTCTGTGGTTCTAGAAGTTTATTTCACCTATGCTGTCCAATTTGTTGTTTGGATATATACATACACTTTGTTTATAGCACTTCCTTTGAATCCCTTTTATTTCTGAAAGATTGTTATTAATGCCCTCTATTTCATCCCAGATTTTATTAATCTGAGTTTTTTTCTTGATCAGACTAGCTAAAAGTTTGTCAATTTTGTTGCTTTTCTTAAAGAATCAACTTTTGATTTTGTTGATTTTCTCTATTGTTTTCTGATCATTTCTTTCCACTGTAATCTTTAATAATTCCTTTCTTCTGCTTCTTTTGGGTTAAACTGGTTCTTCTTTTCTCCTTGAGAGGAAGGGTTAGAATTTTATCTGAGATCTTCCTTTTTTTTTCATTTTGAGGCATTTGCAGCTGTATATTTCTCTCTGAGCACAGCTTTCACCGCATTCTATATGTCTTGGTATGTTGTGTTTTGATATATTCATCAAAAAACACTTTCTAATTTCCATTGTAATCTCTTCTTTAACTCATTGCTTATTTAGGAATGTGCTGTTTAATTTCCATATTCTGTGAATTTTTCAAATGTATTTGTTATTGGTTTCAAATTTCATTTTGTTGTACTCAGAGAACATACTTTGTATGATTTCAATCATTTTAAATTTATTAAGATGTAAGCTTAAAATATGGTCTATCCTGTGGAATGTTCCATATTCACTTGAGAAGAATGTGTATTCAGCTGGTGTTGGGTAGAGTGTTGCATAGATTTCTGTTAGGTCTACTTGGTTTATAGTGTGGCTCAAATCTCCTTTTTCCTTGCTGACTTTCTAGTTTCGTTATTGGAAGTAGGATATTGAAATCTTCAACTATTATTATTGAATTTTCTATTCCTCTTTTCAATTCTGTCAATTTTTCTTCATATATTTTGGAGCTTTATCATTAGGTGTATATGTGTTATAACTCTTATATCTTGATGTATTGGTATATAAAATACAATATACTTCTTTGTCTCTAGTGACAACTTTTGTTTTAAAGTCTATTTTGTTTGATATCATCATAGACACTTCAGTTCCATTTTAGTTTCTATTTGCATAGTATATCTTTTTTCATCCTTTACTCTCAAATATCTGTGTCTCTTCAAGATAGCATATTGTTGGATCCTGTTTTTTAATCCATTCTTTCACCTTTACCTTTTAATTGGAAAGTTTACTACATTTACATTGATGTAAGAAAGGATTTATTTCTTCCCTTTTGCTATTTGTTTTCTACATGCCATGTATCTTTTGTTCCTCAAATATACTGCCTTATTTTGTGTTAATTTTAAACTTAAATTTGCTAGTATACCATTTTAATTCTCTTGCCATTTCATTTACTATATACTTTTTAGTTATCTTCTTGGTTGTTGCCCTGGGGGTCACAACTATCATCTTAATCAATTTCAGATTAATACTAACTTCACTTCAATAGTACACAATTTTTTTTTCTATATAGCTCCAGTTCCCTCACATTTTAATGGTGGTGTTAATATTTTAAATTATATCATTTTACATTGTGTGCCCATCAACATGGATTTATAATTATTGAGTTATGTAACTATCTTTTGAATCATATAGGGAAAAGGAGCTACAATAAAAAAGAATGAGTTCACACCATCTTCGATATTTACCCATATAGCTACCTTCACTAGTGTTCTTATGTATTCATGTGGATGTGAGTTACTCTCTACTGTCCATTCACCTTACCTTGAAGTACTCTCTATAGAATTTCTTCTATGGACTTCCTACTATCTTAACATTCTCTCAGTGTTTGTTTATCTGGTATGTCATAACTTATCCTTCATTTTTGAAGGATAGATTAGCCAGATACAGAATTCTTTGTTGATATATATTTTTTTCATTCTGTTATTTGAATATGTCTTCACAATGCCTTCTAGCCCTATCCTTCCTGATGAGAAATGAGCTGTTAATCTTATTAAGGGTCCCCTGTATGTGATTAATCACTTTTCTCTTGCTGAGTTGAAGATTCTGGTTTGGCTTTTGGTAGATTGATTATGTTGTGTTTGGGTGTGGATCTCTTTGAGTTTACCCCAACTTGGAGTTTATTGAACTTCTTGTATGTATAGATTAATGTTTGGGAAGTTTGGGCCATTATTTCTTCAAACATTCTTTCTACTTCTTTTTCTCCCCCTTCTCCTTCTGGGACTTTCATTACACATAGTTGGTACATATGACGATGTTCCATAGGTTTCTGAGGCTCTGTTCATTTTTATTCATTTTTGACGTTTTATTCCTCAGACTTGATAATCTCAACTGATGTATCTTCAAGTTCACCAACTCTTTCTTCTGCTTGCTTGCAAGTGCTGTTGAACCACTAAATTTACTAAAATAAATGTTTCATTTTCATTTCAGTTATTGTATTTTCAACTCTGTAATTTATATTTTAAAAATAATTTCTATCTTTTTGTTAAGATACTCTATTTGGTTGACATTGTTCTTGTCTATTTCTTTAGTTCTTTAAAGATGGTTTGCTTTTATAATTTGAATATATTTAAAATAGCTGATTTAAAGTCCTTGTCTAGATATTTCCATGTCTAGGCTTTCCTCAGGGGCAATTTCTATTCACTGTTTTGTTTTGTTTTGTTTTCATAGGTGTGTGTGTATGATTCACACTTTTTTTTTTTTGCATTTCTGTAATATTTGTTGAAAACTGTAGGTATTTTGAATATTGTAATGTACAACTCTGGAAATGAGATCACACCTCCCAGTTTTTTGGTTGGTACTGCTTACTATACTTGTAGTTGTTTGTTTCGTGTCTTTTCTAAATTAATTCTATGAAGTCTGTACTCCTCTTCAAGTGAGCCATTGAATTCTCTGTCCATTACCTTAGTGGTCAACGAATGATTGAACAGTGAATTCCTCTGAAACCAAAAAATACTCAGTCTTTCTCAGGAGGGTTCTGTGTATATTTGGGGCACTCCTTTGACACATAGCCAGGGAGTTAGAGCTATGCCTTAGCCTTCACTTTCCATTTGCACAGAGACTCAAGGTCAGCAAGAGGTGAGAGTCTCAGGACTTTCCTGAGCATGTGCACAGCCCTACACATACACGTGGTCTTCCAGGTTCCCAGGAATATGTCAGAGCTTTTCAAAGTCCTTATGGCCATCTCATTCCATAGCTTTTCCCCATGAGCTTTTTGATTATGTTTGTCCCAACTTTTTTCTATTGCCATCAGCAGCAGCAGCTAAAACATTTGCCTGTAAATATTTTCAGCAAATACTCCCTAGGTGGTGGCTTTAGCACTGGGCAATTTCTGAATCAGACAAGCCTTTCATGCCAGTTTTCCAGGGAACTACCAGACAGTTCAGATTGCTGCAAGCCTTTGGTTGATTTCCAGAGATTAGAAAAAGAAAATGATTCTAAGTGTTTTTGTCAGCTTTTTTATTGCTTATAGAAGTATGGATTTTCAAAGTTCCTTACTCTGCCATTTTCACTGACATTACCCCACTCTATAAATTTATATAATTGTTGTTATTATCGTAGTTTTTCATTTTCCATTTCCCCTATAGTACTGTCCCTCAGATGAGATTTATTATCTAATACATAACAATTTCACATTGTAAAACCAAAGAATATGTATACATATTATAGTCTCCAAACTGGCCCATACCTAGCCCTTCAGTTCTTAGGTCCTGTGACATAAACCTCATGTCACACAGTTTCCCAATAATGTGAAGAAACAGTCTCAGTTGGGACTCTGACTTTTTTTGGTTGATAGACTTTCTCCTCAACTTGAAGAAATTGTAGCGATCCTGTGGCCCTTGATTCATTCTTCACTCAGAAGAGTTGGACTGGCTAGCTTATCCAGATAGAAGCACAGCATATAATTACAGGGTTCAATAAGGAGCAGTCTCTAACTTGACCCACCTGCTTGGAATACTAGTATTTTGTGTGTTTGTTTGTTTGTTTGTTTTTGTGGTATGTGGGCCTCTTACTGTTGTGCCCTCTCCCATTGTGGAGCACAGGCTCTGGACGCACAGGCTCAGCAGCCATGGCTCATGGGCCCAGCTGCTCCACGGCATGTGGGATCTTCCCAGACCGGAGCACGAACCCATGTCCCCTGCATCAGCAGGCGGTCTCTCAACCACTGCGCCACGAGGGAAGCCCTAGAACTATTTTTAATAAATATTTTTGAAGTACAATATGAATAGAGAGAAGTACACAAATCAGGAGTGAACAGTCTGAACAATTTATGCAAAGTGAATGCATCTGTGTAACTAGCCCTCAGATCAAGAAAATAACAATAACAAGCACCTCAGAAGAGTATTTGGTGCCCCAGTAGCTACCCCCACTTTCCATGCAAAGGTAGCCATTTGACTGACTTCTAACAGTACATATTAGTTTTGCCTCTTTGGGGACTTTTGATATAAGAGGACTCATACAGTATTTGCTCTTTTCTGTCTGGCTTATTTATTTATTTAACCAAAAGTTGGTGTTTGAGTTTTTTGTTTTGTTTTGTTTTGATTTTTATTTATTTTTGGCTGCATTGGGTTTTTGTTGCTGCGTGCAGGTTTTCTCTAGTTTTGGCCAGCAGGAGCTATTCATTGTGGTGCATGGGCTTCTCATTGAGGTTGCTTCTCTTGTTGTGGAGCATGGGCTCTAGGAATGTGGGCTTCAGTCGTTGTAGCAGGTAGGCTCAGTAGTTGTGGCTCACAAGCTCTAGAGTGTAGGCTCAGTAGTTGTGGCACATGGGCTTAGCTGCTCCGTGGCATGTGGGATCTTCCTGGACTGGGGATTGAACTCGTGTCCCCTGCATTGGCAGACAGATTCTCAACCACTGCACCCCCAGGGAAGTCGCTGTCTGGCTTATTTTGTGCAAAACAATGTTTGGGAGATTTATCCATTCTTTTGCAAGGAGTTGTGGTTTATTGGTGAATGGCTATACAGTATTCTTTTGTTTAAAGATGCCACAATGTATTTCTCCTACTTTACTGGTGATGAGCACTTGACTTTTTTCCTGGTTTGATCCCATTGTGTGTTAGGCTACTACACTCGTTCCTGGATATGTCTTTTGGTAAGCATACATATGACTTCGTTTTGGATATATATCCAGGAGTGGAATTGCTTGGTCCTAGGGAAAGTATGTATTTCATCAGCCTTTCAAGGGATTTGTTTTACTTTTACTCCCCCACCAGCAGCATTTGAACATTCCAGTTGTCCTAACACAAAGTATCACCAGTCTTTTTCTTTTAGCCATTCTGGTGGACATATAGCTGTGTTCCATTGTTATTTTATTTTGCATTTTCCTGATTCCCAATGAAGCTGAGCATATTTTCATATGTGTATTGCCCATTTGAATATTTTATTTTTTAAAGAATATTTTATTTTTTCAAGGCTCTTGTCCAGTTGTCCATTCAATATTCTTGTTGATTTGTAAGAGATTTTTATATATTCTGAATGAAGTTTTGTGTTAGTTATATGTATTGCTAATATTTTTCCCACTGTAAAGTTTGCTTTTCTCACTCTTTTAAAGATAACTTTGATTCAAAGAAGTTGCTAACCTTAAAACAGTGAATTTCTAAATATATTTCTTTATCGTTAGCATATTAACACCATAGTTAAGAAAGTGTTATCTATCTTATCGTAAAGATAATGTCTTTTAGAAGTTTTATTATTTTTCTTTTTAAATGTAGATCTACAATCTATTGCTTTTGTGTAGGAAGTGGGGTAGTAGTGAATATTCACTCTATAAACATATGGGTATCCAATTAATCCAACACTACTTACCGAGAATTATATTATTTCTCCACTATTCTGTATTGCAAAATTTATCATAAAAACTAGTGTTTTAAGTATATGTGGGTTTGTTTCTGTGTGCTGTACTCCTATTCAACTGATATGCTGTCTACCCTTTCACTAATACCACACAGTTTTAATCAATGTAAATTTATAATAAGATTTTTTATGTTAACTATGTTCTTCTTCAAGACTGCTTTGGATATATTTGATTAGGTACACTTTCCTATGAATTTTAGAATTAGCTTGTCAATTTTCACCAATAATAATAGTTGGGATTTCAATTTGGATTGTTTTAAATTTATAGATTAATGGAGGGAGAATTGATATCTTTATTTAATCTTACAATCCATGAACATGGTATATCCCACCATTTATTTAGATATTTTTAATTTCTCTCAATAATAGCTTGGTGGTATATAGATTTTGTGCATCTTTGGTTAAATTTATTCCTGGCAAGTAGGCAATATTTCAGGAAATTGTGAATGTCATTCCTTTATAAAAAGAAAGTCTGTCTCTGTTTATTGTTAATATAAAACATATAAACGAATATGGGAAGTGTTTCCAGTTTTCAATTCTATAGTGGCTTTGTGTTTGATTGCTGTTATTTTTTATTTTTATATTTTTGTGGTACACAGGCATCTCACTGTTGTGGCCTCTCCCATTGCAGAGCACAGCCTCTGGACATGCAGGCTCAGCAGCCATAGCTCATGGGCCCAGCCGCTCCGCGGCATATGGGATCTTCCCAGACCGGGCCAAGAACCAGTGTCCCCTGCATCGGCAGGCAGACTCTCAACCACTGTGCAATCAGGGAAGCCCTGATTGCTGTTATTTTTATTTAAAAATTTAGAAAAAAAGTTACCGGTGAAATCATCTAGACTGAAAATTATGGATTAAATTACTTAAGGATTTTAGAAATTTCAGGTTTTCTATTTGTTCTTTTTTTTTAACATCTTTATTGAAGTATAATTGCTTTACAATAGTGTGTTAGTTTCTGCTTTATAACAAAGTGAATCAGTTATACATATACATATGTTCCCATACCTCTTCCCTCTTGCATCTCCCTCCCTCCCACCCTCCCTATCCCATCCCACTAGGTGGTCACAAAACACCTAGCTGATCTCCTTGTGCTATGCGGCTACTTCACATTAGCTATCTATTTTATGTGTGGTAGTGTATATATGTACATGCCACTCTCTCACGTTGTCACAGCTTACCCTTCCCGCTCCCCATATCCTACAGTCCATGCTCTAGTAGGTCTGTGTCTTTATTCCCATCTTATGCCCAGGTTCTTCATGAACTTTTTTTTTCTTAGATTCCATATATATGTGTTAGCATACTGTATTTGTTTTTCTCTTTCTGACTTACTTCACCCTGTATGACAGACTCTAGGTCCATCCACCTCACTACAAATAATTCAATTTTGTTTCTTTTTATGGCTGAGTAATATTCCATTGTATATATGTGCCACGTCTTCTTTATCCATTCATCTGTTTATGGACATATAAGTTGCTTCCATGTCCTGGCTATTGTAAATAGAGTTGCAATGAATATTTTGGTACATGACTCTATTTGAATTATGGTTTTCTCAGGGTATATGCCCAGTAGTGGGACTGCTGTGTCATATGGTAGTTCTATTTGTAGTTTTTTAAGGAACCTCCATACTGTTCTCCATAGTGGTTGTAGCAATTTAAATTCCCACCAACAGTGCAAGAGTGTTCCCTTTTCTCCACACCCTCTCCAGCATTTATTGTTTCTAGATTTTTTCATGGTCGTTCCAACTGGTGTGAGATGATATCTCATTGTAGTTTTGATTTGCATTTCTCTAATGATTAATGATGTTGAGTATTCTTTCATGTGTTTGTTGGCAATCTGTATATCTTATTTGGAGAAATTTCTATATAGGTCTTCTGCCCATTTTTGGATTGGGTTGTTTGTTTTCCTGTTATTGAGCTGCATGAGCTGCTTATAAATTTTGGAGATTAATCCTTTGTCAGTTGCTTCATTTGCAAATATTTTCTCCCATTCTGAGGGTTGTCTTTTGGTCTTGTTTATGGTTTCCTTTGTTATGCAAAAGCTTTAAAGTTTCACTAGGTCCCATTTATTTATGTTTGTTTTTATATCCATTCCTCTAGGAGGTGGGTCAAAAAGGATCTTGCTGTGATTTATGTCATAGGTGTTCTGCCCATGTTTTCCTCTAAGAGTTTGATAGTGTCTGGACTTACATTTAGCTCTTTAATCCATTCTGACTTTATTTTTGTGTATGGTGTTAGGAGTGTTTGTGTATGGTGTTAGGAGTGTTTCATACTTTTACATGTACCTGTCCAGTTTTCCCAGCACCACTTATTGAAGAGGCTGTCTTTTCTCCAATGTATATTCTTGCCTCCTTTAACAAAGATAAGGTGACCATATGTGAGTGGGTTTATATCTAGGCTTTCTATCCTGTTCCATTGATCTATATTTCTGTTTCTGTGCCAGTACCATACTGTCTTGATTACTGTAGCTTTGTAGTATAGTCTGAAGACAGGGATCCTGATTCCTCCAGCTCCATTTTTCATTCTCAAGATTGCTTTGGCTAATCGGGGTCTTTTGTGCTTCCATACAAATTGTGAAATTTTTTCTTCTACTTCGGTGAAAAATGCCAGTGGTAGTTTGATAGGGATTGCATTGAATCTGTAGATTGCTTTGGGTAGTAGAGTCATTTTCACAATATTGATTCTTCCAATACAAGAACATGCTATATCTCTCTATCTATTTGTATCATCTTTAATTTCTTTCATCAGTGTCTTATAATGTTCTGCATACAGGTCTTTTGTCTCCTTAGGTAGGACTATTCTTAGATATTTTATTCTTTTTGTTGCAATGGTAAGTGGGAGTGTTTTCTTAATTTTACTTTCATATTTTTCATCACTAGTGTATAAGAATGCCAGAGAATTCTCTGCATTAATTTTCTATCCTGCTACTTTATCAAATTCTTTGATTAGCTCTAGTAGTTTCCTGGTAGCATCTTTAGGATTCTCTATGTGTAGTATCACATCATCTGCAAACAGTGACAGCTTTACTTCTTCTTTTCTGATTTGGATTCTTTTTATTTCTTTTTCTTCTCTGATTGCTGTAGCTAAAACTTCAAAAACTATGTTGAATAAGATTGGTGATAGTGGGCAACCTTGTTTTTTTCCTGATATTAGTGGAAATGGTTTCAGTTTTTCACCATTGAGGATGATGTTGGCTGTGGGTTTGTCATATATGGCCTTTATTATGTTGAGGAAAGTTCCCTCTATGCCTACTTTCTGCAGGGTTTTTATCATAAATGGGTGTTGAATTTTGTCGAAATATTTCTCTGCATCTACTGAGATGATCATATGGTTTTTCTCTTTCAATTTGCTAATATGGTGTATCACATTGTTTGATTTGCATATATTGAAGAATCCTTGCATTCGTGGAATAAGCCCCACTTGATCATAGTGTATGATCCTTTTAATATGCTGTTGGATTCTGTTTGCTAGTATTTTGTTGAGGATTTTTGAATTTAAATTCATCAGTGATATTGGCCTGTAGTTTTCTTTCTCTTTGACATCTTTGTCTGGTTTTGGTATCAGGGTGATGGTGGCCTAGTAGAATGAGTTTGGGAGTGTTCCTCCCTCTGCTATATTTTGGAAGAGTTTGAGAGGATAGGTGTTAGCTCTTCTCTAAATGTTTGATAGAATTCTCCTGTGAAGCCATCAGGTCTGTGCTTTTGTTTGTTGGAAGATTATTAATCACAGTTTCAATTTCAGTGCTTGTGATTGGTCTGTTCATATTTTCTATTTCTTCCTGGTTCAGTGTTGGCAGGTTGTGCATCTCTAAGAATTTGAACCTTTCTTCCAGGTTGTCCATTATTGGTATAGAGTTGCTTGTAGTAATCTCTCATGATCCTTTGTACTTCTGCAGTGTCAGTTGTTACTTCCCCTTTTTCCTTTCTAACTCTATTGATTTGAGTATTCTCCATTTTTTTCTTCATGAGTCTAATGGTTTATCTTCTCAAATAACTAGCTTTTAGTTTTATTGATCTTTGCTATCATTTCCTTCATTTCTTTTTCATTTATTTCTGATCTGATCTTTATGATTTCTTTCCTTTTGCTAACTTTGGTGTTTTTTTGTTGTTCTTTCTCTAATTGCTTTAAGTGCAAGGTTAGGTTGTTTATTTGAGATGTTTCCTGTTCCTTAAGGAAGGATTGTATTGCTATAAACTTCCCTCTTAGAACTGCTTTTGCTGCATCCCATAGGTTTTGGGTCATGGTGTTTTCATTTTTATTTGTTTCTAGGTATTTTTCGACTTCCTCAGTGATCTGTTGGTTATTAAGTAGTGTATTGTTTAGCCTCCCTGTGTTTGTATTTTTTATAGTTCTTTTCCTGTAATTGATATCCAGTCTCGTAGCATTGTGGTTGGAAAAGATGCTTGATACGATTTCAATTTTCTTAAATTTACCAAGACTTGATTTTTGACCCAAGATATGGTCTATCATGGAGCATGGTCCATGAGCCTTTGAGAAAAATGTGTATTCTGTTGTATTTGGATGGAATGTCCTATAAATACCAATTAAGTCCATCTTGTTTAATGTATCATTTAAAGCTTATGTTTTGTTATTTATTTTCATTTTGGATGATCTGTCCATTGGTGAAAATGGATGTTAAAGTCCCCTACTATGATTGTGTTACTGTCAATTTCCCCTTTTATGGCTGTTAGCATTTGCCTTATGTATTGAGGTGCTCCTATGTTGGGTGCATAAATATTTACAATTGTTATATCTTCTTCTCAGATCGACCTCTTGATTATTATGTAGTGTCTTTCTTTGTCTCTTGTAATAGTCTTTATTTTAAAGTTTATTTTGTCTGATATGAGAATTGCTACTCCAGCTTTCTTTTTTTTTTTTTTTTTTTTTTTTTTTTTTTTTTTTTTGCGGTATGTGGGCCTCTCACTGTTGTGGCCTCTCCTGTTGTGGAGCACAGTCTCCGGATGTGCAGGCTCAGCAGCCATAGCTCACGGGCCCAGCTGCTCCACAGCATGTGGGATCATCCCAGATCGGGGCATGAACCCACGTCCCCTGCATCAGCAGGCGGACTCTCAACCACTGCGCCACCAGGGAAGCTCTTTTTTTTTTCCAGCTTTCTTTTGATTTCCATTTGCATGGAATATATTTTTCCATCCCCTCACTTTCAGTCTGTATGTGTCCCTAGGTCTGAAGTGGGTCTATTGTGGACAGCATATATACGGGTCTTGTTTTTGTATCCATTCAGCCAGTCTGTGTCTTTTGGTGGGAGCATTTACTCCATTTACATTTAAGGTAACTATCGATATGTATGTTCCTGTTCCTATTTTATTAATTGTTTTGGGTTTGTTATTGTAGGTCTTTTCCTTCTCTTGTGTTTCTTGTGTACAGAAGCTCCTTTAGCATTTGCTGTAAAGTTGGTTTCATGGTGCTGAACTCTCTCAGCTTTTGCTTGTCTGTAAAGGTTTTAATTTCTCCATCCAATCTGAATGAGATCCTTGCTGGGTAGAGTAATCTTAGTTGCAGGTTTTTCTCCTTCATCACTTTAAATATATCCTGCCACTTCCTTATGGCTTGCAGAGTTTCTGCTGAAAGATCAGCTCTTAAACTTATGGGGATTCCCTTGTGTGTTATTTTTTGTTTTTCCCTTGCTGCTTTTAATATGCTTTCTTTGTATTTAATTTTTGATAGTTTGATTAATATGTGTCTTGGCATATTTCTCCTTAGATTTATCTGGTATGGAACTCTCTGTGCTTCCTGGACTTAATTAACTATTTCCTTTCCCATATTAGGGAAGTTTTCAACTATAATTTCTTTAAATAATTTCTCAGTCCCTTTCTTTTTCTCTTCTTCTTCTGGAACCCCTATAATTCGAATGTTGGTGCATTTAATGTTGTCCCAATGTCTCTGAGACTGTCTTCAGTTCTTTTCATTCTTTTTTCTTTATTCTACTCTGTAGTAGTTATTTTCACTATTTTGTCTTCCAGGTCACTTATCCATTCTTCTGCCTCAGTTATTCTGTATTGATCCCTCCTAGAGTATTTTTAATTTCATTTATTGTGTTGTTCATCATTGCTTGTTTCCTCTTTAGTTCTTCTAGGTCCTTGTTAAATGTTTCTTGCATTTTGTCTATTCTATTTCCAAGGTTTTGGATCATCTTTACTATCATTATTCTGAATTCTTTTTCAGGTAGACTGCCTATTTCTTCTTCATTTGTTAGATCTGGTGAGTTTTTACCTTGCTCCTTCATCTGCTGTGTGTTTTTCTATCTTCTCATTTTGCTTATCTTACTGTGTTTGGGTCTCTTTTTTGCAGGCTGCAGGCTCGAGGTTCCCATTGTTTTTGGTTTCTGTCCCTAGTGGCTAATGTTGGTTCAGCTTGTTGTGTAGGCTTCCTGGAGGAGGGGACTAGTGCCTGTTTTTTGGTGAATGAAGGTGGATCTTACCTTTCTGGTGGGCAGGTCCACGTCTTGTGGTGTGTTTTGGGGTTTCCATGGCCTTATTATGATTTTAGTCATCCTCTCTGCTAATGGATGGGGCTGTGTTCCTATCTTGCTAGTTGCTTGGCATAGGGTGTCCAGCACTGTAGCTTGCTGTTCGTTGAGTGAAGCTGGGTCTTGGCCTTGAGATGGAGATCTCTGGGAGATTTTTGCCATTTGATATTACATGGAGATGGGAGGTCTTTTGTGGATCAGTGTCCTGACATTGGCTTTCCCACCTCAGAGGCACAGTACTGACTCCTGGTTTTCAATTCTATAGTGAAGTTTGTGTTTGATTGCTGTTGTTTTTATTTTAAAATTTAGAAAAAAGTTCACTGGTGAAATCATCTAGAATGAATATTATGGATTAAATTATTTAAGTATTTTACACCTTTCAGGTTTTCTATGTGTTCTTCTTTCAGTTTTTGCATTGTGCTTTCAAGGAATTTGTCAATTTCAGCTACATTTTTAAATCTATTGTCATTCATTAATATATTTTTAGTATTAATTATGTATGCAGGATATTAGTAATTTGTGCCTCCTCGATTTTATTCTTGAATAATCTTTACCAGCATTCTACTAATTGTATTAATCTTTTTGCAATACCATTGTCAGTTTCTGTGCATTCTCTCTATTGCATGTTTGTTTCTTTTTAAAAATCAATTTCTTATCTTTAGTATTTTCTTATTTCTACTTTCTTTGGTTTTAATCTTTTGTTATTTTTAAGAATACCTTGACATGTATATTTAGATCATAAATTTCAAACTTAGTTTCTCTGATGTAACTTAAGGGTATAAATTTCTCTTAAGCACAATTTTTGCTACATTCCATATATTTTAGAAATTATTTTAATTTCTATTTTGATTTCTTTTTTAAATCCATGACATTTAAAAGTCTTTTTTCTTAATATGCATACTTAGAGAATATTTTAGTTTGTTTTGTTTTGTTTTTAGTTTCTGCTTAGTTCCACTGTTGTCAGAGAAGATAGTGTAAGATTTCAATACTTTGAAATTTTGTTAAAATTGCTTTTTGATCCAACATATGTTTAATTTTGTATAGTGTTTAGTGGATGTATGAAGAGAGTGTATATTCTACAGTTGTTCAAATTGTCTGTATATTCAAATTGTCTACTTGTTCTATCATCTAATGAGAGGGATTGTGTTAAAATCTTCCACTATGATTGTAGATTTGTCCATTTCTCTTTTTTTACCTCTATTTCTGATTTATATATTCTGAGACTTTGTTAACTGGGTGCATTCAAATTTAACATTTTTATATATTCCTGGTTAATATATAAATGTCCTATTTAATCTCTAGTGGTGCTTTATTTCATAAAGTCTATTTATTCTGACATTGATATAGTTACTCTTTCTTTTGGTAAGTGTGTGCTGGATTTATCTATTTTTCATTCTTTTACTTTCAACATGTTATTATTCTTATATTTAAGTTGGATCTCTTCCTAGTAGAAAAGAGTAAAATTTTTAAAATTCACCCAACAATCTGTGTCTTTAAGTCAGATGAAGTTATAATTCCTGATATAGAATATATTTAGGTCTCTGGGAGGCTGTTAGGGAAAGATCTCCTTAATCCAATTAAGGATTGAGATGATTTGGGACTGGATTTCAGAGTTTGTGGAAGTTCATCTATTTTGTTGTTGTTTCACTTTTACTCTTGATTATATCCCTTCAAAGAAACCAGCCTAAAACCTGGAGATTTTTGCCTGAACCTCTTCACATTAGAAGGTTCTTAATTCCAATTTTCAACATCTCAGACCTATGATTTGCTGAAGGTTCTGCTCATATTCTTACTTTATTAGCCTTTGATGGCTGTTTCATGGCATTCAAAGTAAAGGCAAGAGTATGATCAAAATCACAATGGCAGTAAAACTGTAGAGTATTGTGCATGGCAGGAATACAAGGGTAGAAGCAGAAGATAAGAAAGGAATTTAGGCAGACTGAGTTTCAAGGCACTTGTATGCCACAATTAGCAGATGGGTTTTATACCATAGGATGAAAGCCAGGGTTGTTAGTGAAATGAATCGTTCAGTCCACTGTTTACAACTCTTCTGATGGAGTGACCCCTTACCAGTTTGGACCAACTTCTCTTCCCCTTCCTTATGAAGGACTTAGTTGGTTCAATGTGGGGGAACATAGTGCTTTCAGGGCAAGCTCCTTGGGGTTTTTTCAAGATAGGAGGCAAGTCTCCATGTCAGAAGGAGTTTTTCAACACACGCTCCCAGAAAGTATGTGACTGATACCAGAGGGGAAAGACAAAGAAGAATTTACTTTTTAAAGGCTGAGATGTGAAATTCATGAGCCCTTTCATAATTCCACACTTGTCTCTGACAGATTGGGTTTTCAAACACGTCAACTTATAAAGGGCAATCATTATTAGTAACATTAGAATAAAGAGAAGCTACATCATGTTCTGAATAGCAGGATTTTCTTTTTTAATCTTAACAGCTTAATTACTTCACATTCATTATTTCTCCAGGGTTGAAGATTATCATTTTATCCTGCAAACATTTGCAGTTTGTTTTTTTATATTGATTGGGTTAAAATCCTCAAAAGTTATTTCAGCCTACTGCCAATTCTTTTAATTAGACAGATATAAATTAATTTCAATTGTTTCTGGAACCATTCATTTGAGTAAATTAGATATTTTAAAATTCTTCAAATACATATGTGACCTGAGATGTTTCTTTCATTGACAATAAATTACTTTGTTTCTCACCAAATTACCAACATACTTTCTACTCATGCTGTGTTTTAAAAGCATTTTTTAAAAGACTTTTCTGGGTGATGCAGAAGGAATTGGGACACAAAAGTGGCAAGTTATTTTTCCTGGACAAATTTAGTGTAATTGTGTTCTTTATGCTTGGTTGTATACCTTCTGGTAACAAGGATTCCAAATCTAGCAAAATTTCTCTACCTCAATATTGAGGCAAAGAGTTTCTAAAAATGATAATCATTTCTATGCCTACCTTTTTTTTTTTTTTTTTTTTTTTTTTTTTTTTTTTTTTTCCGGTACGCGGGCCTCGCACTGTTGTGGCCTCTCCCGTTGCGGAGCACAGGCTACGGACGTGCAGGCCCAGCGGCCATGGCTCACGGGCCCAGCCGCTCCGCAGCATGTGGGATTTTCCCGGACTGGGGCACGAACCCACGTCCCCTGCATCTGCAGGCGGACTCTCAACCACTGCGCCACCAGGGAAGCCCTATGCCTACCTTTTTTATCATAGAGTCAGCAAATCGTCTCTAAGGATGATTAATACAGGAGCTATAAGCAGAGTGAAATGGGCAGGGAGACAAGACAAAGGATGAGTCTATTGTGATAGAGATTTGATATAGATCTGACCCAGATTGGGGGATGTGAATTAGAGCCAATGGAATGAATCAAAAACATTCTGAAGAAGAGGAGACAGAACTCACTACATTTTTCTTTCCCAACAATCGGAGCAGTGTAGTTAGATGTAAATTGTATAGGCTTCTGTATTAGACATAGTACGACCTCTGATTGCTCATGTCTGCTTGCTCAATGAGCCCTACAACCCTAGCACAGAGTAGGAGTCTCAATAAATAATGAAAAATTAATTTATAAGTCATTTAAAGGGATAAGTGAGAGTTCACATCATCACAGTTCTTTTCAGTGTGTATGTGGTGTTTTAACTTTCATTTTGGTTTTTAATAGATTATATTACATTTAAAGTTATTACAAAACAATGGCTATATTTCCCTGTGCTGTACAATATATTCCTGTGACTTATTTATTTTACATATAGCAATTTGTGTCTCTTAATCCCATACACCTATTTTGCCCCCCCCCCACTTTCTTCTCCTCACTGGTAAAAAATAGTTTGTTGTCTATGTCTGTGAGTGTGTTTCTGTTTTATTATATACATTCATATGTATTATTCTTTAGATTTCACATACAAGTGATAGCTTAGAGTATTTGTCTTTCTCTGTCTGACATTTCACTAAGCACGATACTCACCATGTCCATCCATGTTGTTGCAAACGGCAGAATTTCATTCTTTTGATGGCTGAGTAATATTACATTGTATATTTATATCACATATTCTTTATCCATTCATCTGTTGATGGACACATGGGTTGCTTCCATATTTTGGCAATTGTAAATAAAGCTGCTACGAACATTGGAATGCATGTATTTGCGTTTTCATTTTCTTTGACTATATAATGAGCAGTGGAATTACTGGATAATATCATAGTTCTATTTTCATTTCTTTGAGGAACCTCCATAACTGTTTTCCAGAGTGGCTTCACCAATTTATAATCCCACCAACAGTGTACTAGGGTTCATTATTTTTACATCTTCACCAACATTTGTTATTTGTAAACTTTTTGAAGCTATCTATTCTGACAGGTGTGAAGTGATACCTCATTGTGATTTTGATTTTCATTTCTCTGACTGTTAGTGATTTTGAGTATCTTTCAGTGGGCCTCTTGGTCATCTGTATATCTTCTTTGGAAAAATATCTAGTCGGGTCTTCTGCTCATTTTATTTATTTATTTTAATGTCTTTATTGGCGTATAATTGCTTTACAATGCTGTGTTACTTTCTGTTGTATAACAAAATGAATCAGCTATATGTATACATATATCCCCTCCCTTTTGCATCCCCCTCCCACTCTCCCTATCCCGTCTCCCTCCCACTCTCCCAACCCACCCCTCTAGATGGTCACAAAGCACCAAGCTGATCTCCCTGTGCTATGCAGCTGCTTCCATTAGCTATCTATTTTACATTTGGTAGTGTATATATGCCAGTGCTACTCTCTCACTTCATCCCAGCTTACTCTTCCCCCTCCCTGTGTCTGCAAGTCCGTTCTCTACATCTGCATCTTTATTCCTGTCCTGCCCCAAGGTTCTTCATAGCCTTTTTTTTTTTTTTAAATTCCATATATATGTGTTAGCATATGGTATTTGTTTTTCTCTCTCTGACTTACTTCACTCTGTATGACAGACTCTAGGTCCATCCACTTCACTACAAATAGCTCAATTCTGTTTCTTTTTATGACTGAGTAATATTCCATTGTATATATGTGCCACATCTTCTTTATCCATTCATCTGTCAATGGACGCTTAGGTTGCTTCCATGTACTGGCTATTGTAAATAGCACTGCAAATTGTGTTCTCTTTTTATTTTTTGGCTATTGTGTTTTATAAGCTATTTATATATTTTGCATATTAATCTGTTATTGGTCATATAATTTACAAATATTTTCTCCTGTTCAGTAGGTTGTCTTTTCATTTTGTCAATGGTTTTCTTTGCTTTGCAAAAGCTTTTCAATTTAATTAGGTCTCATTTGTTCATTTTTGCTTTTCTTTCTTTTGCCTTAGGAAACAGATCCAAAATATTGCCATGAGTTATGTCAAAGAGTGTTCTACCTATGTTCTCTTCTAGAAATTTTATGGTTTCAGGTCTTACATTTAGATCTATAATCCATTTTGAGTTTATTTTTGTAATTAGTATGAGGAAATGTTCTAATCTCATTCTTATGCATGTAGCTCTCCAGTTTTTCCAGCACCAGTTATTGAAGAGACTGTCTTTTCTCTGTCATATATTCTTGCCTCCTTTGTTGTAGATTAATTAACCATAAGTGTGTGGGTTTGTTTCTGGGCTTACTACTCTGTTCCATCGATTTATGTGTCTGTTTTTGTGCCAGTAACATGCTGTGTTGATTATGTAGCTTTGTAGTATAGTCTGAAGTCTGAAAATGTGATAACTCCAGCTCTGTTCTTTTTTCTCAAGATTTCTTTGGCAATTTGATGTTTTTGTTTGTTTCCATATAAATTTTAGGATTATTTGTTCTAGTTCTGTGAAAAATGTCATGAATATTTTGATAAGGATTTTATTAAATCTGTAGATTGCTTAGGGTAGAATGGACATTTTAACAATATTAATTCTTCTAATCTATGAACATGGGATATCTTTCTATTTTTTTGTATCTTTTTCAAAATCCATCTTCAGTTCTTTTTAGTTTTCAGATTATAGTTCTTTCACCTCCTTGGTTAAGTTTAATGTATTTTATTCTTTTTAATGTGATTATAAATGGGACTGTTTCCTTAATTTATCTTTCTGATAGTTCATTATTAGTGTATAGAGCAACAGATTTCTATATAATCTTGTATCCTGAAACTTTGCTGATTCATTTATTAGTTCTAATAACTTTTTAGTGGAGATTTCAGAGTTTTCTATATAAATTATCATGTCATCTGCAATAGTGTTTTACTTCTTCAATTCCAATTTGGATGTCTTTTATTTATTTTTCTTCTCTGATTGCTGTGGTTAGGAGTTCAAAACTTTGTTAAGTAGAAGTGGAAAGAGAGGCCATCTTTGACTTGTCCCTGATTTTAGAGTTTTTCATCATTAAGCCAATTAGTCTCAGGGATGGCATAATACATTTAAAAATTTTAGTTTTCAGTTTTCTCCCATTTGTCCTTTCACAAATGTAAAATGTACAACTGATGTCTCTTTCTCCTAAAATTAAAGTGTGTTTCAAAAATATCTACTCTGGGAATGAAAAGAAGGTAATAGAATATGAAAGTAGAGCAATATAGCATCCCTTTCATAGTAGTTTTACCTGAGTTTTTTCATACCAGTCCAAGAGGCTTACTTTACCACTCACTGTAGGTTTGTCATAAATGATCTTTATTATGTTGAGACATGTTTCCTCTATACCAATTTTGATGAGTTTTCATCATGAATGAATGTTGAATTTTGTCAAATGCTTTTTCTGCATCTATTGAAATAATTATGTGAGTTTTATACTTCCTTCTGTTAATGTGGTATATCACATTGATTGACTTGCAAATATTGAAATATTCCTGAATCCCTGGAATAAATCCCACTTGATCGTGGTGCATGATCCTGTTTATATATTATTAAATTCAAATTGCCCATATTTTGTGACCAAAGTTTGAGCAACCTCTAATAGCTTTTTTTGCTTGGATTGGCTATGGGGAAATGCTCCACAGACACCCAATAGTATTTCTCCTCACAGCTCTCCCAGTAACCATAGGACTCGATGGCTCCACTCCACCCAGAATTCCTTCTTCTAGAGCATTCTAGAATATGGAGGCATATGCATCCTCTCTTAGTCTCATAATAATAGTAACTAACAATCATGTTTATTAAATGTTGTGTTAAATGCTTTACATGTGCAGCCTCATTTAGTCTCCATAATCACAAGCACTCAATCTGTAGGTGGGAAAAATTAAGGATTCACCTATCATTATCAATGTTAACATTGAAGCACATAATGGCAACAATATACTTTCTCTTTCCAAGGCTAAGTTATAAAGCATGTACCTTAACGGTTGTCATCCAAGCAGAAATTACTCCTTTTTACATGAGGACTTGAGGTCCAGCAATATTAAATTCTTCATCCAGAATCACAACCAGTCCACACATCTTTGGACTCCCATATGGAGTTCTTTATCCTACAGTATTTGGCAATCAATCCTCTTCACTATGTAACTTCTAAAACATTTTTTAAGTATTGTCTTCTTGATATTGGCCCCCTCCAGTAGTAGCAAAAGGAGTTAATGCTTTAGAATTACAAAAATCAATAAAGGTAGAGCACCCAATGATTTCTGCCTTGTCTTTGGGAGTATGGTGTAACTTAGTCCACACATAGCTCTGAATTAAATCAGTGTTTCATCCCATTACCTTCAGTGGGATTCTCATTGCCCTTCCTGGAATAATTTAATTTCTCTCACTTCTCAAATTAAATGATACCTGAAAGGTTTAGCTGATGAGCAGCTCCTGTTCTGTGGTAGGAGGTCTTCCTTCAGGAACATGGGACATGTATCTTTTACTCTTAGTGAAGACCATTAGCTTCAATAGAATGCCCTCTCTCTGACGTTTGCTACAGTAGTAATACTCTCAACCCCATAATGCAGCTCATTTCCATGGCTCTGCATAAATAAGAATAGGGTATCTTCAATATTTTTTCGACCAGTCTTTTTTTTTTTTTTTTTTTTTTGCGGTACATGGGCCTCTCCCGTTGCCGAGCACAGGCTCTGGACGCACAGGCTCAGCAGCTATGGCTCACGGGCCCAGCCACTCCGCACCACATGGGATCTTCCCAGACCAGGGCACGAACCCGTGTCCCTTGCATTGGCAGGCTGACTCTCAACCACTGCGCCACCAGGGAAGCCCTCGACCAGTCTTTTAAAGAGAGTGTGTTGATGAAAGAACATTAGAGATTATAGAATTGGCTCATTTACAGAAATAGTTTTTATTATTGTTGCCTACATTAGTAGTACAATATTATATTAACGGTGACAATGAGACAATCCAAATATTATATATGACAAAAATCAGAAAATTATAGCTAGTTAGAAATTCAAATTTTAAAAATGACATCAACCTTCTCGGTAATATTAGCTAACACTTATTGAGTGCTAAGCATTATTCTAAGTACTTTGTCAGTCTTACCTAATTAATCTTAATGAGATGAGCAACTTTCCCAGTGTCTCATGACTAGTAAGTGGTAGAGCTGGATTCAAGCCTGGAGAACACAGAGCCTGTGCCCTGAATGTGGGACATATTGCCCTGTGGAGCCCAACTCAAGACTGAACCACACATTCTATCACATTTCCTCAGCTAAGGAAGAGGAGCAAGCCTCACCTGTGCATGCACATTAGTACAGTTTAAAATGTATGTAATGCAGTCATGGTTTCTCTCAGACTATAGAAACATACACACGCTATCAAACCAAATTTGAGTCTGCTCACCCACGCACAGTAAAGCCGGTCTACTGATTTACTGGGTCGTGGTAAAGGAAAGTACAGCATTTATTGAAGGGCACCAAGCAAGGAATCCAAGCAGCTAGTACTTAAAAGGCCCAAACTCCCCAAAGGCTTTCAGGAAAAGGTTTTTAAAGACAGGGTAAGGGACAGAGGTTTGGGGAGATGTGATCAACTCACGGACATTCTTTTGATTGGCTGGTGGTAAGGTAATACGGAGTCAACATCATCAACTTTCTGGTTCCAACCAGTCTGGTGTCTATGTGTTTGTGGGCAGCATACAGTTAATTTCTTCTACCTGGTGGGGGTTTCAGTATCTGAAAAACAGCTCAAAGAACATGTCTCAGAATATTATCTATAGCCCTTGAGGAGGAACTAAGGTCCTTGACTTTGTTTAATAGCTGAGGAAATGACCTCAGCTTTAATGACCTCAGGAAAATGTAAACAGGATTAGTGATTTCTTCTTGTTTCAGATAGTCAATCAGTGATCAGTCAAAAAGTATTTGCTGAGTACCTGCTATGTACTATGATAAGTTGCTAGGTCTCTCCAGAGATCATACTTCTTGACTTTCAACTTGAATTGATAAGTGCATCACATCACTTTTGGGCTATGGGATAAAGATATAAATATGTAAAAGGTTATAGTTGTCACTGTAGTAGGTTATAGATGTTGGAGGTTGCAGGTGTTAACCACTCACTATGCCCGAAAACAGACAAAAGGACCAATGGGGATTTAATTTCAGCATAAGCTGTCTTAAAGTGTTGGCTGATGTCCCACTTTATAGGGTTCTCTTGTAAAGTCGAGTTGGAAAATGGGATTTGGATCTGAAGGCAACATGAGGTTTTTTGTTACCTTGGCCCCAAGTCCAGCTTTGGGGACTATTTTTTGAAAAAGTTCTATTCACAAATCCAAGTAGTGAATGCACTGATTCATGCAAGGGGTCACAGTCATTCAGCACACACCAGGGGCCAGCAGAATGGGGAACAAAGAGGAGGAAGCTGGGCCTCCCAGTCTGCTCTAAGAGATAAAGGCTAGCCCCAGTCCCTGGGCTTTTCTACACTTTGAGCTGGATTTCCTTACCAAACCCAGATACAGGCAGCAAAAGAGAGGACAGCGGGCTTGTTTCCTGCTTTTTAGACAATTTCTGGTGGAATATGGACCATCTTCAGTCTCTCACCACCTTCTTTAGCCAGAAAAGCAAATTCTTAGTCCTCCTTGTTGGGGAGAGAGATTGGAGAAATCCCTCTAATCTAGAGAAACAGAGGACTTGGAAGGAAAGGTGGCCCCATGAGCCTGTCACTGCCAAGCACAGCAGACAAGGAGGAACACTGCAGACAGGCCAGCTCTCACAAGGTGAAGGAGGCTGCCTAGTGGAATCCTGGAAGATCTGGTAAGAAAACTTTCACTGACCTGGCAGATGAAGCAGGAAAGATTATTCTAGAATGATTGCAGGATGAGAAGAAGCTCATGAATCAAAGGGTGTCTAGGTTACAGCCAAGGTTCACACGGTTCTTACCCAGGAGGGTGACGGGGAGGAGAAGAACAGAATGACAGGCAGCAGAGGCTGACAGGAACCAGGAGCATCCTCTGGGACAGCAGGCTTTGTGCTGAACCCCAGAAACCCAGGGTTTCTTGGGAAGTCCCTCCAGGGATCCAGGACCTGCAAGTAGACAGTGATCAGAGCCCTGCCTGCTTTCATCCAGGGCATCTCCTTTTTATTGGAATTAAAAATAAATTTTCATAGGTAAAAAGTGTTCTGAAGCCTGGAAAAAAAAAAAAGGCAACCAGAAGCTACAACTGCATAGACCAAGGATCCCGAGCCCTGTGTATAGCTACTGATTTTATAGGCATGTTCTATGGTCATGACTAGAACGTCTGCTCCTTGCAGGCAGGTGAACTCTCTGTTCACAGTATAGAAAGCTTGTTAAAGAGAAAGGGGCAGTCAGCGCTGCTCCCTGGATCAGGGGGCTCCCAGGACCAAGCCCAAGCCCATCCCTGGGCTCCAGAGGGTGAGGCTGCAGCAGGGAGGGGAGAGACCACTAAAAGCCACAAATGCACACTAATCCCCAGTGACATCGAGGCAGCCAGACGAGCAGGGAAGCTGGCTCGGGGGACACGGGTTGGGGGAAGGAAAGGAGGCAGTTGTTCCCCCCCCCAAAATAAGCTTGTTAAAGCAATCACTTTCCAATATCATGGTGCCCTACCTAAGATCACTCGGTGACAATTTTCTGTTTCAACAACACTTCCCAGTCCTTCCTCCTCTTCTTCTCTCATTTAGTCTCTGGCTTCCCCTCGTTTTCCTCACTCAAAAACTTCATCTCGGGCTTTTCCCTCTTGGGGAAATAAGTGAGCATTACAACGCCGGCACACCAGTGCCAGCTCATGCCCTGCCCTCAGCCTCTAAGACAATATTTGTGCTGCTCGGAGAAGACTAATGTCAAGGAGCAACAGGCGTCTTCTGTACTCTGGAATCAGGAGGAAGAAGAACCAGCCGCGAATGGAGTGAGAAAGCACATAAAATAAAACCAGAATACTGCTGCAAGTGAGGTAAAGGTCAATGGATATCAAAATGTCAAATGCGAAAAGGATAATTTCCCGTCCGATTTTCAGTTAGTACAGTTTAGTTGCTGCCAAGTTTGAAACGTTTCTGACTTTATGAACATTTTTAGTCTCATATTAGCAGTTTATTATCAATTTATTCAAGTTTATATTAGTAATCTCATAAATGTCAATCAACACCTTAAGTGATGGGAAAAATTTTGGTAGAGAGATTATGTCTTGGGCATAATGATTGCACTCATTGTACTGTATTGTACTGTATTGTACTTCAGACATACAGATGCTCAAAGCTCTATTGAGGGGCAGTGTGGAGGTGGGGTTACTTAGAGGTGAAGGTGGCAGATGAAGACTAAATTTTTCAACATTCCTGCTCACTAATACTTTCTAGGTAATGAAAATGTCCAAATCACAAATGATGGTGAAGCTCTGGATATTTAACAAACTTTTGTTGAGTTTTTGCATATGGCAGGAATATACATTTGTGTGTGTATATATACGGGGGCGAGGGAGGGAGAGACAGAGAGAAAGGCTGGCTCTTTAGAGACTTTGGAAAAACACACTACAAAAGCTAAATACACTTATGACTGCTCAATAAACTGTGTATTAACTTTATAATGCCATGCATTATTTTAATCTTGGAGCAGTTATCATTATGTTTATTTTATTATTTTTTTTACATCTTTATTGGAGTATAATTGCTTTACAATTGTGTGTTAGTTTCTGCTTTATAGCAAAGTGAATCAGTTATACATATACATATGCTCCCATATCTCTTCCCTCTTGCGTCTCCCTCCCTCCCACCCTCCCTATCCCACCCCTCCAGGCTGTCACAAAGCACCGAGATGATCTCCCTGTGCTATGCGGCTGCTTCCCACTAGCTATCTATTTTACGTTTGGTAGTGTATATATGTCCATGCCACTCTCTCGCTTTGTCACAGCTTACCCTTCCCCCTTGCCATATCCTCAAGTCCATTCTCTAGTAGGTTTGTATCTTTATTCCTGTCTTACCCCTAGGTTCTTCATGACATTTTTTTTCTTAAATTCCATATATATGTGTTAGCATATGGTATTTGTCTTTCTTTTTCTGATTTACTTCACTCTGTATGACAGACTTTAGGTCCATCCACCTCATTACAAACAGCTCAATTTCGTTTCTTTTTATGGCGGAGTAATATTCCATTGTATATATGTGCCACATCTTCTTTATCCATTCATCCAATGATGGACACTTAGGTTTTTTCCATCTCCAGGCTATTGTAAATACAGCTGCAATGAACATTTTGTTACATGACTCTTTCTGATTTATGGTTTTCTCAGGGTATATGCCCAGTAGTGGGATTGCTGGGTCATATGGTAGTTTTATGGGTAGTTTTTTAAGGAACATCCATACTGTTCTCCATAGTGGCTGTATCAATATACATTCCCACCAGCAGTGCAAGAGTGTTCCCTTTTCTCCACACCCTCTCCAGCATTTATTATTTCTAGACTTTTTGATGATGACCATTCTGACTGGTGTGACATGATATCTCATTGTAGTTTTGATTTGCATTTCTCTAATGATTAATGATGTTGAGCATTCTTTCATGTGTTTGTTGGCAGTCTGTATATCTTCCTGGGAGAAATGTTTATTTAGGTCTTCTGCCCGTTTTTGGATTAGGTTGTTTGTTTGTTTGTTTGTTTTTGTTATTGAGCTGCATGAGCTGCTTATGAATTTTGGAGATAAATACTTTGTCAGTTGCTTCATTTGCAAATATTTTCTCCCATTCTGAGGGTTGTCTTTTCATCTTCTTTATGGTTTCCTTTGCTGTGCAAAAGCTTTGAAGTTTCATTAGGTCCCATTTGTTTATTTTGTTTTTATTTTTCTAGGAGGTGGGTCAAAAAGAATCTTGCTGTGATTTATGTCATAGAGTGTTCTGCCTATGTTTTCCTCTAAGAGTTTGATAGTTTCTGGCCTTATATTTAGGTCATTAATCTATTTTGAGCTTATTTTTGTGTATGGTGTTAGGAAGTGATCTAATCTCATACTGTTACATGTACCTGTCCAGTTTTCCCAGCACCACTTGTTGAAGAGGCTGTCCTTTCTCCGCTGTACATTCCTGCCTCCTTTATCAAAGATAAGGTGACCATATGTGCGTGGGTTTATCTCTGGGCTTTCTATCCTGTTCCATTGATCTATCTTTTTGTTTTAGTGCCAGTACCATACTGTCTTGATTACTGTAGCTTTGTAGTATAGTCTGAAGTCAGGGAGCCTAATTCCTCCAGCTCCATTTCTCGTTCTCAGGATTGCTTTAGCTATTCAGGGTCTTTTGTGTTTCCATACAAATTGTGAAATTTTTTGTTCTAGTTCTGTGAAAAATGCCAGTGGTAGTTTGATAGGGATTGCATTGAATCTGTAGATTGCTTCGGGTAGTAGAGTCATTTTCACAATGTTGATTCTTCTGATCCAAGAACATGGTATATCTCTCCATCTATTTGTATCATCTTTAATTTCTTTCATCAGTGTCTTATAATTTTCTGCATACAGGTCTTTTGTCTCCTTGGGTAGGTTTATTCCTAGATATTTTATTCTTTTTGTTGCAGTGGTAAATGGGAGTGCTTTCTTGATTTCACTTTCAGATTTTTCACCATTAGTGTATAGAAATGCCAGAGATTTATGTGCATTAATTTCATATCCTGCTACTTTACCAAATTGATTGATTAGCTCTAGTAGGTTTCTGTTAGCATCTTTAGGAATCTCTATGTATAGTATCATGTCATCTGCAAACAGTGACAGCTTTACTTCTTCTTTTCTGATTCGGATTCTTTTATTTCTTTTTCTTCTCTGATTGCTGTGATTAAAACTTCCAAAACTATGTTGAATAATAGTGCTGAGAGTGCGTAACCTTGTCTTGCTCCTGATCGTAGTGGAAATGGTTTCAGTTTTTCACCACTGAGGATGATGTTGCTGTCTACTTGTAATATATGGCTTTTATTATGTTGAGGAAAGTTCCCTCTATGCCTACTTTCTGCAGGGTTTTTATCATAAATGTGTGTTGAATTTTGTCAAAAGATTTCTCTACATCTATTGAGATGATCATACGGTTTTTCTCCTTCAATTTGTTAATATGGTTTATCACATTGATTGATTTGCATATATTGAAGAATCCTTGCATTCCTGGAATAAACCCCTCTTGATCATGGTGTATGATCCTTTTAATGTGCTGTTGCATTCTGTTTGCTAGTATTTTGTTGAGGATTTTTCATCTATGTTCATCAGTGATATTGGCCTGTAGTTCTTTTTCTTTGTGACATCCTTGTCTGGTTTTGGTATCAAGGTGATGGTGGCCTCGTAGAATGAGTTTGGGAGTATTCCTCCTTCTGCTATATTTTGGAAGAGTTTGAGAGGATAGGTGTTAGCTCTTCTCTAAATATTTGAGAGAATTTATCTGTGAAGCCATCTGGTCCTGGGCTTTTGTTTCTTGGAAGATTTTTAATCACAGTTTCAATTTCAGTGCTTGTGATTGGTCTGTTCATATTTTTTATTTCTTCCTGATTCAGTCTTGGCAGGTTGTACATCTCTAAGAATTTGTCCATTTCTTCCAGGTTGTCCATTTTATTGGCATAGAGTTGCTTGTAGTAATCTCTCATGATCTTTTGTATTTCTGCAGTGTCAGTTGTTACTTCTCCTTTTTCATTTCTAATTCTATTGATTTGAGTATTCTCCCTTTTTTTCTTGATGAGTCTGGCTAATGCTTTATCAATTTTGTTTATCTTCTCAAAGAACCAGATTTTTGTTTTATTGATCCTTGCTATCATTTCCTTCATTTCTTTTTCATTTATTTCTGATCTGATATTTATGACTTCTTTCCTTCTGCTAAATTTTGGGTATTTTTATTCTTCTTTCTCTAATTGCTTTAGGTGCAAGGTTAGGTTGTTTATTCGAGACGTTTCCTGTTTCCTAAGGTGGGCTTGTATTGCTATAAACTTCCCTCTTAGAACTGCTTTTGCTGCATGCCATGGGTTTTGGGTCGTCATGTCTCCATTGTCAGTTGTTTCTAGGTATCTTTTTATTTCTTCTTTGAATTCTTCAGTGATCACTTCGTTATTAAGTAGTATATTGTTTAGCCTCCAATTACAGATCTTTTCCTGTAATTGATATCTAGTCTCATAGTGTTGTGGGCGGAAAAGATACTTGATACAATTTCGATTTTCTTAAATTTACCAAGGCTTGATTTGTGACCCAAGAGATGATCTATCCTGGAGAATCTTCCATGAGCACTTGAGAAAAATGTGTATTTTGTTGTTTTTGGATGGAATGTCCTATAATTATCAATTAAGTCCATCTTGTTTAATGTATCATTTAAATCTTGTGTTTCCTTATTTATTTCCATTTTGGATGATCTGTCCATTGGTGAAAGTGGGGTGTTAAAGTTCCCTACTATGAATGTGTTACTGTCAATTTCCCCTTTCATGGCTGTTAGTATTTGCCTTATGTACTGAGGTGCTCCTATGTTGGGTGCATAAATATTTACAATTGTTATATCTTCTTCTTGGATCCATCCCTTGATCATTATATAGTGTCCTTCTTTGTCTCTTCTAATAGTCTTTATTTCGAAGTCTATTTTGTCTGATATGAGAATTGCTACTCCAGCTTTCTTTTGGTTTCCATTTACATGAAATATCTTTTTCTATCCCCTTACTTTCAGTCTGTATGTGTCCCTAGGTCTGAAGTGGTTCTCTTGTAGACAGCATATATATGGGTCTTGTTTTTGTATCCATTCAGCCAATCTGTGTCCTTTGGTGGCAGCATTTATTCCATTTACGTTTAAGGTAATTATCAAAATGTATGTTCCTCTTCCCATTTTCTTAATTGTTTTGAGTTCGTTAATGCAGGTCTTTTCCTTCTCTTGTGTTTCTTGTGTAGAGAAGTTCCTTTAGCATTTGTTATAAAGCTGGTTTGGTGGAGCTGAACTGTCCCAGCTTTTGCTTGTCTGTAAAGGTTTTAATCTCTCCATGAAATCTGAATGAGATCCTTGCTGGGTAGAGTAATCTTGATTGCAGGTTTTTCTTCTTCATCATTTTATATATGTCCTGCCAGTCCCTTCTGGCTTGCAGAGTTTCTGTTGAGAGATCAGCTGTTAACTCTATGGGGATTCCCTTGTGTGTTATTTGTTGTTTTTCCCTTGCTTCTATTAATATGTTTTCTTTGTATTTAATTTTTGACAGTTTGATCAATATATGTCTTGATGTATTTCTCCTTGGATTTATCCTGTATGGGACTCTCTGTGCTTCCTGGACTTGATTAACTATTTCCTTTCCCATATTAGGGAAGTTTTCAACTATAATCTCTTCAAATATTTTCTCAGTCCCTTTCTTTTTCTCTTCTTCTTCTGGAAACCCCATAATTCGAATGTTGGTGCTTTTAATGTTGTCCCAGAGGTCTCTGAGACTGTCCTCAGTTCTTTTCATTCTTTATTCTACTCTGCAGTAGTTATTTCCACTACTTTATCTTTCAGGTCACTTATCCATTCTTCTGCCTCAGTTATTCTGCAATTGATCCCATCTAGAGTATTTTTAATTCCATTTATTGTGTTGTTCATCATTGCTTGTTTCATCTTTAGTTCTTCTAGGTCCTTATTAAATGTTCCTTACATTTTCTCCATTCTATTTCCAAGATTTTGGATCATCTTTACTATCATTATTCTGAATGCTTTTTCAGGTAGACTGCTTATTTCCTCTTCATTTTTTAGGTCTGGTGGGCTTTTATCTTGCTCCTTCATCTGCTGTGTGTTTTTCTTTCTTCTCCTTCTGCTTATCTTACTGTGTTTTGGGTCTCCTTTTTGCAGGCTGCAGTTTTGTAGTTCCCGTTGTTTTTGGTGTCTGTCCCCAGTGGCTAAAGTTGGTTCAGTCGTTTGTGTAGGCTTCCTGGTGGAGGGGATAGTGCCTGTGTTTTGTGGATGAGGCTGGATCTTGTCTTTCTGGTGGGCAGGTTCACGTCTGATGGTTTGTTTTGAGGTGTCTGTGGCCTTATTATAATTTTAGGCAGCCTCTCTGCTAATGCGTGGGGTTGTATTCCTGTCTTGCTAGTTGCTTGGCATAATGTGTCCAGCACTGCTGGTCGTTGAGTGAAGCTGGGTGCTGGTGTTGAGATGGAGATCTCTGGGAGATTTTTGCCATTTGATATTATGTGGAGCTGGGAGGTCTCTTGTTGACCAGTGTCCTGAAGTTGGCTCTCCCACCTCAGAGGCACAGCACTGACTCCTGGCTGCACCACCAAGAGCCTTTCATCCTCATGGCTCAGAATAAAAGTGAGAAAAAGTAGAAAGAAAGAAAGAAAGAGAGAGAGAGAAAGAAAGGGAGAGAGAGAGAGAGAAAGAATGAAAGAAAGAAAGAGAGAGAGAAGGAAAGAAAGAAAGGGAGAGAGGGAGGGAAAGAATGAAAGAAAGAAATAAAGAAAGAAAGAAAGAAAGGAAGGAAGGAAGGAAGGAAAGAAAGAAAGAGAGAGAGAGAAAGAAAGAAAGAAAGGGAGAGAGAGAGAGGGAGGGAAAAAACAAAAGAAAGAAAGAAAGATAGATAGAAAGAAGGAAAGAAAGAAAGAGAGAGAGAGAGAGAAAGAAAGAAAGAAAGAAAGAAAAAAAGCCAGAAGGGAGGGACGAAGGAATGAGGGAAGGAAGGAAAGAAAGGAAGAAAGAAAGAAAGAAAAAGAAATAAAGAAGATAAAATAAAGATAAAATTAAATAAAGTTATTAAAATAAAAAATAATTATTAAGAAAAAAAATTAAGAAAAAATAACAGACGGATAGAACCCTAGGACAAATGGTGGAAGCAAAACTATACAGACAAAGTCTCACACAGAAGCATACACATACACACTCTCAAAAAGAGGAAAAGGGGAAAAAGTAATAAATCTTGCTCTCAAAGTCCACCTCCTCAATTTGGGATGATTCGTTGTCTAGTCATGTGTTCCACACATGCAGGGTACATCAAGATGATTGTGGAGATTTAATCTGCTGCTTCTGAGGCTGCAGGGAGAGATTTCCCTTTCTTTTCTTTGTTCGCACAGCTCCTGGGGCTCAGCTTTGGATTTGGCCCCACCTCTGCATGTAGGTCGCCGTAGGGCGTCTGTTCTTTGCTCATACAGGACGGGGTTAAAGAAGCAGCTTCTTCGGGGACTCTGGCTCACTCAGGCCAGGGGGAGGGATGGGTACAGAGTGCAGGGTGAGCCTGTGGCAGCAGAGGCTGGCATAACGTTGCACCAGCCTGAGGCATGCCATTTGTTCTCCCGGGGAGGTTGTCCCTGGATCCCGGGACCCTTGCAGTGGCGGGCTGCACAGGCTTCCCGGAAGGGTGGTGAGGATAGTGACCTGTGCTCGCACACAGGCCCCTTGGTGGCAGCAGCAGCAGCCTTAGCGTCTCATGCCCGTCTCTGGGGTCCGTGATGTTAGCCGTGGCTGGCGCCCGTCTCTGGAGCTCCTTTAAGGAAAGCTCTGAATCCCCTCTCCTTGCACACCAGGAAACAAAGAGGGAAGAAAAAGTCTCTTGCCTGTTCGGCAGGTCCAGACTTTTCTCCGGACTCCCTCCCGGCTAGCAGTGGTGCCCTAACCCCCTTCAGGCTGTGTTCCCGCCACCAACCCCTGTCCTCTCCCTGGGATCCAACCAAAGCCCCAGCTTCAGCTCCCAGCCCTGCCCGCCCCGGCGGGGGAGCAGACAAGCCTCTCGGACTAGTGAGTGCCAGTTGGCACCGATCCTCTGTGTGGGAATCTCTCCGCTTTGCCCTCCGAACCCCTGTTGCCGCGCTCTCCTCCGTGGCTTTGAAGCTCCCCACCCCCCTCCGCCCCCCGTAGTCACCACCCACCAAGGGGCTTCCTAGTGTGTGGAAACCTTTCCTCCTTCACAGTTCCCTCCCACTGGTGCAGGTCCCGTCCCTATTCTTTTGTCTCTGTTTATTCCTTTTTCTTTTGCCCTACCCAGGTATGTGGGGAGTTTCTTTCCTTTTGGGAGGTCTGACGTCTTCTGCCAGCATTCAGTAGGTGTTCTGTAGGAGTTGTTCCACGTGTAGATGTATTTCTGGTGTATCCACACTTCTCAGTCTTGGCTCTGGGGGACATGCTCTGTGTCTTCAAGGCCTGGGGGGTGCCTTGGACTCCCCTTGGGCTCCTCTCTTCCTCACAGAGTAGAAGGTCTTCCTTGATCCAAGTCTTGATCCAGGTCTTAAAGCACTGATGCAGTCTACCTTCCCTGTTCACTTCTGAGGTATGTTTATTTTAGAAATGAGAAAATTGAGGGTCAAATTGCTTCTGAGGCTACACAGCGAATTAGGGGAGAAACTAACTGTTTAACCAGATACTGTCTGACTCCAGAACTCAAGCTCTGTGCACTACATAGTGATACCAGCTGAATACCAATAAAATAAGGCTCAATTATCACATTTTCAAAATGAACTAAACCCATAAAGCAGCCTATGTATACAAGTGAGCAAATAAGACCATAACATATACTGTCTCAAATTTTGCCTAATTTTCTCTTCAATGTCCAAGCAATGCATTATTCTTGAGTTCTTTAAGGAATGAAGTCTATATTATAGACTTGACTGATTTATTAAGTGTCTTCTTTCCCTTTGTTCTCTTTTTTTTCTTCTTTATTTAGCCCCTAGTATAGCACCAGTTGCACTTGTGGCTCCAAGGAGATGAGGATTCTTAAAGCATTTCCTGCATTGAATGTAATCCCGCCTTCTCTCTTTTCTCTCCATGCAAGTCCACATACTAAGCCTGCAGGGCATGGAGTTGTAGAGTAAAGAATGCACAGTCCTTGCCCTACAGATGCTTAATGGCCAGAGAGGGTGAAAGGAGGGAAAATGACATACAAACAACCTGTTTTTTCATGTCAGTAATGTGGTAAAAGTGCCAGCAATGAGAACAGGAGACTGAGAGATTGGAATATCTATAGGAGATTTGGAAAACCTTCAGGGAAGATAGACACTAGATGGTCCTAAAAGGAAAGCAGGCAGCATGGTCACGTTTATTGTGAGCTGAAAGTATACTACACACAGACACTAAGTGTGAAACTGTGTAATGTGTTTGGTCAACTAGTTAGTTCCCTTTCACCAGAATGAAAAGAATGTGAAGAAGCATGGTGAAAACTGGGGCCAGGGGGAATGAATTCTATGCTGCCAAGTTAGATTTATATTCTGGAAGAAATGGAATACAGGGAAGGTTTTTGATAAGAAATTCAACATGGTCAGACTTGTGTTTTAGGAAAATAACAACTAAGGAAGAAATAAGGGAGGTAAGATTCTAGAAGGGTTGGGACTACATTTGGGCAAAAGCACATGGTTAGAGATGATTCCATTGGGAGGAGGAGTTGGGTGCTTTGAGGTTTTCCTGCTCTCTCCTTCCAGCTGCAAAGAATGTAACAGAAACCTGCTTCCCTATGATGGTGGAAGATGAAGGGGTTGATCTACATCATGCTCTTCTCCAGTACAGAAATTCTCCCTCTGTCCCTTGTCCTGTCTTCCCTTGAGCAGGACTTAGTGTTTTCTGAGGAGGGTCAATGGGCTCAAATGAAAACAGCCCTTGGTAATTCTCCTCAAATGTTGAATGAATCCCTCTCTGAGACAAAATGGACGAGGCTTCAGAATGATTTGAGAAACTTCCCAACTATGGCCTCGTAAACAATAGGGAGATATTTGGGAACTGAAGATAAAAAAAAATCTTCTAATATAGCACTCATGTTATAAGCATAGAGCACTATCAGTGGAGACTAAATTCTTCAACATTCCCTACTCATTGATTCTTTCTGGATAATGAAAATGTCTAAATCACAAACGATGGTGATAATCTGGATATTTAACAAGCTTTGATTGGGTTTCCGTTTATGGGAGGCATTGTGCTATGTATAAAATAGATAGATAGATGTTGAGAGAGAGAGTACATAATATTTGCTGGGGTTTTTAAAGAAAATAAGACATATAGAGCTTTATTTAATAATCTGTACAAAGTTGTACTCTGGCAAAGTTACACATTCCCTATCTCAGCAGATATAGAGTACATTCATATGTGTGTATATAATAGTTTACAATATTGTTGAAATTTGAGCTCACAATAATTTGAATTGTATGCATTAACATTATTTATTATGTGTAATTCCGTGTGAACTCACAAAGCCCCATGTATAAAGTTTTGCACATATTAATGGAAGTATGCAATTATATTAAAACGATTTCGCAGCAAGTCCCTCAAATAGCAATATTTTAAATAATCAAATTCTGTGAATTTCAGTCCTTTTATTCCCTAGAAATGCAGCTTAGCAATTCAGCTACTCATACAATGCTCTAACAATTTGAATGTGGAAAACTCTATAGCAGATGTTTAGAATTATAATGGACTTCATCCTAGGTTTCAGAGGAGAAAAACAATTTTCTTGCTTAGACGGAACTTCCCTCAGAAGAAAAACAGAAACTACCAAAAGTTTTCAGGGGATTCAGGAGAAGATGGCGGAAGAGTAGGATGTGGAGATTGCCTTCCTCTCCACATATACATCAGAAATACATCTACACGTGGAACAACTCCTACAGAACACTTACTGAATGCTGGCAGAAGACGTCAGACCTCCCAAAAGGCAAGAAACTCCCCACATACCTGGGTAGGGCAAAAGAATAAAGAGAGACAAAAAAAATAGGGACGGGACCTGCACCAGTGGGAGGGAGCTGTGAAGGAGGAAAGGTTTCCACATACTAGGAAACACCTTCGTGGGCGGAGACTGCAGGTGGTGGTGGGGGAAGCTTCAGTGTTGCAGAGGAGAGCACAGCCACAGGGGTTCGGAGGGCAAAGCAGAGAGATTCCAACACAGAGGATGGGTGCCAACCAGCATTCACCAGCCCAAGAGGCTTGTCTGCTCCCCCGCCAGGGCGGGCGGGGCTGGGAGCTGAGGCTGGGGTTTCGGTCGGATCCCAGGGAGAGGACTGGGGTTGGCGGCATGAACACAGCCTGAAGGGGCTGGTACGCCACAGCTAGCCGGGAGGGAGTCCGGGAAAATGTCTGGACCTGCCGAAGAGGCAAGCGACTTATTCTTGCCTCTTTGTTTCCTAGTGTGCGAGGAGAGGGGATTAAACGCACTGCTTAAAGGAGCTCCAGAGACAGGCGCCAGCTGCGGCTAACAGTGTGGACCCCAGAGACGGGCATGAGACGCTAAGGCTGCTGCTGCCACCACCAAGAAGCCTGTGTGCAAGCACAGGTTACTATCCACACCACCCCCCTTCCAGGGAGACTGTGCAGCCCGTCATTGTCAGGGTCCAGTGATCCAGGGACAACTTCCCCGGGAGAACACATGGAGCGCCTCAGGCTGGTGCAACATCCCGCTGGCCTCTGCCACTGCAGGTTCGCCCTGCATCCGTAACCCTCCCTCCGCCTTGCTTGAGTGAGCCAGAGCCCCCAAATCAGCGGCTACTTTAACCCCGTCATGTTTGAGCAAAGAACAGACACCCTCCGGCGACCTACACGCAGAGGTGGGGACAAATCCAAAGCTGAGACCCGGAGCTGTGAGAACAAAGAAGAGAAAGGGAAATCTCTCCCAGCAACCTCAGGAGCAGCGGATTAAATCTCCACATTCAACTTGATGTACACTGCATCTGTGGAATATCTGAATAGACAATGAATCATCCCAAATTGAGGAGGTAGACTTTGGGAGCAAGATAGATTATCTTTTCCCCTTTTCCTCTTTTTGTGAGTGTATGTGTGTATGCTTCTGTGTGAGATTTTGTCTGTATAGCTTTGCTTTCATCATTTGTGCTAGGGTTCTGTCAGTTTGTTTTTTGTTTGTTTGTTTTTTTACTTTTAAAATTTTTTTCTTAATAAATATTTTTAATAACTTTTTTATTTTATATTATTTTATCCTCCTTCTTTCTTTCTTTCTTTCTTTCTTTCTTTATTTATTTCTTACTATTTTTTCTCCCTTTTATTCTGAGCCATGAAGAGGACAGTCTCTTGGTGCTCCAGCCAGGGGTCAGGGCTGTATCACTGAGGTGGGAGAGAAAACTTCAGGACACTGGTCCACAAGAGACCTCCCAGCTCCACGTAATATCAAATGGTGAAAATCTCCCAGAAATCTCCATCTCAACACCAACACCCAGCTTCACTCAATGACCAGCAAGCTACAGTGCTGGACACCCTATGCCAAACAACTAGCAAGACAGGAACACAACCTCACCCATTAGCAGAGAGGCTGCCTAAAATCATAAAAAGGCCACAGACACCCCAAAACACACCACCAAATGTGGACCTGCCCACCAGAAAGACAAGATCCAGCCTCATCCACCAGAACACAGGCACTATTCTCCCCACCAGGAAACTTACACAACCCACTTTACCCACCTTAGCCACTGGGGACAGACACCAAAATAACAGGAACTATGAACTGGCAGCCTGTGTAAAGGAGACCCCAAACACAGATAAGCCAAATGAGAAGACAGAAAAACATACACCAGATGAAGGAGCAAGGAAAACACCCACTAAACCTAAAAAATAAAGAGGAACTAGGCAGTCTACATGAAAAATAATTCAGAATAATGATACTAAAGCTGATCGAAAATCTTGGAAATAGAATAGAGAAAATGCAAGAATCATTTAACAAGGACCTAGAAGAACTAAAGAGGAAACAAGCAATGATGAACAACACAATAAATGAAATGAAAAATACTCTAGATGGGATCAATAGCAGAATAACTGAGGCAGAAGAACGGATGAGTGACCAGGAAGATAAAATACTGGAAATAACTACTGCAGAGCAGAATAAAGAAAAAAGAATGAAAAGATCTGAGGACAGTCTCAGAGACCTCTGGGACAACATGAAATGCACCAACATTCAAATTATAGGGGTCCCAGAAGAAGAAGTGAAAAAGAAAGGGACTGAAAAAAATATTTGAAGAGATTATAGTTGAAAACTTCCCTATATGGGAAAGAAAATAGTTAATCAAGTCCAGGAAGCACAGAGAGTCCAATACAGGATAAATCCAAGGAGAAACACACCAAGACAGATATTGATCAAACTATCAAAACTTGAATACAAAGAAAACATATTATAAGCAACAAGGGGGAAACAACAAATAACACACAAGGAAATCCTCATAAGGTTAAGAGCTGATCTTTCAGCAGAAATTCTGCGAACCATAACGGAGTGGCAGGACATATTTCAAGTTAGGAAGGAGAAAAACCTACAAACGAGATTACTCTACCCAGCAAGGATCTCATTCAGATTTGATGCAGAAATTAAAACCTTTACAGACAAGCGAAAGCTGAGAGAGTTCAGCACTACAAAACCAGCTTTACAACAAATGCTAAAGGAACTTCTCTACACAAGAAACACAAGAGAAGGAAAAGACCTACAATAACAAAACAATTAAGAAAATGGGAATAGGAACATACATATCGATAGTTACCTTAAATATAAATGGAGTAAATGCTCCCACCAAAAGACACAGACTGACTGAATGGATACAAAAACAAGACCCGTATATATGCTGTCTACAAGAGACCCACTTCAGACCTAGGGACACATCCAGACTGAAAGTGAGGGGATGGAAAATGATATTCCATGCAAATGGAAATCAACAGAAAGCTGGAGTAGCAATTCTCATATCAGGCAAAATAAACTTTAAAATAAAGACTATTAGAAGAGACAAAGAAGGACACTACATACTGATCAAGGGATCAATCCAAGAAGAAGATATAACAATTGTAAATATTTAGGCACCCAACATAGGAGCACCTCAATACATAAGGTAGATGCTAACAGCCAGAAAAGGGGAAATTGACAGTAACACAATCATAGTAGGGGACTTTAACACCTCACTTTCACCAATGGACAGATCATCCAAAATGAAAATAAATAAGGAAACACAAGCTTTAAGTGATACATTAAACAAGATGGACTTAATTGATATTTATAGGACATTCCATCCAAAAATAACAAAATACACATTTTTCTCAAGTGCTTGTGAAACATTCTCCAGGATAGATCATATCTTGGGTCACAAATCTAGCCTTGGTAAATTTAAGCAAATTGAAATTACATCAAGTATCTTTTCTGACCACAACGCTATGAGACTAGATAACAATTACAGGAAAATATCTGTAAAGAATACAAACACATGGAGGCTAAACAATACACTACTTAATAACGAAGTGATCACTGAAGGAATCAAAGAGGAAATTAAAAAATACCTATAGACAAATGACAATGGAGACACGATGAACAAAAACCTATGGGATGCAGGAAAAGCAGTTGTAAGAGGGAAGTTTAGCAATACAATCCTACCTTAAGAAACAGGAAACATCTCAAACAACCTAACCTTGCACCTAAAGCAATTACAGAAAGAAGAACAAAAAACACCCAAAGTTAGCAGAAGGAAAGAAATCATAAAGATCAGATCAGAAATAAATGAAAAAGAAACGAAGGAAATGATAGCAAGGATCAATGAAACTAAAAGCTGGTTCTTTGAGAAGATAAACAAAGTTGATAAACCATTAGCCAGATGCATCAAGAAAAAAAGGGAGAATACTCAAATCAATAGAATTAGAAATGAAAAAGGAGAAATAACAACTGACACTGCAGAAATACAAAAGATCATGAGAGATTACTACAAGCAGCTCTATGAAAATAAAATGGACAATCTGGAAGAAATGGACATATTCTTAGAAATGCACAACGTGCTGAGACTGAACCAGGAAGAAATAGAAAAAATGAACAGACCAATCACAAGCACTGAAATTGAAACTGTGATTAATAATCTTCCAACAAGCAAAAGCCCAGGACCAGATGGCTTCTCAGGCGAGTTCTATCAAACATTTAGAGAAGAACTAACACCTATGCTTCTCAAACTCTTCCAAAATATAGCAGAGGGAGGAATACTCCCAAACTCACTCTATGAGGCCACCATCACCCTGACACCAAAACCAGACAAATATGTCACAAATAAAACTACAGGCCAATATCACTGATGAACATAGATGCAAATATCCTCAACAAAATACTAGCAAAGAGAATCCAACAGCACATTAAGAGGATCATACACCATGATCAAGTGTGGTTTATTCCAGGAATGCAAGGATTCTTCAATATATGCAAATCAATCAAAGTGATACACCATATTAAGAAATTGAAGGGGAAAACCATATGATCATCTCAATAGATGCAGAGAAAGCTTTTGACAAAATTCAACACCCATTTATGATAAAAACCCTGCAGAAAGTAGGCATAGAGGGAACTTTCATCAACATAATTAAAGCCATATATGACAAACCCACAGCAAATATCATCCTCAATGGTGAAAAAAGGAAACCATTTCCACTAATAACAGGACCAAGACAAGGTTGCCCACTCTCACCACTCTTATTCAACATAGTTTTGAAAGTTTTAGCCACAGCAATCAGAGAAGAAAAATAAATAAATGGAATCCAAATCAGAAAAGAAGAAGTAAAGCTGTCACTGTTTGCAGATGATGTGATACTATACATAGAGAATCCTAAAGATGCTACCAGAAAACTACTAGAGCTAATCAATGAATTTGATAAAGTAGCAGGATACAAAATTAATGCACAGAAATCTCTGGTATTCTTATACACTAGTGATGAAAAATATGAAAATGAAATTAAGAAAACACTCCCATTTACCATTGCAACAAAAATAATAAAATATCTCGGAATAAACCTACCTAAGGAGAAAAAGAAACCTGTATGCAGAAAATTATAAGACACTGATGAAAGAAATTAAAGATGATACAAATAGATGGAGAGATATATCATGTTCTTGGGTTGGAAGAATCTACGTTGTGAAAATGACTCTCCATGCAATCCTTATCAAACTACCACTGGTATTTTTCACAGAACTAGAACAAAAAAATTCACAATTTGTATGGAAACACAAAAGATCCAAAATAACCAAAGCAATCTTGAGAACGAAAAATGGAGCTGGAATAATCAGGCTCCCTGACTTCAGACTATAGTACAAAGCTACAGTAATCAAGACAGTATGGTACTGTCACAAAAACAGAAATATAGATCAATGGAACAGGATAGAATGCCCAGAGATAAACCCACGCACATATGGTCACCTTATGTTTGATAAAGGAGGCAAGAATATACAGTGGAGAAAAGACAGCCTCTTCAATAAGTGGTGCTGGGAATACTAGACAGGTATATGTAAAAGTATGAAATTAGAATACTCCGTAACACCATACACAAAAATAAGCTCAAAATCAATTAAAGGCCTAAATGTAAGGCCAGAAACTATCAATCTCTTAGAGGAAAACATAGACAGGACACTCTATGACATAAATCACAGCAAGATCCTTTTTGACCCACCTCCTAAAGAAATGGAAATAAAAACAAAAATAAACAAATGGGACATAATGAAACTTAAAATCTTTTGCAAATCAAAGGAAACCATAAACAATACCAAAAGAGAACACTCAGAGTGGGAGAAAATATTTGCAAATGAAGCAACTGACAAAGGATTAATCTCCAAAATTTATAAGCAGCTCATGCAGCTCAATAACAAAAAAACAAAGTAACCAATCCAAAAATGGACAGAAGACCTAAATAGACATTTCTCCAAAGAAGATATACAGATTGCCAACAAACACATGAAAGAATGCTCAACATCATTAATCATTAGAGAAATAAAAACTACAATGAGTTATCATCTCACACCAGTCAGAATGGCCATCATCAAAAACTCTAGAAACAATAAATGCTGGAGAGGGTGTGGAGAAAAGGAAACCCTCTTGCACTGTTGGTGGGAATGTAAATTGATACAGCCACTATGGAGAACAGTATGGAGGTTCCTTAATAAACTACAAATAGAACTACCGTACGACCCAGCAATCCCACTACTGGGCATATACCCTGAGAAAAGCATAATTCACAAAGAGTCATGCACCAAAATGTTCACTGTAGCTCTATTTACAATAGCCAGGACATGGAAGCAACCTAAGTATCCATCAACAGATGAACGGATAAAGAAGATGTGGCACATATATGCAATGGAATAATACTCAGCCATAAAAAGAAACGAAATTGTGTTATTTGTAGTGAGGTGGATGGACCTAGAGTCTGTCATACAGAGCGAAGTAAATGAGAAAGAGAAAAACAAATACCATATGCTAACACATATATATGGAATCTAAGAAAAAAAAAGTCATGAAGAACCTAGAGGTAAGATGTGAATAAAGACACAGACCTACTAGAGCATGGACTTGATGATATGGGGAGGGGGAAGAGTAAGCTGGGACGAAGTGAGACAGTGGCATGGACATATATACACTACCAAACGTAAAATAGATAGTTAGTAGGAAGTAGCCACATATCACAGGGAGATCAGCTAGGTGGTTTGTGACCACCTTGAGGGGTGGGATAGGTAGGGTGGGAGGGAGGGAGACGCAAGAGGACAGAGATATGGGAACGTATGTATATGTATAACTGATTCACTTTGTTATAAAGCAGAAACTAACATGCCATTGTAAAGCAATCATACTCCAATAAAGATGTTAAAAACAAAACAAAACTATAACTCACATAGGAAAAGTGAACACCAAATCCCAGAATATGATGAGCACCCCCTTAAAGTTCGAGAGAGGTAGTTTAGAGCAAATTAAAGGAATTCTTCAGCCAACAGTGAAAAGCAAATTTATCCACCTCAGGTTACCCCAGAAGAAGTAATACAGGCAGAAAATATAAATACATTTTTAAAATTAAAAAAATGTATTCAACTCAGATTAATGGGATTAATAATAACAAAAGCATCAACAACAATTGTAATATAAAATATTAGCCAATTTGGAACAAAAGAGTATAAAACATGCAGTTTCTAAGTGTCCTGGGCCCTGTAGGATGCATGAAAGGGAAAAAGTATAAAGAATTTTTACACTGGATCAGAACTGAATTAAGTCTTTTCATCATATATTATCCCATCCAATGTTCGCAGAAGCCCTATGAGATATTGTGGCGTCTATCTGAAAAATTCCCTGGGAACTCTCTCTGAATTGCCCAGAAATGCATTAGAGGGAACCAGAAACAACTACCCTCGCCAAGAAGGAGAAGCTGCATTTTCCTACAGGTGTACCCTAGGTCTCAGGTACTAAGCAGGTGACATTTCCCATCACTCCCCTAAACAGTGGCATCTAAGCTTGTTATTACATTATAATTACGTACAATACCAGGTGAACTCACAAAGCATCGTGTCACCCACTGTCAAGGTCTTTCTGGTGCTCATACCATTAAAGGGAGAGCAACAGACTGCAAGGTCCCTTCCCTGGAACACAGCCACAGTAGGTCCAGCAAGCACCACCCGTGACATACACCTCTGCAGAAAATCAGGCAATCTGAGTAACTATGTACCTTTTCTTGTTGACCTTCACTTATAAGTTTCCCTAGAATGACCTTATCCTTGTATCTATACTATGTGTCATTATGGGCTTGGTGAAATTAAATAACATTAAAAACCAATGAGAGGTATGAGCTAGATTACAAATTTTGGTTAGTAAATTAACATATCCAAAGTCATGCTCTTACTAAGTTGTAGGGCTAGAAATTCAACCATGTTTGTCAATTCACAAGCCAGTGTTTGTCATCACAGTGCAATCTTCCTCAAAGCACGAACTCAACACCACTTGCACTGTAATGACCATTACTACTAGATCAGCTTTAGGGGGCATATCACAGATTTACAGAGTCATTATCTCTCATGGCAATGATCCCAAGTCTGCAATTCTTAATAGGCAACATAGGTGATCCCAAAACACTCAAAAGTTTAAGATGTGTTGCCTTTATAAAAAATTGCCCTGAAGTTGCCACAGGAACCTATGTGAATATGAGGCTTCTGGAGCTGTTCAAGGCAAAGGCCAGACCAATCTTGTCTTTGAGTTGAGGAGGTCATGAAGAAGATAGTTATGTGTCAGGAAGGATAGAACTACCATATGATCCATCAATCCCACTCCTGGGCATATATTCAGGGAAAACCATAATTCGAAAAGATACATGCACTGCAAAGTTCATTGCTGCACTATTTACAATAACCAGGACCTAAATGAAATCTAAATGTCCATTAACAGATGAATGGATATAGAAGATGTAGAATGTAGACACAATGGAAAATTACTCAACCATACAAAGATAAATATCATATGATATCACATATATGTGGAATCTAATAAAAATGATACAAATGAACGTTTTTACAAAATAGAAACAGACTCACAGATCTCAAAATCAAACTTATGGTTACCAAAGGAGAAATGTGGGGGGAAGTGATAAATTAGGAGATTGGGATTAACAGATACACACTCCTATACATAAAATAGATAACTAACAAGGATTTACTGTATAGCACAGGGAACTCTACTCAGTATTCTGTAATACCTTATAAAGGAAAAGAATCTGAAAAAGAATGGATATATATATATATATGTGTGTGTGTGTATGAAGTGAATCTGTTTTACATATATACATATATATATATATATATAAAAACAGCTGAAACTGTACATCTGAAACTAATACAACATTGTAAATCAACTATACTCCAGTAAAAATTTAAAACAAAAAAGGCTAACCTTCTGGCATCAGTAGTGGAAAACAAGAAAAGGGGAAGTTATTATGATATCACAGGGCTTTTTAGACCTCATGCAGGAGGGTCTACCTGCAGCTCTTAAAATAAGTGATTTCTGATGCATGAATTCAGGGAACATCCTTGACTTTGGTCAAGAGAATCCAGGAACTATGTATCCCCTCCAAGAAGGTTGACAATATTACCGTGGGCTATTCTGAGCCACGTTGAAGCAGGGAGGGAGGAGAACCAGTAAAAGCTTTAAGGGAAAGAGTCATAGTTTTCTTCCTTCCCTGGAAAAGTAAGCAAAGTTGTTAACCTGCTCCAACAATCCAGGGAGAATCAGAAATTAACTGACAAAAATGTGGACCAGATATGCACTAAGGCAAAATAAGGTATAGGTGCTACAGCCAAGATGTGGGTAGAAACTTTTCTAGTCTGAGGGCGGCACTATTTAATTCACCTGCTCCTTCCTCTCTAGTCTCCCCAGAGAGAACTTGGGTTTCACTTCAGAAGAATCTTGGTCAGAAACCTGTGATTGAGAAATATTTCACCTAATAAATCAGTGTTAAACATGTCAAAAATTAAACCTTCCCATGAACTGTTATAAATCACTCTGCCTAAAACAATAGGAAATATGCTATTCAAATGCAACAACAATTTCCATGAATTCCAAACGACCAAGCAAAAGTCAAATAGAACCCTTGGAGGGAGATATAATTTCATGGTACTTTTTGAGGACCTAAAAATTTTGAAAAAGTAAGTGTGGCATATCTAACACGGTGGAAAAACCAAATGAAAGATGACTAGACACCAGAAAAGAGTCAAGAACATATTTCACTCATTCTGTACAGTGCATGGAACATAGATGTTCAGTAGTTTTTTATAATGAATCCATCAATAAATTCCAAGGCTCTGACAGTTATTTCTGCCAATCCTCAATATAATTAGCCCCACCTTCAGCATCAGAAGAAAGTCCAAAACTAGTGACATCTCCTAGAGTTATCTGTCCTTATCATTGGGCTGGCCAAAAGCTCCCAACATTGGCTGTATATATTCAAGCATTGGTGATTAGCCAATTTACTTCCATATTAATTAGTGTTTTTTTTAAATTCCATTGCTTAAAAAGAAGAATATGACATTTTCTCCCGTATGTGAATCACTAACTCAGAGTGAGAATGAGAGTGGGAGTGGCTGTGTCTATGACAGTTTGTGTTAATAAAATTTCAGTAAATAGTTTAATGAGACTTCTCCTAGGATAGCTCTCATAGCCTTGCAGAATTTGGATCAAGAACAAGGTTCGGGGCTTCCCTGGTGGTGCAGTGGTTGAGGCCGATGCAGGGGTCTCGGGTTCGTGTCCCGGTCCGGGAGGATCCCACGTGCCGTGGAGCGACTGGGTCCGTGAGCCATGACCGCTGAACGGGCGCGTCCGGAGCCTGTGCTCCGCAACGGGAGAGGCCACAACAGTGAGAGGCCCGCATACCGCAAAGGAAAAAAAAAAAAGAACAAGGTTCATTCTAAATAGGGAACCTGTAGATGCTTAAATGAGGTCTCAGCATCAATAAAGAAGTTTTGTTCCATTATAGTTTTGTTATCAAATTGAAAGATGGCTTAGTGAGAAATGGCCATAACAATGAATTGCTAGAATTATGTATTTATGAAAGAAGATATATATTGATTTATTTGTTTACTGACAGTAGGAAAAACATTGAATTTCTATTTTGCAACCTTTAAAATCCTTCAATTGTAAAGGATCTTTCCCTTAATAACATCTTTGGCAGAGTTTATCAGATCTCATAAATGTTTCCCTGACCAGGTCATTTTGGTCAAGCTTCCAAATTATTAACTCCTCCAAAACAAGATTGCGTGACTACATTCTTTGTGGCTCCTTTTTCCTCCTTCGATCTCTTTTTAGAGATAGGAGTTAATATTCATATGCTAGAAACCAATGGATGTTTGTTAACATGTACATGCATATATACAGACAATTATTTTCTAAGCAATGCTAATATCATCTCTGGCGATAAAGAAACAAATAAATAGGTCAAAGTTTTTTTTAATTTTTTAAAAAAAGTTTTTTTTATTTTATATTAGAGTATAGTTGATTAACAACATTGTGTTAGTTTCAGGTGTATAGCAAACTGATTCATTTATACATATACATGTATCTATTCTTTTTCAAATTCTTTTCCCATTTAGTTTGTTACATAATATTGAGTAGAGTTCCCTGTTCTACACCATAGATCCTTGTTGGTTATCCATTTTAAACATAATAAGGTATACATGTCAATCCAAAACTCCCTAACTATCCATCCCCCTTCCCCCTCCCCATAACCTTCAATTCATTCTCTAAGCCTGTGAGTCTGTTTCCGTTTTGTAAATAAGTTCATTTGTATCTTTCTAAATTTAGATTCTGCATGTAAGAGATATCATACAATATTTCACTTTCTCTGCCTGAAAGTAGGCTCAAAATTTTTAAAAGATTTTAATAATATCTGTGGGAGGAAAATTCAATCTTGTTCTTGTATATAACCGGGCTCCAGAAATTCTGGCCTTTCCCGTCTTTTCCTAGTAACATTCAGAATGTGCTTCCTTATATTTTATATAAAAAAATAAGTAGCAAAATTCTTCCCCCAAAACCATAAGCTGTCACTTCTACATAAAATATATAGACATGTATGTTTATAAGTATGTATGCATATATGCATGTATATGTGTATGTGTGTACACATATATGGGTGTATATGTGCATATATACATACACATATATAGACAGAAAGAGAGAATATCTTAAAGTCTGTTTTCCAGACAGCAGTCAGGATGATTATCTAAATAAGAAAACCAGATCCTATCACTGACCTAACATGGTTTTTGGCTCCTTCCAAATACATTATCATGAGCCTCAACATCACCATCCTCCCTCACGAATGGTAACATCTGGTCATCGTGGTTTCCTTTCTCATCCTCAAAGATAAGAAACCTTTTCCTTCTCTGAGTCTCTGACTCAAATGTTCCCCCAATCCCAGCTTGGCTAGCTTATTCCCAAACCTGTGGTAACATCTTAAATGCTACCTCGCCAGACCCCTCTCTGAAACTACAGATTTCCACTTCCACCTCATCTAAAGCAGCCTCCCTGGCTTTCTATTATTTGAATATCATTTTCACAGCCATGTAATTGCCTTATTTTTTGTTTTTATTATTGTTTACTCTCTGGTTTCCCCACAATGTGAAAGTAGGCGCGGTGTTAATGTTGCCTATGATTATATTATCATGTATCCTGACACATAGTAGGTGCTCAATAAATGTTTGGTAAGTGAATAGATGGATAGAAAATGATTTCATAATTCATATTATCATGGAATAACTTGCTTTCTCCCATAAAAAGATGAATCATGGAAAAAGTCCTCTGTCAGCACATAAAGAGCTCCCTGTTTTCTAGTTGCTGAATTGTTGTCAGAATATGGATCCCTAGGGACTTCCCTGGTGGTCCAGTGGTTAAGACCTTGCCTTCCAATGCAAGGGGTGTGGTTTTATCCCTGGTTGGAGAGCTAGGATCCCACATGCCTTGTGGCCAAAAAACCAAAACATAAAATAGAAGCAATATTGTAACAAATTCAATAAAGACTTATAAATGGTCCATATCAAAAAAAAAAAAAACCTAAAAAAAAAGAAAAGAATATGGATGCTTATCATGAAAGTATGTTCCTACTGATAAATGTTCAGTTTCTTTTAAATTTCTCACTATCAGACTCTCCCCTGAAATAGACAGCTTTGTATTTGAACACAAGTTTTTCTGCAGGATAGATTTCTAAGGATGAAACTGTAATATCAAAGGATTTTAAATTCATAGATACATTCAAATTACTATCAACAAATACTGTCAAGAACTGTGAAGAGTCTGAGATTTTACCCTAATAACAGGTCATCCTGCCACAGTTTCATAGATGCTGGAAGAAGACATGAGACTCTTGAGTCAGAGACAAAGGACCTATTGATCACATCAAAACAGGCAGCATGGGCTTCATGTTCAAGTTGGTTCCCCTGACCCCCCTCTCCAACAAAGCCCACAGGGGCAATGCAGAGTGGCCCAGGTAAATTCTATGCATGCAGTGGAACCTTGAGCTTAGGAAACCCCCAAACTTTTAAAAAGTTCACAACAAACCTGTCCAGTCTTTGAGCTGAAAAGAGATAATATCTTTATTATCTCAGACAGTAAACTAATCTGGCGTCTCCCCATTTTCCAAGTTTGCTCTATAAGCATCCTTGAAGAAATTGTCTGAAACAGAAGCCATCAATGCCTCTGCTCACAAAAGTTACAGAAATGCAAGAAGCCCATAAAGAATTGTCCCACAATATTGCATCAGTTTATACTTCTACTAACAGCAGAATCCAGGGTTGGGAGTAAGAATGATTAAAACCAGGTGTAAGAGGAGGTGACCAGCACTTCCAACTCTCCATACAGGCAAATTGAGAGGAAATTGGGATTTTGAGTTGTGGATTTGGTCAAGGTATACAATCAATTTGACTACATCACCAGCAAATGGAATACAAAAAGTTGCATGCAAGATTTTATAGTATAGAAATAACATACCTCATATCTCCCCATATCCCACTGGTCAGAATTCAGTCACAGGGCTTCCCCTCACTGTAAAGGAAACTGGGAAATGTAGATTAACCAGGTTCTGAGGAGGAACAGGAAACAGACTTTTCTGGACATGAGACTTCTCAGAGAGTCCATGTGATTAAAGCCCCATATGATCCCCTCACTTTCTCCTTCCTCTCTAGGTTTTGTCCATCAGGGCAAATCTTTCTTCTCATTTCCAGCACCAGAAGTTCTCCTCTTCAGCAGAAACTAACACAACATTGTAAAGCAGTTATACTCCAATAAAGATGTAAAAAAAATAATAATAATAACATAAATGAATAAACAAAATGTATCTAAAGGATAAAAAAAGTTTTCCTCTTCAAGGGTCCATTAGTAAGGGGTTAGGATATGTATGTCACCAACAGAAGAACGATAAAAAGAATAAAGAGATTCCCCAGGTAATAAGGGACGCATAGTGACATCACTCAAAACTGTGAATTTTCCAGCCAACCAATCTTAAGGCTTTACAGAACTTGAAAATATTAATTGGAAATTATTTTTAATACCAAAGAGAAACTGAAGATATTGCAAGACAGAGTCCTTGTCAAGTTCACCTTTAGCACTTCCTGCTAAAGACTTCTAAAGGAAATACAAATGGGGCTGCATAGCTCAGCCCATTTATTAACAGGTACCTATCTACAGATATATTTTTAATTGTCAGGTCATATCTGTGTCTTCTTTGTAAAATAAGAGTTTTCTCTACCTGCTTATTTAACTCTTAGGGATGTTTTCTTCCCTCTAAACTCTCTACTTTCTTCCCTGGGAGATCACAGCAATTTCTTAACTATGTTTAACATTTTAATTATTTTTAAAATGCTTCTGTAAATATACTATCTAAGTCACCTCAAGCTGCTATAACAAAATACCATAGACTGGGTGGTGTAAACAACAGACATTTATTTCCTACAGTTCTGGAGGCTGGAAGTCCAAGGTCAGGGTACCAGCATGGTTGGTTTCTAGAGAGGGCTCACTTCCTGGCTTGCAGATGGCTGCCTTCTTGCTGTATCCTCATCTGGTGGAGAGAGAGACTTCTGGTGTCTCTTCCTCTTCTTATAACGACACTAATTCCATCCTGGGGACGGGGGTGTCCACTCTCGTGACCTCATTTAAAGCTTATTGCCTCCCGAAGTCTCCACCTTCTAACACCATCACATCAGGGGTTTGCCTTCAACCTATGACTTTGAGCAGTGCACAAGCATTCATTCATAATACATGTTATATGTAACAGGCTGGTGGCGTGAATGTGGCATATGAGTTGGTTTGAAAATAACTGATCATGTCTCCAATTGCTTCCTGTGTGCTGTCTGAGATAATTCTTTCACTTCTTTCTATGTGTATGGATCCAGGGTTGAGTGAGTAGCAGAGGAGGTGCAGGATACTGACCTAAGTGGGCAGCAATTTCTGTGATAACCAAGTTAGAGTTAGATTCTCCTGTATAGCACTCACAACCCACCCCCACTTGTGGTCACGGGGATGTATATAGAGTTCTATTATGAGCAAGACCTCAGGTGAAAAAATCCAAGATAACTGATCTGAACTCAGTTCCACAGGACCTCTGGGTAGCAGCTGTGTGACTCTGGATAACTTTTGTAATTTCTCTTGACATCTTTTTCCCTCTTCTATTAAAAAATAATTGATTCATTTGCATAAACCCTAAGGTCCCTTCAAACTATGATCCAGTGATACAATAAATATAATCCATGTTTTTATTGCTAATGAATATTTTTATAGAAACAAAATCAGGGCATTAAAAAGAGGAAAAATAAATCTTAAAATATATCAAGTAATCCAAGATAATCCTCCTTCAATTTGCAATTGCTCCAGATACCCTTTTCAAAAAGATTTGCTTTTCCCTGCTGCTCTATCCCCAGCCATCACCCAAATATGCCAGCCAAGTATGATCCTATAAGAAAGAAAAGAGTGGAGAGGCCCACCACAAGCATCCCATAAGCTCTTCCCTTCATGGGTGTCAGAGTTAGGTGGAACTGAGGTTCAGATACACACTCAGTTATCACCATCAAATTTTTAATCTCTCCAAAACATGTTTTCCTCCTATAAAGGAGAAAATATAATTTTGGGACTGACAGAATCTAATGGGGGAATCCACATTAATGAAACAATCATGCCAAATGATTGTAGAATGATAGCTCCGATAAACGCTAAGAACCCTTTGAACAACGAGCCCTGATTTAGGTTGGTAAGGTCAGGAAAGCTTTGGAAGAATTTCAGAGCTGAGATAGGGAGGTGAAGAAGACAGTGTGCAAGGCTAAAGGAACATACACCAAAAGACCCCAGAAAACATGAAATGATCCAAGGGAACAAGAGAAAGTGCAGCAAGTGAAAAGAAGTAAAGTGAAAGATGAGCTTGGAGAGGTGGGTATGGTTCAAATCACGCTGGGTGACTATACAATTATCATCCAAACCAAGACACGTCTGAGCAAAACTGGGAACAATTTTAATAATTATGCTGGGGTAGCAGGCATAAATCAGCACTGTCTCTAGCAAACAAGAGAACTGGAGAAAGGAAAGCCTGTTAGGAGATGAGATACAACGTTAGAGGAGATTGATGTTTTACAACTAAATGCCAGAAGGCTTTGGTGGGAGGGGGAAGTAGGTAAAAGTAAACTTCCCTGCCTCTTTGGCAGGAAACATGCCTTGCCTTCTAACAGGGAAGAGGTGAATCATCTCTGCGATCCAGCCTAATTAACACATGAGCACTCTCATTAGAGAAGGAAAACAGACATTAAGCATCAACATTGGAAGACTTAAAATTAGTATTTCTGTATGTGTCGATTTTACTGTAAGAAATATTTGTCCAGGATATGTAATTAGTGGGGTTCCCTGCAGGTTTCAGATGCTCATAATATCCCTCCAATTTTCAAGAAATTGTAGCTTCCTTTAAAATAGGGATCAACAGTCATTCACACCCAGAGTTGATTCTAATTTCAGAGGCAAAGACAGCCTCCAGGTTAATGCCTCCAATCTGTTTTGCTCATCTGCTTTGACCTAAATCTTAGCTCCAACCTGAGAGTTGAGAAGGAAAAGAAAAAAGAACAAGGCAGAGAGAGGAGGAAGGAGGGAGAAAGGAAGGGAAGGAGAGAGAGAGAAGGGGAGGGATTCATCCAAATACATCAATGTGCTTGCCCTTGTGTCTCCATAAGAAAAGGTAAGCTAGAAGCCAGACCAATGTGACCTCAAAGTGAGCCCTTTGTGCTTGGCTTCTATAAGGAAATCAGAATGCTCCCATGGGACTGAGTTGCATAAAGTTGGATTGGCATCTTTTCCGAACTCAGACTCCAAATTATGGGAAAGAAATTTTAAGTAAGCTTGAGAAAAATAAATGAGCATGTTAGTGAGACTGGATATTTTTGGTAAGTGGAAATAACAACTGGGAATACATTTATTTCAGAACAATTTTTAGGATGAAATTGAGCTCTGTTACAATCTCTATCTCTATCTCTTTATCTCTCTGTCCCTTTCTATCTCTTTCCCCACTCACCTCCAACATGTGCCCTTCTTTTTCGCTTTCACAAACATCTGCAGACAGGGTTAGCCCCCAACCAAAGTTGAGAAAATAAATATCTGCTTTGACCCCTTCCATCTTCCCTTTCTGGCCACACCTCTTGGGGCTGTTTGGCTTCCCTTGGCAGGGCCCAGTTGTGTCTGAGGCCATCAGGGCAAACTTGAAGTCCAGTATGACCCCTTCCTTGTATCATCAGAGTGGTCATTTCTTTAATAGCTTAATACCATTTACCAGGAAAGAAACTTATTGAGAAAATATTTCCTGCTAAGGTATAAGTAACTATGTCATGTATTACCCTACCCATCCACTGTTTATCAGAGGAATGTACTTTTTTTTAAAAAGCTGTAAAGAAAAGTAAAGCAATGAAGTAAATTTCAAATGTGAAATATCAGACACTGTGGAATTGAGTGGAAAATTATATATCCATGTGTGTATTTATATACATACAAATACATATGAAATACATAGAGAGTACAGACTCTATCAGCTAATGTAATATAGAAAATACTAATTTACTGAGTGTCCACTGCTCCAGGACCAACCTGGACCAGCCCCCAAATAAATGGTAGTAAGTAAAGCAGAGGTGCTCCTCATCTTAAGAAGCACAGTTTTCCAAAAGTGAGACCTATTATATAAAAAAATAAACAGGCACTTTTCTTTTTATAAATGAAAAGAACAGTGTTCTGAAGAGTAAAATTGTTGCCAGAGCTGCTGCACCAGGTCCTTGCTCAAAACCCCCAACCCACACCTTTAGCAGGAATGAACATAAATCTTTAAGTCATGGGGTCCAGAGAAAAGAAAGGAAGCTATAGGGAGAGACAAACAAACAAGCAAACAAAAAACAGGTGGAACCAGCTGAGACCAAGATGGTGATGAATCTGACCTCCAACAGAACCTGAGTCTCATTATATGCTGATTTCACTATATTAGCAAATTAAATGACACACTTACGGGCAGCCAGGACCGGAAATTAAGACCAAAAAAAGGATAAAAAGAGGGTGGCACCCACTCCCTCAAAAAGCCCTGCCCTTTCCCCAGTAGACTAATGTATATGCCTCCCCATCACTAGCTTCACTCCTCCTCCCTTTGTCTTTTTTTCTTTTCTTTTCTTTTTCTTTTCTATTGAAGCATAGTTGATTTACAATGCTGTGTCAATCTCTGCTGTACAGGAAAGTGACTCAGTTTTACACATTTATACATTCTTTTTTTAATATTCTTTTCCATTATGGTATATCTCAGGAGATTGGATATAGCCTTTGTCTTTACTCTTTAAAATCAAATCCCTCTCACCACGTGGCCCAGAAGTTGATCTGTGAACTTAGTTCCCACTTCTCCACTTCTCCATTCTTTGGCCATTGAGCAAAGATTGCAAACTATCTCAAAACTGGTTTCATTATTTGGCTACACAAACCTGAACAGAAAAAGCAGAGTCCATACAACTTAATTCAGTAACAAAATCAGGGTAACGCTGGGAACTTACAGAGGGGTAAGTATGGTCTTCTCTGAGGCTATATCAAGGTGAGATCGATGGGTGAGAAAATGTCACCATGTCAAATTTGAAGAAAGTCATCCCTTGGCATTTGTTGGCATATTTCTTCCAATCATTTATCTGTGTGCGTGTGTGTGTGTCCGTGTGTTATGTGTGTGTCCATGTGTGTGTGTCCTCACATGTTTGTGTATGTATGTGTGTGTGTATCTGTGTGCATGTCTGTGTGTGTCTGCGTGTGTATGTGTGTCCATGTGTGTCATGTGTGTATGTGTGTGTCCGTGTATGTATGTGTCCATGTGTGCATGCATACATGTGTGTCCATGTGTGCATCTCTGTGTGTCCATGTGTGTATGTGTGTGGTGTGCATGTGTGTGTCCATGTGTCTGTGTGTGTACGTCCGTGTGTGTGTCCATGTGTTTATGTGTGTTTGTGTGTGGCTGTGTGTGTGTCCATGTGTATATGTGTGTGTCCATGTGTGTGTCCATGTGTGTCTGTGTGTTTATGTGTGTGTGTGTCCGTGTGTGTTTGTGTGTTACAGTTTAGAGCGCTTTCTCACCTTCTGCTTTTTTCTTCCTTTACTCAGTATGTCAAGATCAATTTCTCATATCTTATATTTTAATAAATATTTTTAGTGGTTTTTGGTATTTTCTCATAGAGCACTCCTCAATTTACCAAACCATTTAGGACATCTGTTTCCATTATTCCAGTGTTATGAATAACATTTTGGAGAATATCTTAGTACATAAATATTTGTATTTCAGATTATTTCCTACGGTAGATTCTAGAGTTGGATTTACTGGTTAAAGAATACAAACATTCAGGCTTCCCTGGTGGTGCAGTGGTTTAGAGTCCGCCTGCCGATGCAGGGGACATGGGTTCGTGCCCCGGTCCAGGAAGATCCCACATGCCGCGGAGCGGCTGGGCCCATGACCCATGGCCGCTAAGCCTGCACATCTGGAGCCTGTGCTCCGCAATGGGAGAGGCCACAACAGTGAGAGGCCCGTATACCACAAAAAAAAAAAAAAAAGAATACAAACATTCAGTATCTGGTACATAATGATGTGAGTGTATGCGAATTCTTATTGTTATGATTTTTTAAAGTGTTTAGTTAAAGAAGTTAATGTGAAAGTTTGCATTTTGATTTGCATTTGTTTAATGTCTTTGACTATTGACTAACCCTTGCTTCCAACTGAAATACCTTGGTAGCAGCTATTTGCAAAGGGACTGGCCTGAGAAAATGGAAAGCAGCTCTACATAGTGGCCACAGCTCACCCCCACAGGCCACACCCCTAGAAATTCAACCCTCCCACACCTGTTCCATTGGCTCTAAGAACCAAACAAAGGTTCTCCTCTAGGGTGAGATACTGGACTCGCCAAATCTCTCCTGCCACGTCTGGGGAACTGCAGAAAGCATGATTCCCTACTGGCTTTTGAGAGATATTTCTAGGACTCTGACATGTTTCAGAGGGAGCAGGGCCTGAAGGCAACGCAGAGGGTCATGAGTGGGGACTTGTACATACACCTCTCACAAGTTCATGAGCCCTTACTCTCCCCTCCCTCCAGGAAACTACCTTCTGCATTTAGTCCTTCCCTGAGAGGTGCAGTTAGAGTCATTAGCAACTAGAACTCCATAGAAGACATGCTCGTGGCATCCTCTTAGAAGAGTATCACTTCCCCGACCTCCAGACCTACAGAATCAGAATGTTTTAGGATCTGGAATCCAGAAATCTGCACTTTAAAATACTCCCCATTTGAGGCTGATGTGTATACCTGCTTCAGAATCACTGATTTAAGAGTGCCCAGTTTACTCCTTAGGGCTTGGGGATGTTCGTCCCAAGACTCAACTCTGTATCCAGCCTCTAAGCAGCAAGTTAGTTGTTCTTCTTTGAAGCTCTTGAAACCCTATGTAAACAGACCCACCAGCAGACCCAAACACCACCATTCTACACAACCCCACACTTGCGATGGTACTCAGTTTAGGATCTCAGGAAATCCCCTTTTCCATGTTCAAAGTAAAGTGAGAGGTTAACTATCACCCAGGGAAAGTAGAGCCCAAAAATCTTTTTATCCCAATTATCTGAATAACTAATACAAGGCAAACTAGGATATGATTTTATTGTCCTCAACTGAAAATATGTGTTATCAAAGTTAATCCAGCCCTGGTGTTATAAGAACACAATCAAACTAACATAACCCCAAAAGACATGGTGGATGCCACTAAAATAACTTTATGTGTTCTGTCAATAGTTTTTTCTTTAACTCAATTTCTCCATCAAAAAAGAAGAAGGTTTATTAGGCAGCACATAACTTTTATAAAGTGGTTACTGTATTTGTGATTGTGTGCCCAGTTGTAGAAAGTTCACAAAAACATTTAGGCACTACCTTTTATCGGTGCTGGGTTCCATCAGAGAATATCACATTGACACTAGGGGGTGTCTCTGTTGCCTTATTAACATGCCAAAGAACCATTTTTAAATCTTACTGAAAAACACGTCAAATGTGGAAGGGCATTACTTGAGACACCAAGTAAGTAGCAAATCAACACTTGCACCGTAAACTAAAGAAAGGCTGTGTTAACAATTAATACATGTGACCTTAAAGGAAAACTATTTTGTTTCCAATTTTCCGATTAATACCCATTACCAAATCAGACATATCTCTTTGCTCTATTTTGAGCATTGTTAACTCGTTCAAAAGGCTAACCCGTGGGTGGTGGGTAACTCAGTGTTCCTGCTGTGACCTCTTGTGGTTGGACATTCAGGACAAAGTCCAGAGGCCTCACAACACACTTCTTAGTCTTCCCTGTCTGGACCTACATTCCACCAGTATCTTTATTTTTCACCTTCTTTACACAAACAGTATCTCTCATATGAAACAATCTGAATTTTATTTAGAACCTGTGTGTTTTCTTTTCCTTCCTTTGCATCTTTTTCTACAAAGGATTTGAAGCAAGTCAGGGTATATACTAAATGCACCAGGTCTTCCCTAACCGCTCAGCTATAAGCTGTCTTCTTCTCCATCAAAACTGTCACTTATTACACATGCCCTGATTTACCTTGTATCAAACGTTATGTCCCATCATTAAACAAACCTTCAAAATCTAAGCCTTAAATCCTGCATCTTGATTACAGATTCTTTGTTTTTGTACTGCATCTTTACAGTGCCTATTCATCTCCTCCAGAAAATGAGCAAATCGACTTTTGTATACGTAGTAGGTGTCCATATATGAAAAGATAGTAAGGACAATATTGATAATAATGAAATAATAGCAATTACCATTTTATCATGCAGCTATTAAGTGCCAGACACTTTCCTAAGTATGTTGCATATGTCATTTTATTTTGTAACCACAAAATGCTCTTTAAATATTATCCTCCCCATTGTCTTGGTGAGGAGCTTCCATATAAATAACAGAGAGCTTTTGCATAGCAGACACTCTCAGCTTGATGAGATGTTATGCTATGGAAGGGTTCTGGAGCCAAAGCAAAGTTAGGAAGAACCAATACCCACATCCCCACTTCCTTCCCCTGACCCTCCATCCCCCAATGGCCCATCTTCCTTCTCTCTCTCCATCTTCATAGATGGGAGTATTTATAGCCAATTGAAATTGACTATGTGACAAGTCAGAGATTTAATAGATGAAGAAAACGACAAAGTTCATTAGCTCCATCAAGGAGCCCACACATAGTTGTATATGCGTCTTCTTAAACATGGAATTATAATGAAATACAGTACAGAAGTATACATATATGAGATGTATTCCTCCCGATTCACAAGTTGCTTGTAAGAAGCACACAAGAAAATAAGCATGAAGCATAAAGAAAGCACTAGATGAATACACGCTGTTGCTGAAGTCCCCTGACATGCACCTTTTCATGACAGCTTGCAAATCAACCAGACCTGGGTAAGAAAAAAGGCAGCTTCTCATGTGAAGGGCCTTCCCTTACAGTCTCTACTCCCAGCAGCTGCCCCAGTAAAGACATTCACCTGGTCCTTAAGGAAACCTTAAGATATTAAGGCATGCTTGCTTTTGGATGACTTCTGACTCTACTGCCTTCCACCCCACCCTGCTTGGCAAAACCTTACTTGTAACATTCAGCTCAGTTCCTCTAGGAAGCTTCACTGCTTTTAACCCCCAGTCCACTTTGGGTGACACTATTCTGTTCTTTGTCACAGCTCAAGCATTCTGTATGGTGGCTATCTCCCCAGACATTCTCCTCGCTTGACTATGAACTCCTCAAGGGGAGGGGCTATGACTTACTCAACATTGAGCCCCCAACACAATGGCCTTGTGGTAGCAGTCATTCAGGAAATGCCTATTGAACAAATGGATGAATGTATTCGGCTGTCTTTTGATTCAGATGTTTTGGCATCTGGAGGCTTACCCTGAGGAGACTGCCCCTACTAGAGACAGCAAATGACTAACCTGTGGGTGTGACTTCCATACACAAACCAACAGGTCCAGAGGCCACACCCCAAATACCTCATTTATTGAGCTCTCACTCTGGGTTGCCATCCACCTGCCCACCTTATCACCCTGGAGCCAGATACCAAGGTACCAGCACCCCAGAGGCTGTCGAAATTGTTCAAACCATCTAATACTAAACCTATTTACCCTGCCTCACCCATACTTTCCTGCAGGAACCATGATAAAGGCTCCTACCCATGTTTCCCCCTCCCTCCCTCTCCCTCCTGTCTAACCTGGTGCTTCACTGTGTGGCCCTGCTGGTGCAGCACACCCTCTCCTCCTGGGAACTGTGAGTAGGAAATTATCTTTTCAATGACTATCATCTCTTCATCTGTAGGCCTTGCAATACCTGAATAAGAACTTTTAAAAACTTACATAGTCATAAAATCTATATAAGGAAACCATGAATGAGTAAATGAGGAGAACTTACTGGGCTTATCAAACATACCTGAACTCAGGTAGCTATCTCTGCTGTGTTCAAATCAGTTTTGCAACATTTTCTTGAAGCAGACACTGTGCAAGTCCAGAGCTGAATTACACCCAATCCCTGCCCTCAAGTGGCTGATAATCCGTGGGAGGAGTTTATACACTAGCATAAGCATGCTGATACAGGTCAGTCATCTGGACCCAAAACTCTCCATTGAATCAAAATGTCTTTGAGCTCCTCAAAGAGGAACAATGTGACAGCCAAGACACATTAGTCTAGGGCTGCGGGGCAAGACAGAGGAACAGAAACAAGAAAGAAGGCAGACTCTTCAGTTGAGAGTTAATATTCGTGCTCATTCTATAAATCTTTCTACCTTTGCCATGCTCCTTGTTTGTGCGCTGGGGAAAAGTCTTCAGTAACTGTTGAGCTCAGTTACATTTTCTCTCCCATGTCTACTAGAGTTGCATTTCATTTGTTCCTTCATTTATTTCTTCATTCAGTAAGTTTCAACTGAGCACCTACTATGCACAAGGTTTAATGTTAGGCATGATTCTGCTCTTCCTGGGGAGACAAACATGAAAGAAAGTGAAATTTGATCAAATTCTTTTGTTCAAGAACTGGAGGAGGAGAAAGGAAAGGGTAAGTCAACACTGTTAAAAACAAGGAAGTCTTCCAAGAGGAGATCATGCCTAAGACAGTTCTTGAAGGATAGTAGAAGTTTGCCAGGTAAAATTTGCAGGGAAAGGCTTTCTGGAGAGAAATTTTCAAGGCCAGATGCTTCAGGTGTGCTGGTCACCAGTGGGATTCAGTGGAATACTCATATCCAGGCATTTTCATCACTTCTACTCATAAGACAGGGTGCTTTCTCTGGCTTTGTGTGGCTAAGTACTATTAAAAGTATTGTAGGACAAACATTTATATTTATGCTTTATTTAACTTTTCATTAATAATAAATTCAGGTGAAGTAGAATTGTTATTAATATTGATCAACGTTCCAAATGAAAGCACAGATGTCAGGGATTTTTTTTAAATGAGTTCAGTTATATTTAAAGTGCTGTTGGTGAGAGAAAATCTAATGAAAACCAACAGATGGTCTATTTAATATTGCTCTCAGCTTTGAAACATGTGCCAAATGTGATACACACAAGGACTTGACAGGGTGGTTACTGGAAGCCTTTAATTACAACTATTTGCACTCTTGGGTCTGCTGAAATTGCTAAAATAACACTGCAACTCTAACACTGGCCAAGCCAGAATTTAAATAATATCTATTTTATGATACTGTTTGTGGCATTGTATTTCCAAATGACCTCTATAGAGAATTTTCCTGACAGGTTTTCTTTTCTTTTGGGGAGGGGACATTGCTTTGTTTGATTTTTGTCAAGGAACTGGAGCCAGCAGCCAGGATAAGGTCAGATGGTTTCCTTTCCACATATCAACACATTTAGTCTGGAACGTTAGACAGCATTTCCAAGGGCAAGAAGAGGTATGGATCCTTTATTATTAGAGTTAGCTCAATTACAGAGACAGCTCAACCGGGGCAGACTTCCAAAGCAATGACTAAGTAATTAATAATAATAATCACAACAGCAACTGCCCATTATGAACCTTGCTAGACATGTGGCAAATATCATTACTACTTCTCACAACTGGAAAAGTGGAGATGGGGACACTGAAACCTAGGAGGATTCAACATCTGACTCAATGTGACACAGCATATTAAGTGTAACCCAGGCAGGCTAGCCAGAAAAAGAACAAAATTGACCAGTCAATTCAAGCAGGATCGCATGTCAGAAAAAGAAGAAAAAGAGGGAGGAAGAGGAGGAGGGTGAGGAGAAGAAGAAGGAGGGAGGAGAGGAGGAGGAAGAGGAGGGGGGAAGAGGGGGAGGAGGAGGGGTAGGAATAAGAGAAGGAGGGGGATGAAGAGGAGGAGAAGGGGGAGGATGGGGAAGAGGAGGGGAAGGGGGTGGAAGAGGAGGGGGAGGAGGCGGAGGAGGAGGGGTAGGAGGAAGAGAAGAAGAGGAATGAAGAGGAGGAGAAGGGGGAGGAGGGAGAAGAGAAGGGGGAGGGAGTGGAAGAGGAGGGGGAAGAGGGGGAAGAGGAAGGGGAGGAGGTGAAAGAGGGGAAGGAAGAGGAGGAGAAGCTGTTCAACCAGGATGTACACCAAAGGAGAAAATTCCCCATTTAAATTGCTCTAGAATGAAGATAGCAGGAGATGCTCATGTATCCCTTCATCCACCTCCCTATTGGGCCATCTCTACCCTATGGCTGCCTGCTGGAGTCTAGGCAAGAGCCTGCTGGTTCACGTCATCTAAGGGGGGAGACATTTGCCTCTCAGGTGAAGATGCCTCAGCTGCCCAGAAGGTCAGATGGGCTCATGGGGAGGCCTCAGAGTAGAGATACCTGCAGGTGACACCAACAGTACTGAGAGGATTACATTATTGGGCTTAGAGCACATGACCAAACAGGCCTCTCTCTATAAGCCACATGAGAAATAATGTGTGTTCCAAATCTGGCCCTCTCTGAGCACTCTAGAAAATAGTCCTCCCTCCCTGGCCCTGCTCTGATTGGCTTCTTATCTGAAAAGAGTAACAAAACAAGGATTAAGTCTATAGGGTATTTTAAAAGAAATAAATTATAAAGCCTGTCTTTTTTTACACATAATAAACCAAGAAATCCTCAACAACAACAAAAAAATGATCAAAGCAAATCTACCATTTGGAAACAAAGAAATATTCTTCTAAAAAAACCCAGTCTCAAAGAGGAAATTTAAGGTGAAATTATAGATTATTTTCATTAATTTATTCATGCTCCCCAAAAGTATACCAGAACTTGGACAAGTCAGGAAGGAAAATTTATAAAGAAGAGATTGTTTTATATCCCAACATGTGGGATAAATAGTACTCAGACAATCTGTAGTCCTAAAAGTATTTATTATTTTCATAGGCATGCAATTAATAAAGAGGAGTAGGAGGAAAAGCTGGAAAAAATAATCAAACTAATATAGTATAGGAAAAGGAATTAATGGTGATAAACTTGAAATTAATAAAAGAAACAAAATATTAAAAAGAAAGATTTTATAAAACCTAGACTTTTTCTCATCAAACTAGCAAATATTTTACTTTAATATTTCTATTGGAGTATGGTTGCTTTACAATGTTGTGTTAGCCACCACTGCACGACAAAATGAATCAGCCATACACATACAGGTATCCCCTCCCTTTCTGCTTCCCTCCCATTTAGGTTACCACAGTGCACTAGGGGAGTTCCCTGTGCTATACAGCATGTTCCCATCAGTTGTCCATTTTACACATAGTATCAATAGTGTATATGTGTCAATCCCAGTTTTCCAATTCCTTGCATCCCACCCATTTTCCCCTTGGTATCCATACATTTGTTCTCTGTGTCTGTGTCTCTATTTCTGCTTTGCAACTAAGATCATCTATACCATTTTTCTAGGTTCCACATATATGCCTTATTATACAATATTTGCTTTTCTCTTTCTGACTTACCTCACTGTATGACAGTATCTAGGTCCATCCATGTCTCTACAAATGACACAATTTCGTTCCTTTTTATGGCTGAGTAATATTCCATTATATATATGTACCACATCTTCTTTATCCATTCCTCTGTTGATGGACATTTAGGTTGCTTCCATGTCCTGGCTATTGTTAATAGTGCTGTTATGAACATTGGGGTACATGTGTTTTTTTGAATTATGGTTTTCTCTGAGTATACGCCCAGTAGTGGGATTGCTGGGTCATATGGTAATTCTATTTTTAGTTTTTTAAGGAACCTCCATACTGTTTTCTATAGTGTCTGTATCAATTTTCATTTCCACCAATAGTGTAAGAGGGTTCCCTTTTCTCCACAACCTCTCCACCATTTATTTTTTGTAGGCTTTTTGATGATGACCATTTGGACTAGTGTGAGGTGATACCTCTTTGTAGTTTTGATTTTTATTTCTCTAACGATTAGTGATGTTCAGCATCTTTTCATGTGTTTTTTGGCCATCTGTATATCTTCCTTGGAGAAATGTCTATTTAGGTGGCCCATTTTTGGATTGGGTTGTTTGTTTTTTTGATATTGAGCTGCTTGTATATTTTGGAGATTAATTCTTTGTCAGTTGCTTCATTTGCAAATATTTTCTCCCATTCTGAGGGTGGTCTTTTTGTCTTGTTTATGGTCTCCTTTGCTGTGCAAAAGATTTAGGTTTCTTTAGGTACTATTTGTTGATTTTTGTTTTTATTTCCATTACTCTAGGAGGTGGGTCAAAAAAATCTTGTCATGGTTTATGTCAAAGAGTGTTCTTCCTATGTTTTCCTCTAAGAGTTTTATAGTGTCAGGTCTTACATTTAGGTCTTTAATCCATTTTGAGTTTATTTTTGTGTATGGTGTTAGGGAGTGTTCTAATTTCATTCTTTTACATGTAGCTGTCCAGTTTTCCCCACACCACTTATTGAAGAGACTCTCATTTCTCCATTGTATATTTTTGCCTCCTTTCTCATAAATTAGGTGACCATAGGTGTATGACTTTATCTCTGGGCTTTCTATTCTCTTCCATGATCTATATTTCTGTTTTTGTGTCAGTACCATACTGTCTTAATTACTGTAGCTTTGTAGTATAGTCTGAAGACCAGGAGCCTGATTCCTCCGGCTCTGTTTTACTTTCTCAAGATTGCTTTGGCTATTTGGGGTCTTTTGTGCTTCTGGACAAATTGTAAAAATTTTTGTTCTAGTTCTGTAAAAAATGCCATTGGTAATTTGATAGGGATTGCATTGAAGCTGTAGATTGCTTTGGGTAGTTTAGTCATTTTCACATTATTGATTCTTCCAATACAAGAATCTTATATCTCTCTCCATATGTTTATGTCATCTTTGATTTCTTTCATCAGTGTTTTATATTACTCTGAGTACAGATCTTTTGCCTCCTTAGGTAGGTTTATTCCTAGGTATTTTATTTTTGTTGAAATGGTAAATGGGATTGTTTCTTTAATTTCTCTTTCTTCCCTTTCATTGTTAGTATATAGGAATGCAAGCGATCTCTGTGTATTAATTTTTTATTCTGAAAATTTACCAAATTCATCAATGAGCTCTAGTAATTTTCTCATGGCATCTTTAGGATTTTCTGTGTATAGTATCATGTCACCTGCAAACAGTGACAGTTTTACTTCTTCTTTTCCAATTTGTATTCCTGTTATTTCTTTTTCTTCTCTAATTGCCATGGCTAGGACTTCCAGAACTATGTTAAATAATAGTGGCTAGAGTGGAGACCCTTGTCCTTTTCCTGATCTTAGTGGAAATGCTTTCAGTTTTTCACCATTGAGACTAATGTCTGCTGTGGGTTTGTCATATATGGCCTTTATTATGTTGAGATAGGTTCTGACTATGCCCACTTTCTGGAGCGTTTTTATCATAAATTGGTGTTGAATTTTGTCAAAAGCTTCTTCTGCATCTATTGAAATGATCATATGGTTTTTATTCTTTAATTTATTAATATGGCTTATCATATTGCTTGATTTGCATATATTGAAGAATCTTTGCATCTCTGGAATAAATCCCACTTGATCATGGTGTATGATCCTTTTAATATGTTGTTGGATTCTGTTTGCTAATATTTTGTTTAGGATTTTTGCATCTTTGTTCATCAGTGATGTTAGCCTGTAATTTCTTTTTTCGTGATGTCTTTGTCTGGTTTTGGTATCAGAGTCATCTGGTAGCCTTGTAGAATGAGTTTGGGAGTGTTCCAACTTCTGCAATTTTTTGGAAGACTTTGAGAAGGATAGGTGTTAGCTCTTCTCTAAATGTTTGATAGAATTTACCTGTGACTCTATCTGGTCCTAGGCTTTTGTTTGTTGGAAGATTTTTAATCACAGTTTCAATTTCATTACTTGTGATTTGTCTGTTCATATTTTCTATTTCTTCTTGGTTCAGTATTGGAAGGTTGTATTTTCTAAGAATTTGTCCATTTCATCCAGGTTGTCCACTTTATTAGCATATAGTTGCTGGTAGTACTCTCATGATCCTTTGTATTTCTATGGTGTCACTTGTAACTTTTCCTTTTTCATTTCTAATTTTACTTATTTGAGTCCTCTCCTTTTTTTTTCTTGATGAGACTGATTAATGGTTTATCAATTTTGTTTGTCTTCTCAAAGAACCAGCTTTTAGTTTTATTGACCTTTGCTATTGTTTTCTTTGTTTCTACTTCATTTATTTCTCTCTGATCTTTATGATTTCTTTCCTTTTCCTAACTTTGCGTTTTGTTTGTTATTTTTCTTTAGTTGTTTTAAGTGTAAGGTTAGGTTGTTTATTTGAGATTTTTCTTGTTTCTTGATGTAGGATTGTACTGCTATAAACTTCCCTCTTAGAATTGCTTTTGCTGATTCCCATAGGTTTGGGGTCATCATGTTTTCGTTGTCATTTATTTCTAGGTAATGTTTGATTTCCTCTTTGATTTCTTCAGTGATCTCTTGGTTATTTAGTAACATATTGTTTAGCCTCCATGTGACTGTATTTTTTACAGTTTTTTTCCTGTAATTGATTTCCAATCTCATAACATTGTGGTTGGAAAAGATGCTTGATACAATTTCAATTTTCTTCAATTTACTGAGGCTTGATTTGTGAGCTAAGATGTGGTCTATCCTGGAGAATGTTCCATGAGCACTTGAGAAGTGTATTCTGCCCCTTTCAGGTGGAATGTCCTATAAATATCAATTAAATCTATTCGGTCTATTGTGTCATTTAAAGCTTGTGTTTCTTTATTTATTTTCTGTTTGGATGATCTGTCCATTGGTGTAAGCAGGGTGTTAAAGTCACCCACTATTATTGTGTTACTATTGATTTCTCCTTTTATGTCTGTCAGCATTTGCCTTATGTATTTAGGTGCTCCTATGTTGGGTGCATAGGTATTTACAATTGTTATATCTTCTTCTTGGATTGCTCCTTTGATTATTATGTAGTGTCCTTCCTTGTCTCTTATAATAGTCTTTATTTTAATGTCTGTCTTGTCTGATATGAGTATTGCTATTCCAACTTTCTTTTGATTCCTTTTTGCATGGAATATCTTTTTTTATCCCTTTCCTTTCAGTCTGTATGTGTCCTTAGGTCTGACATGGGTCTCTTGTAGACAGCATATATACAGGTCTTATTTTTGTATCCATTCAGCTAGTCTGTTTCTTTTGGTTGGAGCATTTAGTCCATTTACATTTAAGATAATTATAGATATGCATGTTCCTATTACAATTTCCTAATTGTTTTGTGTTTTTTCTTGTAGATCTTCTTTTTTTGCTAGAGAAGTTCCTTTAACATGTGTTGTAATGCTGGTTTTGTGGTGCTGAATTCTCTTAGTTTTTGCTTGTCTATAAAGCTTTTGATTTCTCCATCAATTCTGAATATGATCCTCACTGGGTAAAGTAATCTTGGTTGTAGGTTTTCCGTTTCATCACTTTAAATATGTCTTGCCATTCACTTCTGTCCTGCAAAGTTTCTGCTGAAAAATAAGCTGATAACCTTATGGGGATTCCCTTGTATTTTATTTGTTGCTCTCCCCTTGCTGCTTTTAATAGTTTTTCTTTGTATTTAATTTTTTGTTAGTTTGATTAATATGTGTCTCGGCATGTTTCTCCTGGGTTTATCCTGTATGGAATTCTCTGCACTTCCTGGACTTGATTGACTATTTCTTTTCCCATGTTAGGGAAGTTTTTGACTATAATCTCTTCAAGTATTTTCTCAGGAACTTTCACTTTCTCTTCTTCTTCTGGGACCCCTATAATTCGAATGTTGGTGCATTTGGTGTTGTCCCAGAGGTCTCTGAGACTGTCCTCAATTCTTTTCATTCTTTTTTCTTTATTCTGTTCCTCGTCAGTTATTTCCACCATTCTATCTTCCAGCTCACTTATTTGCTCTTCTGCCTCAGTTATTCTGCTGTTGATTCCTTCTTGTGTATTTTTCATTTCAGTTATTGTTTTGTTCATCACTGATATTTTGTTGTTTAGTTCCTCTACATCCTTGTTAAACATTTCTTGTATTTTCTCCATTCTATTTCCTACATCTTGTATCATCTTTATTATCATTAGTCTGAATTCTTTTTCGGATAGCTTGCATATTTCCTCTTCATTTATTTGGTCTTGTGAGATTTTACCTTGCTCCTTTGTCTGCAACGTATTTCTTTGTCATCTCATTTTGTATAACCTACTGTGTTTATAGTCTTCTTTCTGCAGGCTGCAGAGTCATAGTTCCTTTGTTTCTGTTGACTGCCCCCTGAGTGAGGTTGGTCAAGGGGCTTGTGTAGTTTTCCTGGTGGGAGGGCCTAGTGCCTTCACTCTGTTGGGTGGAGTTGAGTCTTTTCCCTCTTATAGGCAGGGTTGCATCAGGTGGTGTGTTTTGGGATGTCTGTGAGGTTAGTATGACTTTAGGCAATGTGTCTGCTGGTGGGTGGGACTGTGTTCCTGTCTTGCTGGGTTTTTGGTGTGAGGTGATTAGCACTGGAGCCTGCAGGCAGTTGTGTGAGACCGGGTCTTGAGGTTGATATGTATACCTTCAGGAATGTACATATCAATTAATATTCCCTGGGCCTGGGAATTCTCTGGTGTTCCAGCTTCCTGGACTCTATGTTCCCACCCTGGAGGCCCAGACCTGACCCCTGGCCAGGAATCCAAGAGCCTGCAAGGCTCACAGTGTGGCCCAATAAAAAATAGAGAAAAGAAAAGAAAAACAAAACAAATTTTAAAAAACAACAACAAAAACAAAAAAGCAGACATAAAAGGCTCAGGGCAAATAGCTAGAACTGCAGCAACAATAGCAGCACAACACACACTCACACACACATATGCACCAACACAGAGAAAACAAACAAACAAAAAAAACCCCAAAACAAGGGAACAGACAACCAAACAAGGGAATTCTAATATGAGAACAGTTGATAAGGATTATACTAGTGAAAACAAAGAATGAAAAATAAAACAGATAGGGGCAAGCAAACAACATCACCAACAACAACAAAGTGAATAAAACATAGAATATACACCTCTAGGTAGGTCTCTGGACCTGCTGTGGGCACTGTGGGGCCATCTCAGACTCTGACCTGGCCCGATCCCTGTGTGTATTTGCCCACAAAGTCCAGTGCTGCGAAGGCTAGACTGGTCTCAGATGTTGAAAGGCTCATTGTCTCTTCAGGTATTACACAAATGCAGTTTACCCAGTCGATTAAGGGATTTAATTCACAGCTTGTGCTGTTGCATAGAAAGATTTGTGTCTCTCTTCCTTAGTTGCACTGCCCTTTGGGCTCAGTTTTCGTTTTAAGCCCAGCTCTGCATGTATGCCACCCTCAGGCATCTCATCCTTGCCCAGGTGAGTGGGAGCAAAAGTAGTGGCTGCTTGGAGCACACTCAGGTGCTCCCAGTACCTGCAGCAGCAGAAGCTGGCATATGGGAGTGTTGTCATCCCTGCCACCTGCGTGTCTCTCAACAATGGTGCCTCGCTTTCCAGGCAGACCTTGCTTCCTCCAAGGGCATTCCTGGCCACGCATCCCCTTACTCTCATCCCTTCTGTTGTATCCATGCAGCCAACTGTGTTTCTCTCCCGGCATCTGTTCTTCCAATCCCATGCTTTAGCCCTCTGACACTGCCAGCTTTGGCGGATTCTCATTCCAAGCAGGGGCACCCAGGGCTGATTCCCAAGGAGGTTTTGGGGTGGCTGGTGCTCAAGCCCCCAGAGCCTACACAGGCAGAGGCGAGCCCAGCCCAAGGGGCAGGTCTTTTCCCAGCCAAGAGCTGTCCTCTCCCTGGGTCTGCATTCCAAACTCCTCTTTCCAGCACCCAGCTCCCCTTTGCAACAGGCGGCTCACAATTCAGGATGGAATGCACAGAGCTGTGTTATAGATCATGCGTGCGGTTCTTACTTTGTCTTGCCTTCCACAGACTCTGTCTGCTACATTCTTTTTTGATCTCCCGAAGTTCATTTGCTGTCCCAGCTGATTTCCCCTCTATGAGGGAGTCTTTCTAAATGTGGAGAGCTCTCTTTGCCTTCAGCTTCCCACCAGGGTTTTTGATCTCTTTTTTGACTTCTCTTTTCTTTTTTCTTCTTTCTTTCATTGTTTTGGGAGTCCAAAGTCTACCGCTACCTTTCGGCAGGAGCTCTGTGGGAATTATTCCATTTGTAAATGCGTTTTTGATGAACTTGTGAGGAGCAACGAATTCTGCGTCCTCCTATTCTGCCATCTTGACTCCTCCCAAACAAAGCCCCTTTTAAAAGAGGGGAGGAAAAAACCCTATAACCTCCTGGCAATTCTAATCGAAACAAAAAGAAATTTAATGTGTTCAACACCAAGAATAAGAAAGTCTCACAGGTGTATCAAAGTCATAGTCATAGAAGAGTATACATTCAACTCTATAAATAGAAAATTGTTATTTTTATGCAAATATAAATTTCTAAGATTAATCTATTTTAAGAAAACATTAACAGATTATAAAGATCTACTACTTAAAAAGGTACAAAATACACAAGGTTTTATAGCTGAATTCCATCCAACTTTCTAAACATTATTATCATCATCATTGCCATCACCAACATTTTCTTTTAATTATCTTAACTATCCAAGGATATAGATTAAGATATCAAAACTTGACATAGGACAGAAAACTGCAGCAAATTTCTCTTATAAATAGTAAAAAATCCTGATAAATTATAGTCACACTAAACACAACACCATATTTTTAAATGTCACATTTTAACTAAGAAAAGTTTATTCCATGACTACTGATTCAATATTAAGCAAATTTATCAATATAACTTTATATCAGCTAATTAAAGAGAAAAAAAGCAGAATACATGATTTTGTTACCATGTGATAAAATAACATTTAACATGACTTAGAAGCCATTTGTCATGAAATTTATTAGCAAAATAGGAATAAAATGAAATTCTCCAAACACCACAAAGTCTAAGTAACAATATCCAACAAGAAGCATAGCAATAATAGTGAAATAAGTTGCCATGATTAACAGCAGCCATTCCAGCAGTCACTAAACAAAAATATCTTTATTTGATGGTTTGCCAGAAAATACAAAAGGTTACTGAAAACATATTTGAAATAATAAAATAAATTTGTAAGTTGGCTGAGTACAAGTTCAATAGATAGATTTTTTTTTTTTTTTGTGGTACGTGGGCCTCTCACTGTTGTGGCCTCTCCCGTTGCAGAGCACAGGCTCTGGATGTGCAGGCTCAGCGGCCATGGCTTATGGGCCCAGCCACTCTGTGGCATGTGGGATCTTCCTGGACCGGGGCATGAACCCATGTCTGCATCGGCAGGCGGACTCTCAACCACTGTGCCACCAGGGAAGCCCCCCAATAGATAGATTTTAATGCTAACAATTCCATGCTAAAAAGAGATATGTAAAGAGGAAAATCCTGTTATCAAAAGTTGTAAAAACCACAAAATGTAGATTAACTTAAAATTACTGGGCCTAAATGAAAAGAGCTATAAAATTTTATGAAAGGATATAAAGTGAAACATAAGTAAAAAGAAAGGCATAGTACTTTCCTGGGTTGGAAGATGTTTAATATCATAAAAAGGACAATTCTACCAAATCAATAAGTCATCTTACTAGAATGGCAATAAGGATTCCATTTTTTTTAACTGGATTTTTTTTTAAAGGTTTATGTGGAAAAATAAGGTATAAGAAATTTCTTCCTAGAAAAATTTGAAAGTTAACAGTCACAGATAATTTGCCTTTCATTGTTTTAAATCTACACAGAGGTAGTATAGTAGTGGTATTGACCCAGGAATAGATAGACCAGTGAATGAAATAAAAAACAGTGCTGGTAAAAACAAAATATGTAATTGGAAATTAATATATGGTAAACTTGACATTTTAATTAATAAGGCAATTATGATTTAAAAAAATAATAATGACATTGAAATAATCACCTGTCCGTCAGCTAAAAAAAGCTATTTTTTGGTAAATAGTCAGATAGTAAATACCTTCAGCTTTGCAGCCCATCTGGTACTTTTCACAAGCACTCTGCCATTGTAGGAAGAAAAGAACCATAGACAATATGTAAATAAATGGACCTGGCTGTGCTCTAGGAAAACTTTACAAAAATGCAGTGGACCAGATTTGGTTTATGGCCCATAGTTTGCTAACCACTGACCAGAAAAATTTAAGTGAATTTCCAATCTCACAAAAATAAATTAAAGATGACTTAAAGATCTAATGCCAAAAATGAAAACAAAGAATATGAATCCCAACGATATTAAAAGAAGAAAAGTTTCCACATCTCAGAGTGAAGAGGTCTTCTTGAACAAGATGGGAAACCCAGATAATAGAAAGGAAATGACTTACATATTTACTGCATAATTATATAAAAGCAGAGTATAAGACACTATAAACAAAGTCAAACGACAAGTCACAGAGAAAATATTTGCAAGAGTATATGGTAGGAAAGGGATAAATATATCTAATATATAAAGAGTTCTTGCAAATTGATAAGTAGAATAAAAATGACCCAATTGATATATCTGTGAAGGACATAAGAAGACAGTTTTCAAAAGAAGAAACTCTAAATACCAATAAACTTAAGAAAGTGTGCTCTTCAAAAGTAAGGTCACTTAGATTCCACATATGATTATCGCTTATATGTGGAATCTTAAAAAATGGTACAAATGAACTTATTTACAAAACAGAAGTAGAGTCACAAATATAGAAAACAAACTTATGGTTACCGGGGGGTAAGAAAGGGGGATAAATTGGGAGATTGGGATTGACATATACACACTACTACATATAAAATAGATAACTAATAAGGACCTACTGTATAGCACAGGGAACCTCTATGGGAAAAGAATCTAAAAAAGAGTGAATATGTATATGTATAACTGATTCACTTTGCTGCACAGCAGAAACTAACACAACATTGTAAATCAACTATACTCCAATAAAAATTAATTTTAAAAAAGTAAGGTCAGGTCACTCCCCAGCTCCCCTGGTGAAGGCTCCCACTTAACTTAGAGCGGAACAGAGTTTACACTACCCATCAGGCCCCCTTGTCTTTGAGACTTCTCCCCTGTTAACCTCTGTCTTGCTCATTCTACTTCAAGCACAGCACCTGCTTTACTGATCTTTAGAAACTCAGACACACTCCTAAATAGGGCTTTTGCAGGGAGGTATCCTCTACCTTGACTGCTTCCCTTCACACTTGCTGTATCCCCTCATTTCCTCCACGCAGGCTCCAATGTCTTCTTGAGCCTCTGACCACTTTATGTAAAATTGCATGCCTTCCCAACACACACACTCCTGTTCCCCCTTCCTTCATTCTACTGTTTCTTTTTTCTGTAATATTATTATCTTTTAACCTACTCTACAATTTGTTTATTTTCTGAATCATCTGTCTCCTCTCCAAGAATGTAAGCTCTGTAACAGCAGGGATGTTTGTTTGTTTGACCACTGATGTCTTCAAATCACCTGGAAGAGCATTTGGAACATACAATGTTATACTAGTAAATGTTTAAGAAATGGGGGGTGGGAGGGAGTAGAAAGCATTTGATGATGATAAGGTTCAAACTCTCCCAGCTTGACAGATTTCAAGCAACCAAATTAACAAGGTCACTTCATGGAGTTGGAAAGAGTTATGTCCAATCAGCTGTCAGAAGCCACTAGGAGCCTGCTCCAGCACACCACTGAGCATATAGTAGGTGCTCAGTACATATTACTTGGATGAAAAAGTACTAAACCTCATGTGCAAGTGAAGACGTTCAAATTAAAATAAGTACAATTTTCACAAATCGATTGGCAAAAAGTGTTAGAGACTGATAACTTCTGAATCAATGACTCAGCAATTTCAGTTTAGGAACTAATTCTATAGAAATAAAAATATCAGTACCCAAAGGAGGTATGTAACCAAATAACATTCATTGCAGCACTATTTATAATGGCAAAAAACTGAAAATAATCTAAACACCCCATAAATAGAAAAATTATGACTAAAGTATGAAACATCACTTAAACCATTTGAAGCCATTAACATAATGAATTATATCTTTAAATACTGATCTGGAAAGCAGTTTATGATATATTTTAAGTGAAAAATGTAAATTGCAGAGCACTGAGTATAATAAAATCAGTTTTGTTGAAAAATATTAGGAAAATAATTTTAAATGTTTATTTGCAACATCACAAAAAGTACTTAAAACAGTTAATTTAGAATTAAATTTGAAACAGATTTGTATGAATCTTTATATTCTTTTCCTTCTATGCCTTAAAGAAGTTAGAAAACCTTTAATAATAGTTTCCTATGATATGCATAGCAGAACAGTTTCATATCTATTGAGAATTTTATCTGTAAATTCTCTTCTCTAGCAAAAGATCTTGTTGAATTACCTCCAAATTATGCTCTAAACATCCTATTTCATAGTGGTGTTATCTTAGCTCCCTTTTCACTACATCAACTGCACAGCCCAAACCTTCCAGGCTTAAGCTTATAATACCAAAGAGCTGAGAACAAAATGGACCTTGACTTGAAACAAACTCTGGCCAGTTACCCAACATCACCTAAAAATATGATTCAAAACAATGTTTTCAAATGAAATTGGAAAGTGGATATATATATGTAAATTAATAATAATATAGTGGGCTTCCCTGGTGGCGCAGTGGTTGAGAGCCCACCTGCCGATGCAGGGGACACGGGTTCGTGCCCCAGTCCGGGAAGATCCCACATGCCGCGGAGCGGCTAGGTCTGTGAGCCATGGCCGCTGAGCCTGCGCGTCCAGAGCCTGTGCTCCACAACGGGAGAGGCCACAAGAGTGAGAGGCCCGTGTAACCGCAAAAAAAAAACAAAAAAACAAAGCAAAACAAAACAATAATAATAATAATATAGTGACCATTTTTGAGATTCCCAAATATCTATAGGTAAATAAGTTGATGCAAAGGCCAAAACTTAATCAGCTTGGTGAGTTTGAGAATCAGAAGATCAGTACAGCTGTAACTTGGTGGGTGAGGACTGAGTGATATAAGGAAAAGGGAGAACTGAAGTTATCTCAGCCATGTTAGGGAGAATGAGTTCTATTCCAAAGGCAATAGAATGTCACAGGCAGCATTTGTGTAAAGGAGTAAAATTCTATAACTTATGATTTTAAAAGATCATTTTGACTGGTAGGTGAAGACTCAGTTTCAGAAGAGCAAAATTGAGACAGGGATCTCCATCAGGAATTGGTTGCAGTAGTGCACCAGGAGATGATGATGATTTGGATTAAGGTGGAGGTGGACCTGGGTAGTAGATAGATGTCTGATATACCACAGAGCACTTACAGTATTTAGTGATAGATTCAACATGGTGGTAAGAAAAGGAGAAGAATCAAGGTTGACGCCTACATTTTACCATGTCATTCTCAACTCCTTTGACAGCCAGCAGAGAAAGAGAATCCAGCAGCAGAGACAAAGAAGGTAGTGCTACCTTCAAGAAACGATGAATGGAGAAAGTCCAAAATGGCATAAAGAAAACTAGAAGAGTTTAAGGACACAAAAGACAAGAGAATAGAGTGCTTCCACCATAAGCAGAATGAAAAGACAACCCACAGCATGAGGCAAAATATTTGCAAGTGATGCTACAGACAAGGGATTAATTTCCAAAATATATAATCAGCTCATACAGCTTCACATCAAAAAACAAACAAACAACCCCAACAAAGAAAATGGGCAGAAGAGCTTAATAGACATTTCTCCAAGGAAGACATACAGATGTCCCATAGGCACATGAAAAGATGTTCAACATTGCTAATTGTTGGAGAAATGTAAATCAAAACTATAATGAGGTATCACCTCATGCCAATCAGAATGATCATCATCAAAAAGCCTACAAATAACAAATGCTAGAGATGGTGTGGAGAAAAAGGAACCCTCCTACACTGGTGGTGGGAACATGAATTGTTGCATCCACCATGGAGAGCGGTGTGGAGGTTCCTTAAAAAACTAAAAATAGAGTTACCATATGATCCAACAATCCGACTTCTGGGCATATATCAGGAGAAAACTATAATTCAAAAAGATATATACACCCTAATGTTCACAGCAGCACTATTTATAATAGCCAAGACATGGAAGCCACCTAAATGTCCACTGACGGATAAAGAAGATGGATATATAAAATAAAAGAAGAATGAAATAGTGTCATTTGCAACAATATGGATGGACCTAGAGATTATCATATTAAGTGAAGTGAGTCAGAGAAAGATAAATATCGTATGATGTCACTTATATGTTGAATCTTAAAAAATGATACAAATGAACTGATTTACAAAACAGAAATAGACTCACAGACATAGAAAACAAACTTATGGTTACCAAAGGATAACAGGGAGCCGGGAGGGAGGGATAAATTAAGATTTGGGGTTTAACATATACACACTACTATATATAAACTAGATAAGCAACAAGGACCTACTGTATAGCACAGGAATCTTGTAATAACCTACAATGGAAAATAATCTGAAAAATAATATATATACATATGTGTGTGTGTGTGTGTGTATAACTGAATCACTTTGCTGTACACCTGAAACTGACACAACATTGTAAATTAACTATACTTCAACTTAAAAATGGTAATAAATAAATAAATTAAAAGATGCTGTAATTTTCAAGAAAAAAAGTACTTCTTCCCAAAATGTGTCATAAAAAGGAGATGTGCAAGTCTAGGCTCACTGGGACTTCTCACACACTCTATCTGGGCTTACTGTCCCTGGTCAGTCTCACCTGCAAGCCATCTTAAACTCTACTGCCAGTCCAATCTTTCTCATCTACATCTTTTGTTGAATTATTTTCTGCTGAAAACTACGATCATGCCCCAGAACCTGCTTAACCAGATTTAATGTTTCCTAACTTGAATCTCAGGATCCCCCAAACTACACTTCCTGACTTATCACTTTTGTACCAGGAAAAAATGTATTAGTTTTATGAGATGAACAAACCTCATTTTTACATAAGTGTTTATTTTTTTAAAGTATAATCAACATGGATTTTGAACTTCACATCAAGGGTCTCTCATAATATGCTCAACAAAAATTCCTACAAAGACTGCAGCTAAGGCATGCTGCCAGAGCATCTCGGGTGCCTGTGCAGATGTGGGTTATATTTAGACCTACACAAAACGGCTCCCAGCAGAAATGCCCACCTTTATTAGAACATCTTTCCCACCTCTAAGTGGTACAAGTGTCTCTTGGTGGGAGATGCCATCTTGCTGCCATTACTTATTGCAGGCTTCCCCTCCTGTGGAGAAAGAAACTTGGAGAACAAAGGTCAACACCTGCATGCAGAGAAAAAAAAAAAGCTCGTTATTTTAAGCATCTCTTCTGTACTTTGTCTTTCCTTCATTAATACTGGAGGTTCGTCATTACTGGTTTGCTAATCTCTGGCTTCACCGTAAATGCAAATCTAAATGTCTAATTCCACATTAACTAGGTCTACTCAAAATTCCAACTACGTTGACACTTTATTCAATTACAAAAAGAAAGGAAACAATATTTTTGTACAGTATAGTGACATAGTTTAAAAAAATGCTGCTTTTAAGTAAGAAGATACCAAAAAAAATGTTTTGAAGAAAATGTCTGTTATTCACCAAAGAAACAGTGCCTATGTTATATAATGACGTTCAACATGGATGAAAAACAGCCTGAATGTCAAAAATTATGGTGTGCTTTTCACCCACCACTGTAAAAGTATTGTGCATAATTTCCAGTCGTTTTTTTAAAGGGAGGGTTGTCATTCTTTGCCTCATTCTTTGCTGACAGGAATGCAGACGGAATGACTGGAGCTCTAGCACTCAAAACACTTTAAGGAAACTTTTAGCACAACAAAGGTTATTTCAAATAAACCTCAAAGTATTAAATAACTAAAAACATCAGGTATAATAAAACTATTAAATAATTTAACATCAAGCAAACGCTCAGTACTGTAGTAAACAAACCAAAGACAAATGCAGGTGAGATCTTTCAAAAGGAGCCCTTGCCAAAATCGGGATGACCCCAATTTGCTGGCAGGACCAAGCATGTGATCAGAATTCTCCTTCCCCAAACAAAACCACTGACCACAATCTCTCTTATGTTGTGCCCTTTTTATACAAGTATATATTTTGTCCACTCAAATAGACAAATACATGACATCTACTTGTCTCTTGTTCTTTAGAGTGTATTTTAAGTGATTTCCAGATCTCTAAGTATCAAAACAATTTTATACAAGAAAGTAAACTTCCATGGGGGAGAAAAAATAGTCACTTGAAATTTTAGTAAATAAATAACATACTAAGTGGTGGTTTTGCTCCCACGTTAACCCACTAAAGCAATGAAAATGTTCTGCATTCATATGGAAAAGCACAAAAAGTGTCTGTTGCTTGCAACTACTCTACATGTTAAAGTCCTGCCAAATTTGTAGGTTGGGTTGGTCTGTGTGTGTCAGAAAACCTAAAGTAACAGTAAGTGAGAAGTTGATTTTTGTTCCCTCTCTCCCCAGAGGTAGAGCAGGTAGATGAAGCAGGTTCATAGAAGTATGAAGGGCATGCACTCCTTCTACTTGGTGACTCTGTCATCCTCAGAATGTGCCTTTTATCTCATAGTCCAAGATAATTGCTTGAGTTCCAACCATTAGTTCTGCATTCCGGCCACTGGAAAGGAGGATAAGGAACATAACTGTTTTTAATCTCTTTGCCAGAATATAGTCGCATTTCCACACTTAGCTGCAAGGGAGAGTGGGTCCCTGGGTCACAGGGGTGAGGGTGGTAGGCAGGACAGCTTGGCTGTGAAAGGAGCACCATCTGTCAGTGAAGGAGGACAAGGATGGGAAGGGGGTGACCAGCAATTTGCACGTGTGTTCACCTCATCCCAAACCAAATGTCCATGCCTATGTTGAGCCAAAGGTTAAAGAGTCTTGTTAACTAGAGATATGTGTGTGAAGGTATATGTCTACTCTTTAGATTATTGTGTTTAATTGTATGAACATTCTCCATTCTTATTTCTGCCTTCCTTTTGTCCTTCTATCCTCCTTTTTCATATTTTTAGAAAAGGCTAACAAAACATGTGGAAAAAGGCTAACAAAACTTGTAGTCATGTCCAAATCTGATACTTTTATCAAATAAACACAGACACACACACACACACACACAGACACAGACACACACACACACACACACACACACACACACACACACACACTACACCTTGGAAGTCAAGAAAAAGAAAAAAGAATAATATCATTAACACACTAGTATTACCCGCAGAATTTTATATTTGCTAATATAATTTTGATGATGCTTAAGTTATTTCTCTACAAACATATTCTTGAGGATCTGAGGATGAAAATAAATGCATTGAAGTGTCCTGTTTTGCTTGTATACTAACTGGATGGAAGCTGGAGAAACGAAAACATGAGAAAGAAAGGCAGAAGATGGTGTGATTGGAGCCGTGGCCACCAGCTCTGCCCCAGCTCTGACCTTGATTTGCTGGGCACTTTCCATTTCCAGACATCAGTTTCTCCATTTATAAAATGTGGGGACTGGTTTAAACCATAAAGTCACTGTTACAGACCGAACTGTGTCCCCTCAAAATTCATATTTTGAAGCCTTAACTCCCAATGTGACTATATTTGGACGTAGGGTCTTTAAAGAGGTAACCAAGGATAAATGAGGTCATAAGGGTGGGGCTCTGATACAGTAGAACCAGTGCTTTTGTAACAAAAGGAAAAGACACCAGGGATTAGCACACGCAGGGAAAAGCCCAAATAAGTACACAGCAAGAGGGTGTTCATCTGCCAGTCAATGAGTGAAGTCTCAGAGGGATCCAGCTCTGCCAGCACCTTGATTTTGGACTTCCAGCCTCCAAACTGTGAGAAAATCATTTCTGTTGTTTAAGCCACCAGTCTGTGGTATTTTATTATGGCAGCTCTAGCAAACTATTATAGTTGCTTCCAGTTCTAACATTGTTTTGCCAGGAACCTAGAATGTCCTTACGTATAAAGAACAAAATATATTCATCTGAATTTAAAAACAATATCGTGGTGGGGGCTTCCCTGGTGGCGCAGTGGTTGACAGTCTGCCTGCCGACGCAGGGGACATGGGTTCGTGCCCCGGTCCAGGAAGATCCCACATGCCGTGGAGCGGCTGGGCCCGTGAGCCATGGCCGCTGAGCCTGTGCATCCTGAGCCTGTGGTCCACAACGGGAGAGGCCACAACAGTGAGAGGTCCACATACCACAAAATATATATATATATATATATCGTGCAAATAATAATGGTATTGAAAATAATTCTACAAAGCAACCATCAGCTCCCAGAATTTTAATCAAATAAAAATGATTGCTTCTAAAGGGCCTTCATGGTTTACAAAGTCTCTACACATAAATTATTTTATCTCATAAACTAAAGAAGTAGACAGTTTTGTAGGTCACAGGATTAACCCCAGGTCCCATAATTTCTATCTATGCACATGGATCTCTTCCCTTTCCTTCATAAAAGAACAACAAAAACAAAATTGTCTGAGTAAGTTATATTGAAAATGGGTGTGTAATGATGACAACCTACCAAAAAAATCATTTAAAGGTAGTTGTTGATTCTCACCTAATTGACAACCATTCCTATAGCAATGACTCTCTGCAGGGCACTATATCAACATCGGTGGAGAAATGCAAAACTCCAAGTCTTGATTTGTGTTCGAAGGGAGACTATAATCAGGGAAATAAGATATAAACAGGAGAGTCTAAAATAAGAGAGATGTATATAATGACAGAAAATATGTCACAAAATATGTTCTCTAAAAAGATGAACAACTGTGGAGGAAACAAGAGCATTTCAAAGACTTTTTGCTGTGATATCTAGCAGATAAAATGAAATCAGAGATTAAAAAACACATTGTCTCTGGTTGGGTGGAGGAAGGCTGGCAGGAATGGTGCTAGTCCAAGTGGGTGGGAAATTATTAACCTGACCAAAGGCTGCTTCAAGTTATTTGAGATCACTTCCTGGACCCACAAGTGATTGCGGCTTGATTTTTGGTATGTTCCTATCGCATGTATTATTTAAAATATTTGTCACTCACCTGTCTTTAGGTAGCTTATCAACCTGGGTATCCGGGCCTTATCCAATTACCTAAATTTATCTCATTGGTTGGAGATGGTTCCATATGCCAACAGTGTAACTCCTTTACGATGGCCCCAGAGGAGTGAGAGTCACCCTCTTGGAACAAAAAACGATATCTAAGATAAAAAGAAGACATTTGTCAAAGTTGTATCCATCTCCTGCCAGCTCTGGTTTGTGTTCAGTGACCCGTGTTTGGTTCTTGAGCCCACTTTACCCTCAATGTACAAATTTGGATGTCTCCTCCGACATCTGGCCAACAATTGGGTCCCCTACTTGGCTTCACCCATCAACTGGGATTTCTGCCTTCTCAGTTGGGCATGCATTACTGACACCACTTCCGACACACAAGGCTGCATTTCTGGCTTTGGACAAACCAATCCACATGACCACTTACCCTGGTTATCAGTCCTACGAAGTTCAAATCACACTTCTGATCATTCTTGGCAGGTACAATATAGATCAATTCTTTGTGTTGACTTCTTCTGTTGCTGAACCATCCCAAGATTCTATATCCAGCTAAAACAAGAAATGTGCACCAGGAAAATATTACCTCTGTAAAGGCAGTCAGCTGGCAGAAAGGCTGTTAGAACTTCTCATCGTTCCTCAAGCCCGAATGCCTCCCTGGGTTGGATTCCAGAGTGCATGGCTGAAATAAGGTGATCCATTTATTGAGGAAATGAAGCTGATGATTTGATTATAATAATTAACTGTTTGAAAATAATTATTTAACTCTAGTTCAGATTTACCAGGGGGGTCATTGGCTCCTGACTGCCATCTCAAAAGCTTAGAAGGAATTCCTAAATCTCATGGAACAAAACCAAATGTTTTCCCTAGTTTTATCATAGTTCCATTATTGGATGAGGTTTAACAAGATCTCCTTATTAATCAAATTCTCACAAATACAGTCTACACAACTTCACTCTTAAATGACCACTTTTATCTAAAGAAAGGGATCCAAAAGTTACAATAACCTAGTTATTTTTATATTTGACTGGTATAGGAAAAAGGGAACTTACTGGGATGCTTGAGGTTTGGCTGTAGAGTGGTACAGGTATCTTGTATGAGTATTGGCAGTTACAGGAGGCTACTTTTTAAGGCTTCAAAAATGTTTCAAGGTAAATTATAATGATGGACACTTCTTAATTCTTAATACCTCTTTCCACCTCCTATGTTCAACCTCTTTTATATCATTTGAATTCTTTTTTCTCTCTACCCCCAAAAAAGATTTAAAATCTTTCCAAGTGATACAAAATAATCTATGCCGTATATTCATAGCCATGCAAAGACAGAAGAAACTGGTTAGGGGGAAAAATAACTAGAAAAAATAAACTGAAATGTTTAGGATGGGTTATGGATGAGGTTTTTTTCTTCCTATTTTTTCAAATTGCCTACACTTAGTAAGTGACACTTTTGTGATGATAATAATAGTATAATCATGATGATAATAATAGACCCAATAACATAGTGGAAAGAACATGAGCTCAGGAATCAAATAAATATGATTTAAATTAGTGCCATATGACGGTGGACAAGTCTCATCACCTTTATAAGGCCCTGTTGTTACCTTTTTCATCAAATTCCTTATAGAATACCTTCCTCCCAGAGCAGTTGTAAGAATTAAATAAAATAATCTCTGTAAATTACCTCACATGATACAGGTTGCTTTCTTATATAGTAAAATTTTTATCGAAATGGGAGAAGGAGCTTCACTGAAAACTAAGCTGATCACTGAAACCTAAGCTGAGACACATTTCTGAGTAAAAAACGCCATGTCGGGCTTCCCTGGTGGCGCAGTGGTTGAGAGTCCACCTACCGATGCAGGGGACAGGGGTTCGTGCCCCAGTCCGGGAAGATCCCACATGTCGCGAGGCGGCTGGGCCCGTGAGCCATGGCCACTGAGCCTGCGCGTCCGGAGCCTGTGCTCCGCAACGGGAGGGGCCACAGCAGTGAGAGGCCCGCGTACAGCAAAAAAAAAACAAAAAACGCCATGTCTCTGTCTACCTAGAAAGTCGGATACCAAACCAGAAATGTTCCCTACACGAGTACATCAGCTCCATGTAAAACAAAGCTTGTGACCGTAAAAACAGTGGCAGACAGGTGTGCTGTGAGTCCAGGTTTTTTACCTGGATACAGGGTAATCAGTTAGACTTTCAATGGCCTGTCTGGTCTCTTGAACGCCTGGTAAAATTAAAATGCCTAAAGACTAGCAAAGGATAAGTTTATAGTAGATAGCTGCCATAAAGCTAATGAACTGAAAAGTCTGAAATTCTTTTGCCGTCAGAAGTGGTGTGACCTAGCTTAGGAAATCATCTCCCTGATTCTGTAAGGGGAGGAAGGGGAGCTTTCTTTGATGCTATGCATGTGTGATAATGGTTCCTCTCAGGAAACCTGGGATAATTAGACCAAATTGCTTTTATTCTCTTGAGAGATGCTAGTAACAATGATTATAAGAGATTTAGCCATTTTAGGAAATATGCAGGCTCTATTATGAACCTCAGGGATATGATTTCTGGTGAATAAAGTAGTTTGTTAAAACTCTGCAAAAAAATATACCTTTTGACCAGAAATTAGTGTATTTAACAAATGACTTCTGAGTCCCTGCTACAGGCCAAGATCTGGAGATACAATACAAAATGTACAAAATGAATGTCATCCTGATAGTCAATCCCTAACAAATCCTGTCTATTTTACATCCACGGTCCATCCTTGTTTCCATCCCGCTGCCATATTGTTGCTCATATTGTCTACAATTAGTAAACAATAATAGGATTATAATAATAATAAACCCAATAACATAGTGGAAAGAACATGAGTTCAGGAGTCAAATAAATCAGATTTAAATTCTTGCCTTCGACCTTCAATTCCAACCTTCATCTTCTCATTTGGATAGATGACAACAGCCTTCTGTCTGTTTTACTCTTCATGCAATTTTTCCCCATGCCTAATTGATCATCCTCTCTCCAGAATCCATATCCTCCAGGAGAAAGCCCAGGCTCCTCCTTAATTTTCCTCTGGCTCTTCTCTTTTGTCTCATCTCTTGTCATCCATATACTGCAATTCTAGTGAACTTTAAATACAGGCATTCAGGGGACACATCGTGATGTGCTGTCCACACCCTATCTGCTCAAGCTTTTTGTCTCCTTGGTGTGCCCTTGGCCATCTCTTTGCTTGGATAATTCTTTCCCATGACCCTAAAATACACTGTATTCATCATGCCTTTTAATTTTCCATATTTCTAAAGCTTTTACATTCAGGGCCTTGCTGACCCTGGAGAGACTGCTCTTCTGAGGGCTGGCCGATTCCCAGAGGTGGTAAACAACTCACCTGGGAGAGCATCTTTTGTGGGCAAACCAACAAATGCACACACCCAGGCCACCACTTTATCAAGCTCTCATACTTCAAACCACTATTTCACAGCCCTAAACATCTCTGGACCGACAACAAACAACTAGGGACAGCCCTTATGCCCCAGAGCCTGTTGAAATTATTCAAACTAGACAATCCTAAACCTACTTACCCTGCTTCACTAGCTCCTTCCTGTGGGAACCAGAATAAAGACACTTTGCCGTGTTTTCCTCTCGCTCCCTCTGCCTCCTGACTGACCCTGGTGCCTCCCTTTGTGGCCCCTGTGTGGCACATGTGCCCCCTCCTCTTGGGAACTGTAAGTAACAAATTATCTTCAATGGTAATTGTCTTCTTGTCTGTTGGCCTCACCTAAGATGAATAATAATGAAACATTGTAAAACACCTCCATTATTACCCCACTGTGGAAAACCTGCCCAAATTCTTTCTCTCCCCCAGGCTGAAAATGATACAGTGTATCTCATCTATGTTTCCATTGGCCCTAGACATACCATCATCAGAGTTCTTACTGCATTGATAATATGGCAAGTTTCCCCACCGAACACTCTGGCCAGAACTACATCTTGTACATATACTTATTGCTAAAGCTTCAAGTAACAGCTTGAACAGGAGTGTATGGCAAACTCTACAGTTGGACTGAACTCAACTAGAAAATGATCTCTGCCCTTAAAACATCAGTCTGAAGAACGAAACAGAGCAGCAACCAGATCATTCCAATTCACCATGATAAACACAAAAAGCAATAAACACAGGGCACTGTGGGAACTCAAAGAGTGCACATGAGACCCTTGACCTGACATGTAACAGTTTAAAAGGCTTCATTTTGGTTTTCTTTTTGGCTTTGAAAGCCAAGGGTACTCCTACTTTCAACAGAGCTTGTGCATTATTCCACAGCAAATTTAAAAGCACTAATAGAATGAAAAACCACTGCCGCAAAATCAGTTAATTTCGAGCTCCTGACTACTGGGATGGATGACCCAGCATATTTATAAAGGAGGAAGAAATTATTATATCAATTAAATTAGCTGTCTTGGATTTCACCTTCTAAATGTGCTTTCACCATGTCCTGTCTCCATTCCCTATGCTAGTATCTTTGTCATGGTTAATGTTGGCCTCATACCTTCCTCAGGAATGAAGGACCAAGCAGCGATTAAGTGTCCTGGTTTGCATTTTCAGGCCCTATTTGCCTTCTTGATTAAATATTCAGCATACATTACGGGGATGCAGCTGGTCTATTGCCCCTTTCACCTCACTTTAAGACGTTCCATCACAACTTCTTATCAAAGTTTGACAAACTGACTCACTGACATATCAATTTTAGGCATATATTCAAAGCCTGTGATTTAATAATTCACTCTACTCTCCAAATACATAGTCATTATGTCTTGAAAGCATGTTATACTGCATTGTAATTTTCCATAAAATTGCAAATGATGGTAAGCCATAAGCCATGACACCAATTCTGGTCAGAGCCAACACAAAAGTCCGGATGGAACCATAGAGTGCTTCAAACAAGTAACCCTAAACCGGGGAGGAAATATCTGGCTTAATTGGATTCTCATCAGTTATATTTTAATGCTGAGCTGCTTCTAAAAGCATGTGTGCAGTGGAATTTTTCATTCTCATTACGATATTATTATTATTTATTTTACACAAGGCTGTAACTGATATGGCTGGTACACAAATTTACTTTCTCAATGCCCTTTCAGTCCTTTAGATAATGTCCTTACTGAGATGATCTTTCCAATAAAACCCTTCACGAAAAGTAACTCTTAATGTAATTTCATTAACATTGATTTTTCTGGGGGGGAGAATCTTGAAAGAAATACAAAAAGTCACAAGTCCAAATTCTGAATGAATTATTAAGTTGATTACATGGATTGTCATCCAAATTTCTTATGCAACAACAAGCTAACTCGGAATATTGAAAACAATACAGGAACTTTGATGGAGGCTTATGGAGTTTAATGATTCTGATGGCTTGATTGAGATTAGAGCAATGCTAAGAAACCTATTTACCTTACTGAACTGTTGATGCTCTTCAGCACTGCTAAATAATTCTAGAGATGAGGCTGTTTATCAGTTTGTTTGTTTGTTTTGGCCCTATAATATAATCCACATGATAATAACATGACTGAGCAAGCCCTATTCCCCATTGCAATATTTTACCTTCAGTCTTGGTCAGTAAACTCAGGCTCAGATTCTGAGAAGGATTCTGCCCCTTCTTCAGGAAGAATTTGATGTACCTGGATTCCTTAATTCAGGTCACTCAGAACAAGGTAGCCTGATGATTAGTTGGGCTCTGAGTTGGTATACCATTTTCCCTCCACATTTATTGAGATATAGCTAACATATACTGTATGTTTAAAGTGTACATTGTGTTGATTTGATCACTTATATATTGCAAAATTATTGTAACCACAGCACTAGCTAACACCTCTATCCCATCTCATATTTACTGTTTCCTTTTTGTGGTGAGAACATTAAAGATGTACTCGCTCATCAACTTTCAAGTACACGCAGTCCCTGACTTTGATGGTCCTGCTTACAATTTTTACTTATGATGGTGCAAAAGGGATATGCATGCAGTAGAAACTGTACTTCGCATTTTCAGTTTTTTTCCAGGGCTAGAATTAGGTGGTACATACTCACTCCTGATGCCAGGCAGTGGCAGCAAACTGCATGTCCCAGTCAGACACACAATCACAAGGGTAAACAACCAATACACTTACAGCCATTCTGTACCCAAACAATCATTCTGCTTTTCATTTTCAGTATAGTATTCAATAAATTACAAGAGATATTCAACACTTTATTATAAAATAGGCTTCCTATTGGATGATTTTGCCCAACTGTAGGCTAATAGAAGTGTTCTGAGCATGTTTAAAGTAGGCAAGGCTAAGCCATGATGTTCGCTAGGTTAGGTGTATTAAATGCATTTTTGACTTGCAATATAAACTCATCGAAAATAGAGGAAGATCTGTATCTAATAGAATATTATACCTAAAAGTGTGTACCCATCGGTCTTGGCCACTTCACTAAACATCTCTCAACATCTCCCCATTTCCCCCACCCCCAACCTCTGGTAACTACCACTCCACTCTCTGTTTCTGAGTTTGTCTCTTAATTATATTCTACATATAGGTGACAATATGCAGTATTTGTCTTTCTCTGTCTGACTTATTTCGCTAAGCATAATGCCCTCAAGTCCATCCATATTGTTGCAAGTGGCAGGATATTTTTTCTTTTTCATGGCTGAATATTACTGCATTATACATATACATACATCTTCTTTATTCAGTCACAGTTGATGGACATGTAGATTGTTTCCATAGCTTGACTATTATAAATAAGGCTGCAATGAACATGGGGTGCAGGTATCTCTTTGAAATACTGTTTTCATTTCCTTAAGATATACACCCAGAAAGGGGATTGTTGGATCATATGGTAGTTCTAATTTTATATTTTTGAGGAAACTCCATACTGTTTTCCATAGTGGATACATCAATTTACATTCCCCTGAACAGTACACGAGGGTTCCCTCTTCTCTACATTGTCACCAACACTAACAATAATTGCCTTTTTAATCGCCTGTCTTTTTGATAATAGCCATTCTAACAGCTTTGAGGTGATATATCATTGTGGTTCTGATCTGCATTTTCCTCATGATTAGTGATGCTGAGCACAGAACTTTTCTCTATGTCTTCTTTGGAAAACTGTCTCTTCAGACCCTTTGCCCACTTTTCAGTTAGGTTGTTTGGCTTTTGTTTTGCTTTTTGCTACTGAGTTGTATGAGTTCTTTGCATTTTTTGGATATTACCCCCTCATCAAACATGCAATTTGCAAATATTATCTCCCATTCAGTAGGCTGCCTTTTCATTTTGTTGATTGTTTCTTTTGCTGTTTAGAAGATTTTTAGTTTTATGTAGTCCCACTTATTAATTTTTGCTTTTGTTGCTTGTGCTTTTGGTATCATATCCAAAAAATAATTGCCAAGACCAATGTTAAGAAGATTTTTCCTTAGGTTTTCTTCTAGGGGGTTTACAGTTTCAGTTTTTATGTCTAAGTCTTTAATCAATTTTGAGTTAATTTTTGTGAGTGGTATAAGAGTCTAATTTTATTCTTTTGCATGTGGTTACCCAGTTTATCCAATACCATTTATCAAAGAGAATTTTCTTTCTGTATTGAGTATTCTTAGCTCCCTTGTCAAATATTAGTTGGCTGTAAATGCAAGGTTTTATTTCTGGGCTCTCAATTCTGTTCAATTGGTCTATGTGTCTACTTTTATGCCAGTGCCATAGAATTTTGATTACTAGAACTTTGTAGTATAGTTTAAAATCAGGATGTGTGATTCCTCCAGTTTTGTTCTTCTTTCTCAGAACTACTTTGCATATATATATGTGTGTGTGTGTGTGTGTGTGTGTGTGTGTGTGTGTGTGCGCGCGCATATGTGTGTCTGTGTGTATAGTGATTCCATACAAATTTTTTGATAACTTTTTCTATTTCTGTGGAAAATCCCATGGGAATTTTCATAAGAATTGCACTGAACCTACAGATGGCTTAGTATAGTATAGATTTTTTTAAACAATATTAATTCTTCTGATCCATGAACATGAGATAGCTTTCCAGATATTTTTGTCTTCTTCAATTTCTTTCATTGAAGACTTGCAGTTTCCAGTGTACAGATCTTTCAACTTGATTAAATTTATTCCTAAGTACTTTATTGTTTTTAATGTTAGACGATAAAATACTTATGATATTTTTATTGTTTTTTTTATTTCTTTTTCAGATGTTTCATTTTTAATATATAGAAAAGCAACTGATTTTTGTATGTTGATTTTGTGTCGAGAAAATTTACTGAATTTGTTGATCAGTTCTGAAGGGTTTTTTGGAGGAGTCTTTTGGATTTTCTACATATAAGATCATATCATCTGCAAACAAAGAAAATTTTGCTTCTTCCTTTCTTATTTCTTTTTCTCACCTGATTGCACAGGATAGGACTTCCAGTACGATGTTGAATAAGAGTGTTGATAGTGGACACTTTTGTCTTGTTACTGATCTTAGAGAAAACGTTTTTAACCTTTCACAATTGAGTATAATGTTAGTTATGGGCTTTTCATATATGGCCTTTATGTGTTGAGATACATTCCTTTTATACCCACTTTGTTAAGATTTTTATCATGAAAAGATTGTATTTTGTCAAATGCTTATTCTACATCTATTGATATCATTGTATGATTTTAGCCTTTCATTCTATTAATGTGTTTTGTTACATTTATTGATTTGTGAATGTTGAAACATCCTTGCATTCCAGGAATAATTCCCATGTTATCATGGTATATGATTCCTTTAATGTATTGTTGAATTTCGTGTGCTAGTATTTTGTTGAGAACTTCTTCATCTATGTTCATCAGGGATATTTGTCTATAGCTTTCTTTTTCTTGTAGCATGCTTTTCTAGCTTTGGTATTATGAGAATGCTGACCTTGTGAAATGAACTTGGAAATATTCCTTTCTCTTCAATTTTTTGGAAGAGTTTGAGAAGAATTGGCTCTAATTCTTCTTTAAATGTTTGACAGAACTTGTCAGTTAGGCCATATAATTCCGGGCTGTTCTTTGTTGGGAAGTTTTGATTGCTGATTTAATCACCTTACTCATTACTGAGCTGTTAAGATTTTATATTTCTTCTTCATTCAGTCTTGGTAGGTTGTATGTTTCTAGGAATTTATCCATATATTCCAGATTATCCAGATTATTGGCAAATAATTGCCCACAGTAGTCTCATGATGCTTTGTATTTCTGTGTTATCAGTTGTAATGTCCCCTCTTTCACTTCTGACTTTAATTATTTGGTCTCTTCTGTCATTTTTTTTTTCTTAATCTAACTAGTTTTTCAATTTTATGTCAATCCTTAAAAAAAAAACAGCTCTGAGTTTTCTTGATCTTCTCTGTTGCTTTTCAGGTCTCTGTTTCATTTATTTCTGTTCTGATGTTTGTTATTTTCTTCTTTCTGCTAACTTTGAGCTAAGTTGTTATAATTTTCTTGAGCTGTAATTGTAGGTTGTTTGTAATCTTTCTTTTTTCTTTTATTTATTTATTTTTTTAACATCTTTATTGGAGTATAATTGCTTTGAAATTGTGTGCAACTTTCTGCTTTATAACAAAGTAAATCAGTTATACATACACATATGTTCCCACATCTCTTCCCTCTTGCATCTTCCTCCCTCCCACCCTCTCTATCCCACCCCTCTCGGTGGTCACAAAGCACTGAGCTGATCTCCCTGTGCTATATGGCGACTTCCCACTAGCTATCTATTTTATGTTTGGTAGTGTATATATGTCCATGCCACTCTCTCACTTTGTCACAGCTTACCCTTCCCACTCCCCATATCCTGAAGTCCCTGATCTAGTAGATCTGTGTCTTTATTCCCATCTTACCTCTAGGTTCTTCAAGACTTTTTTTTTCTTAGATTCCATATATATGTGTTAGCATACAGTATTTGTTTTTCTCTTTCTGACTTACTCCACTCTGTATGACAGACTCTAGGTCCATCCACCTCATTACAAATAACAAAATTTTATTTCCTTTTATGGCTGAGTAATATTCCATTGTATATATGTGCCACATCTTCTTTATCCATTCATCTGATGATGGACACTTAGGTTGCTTTGATCTCCTGGCTATTGTAAATAGAGCTGCAATGAACATTTTGGTACATGACTCTTTTTGAATTATGGTTTTCTCAGGGTATATGTCCAGTAGTGGGATTGCTGGGTCGTATGGTGCTTCTATTTATACTATTATAAGGAACCTCAATACTGTTCTCCATAGTGGCTGTGTCAATTTACATTCCCACCAGCAGTGGAAGGGTGTTCCCTTTTCTCCACACCCTCTCCAGCATTTATTGCTTCTAGATTTTTTGATGATGGCCATTCTGACTGGTGTGTGATGATATCTCATTATAGTTTTGATTTGCATTTCTCTAACAATTAATGATGTTGAGCATTCTTTCATGTGTTTGTTGGCAATCTGTATATCTTCTTTGGAGAAATGTCTATTTACCTCTTCTGCCCATTTTTGGATTGGGTTCTTTGGTTTTTTCTTTTTTTTTTTTTTTATTGAGCTGCATGAGCTGCTTGTAAATTTTGGAAATTAATCCTTTGTCAGTTGCTTCATTTGCAAATATTTTCTCCCATTCTGAGGGTTGTCTTTTGTTCTTGTTTAAGGTTTCCTTTGCTGTGCAAAAACTTTGCAGTTTCATTAGGTCCCATTTGTTTATTTTTCTTTTTATTTCCATTTCTCTAGGAGTTCGGTCAAAAAGTATCTTGCTGTGATTTATGTCATAGGGTGTTCTACATATGTTTTCCTCTAAGAGTTGGATAGTGTCGGGCCTTACATTTCAGTCTTTAATCCATTTTGACCTTATTTTTGTGTATGGTGTTAGGGCATGACCTAATCTCATACTTTTGCATATACATGTCCAGTTTTTGCAGCACCACGTATTGAAGAGGCTGTCTTTTCTCCACTGTATATTCTTGCCTCCTTTATCAAAGATAAGGTGACAATATGTGCATGGGTTTATCTCTGGACTTTCACTCCTGTTCCATTGATCTATATTTCTGTTTTTGTGCCAGTGCCATACTGCCTTGATTACTGTAGCTTTCTAGTATAGTCTGAAGACAGGGAGCCTGATTCCTCCAGCTCCATTTTTCGTTCTCAAGATTGCTTTGGCTATTCAGGGTCTTTTGTGTGTCCATACAAATTGTGAAATTTTTTGTTCTAGTTCTGTGAAAAATGCCAGTGGTAATTTGATAGGGATTGCATTGAATCTGTAGATTGTTTTGGGTAGTAGAGTCATTTTCACAATATTGATTCTTCCAATCCAAGAACATGGAATAACTCTCCATCTGTTTGTATCATCTTTAATTTCTTTCATCAGGATCTTATTGTTCTCTGCATACAGGTCTTTTGTTTCCTTAGGTAGGTTTATTCCTAGGTACTTTATTCTTTTGGTTGCAGTGGTAAATGGGAGTGTTTTCTTAATTTCACTTTCAGATTTTTCATCATTAGTGTATAGGAATGCCAGAGATCTCTCTGCATTAATTTTGTATCCTGATACTTTGCCAAATTCATTGATTAGATCTAGTAGTTTTCTGGTAGAGTCTTGAGGATTCTCTATGTATAGTATCATGTCATCTGCAAACAGTGACAGCTTTACTTCTTCTTTTCCGACTTGGATTCCATTTATTTATTTTTCTTCTCTGATTGCTGTGGCTAAAACTTCCAAAAGTATGTTGAATAAGAGTGGTGAGAGTGGGCAACCTTGTCTTGTTTCTGATCTTAGTGGAAATGGTTTCAGTTTTTCACCATTGAGGACGATGTTGGCTGTGGGTTTATAATATATGACATTTATTATGTTGAGGAAAGTTCCCTCTATGCCTACTTTCTGCAGGGTTTTTATCATAAATGGGTGTTAAATTTTGTCAAAAGCTTTCTCTGCATCTATTGATATGACCATATGGTTTTTCTCCTTCAATTTGTTAATATGGTATATCACGTTGATTGATTTGCATACATTGAAGAATCCTTGCATTCCTGGAATAAACCCCACTTGATCGTGGTGTATGATCCTTTTAATGTGTTTTGGATTCTGTTTGCTAGTATTTTGTTGAGGATTTTTGCATCTATCTTCATCAGAGATATTGGCCTGTAGTTATCTTTCTTTCTGACATCTTTGGTTTTGGTATCAGGGTGATGGTGGCCTAGTAGAATGAGTTTGGGAGTGTTCTTCCCTTTGATATATTTTGGAAGAGTTTGACAGGATAGGTGTTAGCTCTTCTCTAAATGTTTGATAGAATTTGCCTGTGAAGCCATCTGGTCCTGGGCTTTTGTTTGTTGGAAGATTTTTAATCACAGTCTCAATTTCAGTGCTTGTGATTGGTCTGTTCATATTTTCTATTTCTTCCTGGTTCAGTATTGGCAGGTTTTGCATTTCTAAGAATTTGTCCATTTCTTCCAGATTGTCCATTTTATTGGCATAGAGTTGCTTGTAGTAATCTCTCATGATCCTTTGTATTTCTGCAGTGTCAGTTGTTACTTCCCCTTTTTCCTTTCTAATTCTATTGATTTGAGTCTTCTCCGTTGTTTTCTTGATTAGTTTGCCTAACTGTTTATCAATTTTGTTTAACTTCTCAAAGAACCAGCTTTTAGTTTTATTGATCTTTGCTATTGTTTCCTTCATTTGTTTTTCATTTATTTCTGATCTGATGTTTATGATTTCTTTCCTTCTGCTAACTTTGAGGTATTTTTGTTCTTCTTTCTCTAATTGTCCTAGGTGCAAGGTTAGGTTTTTATTTGAGATGTTTCCTGCTCATTAATATAGGATTGTATTGCTATAAACTTCCCTCTTAGAACTGCATTTGCTGTATCCCATACGTTTTTGGTCGTCGTGGTTTCATTGTCATTTGCTTCTAAGTATTTTTTGATTTCCTCTTTGATTTCTTCCATGATCTCTTGGTTATTAAGTAGTGTATTGTTTAGCCTCCATGTGTTTGTATTTTTTACGGTCCTTTCTTGTAATTGATATCTAGTGTCATAGCATTGTGGTCGGAAAAGATACTTGATACAATTTCAATTTTCTTAAATTTACCAAGACTTCATTTTGACCCAAGATATGATCTATCCTGGAGAATGTTCCATTAGCCCTTGAGAAAAATGTATATTCTGTTCTTTTTGGATGGAATGTCCTATAAATATCAATTAAGTCCATCTTGTTTAACGTATCATTAAAGCTTGTGTTCCCTTATTTATTTTCATTTTGGATGATCTGTCCATTGGTGAAAGTGGGGTGTTAAAGTCGCCTACTATGAATGTGTTACTATCGATTTCTCTTTTAATGGCTGTTAGTATTTGCCTTATGTATTGTGGTGCTCCTATGTTGCATGCATAAGTATTCACAATTGTTATAACTTCTTCTTGGATCGGTCCCTTGATCATTATGTAGTGTCCTTCTTTGTCTCTTGTAATAGTCTTTATTTTAAAGTCTATTTTGTCTGATATGAGAATTGCTACTCCAGCTTTCTTTTGATTTCCATTTGGATGGAATATCATTTCCATCCCCTCACTTTCAGTCTGTATGTGTCCCTACGTCTGAAGTGGGTCTCTTGTAGACAGCATATATATAGGTCTTGTTTTTGTTTCCATTCAGCCAGTCTGTGTCTTTTACTGAGAGCATTTAGTCCATTTACATTTAAGTTAATTATCGATATGTATGTTCCTTTTCCCATTTTCTTAATTGTTTAGGTTTGTTATTGTAGGTCTTTTCCTTCTCTTGTGTTTCCTGCCTAGAGAAGTTCCTTTAGCATTTGTTATAAAGCTGGTTTGGTGGTGCTGAACTCGCTCAGCTTTTGCTTGTCTGTAAAGGTTTTAATTTCTCCATCAAATCTGAATGAGATTCTTGCTGGGTAGGGTAATCTTCATTGCAGGTTTGTCTCCTTCATTAGTTTAAATATGTCCTGCCACTCCCTTCTGGCTTGCAGAGTTTCTGCTGAAAGATCAGCTGTTAACCTTATGGGGATTCCCTTGTGTGTTATTTGTTGATTTTCCCTTGCTGCTTTTAATATGTTTTCTTTGTATTTAATTTTTGACAGTTTGATTAATATGTGTCTTGGAATGTTTGTCCTTGGATTTATTCCGTATGGGACTCTCTATGCTTCCTGGACTTGATTAACTATTTCCTTTCCCATATTAGGGAAGTTTTCAACTGTAATCTCTTCAAATATTTTCTCAGTCCCTTTCTTTTTCTCTTCTTCTTCTGGGACCCCTATAATTCAAATGTTGGTGTGTTTAATGTTTTCCCAGTGGTCTCTGAGACTGTCCTCAGTTCTTTTCATTCTTTTTTCTTTATTCTTCTCTGCAGTAGTTATTTCCACTATTTTATCTTCCAGGTGACTTATCCATTCTCTGCCTCAGTTATTCTGCTATTGATCTCTTCTAGAGTATTTTTAATTTCATTTATTGTGTTGTTCATTGTTGCTTGTTTCATCTTTAGTTCTTCTAGGTCCTTGTTAAATGTTTCTTGCTTTTTGTCTATTCTATTTCCAAGATTTTGGATCATCTTTACTATCATTATTCTGAATTCTTTTTCAGGTAGACCTTCTATTTCCCCTTCATTTGTTAGGTCCGGTTGGTTTTTATCTTGCTCGTTCATCTGCTGTGTGATTTTCTGTCTTCTCATCTTGCTTATCTTACTGTTTTGGGGGCCTCCTTTTTGCAGGCTGCAGGTTCGTAGTTCCCATTGTTTTTGGTTTCTGTCCCCAGTGGCTAAAGTTGTTTCAGTGGGTTCTGTAGGCTTCCTGGTGGAGGAGATTAGTGCCTGTGTTCTGGTGGGTGAGACTGGATCTTGTTTTTAAGGTGGGCAGGTCCAAGTCTGGTGGTGTGTTTTGGGGGTATCTGTAGCCTTATTACGGTTTAAGGCAGCCTCTCTGCTAATGGGTGGGGTTGTGTTCCTGTCTTGCTAGGTGTTTTGCATAGGGTGTCCAGCACTGTAGCTTGCTGGTCGTTGAATGCAGCTGGGTGTTGGTGTTGAGATGGAGATCTCTGGGAGATTTTTGCCATTTGATATTACGTAGAGCTGGGAGGTCTCTTGTGGACCAGTGTCCTGAAGTTGGCTCTCCCACCTCAGAGGCACAGCACTGACTCCTGGCTGGAGCACCAAGAGCATTTCATCCACACGGCTCAGAATAAAAGGGAGAAAAAGTAGAAAGAAAGAAAGAGGATAAAATAAAATAAAATAGAGTAAGATAAAATAAAATAACGTTATTAAAATAGGAAATAATTATTGAGAAAAAATATTTTAATTAAAAAAAAACGGACATACAGAACCCTAGGACAAATGGTGAAAGCAAAGCTATACAGACAAAATCTCACACAGAAGCATACACACTCACAAAAAGAGGAGAAGTGGAAAAAATAATATATCTTGCTCTCAAAGTCCACCTTCTCAATTTGGGATGATTCGTTGTCTATTCAAGCATTGCACAGATGCAGGGTACATCAAGTTCATTTTGGAGATTTAATCCGCTGCTCCTGAGGCTGCTGGGAGAGATTTCCCTTTCTCTTCTTTGTTCGCACATCTCCTGGGGTTCATCTTTGAATTTGGACCCGCCTCTGTGTGTAAGTCACCCGAGGGTGTCTGTTCTTTGCTCAGACAGGACGGAGTTAAAGGAGCTGCTGCTTCGGGGTCTCTGGCTCACTCAGGCCGGGGGTAGGGAGAGGTACGGAGGCAGGGCGAGCTTGCGGCGGCAGAGGCCAGCGTGACGTTGCACCAGCCTCAGGTGCACCGTGCGTTCTCCCGGGGAAGTTGTCCGTGGCTCCCGGAATTCTGGCAGTGGCGGGCTGCACAGCCTCCCTGAAGGGAGGTGTGCAGAGTGACCTGTGCTTACACACAGGCTTCTCGGTGGTGGCAGCAGCAGCCTTAGCATCTCATGCCCGTCTCTGGTGTTCGTGCCGATAGCCGCGGCTCACGCCCGTCTCTAAAGCTGCTTTAAGCGGCACTCTGAATCCCCTCTCCTCGTGCACCAGGAAACAAAGAGGGAATACAAAGTCTCTTGCCTCTTTGGCAGGTCCAGACTTTTCCCCGTACTCTCTCCCGGTTAGCTGTGGTGCACTAGCCCCCTTCAGGCTGTGTTCATGCCGCCAACCCCAGTCCTCTCCCTGCACTCCAATGGAAGCCCAAGCCTCAGCTACCAGCCCCCACCCGCCCCGGCGTGGGAGCAGACAAGCATCTCGGGCTGGTGAGTGCTGGTCGGCCCTGATCTTCTGTGCGGGAATCTCTCCGCTTTGCCCTCCGCATCCCTGTTGCTGCGCTGTCCTCCGTGCCTTCGAAGCTCCCCCCCATCCGCCACCTGCAGTCTCCGCCCGCGAAGGGCCTCCTAGTGTGTGGAAACTTTTCCTCCTTCACAGCTCCTTCCCACTGGTGCTGGTCCCGTCCCTATTCTTTTGTCTCTGTTTATTCTTTTTTCTTTTGCCCTACCCAGGTACGTGGGGAGTTTCTTGCCTTTTGGGAGGTCTGAGGTCTTCTGCCAGCTTTCAGTAGGTGTTCGGTAGGAGTTGTTCCATGTGTAGATGTATTTCTGGTGTATCTGTGGGGAGGAAGGTGATCTCCGTGTCTTACTCTTCCGCCATCTTCCCGCCCCTCTTTTTTCTTAATGTAGGCATTTATCACTCTAAACTTTCCTCTTAGAACTGCTTTTGCAAAATCCCTCTGGTTTTGATATGTTGTTTTTCCATTTTCATTTGTTTCAAGATTTTTATTTCCCTTTTGATTTCTTCATGACTCATTGTTTGTTTGTATATCATTTTTTAAAAATCACATTTCTGCCACGTGTCAGACAAGAGAATGCACCTCACAAACCTCTAACTAAATGGTGCATTATGGACTAAAGACCCCTTTTGCTGTGCTCAGAAATCTATTACCACTTTTGAGCAGAGACTTTGCTTCCCATAAGCTGCTACAAGGTTAGCCTGCACATGGGGGTAGATATCATTATTCCCAGTCTATAGAAGGGGTAACTGTGGCTTAGAGAGCTTAAATAACCTACCAAAGGAAATGAAGAATTTGGAAGAGCTGTTGGTATGTTTTCAATATAATTTTTAAAAGCAGTATTATTCCCAACAATTGTGGTGTTTGTAACTTCAAAGACCCTGCCTAATCAACAATCCTATATGGACAAGTTCTTCAGCACCTCAGTAGTTCTAGGAATGGTAATTCACTTTATCTTGTCAGGCTCCACCCTAAGACTAGGTTTCTGTTTTTTTTTTTTTTTTTAACATCTTTATTGGAGTATAATTGCTTTACAGTGCTGTGTTAGTTTCTGCTTTATAACAAAGTGAATCAGTTATACATCTACCTATATCTCCATATCTCTTCCTTCTTGTGTCTCCCTCCCACCCTCCCTATCCCCCCCAGGTGGTCTCCAATGAAAAAAAATTGTTTTACTTAGAATACTGAGTGAAAAGTCAACACTGGAATTTTCCAATGCAGTAGGCCTGCTACTATTTGCCATCAGCCCTTCCCTCTCTTGCTTGGGTGTGTGTTGTCTGCTCCTTTCAATATGTTTCTCAAGCCTGCTGGGACTCCACCCAACCCAGTTTTACCCATCATCTGTTTCCATGGTCTCCAAATGTTGGGCTCCCTATCCTTAGTTGTTTCTTAATCCAATACCAGCTGCAATGTCCCATCGTGCATTCAAGGACCCAACAATAAACAGGCTCCATTCAAGCATAGTAATATTTCACCTACCTAAATGATGAGAACAAAGTTAAAGGAAACCAACAAGGAGTGGTAAAGCACCTCAGGGCCAGCAAGAGCATGGAGCCACTCTACCTCTTAGGCTGAAAGGGCAAGGAGAGGGGGAAACATTTCTAGACCCTGGTGAGGGTCATATTGTAACAGTAGCTGTAGCTGTAAGACAAGATAATGAGACAGAAGCTCTGACTTTCTGGAGAACACAGTCACTGCCACCTGAGCACAGGAGGGAAGGAGCAAAGGGAATAAACACCCCAATCTCTCTCTATTCCCACCTTTCCATCTTATGATTGTGGAAGGTGTGGGGCAAGGGAGTTTGGCTAGTGTAGCCCGTGACAGTCATTTTCCTCCAACATAAAACAGGGTGGAGAGAAGGGTGCAGAATGGATCTGGAGGAAAGAAAGGAAATATCTGTCATGACTCCACATACCTGCTTTTTCCCTCAGGATGTGTCTAGTTTACCCTTAGGTTTCTCCCTTCTGAACTTGTTTGCTCCATGGCTCCCTAGAATTCTTTTCAGAAAAGCTCACTGCAAGTTGTAGGCATTTGCTAATTTTGGCCTTTTGATATCCTTTTCCTCTTCTTTTGGTAACAATCCTACCAAAACTCTTTTGAGGATTCTTTGCATCCTGATTCTTATTTCATGTGGTATGTGGCTGGTTTAAACATCCCCAGTGATAGAGGTTGAGTCCATTCTTAGGCAGCAGGATCAGACTAACCCAAAAGACAATATTTCAGTACGAGTCCAGTTGAGGAAGTCAAAAACAGATCAGTTAACACATGAAATTCAGGCCAGTTTTAAACTTTAGCTCTCAAAAGCTGTCATCTGCTGTTTCTTAATCCTAACTCTAAAATAATTATCCCACTGTGCTACAGGATGTTATAAGGCTATTTCCATTCTAAGACTATGAGGGCAGAGAATGCACTGTTCTTTATATCCCTAATATCCAGCACAATCTCTGACAGTTAACACTTGTGGAATAAATGGGGGAATTAACATGAGAGGATAAACATCCTGGCATGGTTCTATCCAGATGATGGGTGATCCTCATAGAGATTTTGTTGCTGCACATCAGCCTGTGTGATTACCTGGTGTCAAGAGTCAGACTAAAAGTCACAGAGAAAAGAATAAAGGATAGATGATGATAATGAGAGATTAGGAAATAAACTTGTAGCTTTGTATGGATATAGAAATGACTGAAAGCCAGATACCTTGGTAAAAATTGAAATGTTCCTACATTTTATTCACTGAATAGAAACTACAAAATTGGCAGTAGAGAATGCACAAGATTAAGCAACTAAAAACATTAAATAATGGATAGTTATGTTTCTGATAGGAGAATAAGAAGGCTCACAAAAACCTAGAACACTTCTACTGTTTTCCAACATATATCCCCTGGGGTCCACCCAGTTAGCCATTTCCATACCTTTTCCATTCTAACCTTTTTGTTTTTTTTCAAAGACGTGAAGGCTTCCCACCCCCTTCCTTGTACCAAGGAAGGCCAAGTTCAAATTACAGTCCCTCCCAGAATCCACCTTACCTACTATGACTCATATTACTTTAGAGCCAGCAGAGACAAAGCAGATTCACTTTTATCTATGTGTTTGAGCCTCAATAGAAGATGACTCAACATCACTCAAAATTGTCCTGCTTTATTACATTAATGTTTCACCTGCACAATATTTTTCATCCTCTCAAAACTAAAAAGGTTATGTAGGAGGAGGGAAAATAGCAACTATGATTTAAAATTCTCTTGCCACCCTCCCTTTCCCACCATAACCCCTAGTAAGCCCAGAGTTAGGCATTAAATAGGTATGTGATAATTTTGCTCAATCAAAATAACATGATATGAAGAGCAGTCACTTTGTATCGTGAAGTCTCCTTCAAATGATAGGAATGTGTTTCAAGCAGCTTCATTTCTCTTAGGAACCCAAATCCATAATTGTATCCCCGTATATTCTGAGATTGCATTAAAATTGCTAGCTGAGCAAATATGGTTGCCCCCTTGCCCACCTCAAATTCCTAAAAATGACAAATCATATTTCAAAAATAATCAGTCTACAACTTTACAGAATAAAAGATATAGAAAAGACAAGATCAGATTGACAGAGAAAAGTATAGAGGAAAGCACGTGCAAAAAGATATTGCTGAAAATGTATAAGTGGTGGGTAGGAGTCAGGAGAGCCTTGGTTATGATGCCACAGCAAACAACTCCAAAAGTGTGGTTACTTAATGCACAAGCCTAATTCTCCCTTATGTTACACATCCCCAGGGGATTGGTGGGGGGTCTATTACAAAAATCACTCTAGGATCCAGGATGAGGGAGGTCCCTCCTCTTTTAGAAAGAACATCATTTATAATATGCATCCCCCTCAGTTGCTGGAAAAGGAAGAGGAAAAATCCAGCCAATTGCACATGGACTTCCTACTGCTTCAGCCTGCAATGGAGCCACATCACCTGCCAACCCCTCATCGACCTAAGTACCCACATGGCCCTCTCTAACAAACATGACTGAGAAATGTAGAAGAGAAAATTAAATATTTGTTGAACGTTATTCTCTGCCACTTAATGTAAAAATATTTCAAGTCTTCAGGCGATACTGTATGACTTGATTTCGGGAATATGGTAGATAGACCCTGACCTACAAAGGTTCCTAGAGAAAGAAGAACCAAAGAAACAAGAACTGCTAACAAGGAGCCATGCCTCTATCTTGCATCTATTACCTAAGGTACTTCTTTCCCATCAGTCTCCTTTCCTGTTTATCTAGTACATTTCCTCCTTTTTAAAGACAAAGACATTGGGGTTTAACTTTCTCCTTACAATCAAGGAGGAGCCAGTCCCACCTGAGAACAGGACTAAATCCTTGGACCGAGATACTTTAAAGGTCCGGTGGATAGAATATCAACTAAATATATTTCTTCTAAATGTGTTCACCCAGCCATTCAATCAGAAAGTATTTGGGGGTGCTTTCTATGTGCCAGATAATGTTCTAGGTTCTCTGTCTCCGGAAGCACAAAATCAAATCAGACCTAGGTTCTGCACAAAGCTGAGGCAACAGAGACACACATGGAGTCAATTGTCCAGGGCATTATTGCAGAATCTTCAAGCTTAGTGATGAAAAAAGAGGATTAGGTCTGCAAGTGAACAGGCCAGGAAGGGTCTAGAAGGGTTTCATGGTGAAAGTGACATTAGAAGACTTAAAAGGTCCAGTTTAGGTATAATAATAAGCATTAGGAAAATGTTCTATTATTTTTTTCAATCTTTCCTCACCACAGTTACTTCTTTCTCCAATTCATCTTCCCATTTTCTTGCTTGGCAGAAGTGGCAGGAATCCATAAGGGTGTAACCTTTCCCTCCTTCCAAATCATTCTGCTTTGCCTTTTCCAGCTGTTGTGCTGAATTTAAGTCTGCAAAACCAACCTGGGGGCACAGGAAGCTGAGGCAACAAAAGCCTATTCATTTGACTGCTGCTTTCCCACTTGATGGTTGAGTCGGCTTTTAAAATAATGCTTCCCTTATTTGTCATTCTCCTTCTTTAGCACCACTGCCAGCTGTACTTTCCACTTCACATGAATTTTGCTCTATTCCAATTTTCTGCTTCTCTTGACTGTAATCCCACGGTTACAAATGGAATCCCAGGATACACTAATATCTCTTACTCACTGGCATTGAAAAGATCAATATTTCAAAATGCCATATGTTTTCTAGATCAGCCATGACATGCATACAAATAAGTGAGATCTGAACCATTACAGTATCTGTAAGTTACATAAACCACCAACCAAAAAAGGCAAGTTATCCCTTGTGGCTAAATTTCCAAAGGTCATCTTGATGGCTGACCAGTGAGCCAACTGGTCACGTGTCTTTGCCATATCTGGGAGTCTGAGGAAGAAAACGATCACCAAAAATGCCAACAGCATGCTAGGTAATTCAATGCTGAGTGTACCCATTGTCAATCAGACATCCCAGGGTCCAGCTAGAGCTCTACCCAGTGATAGCACTCCATTCCTGAGAGTCTTGCTTTGTACCCACTCATTCAACTCATCCATTCAACAAATACTCATTGAGCACCTATGTTTCATGGCCTGAACTATGCTCCAAGGGTAAAGGGACAAATAAATCACTTTTCAAGAGGCTTCTGTTCCACCAGAGGAAGGAAGTATGTACATAGGTAATAAAGTGTAATAAGCACAATGACAGACATGCATAGTGCCTGAGGAGTGGAGGGAAACCCCAGCTAAAAGATCCCAGGAGTCTTCCAGGAGGAAGTGATGCCTGAGCTGAGTGGTGAAGGATAAAGGAGTCAGGTCAATAATTTCAAAATACATCTGTTGGAAAGAATGACACATGTCGGAAACTGTGCGTAGTTCAATATGACCAGAACAATTCATGACAATGGGCATGTGAGACATACAAAGAAAAAATAAGAAATCATCTGTGCTTCAAAAATGTTAGAGTTCTTCAGGACAATTAGGGACAAGATGTAGCACATGTGGATGATTCATTGTGTACATCCACGCATTGGGGGTTTTCACACATTTTTAAATGTTATCCTTACAATAGTCCTCAAGGTGCATTTAACGAAGGCCCTCCCTCTTTTGCAGATATGGAAATGAGGACACAGAGAGATTCAATATTTTGCCGTGGCTCTTCCCATAGTAAGTTATAAAATTAGGCTCTAAGCCAAGGGCTCCAAAGTTTACAGAATAGACCAAAATTCCGGTTGAATGATGTATAGAGCCAGACCAAGGGACATACATTCTTAGATACAGAAATCTGGTGGAAGGAAAAATCAGTGTTCATAGAGTGAATATGTAAGACAGATGTGGTAGATAAAATGCACACCTGAAATATGGGATAGAAATTCACCAGGGAGAGAAGAAACAGCACATCTTTACAGGTAGCAAATAAAGAGTGCTTAAGAAGTTACAGTCTGCTGGGGTGCATTGCCCTCGTGAAACAGCTTTGGAGGGCTGGACAAATAATTATGGAATGCCTCTGAGATATGAAACCCTATGCCTTGTACTTCAGAAAACTTCTCTCATTTAACCCTCATAACAAATCAATAAGCTTCCCTACCTTTTCATCCATGAAATGGGAGTGAATCCAGGTTAAAAATAAAACACATGTCACACATACATAGCACAGTGTTCAGCATAGAGTAGACCAATGGCTCACATCCCCTTCATTTTACAGGTAAAGAAACTCGAGCTTAAGGGAGATTGAATCCTTGCCTTCAATCACATAGCTAAAGGAGATAGAGAGCATATTTTAATCCAGGTATATCTGCTCCATTTCTTCACAGCCTTTCAAGTCATACAAACTCCTTTCGTTAGGGTTAAACTGAGGCAGAACTGTTTAATAGACAACATAAGTACTAGTACTCAATGAAGCAAGAAAACTAAAACTCTATTGTTTACTTCCCTCACCATAATATATCTTTGTTTCAGGAACCTGGGGCTTCCTGAAATCCCCTCCAGTTCTGATTGTTTAAAATTATAGATTGATAGATTAGATAGATAGATAATTAGACATTTCTACTTTAATATGATTTACTGCCATGCCTGATCTCTTCCAGGTTCTTTGTATCTTAAAGTTTTTCTGTAATTTGTATAATTAACAAGTATACACTTTTAGATAATTTCAGCAACCACTGAGCAGATAAGGTGTCAGAAGGCCCCTGAAGTCATTACAGTCTTACTATATCCTTTGATTTAATGAAAACCAAACCATATGAAAATATCAAAAGAAAGTAAAATTATCAGGCTCCACAGAGGTTCCAAAGTAATAAAATGAGCCAGTTTTCAAGTCAAGAAGAATGACCCCTATTAAAAAGAGTTTTAAAAATTAGGTGTGATAATATGGCTTCAGTCTGTCAGAGCAGTAGTCAAATGAAAATATATTTAAAAGAGTGGTTCTAGTCCCTGTGGTAGGTGTACCCTGGGAGAGCCATCATATCTTTAATAACTTTGCTGTATTTCTTCACCACATTATTGAGAATTGTTTAATGAGCAGTTTCCCTCAGGGAATATATCAGATTCTCAGAAGCAGTTGCCATGAGAGATATTCTTTAAAGACTGATGTAATTATGTTTATTCTTTTACATTTCTTCCTGGAATGGTCAAAATCATGGTACTTTCTTTTTTTTCCTTTTAGAAATATATTTTCTGCTTATAAAGATAGTAAATGTTCTTGGTAGAAAATTTAAAAATGAAACAGAATAAAGAACAATTGAAATCAATGTGATTCTCTTGTCCAAACACAGAGGGTAACTAACTATTCGGGTTTTATTTCTTTCTCAACTTGAATTCCTACATTATTTTTATATAAGCAAGATCAAATAAATGTATGTTAGTCACATTTGGATACTGCCTCAATTTTGTATCGCACTTTGTTCTATAAGTGTATCATTCTCTCATGTTAATCATAATCTTCTTGTAAACCAGACAGCAGCTACCTGGATATTTCAACATTCTCCAGCGTGCAGTGATCTTGTTTTCCATTCACACCTAACACTTGCTCCCATTCATGACTTTTGGGTCCTTAGGCAGCTACTCTCCTGTTTTAGCCTACTTTGTGCCGTGGTGGTGTCACCCGTCTTCCTTCAGCCTAACCCCATGATTACATGTGTTGACACGAACATCAGAGACCCACGGGTCAACTCACCCATCCAATTACTGGCTCTGTGATTTGGGGTAAGTCACTTAAGCTCCCTAGGCCTCCATAAAGTGGGAGTAAATCCAGATTTAAAAATAAACCACCGGAAGGGCATAGCACAGTGATAGGCATGGAGTAGACCACTGGTTCGCATTGGCTTAAACAGTAGTCAATATTGAAGAGAAGTAGTGGGAAATATTACATTGTTAGAGGTAGTTAAACTTCTCCAGACACAACTAACACAAGATTCTTGAGTACGATGTCCTTTGTTGAAGGTTTGAAGGTAGGAAAGGGTCATTTGAGCAGAAGCCAAGAAAAAATTTAAATTCAATGTCAGACATCACTCGTCCTAGAAATTTTGAAAAATATCTTCCAAAGAGACTTTTTACTGGCTATCTTTTCAAATAACAGCACAGCTTTGCTTTTAATAATTTCTAAACTTTCTTCTGGGGCTTCCCTGGTGGTGCAGTGGTTGAGAGTCCGCCTGCCGATGCAGGGGACACGGGTTCGTGCCCCGGTCCGGCAAGATCCCACATGCCGTGGAGCGGCTGGGCCCGTGAGCCATGGCCGCTGAGCCTGCGCGTCCGGAACCTGTGCTCCGCAATGGGAGAGGCCACGACAGTGAGAGGCCCGCATATCGAAAAAAAAACAAAAACTTTCTTCTGAAATTTTCCTTCATAAATTGCCTCTATCCCATTTCTACTGTTAGCTTTATTTTCCTTTTTGGTAGATTCTTTCTTTATACTTCTTGATTCTTTCATTTACTGGGGTTTTAATGTATTTCTTATCGATTTACAGGTGTTATTTTTATGTCAATTACATATATAATGTTATAGTCCTTTTGGTTAGTCGATTATTTTTAATATTCCATTTTGATTCCTCTGTTGATGTTTTAGCTATAACCTCTTTGCATTATTTTTTACTGATTTCACTAGAAATTACAGTGGGTATCTTAACCATCTATGTGGGCTTAATTTTTACTACTTCATGTAAAAAAATGTAGAAATCTTCTAATATTATAGTTCAATTCACCACCACTATCCTTTGTGCTATAATTATTATACATATTATACCTATAAATGTTACAAACGCCATACTACAGTGTTATAATTATTACTTTAAGTAGTAGTTGTTGGTTTTTTTTTTCATTCCAACTCCATTTATTAAGAATTTAAGCTTATAAGGACACTACTGTAGGGATAAAATTCTTCATGGATCTCTCAAATTCCTGCACATTTTGAGCAGAGAAACTGACTGCCTTCTGTTCTGGACTATCTTTTGAAGGATGTTTATGTAATGACCAGCCTTGATGAAGAGAGACAGTGTCTCCCTCTGGAGCAAAATGCAGGTTTTGCTTACATCCTTGTAAGATAGCTCCTAGCTCCCCAAAATTTGCGTGGTTTTTATGTGCCGATCAGGGAATTCACACTCTCTGTGGGGCTCCACCTCTTCCAAGAACTCTCCCATAATTTTATCGTCATTCTGCCAGCCTGAACTTTGTCTTTTGACACCTTGTGCCGATAAAGAGCAGCTTTCTGCAGCTGGAGCCGCATGTAAACTAAGTATGGGGCAGCAGAGGGTACCTTCCAGCCTGATGCCGCCAACTTGTACATCTGACTCCTGTTTCTGCATGTTTGCTCTCTAGGGCTTTTAAATAGTTGTATTTTTCACATTATTTGTCTACATTTTATAGTTATCATCTACAGTTATAGGGTGAGCCTAATTAAGCTCTTCCGTCACTACCAGAAATCAGATTTCTTATGTGATTTCTGAGTTTTTTCTTCCTCCATCCTCTCTTTGCCTGAGTTCCACCAAGGAGTCACTTTCTCCCATCTGGAAGAACTATTCTTCACTCAAGAGTGTATGAGGCTTTCTTTCCCACAGGAATCTTCAAACAAATTACTAGAATGAGGCTCTAATAATAATGGCTGCAACTTACTAAGTCTAGTCCACTCTAGCTCTCCCAAAATGGAAGAAAGTAACCAGAGCTTATTCTTCACGTGAAAAAGAATGTTTCTCATTTTTCTATCCACGCTGCCCTCTTCACAGCCATTACTTCAACACTCTCTTCTGTTTTATTTCCCCAAATGGGCACTTCTTCCCTTACTGAGAAGAGCCTATAGTCCAGGACCTGTTCTTTCTATTGAACCTAAAGGCTATTCATAAATATCTAGCGTTTACATGGTCTTCATTAATGTTCAGTCACCATTTCTATTTTTTAAAAAAACATTATTTCTGGATTGGAAAATCCTTGAGAATGTGAACAACTCACCAGTGTACCTGCTCCTAAAGTCATCTCTTTTTAAATTCTGATCAGTTCTCATTTCTCCAAATATGACATACAGATGGCCAACAGGCACATGAAAAGATTCTCAGCATCACTAATTATTAGAGAAATGAAAATCAAAACTACAATGAGGCACCATTTCAGACCAGTCAGAATGTCCATCATTAAAAAATCTACAACAGGGGCTTCCCTGGTGGCGCAGTGGTTGGGAGTCCTCCTGCCGATGCGGGGGCGAGGGTTCGTGCCCCGGTCCGGGGGGATCCCACGTGCCGCAGAGTGGCTGGGCCCGTGAGCCATGGCCGCTGGGAGCCTGTGCTCCGCAACGGAAGAGGCCACAACAGTGAGAGTCCCGTGTACCGCAAAAAAAAAAAAAAAAAAAAAGAGTCTACAACAAATGCTGGAGAGGGTGTGGAGAAAAGGGAACCCTCCTACACTGTTGATGGGAATGTAAATTGGTACAGCCACTATGGAGAACAGTATGGAGGTTCCTTAAAAAACTAAAAATAGAGTTACCTTATAATCCTGCAACACAACTCCTAGGCATATATCCGGAGAAAACTCTAATTTGAAGATACATGCACCCCAATGTTCATAGCAGCACTATTTACCATAGCCAAGACAGAGGAACAACCTAAATACCCATTGACAGATGATGGATAAAGAAGATGTGATATATATATACACACACACACGCACACACACACAATGGACTATTACTCAGCCACAAAAAAATGAAATAGTGCCATTTGCAGCAACATTGATGGAGCCAGAGATTATCATACTAAGTGAGGTAGGTTAGAGAAAGACAAATATCATATGATATCACTTACATGTGGAATTTTTAAAAATGATACAAATGAACTTATTTAAAAAAACAGAAACAGGTTCACAGACATAGAAAACAAACTTACAGTTACCAAAGGGGAAAGGCAGGGAAGGGATAAATTAGGAGTTTGGGTTGAACATATACACACTATTACATATAAACTAGGTAAACAACAAGAACCTACTGTATAGCACAGGGAACTATATTCAATATTTTGTAATAACCTAAAATAGAAAAGAATCTGAAAAAGAATATATATATGTATAACAAATCACTTGACTATACACTTGAAACTAACACAATATTTTAAATTAACTATACTTCAGTTAAATAAATGAAAAGAAAAAAATTCTGGTCAGTTCTACTCCAATCCAAAGTTGAAACTTATCATGCAAGAAATATTTTGGAAGGGAAGAGGCAAATAAGAGTTGAAAACTAGAATTGATCAATGTAAGAGAGTTAGAACATAAGACACTAGAATACATAAACAGATAGTCAATACATTGAATTCAGGTAATAGTATTTGAGTTCTTTAACTCAAATACTGTATCTAGAGACATCTACTGTAAATAGAGGTATCTGGGCCATAATAGGTGCTCAATAATTATTTATTGAATAATGATTGTTTAATTAAGCTGGTAAATGACAGTGGACAGTTTGTCCAAACTACTTGCTTGTGATTCATTGTAAAGATGTTTTTATTTAGCTTGTCTGGCAAGAGAGACTAAAAGTTTGCATCATGACCTCTGAAACAGCCTCCAACTCTAGCAAAATAATGCTGTGACTTTGTGTTTCTAGGTTGAAATGGGCTTGACAGGGTCCTTCTAGGCACACCATAATGAGTCTTTGCACATGTCTATTGCAACACTTCAAACTGATTTGTAATAATTTATCCAGCTGTCACCTCCATCAGACTGTGAGTCTTGGAGGATGAAAGCAGTGCTGTCCTCATTTCAGAAGACCCCAGCAGTAATTATCGCTTTCCACACACAGTGGAAACTCAGAAAATGATAAATGGGTACACGTGGGACTTTTTGTTCCTAAATGAATGGTTCGTTTAGTATACTAATTAAGAGTAAGAGCTTTTCTTTAATGACATATTAATATGCCAAATTAGACTGCTATTGAGTTTATACAGTTTCAGCACTAATTTATTGGTTGCCTCCTAAGGATCGGGCATGGAGAAGGGCCAGAAGATGCAAACATGCGAGCACTTACAGAGGAATAATGGGCTTCTGTTGCCTACCTGTGCATCAAACAAAGCATAGCACAGGAAACAAGGCTTTATTCAATAAACTGGAAACTAGTTCTGTGCTTTTTGGTCCTCTGCCAATGTAGGGGACACAGGTTTGAGCCCTGGTCCGGGAAGATCCCACATGCCGCAGAGCAACCAAGCCCGTGCGCCACAACTATTGAGCCTGCACACTAAAGCCTGCCAGCCACAACTACTGAGCCCACATGCCACAACTACTGCAGCCCGCCTGCCTACAGCCTGTGTTCCGCAACAGGAGAAGCCCCCTCAATAAAAAGCCTGTGCACCGCAATGAAGACCCAATGTAGCCAAAAATAAATAAATAAATAAATAAATATGAAAAAAAGATTAACATAACAGCTACAAAAATTCAATCAAAAAATTTTCATTTCTACTTAAAACAGTTAGGGGTAAGATACATCACCATATATTACCCTCTGGCTTAGACTTTCTGAGCAGAACTATTTTCAATATCCACTTTCAAAACACAAACCAATAGTATATCAGGAATCTCCGTCTACCACATTCTGCCCTAGTCAACTATGCCAGAGCAGTTTCCTTAATAAAAGTGGTAACATCTCAATTTTACCATAAGATGAGCCACATGGAGCGAGATGCATATAATTACCACTTAGGAAGGAATTTGATGTCTCCTCTTATTTCTGGGATTTGGTAAAAGAAAAATGGATTTATACGGTGGGCAAAGATTGTCCAAGATAACTTTCAGATTACTGAATTGGGTAAAGGAATGGCTAGTTGCTACGGTTCATAAGCCCCTCTTCTTTAGAAATGGGAAGAAGCAGCACCAATTTCGTCAGCTCAAAGAAATAGAAAGCACATTTGATATTGGAGCACCTAACCAAAACAAAGTAAGGAAATAGGTGTTAGAATAGGAAACCCTAGGAGAAATGGGCTGTACTTATGTTTTCTAGACTCAACGACACAGCAAAATGCAAAGTAACGCAGTGAAATCCCCTCAACCGCCATTGCCGTTGTTCCTTTCCTCCTAGGTCTTATACATTGTTTTCATCTGGACGATTTCAATAACCTCTTAGTTTCTTGTCAGCTATCTCATCTTCCTCCTGTATGTGCTCCAAAGAACCACCAGAGTGAAGTGATCATGCTGTTTTCATTCTCAAATTCTTTCAACAACTCCCTCGGAGAATGAAGTCCAAAGTCAGCCTGGTATTTAACTCTCCTTAAACAGTCTTCCTTTGTAAGCGCTTTAAAAATAACCTAAATAACAAGAGTAACACCTATACTCTAGGCTTCCCGTTGGGACATTTTAATGGCCACATTTAAAAGTCTGTATTTCCTGTTTCACTATGCATCCCAGACCTTGCTGCACAGATGTGTTTTTTCTATCAACTATGTAAACAATATCACACAAAATGTCTAGCCATGACTGGATTAATTAGGGGCCACCAAGTTCCAAGGCAATTTAAGTGAGAATCTTAGCACTGCCTTGAAATCCAAGGCACTTGTTCACATTTAACAAGCTGTGCAGTGAAGGAAATGTGATGAAATTTGGCACAGAATTTGGGACAGAATGTTTTTTTCACCCAAAGGTTTGCTAGATGCAGTAAAACCAGAAAACTCTTCTTTTTGTTTGTTTTAAGACAAAGTAATGGGAGATTTGTTGTCTTTCAGCCTAATGCTAGTTTTCTGACCAAAATGACCAAATCACTTTTCAGGGCTAATGAAATTGGTCAGTGGAATTTCGTTATGCTGGGAAATGAAATTAATATGCAGTCCAAAAATAAAATTGATTTTCTGTAAACATAGGGGATTGGTCAAATCTAGAAGGATAGTTTTTAAAAGATAAAATGACAGCAACCCAAGACATTTTTTAAATGCCACAATATAATTAATCTGAGCATTTTTCTTTTAAAAAATGTTGTCTCGTGAAAATTTGGATTAGATACCCACAATTATATTTAATATGTTTTTCTTTACATTTACTTGTATACCCCAAATGGAAAGAGTCTGTGTTCATTTGTTGCTTAACCCCATAAGCCAGCCTCAAACACTCAAATACCATGCATTCGTGTCCTGTAAAGTTCAGCCTAAAACACCAGTTTATGCTTGAAGTAATTTCTCAGAAATTTTTACTTGTTTGTAAGCCTGTTAGAACTAAGATTCTGTTTCCACCTACTCCAAAATCTGAAGGCAGAGGCTTCAGTCTTAGACTCTCCAGATACAATGTTGACCCCTTCTCTCCTGACACTTAGGCATCCTCTTTTTCGTAAGCAGCTCTGTCCCACCATCTTTGGCTTTTAACTTCTCCTGTTGCTTCATGAAGAAAGTATTCCAATCAATGTCACCACTGAGCCCTGTATTGCTATAATAAATGCAACTGCTGATTCTCCAGCTTCCATTCACATTGACTAGGTGGATTGCTCCCTCCTCTTCAATAGTCTTTGCTTGTTTGACTCCAGGATATCATCCTTTCCAAATTTTCCTCCTATCCCACTGGCCCATTGCTTCTGCATCTTCTTTGATGTATCCACCTCATTTCCTTGACTCAATCTTGGACATCTTCTCTCTTCTAACTAGACTCACTTCCTTCATGATCCCATCAGTCTTATGACATTGAAATCCATCTATACACTGCTGTCTCCCCAAATGATGACCCTCCTCCATGGACCTGTCAACTGAACTTCTGTCTCCAGCTCTCTACTTAAACATCCACACTCTAATAAGCTCATTAAGCTGAGTGTGTCCCAGACAGAGCTCCATCTCAGTTTGGATAACTGCAGTATTCCTGCTGCTCCAGCCCAGCTGTCCACGACTTCTCTCTTACTCTCACATGGCACATCAATTCTATCAGATACCTGTGGTGCCATGGAAATACATCCACAGTCAAAGACATCTCATCACCTCGACTGCTACCAACCTGTAACAAGCCAGCATCATCCCTGACATGGATTACTGAAATACCTCCTAACTTGTCTTCTTTTTTTTTTTTTTGGCTGCATTGGGGCTTCGTTGCTGCACACAGGCTTTCTCTAGTTGCGGAGAGCAGGGGCTACTCTTTGTTGCAGTACACGGGCTTCTCACTGTGATGGCTTCTCTTGTTACGGAGCATGGGCTCCAGGCACGCGGGCTTCAGTAGCTGTGACATGTGGGCTCAGTAGTTATGGCTCACGGGATCTAGAGTGCAGGCTCAGTAGTTGTGGCGCACGGGCTTAGTTGCTCCACAGCATGTGGAATCTTCCCGGACCAAGGATCAAACCCGTGTCCCCTGCATCGGCAGTCAGATTCTTAACCACCGCACCACCAGGGAAGTCCCCTAATTTGTCTTCTTGCTTCGGTCTTTGTTGACTCTATTGTGCCTACTACCCAATGTTTTAGTCTATTCTTGACACTGCAATTGGACTATTCCTGTTAAAATGTAAGTTATATCATCTCACTCTCCTTCTTACACCCCTTCTGTAGCTTTCTACATCATTTCAAGTGAAAGCCAAAATCACTGCAATGGCCTACAGGGTCTGACACAATCTTTAACCCTGCCTCACTTATCTCATATGCCTCCCTACCTCAAACCCTCCATTGGTCCACACTGGCTGGCTCACAGTTCTTTAAGACTGTGTGTCCCACTCCTTCCTGAGAGCACTTGTACTTGCTGTCTTTTCTTCTGCACCATTCCTCCTTGCTATTTCACCCCACGTTGCTCCCTCTCTTACTCCTTCTTGTCTTTATCAAATATCACCTTCTCTATCATGCTTTTAAAAGTAGAATCTTGGGACTTCCCTGGGCTTCCAGTGGGTAAGGCTCCTCGCTCCCAGTGCAGGGATCCCTGGTTAAATCCGTGGTCAGGGAACTAGATCCCACATGCATGCCGCAAATAAGAGTTCGCATGCCACAACTAAGAAAAAGATCCCACACGCCCCAATGAAGATCCCGTGTGCTTCAGCTAAGACCTGGTACAGCCTAAATAAATATTTTAAAAAATAAATAAATAAAATAAAATTAGAATCTTTCCAGCACTACTTACTTAATTATGCAATAAAATAGTAAAATATTAATTACAACATAAATATTAAACCTAGTAAACATAGAGTTAAACCTTGGAAACTAAAGCCTGGAGAAAAAAAGAGAGAGAGAAAGAGAGACAGAGGGAGAGAGAGAAAGGGAGAGAGAGAGAGAAGACAAATATGTGGTCCAGAGGGTCCTCCAGGACTTTACTTCTGAGCATCATGACAATCAAAATAAAAATGGTAACAGAATCATTTGAGTGGTTTCTCAATGCCCATGAAGACAAATCATGACAGTTCATAAGAGGAAGTAAAATTTTACCTACCACTTCACTCCGAAAGAAATTTCTTGTAAGGAAAGAAAAAAAAAATTTTTTTTTTTTTTGGCCACACCAGGTGGCTTGTAGGTTCTTAGTTCTTCGACCAGGGATCAAACCCGGGCCAAGGCAGTGAAAGCGCCAAGCCCTAACTACTGGACTGCCAGGGAATTCCCTGTATGAAACTTCTTAAAAGGAATTCAAGCAATGTTGGGGGTGGTGACAATAACCATATCTCCTTATGAAATGTACGTGTGAGCCTCAGAAAACACTTTTTCTTGATGCCTCGATGAAAGTGTAGGGTATAATACCAAAGCACAACTAAGTGAAAGGCATTCCATTGAAGAGAAAAGAGTGTTCTTTGCAATGTTTGTTTCCCACCTCCTTAGACTCCCAGCCCAAAGCTAACCCAGGAGAATAACTAGCACAGGGTGTCCCCTTAAGCCTTCCCTGCCCAAAGGACCTTTTCAATTCCTGCCCCGTTCCTGCAGACCCATTCCATGACCAGCTCATTAGTTTTGTTATTAAACCTCATTAATCAATGGGCACTTAGAAAATATTATGTCAGTGTTTCTGAACTTATTTGCTATTAGAAAAACTTTTGATATTTTCTGTGTTTTGCTTATTAGGTTGAGAAAAAGAGAGCCCTAATTTAAGTTACCAGAGAGAGTATGTGGTTATCATGAAGATATATGGGCTGAATAAGAGCTGGAACTCCAGGGGAGGGCGTGAGGCCCTGCCCCTCTCTGCTCATGCTCTCTCGCTTCTTGGCTTCTCTGTCTGCGTATCTGTTCCTCTTCCCCCATCTTGACCGATGTCCTCATCCTATATCCAATACCTTGTCTATTTCCTCAACCTGTACGTGGAGTTTGTGGCCAGGGCCCCAGCAGAGCTTCCTGGCAACCTGCTAATGGTCACAGTCTCAGTATTTCTTGACTCAAAGCCACAAGAAACTCTGATGCAACCAGTATGCCTATTTGAGCCAGGCCTCGTAGGTCATTTATTTCTGGTATTCTGCTTTTGCCCATTTTTAGTCCAACTGTGACCAAAGAGGATCAGAAGTAGAGACATATGCTGCAAAGTCTGTCTGTCTGTCTGTCGACAAGGTAATATTCCTTAAATAAATGTAGCAGGAGTGGCATTGATCCACATCATAAAGCTTTCTCCCAAAAGAGGGGCCAGTGAACCTGTAAACAGACAGATCCTATAACCTGGAAGCTGGAGGAGGCTGACTCTGAGGACAAAAGGACCTTCCAGAGCCTTTCAAATGTTACTGTGAATTAAGGGGCTATCAGTTTTATCGAGGCACAGAGAATATTCCATAAGGGAAATAATCAAGCTTACCCTATTGATGCCCATTTATTAATGTTTTTGGTAATAAAATATTTTTTAATCCACTCTGTTTTATCTTGGAACTATTGTGCTGACATAGAGAAATAGATCGTATATGAATAACTGGATCACTTTTTCATTGGACTCTTTGTTCAAACTAATCTTTTTGTTTTCAAATCATTATAAATCATAACAGAAACATTTCATTCAAAATGTGATTTGAGAAGAAACCAATTGTAATTTGTAAAAAAAAAAAGAATATATTAAGTATATTTATCTCAATTATATCTATTATCAGAGGGTGGCCATCACTGCAAATCTTTCTGTGCTCAACTTACTTTGGAAAAATGAAATAAATAAATTAGTGCCTTAGGAAAGCTTCCCAGCCCAAAACTATAAAGGAAAACTAATTTTGGTTTTGGTCACAAAAGAGGTCAAAGAATTCACACCTCACAAGTTCAGTCCCACTTAGGCAACTATTTCACTCTGTCTCTCAAAGTCATTCTTCCAGAGTTTTAACTTCCAGAGTTTTAAAAGGTGTCTTATTAAATCCACTGTTGAATGCAGCAGTAGCAGTGTTTCTGCTCAAGGACAGATATCTGAGGCTGTCATTCTGGAGGATGACAATGACTCCATTGCTTCACCACCGAATAAATACAATCAACTGCAAGGGTATGACTGGCTCCACACAGCCTCTTCAAACCACCTGCCAGAGTGAAAGACCCTACTTTGAAACTATTAGTAGGAAAAAATGGAGCAAGATGATCATTCAGTAATAACACAACCATGTTCAAAAATTGCATTCAGGGAATTTCATTTTGATACAATGTGCTGTTTGATAGGGGAATAAAATCTGAAAATGGATGAGTTGATAAGGAGAAAAGACTAGCATGTTTAGCTTGAGCCAAGCTACAGATGGATCTAATTAGCAAGTCCAGCGTTTTTGGTAAAGTGTTTGTCTTTTTTTCTCTCAACACATCCACCACCAACCAGCCTCTTGTTTCTGTGGTTTGTTCATTGCCCCATTTTTCTCTCATCAGAGAGTTACTCTCCTTGGTTTCAGGGTGAGACATCATGTCAACCATCTACATCTTGATCAGGGTTAATTTTAATCAATGAGCTCTCTTCATGAGATATTTTCACTCTAAATTTTATGCTAAATTGCACAAAGAGGTTGGTAGCTTTGAAGAAATTTCTGGCATTAGCAAATGAATGGAAAAATGTGATGGACACATAAGAGTTACGAGATGTGGTAATGCTATTTACTCTGGCAGGTGCTAAATGGGGTACTCTACACAAATGATCTCTTAAATCCTACAACAAACCTCTCTTCTTCCTACATTCCTCCATACAGTGGAGGAATCTGAGGCTTAGAAAAGATTGAAGTGACTTTCCAGGAGTCAAGTCCAGGAGTTGGTAGATACAGGATTTGAACCTTGGTTTATCTGACTCCATGGCCCATGCTCTTCCATCAGCTAATGATTACAGTAGGCTTCCAGCTGCTATCCTCCTGTCTTTAATCCCTTAATCCACCCTTCACACTGTCACATGAAAATACTGAGTTTCACATCTGACCATTTTAGACTCTATTCCTTAAAATCCACCAATGATTCGTAACATTTGTGTGCTCCTTAACATGGTATGCAAGGCCATGCATAAATGAGCTCTCTTCTGCTCGATTATATCATTGCTTAGCAACTATAACAAACCAGACCCTTACTCTCTTATAGGTACTAAGATCATTAAATTAAAATAGATGCCACTCCTTAGGAGGATTTTAACAGATGTTATTGACCACATGGCCTCCCATATGCTATGACTAAAGTAACAGTCCCAACCAAGCTTGATTATAGCTTCACTATTAACACATCTTCACAAGAACCATCTTAATTATTTCAAGATGCTTCCCAATCCAGCAGGGTAAACACCCACAGTGGTGCACCATAGGAGGAGGTGGTGCTGCATCAGGAGAGACTCCAGACCTTTGTGCTGATGCTCCTGAGCCCATCTTTCCCAGTGACATTGTCTCCTCTTTTAATATTCCAAATAGGAAACAATTGTACCCCAAGAAATTCCATGCCCAACCATAAAAATCCTAAATATAAATACCCCAAATAGAAGGAAGTATATATTCTTCACCTTCCCCATATCTAGGCATGTTTAGGTCTAAGGTTAAGTTTGTTAAAAGCTTGATTTAATTAATTCAGGAGAAAAAAAAAACAAAGAAAAGGTATAATGTAGATGTCTGGTCATCTAAAGCCATCCTCCTGCTTACAGGTATTCCCCTGCAGGAAACAGTGGAGGGAACAAAGTTTTAGACCACTAATTCCACTATAATAGTAAACTTCCATGCATATTAATGTTATTTTTTAAAAACCTCTTTCAAGTCCTTTATACTTGTTACTCTTGAATTACATGGAACTCCCCATAAGCCGCATAGTTTCTACATGGCTTTAATCTATCCATGCCTCCGCTAGTGCTGTTTTCTCTCTCAGGCATGCCCTTCTTATCCTCTTCATCCTTTAAGAATATACTCAAGCATCATCTCTTTAAAGAAACTCTTTCTGAACCTCAGAATAGGCCAATGGTTAATTCTCTGTATTCCTAAGTAACTTATGCTTCTCTAGGACTTAATAATATGTTATTTTGTTGAAACACTCCATTTATGTGTCCATAATCCTCACAAATGACAAGATCTGCAGATAAAGAGATGATAGTTGAGCTGGTTATGGAGTGAGAAAAACTGGGATAGGATCCTAGCTCCACTGCTTATTAACTTGTGACATTAAACCTCTGTGTGCCATGACACCTAGTCTGTAAATAATTGTAATACTTTTATTTGCTATTCTCTAAAGAGAATACTGTGGAGCTTTGGTGAAATAATATAAATAAAACCCGAAAACAGCATCTAGAGCATAATAATATAAGCTGGAAATGTCTTAGGTATGTTCAAGAAGAAACTAAAATTATTGATGTGATCTTCTCTTCTACCCCAGTTCAGTGATAGCTCTCTGCCGTCTGTCGTAGATCGTGTGCATGATAGTTATTCACAAAGGTGTGAAGACGAACAGAGCTATAAAAATTTTAGTGCAACCTTGCATATAAATAAAGGAGCAAGTTCGGAGTGTCTACAAGCAACATCAACTAGCTGGTTGACAAAAGAACTGTCAAATGATCTCTATCAATCTTTGCTAAATGCTGATCCACATATTGATGTCAAAAAAGATGACCTTTTCACTGATCTGCATTAAACAGAAAAACCAAGTCAGATTAACAGAATTTTTCAAAAAGCTAAATGTATTCAAAGAGCCATTATTTATTCCAAGATTATTTCCTTATTACATTTTGATGTTGAAATGTCCTTTCATTTATGAAATGATGGTAACAGTTGGGTCTGTTTGTTCTGTTCGTAGCTTGCTTTGTTTGGCATGATTGAATTTCAACAATCTTACTTTTTGTATCTCCTCTATCAGGAATTGTTCTGTTTCATGAAATCCCAGGGGATTCAGACAGAATAGATTATCCCTGGGATGGTTTTACTGTAGTCCCAGGTCTTCTCTTCCATGATCTAGGCTCAGGGACTTGATCTGTCATCTCAGAGAGTCATATCAGCCAAGTCCCAGGGATTTGGGTAAAATCATAATAACAACAGCTAAACTATACCGAGTGCTTAATATGTATAAGTTATTATTGTGCTATGTAAGTGACATGAAATACTACATTTTGTCCTATTATCCTACGAGGCAGTTTTCCTGTAGCTACTTAGTGATGGAACGATATTTCCAGCTTATTCTATCCTCCTCTGAAATCTATGCTTTAACCACAACATTCCATTACCTAACTGCATTTCCCAGGTTGTCATTTTAATGACTCCAATGAGAAATATAGGGACTTCATGCCTTGTGGCACAACCATAAAATGAAAGAAAGAAAGAAAGAAATATATTTATCCTGTAGACCAATTCCCCTAGGCAATTGTGCTCTCCACATTTTCTATTTGGAGCTAATCTACATGAAGATGTTAAAATCATAGTATTGTGTGTGTGTGTGTGTGTGTGTGTGTGTGTGTGTGTGTGGCCGCACTGTGCAGCTTGCAAAACCTCAGTTCCCAGACCAGGGACTGAACCCAGGCCACAGCAGTGAAAGCTCTCACTCCTAACCACTAGACCACCAGGGAACTCCCTAAAATCATAGATTCTGTGGTGAGCATGGAATTTGATATTTTGTATCTAATATTTGGATACTCTGAATTACAGAGTGTCCATGAACTAAACTAACTTGAAGTACTTAGTATAAGTTTAGCAGGACCAGAGAGTTTAAATATTCAGAATTCTTACACAAAATTTCTTCCATACTAGAATACTTACAGGAGGAACTGCTGACATCTGCCTTCTAGTCGATATTTTTTTTCCTTCTAGTATGTTAATGCCATAAACTATTTTAGGTTCCTGAAAATTATCCCTTTGGTCTGAGAGTTAGTACTTTTAAGGTAACTTTTACTATGCCACCTTAATGCATTACAGAATGAGAAGGAAATGCAACATTGTGGTACCCACTCCAGGCTCTGAAAGCAGCCCGTTCCACCCCCACTCTGTGACCATGAGCAACTTTCTTGTTCTCTCCAAACCATAATTTACATGTTTTAAAATGCGCACAAGACTACCTACTTCCTGGTATTGTTAGACTAATCGAATGAAACACATATAGAATGGTGCCTGGAACAGGAAGAACACTCAATGAATGACACCTCTTGATGCTGCTGCTGTTGCCATCCTTGCTTTTATACATACTATATTGTAACTCTTAAAAGAAAATCTTATGCTCTTTACCACCAATGCTTGAGAACTATTTTCTCTCTGGGCTCATGGCTCCACCTTCTGAGACATCTTTCCTTTTTTATGGAGGGTAGCAAATGTTTGCAGCTTAGTTGTTTATTAGCCTGTTTTGGGAGTCTGACAGCCTTCTTTCATTTCATCCTCTCTTTGTGCCTAAATTGACAGTGTTTCTGCCAGTATAACATTCTCAAGAACCCTGTAGGTCTCCTGTGTATGCCTGAGGATTCACTCATAAACTAGAGCCTCCTCCACAAAAATCCCACCTCATCTCTATCCCTGGCTTCTTGGGAGATGGCTGAGTCACACACCTGATCTCTTTAAAGGCTCCTCTGTATGATTTGAATATTCTGACCTCTTGATTCTCCCCAGGTATTGGGAAAAGTTTGTCTTGCCATACTCTTGGCTAAATCTCCAAATTTTAGTGCCTTTTACAATCTAGATAAGCTGAGAATTTCCCCAATCACCAAATCCTTGTTGCTTTTTTGCTTAATAGTTCTTTTCTTGATTTATTTCTCTGATTTTTATTTTACTATAAGCAACAAGAAGAAACAGTCCACACCTTCAGCACTTTGCTTGGAAATCTCCTTAGCTAAATATGCAGTTCATTACTTATAAGTTCTGCCTTTCACATAACTGTAAGGTAAAATTCTACTAAGTTTTCTGCCACTATATAACAAGGATCCCCCTTCTACATTTTTCAATAATGAATTCCTCATTTCCTTCTGACCCTTCACCAATAGCACTCAGTATTCATATTTCTACCAACAGTCTGCCTATGATGCCTTAGGTATTCTGTAGGATTATACAGGTTTTCTCTACCATGCTCCTCATATCCTTTTGAGCCCTCACCAGCAGAGCCTTTAATATCTTAATTCCTACTAACAATCTGTTCAAGGGAATCTAGCTCTTTGCATCATGTTTCTCAAATTTTTCCAACTCCTGCCCACTTCCAAACCACTTCCACATTTTTATTTATTTATAACAGGAGCTACTCCATTTCCTGGTACCAAAGTCCATATTAATTTCCTATTGTGCTGTAACAAATTACTAAAAACACAGTGGCCTAAAACAACACTAATTAATTATCTTACAGTTCTGGAGGTCAGAAGTTTGAAATGGGTCTTACCAGGCTAAATTCAAGGTGTTGACAGAGCAGCATTCCATTGGGAGGCTTGAAGAAAGAATCTATTCTTAGCATTTTTTCTGCTTCTTGAGGCTGCCCATATTCCTTAGCCCATGACTGCATCACTCTGATCTCTGCTTCCATTGTCACAGCATCTCTGGCTCTGACCTTCCTGTCTCCCTCTCATAAGGACCCTAGTGATTACACTGGGCCCACCTAGATAATCCAGGGTAATCTTCCCACTTCAAGGTTCTTAGCTTAGTCACATTGCAAAGTACCATTTGCCAAAGGTAAAATACTCAAAGGTTCCAGGGGTTAGAACATGGGTATCTTTAGGTGACCATTATTCTGCCTACCACAAATTATAGAAGTTTTTCTGTTACTCTGGATACAAGAATGTATCAAATGTACAATCTGCAAATATTTTCTCCCATTCTGTTGGTTGTATTTTGACTATGTTGTCCTTTGATGCACAAAATTTTTAAATTTTGATGAAGTCCAATTTATTATTATTTTTTTTTTTGCAGTACGCAGGCTTCTCACCGCTGTGGCCTCTCCCATTGCAGAGCACAGACTCCGGACGCGCAGGCTCAGCAGCCATGGCTCATGGGCCCAGCCGCTCCACGGCACGTGGGATCCTCCCAGACTGGGGCACGAACCCGCGTCCCCGGCACGGGCTGGCAGACTCTCAACCACTGCGCCACCAGGGAAGACCCAATTTAACTTTTTTCCTTTGGCTTCTGAGCTTTTGGTCTCACTGCTTCCATGCTGGACCCCTCCCAATCCAATTTCCACATAGAAATCATTCCTATCAAAAATCAGACAATGTTACTCCCTTGCTTATAATTTCCCAACAGAGTCTCATTGTTTTGCACTTAGAATAAAATTTAACCTTTTTATCAGGGCTTAAAGGCCCTCTCATGATTTAAGCTTCATCTTCTTCAAATTAATCTCCTACTACTCTCCACTTACCATACTTCTTTTCCCCAAATATGCCAATTTCTTTCTCATCTTAAGTGTGTTGTATTTGCTCTTCCCTCTGTCTTTTCTTATCTACCTCTGTCTCACCATCTAGTCTCAGAGTCAGGATGCCCTACCAGATAAAGCACTGGCAACACCCACAGACATCCACTATAAACACAAAACAGGATTATAGTCACATCATGAGTAAAGTTTAGAAAGATTAAATATGGATGTGCAGCTACCAGAATTTATAAAAATAAAAGTATGAGGTTTAGCCATATGGAATAAAGAACAATGAATGTTACTTTTTTTAACTTAATGCAATTTTAGTAAAGATTTTACAATTTAAAATGACAAAAGAAGAACTAAACACTAATGGAGAAAATTAACAAAGGAAGCTGATAAAAATGGTAGATATTAATATACCGGAAAATTCACAGGGATGTTGTAACCATCTCTGATATGTTTTCAACTTTGAAGATGCTGCAGGTATTAAAAGACCCAGGGTCATGACCTATTATTACATTAGTACATGCATTTTATAAGTCCACAGATCCCAAGAAAACAAAGGCAAGGGCTAAAGGAATTTAACATAAAAATCACAAGAATATTGCCAAATGCAATTAAGCAAAGTTGCTTGACTTCCAGCCTTCCTTCATGCATGTGGTTCAATTAGCACACACTTGAGGGTCTATGACATTAGGCACAAATGAAGGACACAACACCTACATTCAAATGGCTCACAGATAAACCAACAATAAAGATAGTATGATGGGTACCATGACAAAGATAAAAATCTGGGAGTGGTGAGATTATAGACCAGAAGCCCCTTGCTTACTAAGGTATTGGTGGTATTCAGGGAAGGCTCTCTTGGAAAGTTAATAAATACCTGTGCTGAATCTTGAAGTGTGAGTAGGAATGGTTGAGACAATAAGATGTCTTAGGGTTTAGAGAAAAGCAATATCTCTATGCATTGAGAAGGAAGACTTCCCAAAAGAGACAAAGATTGAATTTGACTTGAAGAATGAGTAGGATGTGCAGAAGCAAATGTATTCATTTCCTAGAGCTGCCATAAGAAATTACCATAACTGGGTGACTTCAAACAGAAATGTATTCTTTCACAGCTCTGGAGGCTAAGTCCAAAATCAGATCATCAGCAGGGCCAAGCTCCCTCCAAAAGCTCTAGTGAGGACTCCTTCTTTGCCTCTTGTACCTCCTGATAGCTACCATCAACCCTTGGCATTCCTTGGTTTGTGATGGCACATCTACCGTTTCTTCCTCCATCTCCATATGACCTTCTCCCCTCTGTGTGTCTCTGAGTCTGAATCTCTCTTATAAAGACACCAGTCATTGGATTTAAGGCCCCCTTAATCCAGTATGATATTGTCTTAACTAATTACATCTGCAACGACTCTACTTCCTCACATTATGAGGTTCCAAGTGACATAAATCTTGGGAGGACACCATTTAACCCAGTACATCAGATGATATGGAACTATAACAATGTGTGGACCACCCAGAAGCACTTTCATAAGATTTGGCACCCACAGGTATATAGTCAGAATATTGACTATACAATCAGAATGGTACAGTGATAACATTAATATGGAAATATATATATATATATTTATATATAAATATTTTATCTATTTTTATTTCCTAATGTTGGAGGAGATAATCCAAAGGACGTGACCACAAGTTGACCCGTGAGCTGGACCTGGCCAATACGATTCTCCTCACCCCACCCCACCCCCCACTGTCCTTGGAATATGCCCACTATTCCCAGCCTAGGAGCTGTTTCAAGGATACAGCCTCAAGAGAGTAAGGTATTACTGAGACCATCTAGACCATATACATGGCTGAACCTGGTCAAGGCCTCTATGTAAACTTGAAGATTCTGGCGGTTGGGTTTGATCTCTCCACGTCTCACAGCTGCCAAAGACAAGCCTCATATGTAAGTTCCCTTGCTTATCAAACCTGCCAATCTGCAGTGATATGTTTGTTTCCTTGGTCTCTCCCTGCCCTCTGTGTACAGGGACTGGTTTCAGATTACACACAGAAAGTTCCCACAGTCGCAAACCAACACCTAATTCAGTTAAACTCCACAAATGATTATCAGTTTTCACAAGTTGTAGCATAAATCATTTATCAAATCATTTTTTAAATGTCCAAAATTGTCATTGTTGCAATCCTTCTGACATAACGGATGCTGGTTGTCTGAGTCATATTTTGACATAGGAAACTACATCAAACTATTCCAATGACGTTTCCATTGAGTCAGTAGTTATTAGGTCACTTATAAGAAGTCAAGATTTCCTTTTAAAAGCGACCATATTCATTCCTCTGCTGCTGAATCCTCTCAGTTTCTGCTGAACCAATAATAATTGGGCAATAGCGATAGACCAATTTAGCAAAAGGACTAGAATTTAAAATAAAAATGTGTCTTAGTTTTTTTATATTTTCAATATCTTTACTATTGACTAAGTCATAAAAATCACTTACTAGAAACTCATAGATAATTAGTTCAAATCTTGTCTTCCTGACTGGAAAGTGGTGGAGTTGTCTGATAATTCAGATCACCATCTGTAATCTCAAACTCTGGCTCTATGATTAAATAACTTTTCTCTCCTTCAGTTTCTTCACTTGTAAAGGGGATAAAGATGATAATTATAATATTCTACTGAATTGATTATTCATTTAGAAAGTATATGCCTGGCGAAGAGCAAGTGGTACATAAGTGTTAACTATCATTTTATTAATAAACTTAATGTTTTTAATATTTATGATAAGTCAGGATTTATGAGTTGTAGTGAATTCCTCCTCTTAAATGGAGATGAGCTTCAACAGGATTGCTAAAAAGAGGAACCCAAAGCCTTGGTGTCCCCTCATCCCAAACTACCCGCGGGCACAGCACATGTCCCAGGAGCATCCCCCTCCCCATGCTGGTAGATTACATGATTTACAGCTGGTGTCTGCGCTGATCTCTATGACTGCCCACTCACTTGCTTCTTTGTCCAACCTTGGCTCTCTCAGAGCCATAATCTTTGTCTTGGTACTAAAGTCTCTGTACCAAAAAAGGCCATGTGGAGGGAAAGTTGAGAAACACTAGGCAGTGGGAGTATCCATGGATACAGGTGGCCAGATGGACAGCACGCACTTAGCACTGGGGTGCCAGTGATGCCACTAAGAGTGTCTCTTCTCTCACCAGGGAAGAGGCCACTCTAGTTGGGGGTCCCATTTGATTGCCTGGCAAACAGAAGCCCAGAAGATGCCAGGATTATGCCCTGATGGTGCCCACCTGTGGTTCCATTAATCCGATAGGAATGTGGGCAGGGTTTGGAGCAGCACGTAATGATCCCTGGCCAGCCAACAGTGATGGCCAGGAAGTGGGTGCCCTGAAAGCTAAATGACATTGTCAGTGAACAATCAGAACAGACACTAGCCTTAGTGCTGGAGCAGGATCCTGACGGCCCACAGCTGTGCTGTTGGTAACCTTTACGTAGCATCACATGGGAATAACTAAGAAGTCCAAAGGAGGAGCTGGGGTGGCTCTGGGCAGGTTTCCAGAGTCCTCACATCCTTTAATATATCAAAGTCCATTTTGAATATCCAAGGGGGGCCTATGGTGTGTGGTGTTTTCAATGTATTTGACCAGAGAACTTTTCCTTTTTTAAAGCATCACTTGGAAATTCACTTTACTTCCACACTAAGGTACTAGGGGAAACATCACAGGTGTTGGAGTACTGGGACCTTGAGCTCACTCCCAGTTCCATCTATTTGACCTCAGACACATCACTTAGCCTCTGTAACCCTCATTTTCATGACATTTGTAAAAGGGGAATAAGATCTACCTTATTCTAGCATAAGACTTGGAGCGAAAGGAAATTTTCAGAGACCGTGGCAGAGGAAGGTTTGCTCTTCCCCAATTTGCTCACTTCCCATCCTGGGTCTATACTTCCCGGGATCTTTTGCACTTGTGTGAAGCCACATCACTAGTTCAGGGTAGTGGAAGGTGGTGACCAGTGACAAACTCCACTTCCAAGTCTTGCCCACAGAATCCTCCTATGAACAACACAGTGGCCCTCCTCTCTCCCTCTCTCTCTCTCTCTCTCCCCACTGACTCAGTGAAGTCAATTCTGAGAGGACAGAAGGAAGAAGGAGCTTGTTGTGTCCCTCATTCACTGTTGAAAGGGAACCTCTAAGGAGAGCCTCCCAGCCAGGAGTACCCATTCCAGACAATGCATGAGCAAGATGCAAACATGTATAATGTTGAATCAGAGATATATTTAAAGACTTTGTGATGTTCCTATGATATGAATCATATTCCTATAGTGTGGATGAAAATTCCAGAGCACATTGCCTGGTAAATTTGTACTAGCTAAGACACTCTGGAGTTGCTTTATAAAATGGTGATGCTGCTGCTGTTGCTGCTGCTGATGGTGGTGGTGGTGGTGATGGTGGTGATGATTAATGTTGCAGAAATATACTCAGATAGGAACACTCCCTATGATTCAGCTAAAATATCAAGGAAGTAAATCTCTAGGTGCACTGATGTCTCCCAGTGATTTTTTTCATCCCTGTGCTGTGTGACTATAAAGTGTTGCTTCACTATCTCAGTTTTCTAGGGCTGCCATAGCAAAATACCACAGACTGGATGACTTAAACAAAAAAATTTTCTTCTCTCAGTTCTGGAGGCTGGAAGTGCAAGACCAAAGTGTCAGCAGAGTTGGTTTCTACAGAGGCCTCACTTCTTGTCTTGTAGATGGCTGTCTTCTCCCTGTGTCTTCACATGGTCATCCCTCCATGTGTGTCTACGTCCAAATCTTCTCTTCTTATAAGGACACCACCCATACTTGATTAAGGCCCACCCTAATGACTTCATTTTAACTTAATTACCTCTTGAAAGACCCCATCTCCAAATACAGCCATAAACTGAGGTCCTGGGGGTGAGATCTCCAACATAGAAAGGTTGGGGGAGGAGGGGACACAATTCAGCCCATAACAATTACCAACCTATGCTCTCTCTTCCAAAGAGTTCAGGTAAAGAAAACTTGTCCAGATAATAGCCTTATACTCTTACTGGAATGTTGATCACAAATAAATCAACATCTCTATTTAAACTTACTATATGTATGTCAATGTTACTCTCTCTACATGGAGATAATGCTTTATTATGGGACAATGGGAAAAGATAGCTATAGCAAATATAATTGGCTTTTCTCCCTGTTATTCAACTAAAATGCATGTGAGGTATTCATTTTAACATGAAAGAAAGTGAATTTTAGACAGAATTCCTACTGAGCAGAAAGTAAAGCTAACTCCCAATTATGACTAGGGTATCCTTTAATTATTGGTACATCACATGTAGATGCATGATAGGCACTTGTTCAAAGGAGGAACAGTATCTCTGGGGTTCTTACAGCCTTTTAAAAGCATATCTGGGAAGGAAATTTTTTAATATATTTTTCAGGTCCAAAAACAATGGAAAGTCAGAAAATGAAATTTAAAGAACAATGCCATTTTGCACTGCTTTTAGCAATTGTTGTATCCTAGAAAGATGATCAAGTAGATTTTTCTATTAACAGAATTTATTTCGAAGACATCAGGAGGAATCTTCATGGAACGTAAAGTCACTACACATATTGTTGTAGCGAACACATCCTGACACAGTTCAGGCAAAGATATCTTCACTTATGCAACTAAGAGTGGGGGGAACTCACAGCAAAGTAAAATCTTGAACCCACTGCTACCTGATCCCTTGAAAAATCTCTGTTGGAAGAAAGACACATTTAGGAAGTGTCACCTGAGGACCCTGAGGTCTTTTTGTTCCTCTCCTCTGCTCTTAAATAACACTTGGATTAAACCCAACAAGCAAAGCCCCTTCTCACCTGGCCCAGTCTTTTCTCTCTCACCCTGTAAAGCCCAAAAGAAGTTCTGGCCTCACTGAAGCATCCAGGCAGGCCTAGAACACCCTGGGGAGAAGATCTACAGTTTGTACAAGCAACAATGTTACATGACATTTATTCAGAGTGTACTGTTTGCTCAGCACAGTTCTGACTTCATAGAATACAGGATTATAAATTTTAGGAGGGTAGTTTCTACGTATCTTGTTCACTGCTTTTCCTCTAGTGCATATCAGAAGAACTCAATAAATATGTCATTCACTCTTCAAAACAACCCTGTGAGGTTATGATCTTCATCTTAGAGAAGAAGAAAACAAGGCCCAGAGCTCGAGACTTCCCTGGGTTTCAGGTCTAGTAAGAGGCAGACTTGGGACAAAGCTCAGGTCCAGCAACACCCTTAGTCCCAAGCAAGAAATCAGGACTCCTGTCCCAGACCTGGCTCCACAGGGGCCCCACACTTTGTATTGCTACCTTCCTCAAGAGTTTCTAAGTCCCCTCTGGTTCCTGGGGCTGGCTGAGGTGGGCAGTGCCATCTGGGGGTACCCCTAGACTGGATTTGGGCCTGCATGAACCCTGATGCCATCTCTCTTTTAGGGGGATGTGCCTGACATTCTGTCCCCCTCGTGGGGTCAACCAGATGTCACAGAGATCTCCAAAACACGTGTCTTGTTCAAGTGAATCACAAACACCCAATGTGATAAAGCCATGCTCTCCTACATGAGTCATACGTCGTGCAGGATGGGGGACAGAGGCTCCTTGCATAAATGGGACTGCTCTTCTCACTCTTCCAACAGACCCCTCACCTACGCTCTCTGCAACAGGCAGGTTTGTGGAAGGCACCGAGAAAGACATTGCATTCTAGCAATGCAGTCATTACAGCCTGAAGTCTTCAAAGAAGATGTCACTGGAAGATGTGCCGCTGTATATTTATGATAGGAAATTCTGAGCAGTAAATTTCACATGACAAGAAACAAACTGCCATCCACATTTTCCTGCATATTCTGCGTAGGATTTGTATGTGAGGTCGTTATCAACAAAGCACAGTTAGCAACCTCAGAGAGAGTTGCTGAGAGCTAGTATTCCCAGGTGGTCCAGTGGGTGACCAGCGTCAGGAGTGACGATGTCACCAGCGTTCAATAAATGACCTGAGATACCGCAAAGGTGAGACCTACATTAACTCATTATAAAACTCTTTCCCTCAAACCATAGTATTGTGAGAAATGGTGGAAGATATGGAATTATGCAGAAATAGTGTGTTTGAGCCCAAAGACAGTGAGGTGGTGCCTGGACACTCTGCAGAATCTTCATGTGCACCGACTTGGCAATAAACAAACAAGTAAGTACTTCTTTTCCATCTATAATTCAAAATCTTAATCAATAAATCACTATAGCTCACACGAACCCATGAACTTGTAATGCATTTTTGATAGTCACATTTTTATTGAACTTTGTGATTTTGAAAACTCAAGAGTTCATGCAAAAGTGAGGAGGGGTGAAAATTTCTAGGGTAAGGAGCACACTATATATAACAGTTTTCATACAAATCTGGGATTCTTGTACATGTGGTACTACAATGTTTTTTTTTAAGAAATATACTTTATTTTTTAATTTAATTTTTATTTTATATTGGAATATAGTTGATTTACAATACTGTGTTAGTTTTTAGGTGTACAACTAAGTGGTTCAGTTATACATATACATATATCCATTCTCCAAAGAACATCCTTTTTTTAAAAGCAGTTTTGGGTTCAGAGCAAAAGTGAACAGAAAATACAGAGTCCCCACATACTCTCTCCCCACACACTGTCTCTCCCACCATCAACATCCTACACCAGTGTGATATGTTTATTGCAATCAATGAACCAACACTGATACATCATTATCAACCAAGGTCAGCAGGGTGCACTCTTCATGTTGTATATTCTATAGACTTTGGCAAATATATATAATGACATATATCCATCATTATAGTATCATACAGAGTAGTTTCACTGCCCTGAGAATGCATTTTTTAAAAAATAAACTTCTACCTTTATAGAAAAGTTACAAAAGATACTCTTCACCCCACTCCCCCAATGTTAACATCTTACATGGCCACGGTACACTTGTCAAAACTTGGAAATTAGCACCAGTACAATATTATTAAGCTACAGGTTTTATTTGGATTTCCCAAGATGTTCCAGGGTCCTACCCAGAGTCCCACATTACATTTTGTTACTATGTCTCCTCAGTTGCCTTCTATCTTTGACAGTTTCTCAGTCTTTCCTTGTTTTTTATGATCCTGACACTTTTTTTTTTTTTTTTTGCGGTACGCGGGCCTCTCACTGTTGTGGCCTCTCCCGTTGCGGAGCACAGGCTCCGGACGCGCAGGCTCAGCGGCCATGGCTCACAGACCCAGCCACTCAGCGGCATGTGGGATCTTCCCAGACCGGGGCACGAACCCATGTCCCCTGCATCGGCAGGCGGACTCTCAACCACTGCGCCACCAGGGAAGCCCTGATCCTGACACTTTGAAAGAGGACCAGTCAGGTATTTTGTAGAATGTTCCTCCACTGTGGTTTGCCTGATGTTTTCTAATGATTAGACTGGGGTGCAATACATTTTTACATCAAATTGTTTATATATCAAAGTGCAGAGAAAACATTTGCCCGGAGCCCTGCACAAACTAGCCATAGCCCTACTCAGGACTACCGTGTTCCAAAGCCCACGATCTTAACCACACACCTTTCCATATAGCCTTCCAACCTCATTCCACCTCCCCAGTTCCAGGGAGACCAGCTGACCATTGCCTTTAATCATGATGAGATGTCCTCTTCCACCCTCGATTTCATATACACTGCAGTACCCGTCTTCCTCCTCTCTACCGGGTCTGTGAACCACCCGTGCTTAAATACAATTTGATGCTTCACCCTTCAGAAAGCTTCCCCCTGAAGCTTCTTCCAGCCCACCTTCGTTTTGCATCCGGCTTGTAGCAGAGCCCTTCTTGTGATGCTCTTTCAGTCTTAAGAATCCTTGATACTTTCACCTATTGTTACCTCTTGCTTTTTCCCAGACAGATTAAAAACAACTTGTGGACAGGAACGCTGTAGTATGTTCATTAGTTTTCCACATTGCTTAGCTCAATGCTGTCTATTTAACAAGTCTTCTGTGAATAGTTGGAAAATGACTATTGAAAGAAGAGGTTTCATTTTTATCCTTCAGAAAACCACAAAAGTCATGTAAGATTTTTTCTCTAAAAGACTAATGCTGAATCAATTTTGATTACACTACACTGACTTTCTCTAGGGATTTTTCTTTTTTTATTTTGCAGAAGCGCAGGGTAAAATGTTATTTAAATGTTCATAAAGAAGAGTGATTTCATTCATTTATTCATTCATTCAATATTAGTTAATTAATAATTAATAATTCATTCAATTAATTCATGGGATGGAGTACTTCCCATGAATTAGATGCTGTGATGAACATAACTGGGATAAAGATAAAAGACGTACCTCATTCTCGAAATGTTCATAGACTACCTGGAGGGAGAGGAATCAGGAAACTAAACCGAAGCACGGGGAAACCAAAGTAAGGGTAAGGCAGGGAGGGAGGGAGGAAATGACTGGCATTCATTCGATTCTTATTGTTTAGGGTTAACATTCAGCTATCGAATTTTGTTTTGTTTTCCACCCCCATGCAGTGGCCATAAGCTCTAAAACCTATGAATGTACAAGACACATTTGCTTATCTTTTTCTTTTAAAATAATGGGTGATCCACACAGAGAATTAGAGAACTGGATGGAACTCAAACATAAGTTAATTGTACCTGGAAATTTTATACATATCTATTTCTCTTTTGTCTGGAACACTTTATAAGGTCATCACTTTCATAATGGAATATTCACAAAATTAACTATAAATAGTTCATCAAAATTAGATAATTAGTTACAATACACTTTGATAATAATTACTTTTAACCAAGGCTTTGGGCATGAGACTGTGTTATCAGGTCCACAGCAGGGACAGGAGGCTGGGGTCAGTGCCCACTGATGTACTCACTGTAGGTACAGCTTATTAGGCTTTTCTTGTTAAACCAGAGTCACAGGTGTGCTGTGGCTATGGGTAAGCCAGTCATATCCAGTCTAGAGGTAGAAATGAGGTTGTGATTGAAGAACCAAGGCATTTTCTCCTGTTAAACTAATACAAAAACCCCTGGATGATGAGGCAGATGAAACTTAATCTCCATTAGCATCTTGGGAGACACTTTTTTTTTTGCAAAGGAAAATGAATATTTATTAAATCTCCAGATTGGGAAGGGTCTCCACATTTAACAGGAAAAGACGGGAGGAAAAGAATGGCATAGGAAAAGAGCAATTTGTTTGGTTACTTCAAAAAGCAAAACCCGGGGCTTCCCTGGTGACGCAGTGGTTGAGAGTCCGCCTGCCAATGCAGGGGATGCGGGTTCGTGCCCCGGTCCGGGAAGATCCCACATGCCACGGAGCGGCTGGGCCCGTGAGCCATGGCCGCTGAGCCTGCGCGTCTGGAGCCTGTGCTCCGCAATGGGAGAGGTCACAACAGTGAGAGGCCTGTATACCGCAAAAAAATTTTAAAAAAAGCAAAACCCATAACAAAATTTAAAGGCACATTCACACAACTGGATATACAAGTGCCCAATAATCATACAGAAAGAACATGATCAACGTCACTAATAAGCAAAGAATTCAAAGCTAAAATAGGATTCCACTTTCACCTATTGTTGCGAGGGTTGGGAGTTTTTTTGTTTGTCTCTATGGCTTGTCTTACTTAGCATCTTGGGAGACACTTTTTAACATATATTTTCTAATGTGGAAAATAAATTGAGTCGTGTCACAAAGAGAAAGGAAGTGTATAAAGGGAAGAAAACTGGGGAAAGTGGACGAGTTCCAAGGACCAACCTCTTCTGCTTTGTACTTTGCATTCAGAACCTGACTCTAGATCAGAAGATAAGAGAAATTTGGCACCAAAAAAGTAACTTTTCAAACACTTGGCCTTCTGACCCACAAATTGAAATTTAAAGTGATGTGATTGATGTTTTTTATCTGTGTCTTTGGATAAGACCAAGACAACATAATTGCAGTTTCTTTTTTTTTTTTAAGGATCCAAAAGAATGCATTTGAGTGAAGTGATTAACTCTTTGCTAAATCTTGATCAAATGTCCTCCAAAGTAAAAAGAAGGTCAAATTAAAAGCTGTCCTTAATTAAAATGAATGAATAGGATTGATTTAATAAAACTCTAATGTTGTTTAATGACTGTGGGAAATTGTGTTCAGGGCAGAAAACTGACATTTTGCCGTAATCAATGCACATTTTATTAAAATCAATGTGGTTTATTATGTAAGGCCTATTGAAAGGAACTTCAATAAAGATCAATCTATAGAAGGTAACCAACTCTAATTCAATTGAAATTTAACCTGATGGTGGCTACAAGTGTTCATTCAACATGTATTTACTGAGTGCTTACTATGTACTAGGCACTTAGGAAGTATTTACCAAAAGTCATTTTCCTTCCCTTAAGATATGTAGCATGGAGTAAGTAGCTTAACATTTTGCATTAAATTCAAGTGCACCTAAATGTATAGTATTTCACTAGCATATTAAAGAACTGTTTCTGTTACATTTTAAATAAACTTCACTTTGAAAAAAAATGTTGAATGCTAATGGCCTTCCCAATTCTAACAAGTGACTCTAGTTGTTAAAGGAAAGTGGGATGGTCTCAATTTCAAGTTCAAAGGAAATTTTTGGGACTGGGAAAAATTAAGGCTACTTATAATTTACAGTGTGCATAGCCTTGTGTCTCCTGGGTCTTCCTCTCTTACAATAAAAATTAGGTTTCTGGACATGCCTATTTTTCATTTTAGCTTCCAAGAGTCTAAGCTGCTTGAGTCCAGGAACCAGGTGGGGGACTAGAGCTTGTTACTAGTCTCCTGCCTTCACCTTGATCTTGACTGCCCATTAAAACTTCTGTTTCCCTGATCCTTACTCTTGATTCTTATTGATATTGCATTTCGTTCTATGACTTTTGCTTTTAATGTAATACCTCAGAACCATTAAGGAACAAAGTGATTGAATAAAGTAAAATATAACTTTTAAAAAGATTTTTTAACCATTTAAGGGATAAAACAATATCTTAGTCATCATTTCCCTGCAGTACTTCACTCAATTCTTGTCATATAGCAGATACTCATTAAATTCTTCTTATAAACAACAAGGTCCTACTGTATAGAACAGAAAACTACATTAGCAGAAAACGTTAGCAGAAAACTGCTAACGGTTATTAACAACCTCTTATGCATTATCTCCTTTCATCTTCATGACCACATTTGAAACAGGTTCACTGATTAGTACTATTTTATAGATGGAAGAATTAAGGTTTAAAAAGATTAAGTAACTTGCCCCAAATCACACAGCTAGAAAGTGACAGAGGGCTTGAAAACAGTGGACTTTCAATTCGATTTGAAGAGCAATGTAAACAAAGATGCTGAAATGCTCTATATAATTTTCCATCTTCCTTTTTGAACTTGCATTTAAAAGACAGCAGAGTAATAACGGTCATTCATGTAAGCCGACTTTCTCCTCACTAGAGTCATTTTTCAACTCTTTGGGAAACCCAACAAAATTCTACCTGCTCATAATGTGCCTAAAAATCTGACTGGGAACAGTTTTGACCCCTACAACACAATATCTATGTTCACCTGAGCTGGATGTGGCTAGAAATTTGCCATACTTCTTTTGACCTCTCCCAGCTCCAAAATTCCTAAAAAGGAAATAATGAGAAGATAGAAATTTCAAAATGTTGTGTTGGTAAATATCACATCAATTACACATTACTTTTACTTGAGGATCTATTGGTTCAATTTCTTAAGCACTACCTGCTATATTCCAGTAATCTGTGCAAGGATATCTGTATAGACTATCTCATTTCATCTTTGCAATATCCATATATGTGAGAAAGTTTTAAAAGCAGAGGTTACATAAGGTGTCTAAGGTCGTAGAGGGCTTAAGAGAAAGAACCAAGATTTCAACGTAGGTCAAACTGCCTGTACGATACATCTTCAACTCCGGCTCCTCAAATGAGACTAACGCAATAAACTTAGGCAAAAGACTCAGCACTGGTCTTTTTAGCACTTCCTCTCCATTTGTTTTCTGCTTTCCTTTTTAACTTGAAAATATCTCGCACAAATGCATCCTCTGATTTTTTTCTGAGGTGCTGAATAAACAGTTTTGGTGATGTGTGGCCACGATTGCATACTTATCAGAATCCAATTATTAAACTGATATCTAGGTATTTATTGCTGTCATAAGAACTCTGCACAATGGCTTTGAAAAACTGCCCTGACTCATGGTTCATATCTGAGACTTTATCAAATGCACATTTTTTATTATAATGTAGGTGCCAAGAGGTTACAGGCACATTGCATTCATATTCAATAACACTCTATAGTCTTGAAAATAAAATACTAGATTACTTTTAGGGAAATTTTTTCCTGCTTATATTTCTCATTCTAAAACCATAAGTCATCTATGAGAGGAACGTGTCAGTTTCTAAATAGAAGAGACAGCTTAAGAACTTTGAGAAAATGGAAAATGGCCAGTCCAACATGGAGATAAGGATTCATACTGTACTACACATCACACAAATGCAAGGCATCATTTGTGTTCAGAAATTAATAATGGTGTATTTGATTCCAATGAAGCTTCCTCTGAACATACATCTGATTGCTAGAACATCTACTAAGAAAATTTTGGATAATATGTAATGCTCAAGATCATTTCTCTTTTCATTTGTCAACATAAAAGAGGTGGAGCCCAGAACCTTCCTGCTTTAGGAAATGTTTACAGGGAGCCAAAACAGATAAATTATGTGTCTCCAAACAATAAATTTACCTGTAGTTACAGAAGCTCTCCCAGGTAAGCCTCAAAGACAGTTTCTAAAATGATCCTCTGCATGTCCATTATTTCCTTCTTCTCATCCGTGACACCAATTACTCCCAATCACTAGCATCTTCATCAAGGAAAGAGGTGAGATAAATGAACACCCCTTTCTATCACTGACCAAGGGTTCTGTTCTTTTCAGAGATTCCACTCAACTCTCCCCCAACCCAGGATCTATTACTGGCAGAAAACATGCCCTGGTCCACTCAGAATTTTAGAAATGGAAACAATGACACTTCAGTGACTGTAGATTCTAGCACTCTAAGCTCCAAGCCAGAACTGGCCCTCTATCATCCATCTTCCTCTGGTAGCTCTAAAAACAGCTCTAAAGTGGGAGCTCATTATTCCAATCTCCCCACAAAAGCCCAATATCTGGTGTATTCCTAAAGGAAGGAATAGAAAGATGGAGCATCAAGTAGAGTTGTTGACTGTAAATGTACACCTGTGAAGAAAGAAAGGTGATAGTCAATGGTATATCAATGGTATAGATGAAGGAAGATGGGAAAAAGAAAGGTACCAATATACACTGCATACCTGTAATGTATGCTGAGCTAGGGCTGAGCTACAAGCATCCTGTAAGTCAGGGTACCAACCTCAACACTATTGGCATTTGGACTAGATAATTCTTTGCTTTGGCGTCTGCAATGGGCATTGTAGGATGTTTAGCACCTTCCCCGACCTCTGGTGCTATGCCAGTAGCACCACTCCACCCCAGTTTTAAACAATCAACAATGTTTACAGACATTGCCAAATATCCTCTGGAGAAAAACTGGCCCTGGTTGAAAGCTACATCCATAAGGTATACAAATTAATCTCAACTCTGCTCACAAGGAAGGCATTAAAATGCTTCATTCACCAGGGAAGAAATAACTGAGACAGTTAACACTTGCTTAGAATTTATTATGGGCCAGGCATCCTTGAAAGTAGTTTATTTATAAACCCACCTATCCATCATATAATCCCCATGGGTTTACATAAAACATAATAGATATTATCATCCCCATTTCACAGATGAGGAAACTGAGGCACAGAACAGGTAAGGAACCTGTCTGATGTCATATTTCGAGTACAGTGCTCCCTCAGTATCTGCGGGGAATTGATTCTAGGACCCCTCGCAGATACCAAAATCCCTTGATGCTCAGTCCCTTATATAAAATGGCACGGTATTTGCCTATAACCTACACACATCCTCCTGTTTACTTTAAGTCATCAATAGATTACTTATAGTACTTCATCCAGTGTAAATGCTATATAAATAGTTGTAAATACAACATATAAGCTGTCTAAACAGTACCCAGTATGCAGAAAATTTAAGTTTTGCTTTTGAAACTTTCTGGAATTTTTTTTTGATTATTTTTGATCTAAGGTTGGTTGCATCTGTGGAGGCAGAACTCATGGATCCAGAGGGCCAACTGTAAGAAACAGCCAGTATTCATACCCAAGTAGTGTGTGTCCCTTTGCAGGGCAGCTGGTTTCCTTGGCTTGCCCAGGTTGGTCTCACTGCAAAAGGAGATTGGGAATTCCACCCCAAGGTCATTGTTCTTCCACTGCATAAAGCTGTCTCCTAAAACAGAAGGAGAGATGGTACACACGATGATGAAACAACTGCATTTCCAATGAGAAAGAATAGGATCTTCCACTTTGTCAGCCAAATCTGGCATGTGCTCACCACACCCACACAGAGAGTCCAGGGAATTTAAGGAAGCAGTCAGATGTCCCAGGGAAGGATAGGCAGTGTCTTCCCCAGGAAACACCTGCTAACCATCTTTCCCATGTTCACATTATCCCTCTTTGGTTACCCATCTCAAAGAACACATTCCACCATAGATCATTTGTCTACAAGAATGATAAATGTTTGCAACTGTGTCTAGGATAGTTAATTTTATATGCCCACTTGTCTGGACTAAGGGATACTAAGAGAGCTGGTAAACATTATTTCTGGGTGTGACTGTGAAGTTGTCTGTAGAAGAGATCAGCATCTGAATTGGGAGACTGAGTAAAGGAATCACCCTCACCAATGCAAACGGACATCATACAATCCATTGAGGGCCTGAATAGAACAAAAAGGCAGAAGAAGATCAAATTTGTTCTCTTAGCTTGAGCTGGGACATGTATCTTCTCCTGCCTTCTGAAATCGAAGCTCAGGTTTCTTGGGCCTTTGGACACAGATCAGGACTTACACCACCAGCCCCCTGATTCTCAGGCCATCAGACTTGCACTGAATTATACCAACAGCATTCCTGTTTCTCCAGCTTGCACATGACAGATGGTGGGACTTCTCAGCCTCCAAATCACATGACATAGATAGATAGATCGATAGATAGGCAGATAGACAATAGAGATATATAGATAGGTTATAGCTAGATAGGTACATAATAGATAGATCGATATAGATAGATATGGAAATTTATTATAGAAATAATATACAATGTATTTTATATGTTAAAATAATAGTAATATTAATTAACAATATAATTAATTATATAATACCCAATATTATATATTTTCTATTTATTGTATATATTTAATTCTATATTTATTATGTTATTTTATACCTAATATATTATATAATAATCAATTTTATTATTAATGAATATTAATATTCTATTAACATATATAAAATATGTTGTCTATTATTCCTATAATAAATCTCCAACTATATCTCCTCTTGGTTCTATTTCTCTGGAGAACCCTGATTAATCCAGTGTCCTAACTGGTTCTTTGTACAATAGAGAAGCAGAAATAATGTCTGAATTATTCAGTTATTAATTAATAATTAACAAACAAGCAAGAAAGCCTACTTCCTAAATGTACAGGCTCTTGAGGAAGAAAAGCCCACGTTCAAGTTCTAGCTTCTGTATTCACCAGCTCTGAAGGTCAAGAGTTCCCGTGTCATCAGGTGAGGCGGGGATAACAGCACCATTTCATAGAGGTCACCTTAGACAATAGATGAAAGCCCCGGCTGAGCGGCTGGGAGGTCAAGCCCTTTGCGGTTTGGACGAGGATGTGGATGGATGAGGGTTTAGTCAGTGAGAGTGGATGTCAGGCTTCCTTCTCACAACAGCCTTTCTTCACCAGGACAGAACGAGAAATACCGGTGACTCCACTATGCTCTTGATTAGCAGGTTCCAGACCCATTGCAGCATCTTCTCTCTTCCCAGAAATGAGGCAGCCTATTGATTCTACTTTGAAAAATCAAGATATCATTTCAGGGAACATAACTCCCTTCCCTTTGCTCACAAAGAAGCAAGCTAAAAAATAGAAATATCTCTGCCTCCCTGTAAAGCAATGATGCAAATAGGTTGAGGCAGTAAAAGTGACTGTTCCAGGATTCCATTTTTACAATAACCCTTCTCCCTGGGGCATCAATATTAATCCAGTCATGCTTTCCAGGAGGGTGAATCGCTAAATCTGCAAAGCCCCCAGGGACAGCTTAACTGCCAGCCATCAACTCCAGGATCACACAGTGATGCATAGCTCTCCTGGGTAGAAATTCTAGCAGATGCAGCTCCACACCTCCTGTTAGGCAGAGGCCGCCGTGGGGGATAGTCAGGAAGGAAAGACACTTGGGAATGCATGTATAGGACTTCCTACTTTCACCAGCCATTTAGGCAACCTGAGCCACTCCACCAGACTCTCTAAACCATCACTTAAATTCTCATCATGTCCTCCCTACCCTCCACAAACACTTACTCCTTCTGGCATTCTGACAGAGAGAAAAGCCAAGAAGACAAGTGGCCAAGATTCTGCAATTTATATGGCAGCCACTTGCAAGAAGGTGCTTAGCTAATGCCTGCCCTCTTTGTCAAGAGCTCTCACGTTCTACTCTCTGCACCTTCTCCCCATTGGTGCCTTCCCCACCCCTCTCCAGCCCCAAATGCCAAGTGAGGGCTTCTCCTGAGTCCTATCCCTTTTCTTTTCTTCCAGAAAATTGCCACTGTGGAGCACAGGTATCTTAATTATCTAGTTTGAACTGAGAAGCATATTCTTTTCTAAGAATCAGAATACTATGTTGATACTTCCCAAAATTTAAGTCTAAACAGATATCTCTAAACACTAAACAGAGTAATACTAATAAATAGCACATTCAAAGATAAAACCTATAGGGTCAATGTTTCTAGATTTTGTTATGCTTTTTCCTTTCTTTTACTGATCTCAACCACAGCTGACTATAATCTTGTTAGATTCTCTAGTCTTGGAATAGAACTATCTTTTGTAATTCCTTAACCATCTCAGAGTCAAAACTGCCCTAGGACATCAAGAGAGGATTCTACTTTGCCATCAAAAATCCCTACAGTTGGGTTTCCCTGGTGGCACAGTGGTTGGGAGTCCGCCTGCCAATGCAGAGGACACAGGTTCGTGCCCCGGTCCGGAAAGATCCCACATGCCGCGGAGCAGCTGGGCCCGTGAGCCATGGCCGCTGAGCCTGCGCGTCCGGAGCCTGTGCTCCGCAATGGGAGAGGCCACAACAGTGAGATGCCCGCGTACCGCAAAAAATAAAAAATAAAATTCCTACAGTGATAACTATCATATGTCTTTATGTCTTTCAGGAATTATTCCAGCGACACAGCCTGTTGTTGAAGCCATTTACTAAAGGTTTTACTGCCCTCTATTAAACCTTCCAGAATATACAGAGAAAGAGGAGACAAAATCTACCCTTGTGATGAAGTACCTAACAACCCAGGAAGAGCAGAAATGACTTCCAATCAAGAAGACATTTTCTACTTAACTCCCTAAACTGGATTAAACAATCTATAGCTGAACATGTATTTTCCGTGGCTGCTGATGCCTGGATGGATGAAACCCCACCCACAATCTCACTTCCTACAGCAAGTGTTTGAGCTCAAAAGCAACCAGCTTCTATTAGCCTCCAGGTACCATTTAAGATTCTAACAAACCAGAACCTCTGAAAAGCAAATTTAAACAAGGGTTTAACTTGCTTCTGTTTGGTTAGGTCAAGATTTAAAATATCTCCATCACTTTTTACCTAGAGATATTTGCCTTTTAACAAGGACCCTTGATTTGGCAAGCCAAAGCAATACATTTCTCTTGTTATAATGTTACACAGGATCCGTCACTGAGGGAGCTATAACTATTACCAAGGGAAATGCATCCTTTCATTCATAACATATTTATTAAGGGCCTACTACGTGTCAGGCACTGTTCTGGGGGACTGAAAATATAGTGAACAATGCAGACTAAAATCCCGCCCCTCAGGCTTCCCTGGTGGCACAGTGGTTGAGAATCCGCCTGCCAATGCAGGGGATACGGGTTCGAGCCCTGGTCTGGGAAGATCCCACATGCCGTGGAGCAACTGGGCCCGTGAGCCACAACTACTGAGCCTGCGCGTCTGGAGCCTGTGCTCCGCAACTAGAGAGGCCGCGACAGTGAGAGGCCTGCGCACCGCGATGAAGAGTAGCCCCCGCTTGCCACAACTAGAGAAAGCCCTTGTACAGAAACGAAGACCCAACACAGCCAAAAATAAATAAATTTATTTTTAAAAATCTCAGCTCTCTTCTACTAGCTGCAAAAAGAAATAGAGGATTCATAAGGGAGCAGTCAAGTGTGGCTATAAGAACCCAGATCCAGCCTTCCTTTAAAAAAAAAAAAGAAAAAAAATCCCCTTCCTCAAAAAAAGAACCCTCCTACACTCTTGGCAGGAATGTAAATTGGTACAACCGGCATGGATGTTCCTTAAAAAACTAAAAATAGAGCTGCCATATGATCCTGCAGTTCCAACCTGAGCATATATCTAGAAAAGATGAAAACTCTAATTCGAAAGGATACATGCACCCCAATGTTCACAGAAGCACTATTCACAATAGCTAAAACATGGAAATAACCTAAATGTCCACTGACAGAGGAATGGATAAAGAGGATGTGGTACATATAAACAATGGAATATTACTCAGCCATAAAAAAAGAATGAAATAATGCCATTTGCAGCAACGTGGATGAACCTAGAGATGATCATACTAAGTGAAGTAAGTCAGAAAGAGAAAGACAAATACCATATGATATCACTTATATGGGTAATCTTTAAAAAATGATAAAAATGAACTTATTTACGCCCAAGGGAAGATGGCAGGTCCTTGAGTTTTAGGAAAGGCATCTTTTTTTAGGGCTTTAGGCAGGTCATTTTTATGGCCATCCCTTAATCTGCCTTCAAATACATCCTTTGGTGATAGGACTGTTTGTCTCCTCTGTTTAGTTTACTGTAGGGAACTAAATATGCCTTTAATATTTATCTGTGCTGTGAAAACTGCTTCTACATGCAGCCCTTTGAGGGAAATAGCCAAGATCAATGAAAGACTGACATATACTAAATGAAGAAACAAACAAAAATATTTATTTTTCCGTTCACAGACCACAGGGCCTCCTGAGGGTGAGAACAAATTACCAGCAACACTATAGAACTCCAAGCAGGCATTGACTCTCCCTGTGAAGGCCAGGGCTGCACTGATTCGTTTCTTCCTTTCTATGAGAAAGATCTATACAAAAACATAATCAAAGGAAAATCATTTATATTTTAAATGCAGTTTCTTCATGACTTCTGGGAGTCAATGTCTCAAACTTTATTTTGTTTGGGGTTATAATAACTAGGCCATTGAGTACTAAGTGATTTAAATACTTTATCCTATTAAATTCAGACTCCTTCCATTTCAGTACCATTACTGACATTTCACACATTATGAAACAAGCAAGGTGAGAGCTGGTGGGGGGTGGGCTACCTTGCCTGACAGCCTCAGCAGCAATGGTTATTAGGTTTGCAAGATTCATCTGGCTTCAAACACGATGCCATTTTTCCATAGACATCACTCTCCGTGAGTTTCGAACATGACTGAATATATAAATCTGTAACACACAAACATGAATACTGCATGTCTTAGGTGGGTTTCCCCAGAAGCAAATCCTGAAACAAGGATCAGGAGCAAATTATTGATTAGGGAGAATCTAGTAAAAGAAAGACAGAAAAGGAGAAGAAGACAAGTAAAGGTGTGAGTTCAGACAACACCCTACAGAAGCCGCTTCAGCTGATCTTGCAGGGGAAATCGGGAATGTAATTTATGTTTAGGGACGTCCCATCCAGGTGAGGGAGCCAGGCCTCCATGACCTTGCAGCTGTAGGTGACCAGGAAGGGCTACCCTGGGATGATGTAAACTCTCTGCAGGAATCATTCCATTGGCCTGAAGACAGTACTTGAGATAAGGCAAGAACCCACGAAACTGAGGGGATAACTGCATAGAAACATTAAAATGGATCTCAGAGGAGGCATGCAGCTGACCCACAAGGCTGTAATATTTCAATGGAAATGCTCACCACCAACAATAGGAGCAGGGTTCATTCTCTAACAGGTAGATCCACAAACAGCACCAGTACCAGCCCCTTCCATTTCCCCGCTCTGAGAAGCAGAGCCTAACTCCTGTATGCCATGATGGAGAGCTGCATATTGTAAGGTTATCAAGGTTATAGAGACATTGGTTTGCAACTTGCTTCTGCCACTTATAAGCCCTGGATCTTGGGTGAGTGACCTAATTCCTCTGAGTTTCCTCATCTGTTAAATGGAGAATAATAAGACTAGCTCAGGACTTCTTTGCTGTTGTGAGACAGTAAATTTCCTTGCTACATAGCAAAGTGTTACAAACCCTAGTGTTATATAAACCCATCTCTGGAAACCATCTTAAAATAAATGCTTTTATCCTCCCCCATTTGTCCTCCCTCTCTTTCTTCCCTTCTCCCTCTCCCTCCCTCCCTATCTCTCTAGAAATAAACTGAGACAGAAAGATAGAGAGAGTCAGAGAGAATATCCTTGAATGAGATATGATAGAGACCCATCACACACCAACACAAAAGAGTAGCACTGTTCAGTAAGATACTTGATATTCACTTAACTGCTAAGAACAAAGAAGCTTGGAAGTTATCCACACTGGAGTTCCTCATTGAATGAGGTCATTGGTCCTGTTGTTGAACCCAAGTTCAAGTTCGTGTGCCTGATGCACACTGAAGCAGACAGAAACAAACAGAAATGTTAGAATTTGGGGCAAAGGTTTATTGCAGGGCCAAGCAAGGAGGATCCGCAGCTCTGCTCAGAAGACCCAAACTCCCTGAATGGTTTTCTGGGAAGACTTTTTAAAGGCAGCCTTTAGGGTGAGGGCTGCAGGGTGTGTGTCTTTCTTCTGATTGGTTGGTGGTGAGGTAACAGGGCGGTGCTCCACGAATCTTCAGCCTGAAGTTACCATCTTCCACCTGGGTTCCTGTACACCAGTGGTCCCCAACCTTTTTTGGCACCAGGGACCAGTTTCATAGAAGACAATTTTTCCAAGGACTGGGGAGGGGGGTGGGGGGTTCAGGCGGAAATGTGAGTGGTGGGGAGCAGCAGATGGAGCTTCTCTAGCTTCACCCACCACTTACTTCCTGCTGTGCAGCCTGTTCCTAACAGACCAAGGACCAGTACTGGTCCGTGGCCTGGGGGTTGGGGACTCCTGCTGTAGAGCAACTCTAAGATGTGTATCAGATTGTTATCCCTTGAGGAGAAACTAGGACTCTGTTTCATCACTAAACTCTTGTTTCTTGACTGCTCCTCCTATGAGTCTGCATCTCCTCCCTTCCCTAATTAGTAACTGTTTGGGCCTGCTCTTTGGAACTAAGGGAAGGTCTAGGAGGATGAAGCCTTCATCTATGGACAAGAAGTGGGGGATACAGAGGAGCTTTTGTACCCGGGAGGGCCCCACAAGTTCCTGCTTGCTTTTAGACCCTCTACTCTGTGGTCCCATAGCACATTGTGCTGACACTCTCCTAGAATTTATCCTACAGGATCTTGATTGTCCGCTCCTGTATTTATCTTCCTAGTGAATCATAATGGTAGGGATACAACTTTACTCCTTTCTAATCTCAATCTCCCAGAAGTTCTGACATATAAAAGGCACTGACACAGAGTAAGTGAATGAACAAATGAACTAACTAATGAAAGCCATTTTAGAGATCGTAGCATGGTGGGTTAGGATGTCTGGTCCAATATGGTGGATATGTATGGCCAAGTGAGTCAACTTACCAGATCTTTACAATACTTTGACATTGGAAAATATAGTAATATATATTTATTGACTTGCTCAGAACCATATGCCTCTTGTTTTGACATATCAAAAATAATTTTAAGTAAACTTTTACATGATGCAAATGAGCATCCAAAACAATGTAACATACAGAAGAAGTTGATTTTCTCATCTTGAAAATTGTTTATGGGAGAGCCACATGTGTTGTGTTGAAAGAAGACTCAAGTGGTAATAATTTATGTGATAACTAAATCCCACGGGTCAATGATTGTAAACTCCATTGTCTCTAAGGCTCATTCAGGTAACTTAAATGGATAAATTAGGCCAAGTGTGGATTTTGACAAGCTGAAGACTGAACGGCATGCCCTATCTAGAGGGCTAGCTGTGACCCAGCTCAGCGTATTATCGGGCCAGTTTTTCAAAAAAAAAAAACCACCCAGAAATGTACAATGGAAAATCTCCCAGTGTTTATATGTAAGCCAACACTGTGTTCACCAAACAAAACTTGCCTGTTGCCTGGATTTAGCCTGTGGGTTTAGAGTCTAAATGATCATATGGGTGAAAAACTAAAAATCTAAGAAGTATGTAGCATCTGTACATTGACCAAAGTAAGCCAACTAGAAGATTCCTGCCTCTATTTTCTTTTTAATTCTTTGTTACACCCCCAGGCACTTAATCTAAGTTCCTGCAAACAATGGGTGTTTTTAGACACAGATTTTACCTGCTGGAAGATTATAGTTAGGGACAAAGCAGGTTATAAATAAATAAGCCACACAGAAAGCAAAATTGACTATTTCTATTTTTTGTGCCCAAATTGTACATGTTCTTCTATCACAACCCCTGCAACTCTTTGTTGTTGGCTCTTGGCATTTATGACTTGAACTTTTGCAATTTCAATTATATGTGATCAGACCCAAAGGTCAATGATATACAGAAAATTGTCTTTTTGCTGAGGTCTAAATGGGAAACACAAATGTTGTGAAACCAACACAGCTAAGGAGACGGCCTCATCCACAGTCCAGCAGTTCATCTCAACACACACTCATCTCTCTTTATTCTCTTATTATTACATGTAATACATTTTATGAAGAGTTGAAAATATTCTCTTAAAGAAAGCTACCACTGGAGACTTCCCTGGTGGTCCAGTGGTTAGGGCTCTGGGCTTCCACGGCAGGGGGCACAGGTTCGATCCCTGGTCAGGGATCTAAGATCCCACATGCCACGTGGCATGACCAATGAAAGGAAGAAAGAGAGTGAGAGGGAGGAAGGAAGGAAGGAAGGTAGGAAGGAAAGAAGGAAGGAAGGAAGCAAGCTGCTACTAGCTCTTAATATATGTAGACATAAAAGCCATTTATGACATTTTTTTAGGGTTGGTAAAAAAAAATGAGAAAAGAAAGTGAGGTCTTCACCTTGAGTCAAAGTTGAACGTTAGCTCCTTGAACTGTCTTCTTCACTTGGCATTGAGTTCACTTCCTCCTGGATCTTGCTATTCACTCCTCTCCATCCCCTTCCCAGGTTCCTCCTCATCTTCCCAACATCTAAATTTTGGGATGACCTAGAGTTCAGTCCTCACCCCCTCCTCTCTCTATATTTACTCTCCAGGGGATCTCAGCCCCACCAAGGGCTGCAAATAACATCCATACACCAGGGACTCTCAAATTCTGATGGTTTCCAGCCCAGATTCCTCCCCTGCTCCACCCTAAACTCCAGACCCACACATCCAACTGCCCACTCATCAGTGCCACTTGTTCTCTATTCTGTTGATAAAATACAGAAAACCCAAACCCACTTTTCATTTATCTCCATTTGGGGTGACCCCCACCCCAAACATACTCTTCCCTTAGTCTTTCCCATCTTGGGAATCACCCACTCCTGGTTGCCAGTCATTTAGGACAAAAGCCTGGAGTTGTCCTTGTTATTTTTTATTTCTCAAACCATATCACAATCCACCGTCAAGTCCTGTTGGCTCTACCTTTGACATATATCTGGAACCTGCCCTTCTCCCCATCACCATTCCAGCCCAGTCTCCCAATATCTTCCACCAAAGCCATTTCCATAGCCCATCACCTGCTTTTCCTGCTTCTTCCTTACAACCTTCCAGGTTATTCCCAACATAGCAGGTTGAAAGATTTGGTAAATGAAAGTGTAGGGGAGGAAAAACTTAACTCTTTCTCCCTCTACCTCCCTAGTTTCTCCAGCTAGGGCTCTGCAAATTAGACTGACAAAAGACAGATGAACAAGAGGAAAACAAACAGCAGTTTATTAATGCATGCATTCACATGCACATGGGAGTCATCTGTGATGGTGACTCATAGGGGTGGTTAGAAATGGGGCTTAAATAGCATCTTAACAAAAGAACAATAACTTTGTAGAGAAGTGACAAGACAAAGAGGAAAGGGAGTTTTGAACTTGAGAAGCAAATTGTGAGAAGGTAAATATAGGGAGGAAACTAATGTAAACTAAGGGCAGTTTTAGCAAGATTTCCTATGTAGATTCTTCTGGGGTCATCTTTGGGCTGATAAGCACCTGGAGTTTTCTCCTGGGGATTAAGGACTGTCTTGCTCTTCCTGGTTGAGAGGGGGAGGGCAGAGAGATTTTCTTGTGTCTGCTTTTTCTCAATTGTCTTGAACTTAAAATAATCCTTATGCCAGCATAGTACATTTGGCGGGAGCATACTCTGAACCCCTTCAAAAGCCAGACCATGCCTCTCTTCTGCTCCAAACACACCATGAGCTGCCCATATTTTTTATTATTCAGGGTGGCCATAAAGTTTGGAAACAGAGATGGTATTATTTGATTATACTGTCATACTATGTTAAATAACATTTATTGTATATTCATCTGTTTCCTGTAGCCACGCTGTAAAACCCCAAATTCTTACCAGGACCCACACAACCATGCATCCACATATAAGATGCCTTCACCTCCTCTATTCCTCATCACTTACTTCCTCTTCCTGTTCTGTGGCCCCACTGGCTTCCTGGCTCTCCCTTGAGCATGTCTAGTTCATTCATGCTTCAGGCCCTCTGCCCTTGCAGATATCTGACACCTGTAAGGCTCACCCCTTCTCTGTTCGATTGTCACAGTATCAAAGAGGCCTTCCTTGACCACGATATCTCTCTCTATCTGCTTAACTGAGTTTATTCATCACTGCCTTTATCACTATCTGACATAAATGTAAGTTTCATGAGAGTTTCTGACATTTAGTACATGCTTAATAAATATTTGTTAAATTAATGAATAGCTTAATTAATGACTATTCAAGCATGACAAAGGACCTGAATGAGATTAATTTCTCAGTTTTAGTTCATTGCATGTTGGGGGGGCATAATAGACTATGGGATTAATCTCAAAGGCTTCAGTTTGGCTTCTCTTGTGAATGTCGGGGATCCTTCTACACTTAGAGCTCCTCAAGGACGGCAACTATTCCTTCATCATCTCTGTATCCCAGGCTACAAAATGATTTGCACATAATCACCACCTAATAAGACATTATTGAATGATTAAGTAGATGACCAACTAATATTTTGATCAACTGAAATCAGATAAAAAGAACTTAAGAAATTATGACACATCCCCAATTAACGCTGTTTGCAAAAGGAGAAAGAAACGAAGTTTACATTTAAAGAAACAATCTTCCTAAGACACACAGTTGTGTTAATAGGTGTTAAGCTTGAAATTCAAAAGCAACCTTTTTGTCTCCCTTAACAGGCAATTGCAATGCATGCCCATCTTTTCTCTCTTCGCAGGGTGAGACAAAGAAAGTCGTAAGAGAGAGAAGCCAAAGGAGTTTCATGTTTGGGAACTGGTGGGATGTTCCAAGATGCTCACGGTCCCTGCAGACGTGTGACAAGGAGATGCTACATGATACAAGAGAGGAATGGTTGGGCGGTACCCAGCTCAAGATGAGCCTGGGCTCATCTTCTGCCAGGCACACATCTTTCTCTTTCAAGAACAAGGTAAATGTTTCATAATTTGAAAACTGAAACTCCTAACTGCACTTTCTCTGGCTTCAGTCTTCCAAATTGTGTGGCCAACACAGACTGAGCAGGGGGAGAGCCAAGAGTGCTTAAATGTATGTTTTCACCTGGGTCCATCCCTGGTTTCCTGCTGTTGCTGTTCAGTGGAATGGGGTAGACAGAAACCGCTGCCTTTGGTGTAGCCCATCACACAGCTGTAATTGTGTGTTTCCTCGCTGATTCCGTTCTCCTACCAATTCATTTCCCACCCATACCCCCTGCCTTCCTTCTGTCAGGTGATTAATTGTGGAACTTAAAAAGGACACCCAGATTGGAATTCAGCACAGCTGACTAAAATGGAAAAATGTTTGTTTGGTATTAATGGGAAAGAAAATGCAATCAACAGGCATTTTATTCCTTGAATATAGTGTTCACTTCTCTTTAAACTTAGTCCTTGATATTGTGATGAATGCCCCGTGGTGTGCACCTCCTCAGGGTGTAGTAAGGACATCCTTGCTCCTCCTTCATGTCCTGCAATTTTCTACAGCAAAGAGGATGTGAGGGGGAAAACAATCATATGGAACTGGAGTGGGTTATATGGGGTACCAGGTAACAGGCAGAGTCTACACTCTGGCTTTATAATCTCCTTCTCCTTTACATCTGGGTGAGAGCTCTGTGCTTTTTCTTCCTTCTGCCTTTCCCTGCCCAGGGCATGGTGGTATCTGAACCTCCTGACTGTATTTTGGGGTTTATGTAACTCTATGCATTATAATTAGAGATGAGACCATCCACTTTTCCTACATTTTCTCACTGCCGTTTATGGAACTTCAGCATGCACTTTATGATATAAGGATATTGGGATAGAGACTTGTGTAGATTTAAGTGGCACCAAGATATCCAAAGTGCAAAGATCCATCTGGGAAATGTGAGCAGGTTCTCTAGAAGAGTCCACATACCTTAACTTGCCAAGAGTCTTCAAAAAAGAATGAGTGGGCGACAGGGCAGACAGCAGAAGCAAGAAGAACTACAATCCTGCAGCCTGTGGAACAAAAACCACATTCACAGAAAGATAGAAAAGATGAAAAGGCTATGTACCAGATAAAGGAACAAGATAAAACCCTAGAAAAACAAATAAGTGAAGTGGAGATAGGCAACCTTCCAGAAAAAGAATTCAGAATAATGACAGTGAAGATGATCCAGGACCTCGGAGAAACAATGGAGGCAAAGAGCAAGAAGATGCAAGAAATATTTAACAAAGACCTAGAAGAATTAAAGAACAAACAAACAGAGATGAACAATACAGTAACTGAAATGAAAACTACACTAGAAGGAATCAATAGCAGAATAACTGAGGCAGAAGAACGGATAAGTGACCTGGAAGACAAAATGGTGGAATTCACTGCTGTGGAATAGAATAAAGAAAAAAGAATGAAAAGAAATGAAGACAGGGCTTCCCTGGTGGTGCACTGGTTGAGAATATGCCTTCCAATGCAGGGGAAATGGGTTTGAGCCCTGGTCTGGGAAGATCCCACATGCTGCGGAGCAACTAGGCCCATGAGCCACAACAACTGAGCCTGTGCATCTGGAGCCTGTGTTCCGCAACAAGAGAGGCCACAATTAGTGAGAAGCCCACGCACCACAATGAAGAGTGGTCCCTGCTTACCCCAACTAGAGAAAGCCCTCGCACAGAAACGAAGACCCAACACAGCCAAAAATAAATATAAAAACAAATTAATTAATTTTTTAAAAAAAAGAAGAAATGAAGACAGCCTAAGAGACCTCTGGGACAACAATAAATGCAACAACATTCCCATCATAGGGGTCCCAGAAGGAGAAGAGAGAGAGAAACAACCTGAGAAAATATTTGAAGATATTATAGTCAAAAATTTCCCTAACATGGGAAAGGAAATAGCAACTCAAGTCCAGGAACACAGAGAGTCCCATACAGGATAAACCCAAGAAAAAACACGATGAGACACATACTAATCAAACAGGCAAAAATTAAAGACAAAGAAAAAATATTGAAAGCAGCAAGGGAAAAACGACAAATAACATACAAGGGAACTCCCATAAGGTTAAGAGCTGATTTCTCAGCAAAAACTCTAGAAGTCAGAAGGGAGTGGCATGATATACTTAAAGTGATGAAAGGGAAGAACCTACAACCAAGATTACTCTACCCAGCAAGGATCTCATTCAGATTCGATGGAGAAATCAAAAACTTTACAGACAAGCAAAAGCTAAGAGAATTCAGCACCACCAAACCAGCTCTACAACAAATGCTAAAAGAACTTCTCTAAGCGGGTAAAAAAGGAGAAGAAAAGGACCTACAAAAACAAACCCAAAACAATTAAGAAAATGGTCATAGGAACATACATATCGATAATTACCTTAAACGTGAATGGATTAAATGCTCCAACCAAAAGACACATGCTTGCTGAATGTATACTAAAACAAGATCCATCTATATGCTGTCTACAAGAGACCCACTTCACACCTAGGGACACATACAGACTGAAAGTGAGGGGATGGAAAAGATATTCCAAAAGAAAGCTGGAGTAGCAATACTCATATCAGATAAAACTAGACTTTAAAATAAAGAATGTTAAAAGAGACAAGGAATGAAACTACATAATGATCAAGGGATCAATCCAAGAAGAAGATATAACAATTATAAATGTATATGCACCCAACATAGGAGCACCTCAATACATAAGGCAACTGCTATAAAAGAGGAAATCGACAGTAACACAATAATAGTGGGGGACTTTAACACCTCCCTTACACCAATGGATAGATCATCCAGACAGAAAATTAATAAGGAAACACAGCTTTAAATGACACAATAGACCAGATAGATTTAATTGATATTTATAGGACATTCCATCCAAAAACAGCAGATTACAGTTTCTTCCCAAGTGCACACGGGACATTCTCTGGCATAGATCACATCTTGGTCACAAATCAAGCCTCAGTAAATTTAAGAAAATTGAAAACATATAAAACATCTTTTCTGACCACAAAGCTATGAGACTAGAAATAAAAGGAGAAAAAAATGTAAAAAACACAAACACATGGAGGCTAAACAATACATTATGAAATAACCAAGAGATCAAAGACAGTAACAAAGAGGAAATCAAAAAATACCTAGAGACAAATGACAATGAAAACATGACAATCCAAAACCTATGGGATGCAGCAAAAGTAGTTCTAAGGAGAAGTTTATAGCAATAAAATCCTACCCCAAGAAACAAGAAACATCTCAAATAAAGAATCTAACCTTACATCTAAAGGAATTATAGAAAGAAGAAAAAACAAAACCCAAACTTAGAAGAAGGAAAGAAATTATAAAGATCAGAGCAGAAATAAATGAAATAGAAACTAAGAAAACAATAGCAAAGATCAGTAAAACTAAAAGCTGGTTCTTTCAGAAAATAAACAAAATTGATAAACCATTATCCAGACTCATCAAGAAAAAGAGGGAGAGGACCCATATCAATAAAATTAGAAATGAAAAAGGAGAAGTTACAACAGACATCACAGAAATACAATGCATCCTAAGAGACTACTACAAGCAACTCTATGCCAATAAAATGGACAACCTGGAAGAAATGGAAAAATTCTTAGAAAGGTATAACCTTCCAAGACTGAACCAGGAAGAAATAGAAAATATGAAGAGACCAATCACAAGTAATGAAAGTGAAAGTGTGATTAAAAATCTTCCAACAAACAAAAGTCCAGGACCAGATGGCTTCACAGGCGAATTCTATCAGACATTTAGAGAAGAGCTAACACTCATCTTTCTCAAACTCTTCCAAAAAATTGCAGAGGAAAGAACACTGCCAATCTCCTTCTATGAGGCCACCATCACCCTGATACCAAAACCAGACAAAGATAGTACAAAAAAAGAAAATTAGAGACCAATATCACTGATGAACATAGATGCAAAAATCCTCAACAAAATACGAGCAAACAGAATCCAACAACACATTAAAATGATCATGCGCCATGATCAAGTGGGATTTATCCCAGGGATGCAAGGATTCTTCAATATATGTAAATCAATCAATGTGATAAAACATATTGACAAACTGAAGAATAAAAACCATATGATCATCTCAATAAATGCAGAAAAAGCTTTTGACAAAATTCAACACCCATTTATGATAAAAACTCTCCAGAAAGTGGGCATAGAGGGAACCTACCTCAACATAATAAAGGCTATATATGACAAACCCACAGCAAACATCATTCTCAATGATGAAAAATTGAAAACATTTCCCCTAAGATCAGGAACAAGACAAGGATGTCCACTCTCACCACTATTATTCAACATAGTTTTGGAAGTCCTAACCATGGCAATCAGAGAAGAAAAAGAAATAAAAGGAATACAAATTGGAAAAGAAGAAGTAAAACTCTCACTGTTTGCAGATGACATGATACTATACATAGAGAATCCTAAAGATGCCTCCAGAAAACTACTAGAGCTAATCAATGAATTTGGTAAAGTTGCAGGATACAAAATTAATGCACAGAAATCTCTTGCATTCCCATACACTAATCATGAAAAATCTGAAAGAGAAATTAAGGAAACACTCCCATTGACCACTGCAACAAAAAGAATAAAATACCTAGGAGTAAACCTACCTAGGGAGACAAAAGACCTGTATGCACAAAACTATAAGACACTGATGAAAGAAAATCAAGATGGTACCAACAGATGGAGAGATATACCATGTTCTTGGATTGGAAGAATCAATATTGTGAAAATGACTATACTACCCAAAGCAATCTACAGATTCAATGCAATACCTATCAAATTACCAGTGGCATTTTTTACAGAACTAGAACAACTCATCTTAAAATTTGTATGGAGACACAAAAACCCCAAATAACCAAAGCAGTCTTGAGGAAAAAAAACGAAGCTGGAGGAATCAGACTCCCTGACTTCAGACTATACTACGAAGCTACAGTAATCAAGACAATATGGTACTGGCACAAAAACAGAAACATAGATCAATGGAAAAAGATAGTAAGCCCAGAGATAAACCCACGCACATATGGTCAACTAATCTATGACAAAGGAGGCAAGGATATACAATGGAGAAAAGACAGTCTCTTCAATAAATGGTGCTGGGACAACTGGACAGCTACATGTAAAAGAATGAAATTAGAACACTCCCTAACACCATACACAAAAATAAACTCAAAATGGATTAGAGACCTAAATGTTAGACTGGACACTATAAAACTCTTAGAGGAAAACATAGGATGAACACTCTTTGTCATAAATCACAGCAAGATCTTTATTGATTCACCTCCTATAGTAATGGAAATAAAAACAAAAATAAACAATTGGGACCTAATGAAACTTAAAAGCTTTTGCACAGCAAAGGAAACCATAAACAAGATGAAAAGACAACCCTCAGAATGGGAGAAAATATTTGCAAAGGAATCAATGGACAAAGGATTAATCTCCAAAATATATAAACAGCTCATGCACCTCAATATTAAAAAAACAAACGACCCAATCTAAAAATGGGCTGAAGACCTAAATAGACATTTCTCCAAAGAAGACATACAGATGGCCAGGAAGCACATGAAAAGCTGCTCAACATCACTAATTATTAGAGAAATGCAAATCAAAACTACAATGAGGTATCACCTCACACCAGTTATAATGAGCATCATCACAAAATCTACAAACAACAAATGCTGGAGAGGGTGTGGAGGAAAGGGTACACTCTTACACTGTTGGTGGGAATGTAAATTGATACAGCCACTATGGAGAACAGTATGTAGGTTCCTTAAAAAACTAAAAATAGAATTACCATATTATCCAGCAATCTCACTTGGGCATATACCCAGAGAAAACCATAATTCAGAAAGACACATGCACCTCAATGTTCATTGCAGCACTATTTACAATAGCCAGGTCATGGAAGCAACATAAATGCCCATCGACAGATGAATGGATAAAGAAGAAGTGATACATATATACAATTGAATATTACTCAGCCATAAAAAGGAAGGAAATTTGGTAATTTGTAGAGACATGGATGGATCTAGAGCCTGTCATACAGAGTGAAGTAAGTCAGAAAAGGAAAAACAAATATCTTATATTAACGCATATATGTAGAACCTAGAAAAATGGTACAGATGACCTGGTTTGCAGGGCAGAAATTTAGACACAGAAGTAGAGAACAAACGTATGGACACCAAGGGGGGAAAGCAGTGGGGGAGTGGGGGTGGGAGGGTGATGAATTGGGAGATTGGGATAGACATGTATACACTGGTGTGTATAAAATTGATGACTAATAAGGACCTGCTGTATAAAAAAATAAATAAAATAAAATTCAAAATAAAAAAAATCTATTAAAAAATAGTAACTGAACATTATTAAATACTTGCTATGTGTCAGGCACTGTTCTAAATACTTTACTTGTATAAACTGATGGAATCTTTACCACAAGCCTATAAAGGAGTTCTTCTTCTTCTTTTCATTCTGCATCTGAGCCTCAGAGAGGTGAATGGGTAAACTGAGATCCAGCTCCAGAATCCCTATTTCATGACAACTAATGTATAAGGTGTACACTGTAATTACTAGCACTGGACCAGTGGCCAGCAAACCTGCACTGTTTCTGCTTTAGGGACCTCCTAGCCAGAGCAAAAGGAAAAAAAAGAAAGAAAGAAAGAATGAGTGGGCACCAGATGAGAACCCTAAAGGAATCATTAGAAATATTTCTCAGGTTATTTTGACAATGGCCCTTTTTGTAGTGGAATGCTGCCTATTATAAGAATAGAGGTGGCTGAACGTGTGTGACAAATGATACCAAGTGGGAAATTATGACTTTAAAACTCTTTGAATGTTAGTTCCTTTGGCTGGACTTGAAACAACACATTTCTTGGCTTCATGATGACAGTGATGGTTCCAGAAACTCTCCTTTCTCCTTGTCTTCTCTGTGTCACCCTGGTGATTCCAGGAGTCCATGACTCTCATGGCTTAATGGGAAGGGGGAAATGACCTCAATAAAAATGCTAGGATAATTGCCAAAATATACAGCAAAGTCAAAGTGCAATTTCATGTTTTACAGCCATCTAAAGAAATACATTCTATAGTCATGGGCCCTCATTACAGTTGTTATTCTATTATTAATAATAGAATATATAGTCCACCTTCTTTTTCTCTTTTGAGGAATGGTTTCCTCTACTCTGCCCTGTAGTTTCCTTCCTCACCAGAAAACATCACTAATTATGTTCATGCTATGACTTTTGCAAATGTTATCTCCATCAGTTGAATTCCATCCCATCCTGCCTATCTAATAACTTCTCTATCTTTAAGATTCATATAAACTACCATCTACTTACAACACCCTTGATTTAATTTTCTTTTATCTTACAAACACTTTATAGGTTTTATGAAATGTCAGGAGTATTCTAAGTGGCTACAAGGACCAACTCTGTGAAGTTATCTTAGATGACTTGTCTTCTGTTCTGAAGCCCTGTAGCCCACCGTAGTGTAACCCAGTGCTTTTGAGACATTTGGAAAATCTCTTAAAGGCCTTTAAGAGAATGAAAGGTCAGGGCACAGACTCAGAGAAAATATTTGCAAAGAACACCTCTCATAAAGAACTTGTATTGAAAACATGCCAAGAAGTCTTAAAACTCGACAATAAGGAAACAACCCAATTTAAAAGTGGGCAAAATATCTGAGCAGGCACATCACCATAGAAACATACACAGATGAAAAATAAGCATATGAAGAGATGCTTAATATCAAATATCAGCAGGGAGATGCAAATTAAAACAACAATGAGATGTCACTACACGTCTATCAGAAAGGCCGAAACCCCAAATACTAACCATGCAAAGTGCTAGGGAGGATGCAGGGCAACATGAACTCTCATTCACTGCTGGTGGGAGTGCAAATGGCACAGTCATCTTAGAAGACACTTTGAGGGTTTCTTACAAAACTAAGCATAGTCCTATCATATGATACAGTAATCATGCTCCTAGGAATTTACTCAAGTGAGTTGAAAATTTAGATCCACAGAAAAACCTGCACGTGAATGTTTTTAGCAACTTTATTCATAATTTGCCAAAACTTGAAAGCAACAAGATGTCTTTTACTAAGTGAATGGATAAATAATCTTTGGGACATCCAGACAATCGACTATCATTCAGTGTTAAAAAGAAAGGAGCTGTGGTACATCTATATAGTGGAATATTGCTCAGCCACAAAAAAAGAATGAAATAATGCCATTTGCAACAACATGGATGGACCTAGAGATTATCATACTGAGTGAAGTAAGTCATACAAAGACAAATATCAAATGATACCGCTTATATGTGGAATCTTAAAAAAAATTGGTATGGGGCTTCCCTTGTGGCGCAGTGGTTGAGAGTCCGCCTGCTGACGCAGGGGACATGGGTTCGTGCCCCTGTCCGGAAAGATCCCACATGCCATGGAGCGGCTGAGCCCATGAGCCATGGCCACTGGGCCTGCACGTCCAGAGCCTGTGCTCCGCAACGGGAGAGGCCACAACAGTGAGAGGCCCGCGTACCACAAAAAAAAAAAATTGGTATGAATGAACTTATATACAAAACAGAAATAGACTCACAGACCTAGAGAACAAACTTATGGTTACCAGGGGGGAAAGGGGGAAGGAATAAATTGGGAGATTGTTATTGACACATACACACTACTATGTATAAGGTAGATAATCAACAAGGACCTACTGTAGAGCACAGGGAACTCTACTCAATACTCTGTAATGACCTTTATGGGAATATGAGCATGGAGATGAGCTGAGAGTATGCCCTGTTCTCACCCACCACAGCCATCTGCAGCCTCAGGCTCTCCCAAAGACTCAGTACTGGACCACCTGCCAAGAGCCATCCCAATCAGGACACTGGGGGAGAAAGAAGAGGAGGGGCAGAGAACTCGGGAGCAGTAAGGAAGGGAGCCAGGACTCTCCCCTTGGAATCCACCTGACTCCTGGCCCCACTGCACCCTCTGCTTTCCTTGGGCTCCCTTACCCTTCCTGAATCTCCAACCTTCTGCCCTCTTCTCTGTATTCTTGGATACCCACTACTCTGACCATCCCTCCTCCCACTCCCCAAGACAGTTGTGTGAAGTAATCTTCTCTACCTTTTTGGGTTCCCAGTAGAGAGGGGGGTGGAATTTGTATACATATTACAATTCTAAATATCTCTGTTATCCAACTCCATCCCTTTGATATGACTAAGGTTGGGCTCCATCCTCCCACGTAGGCTTAGTAAGAACATTTCAAATTTGGGGGAGGGATGGCTGGAGAAAGTTCCAACCTTTTTCTAAGGCAATGGTGTCCTGGAGATAACCCCTCCCAGGCCACCTGCCCAGGAGAGCAACAGGTGGAAAAAGAGCAGTTAACTGAACCTCCCACGATTTCCTTGGTGCCTCCAAGGAACACTCCAAGGGTTCTTGAAAAATCATTCTCATTTTAAAAGCACGCGGATAAACACATTATTTTCAGGTTTTCACATGGGCACACAGAGACGTGTGTGGTTTCAGCTGCTGTGCTGGTCTAGCTCGGGAGCAACAGCGAGTCACTTCCAATCTACAATTTTCTGCTGATGCTGACAAAGGCAACCCCCTTGGGGCTGGAGAGGAAATACTGTATTTACTCACATAACTCTCCTCTTCTCCAAAGGTGTCAGACTGCTGCAGGAAGTGAAATAGAAGGAAATGCCCCAGCAAGCACCCTCTCTGCTGTTCTTCCAGCCCGGAGCCAGGAGCACCGTAGAAGGGATGGAGTATAAACTAAACATAGCTGTTGACCATCGGAGTGTTGAGAGTCCATGGTGGTTACGATAATCAGCCTGCAAAGGTCCGTAACTGCTATGAAATGCAACTGGGTGACACTTGGTAACCTCTGACATTTCTCCTGAAACATCAGAATGAGGGAGGGATCCTGGCTCTTTAACCTACTGCCTGCCAAAAAGCACTAGGACTTTTAGACTTCATTTATATTCTTATGCAACCTTTTAAACTCTCTAGTAAGGTGGAAATTAAAAAGGCTTAGAGTCACATAATCCTGGGTTCCAATACTGTGTTGTATTTTATTGTATTCTACCAACTCATCATTCTGAAACTTGGTAAAGACAGGGTCAGAATCAAGCGAATCAAGATTATATCCTGCCTTTTGGCTATGAACCATATTTTCTAAATAATTGATGAAGGAAAATTCTTATTCTAGAAAACTGCTAACTAATGAATGTACCAGGAATGATAGAATTATAGTAATCACCATTTTACAACACATAATGAAATAATCGACATGGACAATGAACATGGTTTTGGCTCCAAAACAATGAGTGAGAGGTTCATGAGGGTTTTTGCAAAGTGTGGGTCAGATCAACAACATCCGAACCTAGTTATCAACTGTAATATTGACAGAAAGGAGACACCAGACGTCATGTGTTCCCTGAAGTGATGTAATAAGACGGACACTGTACCACTTATGAAGAAAAGTTTTGCCCAAAGAAAATACATTAATCTGAATCTAATGATGCCACTAGATTGTCCTGCCTGTTTACTGAAAATATGTGGGATAAAGGAATGCATTAAACAAAATCAAGTGAAATAATCAGCCCAATAGAGAATGTGAGAAATTCCACAGAAGAAACAACTAAGTGTCTTCAACAAGTAATTGGCATGAAAAAAAAACGGGGAGGAGGGCTTCCCTGGTGGCGCAGTGGTTGGGAGTCTGCCTGCTGATGCAGGGGGCACGGGTTCGTGCCCTGGTCCGGAAAGATCGCACATGCCGCAGAGCGGCTGGGCCGGTGAGCCATGGCTGCTGAGCCTGTGCGTCCGGAGCCTGTGCTCTGCAGCGGGAGAGGCCACAACAGTGAGAGGCCCGCGTACCGCAAAAAAAAAAAAAAAAAAAAAAAAAAAAAAAAAAAAAAAAAAAAAAAAAACGGGGAGGAAAAGGAATTGTAAAGGTAAAAAGAACCTTAATACGCATATTAACCAAATGCAATGTATGAACTTATTTGAGATCTTAATTGTTAAAAAAAAAAGCAACTCCAGAAAGACATTTTGAGACAATCAGAAGAAAGCAAACATGAGTTGAGTATTGGATGATATTAAGCAATTATTAAGGAATATTGTTAATTGTATTTGTTGTGCTAATAATATTGTTTGTTAATTTACAAGTTCATATCTATTACAGACCCAAAGTAAAATGTATACAGGTGAAATAATACGACATCTTTGATTTGCTTAAAATATTCCTCTGCCCCCCCCCCCACAAAAAAAAAAGATATGGGCGATGATGGTGATGGATGAAAGAAGAATGGCAAGTTATTGATAAATTAATGATACTGATATTTGATATTGAATATTGATGCTAGGTGCTATTGGTGCATATTTGAAAGTGTTCAAAATAAAGATGTCAAATGTCCAGAAAGAGCAAAATTAAAACCACAGGATCAGTAAAATTTAATAAGAATTTATTATGCATATAAGAACAGTTCACAAACTGTTCTGGAGCTTTAAAATCTAAACTGATGTGAAGTGCAGAGGCATGATGTTACAGGATGGCTTATAGAGTGAAAATGAAGAAAATTAAGAAAACAATTCCATTTACAATTGCAAAAAAAGAATAAAATACCTAGGAATAAATTTAACCAGGGAGGTAAAATTTAACCTGTACACTGAAAACAGTAAGACATTGTTGAAAGAAATTGAAAAGGACATAAATAAATGGAAAGGTATTCCATGCTCATGGATTGGAATCATTAATATTGTTAAAATGCCCATATTACCTAAAGCAACCTGAAGTTTCAATGTCATCCCTATCAAAATCCCAAGGATATTTTCACAGAAATAGAACAAAAAATTCTAAAATTTATATAGAACCATAAAAGACCTCAAATAGCCAAAGCAATCTTAAGAAGAAAGAACAAAACTGAAGGCATCACACTCCCTGATTTCAAACTATATTACAAAGCCATAGTAATCAAAACAGCATGGTATTAGCAGAAAAACAGATACATAGATCAATGATACAGAAGACAGAGCCCAGAAATAAACCTACACAAGTATGGGCAATTAATTTATGACAAAGGAATGAACAATATTCAAGGAAGAAAGGATAGTCTTTTCAGCAAATGGTGTTGGGAAAACTAGATAGTCACAAGCAAAAAGAAAGAAAGAAAGAAAAAGAAAGAAACTAGATCCCTATCTCACGCCATACACAAAAATTAACTCAAAATGGATTAAAAACTTGAATGTAAGACCTAAAACCATAAAACTCCTAGAAGAAACCATAGGCAATACACTCTTTGACACAAATCTTACCAATATGTTTCTAGATATGTCTTCTCAGGCAAGGGAAACAAAACCAAAAATAAACAAATGTTACTACATCAAACTAAAAAGCTTCAAAATGAAAGACAAGGTACTAAATTGGAGAAGATATTTGCAAATGATACATCCCATGAGGGGTTAATAACCAAAATATATAAAGAACGTATACAACTCAGCAACAAAAACAACCCAATTAAAAATCAGGCAGAGGAATTGAATAGACATTTTTCCAAAGAAGACATACAGATGGTCAACAGGTACATGAAAAGATGTTCAACATCACTAATTATTAGGGAAGTGCAGATCAAAATCACAATGAGATATAACATCATGCCTGTTAAATGACTGTTATCAAAAAAGCAAGAAATAACAAGTGTTGGTAAAGCTGTGGAGAAAAGGGAACCCTCAAACACTGTGGGTGGGAATGTAAATTGGGGCAGCCACTATGGAAGACAGTATGGAGATTCCTCAAAAAAGGAAGAATAGAACTACCATATTATCTAGCTGTCCCACCTCTGGGTGTTTATCCAAGAATAAGAAAACACGAATTTGATAAGATATCTGCACCCCTATGTTTATCACTGCATTATTTACAACAGCCAAGATATGGAAACTACCTAAGTGCCCATCAACAGATGTAGGTATAAAGAAAATGTGATATATCAGCAAGTCTTCTGAGAGTTTTCCTTTTGAATCCAGGCCTAGGTGTGTCCTTCTCTCATGGATGTTTCTTGAGGACATAGATTCTGTCTCATTCATGTCTACATTCCTAGTAAATAATACATTTAGTGTGGACACTATGAGTGTTTGTTGGCTAGCTGACCAAGGAATGAATTAATGAGTGATGCCTGACTATCTAGTAACTTTAAGGCATGGTCAGTGCACAAGTGTGTAAAGCTATAAAGTACAGACGGTTAGAACTGTGGTGAAAAGAAAGAGAGTTGGTGAGAAGGAGGAATCTAGTCTCTGGATTAAAATGAAAGGTGGAGAGAAGAGGTACAACTTCCTTTAATCAGGAGTCAGAGGAACAGTGCAAGATACAGGTGAGATGGAGCAGAGAGAGGCAGATAGTGTCTTTAGAGAAGTACAAAGAGAGAGACAGAGGGAGACAGAGACAGAGAGAGAACCAGAGCACAAATGCTTCCTGCTCAAAGTCAAACACCTTTTCAATACTCTCAAGAGCAACAGAGCATTCGTTCAAGTTGGAAATTTACAAATTGCACAGAAATGTAGTTAGATCTTTGTTCAGGACTGAAAAGGTCCGCTTAAAAGTTTAGTCTATTTAAAAGTTTTGCAAAAGCTACTTTTAGGTAATCACATCTCCTCAAACAAGAACCACATCTTTAAGTACAGATAACGGTAAACTACATCTAAATGAGGCATTAAAATGTAAGAGAAGAGCTTAGTAGAAAAGCATAAAGGTTAGATGTTTGGAGAGAATATTTAGGACCAGTGAGAAATGTAGAAAAATGGGTGAGATGTGAGAAGAAGACCCATTAAGTATACATCACTAATGGTTTTGAAGAGCTAGAACTAAAACAACAGGGATCGTCAACACAACAGCTCAGCAAAAGAATTTCATTTTGCTCCAAGTGAAAAATTGATAGTTTGAGTTCCATTAAAGGAAAATGGCAGTGTAATAGGAAATGTGCTATAGACACCATATCTCATTACAGAGAAGAGAAAATCTTTCTTAAAAGCAATATCAAAATCAGAAATGAAGTGATGAGAAATGAAAAGTGTTGGAACGTGATCTATAGTATGTTGCAATTTTTAACACTGTATTTTTAAGGCTTCTATTTATCAATAATGGATTACTCATAGAGTTGAGTTTAAGGCAGTCAGTTCATCTTGAAGAAGAGGAAATAATTTGTAACCTAGGAAGTGCCCCCCTATGCTGGTGTAGAGACAGGAATAGATGAGGCTATTTTTCTTTGCATGTCATGTCAAAAACAGCGTGGATAAATGTGGATGTAATTTTGAACTGTCTGATGCTTTCAGAATTTGGAAGCCTTTTAAGAAATCTGATTAATTTAACATGTCAAACCTAATGGAGAATGAATTCAATTTCTCCAAAGAACAATTAGTCAACAGAATAAATTAACATGAGATATTGTCAAATGCAAGATCACGCTCATTTCCAAAGATAAAACACTTTTGCTGCTCTTGTTGAACATGCTTCTTTGTTCTCTGAAGGGTTTCTGTGACATAATTCCTTCATGGACCCAAATGCTTAGAATAAGCTGCCCTCATTTCTCACCTGGACCACTGCAAAAGCCTCCTAATTTCTCTCTTTCTAGCCACACAAACCCACATCATGTCTGCTCTCCATATACTATCCACACAGTATTTCAAAACTCTCTATTTGAAACCCTTTCAATAACATTCCATTGCACTTGGGATAGACAAATGGGTGTTCTCACTGCCTCCTGGGCTCTGGCACAGCACCTGTCCCAATCCCCACATCCTCATTATTATCGTTCCAGCCCTTCCATTCCTGCTTCCAAAGCCACCACTCTACAAAAAATTACTCTTTCCAACACCACTCCAATTCTCCTTGTCAGATGCAATCACTCCTTCCTGCCATTTGTCTTCTCATCAGCATCTGACACAATTGAGGGCCTCCTTCTTTAGAAGACACTCATTCCTGCTGGTATTTTAAGAACAACGACCCAGGCTTCCCTCTACCACGTTCACCACCAGCTTCCAGTATTAGTTTTTGTCTTCCCTTCCTCAGCTACATCTTTTAATGATAGAGCCCATTTCACTAAGGACTAGACTCCCTGTTTTTCTCTATCTGCCTTCTCTTCTTTTCTGATGCCAGACTATCCCACAGCGCTAAATACCATCCGCATGCCAAAGGCACTGACATTCATGAATCTAGGTCCAGACATCCTCACCAAATTCCTCATTAATTTATTCATCTATCTACTTGACATCTTCTCTTGGAAATCAGTAGTCATCTCAAATTCACCTCAATCAAAACAAAATTCTTTTTTTTTTAACATCTTGATTGGGGTATAATTGCTTTACAATGGTATGTTTATTTCTGCTTTATAACAAAGTGAATCAGCTATACATATACATATATCCCCATATCTCCTCCCTCTTGCATCTCCTTCCCATCCTCCCTATCCCACCCCTCTAGATGGTCACAAAAATTCTTGATCACCACCTTTCACCTGCACAATAATACACACAAACCCACCCCAATCTCAACAAGTGATTCTACCATCCATACAGTTGCTCAAGCCAAAATCTAGTACCCATGATTTTTCTTTAACTGAAGTATAGTTGTATAGTCGATTTACAGTGTTGTGTTAGTTTCAGGTATACAGCAGAGTGATTCAGTTAAATATATATATATGTTTTCTCAGATTGTTTTCCATTATAGGTTATTACAGAATATTGAGTAGAGTTCCCTGTGCTGTACAGTATGTCCTTGTTGGTTATCTATTTTATATATAGTGATGTGTATATGTTAATCCCAAACTCTCAATTTATCTCTCCTCCCTTTCCCTTTTGGTCTATTTCTGTTTTGTAAATAAGTTTATTTATATCATTTTTTTAGATTCCACATACAAGTGAAATCATATGATATTTGTTTTTCTCTGTCTGACTTCGCTTAGTATGATAATCTCTAGGTCCACCCATGTTGCTTCAAATGGCATTATTTCATTCTTTCATATGGCTGAATAGTATTCCATTGTGTATATATATATATATATACCACATCGTTTATTTTTTAAATAGATCTTTATTGGAGTATAATTGCTTCACAATCCTGTGTTAGCTTCTTTTGTACAACAAAGCAAATCAGCCATATGCATACACATGTCCCCGTATCACCTCCCTCTTGAGCCTCACTCCCATTCTCCCTATCCCACTCCTCTAGGTCATCACAAAGCATCGAGCTGATCTCCCTGTGCTATGCTGCTGCTTCCCACCAGCCAACTATTTTACATTCAGTAGTGTGTATATGTCAATGCTACTCTCACTTCGCCCTGGCTTCGCCCTCCTACATGCCCTCAAGTCCATTTTCTATGGGGTCAAGTCCATTTTCTATTTCTTTGGGATCTTTCTTTATTCTTGCCCTGCATCTAGGTTCATAAGTACCTTTTTTTTTTTTTTTTAGATTCCATATATATGCATTAGCATATGGTATTTATTTTTCTCTTTCTGACTTACTTCACTCTGTATGACAGACTCTAGGTCCATCCAACTCACTACAAATAACCCAATTTCATTTCTTTTTATGGCTGAGTAATATTCCATTGTATATATGTGCCACATCTTCTTTATCCATTCATCTATTGATGGACACTTAGGTTGCTTCCATGTCTTGGCTATTGTAAATAGTGCTGCATGAACATTGTAGTACATGTCTTTTTTTTTTGAATTGTGTTTTTCTCAGGGTATATACCCAGTAGTGGGATTTCTGGGTCATATCGTAGTTCTAGTTCTAGTTTTAGTTTTGTTTTTTGTTTTGTTTTGTTTTGTTTTTGCGGTACGTGGGCCTCTCACTGTTGTGGCCTCTCCCATTGCGGAGCCCAGGCTCCGGACGTGCAGGCTCAGCAGCCATGGCTCACGGGCCCAGCCACTCCACGGCATGTGGAATCTTCCCAGACCAGGGCACAAACCCGTGTCCCCTGCATTGTCAGGCGGACTCTCAACCACTGTGCCACCAGGGAAGCCCTAGTTTTAGTTTTTAAGGAACCTCCATACTGTTCTCCATAGTGGTTGTATCAATTTACATTCCCACCAACAGATACTTTTAGTTCCCCAAATATACAATACTGTTTCATATCTCCCGGCCTGAGCAGATGCGTTTCCCTCCAATAGAATGTCTTTTTGCCACTGTGGTCCATATGGGGTTTCTTCTTAATCACACACAGCCAAAGTTTAGTTACCTGTTCTGGGACTTCAAACCCCCACCCAAACATCCCCTTTGTTCTCTCTGGACAAAAATAGTACTCTATACCTACTTTGGTCTTATTTAATTTACAGTCCAGCAATTACATCATATTTTATATGCAATTAATTGAACACCACTTGTAGGCTTACTAAATTCTTGGCCTCTTGAAGGCAGAGACTCTTTTTGCCTCTCATCTCTCTTTACTCCAAGGACATGTTCTGCTGCAGGTGTATTTGAGAGATTTGCTGAACCAATACATAAAATACAAACTGGAAAATAGCAAAGCCATCTTTCCTCCTGAAAAACACTTCCTAAGCTTCCATCCAGCTCTCAGAAGTGACATTTGTTTGGTTACCACACAAGATAGGACAAAAAGTACCCACCTAGACAAACATGAAAATCTACATTTACCTGCCACTGATGAAACTCTGGAGTTATTCATGAATGATCATCTTCAGAGTATAGACATCAAATTGATGCAAGAACACCTTCAAATCTCAAATAAACGTATGGATGCTTAAAAGAAAGATAGTCAACCAGGCCAGTATCCTTGACTTGAAATCTCAGTGAAGGTTGTCCTTTCAAAGGGTAATAATATGTTTTCTGTGAGACATGGAACACTTCACATCTATATACATTATATTAACACCTTGCTTTTAGAGGTTTTTTTTTTTTAATAAAACAACAAAAGAGAAAATAAAAGTTTTGTTTCAGTTCTCTGAATCCCTGGGGAGGCACAAGGCTTTACAGTCTGCTGACATGGCCACGGGAAAGAATCACAGACAGAGAAATGAAATCAAGCCACTCTTTCCACATCAGTGAGCATGTGAGCTGGTTTCTCTGGGGACAGTAATGGTTACACAGGCTCAGGCAGCTCCAGGCTGGCACACCCATGAAATAAATGCAACAGGAAGCCCATCCCTCATTTCACCACAAGGAAGTTTTATCCAGCTGGCCCATATTTACCCCCAGAAGTCTCCCTACAAATAGCACAAAACTAGAATTAACTTCCTACAATTACTCTATCAGCACTCATCACCTGCTCTAGCTCAGCTTTCCTCAAACTTCAATGGCACTTGAATTTTCAGAGGCTCTTCCTAAAATGCACATTTGTCATTCAGTAACTTTTGGGATTCTGCATTTCTCACCAGCTCCCAAGTGGCTGTGATTCTTCTGGTCCCTGGAGTCTGATGTCAAATCTTCATTGATTTATTCTTTCCTACACAGGGAAATAGCAAATAAGCAAGGAGTGAGGAACACGCATAATTTGATCCTTTGCTTATGCAAGGGACTGTCATCAATAGGCTTCTTTTAAAATGAAAATAACCTAAAAGTGGCCCTTTTTTGAAAAGAGGGAAGGAGAGTAGACCTAAAAGTAGCCCTACTGTGTGACAGTGACTGTGTAAGTGCTGTCTCATCTAACAGAACATTTATGATTCTCATTTTATCAAACAACAAGCTAAGATTCAGATACTCATTTTTCCAAAGTCATCTGAGCAATAAATGGCTAAAGTAGCATTTGAGCCCAGTTCTCTCTGATCCCAAAGCTTTTAATCTTCTTTTATTTCTGCCTCTCTGGATATCAGTTAATGATACTTTCGTTTCAATTCAGTTCCACAGAAATAGAAAGAGAGAAAGAATAAATATATATGTATATATGTATAACTGAATCACTTTGCTGTACACCTGAAACTAACAACATTGTAAATCAACTATACTTCAGTTAAAAAAAAATAAAATAAAAGATTAAAAAAAAGAAGCTGACCTAGACCACCCTAGGGAACACCCAGCCTCCTTTTAAATAAAAAATAAAATGCACATGGACACCAAAAAGAAAGAGATTCATTGTGTGCGAGTATGTGTGTGTGTGCGTGTGTGTGTGTGTGTGTGTGTGTGCATGTGGGTACAAAGAGCAAAGAAGAGCAGATACATATATGAAGAGGACAAGTCCATGCTCTTCAAGAGCTCACAGTCCAGCAGAAAGGAGGACACATGAAGAGGCCACCCTCACGCATGTGCTGAGCACCATGATGGAAATATTGGCTGAGGGGCACTCTTAGCTTAGCTGGTTTTAAAGGGTGAAGAGGAGTCTATTTTCTAAAAGGAGGTGGACACATTGCCAGGTAGAGGAGACAGCTGGAGAAAAGTCACAGAACCATGGTATAGATAACATGTCACTCCAGGAGAATTTGGGGTGAATAATTAGGGCAGATTCCTTCTCTTACCAGGTCCAAAGATAATGAATAAGTTATTATTTTTTTTAAGGGTTCAGAGCTTCAAGAGATAGACCCATCAGGTAGATGGGTTTATTGACAAAATCCCTTCATTTCTCTATATAGGGTATAAAAGATAAAAATCATACTTTACTGATAAAGCAGACAAAAAGAAATCAATCCACACTTAAGCTCCATGGGCTCAACCTAGGCACTGCCGCTCCTCCTCTGACTGAGCTGACTGGTAGTGATGACAGCCAATAGCACCTTAGTTTTGCTATTTCAGGCCCTGAGAGGTGGGCTTCATCTAATCTCCATCAGAGAGCTGTTACAAAGCAGCAGGCTCAGAGCATTCTAATGAAAGCCCACATGATTAAAAAGCCTGCAGAATATCAAGTCTGTGGCTTTAACTTAAATAACATAGTACATAAGCTGCTCCCAGGTACAAGTTACTGAGTTAGATGATGAAAGCTTATCAAATGGCAAACAGTCAAAAGACACTGCCCACTGTCCTCTGGCACATTTGAATGAAGGACTAATTTCTTTTGATGCTTCCCAGCAGTGATGTCCTGAGTCTTCTAGCCTCATGCTCTGAGCTAAGACCACAAGAGCATCTCACAAGTTCAGATCGTCCCTCTATGACAAGAGTTAATTCGAAAAGGCCCAACTTTCCCAAAGTCTGGAAGACGTCAGTCAAGTCTAAATTACTCACAGTCATAATGAGTAATTAGCCATTAGCTATTTTCATCTTGCCTTGCTCTTATTTATATAATGCCTCAAATATTTTGGAATATTTGAGTACCTATGGAAATTAACTAGTCTGTAAGTAATAAACAATTGCAGGCAGATCAAAGACTTAAATATGAATAAAATGAAAACCTGAAAACTGTATAAAACAGTAAAGAATATTTTATGACATCACACAGGGAATGATTTCTTAATAAGACATAAGAATCTCAAATCTTAAAGAAAGTAATTAATAAATTTAATCACACACTAATTTTAAAACGTCTCTTTATCCAAAGAAACCATTTGAGGAGTGCAAAAACAATCTATTATAAAATGAGATGACCATATTTGGACCCTCAAAATATTACTCCCTAAGATAAGTAAGGTAATCTATAGTTCAGTAAGAAAAAGATATGGACAAAGATGGTCATAGTAAGCCTGCTTCTAATTGCAAGTGTCTATTTGGAGAAAACCTGAATGCACACCAAGAGGAAAATGAATAAATAAACTGAGGTCTGTTCAGATATTTTAAACAACAATTTGAAGGAATGATCTAGAACTATACCTATAAACATGAGTGAATATTATAAACATAATACTGAGTTTTTTAAAAAAAGCAAGGCTACAAAAGATGTACACATTATGATATCGTTTGTACAATATTTTAAAAAGGGAAGCAATGCCATGTATATCGTAAATGTAGAGACATGAGTGGGAATGATAAAACACCAGATACAAAAATATGATTCCCTCCTGTTAGAAAGAAACGTTCTGATTGAGGAGAGAAACACCACAGACTTCAAATATTTTGGTGATATTTTATTCCTTAAGCAAGATTTTATGCACATAAATGCTCATTATTCTCTGCACCTTTTAATATGTTGACAATTTTTCATGATAAATATAATTTTTTAAAGGGAGTAAAAAGGTGAGCTGGAAGTTTAAACTGACTATTCAAGAAAAACACCACAAAAAGATAAGAAAGTAGAAAGGTAAGAGAGAGAGAGGAAAGATATATACATATATATATATATATATATATATATATATATATATATATAAAGTATAATTCACCTACAACATTATGTTAGTTCCTGTTACACAACATAGTGATTTTATATTTCTATACATTTCAAAATGATCACCATGATAAGTCTAGTTACCATCTGTCACCATACAAAGATATTACATAATTATTGACTCTATTCCACACAGTGTATATTTCATACCTGTAACTCATTTATTTTGCAACTGGAAAGTTGTACATATTAATCTCCCTCACCTACACAAATTCTAATAACTGTCTAATAGTAATTTCCAAAGCAGAAACCAGAGAGGAGAAATACACATATATCAATAATAGGAGAAACTTCTTAGAATTTAAAAAAGACATGAAACCTCAGATAGGGCCCTAATGATGCCAAATGAAGGCACAAACATACGTATCATGATGAATACCAGAGAAAAGAGAGAAAACTCAAAGAACTTCTAGTGAGGAGGATAGATTACTTACACAGAAGAAATATTAAACTGATAGAAGACTCTCTGTTGACACTATTAAATGCAGAAAGACAATAAAACAATTTCAGGATTTTGAGGGAAAATATTTTTGATCAAGGATTTCCTACACAAGTTAGCTATTCAAAATGAGAGCAAAATAAAATAAAAGCATGTTTAGAATTGGGGAAGAAAATAAGTTAACTCTTCACAGATCAACCTGGAAGAGGTACTAAAGGATGTACTTCAACAAAACAAAAATAAAAGTGCATCCAAGACTGAATCATAGAAGCAATTATGAGAAAAAATAAGGATTAAAATTTATCACTAGTCTAATAAGGGACAAAAACAAAGAGAAATAATAATGATAGTATAATTAAAACTCTACATTATATCAAGAAGGGCAGTTGGGTGGAAAAAAAGGAAAGGAGATAAAAACAAGATATGATTCTTGCTTATTCCAAGCAATGATGTGTTTTCTGATTAATTCTAGACATTAATTTAAAGTAAATACATATGTATTAATATTTAGCATACCTCTTAATTTAAGAGAAGCTATTGAAAAAACACACATTTTTCAAATCTATTTACAGATCTATTTTTCAAAGCCATTAGAAGTAATTTAACAAAAGGCAAGAAAGGGAAAAAAATAATAACACATTAAATAGAAATTGCCAAAAGACAGAATAAATCCAAAAATAGTTTAAATTCACCATGAATATGAATTGTAGTAAAATGAAACTCAGATTTAAAAATCAATTGTGTGGGACTTCCCTGGTGGCTCACTGGTTAAGAGCCCACCTGCCAATGCAAGGTACATGGGTTCGAGCCCTTGTCCAGGAAGATCCCACATGCTGTGGAGCAACTAAGCCTGTGTGCCACATCTACTGAGCCTGAGCTCTAGAGCCCCCATGTCACAACTACTGAAGCCCATGCGCCTAGAGCCCATGCTCCACAACAAAGAGAAGCCACCACAATGAGAAGCCCATGCACCACAACGAAGAGTAGCCCCCACTCGCCAGAACTAAAGAGAAAGCCCTCACACAGCAATGAAGACCCAACACAGCCAAAAACAAATAAATTTATAAAAATCAATTGTGTTTCTACACACCTGCAATGAACAATCTGAAATGTAAATTGAGAAAGCAATTCCATTTACAATAGCATCTGAAAGAATAAATAACTAGAAATAAATTTGACCAAAGAGGTGAAAGACTTGACTCTGAAACCTGTAAATTACTGCTGAAAGAAATTAAAGAAAACCTAAATTAACATAAATGCATCCCATACTCTTGGGTAGGAAGACTTAATACTGTTAAGAAGTTGGTTCTACCTAAAGCAATCTACAGATTCAATGCAATCCCTATAAAACTTTCAACATCCTTTTTTCAGAAATGGAAAAAGCAATGTTCAAATTCATATCAAATTGCAAAGGGCCTCAAACAGACAAAACAATCTTGAAAAAGAACAAAGTTGGAGGATCCACACTTCCCAAATTTGACCTTATAGCAAAGCTACAGTAATTAAATAGATAGATATATAAGCCAATGGAACAGAATTGAGAGCCCAGAAATAAATCTATAAATGTATGGCCAGTTAATTTTTGACAAATGTACCAAGTCCATGGAATGCAGAATCATTTCTTCTGTATGTCTTCTTTGGAGAAAATTCTATTTAGGTCTTCCACCCATTTTTTCATTGGTTTTTTTGTTTTTCTGATATTGAGCTGCATGAGCTGTTTGTATATTTTGGAGATTAATCTTTTGTCCATTGCTTCTTTTACAAATATTTTCTCCCATTCTGAGGGTTGTCTTTTCATCTTGTTTATGATTTCCTTTGCTGTGCAAAAGCTTTTAAGTTTAATTAGGTCCCATTTGTTTATTTTTATTTTTATTACTCTAGGAGGTGGGTCAAAAAAGATCTTGCTGTGATTTATGTCAAAGTGTGTTCTGTCTGTTTTCCTCGAAGAGTGTCATAGCATCTGACCTTACATTTAGGTCTTTAATCTATTTTGAGTTTATTTTTGTGTATGGTATTAGGGAGTATTCTAATTTCATTCTTTTACATGTAGCTATCCAGTTTTCCCAAGAAAAGATGCTCAACACTGCTAATTATTAGAGAAATGCAAATCAAAACTACAATGAGGTATCACCTCACACCAGTCAGAATGGCCATCATCAAAACTATCTATAAATAAAAAATGCTGGAGAGAATGTGGAGAAAAGTGGACCCTCATACACTGTTGGTGAGAATGTAAATTGATACAACTATTAGGAAGAACAGTATGGAGGTTCCTTAAAAAACTAAAACTAGAACTACCATACAACCCAGCAATCCCACTACTGGGCATATACCCTTAGAAAACCATACTTCAAAAAGAGATATGTACCACAATGTTCATTGCAGCACTATTTACAATAGACAGGAGATGGAAACACCCTAAATGTCCAGCAACAGAGGAATGGAGAAAGAAGATGTGGTACATATATACAATGGAATATTACTCAGCCATAAAAAGGAATGAAATAGTGCCATTTGCAGAGACGTGGATAGACCTATACTGTCATACAAAATGAAGTAAGTCAGAAAGAGAGAAACAAATATCATATAATATCGCTTATATGTGGAATCTAGAATAATGGTACAGATAACTTATTTGCAAAGCAGAAATAAAGGCACAGATATAGAGAACAAACTTACAGATCCCAAGGCAGGGGGAGGGAGCTGGGATGAATTGGGAGATTGGGATTGACATATATACATTTTTGCTACTATGTATAAAATAGATAACTAATGAGAACCTACTGTATAGTACAAGGAACTCTACTCAGTGCTCTGTGGTAACCTAAATGGGAAGGAAATCTAAAAAAGATGGGATATATATATACGTATAACGAATTCACTTTGCTGTATGGCAGAAACTAACACCACATTGTAAAGCAACTATACTCCAATCAAAATTTTTTTAAGTAAAAAAAAAAGTCATTTCTTCAACAAATTGTGCTGAGACAACTAGATTACCACATTCAAAGGAAAAAATTTGGACCATTACATCACAGCATATATAAAAATTAACTTAAAATTGATAAACAACATAAGAACTAAAACCATAAAACTCTTAGAAGAAAATATAGTGCTCAGTTTTCATGACTGTAGGTTTGGGGTCTTAGTTATCACACTAAAAGCATGAACAAAAAGAGAAAATATAGATTAAAATGAACTTTATCAAAATTAAAAACTTCTGTACATCAAAAGACATTATCAAGAAAGTGAAAAGACAACCTACAGAATGTGATAAAATATTTGCAAACCATATTTCTGATAATGATTTGGTATACAAAATATATAAAGAACTCCTACAACTCGATAGACAAAAAGACAAATGACCCAATTTTAAAATGGACAAAAGGCTTGGATAAACATTTCTCCTAAGAAGATAATCTAATGGTCAATAAGCACATGGAAAGATGCTCGCCCTCACTTATCATCAGGGTAAAATGCAACCTCACATTTGTTAGAATGGCTATTATTAAAAAGACAAGAGATAACAAATGCTGGTAAGGATGTGGAGAAAAGGAAACCCTTATTGGTGGGAATGAAAACTGGTACAGCTACAGTGGAAAACAGTATGGAGGTTCCTCAAAAAGCTAAACATAGAATTACCATATGACCCAGCAACTCTACTCTTAGGTAGAATTGAAAAGAGAATTTCAAAAGAATTGAAAACAGGGACTCAAACAGATATTTGTATGCTAGTGTTCATTGCAGTATTATTCACAGTAGCCAAAAGGTGGAAAACAATCCAAATGTCCATCGGCTGATGAATGGATAAATAATATGGTATATCCACACAATAGACTATTATTTAGCAACAAAAAAGAGTGACATTCTGACACCTGCTACAATATAGATGAACCTTGAAAATATTGTGATAAGTGAAATAAGTTGGACACAAAAGGACACATTGTATGATTCCACTCACATGAAATATCTAGAATAAGCAAATTCATAGAGGCAGAAAGTAGGTTAGAGGTTATCAGGGGCAGGAGGAGGGAAAAATAAAGAATTATTGCATAATGGTTACAGTTTCTATTCAGGATGATGAATAAGTTTTGGAAGTTGATAGTAGTGATGGTTGCACAACATTATAAATGTATTTAACTTTATAGAACTGTACAGTTAAAATGGTTAAAATTCCTAATTTTACGTTGTATATATTTTACCACAATAAAGAGAATAATTTTTTAAAAATTATAAGTAAACTCAAATTGAATAACTAATTAAAGCTAAGAATATGTTGCCTTAAAGAGACATACCTATAACTAAAACATCTCCAGAAAATTGAATAAACGATGGAAAATACATGCAGTGCAACTGTTAATAAGAGGAATAAATGCAGTGGTATAATACAGTAAAAGTCAACAGAATTCAGTTTAGAAAATATTAAGAGAGATAGGAAGATATTTCATGTTGATAAGAGAAAGAGTCCAGTTCACAAAGAAAATAATCACATGTATTTATGTACCTGACCACACAGATTAGAAATATGTAAGGCAAAATATGTTGGAAATATAAGAGTAATTGACATCTAAAATCATGGAAGTAGATTTAAATACACCTTTCTCAGAGATAAGTTAGTAAAAATAAGGGGTGGGGGAGTAGATGATGCTTGAATAACATAATTTTAAAAGCTTGATCTAGTACCTATCTGTACATAGAAATTTGTTGCTATGAAATCAATACTTTCTCTTCAAACATACATGGAATATTGATAACGCAAATCATGTGTTAGACCACAAAAGAAATCTCCCCAAATTCTAAAAAGTAAAAATCAAAGAGGTCACCTTTTCTGAACATGAATGCAATCAAAGTAGACAATAGCAATAAAGGCTATCCAAAAGAAAATCCATATGCCTGGATATTAAAACATACTCTTAATTAATTATTGGGTTAAAGAAATTATCAAAGTTAAAATTATAATTTCAACCGAAACTTTAGTGACTGTTTACATACAAACTGAGGGATCTAACCAAAGCAATAATGAGAGAAAATATATCAAAGATCTCTATTGGAAAACAAGAAAAATGAAAAATAAATAACCAGCTTTCTTTTCTAAAAGCTAGAAAAATATACTCATTAACAGAATAGGAAAGGATTGATAAAGATTAAAACAGAAATTAATGAAAAATAAAGTCTTCAACTACAGTTGATTAATAAAGTAAAAAGATAATTTGGAAAATTGTTGAAATACATAAAAATTAAAGGACTAATCAGGTAAAAATAGATATTGGAATGAATGTTATTAGGAAGTTGTTTTTACATATACATGAAGAGGAAAATGTTAAAGTGATAGGAGGATAGTGTGTATAGCCTTTCAATAATATCTGGAAACCTAGAAGGAATAGATATTTCTCCAGAAAAAATGTAAATTATCAAAACTGACTCAATAAAATATGGAAAATGTAATAGTCCAATAATTAAAATTGTAATTGATAAGCTAAAAATAAAATAAGAACAGATTGATTTTTTTGAGGAGTTCTAATGAAATTTTGAGACGATTCTGTGATTTCTGCCAGAGCATAGGGAAGTCCAACTCATTTTATCCATCAAATATAATTTAATACTAAACTGGAAAAAATACAATGAACAATAGAAAACTATTAGCAAATTGAATAAAGCAGAGGAAAAGAAAAATAAACAATAACTACAAAACCACCTCATGGTCATAGGCTTTAATCTCAGGAATGTGATCATGCTTCTACATCAAAGTATTTCTCAGGCTGGTACACCATACTATCAATACATGAAATTACATTAGATTTCAGATGGAGTAAGGGATAAGAATCAATTCAATAGATTCTGGAAAAACATTTGATAAAGTTCAACCTTCATTCCTACCATCTTTTTTTAAAAAAAAGACAGCTATCTAGGTTTAAATGAAAACTTCCTTAACTTGAAATTTTAATCTCTCAAAAACCTACAGTCAACTTTATACTTGATGTAAAAGTAAAAGAAATCACTATCAATCATATGATTCAATACTGAACCTTGGTTCTAGCCAATGCTATAGGAAAGGAAATAGTATTTTTGTCATTCTTGGTATACAATATGATCATCTAGCTAGAAAATATACGAGAATCACTTGATCTATTGTTAAAGGTAATGAGCTCAACACAGGTAGAATTGACATCACCTTATAAAAACCAACAAACTCTCATATGCACCCTAACCTCCGGTTTTAGGTGACAGTAAATATGAAACATACAAAAAGTTGCCTGTATCCTATCCGATTATCCATTTGCTATTGACTTTCCCAAGTGATCATTTATGTGAATATTTTATTTCCTTTGTTCAGTATATATTTGCTTCTAGATGACCGAGTGGCACCTGTTTTTATCTCTGTGAACAGAAAAAAGAAATCCAAGGAGCTGCAAGTACGTCAGACAATCTCAGATGCAGAGAAGAAAGGGCCAGTCAGCAGGGTCCTTCTCACAAAATAAGGCAGAATGTAGCTCAAATGGTTCATCAGTACAGTGTTTGCATACAACAACCAAATGGAGAAATGATTCAATAGTGGTTCCTGAAATGTTAAATTAGTCCATTTTCCTAATGAAGAGAACGAACCAGGCAGGCATAATCCCTCTTCATCTGGGAGATGAGAATTCTAGTTGGTTCTACCAATTATAACAAAAGAATAACATGAAACATGCAAGTTTTAATAACGTTAATAGACCAGGTGAATCCAACAACTCACTCGAATGACGGGTTATATAACAATGTCCAAGAGAGATTTGACAGTAGATAATTAGGGAGAAAAACATGTTGCAGGAAAGAAAGGAAAAGGAAGAGAAAAAAAATCCATGTGTTAAGATTGCACTGAAAACATCTTTGTTGATGCAAGAAGAAATGTTTATCTTTAAAAAGGCGGCTGTGGCAGTTGATGAGTGACTCAGGTTAGATTCTCCTCAGGGAAACACCCAAGTGCAGTGCTCTAACGAAAATCAGCTTGTTGATAATTCAGATCCTATACCTTCAGCCACTTGGAAGTTACTCTTTTGCTTTTAGGCCTGGAAAGAGCACTGTAATTAGAGGGAGGATTGATTTTGTCCCAAAGGTTGTTAGGAATGATATTAAACAATAACATAAAAATAAATATAATTAAGTAGTACAGCTCTTGTTCAGGCCAACAAATCACTTACAAAATGTGTTGGAGCTTGTTAATGGTCTTGCTGGTACTACGTGCCAGGCCCTGAACTAGGAATTTTAGACATATTTTCTTTCATATTCATAGCAACCTATTTTCTGCACTATTTTTTATTACTTTCATATGATCTTTCAACGTCTAGAACAACTACAGTTATTTGCAGCTTCACATTAAAAACTTCATTCTAATCACAGATGTGAAGGTGTGTCCCCAACCCATTTAATAAAGAGAAGTATTGAAATCCATCAGCTGATCCTCAATGACAAACCCCATAGATAACAGTAAGGCAAGGCTATTATTTTTTCCTTATGCTGTCCTCAACTTCTAAGCCTATATCAAGCCTAGTTTTTTTGTTGTTGTTTTGTTTTTTGGTTTTTTTGCGGTACGCGGGCCTCTCACTGCTGTGGTCCCTCCCATTGCGGAGCACAGGCTCCGGACGCGCAGGCTCAGCGGCCATGGCTCACGGGCCCAGCCGCTCCGCGGCATGTGGGATCTTCCTGGACCGGGGCACGAACCCTCATCCCCTGCATTGGCAGGCGGACTCTCAACCACTGCGCCACCAGGGAAGCCCTACTTTTTTTTTTTTTAATCTTTCATTTTAACTGTACACATTGAAAACTGAGAGATAACCATGTTTTCTATGCATGGCTTTCTCTCTAATCTCCAGAAAGTTATTAGAAACTGTATCAGTAGTACCTTGCAATCACTTATTCCATTACACACAAACTATTCCCATTCAAAAACCAGAAGTTGCATTTTACCTCCTTCTAGCAAATTGCAAATGAGGCTGGTCAGTTGAAAAGCTCAGTATGAAAGGTACATGGATAAATGTGCTGTCAGGAAAAAAAGAGAAAGATAGATCTAGGAAAAATCAAACATATTGTATAGAACAGGACTGCAACTTAATACAGATCTTTAAAAACTTCTAAGACAGACCATTTTCTACTTCTGTAGATATCTTTTGGCCAGGCTCTCTAAGTGTTATCAGTTTAAAAAAAAAAAAAGAATTTACTTAGCTCTAAGGGATACTTCCTTGGTTTAGGAGATTAAGTCAATTTCCTCCACTTCAAAATAGCTTATAATAACTGATTCTGTAATTCATTATTTATGCAGTTGATAATACAATTCATTATGTGACCACATAATTATCACTCAATGATCAGTGATGACTACAGAAGTGAAATCTCTGGCTTCAAAGCATTTTATTATATTAGCAATAAGGATAATGAGTTTAATTCTCTGACCCCGTGAGACAGAAAACTTCAGATAAAATATACTGTGAAATAGTAAACATTAGCATTCTGTCTACTGTGTGCTTTGCAGCCATCTTCCTAGATAAGAATAAGAAAAATCAGAGGATTTTAGAGCTGGGAAAAAACAAAAAGATCACCCCAGCTCTTTGCTTTCCAGATGAGGAGGCTGAGGTCCAGAGGGGGACCATGATGTCCTAAGTCCCTCAAAGAGGCAGTGTCAAGAGTTCCCTCTCTGTGGGGATTGTAATTGACCACTACTCTCTACTTCTTATACCAAGAGTTATGACTCTCCGTGGAGAACACTTACACTAGCTGTTCATCATGCAAAATCTTCAGGAAATTATATTTTCCCTTACTGCGTTACATTTTTTATTCTAGTATGTTCTATACTTTTAAAAAATGCCAGTGCAAACCCACTACTTAAATTAAAATACACTAATGGTTTGCAACCCACAGTTTGTTCTAAGCCGCTGGCAAGACCCAGATCAGGTCTTATTTTCTCCAGGGGGATTTTCCTTTGGATGTAGAATGTTTGCCCTCTCCTTGTAACCAGGTGAAAACTTAGAGTTCACCCTCTCTGTGAAGGTTTCCCCAATTCCTCTGAGAAGTTAATTCTTCTATTTTCTCTCAATAGCGATTGACACCTGCATGCTGCATTATGATCTGGCAACACTCTGTCGTTTGAGTAAACTTCTAAATCTTTACATAGAGGATAGAGGTGGTATCTCATGTCCCCCTCCACCTTCTGAAAACAGCAGACCTGCTTCCCCAAAATGCTCCCTGACTCAATGCTACACGCTGCTGAAGAGACTTGTCTCATGAAGGTTGATCAACCTTCTGCCCAGAGGGCACCATGTCAAAGCCCATGATGCAATATCCTCCTTTAACTTGGTCACTAAAGAGCACCCATGACTCAGCCCCTCAAAACTTGACCCATTTTCTACACCAACCCAAGCTCCTTCATTTCCTCTGCCCTCCAAACCCAATGACAGACCATGAGTTCCAGAGGGCAAATTCTTCTCCATCTTCACTCTCTCTCTAAACATTCCTTCCATCTTCTAACTGGAAGCTGTCTCTCCCTGATGACTGTTTCCCCTGCAATTCTTTTAAGTGGCAGCTGTGTTTCTCTCACACTCATGGGACGAGTGCCTTCTTGCCCCACATAGCTGCTTCTACACCATGTTCTCGCCATCTCCCTAAGACTACTGGTCCCTCTGAAGTACTTTCGATTGGACTAGAAGACACCATCCTTCCTTCTTTTGCAGTCACCCATTCTCCTGGTCACTTACCCCCATTCACTGAAGATTCTATCCCCTTGGACCACTGTCTTTCTCTCCACCATTACCCCTACCATGATGCTTGGTGATTTCAAAACCTTTGAACAATCCATTCAATACTCTGGCCTCTTGATTTCTTTACCTTCTCACTGCCAGTGGGGTTGTCTTCTACCCCTTGTTAACCACCCGTTCCTGGTGATTTTCCAACTAGAGTGACAACTTACTAGTGAGTCATAAAATCTATATTTAGTTAGGTAAACAAAATAAAGTAGAACAGGAAATATCAGAAGCCATTTCCAGTAGGAAGAGTAAGAATTATTTCATGAAACTTTGTTTCAATGATATACATGGGTACTAGGTAGAGATACAAAATATCTCTCTTGTCCGTTGAGTCATAGTCAGAAACGTGTGAAAAACACTGCTGTAAACATTACCAATAATTTCGCCTCATCCTATGTTTTTATTTCAAGCATCTCACTCCCTAACCACCACCTTCTGTACTCTTGTTAATTCTCTCTAGTATCCCAGCTCCCACAATTCTTTAACTACCTCAAGACTTCCAATCTGTTCATTCTGCCCCTTTTCCTATCCCTTGACCATCTCAGTACTCAATTCCCTCCTTGCCTGGCTGGGGGACCATGCTCCCTACAAGCTGAGATCCTCAAGGACAGAAGCCATATCCTAGTTAACTTTGTGTCCCTGGCACCAACACTGTGCCTGGCACAAAATAGATGTTCAGAACATCTTTGTGAAATTAACAAGGCTGTTAAATTAACAAGACAGAATCCTGCTGATCTGCCAGATAAAAGCCTCTACCATTTGTGTTTAATTTTGTTTATTACTGGACCCATATGTCAGTTAATCTCCTCCATCATTAGGCCTCTAATTTCTTCTTTGCAGAGTTTTATTTCCACAGTTTAATTCAATAAAGTCAGGATGGTAGAGATACATATCCTCAACATGGCACTCTGCCATGAAGAAAATTTCAGTGAGCAATTTCAGCCATAACTTTTCCATTGTACACCTCGATGGAGAGGAAGAAAAATCTCAATGTCTGTCCAAAGATTAATACGTTTTTATATACAGTTCAAAGCTGTCAAGTAGAGTTCATTAGAATAACAAATCTGTGAAATCTTGGAAGGATTAACATCTCGTTATCTCATCCTTGTTATGAGAATGAAGGTTTTATTATCTCAATGACTTAAATAATTCTTATCATGTAATGCATTCTCTCCATCCCATCCCCCATAATTGAGGCTTTAATATTAATTTTTTTAACTTACACATTATCCTCTAAGGAGAGCATCAGAATGTCATTCCTGGCTATGAGAGACAGATGGAAGCCTGCATTTTAAACGGTTCTTCATATTTGATTCATTTGTGGTTTTATATGCTCTTTCCTAAATACCTCAATTATCATATTTAGCATCTAATCTTTTAAAGCTCAAACCAAGATGAAGAATATGGCAGTGAAAAAGAGCACTAGCTTAGGAGTCCAGAAGCTCCTGGACTGGGGGCTGGGCCTCTCTCTCCATCACACCCTCACTAGTGGAGCCTGGCCAGTTCCCCACTTGGAATATTCCTCTTCCTCATTCAGAGCTACGGGCCAGCAGCTCCTCTCTGTGAGCTTTCCCTGATCTCACCAGTCCTTCTATACTCTTCTATAAACCTGGAAATCATCTCTATCCATGTATTTATCACTTTCTCCTGCAATCTTTTTTCTTTTTTTGGCATTCATTTTAGTGGCCTGGCACATAACAGATTCTCACCAAATATTTGTGAATGAATAAAAGTAAATCTGTCTCTCCAACTTGACTCTGGTACATAGCAGATATTCAGTACATGTATGGATTTCATTGAAAATTTGGGGATAGAGTTATTTCTATTCCCATGGGGAAATCTAGAGCTCAGAGCAGTTCCAAAACTCATTCCAGGCCATAGAGGTAATAAGTCCTGGAGCACTTGATTTGAACATGGACCTGCCTGGCTCCAAGCTTTCACACATTCCACCACATCAGTCTGCTCCTGCGTGAGCCTTGGGTATCTCCTCCATATCATCAGAGATTGCATGGACGTTACAGACCCACTGGAAAGCCTCCAAGAATATCAACTGTACACATGAGTCAAAACAGCCACTGAACTTGCTGCTGCTCCTCTTGGGCAGAACAACTGACTACTGGGTGCCAATCCTTCCCCAGGGCATCTCAGAATGTCTTGAAAAAGGGGAGAGGACACTCTCTTAGGAAATTCTCACAGTGTAAATGAGGCCCTGTTGAAAGAAAGACGAAAGACATAGTAATGTTCACTCCCGGTGACACCATACCGCCACCATTCCCTCCCAAAGGTACCCAGAAGAGAGACCCATCCATGGCATCTCTAATGATTTCTCTGGATCGCAGACATGGGCTGCTCAATCACTGTGGCTGAAAATAGCATGGCCATTACACATTTATTAAAAAGATAACATCATTCCATTTTACCTTGTTAGGTAATTTTATATCTAACCTAAAGAGGGTGTCTAAACAATAACAAACAGCTGGAGAGGAGAAAAATGGTCATGTTACTCCACTGTGTAACATCCTAATGATGAGCCAATCTCCAAACGGATTGCAGACTGAGCTCAAAAAACCACTGGTTTGCCCAACTGAATGATTGACTTTGTTTCATTTTGTTCAGACTTGATGATAAGGACCTCATCAATTGGCCTGCACCCGAACTGACTCTGTCCCTCCAGATCATTCAAGTTTGCCCAGCATGGACCCTGGATGGGCATCTTGTCTTCAAATATAGCAAAGCTTCTTTGGGGTTGCTTCTTTGAAGTCAATGTATTCATTCTCATTTGGGTTTCTCTAGTTAAGCTTTCATAATCCCTGCATGTATCTTCTCTGAGTTTGCATGTTTAGTTTTCATTAAGATACCTTGGAGAGCTCTTCTTCACAACAGCATATACCTTCAACTGATATAGTTCTTCAACCATGAGCTGAAGACAACCTAGGACAACTAGATACAAGGCAGTGAGGGAGGACATCTTTCCTGGTGTTGGCTTCCTTCTTTTCCGCTTGCAAACCACACATGATAAGTCCTTACCTATGCAGCTAATTGTCTCTTCCCAAATAAACTTTGTCTGATGGAAAAGTTTAGAAAAATCAAATAAGACCCTTTAGACAATCCAAGAACTTGACCTTAGCAATATTACTTTTTCTTTATTTTTATCAAAAAGCTTTTATATGGATTCATTTTATCATATTTTATATTATTCTCTCTTTGTTAATTGAAGTATAATTAGTTTACAATGTTGTATTAGTTTCAGGTGTACAGCAAAGTGATTCAGTTTATCTATCTATCTATATACTTTTTAATCCAAATGTTTTTAAAATAGTTCATGTGGCGCTTCCAATTAAATAAGCTGGAATAAAGCATTTATTTCAACTTCCTTTCTGGAAGTAACAGAAAACAACAACAACAAAAACTGAAATTGGAAATTGAAGAAAGAAACCCTGTTGACATCTGTATAAAGAGATTAAGTATAATTACAAAAACCTAGATATCAAAAAGAAATGATCCTTCTTTTTATTTTTCTCTAATAATTAAAACTCTACCCAATGAAATGGTGGAAAATTCATCTCAGCTGATTTTGGTTTCACTCAGACTTCCCCCAAGGCCGTCCAAGTTCCAGAGATTTGTGTAATACCAAGGAGATGTGTTTATACCTTGTTTTTATCAAGGAAGCAGGGAAAGCAGTGGGGAGCCAGCTATAATAGAATAGATTTACATGTCCACAGAGAGATTGCTGTGTCCATGCCCCAAAGATGCTCAGCCATCTGTACACACAGATTGCTACTACAAGTTGGCCCCAGGGTCCATTCGCTCACTCCCTCCTGGTTCTCTCTGATACTCTCAGGTGAGACCTAAGGGCATGGCCATCACATTGCTGTTTCTGGGTCACAATGGGGCCTAGGAGTTGTGGCCAGGCTGGTCCTGGCTGAGATGCACCGGGCGCCGTGCAGCACGCCCTCTCTGCAGGCGGCCACTTTCCTCCATTCTCTGTGGGAAGTGTACATCTCCTCTGTTCTTGCTTCCTCCAGAGCTCTCTGGGTCTTCTGTCTGCCCGGGACAAGGAACAAGGTAAGGGGGCAGGCACAGAACCCCTTCTCTGGGTTGCACAAACTCTTAACTCTCATCCACTACCCTCAGCCTCATCAACTCCCAGCTCTTGAGGAAATGGTTTCTAGTCTGGAGAGAGGGTGTGATAGTGAAGGGCACATTGCCTGCCTTTCTAAATCATTTTCTCTAATGCTTTAGGGTTTTGGGACACAGAAGCCAAAGTCTCCCAGATAGAGATATACAATTTCTATTAATATGCAAATAATTTGTAATAACATCATAAATAACCTATAATGGTTTTCAAGGTTCATCTGTTTTGCAACATGTATCTGTACTTCATTTCCTTTTATGGCTGAATAATATTCCATCATATGGATATATCATATTTTGTTTGTCCCTTTAGCAGTTGATGGAAATTTGGGTTGTTTTCACCCTTTGGCTACTGTCAATAATACTGCTATGAACATTTATGTACAGGTTTTGTTTGAACACCTGTGTATATAACTAGAAGTAGAATCACTAGGTCATGTGCTAAGTGAAAGGAGACACACAAAAGGCCACACTTTGTGTGGTTCCATTTATGTGAAATGTCCAGAATAAGCAAATCACTAGAGACAAAAAGCAGATTAGTGGTTACCAGGGGTTAGAAGAAGAGGAGAATGAGGAGTGACTGCCTAATGGATGAGGGAGTTTATTTGGGGGAATCTTCTGGAACTAGATAGTGGTAAGGATTGCACAAAATTATGAATGTATTAATGCCACTAAATTTACATTTTAAAATGGTTAAATGGTAAAGTTTATGTTATGCATATATTACCACAATCTAAAAAATAGAAAATGGCTTATATAATATTATATGATATAAAATATAATACGTAAAATGTAAAATATATTTATAGAATATAAAACAATGTAAAGCTTTATACTGACATAATTTTATGATTTTTATACTGACATAATACACATATACAAGTATACATGCCCCCCAAATAGTCCCCTAAAACAGCTATAACCCTAACCTACAGTATATGAAAACTAAGAGTAAGAGGTCAGTGAAGTTACAAAACAACAGTAAAAGTACCCATACTGGTGCAGCTTTTGGAAGAAAACTAGAGGACGGTTACTTTTTGATTAGCTCTTTTTTCATACCAGAGACTCAATGGGTACTGTTTAATACTGAAAATCAAGAAATGGAAGTTTGCACACACTGTTTATTCTATGAAGATAATCCTGTATGGCATTATGGTCAGGTCATGGTACTAGGGGTACAGGCAGAGGTTGGAAGGTGAGAGGTGGGGATGGGTTTCCCCTTGAAAGTAGAAAAGAAAAAGTCAAAAGTCAGAGGTCAAAGAAGCAAAAGGCAGTGAAAGGGATTATATCTGCACTAATTATTTCATCTTTCACAGGGGGGACAACAATAGATGCTACCAGAGTCTCATAAATCAAGGGACTTAAGGTTAAGTATATTATTAAAAGTTATGAAAAAACAATAACAACAGAACACAAACAATACAACAATATATATTAACAAAAACTGAAAACAGAGCATAAACTTTCCAGGTTCTGAGAAAGAAAACATGCACAAAGCAAAGTAAACACAAAATATGTACCAAAAGGTAGAAAACAAACTGAAAATCTAGGTTAAACAAAAATGAACACATCGAATACAACTGTCATATCAATAAATGTTAATGAGATGAACTCACCTTTTAAAATATTTCTTAGATTGTGTAAAACATGAAATCCATCCACATGCTGTAAACAAAAGACACAAACAAAAGACTCAGAAATTTTGAAAGAAAAGTGGTGGGTAACAACATAAAAGCAGATGGAAACAAAAAGAAATCAGGACTCATCAATGAATATTAGTCCTCATTAAATGAAAAGCATAAAACAGTAAGTGAAGCCAAGAAGTGAACTTACTAGTGACAGAAGCCATCATCCACAGGAAGGTCTGTCATAAATCTTCACACAGGACACACAAACATTTATGAAGCAACAACAATGAGGGAGACAAATGGAAACAGAACCATATGATGCTTTTACTCATCTTTCTCTGGCCATCAAGAAAAGGTAGAAAACAATAAAGTAGACTGTTATAAATCTGAATTACCTGGCTAACATGTTATGTCTAATAGCTGTATCAAACTCTACATCATGAAACTAGATGTCCAGGAAACGTTATTTTTATTTGACCATATATTTTGCCACAAAGAAGACATCAATACACTCTACGATTAGCCTACATTCACTGAGCTCTCTGATAACACTACAAAAATTTAGAAACTAATCATGCAAATAGATAATTCAAAAAATACATGTACCCCAATGTTCATAGCAGAATTATTTACCACAGCCAAGATAAGAAAGCAACCCAAGTGTCCATCAACAGATTAATGGAGAAAGTATTTGTGGTATATATACGTACAGTGGAATGTTAGCCATAAAAAAGAATGAAGCAGCTGTATAGCACAGGGAGATCAGCTCGGTGGTTTGTGACCACCTAGAGGGGTGGAATAGGGAGGGTGGGAGGGAGGGAGATGCAAGAGGGAAGAGATATGGGAACATATGTATATGTATAGCTGATTCACTTTGTTATAAAGCAGAAACAAACACACCATTGTAAAGCAATTATACTCCAATAAAGATGTTTAAAAACAAAAATGAAATTCTGCCATTTGCAACAATGTGGATGGACCTAGAGAGTATTATGCTTAGCAAAATAAGTCAGACAGAGAAAGAAAAATACTGTTTGTTATCACTTATATGTGGAATCTAAAAAATAAAACAAAAAAATGTATATAACAAAATAGAAACACACTCACAAATATAGAAAACAAACTAGTGGTTACTTGTGGGGAAAGAGAAGGGGGGAAGGCCAAGATAGAGATATGGAATTAAGAGATACAAACTACTCTGTATAAAAACAAACTTATGGTTACCAAAGGGGAAGCGGGAAGGGAGGATAAATTAAGAGGTTGGGATGAATATATACACACTACTATAAACAAAATCAGTAATCAACCAGGACCCACTCTACAGCACAGGGAACTCTACTCAATGTTCTGTAATGACCTATAGGGGAAAAGAACCTGAAAAAGATTGGAAGCCAAGAAGCTGGGCTCCAGCACTCCACCACTTCCCTGTCCTAACCAGGTGCCAGAGTGCTCAGAATTAAGAAATATTTTCAAATACCTGCAGATGGAATCTGGTTAAGCTTTGCCTTATGAAGTTACTTGTTGTGGGAAAAGGCTCTATTTATTGGTAAGTATTATTTAAATGATCAAGTCAATTGCACATAAATGGTCTCACATTAGCATCTTATGCAGTTTTGACTGCCCCTGCAATTTAGTTGGTACTATGCATTCACCAGACACTTTCTCAATTATAACACACGTATTGATTACCTACGTCCCATGCTTTCCTCCATTACGTCTAACCACTGGGATTAGCATGGCCTCTGACAGATAGGGAAACTGCATCTCAGAAAGGCTAAATGATTTGCCTCCCCTCAGGAGGCAGGAAAGCTTGAAGTTGCCCTGGCCAACTTCAAAGCCTGTGCTCATTTGACTGCCATGCGACCCCCTCATCCCCGCTTTGAAAGCAAAATATCTCCGTTCCCTGACCAATTTATCATTCTTCATTACAGAAGTCTAATATCATGGGAGTGTAACATGTTCCTTTTAGGTTATAATATAGGCTTGTAGCCACTATCATCTAAAAAAAAATAATAATAAATTTAAAATTTCCAGAAACGAACACAATATTGTAAATAAATTGTACTTCAATAAAAAATAAAATAAATTTTAATTAATTAATTAAAACATTTTTAAGAATAACTATATGGACATTACCACTAAGCTACACATTTTTTATTACTTTTTAAATTTTTTTTATTTTTTAAAGCAATCATTTTCTTTTATTTTTAAATTTTTATTTTATATTGGAGCATAGTTGATTAACAATGTTGTGTTAGTTTCAGGTGTACAGCAAAGTGATTCCGTTATACATATACATGTATCTATTCTTTTTCAAATTCTTCTCCCATTTAGGTTACTATGAATATTGAGCAGAGGGTCAATGTTAATTTCCAGGCTGACTTTGTTGCTCTTCCATCTTTGGTGTCTGTGAGTCCTACCAAGGTAACTGGGACTGGTGAGTACTCAGGTCAAAGTAGTTTGGATCACTGGAAATTTCCCGGCATCAACTTTAACAGAAACCACCTTTTGATATTTTTTCCTAGGTTGAAATAACCCTGATCCATCATCAGTCCCAATATCCTTCTGTCCCGATAGAGTTGATCAATGCATTTACAAAAATAACAGAATGTTCTGCTATTGCATAGCAAAAGGAATTCCTATTTCTGATGCTTAAAAACCCACCGTATGTTCACAACTGTTGCACCATTCTCCTGATTTAAATGCTCCATTGCTACTCTGCCAAGTTCCATTTGGACTCATTTTAATGGAAAACTGCAAGAGTTCCACGGGCTGAAAGGAAATTGCAGCTCTTTATTTTAAGTTTTTACCCATAACCTCAGCCAAGTTCCCTGAAAATTCTTGCTCATTACTCACAACAGAATATTTCCTTTGACACGGGCATGGTTTAATGTATTAGGCATGGGATAGTAGGCTTCATTTTTACATGGAAACTACTCAATTTGAATCATATTCTACACTGCATTACTCTGAGTAAGCTGAAATGGAGAAAACATTCAATTTTTCCCAATGATCACTATTCTTGCAGTTGGGAAGGAATGCAAACAGAGGTTTGTTTGGTTTATCATGGTTTATAATGAGATAAATCACTCCATGTGTTATACCCAAGGCTGTGGAATCATGAGACTATTATATGTGCCGATTGCTTCGTATATGCATGAAGAGTTGGCATTGAATCTTCCTTTGTAATTCCAGGGGTGGGCCTTACCATATAACCTAAAGCAAGGTTATTTTTGTAGGCATTCTCGCCTATAGAAATTTACTTTCCCTCATTACTGCTTATGCTGAGAATGAGGCAGTTAGGTCTAACAACTAGAAGAACAATTATCTAAGGGTCTTTCAAGGACAACTGGATCTGAAACTATGGGCTTGGATGTGGTGACATCCTGAAATTCCTTCCTGCTTAAGAGCTGCTGTATTTTATGATGCAGCTATTCATTTGACAAGGAGAAAAGCATATCTCAAACTTGGGAAAAGGAAAAAGTGAAGACAAGAGAGAAGAGAGGAGGAAGAATGAAACCAGGAGAGGGAGGGAGAGAGAAAAAGAGCAACAGTCCCTTCAGTGTTATAAAATATTTTTCATTCCAGGTTCATCATCAAAAACACTTGAACATTTCTAATCTATTCATTTTCAATGCATTAATACTTGTTTTTTAGGAGTTAACTAAAAAAATAAGTTTGTTTAGAATTCCAGTTAAAGTAAAACAAAATAGAGCCTAACAAGGAAGTTCAGTTCAGATTTCGGCATTTTGCATACATTGACTTTGCATCTGACTTGTTAAATCGAAGTACCTGGTGTAATCATGCCCGCTTATATACACATACTCATACAGGACCAGGATGAAGACTTATAAATTGTACACAAGCAACAAGTGTTTGCCGATTGATGGTCATCTGTTCTGAAAAAGAAATTCCCAGAGGCCTTTGGTTACATTTCTGTTATTCTCCTAGAGATTTAAGAACCAGACCACTTATGCAACTCCCAGAAGACTGCACTGTTTCAGATAGAGGTTAACATTATTGTGCAAAGGTTGTATGGCCTATGTACCATTAGCAAGCCTGTGGAGATTCCGTCTACCATATAAAAATGTTGACGATACTACAAAATAAATGGTGTACCATTATTACTCTCTTTGGTGTTTATTGTAATGGAATAAACCATGATGAATCCATTAAGTCCTCATGCACAAATCCACAGCATTTCCATCATGATTTTCCAGGAAATAATGCACATTTTTACAGTTTTGCCACCTTGCAGAGATGAACCAGAGGAGAAGCATTGTTTTTCTGGTCTATCCAGAGAGCACAGTCACTATCATATTTCACCCTTCACAAGAAGTCTCCCATCTTCTGTGTGTTTCCCATGATATTTACATTTTATTGGCTTGATCCCCCTTCTCGTTCCCCTGAACTACAAAAAGAAAAAAATTCTTCAAAACTATGATCCTTCTAGGTATTGAGCAATCTTTCACTCCAAACATCAGCCTGTATGAAGCTCCTATAAAAACTGCTGATTATAGTGGTGTAGTGTTTACAAAAAGAAAGAATTGCTTGACTCAGGAAGCCTCCTTGAACACAGCAGAAGGGGAAGGGCTTGCGTTGATTGAGAACCTTTCACGTACTGCAGTGCCAGGAACATAATGGGAACTCAGTCTGCTCTGCATATTGCATTTATTCCTTACAAAGACTACAATATGATGTCATCATACTGATCGATGATGTCATCACATTGATGATGTCATCTTCATTATCCTTCACTAGAGAAAGAAATGAGGATTAGAGCCAATAAATAAATTGTCCTGATAAATCAGCTAGTGAGTACCAGAGCTGGGATTTTGACCTAGTTGTGTCTGACACACAAGCCCATACACTACACCATATCTCCCTAGTGCGTTAGAGAAAAGAATTCATAATGCACACATAAAATACATCATATTTAAATAATTAAAGAACCAAGGCAGAGTATAATTAATTGACAATATATTTGTGAGAAGTAAGAAATAATTGTGATGAGTTAGCCTGGGATGACCAGTTGTATATAAAAATAGAGAGAGAATTTTATTACATTTAAGTTTTTTTGGCCATATTTTAAGTCAGCATTATTCTGCCTTGTAAATACTCCTTCAGGCATGCTCAACTTTTTCAGAATATGATTCAAAACTTGCAATAATATATGGCTGAAATAAGCAAAATAAATGAAAATTCGAACTTAACATCCTGTCTTATTTTACAAGATACAGAATTTTAGGGTTAGAAATCTAGGAGACTTTCTGTCCCCAAAGCTTCATTTTAAGCTGAAAAAATTGCAGCTCAGAGAGTAAAACATTTTTGCCCATCATTAGCTAAAGATAAAATAGAAGAATCAAGGTCTCTGATGCTTAGACCAGTTTTTCCACTACATTACAATAAGAATTTCCTACTTCCTTAACTAACTTACTAATCCAATTATCAAACAGCCTAAGAAACCAAAGGACAATAAATCCAGTGCCGCTGAAGGTGAATTAACGTGTGATTTAATCACTTATCTTCTGCAAGAAATAGAGCAGACTGCTCTGATGCAACCACACATACCCCTTGTAGTTTCTTACCTGCTTCTCCTCAGTCAGGCACATTGGTACTTGGTTTGGTTCACGCTTCCCCCAGGGATGGCATAATGACACAGGACAGATACAACCAATTCATTTCAAAAACAGTTTTCTATTAAGTGTCCAATATGTGTCAGGCTTAGCCCTGTGTTCTAAGAAATCAGCATTCCCTAATGAGGAGAGAGATGTGAAAACAGGTTATTAGATGATTTCAATACTTTTATTCCATTAATCCAATTAAATATTTACTGAGCCAAGCACTGTGCTAAACCATGAACAAAAACAGACATAGTTCTTCCAGTCTCCTGATCAAATCATCATAAAATAAGTATAAAATTGCAACTGAGACAAACGAGAGAAAAAGATAGAAAAGAGAGGTAGGTGCACAGTGTCACAAAAGTAAGCCATGAAGGGAATGGACCAAAGTAAGGGAAGTCAAGGAAGATGTTCCTCATTTAGAGAAAAGTGTGTGTGTGTGTGTGTGTGTGTGTGTGTGTGTGTGTGCATATGCACACATGCATGCATGCACCCACTGTAGTGTATTATAATGTAAAATAAAATTTTTTAATTGATTAGAAACAGTCACAAGGGAAAAAAAAGGAGTGAAGAATGATTAGAGGAAGAAGTCAGGGGGAGAAAAAAATTAGAGAAAGTTCAGGGTGAGTTTGTGCACATCACATCTGCCTGGAGCTATGACTTGGTTGGTTCAATCAGACGGACCATCTCCATGAATAAATTTCAATATAAAGTCATAACATTCACCAACATTTTACCTTTCCTAATCTACTAAAACTTAAGTCTTTATAATTCTTCACTATAGGAATAAATCTGTATCCTATAAGACCACAATGTTAGGACTTCAACAGTTTGAAAATATCTCTTGCATAATTTCCTTGGAATAAAATACTTTTCAGCCCTCAAAAATATACAGGGTCTTTCTCTTGAATAAAAGGAATCTAATAATAAGTAGCAACATTTCTGAACCAAAGGGTCCTAGAAAAAGAGAACATAGCCTTAGTGCCAAAAGGAAGGTTGAAAGGACAAGCATGAAAGCAATTTCCACTAGTCACAGTTCTGGCCCCAGGGCCAAATGTCCAGCTCAATAATATCCTGCAAACAGTAGGAGTTGAGGATGTTGCTGTGGGAATGGAGGAGGGGAGAACAAGCTTCCATAGACTCATTCATTCAACAAACACTTAATAGTTGTCTACCATGTGTGAGACAATGACAAGAGAAAGGTTATTATTTGAAAGTTTAAAAAAATGCAACTCTGAAAACTCTATTTCACTCTTGTACTAAATCAGACTAACCTTGTCTTCTCTCTCCTACCCAGAATTTCTTCCTCTCCCTAACCCATATGCATATTATTCTTAATTAGCAAGATTGCCCTTTATTCTTTATTGCTAAGAAGTGTGGCAGTCACCACTACTTGAGTTTGACAGAGACTCAGAGGCAGGCAGGGGAGTAGGAAAGGTTTACAGTGACAAAAAGGGAAGACTTCAGCTATGCCCTGATTGGAGGTTGTTGCCACAGGGAAGTAGAGGTAGGATAACTAGAAGTGAGGCATCTTATGTAAGTGGTTTGGGGAGCATATTTGGCTTTCTCTAGTTGGTCCTGAACTGGAAATAGGTAAGGGATGGGAACAAAAATTGGGGAAGCTGTCAGTCATTGACCAAACCCTAACCATTCAGGGACAATTGTTGCAGAAGTTGTAGTTGGGTTTCCTGGAGTGGTTGCTGCTGATGTGGGTCACAGTTTGCTGTCACATATGGTCTGGGCTTTGTCCACTTGTATATACAGTCTATCAGTTCCCCCTTTTGGTCAGTCTCTCATTTGTGAGAGGTTGACCAGTTCACAGAAGGCTAAAGATCCAGATTGTGTCCATTCATGGATTGTACAATTTTCTCCATAGTCCACTGTATTGTGAGATCTTCTTGAATTTTTTGTTTTTGTGTCATCATCATGACCTTCTGACAAGAGAACAGCTGCATAGATGCATTTAAGACTCCGGATAGAATGCAACAGACCAGCATCAGGACAAAAACAAGAGCAATTAATAGTCTCTGTAAAATGCTTCAGAACTGGGAATCCCAATTGTCCAATCCAGACCAAGAACAAATCCCCTCTAGGTCATGAGCATCAACCATGAGCCATGTAGCTTTTTCCTTAAGGCATTGTATAGCCCGCTCCATCCTGTCTGTTTCATTGGCCCAAGTACAGAACAAGGTATTAGCAATGGCAGAGGCTCCACCACAACTAGCCAACAAAAGCATCTAGAACAACGTAACTGTCCACTACTATTCATGCTAGTGAGTTGAGACCAAGCTGTATTCCATCTAGGGCAGAGGTGGTACAATTAATGACCTCTGCAGAGTGCCAGTTGGGAACACTGCTCTGATGATTCACATAAACTCAATTCACATAAAATTTATTCACATAACCTTCCTCACATTCTGAGGAAGTCAGTAATTCCTCCAGGTAGAGTGTGTGGAGAGTGGCTTTGTTTCGGAGCCCACGTTTGAGTCAGAATTTTGAGTCCTGATGATTTATAGAAATAGGGCCTTTGTGTACAGACAAGTATAATAATACTAGTTCTAAAGTTCATGAGGTACTAATCAGAAGCAAACAGGACCAGACACCCTAGCCATAAAAGAAATAGTATCCAGTAGGGGTACAGGGAGATCAGGAAAAAAGGAGTTTTCATGACATGAGATTGGAGCCAAACCCTTATATTAGCTGGGTTACGTTTGGACCTATATTAGTCTCTTTCAGGCAGAATTTGGTGTATCCACCTACAAAGTTTGTTGAATTCAAATTTAGAGGTTCCTAAGGTCTGATCAATAGATTGTAATAAATAGTTCTTTTTCTGGGAGAGAGGAACACTAACAAAGTCATAAGTTGACTTGTTTAGGGTCAATTGTCCATGTGGTGCAAGTGGAAATGCCATTGGCTATGATTGCCTCATTTGATTGCCTCATTTGAAACAAGAATTGCCCAGAATTTTTATCATGGGGGACTGATCATGGATGGCATATCCAGCAGTCAGCAAGACTGAGGGTGGTGGCTACTATTTGGGGTAATCTAAGAATGGTGTTTAAATAAGTAGGTTCAAACTCAGCCATTATAATAAAGAAGACAGAAAAGAGAAAAAAGGCCAATATGGGTCAGTGGCAACCAGGGGTCTAGAGAAAATAAGATGATTATAAGTGAACAGATGGAAACAAAACAGGAATTAGACATAGGTCTTGGCTCAAATTTGGGGGCAAAGCTTTCCACTATCTGAAGTCATGTACTAGTTCCAAAGATCTTGGGTCAGCTGTCTACTCCAGAAGATCAGCTCCTTCTAGAAGATCTCTAAGAACCTGCAGTTGGAGTAGACTTCCAATTGTGTGGAATTCTGAATTGCTTCTTTAGTTGTGAAAAATGAACCCAAAGCTTGACTCCCTGGGGTTGTACTGCTGTATTCATTGTTAACAGAACGTGATATGGTTCTTTCCAGCATGACTTCAGAACAGTTTTTCTCTGATATCTCTTCCAATATGTGCAATCTCACAGTCAAATGTCATGAAGAGGCTGTTCAGGAAGATATTGGGGGAAGATGCACTAACCTATTGGTGATAGGCCAGGTATAGTACATGATGAGTTCCTTAGAATATTTTGCTACGTCTGTGTGTAGCATGGTAGTACTGGAATTAAAATCTTAAGTGCATGGGACTTCCAGTTACCAATTAATAAGGAGATGGCTAATGTGTCCTAGAGGGAGTGGACTTTATAGCCAGAAGTTCTATTTCCGAAGAGCTTTGGCCAGAAGAACTCAAGAGTTCCTGAAAATTTTGCTCATATTAATTTAAGGAAACCAATGGTTCTTTCAATCATTCCAGATGATCATGCATGGTAAGAGCAATATAGTTATTGAGTAACAGGTAATGCCTTACGGGGTTTTTCTATAATTGTTCCCAGAAACTATGTGCTTCAGTAATTTAGTATAAATATTGCTGTGCCCAGGTTAAAACACAAAATCAAGCAGGTGTTTCACTACTGTAAAATCTGTAGTTTTTGAAAAGGAAATGCTTCAACCCATCCTGAGAATAAATATACAACAACTAAAATATATTCAAATCCCATGGAGGCTGGAAATTGTACCAAATCCATCTTAAGGTGTTCAAAGGATCCTGGGGTTTTGTTTCTGGCTATGTTCCTTTACAGTTTTTCCAGGATTATGTTCCTGACAGGTGACATGTGACCTCAAAATAACTTCAACTGTCTTTTGAAAGTTTCCACAGATGTTGATTTAAGATAGTAACCCATTTGTCTGTACCGTAATAAATGGTTTCATGGAGAAATTTAGCTAGTATCTATTTGAAGTAATCTGGTACCACCAGGTAGCCATCTTGGTATTCCCAGAGTTTATATGAGTGAAGGGTGCAACCCACTTTTTTCTGTTCTTCCTTTCCAAAATCAGTGGCTAATCATTGACATTTTATAATGACCTGGTTAAATACTTGGAGGGTTTAGTTAAGATTGTTACCTGGGTTAAAACTGTTTTAGAATGCATCTAAAAGTTCCTTAACTTGTCCACTTTTGATAGGAGCTTCAGAAAAGGCAAAAAAGCCTTTTCCTCCAAAGCATCCCCGAGTCATGTACTACTCCAAAATCATACCTGATATCTGTATACAATTGGCCTTCCATATTCATGGTTTTCACATCCATGGATTCAACCAACTGTGGATCAAAAATATCCAGGAAACAATTCCAGAACATTCCAAAAAGCAAAATTTGGATTTGCTGCATCCTGGCAACTATTACATAGAGTTTATATTGTACTTACAACTATTTGCATAACATTTACATTACATTAGGTATTATAAGTCATCTAGAGATGATTTAAAGCATATGGGAGGATGTACGTGGGTTATGCGTAAAAACTACCCCATTTTAATATGAGACTTGATTATATGGGAGGGGGGTCCTGAAACCAATTCCCTGCAGATACTGAAGGACAACTGTATACGCTTGTTCTCTGTTCTTTGGCTAGTTGACAAGTAAGTGCAATGAGTTTTTCACTTACTTGTCAAAAGCTGGGTTGATTTTACCTCAGGTAGAGAACCATGTTCTAAAGGACAGCTTTCATTGGAAATAGCATATTCTCCTGATAAGCTCCAATTTCACCTTTGAGGAATTATCCACACATAAATGATGTCAGGTTGGCATTCTCAGTAGAAGTCTCTAGTAAATCTGAGTGAGGTACGGAAAGTTCCCCAAGGTAAGACAGCCATGAAATTTCCCTTCTTCTTGTAGGGGCAGGAGGTTGGCAGGATTCAGGGTGTTGTAGCAGTGAATAGTCATGTGTCTCACAAGGGAAATTTAGATCATTTAAGTATTAAGGACCTAGGAAAAATAGAAGGGGCTTCTGTGAACCTCTGGGGCATGACTGTCTAGGTATATTGTTGCCCTCCCAAAGTGAAAGCAAAGAGGTACTAACTATACTGGTCTAGAGGGACACTGAAAAAGAAAGACAGGTACACTACAATGGAGCAAGAGGTAGCCTCACCATCTTCTAAGCTGCCTTTGAGTCACTCTTCCTTTTTCTTGAAGGACAACAGTTGTTTGCAGCTGAATAGCACTATCAGCTCAGTTCTTGCCTGTAGAATCCGAGAAGTCCAGCAACCTTTTTTCATTTCATCCCTACTCTGTCCCCTTCAGTCCAAGCTGGCAGCATTTCCCTTGAGACAGTTGATTGGACCCACAAGCCACAGACCTAATCTCTTTAGCAAAGGTTGTCCAGCTACACCCTTGGCCCTGCTTCCAGAGCACTGCTTGCTTAGTCGTCCCTCTTCAATTCATCACTGTCCACTCCCATTTTACCACAGGCAGCAAGAAGCAACCGGATCACACCTTCGACACTTCACTTGGAAATCTCCTCGGCTAAATACCCGAGTCCATGGCTCACACTTTCCAGAAAACAAAACACAATCCAGCCAAGTCCTCTGCCGCCTTTTCACAAGGACTGCCTTTCCTCCAGTCTCCAATAGCGTTCCTCATTTCTATCTGAGACCTCACTAGAATTCCTTTAACAATCTTATTTCTACCAATAATCTCCTAAAGGCAATCTAGGCTTTTTCTATCAAGCACCTCAAGACTCTATTACCAAATTCCAAAGCCACTTTCTCATTTGTAGGTATTCACTGCAGAAGCACCCCACTTCCTTGTACTACAATCTGTATTAATTTGCTAGAGTTGCCTAACAAACTACCACAGAATGGGTGGCTTAGATAACAGAAATGTATTGTCTCAGAGTTCTGGAGGCTAGAAGTTGGAGATCAAAGTTTCGTCAGGGTTGGATCATTCTGAAAGCTTGGAGGGACACTTTGTTCTGTGCTTCTCTCCCAGCTTTAGGTGGTTTTGTAGCAATATTTGACATTCTTTTCGGGTTGTAGAAGCAGCACCGGATCTCTACCTTTATCTTCTGGTGTTCTCCTGGTGTGTGTCTGTGTCCAAAGTTCCCCTTTTTATGAGAACACCAGTCATATCAGATTAGGAGCCCACTCTACCCCAGGATGGCTTCATCTTAACTAATTGCATTTTCAATAACCCTGTTTCCAAGTAAGATCACATTCTGAGATACCAGGGGTTAGGACTTCTACATATGAATTTGGGGGACACAATTCAATCTATAACAAACTATTTTTTAACATAACGTTTTGTACTTTTAAAATATCCCCTTCTTTCCTTAAAAATGAATAATTTCTTAAGTCTTTAATAGAATCTAAGTGCATGAAAGAAAACTTCTAAATAAGTATCATGTTTTCTATTTAAAGCTTAGCATTCAATTAATATGCAAAGAAACTGATAATCTCTGATATTTGAAACAAAATTTATTTCTGTGATTCCAAGAGACTGCTATAAAGAAATACAGCTAGTTAGAAAGGTTATGTTTATAGTTTTTATAGTTGTAACTATAAAATGGTTATATTTGCGTCCAATGAGACTCAGAATAAAAGTGGGTAGGTTTCTGGAAAATTCAGACATGCAATGTGTTTTAGAGGAAATAAGTGAGAAGACAGAAGGGCAAGGTGGAAGGGAGAGATTCGTTGATTTGCCGAGATTACTCAGGAGAACCAAAGGCAAATGTAGGTCTTCTAATTTCAAATCCACTATGTCTTTGCTGATTTGAAATGGAATTCACCCAAAGTATGTCATCAGTACACAGTGAGAGAAGGTCTGTGATCTTGCTCTTCTCACCTGCTTACACAGGTGGTCTTTGAAAAATAAAGCCTTCTTTGAAAAGACAGCATTATATTATATAGAGATATGAACAGGGGTTCTCTATCATATGAATGAAACCTACAACTGAGTAGACTTCTCCTCACTCACAAAGACCACCAATCCTAACTTTAATTGAAAATAAGCTTCCTAAAAATGTGAATTAAAATAATCTCTTGACCTTTCAAAGAAAATGCATAGTTTTAATAAGATATTTGCAGAGCACTTTATAGTTTATTTTATGTATGCATCTATAGTTATATTTACATTTCAAAACACTTTATTTCCCTGTGAAATTCAGCAGGGTTTCTCTTAATTTAATAAGAGAAAATTTGAGACAGAGAAGTAAACTTCAACTTGCTAAACTTCATAATGGTCTAACTGGGCCTAGTAAGTGATATAGCTGGCTATAGGGGTATTGGTTAATAGTAAATTTGTTGAAGGCCAATTCGTTCAGAAACTCAGCTGGGTGAGTTTCAGAACAATGCAGTGATTGTGATTCCACATAACCCTTTATGTGACTTTCTACGTTCTTGGTTTGCATCTACTTATGAAGAAATAAAATTTCTTGTTGTCAAACAAAACATATGCCACAAAGCAATCTTCATGTAAATTTTCAAAAACCAACACCTGCTTTCTTAGGGAACACTATTGTTACTTCTGTAATTAATGCAAGGGGGCCAGCTCACCTTCACACAAAATCGTTTTATTTTACTCTACCTGGAAAGCCACTTAAATCAGGGAGTAGAGAATTTCCAAGGGATTCTCCATAAACTGTGAAGAATGAAAATAATTAAGAGTATGCATTACACAACCCAAGCAGACATTAGGCCAGCCTGGGGAACTAGGTAATTTCTAATGGAGATGTTTGCAAAAAATAAGAATAAAAACGAGAAAAGAATAATAGCAACATTTATTAGGGGCTTACTCTGTGCCAGGCACTGATCCAAAAGCTTTTCACATAATACACATTTGATCTTCACAACAGTCCTATGACATGGCACTATTATTATCAGGCTTCTGTGATGAGAACAGTGGGGTGAGGATAACTTACCCGAAGTCAGAGAACCACTGCAGAACCAAGTTTACTATCAGACCCAGGCAGTCTTACCTGAAACCACAGGCTAAAAGCAGCTTTTTGAGTGAATGTGTTTGTAGATGTCAGAGGGGAAATAAAAGTTTTGATTGTTAAGATGCAGATAGAAAGATAGATTATGGGCACTAAGAATTACATTTATGAAGGCTCCAGAGAAACATTGAAATGTGTTCTAGTGTGAGTGAGCAAAAAAGAAGACAGAAAGGTATGGACATCTTATGTTTAAAACGCATTTATAGATAAATGGAGATAAAGGCAATAAAATACCATTAAACAAGAGTAGATTATGATTTTAAATTGTGTGGGGCATTACATTCTTTTACCGTAAAGCTATGGAGAGAACGTTTTGTTGGCCAGGAAAAGAACAGAAAGCTATTACAGGTGCTCTATTCTAGGGCTCATGAAAAGAGTTTAGAACGCAAATTTGATGATGATGATGATTGTTTCTACAACGATATAGGTTAAATTTTAATTAAAAGACTTTTCAGCAGAAATTCCTATGAAGAACCATGTCCAGGTTTCTGGAAAGAATCTCTGGAAGGAACATTTTCTAGGAAGCAGAATGACTTCTAGAAAAATAACTTAGTATGAAATATATATATTCAGTGTTAATGTCAGGGTTGCATTCAGTGGTGATTAAAAATAGCAGGAAAGTTGAACAGAGCCATTACAACTAAGTACGTATTAGCTATTTAAGGCATATTATAAATCTTGTTTACAATATGAATACAGTGATACTTAATAATAAAAATGCAATTCTTTGAATAAAAAAGAATTTTGAGGAGTAGGAAAAAAAGCCAATGTGCTTTTCATGAATTCACATGAATACGAAAATAAGGGGTTTAGTTTTCATTTCCCTTACTTATCCACGTTTAGGTAACATCTGGTAAGCCAAATACTGTTAAATAAGCATTGCAAACCCCCTTGCTTATAAACTCAAACCTGCTCCATGCCGGAAATATTGCCTGCAATTGAGTATGAAATAATATTGGTGATCGCGGCCAAGTCCAACTTAAAAATACTTGCCTAAGGAAAGAGAGAAAACTGTGTTCATCAAGACAGATCTGACTGGCCTATAGCAGCTCTTCTCTACCAAAGACAAACGGAAAACCAAACAAAAAACACAGAAGTGGCAGAGTATCAGCTTGGCTTGAGTAAAAATTTTGGAGGAAAGCTCTGAACAGGCAAAGATTTGCATCCAGGTCATCAAAGAGGCCCATATGGAGACCCTGAGGACTCAAGTTTTGAATTCACAGCAATTGTTCAGAGAGCTCTGAGCTCACAAGATCCACGACATTGAAGATTAGAGTCTCATTTACCTAGATATTCAGGAAGCGGTGCAGACCCAAGTGACAGCTGAGTAACACTGGGGCACAGGCCTAGGATCTTAAAGCTGAAAAACAGGACCCCAGTGCAATGCAGTGTGGCTGAAATTACTACCCTAGAGCTAAGCCAAAGGGCACCCTCATCCTGATTGCCAAAAGGGGAGAAAGATGACTGTTCCTGCAGGGACCAGACTCATGCTTGGGTCAGAGGAGAGTGGCGATGCTTGGGTCAGAGGACAGTGGTCACATATCCCCAAGACCAGCATGAAAATGTGAGGGAGTGATGTTCCTATCCAGGCAGGTAGAGAGAGCAATACACACAGAGCATTTGCTGGTACCCTGGCCAGGGCAACACAGGACAAGAAATGAACTTATCAACTAGCCAACCAGAGGAAACCCTACAGATTGGGGGTCAATACAGCTTCCAGTGACACTCAGTCCTAAAAGAGGAGAAGAGACCCATGATCACCCAGCTCAAGATAACCGAGAAGGGTCTTCATCCTGCTTTGTTTGCTGAGACAGACTGCTCCAGAGCCCGGCCTCCTGTTAAGGGGTAACTACCAAGCTAGCCTGGAATCGCTGGCCACAGGTGCATGGATGCTAGCCCAGATAAGGCATCTGGGGGCAAACAGTGCCAGATTGAAGAGGAAGATTTTGAGCCACAGTTAAGACATGCCACTGAAATGCTCCAAGGGAGACAGGTCTCAGATGTGGAGAAGCAACGGTGATGAATAGAAAAATTGTGTGGTCCATCCAGAATTAGAAATTGCACATAGTCAAAAGTCATGAATCTCTCTGTCTCCAGGGTCAAAGAACACTCAGACAGGCCTGCAGGACTGTGGATGGTGCTGGCATCCACATGGCAGGTTTCTGAACATGCACCAACAGGAAGGAGAAAAGACATCACGGTAAAACCTCCCCAGGCTTTGGCAGTAAGCTGGATACCAACCCCTCATGATTTTAATCTGGAAAATCAGATCCAGCTGGAGCAAAGTGGAAAGAAAATGATTGACAGTGAGATGCAGCTCAAGAGACCCAGCTTGCACAAAAAGGCTGAGATTTTCTGCCCCCTATTCTTGTGAATTTAGGAAAATAAAAGTCTGTTACCTCCAGGAAAACTGCTACCCTCAGGAAACAAACCTCACAAAGATCTTGGAGCATAAACTCAGATTCCCAGACCCAAAGCTTATGCAGGAGGCTGAACCCCCAACCAGGCAGAGTCCTCGGGTGAGGTCATTATTGGGTTCCTCAGAAGGGATCTTCAGGACAACTTAGAGGCTCATTCCCTTCCAAGGTCATGCATGGTCTCCTAGGCAACCCATCAGAGCCCAGGTACTTACGGGACAGATTGAAGAAAATACAAAATTGTACCTAAGACTTTGTGAAGTGGAATTGCATTCCATTTGTTTTACCTTCAACTCTTGATGGACATCTTGGGACAAATTGCCCCAAAAAGAAGAATTCTATGTGGGACCTCCAGAAACTGAGGTCAGAGAATGAAGATCTGGTTAGTATGGGTGCCCCCTCACAAACCCTAACTCCCAAAGGATAGGGTCCAACATGGCGGTAGACTTTGGCTCTGAGGGTAAAAGAAGCTGGAGAAGATCTAGTCTGGGAATTCTGGCTACCCACACCCTGACCCTTCATATCCTCATGCAGCTCTGTCTGCATACACGACATCCAAACACACACCAGGCTACCTGACACGTTCCCCGACCACGGGCGCCCCATAGTGGCTGAGAAGCCTCAAGTAGAAGGGACAAGATAGTCCCACATCCCGGCTGTGCCATGCAACAGATCCCCAAGCACAGTCCCAGAGAAGAGCACAGCCCATCATCTAAGGCAGAAGCTGTATTGGGTGAGGATGGCCAAAGGCCAAAATTACACAATTTATTGTCTTTTGCTCATCCATCCTCCAGAGAGGTCATCTGCATTGGTGCCACCACACAAGATTGAAATACTTTTCTATCAGATGTAATAAGATGGAAAAATATATTTTTATTAGAATTTCAGGAAATTTCATGAAAGGAAAAATGACCTGCTCTGACTGGTCCCTGAAAAACAATTCAGAAGAAATGGGAAAATGGACACTGTGGCAGGGGAAACGTGAAAGAATAGATTTTACTTCCCTAGAGGCTGCTTGGGGTAGGGAATTCACCTACTGAGACCCTACTTAAGGATGTCAGTGGACCAAGGGCAGGCATACAGGGAGGATGCAGGAGGCCAGCCATCCTGGTGAGTCTCCATCCTGACACCCAACATCCCACACACAATGCTGGGCTGGAGTTGATTTTCTCTTTTTATGAAAATTACCTAAACAGCAGACCTCTGTGCCCAGGTTCCCACGGGGGTGTTATGAAGGTGACAGGAAGAGCAACAGGAGTAGAGATGGGGGCCTCTATGGAAGAACACTGGGAAAAAGTCACAGAACGTGGGCAGACTCAGCCCTTTCACAAGCCCATGAATTTGAGAGGTTGAGCCAGGTTTTGCCAAATCTCCAAGGACCAAGGAAACTTCTGACTTTATGAGACTCGATTTAAAAAATGAAAATAGTTTTCCTAGTCACCAACCTGCTGCCTAGTTCAGAATAAGAATTCAATCGCTGTTTACTAAAGAAGCAGTGGCTTTGGTTTTAGGCATTGAATGTCTACTCTGTGCATGGGATTGTGCCAGGGTCTCCATCCCTGTTTCTAAGCATCTAAGAGGCACTGCCTGCACTCAGCAACACCTGCTCAAACAGCAGTTAACACAGGTGCAGTAGATGCCCCGTGAGGACAGTGGAGACAGTTCTGGGCTGGAAGAAAGGATGCTGCAGCCCTAGGTGCCACCAGGTTGCGGGCTCATGACTGAGGATGTATAGAATGTTGATGGGTAGTTGAGGAAAAGGAAGACGTTTTTATCCATTCCACAAACTTGCATTTAACATTTCATTACATGTATTTCAGTAAAATTACTTTTCCCTTGTAATTCTAGATACTTACATTTTATTGGGTATAATTTACATATAATAAAATGTATGTATGAGTTCAATGACTTTTTTCCTTGATTTATTCAAATAGATAACCTTTCACTGCCTCTCAAGTGTAGGCTGAGTTATTCTGAAGAAGAGTTTTCTCATAATGTCTTTTTTTTTAAGATATGAATAGGACTTCCCTGGTGGTGCAGTGGTTGAGTCCGCCTGCCATTGCAGGGGACACGGGTTTGAGCCCTGGTGTGGGGAGATCCCACATGCCGTGGAGCAGCTAAGCCCGCGCACCACAGCTACTGAGTCTGCAGTCTAGAGCTTGTGAGCCACAACTACTGAGCCTGTGCACCTAGAGCCAGTGCTCCGCAACAAGAGAAGCCACCGCAGTGAGAAGCCCATGCACCACAACGAAGAGTAGCCCCCACTCACCGCAACTAGAGAAAGCCCACGCACAGTGATGAAGACCCAATGCAGCCAAAAATAAATAAATAAAATAAATAAATTTATTTTAAAAAGATATGAATAGACATTTTATAAAATGAATACAAATTACCAATAAACCTACAGAAAAACATATACCAGTATCTTAACACTGTAGCCAAATTTTTTAAAAGTCTTCCCAAAGATGAATTTTGTTTCAAGAACAATTTTGGGGTTTGTTGGTTGGTTGGTTTCAGTTTTATATATATATGTTCAGTTATATATATATATATTCTTTTTCAGATTCTTTTCCATTATAGGTTATTACAAGACATTGAATATAGTTCCCTGTGCTATACTGTAGGTCCTTGTTGGTTATCTGTTTTATACATAGTAGTGTGTATATGTTAATCCCAAACTCCTAATCTATCTCTCCCCATCCACACCACTGTCCCCTTCAGTAACCATAAGTTTGTTTTCTATGTCTGTTTTGTAAATAAGTTCATTTGTACCTGTTTTTTTAGATTCCACATATAAATGATATCATATGATATTTGTCTTTGTCTGGCTTACTTCTCTAAATATGATAATCTCTGGGTCTATCCATGTTGCTGCAAATGGCATTATTTCATTTTTTATGACTAAGTAATATTCCATTGTATATATGTACCACATCTTCTTTATCCATTCATCTGTCGATGGACACTTAGGTTGCTTCTGTGTCTTGGCTATGGTAAATAGGGCTACAATGAACATTGGGGTGCATGTATCTTTTTGAATTAGCATTTTCTCTAGGTATATGCCCAGGAGTGGGATTTTAGGATCATGTGTTAACTCTATTTATAGATTTTTAAGGCACATCCATACTGTTCTCCATAGTGGCTGCACCAATTTATATTCCCACCAACAGTATAGGAGGTTTCCCTTTTCTCCACACCCTCTCCAGCATTTATTATTTGTAGACTTTTTCATGATGGCCATTCTGACCATTGCAGCAAAAATAGAAATGAAACTTTTGTTTTCCAATAAACAAGGAAAATAAGGAAACAATGATCAGGCTGGGGAAACAACATAAACAGGCCTGAAAGAGTTAAGCAATCTTGGTTATTCTTTAGCTGTTACTACTAACAAACACTTGTAGCTGGACTTGTCCTTCACAAAGCTGATTATTCTCTGACTCCACATGAATTACCCTTTGTACCTGGCATTTCTTCTCTCCTTGCACTCCCTTGTAGCACTCTTCATTTCAGAAAGAAGGTCATGGGCCCATAACTTCAGGGACACCAGACCCAGTTGTTGAGCCACCTGACAGCAGCTTTGGCCATGAATTTTCAGAAGAAAATAAATGCAAGACCTTCATTACTCTGAGTCTATCACCTATCCCAGACCACGAGCTCCAGGATATATAACCTTTCCCTATTCCCCAGGGAGGGGGCACAGTTCTTGAGGCACTAGCCTGCTGTGTTACCCCCTTTGCAGGCAAAGATTAAAGCCTTTTTTCTCATTCCTCCAAAACTCTGTTTCCGTACTTCTTTTCAGCATTGGTTCACAGAGAGCCAAGATTTTGACATCATGACTGGTGTGAGGTGACACTTCACTGTAGTTTTGATTTGCATCAATCACTTTTGACAATTGCAAATATTCACATAACCACCACCCAATCACAAGACAGAACGTTTCCAAAACCTCAGCGAGTTCCCTCCTGCCAAGTCCCAACTCAAAAACAAACAACCACAGCCCTGACTTCTATCACCACAGGTGAGTTTTGTCTGTTCTTGAACTTCATACACATTCCTTCCTGTGGGGCTTCTTTTGCTGGATGCGATATTTCTGAGTTTGATCCACAAGGCACTTACAGAGCATATTTGTCAGGAAGGAAGAGTCCACTTGTAAGTTAAGGGAGTTTAATAACCTGTCTACTAACTTGGGGCAGAGATTTGGGAATGCACAAGCACCCTGGCATCAGTAATGACCAGGAGCAGCCCCTGAAGGAGAGGGAGGGGGTGGCCGCCTGACCCAGAGGAAAGAAGAGGCTACATTAGGTGCAGTGACCTTTGGTCGGGCCACAGCCAGCCTGGACAGCCATGCAGGGGAGAAGCCAAAGGAAATACCCCATCTCCCCCTCCTCCTGATGTGACACACTGACCCAATGCAACTGTAAGTCAGAGGGTGGGAGGCCTTGTAGGTTTCCTCCTAGGAGGCCAGCCCAGCCAGGTGGAGACATAGGGGAGGAACCTGGAGGGGAAAACAGATCCCGCCTAAATCTTACCTACATACTTAAGGTATTTAGACCATAGCAGTGCTGAGGCGGGAAAGACGAGGGGGACCCAAGGACAGCCTCCTCATGTACAGGCATCAAGCAGAAGGCAAAGCCACCTCATTGTTTTGCACTGAATGAGGCCATTAGATACATGGAGGAATGGCATCTAAAACAGAAACTTTGTAGCATCTGAGCAAGAAACTCTGATCCTGAAAACCATGGAGCATGTGCAATAAAAACACACAGGTGGCTGATGACTCTGTATGACCTTCCACATGTGGCACTCAACTAGTAAGGGAAAATTTAAGGGAAAACAGCTCTTAGAGTGCATGTGTGGTGGCTTCAGGAGACGAATCCACAGGACTGGGTACAGCCTGGTGCAGTCCAGGAAACAGCTCTTTCAGGAGAAATCCAGAGAATGGGTTAAGGTGTAGAGATGGGACAGAGCTTACTACGTAAGAGAAGTAGGAAGACTATGGTCTGACTGCAAGGAGAACAGTTAAGACAGTTCTAGCAAATTAGCTTTTCTACCCCCTTCCTTCCCTCCTCCCTTCCCTCCTTCCTCCCTTCCTGTGTTTCTTCTTCCCTCCCCCTGACTTCCGCCCTTTGAAATGACCCACCTACTCTGGACCGTGCTTGTGTGTTTACTGCCCACCGTGGGCCAGACACTCTGTTGGGAGCTCACTGTACCCTTGGCATTTATCAATAATATTAACCCCATACACTTGCTTTGGAAGAATGATTACCTTCATTCTATGGATTAAAAACAAACCAAACAGTTTCAAAAAGCATAGCTGTGAGGCTACAAGGTAAATAAGTCACAGTCCAGCAGTTCTAACGCCCCATGGACACAAACAGCCATAATACCCTGCAGCCTAGGAGAAAGGACAGCCAGGGTGACCAGGGAGATAGTGGGAGGACATGGGGAAGAGGGAGACCCCCCCCCCCAGGAAGAGTGCAGGGGCATCCCAGGCATGTGAGGGCCAAGCAAAGTCACAGAGCGGCGAGGCGAGCTTCCAGTTCAGACCAGAGACCATTCTCTTCCATGTGATAGGTTCTGTAATATTTAATAAGTTCTCGAGGTCTGCCTAACTCCAGTGACTATAGCTCACAGTACCGTACGGTGGGCTTACAAATTGGATACGAGGGTAGATCTCTACAATGCTCTCACAATTAAAAAGGAGGAGGACACAACATTGAAAATCAACTATACTTCGATAAAATAAATAAATAAATTTAATTTAGAAAAGGCAAGGGGAGGGTAAGAGATTAAGCAAAGGTGATGAATACTGAAATCCTGAGTTTTATTCCAGAGACGATAAGAAAAGAGTGAGCCGTTAGATCGAGGGATTTACAGAACCACAGCAGATCTTCAGGAAAATCTGTCTCGTGTCAGCGGGCCGCGTGGATGACCCACAACGAAGATGGCGGGAAGTGATTGGAATCACCTAGGAGAGAGGTTCAAATCAGACCCCTGTGGTGCCCGCAGCGAAGAAAAGAGACAGTCCTGAGACGGATCGTGAGGAAGGAATCAGTAGGACCTGGCAACTGCGAGGACGAGGTCCTAGATGAACAATGCGGAATGGGAAAATAACCAAGAACCAGAGAGTTCCAGCTGGGGGCGGGGCGAGCTCTGGGGGAGCGACGCGCTCGGCAGAAGGTAGGGGCTAGGGCAGAGCTAGCGCGGAGGGAAGGGGCGACAGTGATTTGATTTGGTCAAACTGCATTGAGGCGGCTGCAGAGCAGCCACGTGGAAGTGAGCAAGAGGAAGCCGATGGACAAGGCATCCTCAGAGGGGACCGGCCAGGCGCTGGGCTGGGCGAGACTGCTGAGCGAGAAAGCACTCTGACAAGAGAAGAGGCTGAAATCCTGGGGTCCCTCCGCACTCGGCTGTTCAGCCACCTCACTGCAAAGATCCAAGGATTTAGCAGCGCTCAAATTCCTGGCTGGCTGAGGTTTGGGCCAGAGGACATTTCCGAAGCACAGTAATACTCCTTAAACTGCAGACGGCCCTGCACACTTTAAGTCAGAAGTTGCCACAGGCACTTGATTTCTAGACTGGTCTCGTTTAAATCAAATCGTCAGGAATGGTGCTTCTGGGAACCGCTGTACCAAATACTCATTAAAGATGCAGCCCTGCAGTTTGTTTTTGTGATTTTCTTAAGGGTAACAATTAACCTTTTAAAAGTCTGACCTTTCCAAAAAGGTAGCCCTTGGTTGGCGGGAGCTCTCAGAGATGTTGGGTAAATGTTTCAGAGAAGCCTTTGGCTCGCAGGAAACACAGACATTGGGCTGCCATGGTTTCCTTAACGCTTTACCTCTTCGAGATGATTCGATTCGTTGATATTTTTCATTTGTGAAATGAAGCCCTCAAGCGAAGTCACGGTGGACAGCGTCCAGCCCAATGAGAATTCTGCTTCCCAGAGGAAGGAGGTGAGGCCTTGTGTAGAGGTTTTCTTCTTGCACACTCACCAGGGGGCACACGTGCAAGGGCAGAGACCAGTCTCAGATTATCCTAAAGCTTATTGGCAGCCGCGGTTTCCAGGTTCAGCCTGTCCCAACCCAGATCAGTGGGAAACCAGCCTGGCAGCCTGTGAGGGGCCCTCCTGCCCAGCCACCAGCCTCTGTCCCGTGTGCCATCCGTGCAGTTCCCCACTGAGGTGGTCTTTCTGCTTGGAAATCTCACTATGTCATTCCCTGATGAAAACCCCAATGTTCCCACATTTATCCTCAATGAGGACCCTGTGATCTGGCCTCTGCTCACTTCTCTAGCTGTACGGCTGCTCTCAGACCCTGCCCCTCCACACACACACACACACACACACACACACACACACACACACTATGGCCAGGGCTCCCCAGGCCCCTCCACACATCCTCTGCTCCCCAAGACCTCCAGTTTCTTATGGGCTGGCTGCGTACTTTTCGTTTGAACTCATCTCCTCCCCTGGAGAGCCTACCCTGAGCCACTTCCTTGGAGCTGGGTGGCCTTGACACACCCATAGCGTCCTACAGATGCCCGTTTGATAGCAAGGACTCTGCTCTGTCCTATTCATCCTCTGAACTGGTCCCAGCTCCCAGAGAGCCACACACAGAAGAGATTCTTTAGGAATGTTTATGCAATCAGCACAAGAATAGTTCATCGATGAAACATTCTCCTCCAAGGAGTATTCCTTTAACGTACACAGACACAGAGTTCTCAGGCCCTTTCTGGAAAATGGAAACCCTTCAAGTATCAGGAAGATTCTGACCAAGATGGAGCACGCAAAAGGTTTAACTGAAAAGGAAATTTACAAAGATTTAGGCAGTGTTAAGGGAATCCCCAAAGGATGGGGAAGCACCTAGGCCTGAAGGAGCAAAGGGGGAGAATAGAGTCCCTGAGCCCAAAGGAACACTTGGCAGGTGCCATCTCCACTCTGATGCTTCTCAGACTGTGGTGCCCAGACCAGCAACATCAGCACCACCCGGAAACTTGTTAGACAGGCAAATCCTCGGTCCCCATTGCAGACCTACAGAATCAGAAGCTCTGGGGACGGGGTCTGCTATCTGTCTTAGAACAGCCCTCCAGTGATGCTGATACACAGCAAAGTTTGACAACCCCTGCCGTAGACTCCAGGTCAGCGGTTGGCAAACTACAGCTGGGCCAAACCAGACCTGCTGCCTATTCTGTTATAGCTCATGAGCTAGGGATGACTTTACATTTTCAAATGATTATATCAGTACCTAAATCATAGCCTTACTTTTATCTCTTGGGCCACAAAGCTTGAAATATTTACTCTCTGGCACTTTACAGTGTTTGCAACCCCTGCTCTAGGGGAACACAGTGAGGGAGCAGGAACCACCTTGCCTCTGTCCCCCATCCCAGTGCCTCCATGGGCCAAATGGAAGCCAGAGAGCAAGTGAAGAGTCCCCAGAGCTGAGCTCCTGGGACACGGGACAGAGAGAGCTGGAGTCTACACAGGGGAGGTGTAGGGAGGGGTGACAAACAGAGGGCAGCCCCACACAGCACACCTACGCTGTTTTTCAACTTCACAAAGACCACCATCTCCTCTTACAACAATATGTATCCTCTGAGAGAGGCAGGAAAGCAGCGGGAGAGGACAAAGACCTGTCAAGATGCAGGGGCGAGAGAAACAGAGAGAAACAGAAACCTGTCAAGATGCAGGGGCGAGAGAAACAGAAACCATTTTGCCATAGGTCAAAATGGTTAAGACCATAGGCTTGGAAGCATGAGAGGCCAGGGTTTTGTTCCTGTCACCTCCATGCATAAGCTGAGCCACCTTAGACAAGTCACTTTACCTCTCTGTGCCTCAAATGACTCATCTGTGACATGGAGGAAAGGAACAGCACCTACCTCACAGAGGTGTGTTGTAGATGAGTGAAGCATGTAGGCGTGTGAAGCACTTCCCATGGGGGCTGTGTTACCAGACACACATGGCAAGGTGCCGCTCAGCTAGCCTTCACCAAGCACATCTCTACCCCAGGCTGAGTACAAGGTGGCAGCAGTAGAGAGATGGGAAGACAGGAGCCCTGCCTTCAAGGAACTCAGGGTCAACTGGAGAAGAGAGAAAGACAGACCACAAGGACGTGAAAGACAGAGAACAGCCAACTGCCTTTAAGGTCAAGGGGCTTCTCAGAAGAGGGGCCGTTCAGGCTCAGCCTTGAGGGGTAGCTCGTGGGGAAAGACCTCCCAGGAAGATGGAACAGCATGGGAAGGCCCCTTTTCAAGCTGTCTTCATGAACTTGTAAGCAGCTCTGCATAACTACAGCTCAGATTCCCGTCATGGAGGCTGGAGATGAGGCCAAAGAGATAAAGACGGACAGATTACAGGGGACCTTGCGTGCCATGCTAAGGAGTTGACATCTAACAAACTGAGAGCCATTCCTAGAGGGAGCGATAAAATCACTGGGCAGCACTCACTGTAGAGCACGAGGAAAGGAATGAGAGTGCCTCTCGGCACAAGCGCCAATTATACACCCAGATTAGAGAACACCAGTGCCCCAGACACGGTGGGGAAGATCCCAGGGACCCAGGTGAGCACACACATCTTGGTTAGATGATGAACTTGGCGCCCAGAGAGGGGCTGGGAGCACAGGTCTGCAGTCAGAGGTGAGGCTGCGTGAACAGCAGAGGGTCAGAAAAGCTCTCTCAAGATGTACATTGGACAAAATTCCCATCCTCTCACCAGCCCCTTTCTTATTTGCAGGAAAACAAATGAAAAGGCTCCATTACCTAGAAGGCCAGCAAAAATAATCTTCTCTTATCAGATAATGAGAGGGCTGTCCAGGAGCTGGGCATAAAAGCGAATCCATTACAGACATTGATCCCAGATGTGATGGGAAATGCAGCAGCATCACAAACTATCTGTGTTCTTTAAAAAAAAAAATACTCCATAAATTCCAAACACAATTAGAAATGCAAAGGTAACAGAGTCATAGAAGGAGACATGAAGGGAAGAAAAATATTAGTTCTAGAAAAATGGTTAACAGGGAGAAAATATTAATATTGATTTCTACTTTAATAGCAGCAAAGATAATCCAGCTGCACTGGAGACTCAATTAACACATCAAATTTTAACCTGAGCTCCAAAAGCAAATCTGGCTCTGCTGAACATGCTAAAATTCTGTTCAAATCCATTTAAAATAATTTCCCGTCTTCTTGCTTGGTGATGAATTTATGAACAGACTCAATTGGAAGAATGATTCCGTCCCCACAATCCACCTGTGAATGAACAGGTGGTTTAGGAGCCCCACACCCCAGATCTACTGATGGAAGACTTGGCCATGGAGGGGCCACAACAAGGAAGTCAGAGCTGAGGAAACTTGCACCTGGATGCCCACTGCCTGTACACACCCTGGGAGACAGCAGAGCCAGGGCATGAGTGGTACTGATGGGCAAGTACTGTTTGCTCTGCATCCTTGTGGGTCAGTGCATCTGTGGGAAGCAAGCATGCCCCCAGAAAACAAGAACCAAACTTCATTTTGTGACAGCTCACAGTTCACACTTGAAAGAAATTAGGAAAGAAGGGGAATGGAGAAAAGGATATAAAAGGAAGAGGAAGCCTTAGTGGTCTCCTCCCCCAATCCCAACCGGGCCCAAAATGACTACCAAGTCCTGCAAATTCTACTTCTGAAATAGCTACTTTGTCAGCTCAAGCTCCCACCAACACCACCACATTCCTGGTTCAGGCCTCCATGCTGTCTCCCCTGGACCGTCTGTGAAGCCTCCTTATCCATCAGCCTGGGACAAATCCCATGTCACCCTCGTCCATCCTCCCCTGGAGAATTGCCACCAGAAGGGCATCCCCAAAGCAGCATTATGGTCAGAATTTTTTCTTACCATTCTCCAACAGCCCCATGGCCTACAGTGTGATCCTAAATGGCAAACACAGCCCTTGAGCCTCTGCTCTTGCCCCCTCTCTGTCACCACCCCCACCTTCCCACTGGGTCATCTTGCAGTACTGGCTGACTTTAGTCCCCACAGCACAGACTTGGGGGCTTCTGGCTCCTCCACACCTGTGACCTGCAGAGCCCTCTTCCTGCCCATCTACCTGGCAAAGTCCTGCCCATCTGTATTAGTCAGGGATGCTTAGCTGCTATAACAAACGACCCCAAACCTCCAGATCTCCACACCATTGTTACTGAGTCCAAACTCATTCTGCATGCCACATGACAGGCCAATAAATTGGGAGACGAGTTGCTGGGGCAAGGAATAATGACTTTATTCAGAAAGCCAGCAGACCAAGAAGATGGCAGACTAATCCTGGAGAACCCTCTTACCCCAGTCAGAATTCAGGCTTCTTTTATACTGAAAAGGGGCTTCTTTAATACTACCACTTCTTGGTGTCAGAATCCTCTGTGCTTGCAGCTGTCCAGGTAGGTTAGGTCACAATGTTCCTGTAAACCTCCAACAAGACAAGTGTTATTCTCTGTTCTCTGACTTTGTATCTCTGTGTGAATGGGAAAGTGTTATACTCTTAAAGCTCAGAGCCTTCCAAACAAGCTATCCTGTATATTTCAGGCTATAGGCAACATTCTTAACTCAAAGCAAAAACAATAGAATACAAAGGTTAAAGAACAGATCTAACATGGAGTCAGATTTGTTTTTCCCTATTACACCATGACATCTGTGCACTCACTTCACTATTCAGTGCAGGTTGACAGGTGCTCATTCAGGGACAGGCTCCTCCATCCACTGGTTTGACATTGCAGGGTCCCAGATGACCTACTGCATCTTTCAGGGTGGCCAGCAGACAAAGGAAGAGAGGCCTGGAGGGTTGGAAGGTAGGGTTTATGGGCCAGGCATGGGGAGAGATGAGAGAATGCTGCACATCATCTCGGCCCACAGTCCATTCACTGGGAAATGGAGTGGATGGACCTGTGTACCTAGTGGGAACAAGTAACCGTTGAGAACAGTTAGCCTGCGTCTGCAGCAACATCTCAGGACCAAGCCCCACACCCCAGGTCTACTAATGGAAGGGTTGGCCATGGAGGGCCCACAGCAAGGGAGTCTTCTTCTGAAACCTTTACTCCACCCCTTCTTCTCCCAGGGCCATGCAGGGGTCGTCCTCCTTGATTACAGTCACCAGACATTAGAAGAATTGAAGCACCCACTGAAGCTTCACCTCTGCACCCCACACCCCTACCATCACAATTAGCCAAGTGTGTGTGCAGAACATGCTTATGTGTCTTTAAAAATGCTGAAATGGGACACAGAGAACAGACTTGTGGTTGCCAAGAGGGAGGGGGTTGGGGGAGGGATGGATTGGGAGATTTGGGTTAACAGATGTAAACTATTATATAGGGAATGGATAAACCACAAGATCCCACTGTAGAGCAGAGGGAACTATATTCAATATCCTGTGATAAACCATCATGGGAAAGAATTTGAAATAGAATGTATATATATGTATAACTGAGTCTCTTTGCTGTACAGCAGAAGTTAATACAACACTGTAAATCAACTATACTTCAATAAAATAAAATAAAACAAAAACTGGTGGAACAAAGTGAAAGGACACAGGACAGCGTTATTTATGCATTTGAGGATGGGGAAGGAAAGAAGTGAACCTTTTAAAGGTACCCCCTCTGGCTCTGCTAAATGCTTGATAAGTAGTATCCAAATGAAGGAATAAAGAGAAGGAATGGATGGGCAAGGAGGAAGGAGGAAGCACGTTTGCATCATTTAAAGCACTGCAATATCTGGTCCAGTTCATGGGGGTGCAGGCGCCGTGCTAAGCTCCTTCCATCTGTTATTTCTTTGAATGCTGCACCTGCAGTCCTCTGAGGTAGGTGCTGTTCACATTGCTGCTTTGGGAGAGGAGGGAGATGAGATTCAGAAGGATGTTTCGATCGCTCCCTCAGAGAGTGATGCAATTAGGATTTTTTTTTTCCCAGTACGCGGGCCTCTCACTGCCGTGGCCCCTCCCGCTGCGGAGCACAGGCTCCAGACGCGCAGACCCAGCCGCTCCGCGGCACGTGGGATCCGCCCAGACCAGGGCACGAACCCGTGTCCCCTGCATCGGCAGGCGGACTCTCAACCACTACGCCACCAGGGAAGCCCATGCAATTACGATTTGAACACAAGCTTCTCAAAACCCTATACAGGAGGACAGAAGAGGTGAGTAGAAAGAGGGTATTTCTCAAAAATGGGGTGCGTGTCAGGGCAGGGACCAGTCAGGATGCCCCAGAGGCTGGCCGCAAAACAGGCACGTTTCACTGAGCTCTCCAGGGAAACCCTCTCTTCCAGGCATCCGTGAACCCCATTCTCTCACTGGAACCAAACAGGACCGTGGTAAACAGGGCTGTGGTAGTACCATCATTTCTCCCTGCCAAGGGCAGACTTCCTCAGCCATTCTGCCCAAATCCTGCAGGCTGGGTCCCTGAAAATTGCTCCATTCATCCCAGGAAAGTGCATGAGAAATGTTAGTATTCAGAGCTGTGTGTTTCACTTTTAAATTAGAAACATATTTATCCATATTCTCACCATTTTTGTTATTACTTTTGAGCACCCCAATTATTTGTGCCCTGCTTTTACGAGGCTCCTCATCTTGAGCTCCGAGGGCCTAAAATTGCCACTCAGCCTAAATTAATAGCAGTTTTATTGGCTCGTTATACTTGACATCTGGTTGGAAGAGCAGAGCAAGAACTATTAGGTAATAATCTCAGTGGGCCCTGATTAGAAACTAATAACATTAGCAATAAACTTTTAACGTGGCTGCCATGAAGCTTGATAAGAGGAAAGGACACAGGGCTGCTCCATACGGAGAAAAGCTGGGGCAGAGGATGGAACCCACCTTCCCACTGCTGCCTGATCAGACTACCAGCCCATTTGGAATATGTCAGCAAAACCAAAATCTGATTGCATCCCAGGAAAGAAGAGTGATGGGCGACAAAAACTGCATTGCTGGAATGGAAATATGGCAAAAGAAATACTCTGTATTTCTCACATTTCCAAATCATTCATGAAGATTTCTAATATTTTTCTCTCAACGTTTCCCTTTCTTCAACAAAGGCATATAAAGCCTGCTCTTGCCTTGGTAATTACGGATATTCGTGGAGCCCTAACTGTGGACCAGGCCCCCTTCCAAGCCCTTCACATACATTATTCTGTGCAATCCTCACAAGAAGCACACAGGGTCAAGGCTGTTATTATGCCATTTACAGATCAGGGACCTGAAGCACAGAGAGGGAATGTCACGTGTCCCAGGTCACACCACAGGAACTCTGAAGCTGGAATCCAGCAGCAATGCCCACACTCTGTAAGCACTAGATGATGCTGCATCCTCTCTTTCCATTTTTTAACAAGGGTTTAGTGGGTACCTGCAATGTGCCACTCTCTTGTGGTGGAAGGACAGTGGATACAAAATAACTCAGGCCGATGTGCTCCGAGGAACTGACCCCCTCGCCTGCATTAATGCAATAGCTTCCTAAATTCCTTTTTTTTTTAAATCTCATACTGGTGGAAGCCAGGCTGCTATAGCTCACCCTCGCTTCTTTTTTTTTTTTTTTCCTTCCAGTTTTATGGAGCTATACTTGACACACAGCACTGGATACGTTTAAGGTGTACAGCATAATGATTTGACTTACATACATCATGAAATGATTATCACAGTAAGTTTCAGTGCACATCCATCAACTCATAAAGATACAAAATTAAAGAAATGAAAACATTTTTTTCCTGGTAGCCTCCTAACTTCTGACCTCTCCTCCTTCTGGCTTTTCCCTAGGAAGCAGGCAGAGACAGCCTGTGAAAGTATAACTCAAGTCATGTCCCTCCTCGGCTCAGAGCCTTCCTTTTAACTTCCAACCTCATTCCAAATAAAAGGCAAATTCAGCAGAATGACTCCTGTCCTCTGGGAGCTTCCCCTCACCTGCCCCACAACTGCCCTATTCAGGCCACACCGACCCGACGAGCCTGCTCACTACCCTGTGAAAGACCTGCACCCCTCACCTCAGGGCCTTTGCTCTTGTCATTCCCTCCACCTGGAACACTCTTCCCAGAGCACTCCTCTCACTACCTATGCCTCCTGTCTCTCATCTCCTTCAGATTTTGCTCAAAGGTCACCTGCAGTGAAGTTGGCTGTGAGTGTCCCTTGTAAACCCCTCTCTCGATGACCCTCTCCCAGTGACCCCTCCCCAATGACATTTCCATCCTCTTTCTTTTTTTTTTAACCATTTTTATATGGAAGTATAGTTCATTTACAATGTTGTGTTAGTTTCAGGTGTACGGCAAAGTGATTCAGTTATATACATATATATATTCTTTTTAAGATTCTTTTTCCTTATAAATTATTACAAAATATTGAGTGTAATTCCCTGTGCTCTACAGCAGGTCCCTGTTGGTTATCTACTTTATATATAGGAGTGTGTATATGTTAATCCCAAACTCCTAATTTATCCCCCTGCCACGTTTCCCCTTTGGTAACCACAAGTTTGTGTTCTGTGTCTGTGAATCTGTTTCTGTTTTGTAAATATGTTCATTTGTATCATTTTTTTAGATTCCATATAAGTGATACCATATGATATTTGTCTTTGTCTGACTTACTTCACTTAGTATGATAATTTCTAAGTTCACCCATGTTGCTGCAAATGGCATTATTTCATTCTTTTTGATGGTTGAATAATATTCCTCTGTGTGTGTGTGTGTGTTTGTGTGTGTGTGTGTGTGTGTGTGTGTGTGTGTACCACATCTCCTTTATCCATTCATCTGTTGATGGACACTTGGGTTGCTTCCATGTCTTGGGTATTGTAAATACTGCTGCTATGAATATAAGGGTTCATGTATCTTTTCAAATTATAGTTTTGTCCCAATATATGCCTGGGATTGCAGGATCATATGGTAACTCCAGTTTTAGTTTTTTAAGGAACCTCTACACTATTCTCCATAGGGGCCGCACCAATTTACATTCCCACCCTCAGTGTGGGAGGGTTCCGTTTTCTCCAGACCCTCTCCAGCATTTATTGTTTGTAGACTTTTTAATGATGGCCATCCTGACTGGTGTGTACCCTCTTTCTTGTTTTATTTTTTTCCATGGCATCTTCCACTATCCAGCAAACTCTATGTATTAGCTGGTTAGTTAGTAGGGTTTGGTTCATTAACTTGTCTATCTTCTCCCCACTAAAATATGTTCTGTGAAAACAGAAGAGCGTGTCTATTTTATCCGTTGCTATAGTCCAAGTGCCTAGAATGGTGTCTGGCACACAGTAGGTACACAGCCCACATCTGCTGAATGAATAAACATATCCTACCCTCAGGTGTTCTCTGTTTAGAGAAACAAGCTGTACTCGCTCCCGCTCCCACCTGGAAAACAGAGAGCACTACCTATGGCACACAGGAGCCAACCCCACAGGGCAGGGTAGTCCAGAGGTTAGTGCCTGGAGAGGGTACAAAGGAAGTCAATAGTGCTGTAAGATCTTTCAAGGGGCAGGGATGGAGAAAGTCTTTCAGGAGGAAATTCAGCACTGAGCAGGGAGGCAAGAGCATATACTTGGTTTAAATCCCAGCAGTGCTACTCACTTACTCTGCTTGTTCCCTTGAGCAGATTATTTAACCTCTCTGAGCCTCAGTTTCCTCATCTGCAAAATGACAATAATGTCCACCAGGTAAGTTGTTGCAAAGACGAAATGGAATAATAAATGCAAATAGCTTAAGCCTGCCCCTCACGCATGGTGCTCAACAATGCAAATTCTACTTCAACCGCCCCCCCCCCCCCCGCTTGAAACATTAGGAAGACTTGAAAAAGCAAACAGGAGTGGGCAAGCTGTTTGCAATGATCTTCACATGCATAGAAATATCCTCAAGTGACAGCGAAGACTTCAGGCAGACCCAGCTGGCCCTTAAAGACAACAGAAATTCAAATAATGGAAATTGAGTTTGTTTCCTGAAAGCAAAAATCTCCCCAAGTGTTTAGCTGATCTCCTCCATCTGCAATGAGGACCCAACAAATCCAAATAAGCCTGATGCTAGCAGGAGGTGTTCAGCTATAATCCCAAGTGTCCTCTGTAGCATCATTTTGGTCCTCGTGTGATACCAACGTTTTGCCCAAGAGTTTCATAGCTGAGTGTGTTATGTCACTTACCGCATCAAAAGTTCATCTGGGGTGGGGACACGGTCTTGTCCCTCTTTCATGTAACTCTAACCCCTTCGTGCACGCAGCTTTTGCACAGACACCTGTTCTTCAAAACCATCCTCTGGGGTGATCACAGGGGACCAGGGTCAATTAAGCTACCACTTTACAGATGAAGAAACTGAGGCTCCGAGTGGTTCAGAGTCTCATCGATGTTCCCAGGGCTGGTGGACGGCTGACTCAGGATGAGAACCCAGCTGCTATAACTCAGGTCCAATGCTTGTTCCATTGCATCACACAGCATATGTATCTCAGCGCTCAAACTGAACTTGCTTGGCAGTCACTACAGTGGTTCATTGGTACGTACTAGATGCTGGGAACAGTCGCAGTCACACCGCACACATTGTTTGCTCTAAACCTCAACACAGCCCTGTGGGTATTACTGCCCACCCTTCCAATCCCCCTTAAAGATAAGGAAGAGATATCTTTAAAGATAGGTAGACCCAAAGAGGTTAAGTAACTTTTTCAGGGTCGTGCAGCTAAAATGATAGAAGTGGGACACCAAATGACCCCAAAACCAAACTCTTTCCCCTGCATGGTGACATCTCTTTGATGCTACGCAGAGAAGGGCTGCCTGAGGAGATGAGGGACACCTCCGCCGTCCTCTGCAAATCTCTGAAGGAGGCCTCCCTGGGCTCAGGAAAGGGAGCCCAAGGACAGCCACTGGATCTCTTTCCCTGACCCAAGGAGGTGAGGTAAACACTGAACAGCATTTGAATGCCAGTCACAAAGTAAAAGATCTTGGTCAACTTACCCAAACTTCCCAAACTTTGGTTTCCCAGTCTATTCAATGGAGCAACTGGTGTTGACCACAGAAGATTATTGTGAGAACTTGGTGATGTCATCAACGTAGACCACTGAGCACTGGGGCATGGAAGGAGAACGGCAAGGGGAGCATCGGTCCAGGTGGACAGAGAGGGAAACAGAAACCTGGGGACATCACTGTCCCCATCATCCCCCAATGCTGGACCAGAGATTCTCAAGCTCCAAACAACCTTATTTGTGGCCCATGCATAGGGCCCAGCCTGTCCTGACCCATCTCCTCCCACCCAGTTGGGCCTCCCTGCCCCATTGACTTCTGGGAGCCATGGCCTCGGACTCACCACCTCCACCAGAGTTCATTGAATTCCACGACTGCAAATTGCAAACTTACCTGATGATGGAGTAGCCAGCATTCCATCAGCTTAAGGTCAATGGATGTCAAGAATCCTGTTACCTCTGTGTCCAGCTCTCAGACAATGGTGGGAAGTTGGTTTCCAGGCAGTGGAGTCTTTGCGGTAATCAGTTTGGTAATTCACCAAACTGAATTGGGTGGGATGCAGGAACATGTGTCCCCTCGTGCAGAGTTGTGAGAAAGGATGTTTTGTCATCACTGCAGCTCAAATTCGGTGGGCATAGAATCCCCTCCTGATTTCTAAAGCTTCTCGGAGTCTCCCCCAGACCTTCTGATTCAGTGAGTCTGAGAAGGGGCCCAGAAAATGCATTTTTAACCAGCAGAAGCCACCAGTGGTTCTGATGCAGGTGGTCTGTGAATCACACTTTTCAAATACAGCTTTAGATGTCTTACCCGTTCTTAAGCCACGTGTAACTTGCTGTGATTTTCAGAGGCCTCCTCTGGACAAAAATACTCCCAAGATCAAATATATTGGCTCTTCTGTTCAGGACTGGTGGGGGCAATCACCTGTCCTGAGCTTGGAGAGCCCATTTGGAGAGCAGATGAGCTAAGTATTTAGAAGATCCAGATGCATTTGGAATATCATTACGACTCTTCCCTGCAGGGAGGACTAAAGACACGTCTACACCAGAGATAGAGAGAGAGAGGGAGAGAGAGAGAGAGGGGCCCTGTGCACGCACATGCACTCACACACACACAGCTCTGCCACATGGACTCACTAAGTTCATCTCATCTTCTACAAACATAGGTTTCCTTGTGTTACCCATTTCACCATTTCGGGTTCAAGTTAACCCAATCTAGTAAAATAAAATCTAGATACTCTCTGGAGCTTAGGTTTTCTCCAAATCCTACTGGAGTTTTTTGTTTGTTTCTTTGTCTGTCTGGTTGATTTGTTTGGTTTTGCTTATTAACAAATAATGATGATAGAGTGATCCCTGTATCCAGATATGGACAGCCTCCATCCCAGCTCAAAATCCAGCGCCCTCTTCCTTAGGAAACCCAAGACTGCTGAGGCTAGTTCTTTTATTTTCAAGCAATCAAATTCCTTCCGTACCCCCAGTCCAAATAAATACATGCATCCAAAAAATCAGATTAATAGTGTAAATGATTTGCAGCAATAACATGCACACTATATGCTCACCACTGTGCTTAACTAAAGATTTCTGTCCATGTCAACCTGGTGGATACTGGTACTTACCCCTGAGGTCAGAAGGAATTAAAATGGGGGGGGGGGGATTTTAAGCCAGGAAGAAAGAAAATAAAGCACGTGTATTTTCTATTTTATCCTCCAGTGAGAGGCGTTTTCATTCATTTCCTTTTTTAATCATGGCAAAATCATTCCTTTCTGGATTTTAGGCCCCCTTATCTACTATCATCAGGAAAACATGTTTTGTTTCATGTGGGTTTTTTTTTTTTTTAGGACTTATTAGTTCTACTAGCACAAAAGAAAATAGCATACATAAAATTATTAAAGCATCATATAGCCAGAGATTTCCGAGGAAATCGATTGTATTACCAATAACAATAATATTCAAAATCTTTATATTTACAGTTTTGACTCTAGCCTGTCTTCGTTCAGGCCTCTGAATGACCGTTTCCCTAGCAAAGTGAAGTGATGGCAATTGTCATAACTGAAGTCACCCACGCCATGCTTGAGATTTTCCTACGCACCAGGCTCCGCTCTCAGGGTTTCACTTATTCTGACCACACAGTTCTTGACACAACTGTACGAATCTCATAGAAGCTGAACCTGAGGCCAGAGCGGCCTTTGAATTTGCCCCAGGTCACCAGGCTGGTAAGACGCAGGAGCAGGGTCAGGATGGGAGGCCGACCTCTGGTGTCTCAAGGTCAGACCTATGCTGCAGGAGTCATGATATTATCAGCCCTAGACTCTCATAGACCTTCTCAGGCTTGGGCAGATTCAAGATACAGGTCCTAGGCCCAACCGTTTACCAAATCACACTGTGAGCTGAATCTTAACAGAGGCATTTAAATACTTTCCCTGTAACCTGGCGATACTAGTAGGGCCCCTACCTCCTCCAAAAGGTTGACATGGAGTCAAAAGAGCTGAAAAGTGTCATCTACAAATTGAAGACTTAGTTCCTTTTAAAATTTGTTTTATCGAAGTATAATTGACTTACAATGTTGTGTTAGTTTCTGCTGTACAGCAAAGTGATTTAGTTATACATATACATACATTCCTTTTCATATACTTTTCCATTATGGTTTATCGCAGGATATTTAATAGAGTTCCCTGTGCTCTACAGTAGGACCTTGTTGCTCATCCATTCTCTATATAATAGTCTGCATCTGCTAATCCCAAACCTCCAATCCATCCTTCCCCACCTCCCCACCCCCTTGGCAACCACAAGTCTACTCTCTATGTCTTTGAGTCTGTTTTTGCTTCATAGATAAGTTCATTTGTGTCATATTTTAGGTTCCACATATAAGTGATATCATATGGTATTTGTCTTGCTCGTTCTGACTTACTTCACTTAGTATGAGAAAATCTAGGTCCATCCTGAAGATTTAGTTCTTAATAAGTCATTATCTTTACCACTTCAAATCCTTCTTGAGAGGATACATTTTTTACCCCAACTATTCAGAAAAATACTTACTAATTTAATGGAAGTAAGGAAGGCAGAGAGGGAGGGGGGGATGAAAGAAAGAGAAACTAGGATAGAAACAAACGATGAGAAATGGCAGAACTGAGATTAGAACCCGATGTGTCATATTGATACTCCAAAAGCCAATAGGAGAAGAAATTATTTTATATGCCTTTTAATTTAGTTTCGTGGTAGTTTTTTTTTAACTTGTTTTTTTATTTTTTAATTAGAGTATAATTGCTTTACAATGGAGTGTTAGTTTCTGCTCTACAACAAAATGAATCAGTTATATATATATATACATATGTTCCCATATCTCTTCCCTCTTGCATCTCCCTCCCTCCCACCCTCCCTATCCCACCCCTCCAGGCGATCACAAAGCACCGAGCTGATCACCCTGTGCTATGCAGCTGCTCCCCACTAGCTATCTACCTTTCGTTTGGTAGTGTATATATGTCCATGCCTCTCTCTCGCTTTGTCACAGCTTACCCTTCCCCCTCCCCATATCCTCAAGTCCATTCTCTAGTAGGTCTGTGTCTTTATTCCTGTCTTACCCCTAGGTTCTTCAAGACATTTTTTTTTCTTAAATTCCATATATGTGTGTTAGCATACAGTATTTGTCTCTCTCCTTCTGACTTACTTCACTCTGTATGACAGACTCTAGGTCTATCCATCTCATTACAAATAGCTCAATTTCGTTTCTTTTTATGGCTGAGTAATATTCCATTGTATATATGTGCTACATCTTTATCCATTCATCAGATGATGGACACTTAGGTTGTTTCCATCTCTGGGCTATTGTAAATAGAGCTGCAATGAACATTTTGGTACATGACTCTTTTTGAATTATGGTTTTCTCAGGGTATATGCCATATACCCCGTGGTAGTTTTTGAAACCTGATTTCTTTTCCTTGTAACATTTCAGCAGAAATCTCACCCTCGGGAATGCATGACTCAAGTCATGGCATGTTGGAGGAAACTGGGCATCTTTATAATCATCTCAGGAAAGAGACACTCAATATAGCAGAAAGACTGTGGTTCAGTAAAGTTGCTCTGTGAAGACTTACCTGATAAAAACCCACACCAAGTGAAAAGAAGGTGCATTCTCCATTTAGAACAAAGCCAAGTGCCTTCCTGACTTCCCACCCCACCTCAGGTTTGCTTTTTCTGCAGAAACAATAACTCCAGAGGCAAAGGCTATTGGGAGACCACCCTGCCCCTCATGACCCCACACAGTATTATTATTGGTATTGTTCTTGTCCTTACCATTTTCATTATATATTAGTTGCCCTGCTCTTAGAGTGAGTAAAGTACTCTCTGAAAGTAATCTGTTCGCTCAGAGTTCTGAGTGAATAAATGGATTAAAGACCTATATGTGGGGCTTCCCTTGTGGTTCAGTGGTTAAGAATCTGCCTGCTAATGCAGGGGACACGGGTTTGAGCCTTGGTCAGGGAAGATCCCACATGCCACAGAGCAACTAAGCCTGTGCACCACAACTATTGAGCCTGCACTCTAGAGCCTGTGAGCCACAACTACCGAGCCCATGCACCACAACTACTGAAGCCTGCATGCCTAGAGCCCGTGCTCCACAACAAGAGAAGCCACCGCAATGAGAAGCCCATGCACCGCAACAAAGAGTAGCCCCCACTCAACGCAACTAGAGAAAGCCCGCACACAGCAACGAAGACCCAATGCAGCCAAAAATAAAAATAAATAAAAATTTTAAAAATAAATAAATAAAATAAAGACCTACATGTAAGACAAGACACTATAAAACTCTTAGAGTAAAGCACAGGCAGAACACTCTTTGACATAAATAGCAGCACTATTTGTGTGTGTGGGTGTGGTCTGTATCCTAAAATAAAGGAAATAAAAGCAAAGATAAACAAATGGGACCTAATGAAACTGAAAAGTTTTGCACAGCAAAGGAAACCATCAACAAAATGAACAGACAACTTACTGAATGGGAGAAAATATTGGTAAATGATAAGACCAGTAAGGGTTAATATCCAATATATATAAACAGTTCATGCAACTCAACATCAAAAAAACAAACAGCCTGATTGAAAAACGGGCAGAAGACCTGAACAGACAGTTTTCCAAAGAGAACATGCTGATGACCAACAGGCACATGAAAACGTCCTCAACATCACTAATAATCAGGGGAATGCACATCAAAAGCACAATGAGATATCTCCTCACACCTGTCAAAATGTCTATCATCAAAAAGAACACTAATAACAAATGTTGGCAAGGAAAAAAGGGAGCACTTGTACACTGTTGGTGGGAATGTAAATTGGTGCAGTCACTATGGAAAACAGCTTGGGGGTTTCTCAGAAAACTAAAATTAAGACTACCGTATGATTCAGCAATTTCACTCCTGGGTATATATCCCCCAAAAAGCCAAAAACACTAGTTTGAAAAAATACACCCCAATATTCACAGCAGCATTATTTACAATAGCCAAGACATGGAAACAACCTAAATGTTCATCCACAGATGAATGGATAAAGAAGATGTGGTACATATATACAATGGAATACTACTCAGCTGTAAAAAGAAATTTTGCCATTTGCGGCAATGTGGATGGACTTGGAGGGCATTATGCTAAGTGAACTAAGTCAGACAGATAAAGACAAATCCTGTATGCTATCCCTTGTATGTGGAATCTAAAAAATACAACAAACTAGTGAATGAAACAAAGAAGAAGCGGACTCACAGGATGGGAAACAGAGCAGAAAAGCTATTGGGTTTTCTTGATATTTGAAACCCTCAACTTAATGAAATTATCTAAGAAGTTTTCAATGCCGGCAGCTACTTGAAAGAGAAGAATACTCTCTCTTCCTCTGCAGGGTGATGGGGGTAATGAGGGTGGGGGGTCGACAGTTATTTTCTGTGAGCCTCAGTTTCTCCAACTGTAGACCAGTAGTAGGAAGTACAGTAATATTTACAGGGATGTTGTAGGGATTAAAATGTGATAACAAAAAACTGGGGCAGAGGAGCAACCTCGTGGTAGATACTCTATCAATCTTAGTTCCCAGCACCAGCCAAACAGCTATGGGACCTTGGGCAGGTCCCTTCACTTTTGTGGACTTCAAACACAATAGAAATAGATCCACAGACAAAGAAAACAAACTTATAATTACCAAAGGGGAAAAGGGAGGGAGGGAAAAATTAGAAGTTTGGGATTAAAAGACACTCATTACTATATATAAAATTGATAAATGGCAAAGACCTACTGTATAGCACAGGGAACTATATTCAATATCTTGTAATAACCTATAATGGAAAAGAATCTGGAAAAGAATATATATATGTATATACACGTATAACTGAATCACTTTGCTGTATACCTGAAACTAACACAACACTGTAAATCAACTATACCTCAATTTTAAACATGCACAAATGCTGGGTTTGGACCACATTATCTCAGTGGGTCCTCAGGATGTCACCAGTCTGGGAGGCCAGCCCTGCCCCGTTGATGTCTTGCTCTCTCTGTAATCACTAGGGGGTTTCACTAACTCAGTTATCTCAGAATTGAGATCCAGTAAAGGAGTCATTAACGATTTAACTGTGTTTAAAAAATATATATAAAAGATCTCCGGATCTCCCACAATGCTATCTAAAGGACAAAATGTCGTCATTTAAGTTTTGACATAATTATTACATGTAAGGTTAAGGGCTCACTGCTGGTTAATCCTTCCTGAATAACTGCAGTGTTCCTAGCAGATCCCTGAGTTGCCTGGAAGTTGCTAGGGAAGCCCTAACTGCACAGGATGAGTGAGGAGATTTAAACAATGGACATGGAGGAGAGGGTCCTGTCTCTCGGATAATATCCCAGCAAACTACAGCAAGTGGGGGGGGGCATGGGGCAAACCCCACACCCTGCCAGGGTGGGCCATGCAGTGCAGGCACCCACACAGCTGCAGCTGCACTTGGGTAAAGACTCCGGCCATCGTGCCTCCCCCATTATTGCTATTATTATACTCATCATTATCATCTCTCCAGGTACTAATTTTTGCTGCAAAACAACACAAAATCTCAGTGGAGTAACAGTCTGCATTATTTCTCACTCGTGTGTGCAGGTCTGCTGGTTTGGCCAGGCCACAGGTTCAGTTGAGATCTGCTCACGTGTCTCTCGTCCTCCAGGGACCAGCAGGCTTCCTGGGGCACAGCCCTTTCTGGGTGATGGCAGAGAGTGTGGGGATAGGCAGAAATGCACAGGGCCCCTCCAGGCCTGGGATCAGAATTGGTGCACTGGACACTCCTACCCACATTCTACGTGCTGAAACAAGTCACAGAGCCAAGACCAACGTCAATGGGGAGACAGGTGAACTCCTCCCATGGCGGGTGGGAATGAAACTTGCTGAACCATAATGTCATCTTCCACACTCCTTAAGACCATGAGTCTTTGAGGACAGGGACCATTCTTATTCCTCCCCAGCACTTTGCCCCGTACGGTTCTAGAAAATTTGACTCTCATTCATTCACTGAGATCCAGTCCAGTGGTACCCAGTGGTGGGGTACTCAGGCCAAAAGCAGTGACCAAAGGGAAGTCAAGGTCAGCAAACTAGCAACAGGGAAATTTTCTGTTAAAAATGAATAGAGGGCTTCCCTGGTGGCGCAGTGGTTGAGAGTCCGCCTGCCGATGCAGGGGACGCGGGTTCGTGCCCCAGTCCGGGAAGATCCCACATGCCGCGGAGCGGCTGGGCCCGTGAGCCACGGCCACTGAGCCTGCATGTCCGGAGCTTGTGCTCCGCAACAGGAGAGGCCACAACAGTGAGAGGCTTGCGTACCGCAAAAAAAAAAAAAAAAAAAAAAGAATAGACATGAAAAAAAACTTATGGTTGCCAAAGGAGAAAGGAGGGGAACAAGAGAGATAAACACTACAACATATAAAATAGATAACCAACAAAGACCTACTGTATACCACGGGGAACTCTGCTCAATACACTGTAATGACCTAGATGGGAAAAGAATCTGAAAAAGAATACATACATGTGTATGTATAGCTGAATCACTTTGCTGTACACCTGAAACTAATGTAACATTGTTAATCAACTATACTCCAATATAAAATTAAAATTTCTTTAAATGGCAAAAAATTAAATTTAAAATTTTTAAATATATTTTCTTCCAATTACATATTGTCCCACAATTTTCTTTTCTGCCAGATTCAAAAAAAACTGAATAAACGTAGAAAACAAACTTATGGTTACCAAACAGGATGGAGAGGGAGTGGGGAGAGATAAATTAGGAGTTTGGGATTAACATGTACACACTGCTATATTAAAAATAGATAAACAACAAGGACCTACTTATAACACAGAGAGCTATATTCAGTATCTTGTAATAACCTATAAAGGAAAAGAATCTGAAAAAGAATACACACACACACACACACACACACACACATATATATGTACATATACATATATAAAACTGAATCGCTTTGCTGAAACTAACACAACATTGTAAATTAACTATACTTCAATTTTTAAAAGTGGTTAAAAAATAATGAACTGAGCTCCAGTGACATGAGTCTTTCCAGAAGGTGGGCTGTAAAAGTAAGATAGTGCCAAATCTAACAGTTCTGGAGTAACAGGACAGTGATTGTACTGGGCAAAGAGAAACATTGACAGTTGCCGGGGCCAAGGTGGTGACAGGGCTTGAGAACAGGCAGATGCTCGACCATCACAGCCACAGCATCAGCAGAAACAAAACCCCAAGAGGGGCCAGGATCCCACAGCAGTGTCATGCTCCCTCTTCAGCTCAGATGTGCTCCTCGAGCCCGGGGGATTAGCAGCTTGGTGGATGCCAATCGCTTTGCCAGTGGGCTTTGTCACTGGAGACATGTGGATCCTTTCACCACATCTAATGAGAGTGTTGTCTTAATTGAGCTTTCTGATGTCAACTTTGATTTCTTCCTCTATAAAATGGGAACAATAGTTTTTCAGTTTGACAGTGATCTGAATGAAATGCCCATTGTTCAGCATCTCAAGGAAGGATCGTGATGGAATTAAATTTAAATAAGAAATTGTACAAAAATGTGGAACAGGCTATCTCCCAGGAAACTGGGAATGGAAGAGGGGAAAAGGTGAAAACCATAGTGGATATGACATTTCAGGAAAGAAACGGATGAGGACAGTTATATTTATTTTGTTCACATCATGTTACTAACATCATGCTAAACTACATAAATTGGTGCAGCCACTATGGAGTACAGTATGGAGGTTCCTTAAAAAACTAAAAATAGAGCTACCACATGATCCAGCAACCCCACTCCTGGGCATATATCTGGAGAAAACCATAATCTGAAAGGATACATGCACCCCAGTGTCCATAGCAGCACTATTTACAATAGCCAAGACATGGAAGCAACCTAAGTGACCATCGACAGGGGAATGCATAAAGATGTGGTACATATATACTGTACAATGGAATACTACTCAGCCATAAAAAAAGAATGAAATAATGCCGTTTGTAGCTACATGGATGGTCCTAGAGTTTGTAGGAACTCTTGATGGTCTCATCCTCCTCTCTAACAGGATTCCTCCGGGTTGGGTGCCTCAGGGGAAGGTGGGTCCAGGTCAGCTCCACGGTGTGCCAATCATGGTGGTCTCCTTCCCCTTCCTGGTGGTGACTTGTAGGTAGCAGTGGGTCAGCTGGCTAGTGAGACATGAGGGGCAGTCATTAGGGGGTTCCCAGGAAAGCAGTCCTTTCTATTTGAAGAAGGAAATCTTGGAAGAGATAGCATCTTCTGCCCCCGGGAATCCCTATGTCTGAATGTAATACCTGGAAAACAGTGTGGCCATCATATGATCAAGAAGGAGCCATCCTGGGGGCAAAGGTGGCACAAGAGAATGACAGAATGGGGAGACTTCCGTTGATGTCATCATTGAGCTTCTAACTGTAGGAATAGTGGAGCTGCCCACTACTAAGCTTCTGGTTATATGTAATAATAGATGCTCTTATCATAACAACAAATTTGGGTCTCTGTCTCCTCTTACTTACAGCCAAGGGCTCCTTAACTCATGAGATCAGTAAGTGCTGGAGCAGAGGATATAAAGTCTTCCCCAAGTCCCAGGGGGGTACCTGATGATACGGGATCAGTAATGTGTGTCTATCATCAAGGGACAGTCTGGTCTGGGAGATGGAATCAAGCCAGGCACCAGGGACAGAGAGTTCCCAAGGGTCAGCCCCGAGTCCTCCCTGTGGGGGAGCAGAGACAGAGGGGAGACAGCCATCCATATGGGACATTAGGGAAATTCAAAATGTACAGGTGTTACCGAAAGTGCGATCTGGCTGCTTGCTGCTCAAAAGCCAATAAAGAGTGGAAAGGAAAGTTTGCTTTATTTTGGAAAAATAACACACTGACAGACAGTGTGCAAGAGCTTTTATAGGCGGAGGGAGGGGACTACATGCAGAAACAGCAGAGTCAGCTCTGACCGTCATCCTGAAATTGGTCATCGGTGGTCTGACTGACGTCATCTTGATTGTTTTCGGTACAGTTAATCTTCAGTTCCAGGGTCGGTTTGTTCCCATGTCCTTGAGGCCAACTCTCGGAATTGTGGCAGCTTATGTCATGGCTACAATCTGGTCATCAGCCAAGAAGTAGTTAACTTCTTCCACCTGTTGGCGGTTCCAGTGTCTATAAGACAGCTCACAGGAAATGGTTCAGAATATTATCTACAGCCCTTGAGAAGGAACTAAAGGTCCTTGACTATGCTTAATGACTAAACCATTATTATTTGATCTCCTTTAACTCTTTTCCTTTGTTTCTGTATTTTCTCACTTCTCTGATTAAACATATTCTTTGGCTAAAGTTTTTCCACAGACAAAAGGCGGGCAGAGGACATGGGGTGGGGGAAGGACCATAGGGTCCTGCTCCATTTCACAGGCTGTAAAAAATGTTAACCAATGGGGAACCCCTCAAACCAAACCCAAGGAGATCAGTGCCAAATAGATCTACACTGAGGGCCAGCTCTGCCTAAGGAAAAAAATATTTTTCCATATCTTAGACTGAGGTCCCAATTATATAATTGACTTCCACCTTGAGTGTCATAATGCAGCATTTCATAGAATTGAAAGGCAGCTCCTGAAAGTAGAGATGCTTTTCTACAGGAACATTAGCTGATATTGTCAGGAATAATGCCCCAGTCACAGGGTAATGTGTTGAGTGAGTTGTTTCTGACACTTACATGTTTGATTTCCATGCTTCCTTTATTCTAAGATGTATGATCCATGTTACCAAACACAGAGCTGGACTCCTAACTCCTCTCCCTTTGAAGACTATGTGAATTTGAGACCTTCATACTGGCGCTCCACACCAGCATGGGTTACTGAGAATGCTGATGATTTATTTCTCAGGAAAACTCTGCAAAGGAGGACAGTCACCCATCTGTCTGAGACTTTTGCAGGGCAACAGTCCTGTCGGCAGCCTCAAGGATAAATGGACTGACCTGTAAATGTCCCCATCATCTGCAGCCACTGATTGATGAGAACGAGGTGAGCTGGGAGAGAGGAGTTTGAAAAGCTTCATTTCAAATGTGACTGAGGCTGGCAGCTGCTCTATAACCACAAGTGGCTGGAGGTCCTCCCCTGCCACCCCACCCCCGGTCTTTCTTTTATACCTCGTTTTTTTTTTTTATGCATATCAATAGTCAGGCAGACAAGGTCAAGGAACTTCCTCAGACACTGTTTACCTGTCTGTTACACTTCAGTCAGTGAGGTATCTTTCCAGGGCAGCAATCAAATTAAATAACCTAAGTATCCTTGAGTCACTTCTATAATTTGCACCACTTATAACCATTTGCAAGTCTCCTTGGAATGGCCACAGCATAAATCCTTCTCTTTAAGACAGAAAAGCTGGCATCTCCACTTGACCAAAGTGGTGCTTTACTCCTGGTGTTTACATTTTTCGGAAGCCTTCTTCCCTCCTTGGGTCCAGGCAGAATTGAGCGTTTGCTTGAGGGAGACTTTGTCACCTTGACCAAGGAAAGGAGTTCTGAAGAGACCAAGGAAAGGAGTTCTGTGTACAAGGCTTGCAAATCTCAAGTGATGCCCTCTGCATAGGCTTCAACCTGGCTCTAAAAATCTTACCCGTAACAGAAAAAGGGAACTAGAAAGTATTGCATACCTACAAAGAACCAGGCCCGTTTGGTCCATGCTTTTGCAGGAAGGGCTGAATCCAAATGTCAAAATCTAATGATAAAGCCAGAGATTCCTATTGGGTCCCGACACAACTATAGCTAAGGGAAGAGTTCCCAGCCACATAGGCCTGACCCTGCAGTCACATTCTTTTCACTGCATCCCACTGCATCTCAGAATGAAGATCATGCCATTACCAGGAAATGGAAATAAATAAAACTTTGCAGATTCCAGATACCGGATCTCAAGGGATTGAGTGAACAAGCAAAGCTCCCGGAGCCTTCCACACTTTCCTACTACTTCTCTTTCCACACCACTGGCAGCCCTATTTCCCACTCAGAAAATGAGAGTCCTACTGTATAGCACAGAGAACTGTACTCAATGGTTTGTAATAACCTCTAAGGGAAAAGAACCCGGAAAAGAATATATATATATATATATATATATATATATAACTGAGTCACCATGCTGTACACCTGAAACTAACACAACATTGTAAATCAACTACACTTCAATAAAAAAAAATCAAGATATAAAACATTTTCTTCACTTCAAAAGTTCCCTCTAGCCTCTTTGCAGACAAGCACCGACTCTTGTCCTTAACCTTAGGCAGCCACTAGTCTTCTTTCTGTCACTATAGTTTTGTCTTAAAAAATAAATTTTTATTGAAAATTGCAACAAAAAAAAAAGAGAGAGAGAGAGAGTCCTCCAGTTAGAAGGGATCAGAGAGAGGAGCATGACCCATCTGGACTCACACAGCAGGCCAGTAGCCAAACCGTGACTGCGATCCTTCATCTGAGTCTAGAGCAGGCCATGGTTTTTTAGCTCAAGCTGTGAATTAGAATCACCTGTACAGACTATTTAAAATATAGACCCTAAGACCTCACCCCAGGGCCCTCAATCAAGGTCTCCATCGTGGGCCACAGGTCTCTGTATTTTTAAAAAATCTCCCCAGAGCTCTAGGAGATTTCTTTTTCTCTACACTTTTCCATTATTTGAACCTTTCACAATGAAAATAAAATCAACGACTTTTCTATAAAATCAACAAATAACAGTGTCATCTGTGTGTGTGCGTGTTGGAGGGTGGGTCCCAAACTTCCCAGGTTCCTCTCAAAGAGTTTTGCTGCTCAAACCCCTTACCCATTGCTTGTAATGAAAATCAAAGAAATACTATCTACCCTGACAAGGGAGACCAAAGAAAGAGAAAAGACCTACAATCAAAGTGAAATTTAAAGGGCACAGAGTTTGAAGTTGGAAAAGCCCTGGGTGTGAATTCTCACTTTGGCATTTATTTCTAGCTCAGTCCTACTGACAGGTAGTTTAATTGCTCTGAGCTCTGCTTTCCCTGTCTATACAATGGAGACCACTTCTCTCTAGCAGGACCAAGGTGATTACTAAACACAACAGTGCACATAGTGCACCTAATGCATACTCTATATTCACAAATAGTAGCTATTACTATCATCCATTTCATCGTTATCAAAACTAATATTTGGGGCTTCCCTGGTGGCGCAGTGGTTGGGAGTCCGCCTGCTAATGCAGGGGACACGGTTTCGAGCCCTGGTCTGGGAGGAACCCACATGCCGCGGAGCGGCTGGGCCCGTCGGCCACGGCTGCTGAGCCTGCGCGTCTGGAGCCTGTGCTCCGCAACAAGAGAGGCCGCCATAGTGGAGGGCCCGCGTACCACGATGAGGCGTGGCCCCCGCTTGCCACGGCTGGAGAGGGCCCTCACACAGAGACGAAGACCCAACACAGCCAAAAATAAATAAATTAATTAATAAACTCCTACCCCCAACATCTTCTTAAAAAAAAAAACTAATATTTGATTAGCATCGTTGAACTTTTGCTCCCAAGAAATGAGTGGGAAGAAAGAGAAGACACTTCCAGAGGCTATGACTCAAAAGGGGCAACTTACAAAGTGTGCAGGAGCAGAAAGCACCGCAAGCCGGGGCAGTCACTTCTCCAACCTCCTCTGGAAACATTACATCCGTCTTCTTTTATGCTGAGAGTTCTCAAGGCAAGGTTCCCTGTTCTTTCTGCAGCTGGTAGAAAGCCAAGGACAAGGGAAGCACTCAACATCACAATTTTATCTCCTCTCTCTTTTTAGAGCTGCCCCAGGAGAAGACAAATCAACCACTCTCTGGGTAGTTTTTGTGGAAGAAAAGTGGCATCAAAACTTGGAAGCCGCTTGTTTAACTTTCCACAGAAAGAGGCATTGTGATCTTTTCATGTTTTGTGGCATGTGTCGAAGCAGATCGTATCAAAGGCACCGTGTAATGGCATCGGAGAAAGGAAAAGAGAGAATCAGTCGGAAGGTTCCATCTCCTCCACGTGATTTAACAGTGGGAATGTGGCTGTTAAAATCATCTCGTTGTATCAGGACAAAAGGGGAACCTCCAGGGAGCACCTGTGGGGGACAGATTTGGAGGAAATCACTCTGATGGATGACGGTGAGGTCCAGGGACACCTGTGGAAAGCCAGCACTAAATAGCAGGAGGAGGAAATAATAAGGAAAGAATCACAAGACAAATTGCAGCATGAAAAAGCATCCTTTAAAAAAAAGTAGAGCTTCTGTTAAAATGACATCAAACAAGTGGTTACAAAAGGGAAAACTACAGTCAGTTTAGTCTGCCCCAGAGAGTCCCATCAGCTCAAGAGATCCTGCAGCTCACCTTCCAGGACAGAAGGACAGAAGGGCATCCTTAGCACCCTCACATTCTCCAGGGTTTTGCTGGAGGGCATGGAGACTTGGGGAAGTTAAGTGCTTCACTCAGTGTCCCTCAGTAGGAAGGAAAAAACCCAAGTATCTCTCCTGTCCTCTTTTCTATTTGTTCAGACCAGCTCATTCCCCAGAAGAGGGTTTATCTGAACACAGAAATGTTCAGCTTTTAGTTCAGGTCACCAGGCAGAGGTGGCCTCTTTGCCTAAGGGGTTGAGGAAAACATGTTCAGCCAGGTGATAGCTAACAACCCTCAGAAGGAAAGCTTGGCTCTCAGGGACCAGGTCAGGCGTGGGGATAAAGAGCCCACCCAGAGGAGAGAGAAAGCCCAGCCTCCGCCTGTCGATTTTAAAGAGAGAGGAAATTCCCACATCATTCTTAATGAATCTCATGCCACCTCTTATGGACCCGGTGCCCACGTCCAAGGTGGTCCAGGTCCAGAAAAAACAGTGAGAGACTCAATGCACACATCACAGAAACCAGGACCCAGCGGGAGAAAGGAGAGACATGTCAGGGGCTAAAAGCACAGCACTTCCATGGTTTTCAAAGAAGAGTATATTATGCTGAACCCCTTTCATTGTCTTCCTAGGTTTCCGAGACCCTGAAACTCTAAAGAGTCTCTTGATGTGCAGGTCAGTCAACAGTGAAGCCAAATCCGGCCTCTGTACAACGACACCAAATTAAATCTCAGAGACAGAGTTTTCGGTGTAGTAGAAAAGAATAGCTTTATTGCTTTGCCAGGGAAAGGGGGCCACTGCAGGCTAATGCCCTCAAAACTGTGTGTCCCAATCTGGAGGGGCTAGTGATGGCTCAAAGAGGAGAGTGTGATCAGCTCGTGGACATTCTTTTGATTGGTTGGTGGTGAGGTAATTGGGAGCCAGCATCATCAGCCTTCTGGTTCCAACAGGTCTGGGGTCTACATGCTTGTGGGCAGCAAACAGTTAACTTCTGCCACCTGGGGGTGCAGGTTTCAATATCTGCAAACTGTCTGGTTCTCATGTATTCACTCTTACACGTGGCCCTTCACAGTGGGGGACTCTGGAAATAAACAGCTCCTTCCTAAGGCAAGAGTGTATGACACTTCAGCCACAAGCCTGGAGTCTAGAAGATTGCAATTTTATATCTAAAAGTGGATTTGCTCTCTATTAGTTGAAAACTATAGGATAAAATTAACCAACCCCTCCTCATCTTTTGTCACAGTCTCATGTGAGAGGTTGAATAATTGTTTTAAAGAAACCTAAGTGGACTCGGCATAACTGACCCTAAATATTCCCAGACAGTGTGTTCTTTCAGAGAAAGCAAGGATCGCTTAGGTTTGTGGGAAGGGTTCTTTGCTTTCCCTGAGTCCTGAGGTAGATTTATTAGGCTCGGAATAACACAGGAGATGTAACCCCACTCCAACTCTATCCAGCCCTATGTTTCATTTTTCTGCCTCCCAAATCTTCCTCAAGCCCCCAAGGGGAGAAGAAGCGCGTGAAAATGGCAAAGCACAGCGCCGGCCATGTGGTGGGTCCTCCTGCTTCAGCCACGTCCAGGACAGCACGGTCCCACCCTCCCTAGACTGATGATTTGTCAGTCACGGGTCACAGGCTGCCCACAGTGCTTTCTGTGGTCCAGCCTGATGGTCTGCTCAGCACTGTGAGATGGGGGTTCTGTGCTGTTGTGTAAACTGGCAGAACTCACGGAAAAGGGTACTAACAAGATTCCCCACTCTCTCCTGCCTCTAACGAGGACAGCTTAAAGTTGAAGGAACAAACTAAGAATGTTCTCTGTGTCAGCTAACCATATCCTTATAAACAGCTTTTCGGAAGGTGGTCAAAATGCACCTGAACCAAATCGTTGGTGTAACCATTGTAGTAGATGATTTCAGAAAAATAACTTGAATATCATTTCTAATAGCCTCGCATGAGCTGGAAGCACAGCAGAGGCACCTCCACTGTGTTCATTCCGGGAAAAGGGAGGTGGCAGGGGCCCAGGGCTTTCCCGGGTTCCCGGGTGTCCTGAGGAGCCCTTCACCCTGCCATTTCTTCCCTTACGAGAGAAGGGTGCTGATGACCCCACCGGGGTTCACGCAGCACCTGCACCGCCCAAAGACTTCTGCCTCCAGGGCTTCTTTGTAGACATAATAGATGGCTTTGTAAACATAACTCTGAAGTCTGGTGTTTAGAGAACTTTCTTGAAAAATTCTTCCAGGATATGTCAATAACCATTGGAAAGGATAAAACTTTAGGGAGTCAACTTTCTTGGTTCACAAAAGATGGTCTCAGCCGTAGGATGGACCTGCCTTTGTATAGCCAGGAACCCCTGTCCATCAGGACAAAGCTTCAGAGAACTGAGAGAAACATCCTGCAGCAAAACCTCCGGGGTTGTTCTGGGGAGTAGATCATTGTAGGAATGCCATATCTGAGATTACGCTGCATGACGTGTACCTGCTCGGCCTCCCAGATCCACTTACTGAGTGGTGTCTCTTGAGGGGTAGATGTGAGCATCTCAACCAGGACTGGGAGGGACAACTCATCTCTGTATCTCCAGCATAGGTGATGACACATAGTAGGTACTAGAAAAAGGTAAATGAATGAATGAAAGGCTATGCAACCTAAACTTTGGTTTCCCCATCTATAAAATGGGGGAAATAAACACAGGGACCTGCCAACTCCATAGTGTTATAATGCAAGTTTGTGCACCCAGCGTACAGTGAGACAAAACAATACCAAAACGTCAGAGTTTGGAGCAGAGAAAGGTTTATTGCAGGACCATGCAAGGAGCCCGGGGGCTCATGCCCCAAAAACCCCAAACTCCCCAAAAGGTTTCAGCAAAGCATTTTTAAAGGCCAGGTGAGGGAGGGGCGTGGCCGTTTGTGGCAAACTTCTTGGTGTCAGAATCCTTTGTTCTTGCAGCTATTCATGCAGGTCAGGTCATGGCACTTACCCCATGGCTAATCCATGGCACTTACCCCAGCCCTCCCTTCTTCATCCGTGATAGACATTGCTTACCAGTTACTGCACACCAAGGCAGCCTCAGAATCCTTCTCAACACCTGTTTCAGGCAGTCATTCCAATCAAATGATATTCATAATTGAGACTTGCCCCTGCCATTCTAGATGCTTCATGAGCTAGCTTCACTGATCTAATCTCCTGCTGCTCCCCATATGCATTGGATATTTTATTCCTTCCCCTTCTTCTAGTAACAGAACCCTAATTTACTTCGAGAAATCCTCCAAGCTCTAAACCTCCCGGTTTTAAGTGGCTCAAGTGCGATAATTCCCCCCTTGTCTCTGGATGTGGACACACGAGCTAGGTCTGGCCAATCAGAACACTGAACACAACCCCACCTCCTCAACCCCAGCCACAGAGATTAGACCAGGGATGCTTACGGGTTCCATCCTGGTCCAAAAAGGCTCACTCTCAGGACTTAGAAACAGGGAACTTATTTTACTTCTGGACCTGAGTTCATGAAACTGTAAGCCCACAGACACAGAGAGGAAACCTGCCTGAGTATGATACCAAGTCAGAGATGATCAGAGATGAATGAAAGAGGGCATTGGCGTCCCCGTGGGTCATGACATCATTTGATTCTCTGTCCTCTGATGTGTGATTTTTTGTTTCTTGCATTTTCTTTGCAACTGTCGAATATACCATACGATATTATTAACTATAGTTACCATGCTGTACACGACACCCTCATGGCTTATTTATAAGAGGAAGTTTGTACCTTTTGACTACCCCCAAGCTGTTTCACCCACCTACCCCCAATTCCACGTTCAGAAAGCATCTTCTGATGTTATTGAACCTAGATTTACCTCTGTACTTTTTAGTTCTACAAGGCAATAAAATTCATTTTTAAAAAGCAACTCAAGCCAGCTTGAGTTGAGTTTCTGTCACTTGTAAGTGAAGCCACCCCCGTTTACACAGTCACACACTTCAACAGGATGTTCTTCTTGGGTGATGGACTCCAGCCGGAGTAACATCATATAAAACGGCAGGACTGCCCCAGGAGAGGTGAGCAAAGGCAAGTGTGTGGGAGGTCAAGACCACGGAGTCCCCACATCCACAAAACTGAAGCCCAGCTCACACACGTCACCCTCAGAGGAGGTGGTCCTAGAAGGTCAGTTACAAAGAAGAGATGCTACAGAGGGGCCCTGTCGCTGGTGCCACCCCCCGCAGTGGGTCAGTTCCTGGGCATAACCTGCTCTCCGGGGACTCCCAAGCATGGGACTGTGGCCTTGATGTGCCACCTCAGCCTCCAGCCACACAAGCTGGAAAAGCCAGCCCAGCCCCCTACGGCTGTCCACAGCATAGATCTGAACCTCTTGCCCCAGCCCACTGCTTGGACCTTGCCTTGCAGCTTTCACTTTCCACCCTCTTCAACCCCCAGTGCCATCTTCCTGCCCACCATTGTGGCTGCCTGATACCACCCCCCCTATAATTCAGGCTCTCCCTCCAACTCTGCCACTCTAGGGTCACCTTCTTTGGTGAAAAGCTCCCACTGAACTTATCTTAGTTCCTTAAAAAAAAAATCTTGACACGAGTCCACTATTTTTTTTCTACGTCATCTTGGGGTCTTTGATTTCTGCACATGAAGGTAGATTGGAGTTTCCCTGGGCATCAGTGCTCCTTGCCGGTAGAGTTGAGTTTGCTTCTGATGGCTGAAGCAGAATCTTTGTTCCCTGTTATTCTAGAAGCTGTTAACATGCCAACACTCTCCCAGTTGGTACGATATTGAGGGTTAAAATAATAATCATGTATGCATTATTCATTCTTCAGACGTCCTGGGTATGGATGCCAAGAAAGTACACATATTTCAAATGTGAAATCCTTCTTCTTTCCCAGAGAGCTCATATCTCTGCGATCATACCAAAGGGGACGTGTGGGCACATTTCTCTGCATGCACGAAGAGAAACAAAAGAGTGAAATTTAGCTCCCACTGTTAATAACAGATGCCCCTTCTGGATGCTTTGTCAAAACCTCTTAACAAACACATGTGTCCCACTCACTGCTTGGCTCTCTTGCTTTCTTGGCTTTCCCTGGAATACATTTCATACCAAAGAGAGAATCCATCAGGGAGAGAAAGACTTCAGCCTTTCTATAAACAAAACCAACTTGAGCAAATCCCATAGAGAATTGTTTCCCTCAACAGCTTTCAAGAAATCTTTGGAAATTTATTAATTTTTAGGAACTGGTCTCCACCAAGATATAAGCTACTACTATGGGACCAAAACTATATCATTTTTCTGTCTTTGGAAACTGTCTTTTCAACCAAGAACAATGATGAAACTGTTTGCTGTGATAAGAATTTTTCTCCATTCAAGGTATTCCCTTTATCTCCTTTCTAACCTTCCAAATAGCTCATTCGCAGGAATGTTCCTTCTTTGCTCTGTTACCACCTCACTTTCTCAGCAAGTGTGCGCCTTGCTGGGTCCTTCGAGTGGGAGACTGTCACCAACTCTACTAGCCTAAGTTCTCTCATGTGGCACAGGTGCAGAAGGCCAGAAACCATATTTCCCAGGCTCTTTTGCTAGGGTGGTTTCTTTTTTGAATCATCCAGTGAGAAGCCCTCCTGAAAGATTTGGAAAGTGGTAAGAAGCAGAAACTATCATTGCAACAGCAGCAAGTAGGCATGAGGCCTTGGGCAGGCAGCAAGCAGGAGGCTCTGCAGTGAGCCACGAATCTCTCCCAGGAATCGTGCCTTTAGTGACGGCAGCTGAGATCATCAACAGCTATTGCTTTTGCCCATCTCCCCAGAATCTGCAGAGTTCTGCCCATGGTCGTGAGTCTGGAGGCAATGCAAGGCTGTGGGAATGGAACTTAAGAATAACCGCCTTCCCTCATGAGTGAAAGGCCAAGGTGGGGACATTGCAGGGTGCCCGTACAGGGGAAGACTGACATCCCCAGAGAAGAAAGGCTCAGTGCAGAATGAAGGCTTGAAATACCAGCTTCAGCAGAATTCATGCACTGTCCCCATTTCCATTCTGTTTCTGCTTTCTTTTGTTTTTAATTTTTATTTTACATTGGAGTACAACTGATTAACAATCTTGCATTAGTTTCAGGTGCATAGCAAAGTGCTTCAGTTATACATACACATTTCTTTTTCAAATTATTTTCCCATTTAGGTTATTACAGAATATTGAGCAGAGTTCCCTGTGCTATAGAGTAGGTCCTTGTTGTTTATCTATTTTAAATATAGCAGAGTGTACTATGTCAATCCCAAACTCCCAATCTATCCCTCCCAGCTACCCTTCCACTTTGGTAACCATAAATTCATTCTCTAAGTCTGTGAGTCTGTTTCTGTTTTGTATATAAGTTCTTTTGTATCATACTTGAGATTCCACATATAAATGATATTATATGATATTTGTCTTTCTCTGTCTGACTTACTTCACTTAGTATGATAATCTCTAGGTCCATCCATGTTACTGCAAATAGCATTATTTCATTCTTTTTTGTGGCTGAGTAATATTCCATTGTATATACGTACCACATCTTCTTTATCCATTCATCTGTCAATGGACATTTAGGTTGCTTCCATGTCTTGGCTATTGTAAACAGCACTGCAGTGAAACTTGGGGTACATGTATCCTTTTGAACCATGTTTTGCTCCAGATATATGCCCAGGAGTGGGATTGCTGGATCATATGTCAACTCTATTTTTAGTTTTTTAAGGAACCTCCATACTGTTCTCCATAGTGGCTGCACCAATTTACATTCCCACCAACAGTGTAGGAGGGTTCCCTTTTCTCCACACCCTCTCCAGCATTTATTATTTGTAGTGAAGAAGTTGATCCATTCTAGACAAGGCAGCCTATTTCCCCAGCTACCCCAGGGCTTGCTCAATGGATTTCTGAGTCATGCATCCAGGACATAGATTGAAGTTATGCATCAATTCAACAATATTGATCACTGCTGGCTGCTACGATTGCCAAATGCCCCACCTGCCCAAATCAGAGATGGAAACCATGTTCACAATATGACCAGACACCTGGTGGCCGTCAGATTATACTGGGCCCCTTCTCATGAAGGGTCAGCAATATGTCCTCACTAGAATAGACCGACTCTGGATTTGGATTTGCCTTCTCTGGCCCTGATGCTTCTGCTGGACTATCATCTGTGAACGAACTGAATGCCTTTGTTATCACTATGTTATCACTTCTATATAACATTGCTTCTCACAAAGAAATTTATTTCAGAAGCATGAGTAAGGCAATAGATTTGTTCCCTTGGCATTCACCGTTCTTCCATTTTCCCCATTATGTAGAAACAGAGGACCTTCTAGAAAATTGTAATGACCTGTTAAAAACTCAGTTGTGACACTAGCTCAGACACACCACTATGCACATTTGGGAAGCAAATCCTATAAAATACAGCAGCCACTAAAGGACTCTGTCTCTGATAGCTAAAGTGTAAAGGTGGGAGATGCAAGCCATGAAGGCAGGAGTGGCCACCCCCACTGCTACTTCTATAACTAACTTGCAGAATTTTTCTTCACACCTCCATCACTTTGGAGTCTGCTGGTTTGGAGTTCTTTGCACCCAAGGCAGTAATGTTTTTACCGGAGAGGCTCAACAGTTGTTCCGCTGAACTTACTTGAGATGGCTGTTTGGCCACTCTGAGCTCCTCCTTCTAGTAAACCAACAGGCAAAGACCAGGGTTACTGTACCAACTTTACCGAGACAAGGAGAAATAGAGCAGCTGTTAAACAATGAGAACAGAGAACAATACAGTTGATCCCCAACTTAAGACGGATGAACTCAGAATTTTTTGACTTTACAATGGGGCAAGAGCACTATGCACTTGGTAGAAACTGTACTTTGATCTTTTCCTGGACGAGTGACACGTGAGACGATATCCTCTTGTGATGCTGGGCCATGAGCCACAACTATTCTGGGATGAGGGGTCTACCCCAGCACCTGACAATTCACAATACACAAGTAGTTGCCTCTTCAGCACATGCAGGAGGGAGGATGATGTGAAGAGTGTCTGCTAAATAAAGCAGTCTAATTGAAAAAGCAACCGTCAAGTGTCTGCAATGCTAATTTCATCTAGTTGCGTTCTCACCCACGACCCAAATAGGCAACCAGTTCACCAAGGTCAAGTAGTTTCTGAATTCTGTCTTCAGAGGAAGACAAGTGCACATACAGTAGTGAAATGCGGGAAATGCTGGTAGCTGAAACAATATCTGAAATTCAGAGTTTGTGCCTCTGATCTTTCTTTTTCAAAGATCATCTCAGTCTGGCAACAACCCCCGAGGCTGGAGAACAGCAGTGGAAGTGACAACTCCCTGCGCCATGCTGGAAACCCTTCTACAAATTGCATTCAAATTTGAATTCAAAGGTGTCCTGCTGAACGAGCTCTCCAACAGAGCCAGAGTTTAAATGCCAAACAGCATTCTTACTTTCTTCAAGCTAACCGGGTCTCTGGATTTCCAGCCACTGAGTCTAAGACCCAAAAAATGGGAGAGAGAATCCTGGCACAGGTTCTTGTTTCAGACCAGCTCAGGGTTTCAATCCCAATTGTACTGCTCTCCAGCTGCGTAGGCTTAGACATATTGTTCAACTTCTCCGAGCTTTAATTCTTCATCCATAAAGTGGGGACAACGTTTCTGCAGAGTTTAAGCAAAGATGAGATGAGATAATATGTCTGATGCCCTAGATAAGGAGTATGTCACATGGCAGACTCTCACAAAAATATTACTTTTCCCACCCACTAATCTTAAAGTCCTTGATAATTTGAAAAGACAGGGGCCTCCTATTTTTTCCCAAGTGCTAGCATTTCTTCATTAAGTGGCGTTTCCCATCCATAAAGTGTTATGGTTAATAACAACAGGCTCATTTATTCATTCAACAAACACATCAAAAATATGCCAAGTCATATGACTCACGTTTTGACTATAGAGATAAATAAAACATACGTTTTGCCCTCCAGGAGTCCATGTCACTTTTTCAAGCCAAGAGAAGTTAAATCCCTTTGTTATTGTCATAAGACCACCTTGGAGCTCTTCCATCTCCAGACTTGAGACTATTGGTGGTATTAGGGGGTGGCTGTATGGTCCCTGAGACAGGACCAAGGTCAAGGTTTCAAATGCAGTCATTGAACGTAGCCTTGAAGGCTGGCAAATGCCTTTTAACCAAGCTGACAACTAAATAGAAGGGGTTTCTGGAACACATGTATTACACAGGTTTTCAACCGTCTTGAGCAGTGTCACTGTGGCGTGTTGGCAGAGACCTAAAAGTACTTCCTTTTAATCTACTGCTGAGTGACTCATTCCTTTATTCCCTCTTCCCCAAGTTCTTGAGAACCTACTATGTGCCCAACACTATAATATGAAGACAGAGGATAAATCGATGGTCCTTGTGCATGAGGTGCCCGCAGTCCAATGGAGCAGACAGACAGGCAGGATGCAGAAATGGATGGTGCAGGGCTCTTGGTGCTGTGATGAGGGATGGAGTGCCCACAGCATGGCATTTACGCTGTGCTCACATCTGGCTGCACCCTTTAGACATAGCTTTAAGTCTTAGTTCAGCAAGGAGATTAAAATGAGTGAACAAGTGGTTCTACTTAGTCAAGGAAACATGAGTCAGCTGATTTCACTTCCACGAAGAAAAAAATCACACATGGTTCTTGTACCAAATCTTCGCCTATCTCATGAGGTGGACTGAGGGGTACCCTTCCATGCCATCTTTCACAGGTGGGGAAACAGGTTCAGAGAGGTTACCTAGGTAGTAAACAACAGAGCAGAACCTGGCACAGAACTCACAGCTCCTGACTCCCAAGGTTGCTCTTTCCTCTGTGAGCCCAGAGCTGCCTACCCAACTGACACTGGGGTCCCCTACATAGAGTACTGTTTAATCTGAGCCCATCAAGAAAGACAATAGCATTGCCTTGTTTACAATAGTCAAGACGGAAGCAACCTAAATGTCCATCGACAGATGATGGATAAAGAAGATGTGGTCCATATACACAAGGGAATATGACTCAGCCGTAAAAAGGAACAAAATCCTGCCATTTGCAGCAACATGCATGGACCTAGAGATGATCACACTCAGCGAAGTAAGTCAGACAGAGAAAGACAAGTACCATACGATATATCACGTATATTTGGAATCTAAAATCAAATGATACAAATGAACTTATTTACAAAACAGAAATAGACTCACAGACATAGAAAACAAACTTGTAGTTACCAAAGGGGATAGTGGTGGGGGGGGGAAGAGATAAATTTGGATTTGGAGATTAACATATACATATATACTATGTATAAAATAGATAACCAACAAGGACCTACTGTATAGCACAGGGAACTATACTCAATATTTTGTAATAACCTACAGTGGAAAAGATTCTGAAAAAGAATAGATGTGTGTGTGTGTGTGTGTGTGTGTGTGTGACTGTATCGCTTTGCCGTACACTTGAAACTAACACAACATGGTTCATCAACTATATTCCAATATAAAATAAAAAAATTTTTTTAATTAAACAAAGAAATTCTTAGGTCTTCAAAGGGAAAAAAAAATTTTTAAAAGAAAGAAAATAGCATTATTCCACGGTCAATAGTTCCGCATATTATGTGGATGTCACTTTTCTCTTCCCACTTTAAAAGCGCTGTCAAGGTGGTTTTCTGCCAGCTAAAGATACTAGTTCCCTGTTCAATAAGGAATCTTTTGTAGAGAAGAACAAACAATTAAGATGAGGTATTTTTTTCCCTTAAAGCAGTGCTGAGCAAAGAATAAAGACGTGCTATTATCTTCCTCATACGTATGCGGGGAGGAGAGTTTGAATCTCCATCCTTGTAAACCTGGTAGAGTTAGGTAATGGACATTTCTTAATCCAGTGGCTCAAATTTCAACCGAATGTAACTTTTTCTATCTTGCAAGACAGATATGGCAATCCAGAAATGTTATTATGAAGATGTCAAGAACGAGAAAAGTACAGTTTGTACTTACATGGCAGTGAAGAGATAGCAAAGTATGCAGCAGAATCCCATGAATTATGAATCCAGTGGGACAAGAATTTTTTTTCCAAGAGAGATGGATGAGTGACACGCATTTGACTGGGACTCAGGGAAGACACTGTGAGCCCTGTTGTTACAAAAGGAAACACAGACATGAAAACCTAGTATAAACATTTGGGGACAAGACTGAAGGGAAGGCGGAAAGGTTACCACTGACAATACGAACCTAAAAATCCCGATCTGCAATATAATAATAAATAACATGGTTGTTAACTTTTACAATGCCTATGTATTTTTATGTAATGTTAAAGCTGACACACCACCAATCTTTATATCAACTTTCATATTGGCATTTTGAGAAAAACACCGTATTTCCTGGAGCTTTTTATACAGTAATAAACCGGCCATGGTCATCACCATCCTTCAAATGAATAGATTGCATCTCCACATGTGTAAATGGTGTGCATGCTACAGACACAGGATAAATAACTCACTGGAGATGCCAGAAATGGCCGGGCAGCAGTGCCGGTTTGACCTTTAGCAGAAACAGTGTGAAAATATGACCGGTGCATCCATAGGCTTTCCCCTCCCCCACTCCCCATTTGGGAATGTGGAAGGGAGAGGTAGATGCCCTGACCGTTTCCAGGAGATGATCAGGCACAGAGTGCCCAGCCCTGGGTTGAGGAGGCTGAGTTTATGTCCAGACCCACCACTAGCTGTCTCGGCGATTTTTAAGCAAATCAAACATTCACCTTTTGCCTTCATCCATAATGGAGATTTGAGTGCATGTGTAAGATGAAATCAAAAATCAGATGAAAGATTTGTAATGAGGTGGATAGACCTAGAGTCTGTCATACAGAGAGAAGTAAGTCAGAAAGAAAAAGACAAATACCGTATGCTAACACATATATATGGAATCTAAGAAAAAAAAATGTCATGAAGAACCTAGGGGTAAGGCAGGAATAAAGACGCAGACCTCCTAGAGAACGGACTTGAGGTTATGGGGAGGGGGAAGGGTGAGCTGTGACAGAGCGAGAGAGAGTCATGGACATATACACACTAACAAAAGTAGTAAGGTAGCTAGCTAGTGGGAAGCAGCCGCATGGCACAGGGATATTGGCTCGGTGCTTTGTGACAGCCTGGAAGGGTGGGATAGGGAGGGTGGGAGGGAGGGAGACGCAAGAGGGAAGACATATGGGAACATATGTTTATGTATGACTGATTCACTTTGTTATAAAGCAGAAACTAACACACCATTGTAAAGCAATTATACCCCAATAAAGATGTTAAAAAAAAAATAAAATAGATAAGCAACAACAACAACAAAAAAAATCAGATGAAAGGCTTTTTGACACTCAAGTGGAAATTATGCATCCAAGCAACGGCCACGCCACTCAAGGAGGCAACCGGAGAAAGGGCTACACTTATTCCAAGGATGAAATTGTCACAAGCATCGGTGTGTAGACCTCACCAGTTGCAAGTGTCCTAAAGGGCAGCACCCTGGAGGGGAAGCAGCCCCAGCTCTGTGGCCCATGGGGCTGGGTTTAAATTCTGACCCCATCACTTACCTGCTGTGTGACTGTAACCAAGTCACTTAACCTCTCTGAAACTCCATTTCCTCATCTATTCAATGAGAACAGCAATCTTCATCTAATGATGCAGACTCTGCCTGCATTCACATCCCAGCTCTGACCCTCAGTAATTACTGAAGGCCTGCATTTGGGTTCGGGTGTGGAAACCACACTTCTGCCTCAAGCCTAAACTCTCTTCTCCAATCTAGGGTTGCCCTGAGCTTTGCTTTGGGGTTCCTGGAACTCGCTCTGGTTGATAAAGCTGCACATCACTTTCCTTTTGACTATGCAACATTCTAAAGCCCTAAGAGTAAATGGTTAGTTGACAGCTTTGGTACCTCAAAGACATGACATCAAATTTTATTAGAACCATTCACAGGCTCGGTGGTTCTCAAACTGTGGTCATCGAACCAGAAGCATCAACATCACCTGAGGAAATTAATTGGGCTCCTCCCGGGCATGCCGAATCAGACCCTCTAGGCCTGGGGCTCAGCAATCTGTGTTTGAACAAGCTCTCCAGGTGATTCTGAAGTATGATCAAGTTTGAGACCCCAATTACAGAGACCATCCATTAGTCAGTCCATTTGACCATGCCTACTAGGTACTAAAAACAAAGGCTTGACACAATATGCAGGGTAAAGGCTGCCATAAGGGGAGCCCCATCCCCATCCCAGCACATAAAGAAATAAATTTCATTCTACAGGAAGCAGAATGGACTCCATTCATACAAACATGGTACCCATCTCAGCAAGTTTCCATGGGGGAAATGCCCTGACGGTGTTTTCCTATTGCGTAGAATTCTTCTATCACTTATTTCTAACAAAAAATACATTTTAGAAGAGAAAGACAAGCTGAAATATGGGATTGTCACATTTTATACTTCTCCCCATCCACCCATCTGCCTGATGTCTCATCCTAAGTGCACACACACGTACACACACATGCACACCAGCAAACACTCTGCCGGAAAAGACCCCAACACTGTCCGTTACGGTAAACCCAACAGCAGTGAAACTCAAGGGCTGGAGTGAAAAAGACACTTCGTACTCTGCAGAATCATTACTCAAACCGGGATGAACAGGAATGATAGTGTGATTAAACACACAGTATATTCTATTTTTTATAAAGACTTCATTCTCTCGAGCAGTTTTAATTTCAGAGCAGTACTGAGCTGCAGGCACAGATATTTCCTATATTGCCCCTCCCCCCCCACACACACAGCCTTCCCCATGACAAACATCCCCCACTGAAGAGGTACGTTTGTTACAATGGATGAACCTACACTGACACATCAGCATCACCCAAAGTCCATAGTAGAATTAGCGTTCACTCTTGGTGTTGTACACTCTATGGGTTTGGACAAATACATAGTGACACGTATCCATCATTACATTACCACACAGAGTATTTTCACTGCCCTAAAAATCTTCTGCACCTAGCCATCCCCCAAAAGTACCCCTCCCCCCAGAAAAACCCTGGCAACCACTGATCTTTGTATTGTCTCCATGGTTTTGCTGTATTCTTTTTTTTTTTTTTTTTTGGCTGTGTTGGGTCTTCTTTACTGCACACAGGCTTTCTCTAGTTGCGGCGAGCAGGGGCTACTCTTTGTTGCAGTGCGCAGGCTTCTCATTGCAGTGGCTTTTCTTGCTGCAGAGCATGGACTCTAGGCGCACGGACTTCAGTAGTTGCATCACGCAGGCTCAGTAGTTGCATCACGCAGGCTCAGTAGTTGCGGTACATGGACTTCGTTGCTCCACGACATGTGAGATCTCCCCGGACCAGAGCTTGAACCCATGTCCCTTGCATTGGCAGGCGGATTCTTAACCACTGCACCACCAGGGAAGTCCCTGCTGTATTCTATTTTAAAGCACAGCCTGAGGACAAAACAAGTCAACACCTACAGAAGGATTTTCTGTGTTTCCACCTGGTCCTCTCCCTCGGCCCTACAATCTCACTAAATTGAGATTCAACTCAAGCAAAGAAAATGGGTGCCCTAGCGTTTGGATTGGCCCTGGTGTCTTTGCTGTGTACTCCTCAGGCCAGGAGCTTACCTTCTGTGCCCCGCAGCTTTGCAGAGGACTTTGGGTGGTTGCGCCTTGCACACAGGCCTTCTGATTCCTCAGACTCCAGGGGTTCCCTCTTCCCAAGGCTGCACCCTGAGCACCCCCGTCTTCTCTTCACTGGACCTGGAAATGCGGCCTGCTTCCTCCCTTGGTCACTGGCATTGCTCTACTCTCTGTCCACCATGGTTATCATCCTCCAGCCACTGGGACTGGCCTGGAAGTCTCTCCAGATCCTGGTTCTCTTGCTGTTTCCAAAAACAAATCAGGATCCTAAGTACTAGGAGTAAGGAAATTAGAAAAATCACCAAATAAATTAAGAGTATGGAATTCACAGATTCACACCACTATGTATAAAATAGATAAACAACAAGGACCTACCTTATAGCACAGGAAACTATATTCAATATCTTGTAATAGCCTATAATGAAAAGAATCTGAAAAGGAATATGTACATATATATAACTGAATCACTTTGCTGTATGCTTGAAACTAACATGACATTGTAAATCAACTCTACTCCAATTTAAAAAAAAAGAAAGGAAGGAAAAGACAGAGAGGGGGAAGGAGGAGGAAAAGGAAGAAAGAAAGAAAGAAAGAAAGAAAGAAAGAAAGAAAGAAAGAAAGAAAGAAAGAAAGAAAGAAAGAAAGAAAGAAAGAAAGAAAGAAAGAAAGAAAGAAAGAGAGAAAGAAAAGAAAAGAAAGAAAGAAAGAAAGAAAGAAAGAAAGAAGGAAAGGAAGGAAGAAAGAAAGAAAGGAAAGGAAGGAAGGAATGGAGAGAGAAAGAAGAAAAATCACCAAGGACTTTTACTTTCTGCTTCCAGTTCTAGAGGAAGGTCTTACTAATCCTCTCCTTCTTCTGACCCCACATGCGTGGAGGACCATGAACCCCTCTACTTGATAACTGTAGCCTTAGCTTAAGGACTGTGTCTACTGTTTACCACCTCTCCTCTGGCAAAGAGTGTTCGGGAATTTAATAGACACTACCTCATCCAGTCCTGTGACAACCTTGCAAGGAAGATATTTGTGCTTCCATTTAACAGATAAGGAGACTGAGGCCCAGGGACATGGAGGGACTTGCCCCCAGATCACGGGAGCCTAAGGCAGTTCATTTCGACTCTTGCTATTTGAAGACCCAGTCTGGGTGAGCTCTTGTCTCAAGTTTATTTCTCATTCAGCCCCAGTTTGGGTGACATCCATGCCACTGGGACTCTGTTGCATCCAGAAAGGCTCCCCTTAGGCACTGCTGTCTGGGTTATTGCTATGGCCTTGGGGTAGATGCTGAGCCTGGCTCTCCTGACTCAGTCTGGTCCACAGACCCTTAGTTGATTTCTTCTTATGCACGATGTCCAGTCACTTAATCTCCTCATATGAAATATAGAGACAAAAATGCCTTCCCTATCCACTTTACAGTACAGCTCTAAGCTCAAACACAGAAGGTGTGTGGGAAAGATTGAAACCATCCCGCCAACTTTGAAAGGTGGAGCTTTCAAAGTTGATATTGACATGTAATAAACATCAGCTTCCAAAATCAGGGTGTAATACAGACCTCAATGTGCCATTTCAAACTTGGTGATGAGACCAAGCTACATAATTCGTTGTCAATGAAAATAGAAAAGAACTAAGAATAAATATTAAGAAATTTATTTTTTCAAACTTATGGTTACCAAAGGGGAAAGGAGGGAGGGATAAATCAGGAGTTTGGGATTAACATATACACATGACTGTATATAAAATAGATAACCAACAAGAACGTACTGAACAGCACAGGGAACTCTACTCAGTACTCTGTAATGAACTATATGGGAAAAGAATCTAAAAAAGAGTGGGTATATGTATATGCATAACTGACTCACTTTGCTGTCCACCTGAAACTAACTCAACACGGGAAGTCAAATATACTCCAATTTTTAAATAAAAAGTTTATTTATTGAAGAAAGATTCCTTTAGAGGCAGTCACTGGGAGCTAGCAGTATCCACCTGCACAGGGGAGGATAGAGGGGGGCCACCCACTCGCCCCAACAGCCAACGGGCTTTGCCACATGCTTCCTGCCGATGGGAACAGAGCAAACCTGGCCGGACTCGTGCCTGGGAAACCTGAGGCTGACTGTGGTGGCAGAATCCAGTCCTGAGTCTGGAAAGTAACTGCAGATCACAGAGCAGATCAAAGCAAGGGAAGCCTGCGGGCTGAGATGAACTCATGATAGAAATGTTGACCCTTGCTTGTCCTAAAATTGATCCTAAATGGAGGCCTGGGTGGGGGCTCAGCATGGAGACACAGAAGGATGCACAGGAAGAAGCTGAGGAATGAGTTGTGCATCCTCTTTTATTTTTTTTTGTAGGTACCATGAGGCTTGTGGGGTCTTAGTTTCCCAACCAGAGACCAAACTCGGGCCTTGGAAGTGAAAGAGCTGAGTCCTAACCATTGGGATGCCAGGGAATTCCCAGCGCATCCTCTTGATAGATAAGCATCTCCCAGGAAAGACGAGCCCAACAAGGAGTCCCCAAAGAATCCACAGACATGCCTATGAGAACACCTGCTGGGCCAGAGAACAGAGCCAGCTCCACGCAGCATAAGTCCACTAAGGATGTCCCCATTCCTGACTTGCCTCTACCCCTACATCATCACTGGTGGGAGCAGACACAGAAGCTGGGAAGTTAGTGAGGACAGGAACTGGCAACTGTGAGGCCAAACACAGCTCTTCCCTGAGGGCCAGCGTCCACCCGCAGGGCCCCTCCCTGGGCAGAGGTGGGGACCCTACATTAAATGAGGATCAAGCAAAACTGTAATTTGAGAAGATACATGTTCACAGCAGCACTATTTACAACAGCCAAGATGTGGAAACAATCTAAATGCCCAACGACAGAGGAATGGATAAAGAAGATGTGGTACATATATACAATGGAATATTACTCAGCCATAAAAAAGAATGAAATAATGCCATTTGCAGCAACATGGATGGACCTAGAGATTATTATACTAAGTGAAGTAAGTCAGACAGAGAAAGACAAATATCATATGATATCGCTTATGTGTGGAATCTAAAATATGACACAAATGAACTTATTTATGAAACAGAAACAGACTCACACACATAGAGAACAGACTTGTGGTTTCCAAGTGGGAGGGCGTATGGGGGAGGGAAGGATTGGGAGTTTGGGGTTAGCAGATGCACACTGTTTTATAGAGAATGGATAAACAATAAGATCCTACTGTAGAGCACAAGGAACTATATTCAATATCCTGTGATAAACCATAATGGAAAAGAATATGAAAAAGAATGTATGTATATATATATGTGTGAATAACTGAATCACTTTGCTGCACAGCAGAAATTACCACAACATTGTAAATCAACTATACTTCAATTTAAAAAATTAAAAATTGAAAAATGAGGATCAAGGTGCTTGTTAATATATCAGACGGGACACTCTCCTTGTTCACTGAGGCTGTGTTTGGGACTGAAAGTGAGTAGGACCTGGTATCAATGAAGAGACCACAAAAGCCATGAGACCTGCAGAAGTTTTCACCCCCTCAGCAGATTTAAAGGTATATAGTTAGAGGTAGGAAAGCAAAGTTGCTTTCATGATTGTGTCTCATTATCTCTGCTTACTTAAAATGCCAGTTACAAAGTGTTCTTTCTTACCTCAGGAGATGCCACTACCATCTACCCTGTAACCCAAGCCAGAACCCTGTCCTCATACCCCTCCACACTCCATCCATCACCAGACCCCATACTCCACATCTTCTCAGTGCCTCCTATCGTACAGACCTACCTCACCTTCCATCTGCCCAGTAACTGAACCACTTCCCAGTTTGCTCTCTCTGACCCTCAGCTTTCCCTAAGCAATCCACTCTCCTTACAGCAGCCAAAGTAACGTTTCTAAAATGTAAAGCCAAGTTATATCATGTTGAAAACCCTTCTGTGGACCCCTAGCATCTTCAGAATAAAATCCAAACCCTTTAACTGGGTTTATAAAAATTGGCAGCTGCGGGTTTCCCTGGTGGCGCAGTGGTTGAGAGTCCGCCTGCCGATGCAGGGGACGTGGATTCGTACCCCAGTCCGGGAAGATCCCACATGCCATGGAGCGGCTGGGCCCATGAGCCATGGCCACTGAGCCTGTGCGTCTGGAGCCTGTGCTCCACAACGTGAGAGGCCACAACAGTGAGAGGCCCGTGTACTGCAAAAAAAAAATATATATATATTGGCAGCTGCAAACTAGTATATAGAAAATGGCTAAACAACAAGGTCCTACCGTAGAGCACAGGGAACTATATCCAATCTCCTGTGATAAACCATCATGGAAAAGAATATGAAAAAGAATGTATATACATGTATAACTGAATAACTGTGCTGTACAGCAGAAATTAACACAACACGGTAAATCAACTAGACTTCAATAAAAAAAGAATTTGGGGGACCTGGCCCTGCAACCCCTCCAGCCTAATCTTATTTCACTCAGTTTCCTCCTGCCCCCCTTCAGCCTGAACCACGCGTCCCGTCCATTATGCCAACAACCGTGTTGCTTCCTGCTTCCGGTCCTTGCTCCCACTCTGCTCAGAGGCCAAGAGATGACCCAGCTCTCCTTTGTTTTCTAATGTTAAACAGCTTAACCTCCAATTTGTCCTTACTGCATGAAATATTCTGAGGTGGACGAGCTTCAAGATGATGGAAGAGTAAGACGCAGAGATCACCTTCCTCCCCACAGATACACCAGAAATACATCTACACGTGGAACTGCTCCTATAGAACACCCACTGAACGCTGGCAGAAGACCTCAGACCTCCCAAAAGGCAAGAAACTCCCCCACGTACCTGGGTAGGGCAAAAAAAAAAAAAGAATAAACAGAGAAAAAAGAATAGGGACGGGACCTGCACCAGTGGGAGGGAGCTGTGAAGGAGGAAAGGTTTCCACACACTAGGAAGCCCCTTCGCGGGCGGAGACTGCGGGTGGCGGAGGGAGGAAGCTTCAGAGTCGCGGAGGAGAGCACAGCAACAGGGGTGCGGAGGGCAAAGTGGAGAGATTCCCGCACAGAGGATCGGTGCCAACTGGCACTCACTAGTCCGAGAAGCTTGTCTGCTCACCCGCCGGGGCGGGCGGGGCTGGGAGCTGAGGCTCGGGCTTCGGTCGGAGCGCAGGCAGAGGACTGGGGTTGGCAGCGTGAACACAGATTGAAGGGGATAGTGCACCACGGCTAGCCAGGAGGGAGTCCGGGGAAAAGTCTGGACCTGCCGATGAGACAAGAGACTTCTTGCCTCTTTGTTTCCTGGTGCACGAGGAGAGGGGATTCAGAGTACTGCCTAAAGGAGCTCCAGAGATGGCACGAGCCGTGGCTATCAGAGCAGATCCCAGAGATGGGCATAAGACGTTAAGGCTGCTGCTGCCACCACCAAGAAGCCTGTGTGCAAGCGCAGGTCACTCTCCACATCACCCTTCAGGGAGCCTGTGCAGCCCGCCACTGCCAGGGTCCCGGGATCCAGGGACAATTTCCCTGGGAGAAGGCACGGTGCGCCTCAGGCTAGTGCAACGTCACGCCGCCGCAGGTTCGCCCCGCATCTGTAACCCTCGCTCCCCACAGCCTGAGTGAGCCAGAGCCCCCGAATCAGCGACTCCTTTAACCCCGTCCTGTCTGAGCGAAGAACTGACGCCCTCAGACAACCTACATGCAGAGGCGGGTCCAAATCCAAAGCTGAACCCCGGGAGCTGTGCAAACAAAGAAGAGAAAGGGAAATCTCTCCCAGCAGCCTCAGGAGCAGAGAATGAGATCTCCACAATGAACTTGATGTACCTGCATCTGTGGAATACCTGAATAGACACAAATCATCCCAAAAGGAGGAGGTGGACTTTGGGAGAAATGATATATATATATATTTTTTTCCCTTTTTCTCTTTTTGTGAGTGTGTATGTGTATGCTTATGTGTGATATTTTATCTGTATAGTTTTGCTTTTACCATTTCTCCTAGGGTTCTGTCTGTCTGTTTTTTTGCTTGTATTTTTTTTATTACTTTAAAAAATTTTTTCTTAATAATTATTTTTTAATTTTTATTTTAATAACTTTATTTTACTTTATTTTATCTTCTTCTTTCTTTCTTTATTTTTTCCTCCTTTTTATTCTGAGCCGTGTGGAGGACAGGCTCTTTGTGCTCCACACAGGCGTCAGGGCTGTGCAACTGAGGTGGCAGAGCCAACTTCACGACACTGGTCCACAAGAGAACTCCCAGCTCCACATAATATCAAATGGCGAGAATCTCCAGAGATCTCCATCTCAATGCCAAGACCCAGCTCCACTCAATGACTAGCAAGCTACAGTGCTGGACACCCTATGCCAAACTACTAGCAAGACAGGAACACAACCCCATCTACTATCAGAGAGGCTGCCTAAAATCATAGCAAGGCCACAGACACCCCAAAACACCACCTGACTTGGACCTTCATACCAGAAAGACAAGATCCAGCCTCATCCACCAGAACACAGGCACTAGTCCCCTCCACCAGGAATCCTACACAACCTATGAACCAAACTTAGCCACAGGGGACAGACACCAAAAACAATGGGAACTAAGAACGTGCAGCCTGCGAAAAGCAGACCCCAAACACAGTAAGTTAAGCAAAAGGAGAAGACAGACAAACACACAGCAGATGAAGGAGCAAGGCAAAAACCCACCAGACTTAAAAAACGAAGAGGAAATAAGCAGTCTACCAGAAAAAGAATTCAGAATAATGATAGTAAAGATGATCCACAATCTTGGAAATAGAATGGAGAAAATACAGGAGACATTTAACAAGGACCTAGAAGAACTAAAGAGCAAACAAACAGTGATGAACAACACAATAAATGAAATTAAAAATTCTCTAGAAGGGATCAACAGCAGAATAACTGAGGCAGAAGAACGCATAAATCACCTGGAATACAAAATACTGGAAATAACTACTGCATAGCAGAATAAAGAAAAAAGAATTGAAAAGAAATGAGGACAGTCTCAGAGACGTCTGGGACAACATTAAACACACCAACATTCGAATTATAGGGGTCCCAGAAGAAGAAGAGAAAAAGAAAGGGACTGAGAAAATATTTGAAGAGATTATAGTTGAAAACTTCCCTAATATGGGAAAGGAAATAGTTAATCAAGTCCAGGAAGCACAGAGAGCCCCATACAAGATAAATCCAAGGAGAAACGTGCCAAGACATATATTAATCGAAGTATCAAAAATTTAATGCAAAGAACAAATATTAAAAGCAGCAAGGGAAAAAAGGAACATAATGGAATCCCCATAAGGTTAACAGCTGATGTTTCAGCAGAAACTCTGCAAGCCAGAAGGGAGTGGCAGGACATATTCAAAGTGATGAATGAGAAAAACTAACAACAAAGATTACTCTACCCAGCAAAAATCTCATTCAGATTTCACAGAGAAATTAAAAACTTTACAGACACACAAAAGCTAAGAGAATTCAGCACCACCAAACCGGCTTTACCACAAATGCTAAAGGAACTTCTCTAGGCAGGAAACACAAGAGAAGGAAAAGACCTACAATAATGAACCCAAAACAATTAGGAAAATGGTAATAGGAACATATATATCGATAATTACCTTAAATGTAAATGGATTAAATGCTCCAACCAAAAGACATAGATTGGCCGAATGGATACAAAAACAACACCCATATATATGCTGTCTACAAGAGACCCACTTCAGACCCAGGGACACATACAGACTGAAAGTGAGGGGATGGAAAAAGATATTCCATGCAAATGGAAATCAAAAGAAAGCTGGAGTAGCAATTCTCATAACAGATAAAATAGACTTTAAAGCAAAGACTATTACAAGAGACAAAGAAGGTCACTACATAATGATCAAGGGATCAATCCAAGAAAAGATGTAACAATTGTAAATATTTATGCACCCAACATAGGAGCACCTCAATACATAGGCAAATACCAACAGCCATAAAAGGGGAAATCGACAGTAACACAATCATAGTAGGGTATTTTAGCAGTCCACTTTCACCAATGGACAGATCATCCAAAATGAAAATAAATAAGGAAACACAAGCTTTAAATGATACATTAAACAAGATGGACTTAATTGATATTTATAGGACATTCCATCCAAAAACAACAGAACACACTTTCTTCTCAAGTGCTCATGGAATATTCTCCAGGACAGATCATATCTTGGGTCATGAAACAAGCCTCAGTAAATTTAAGAAACTTGAAATTGTATCAAGTATCTTTTCCGACCACAACGCTATGAGACTAGATATCAATTACAGGAAAAAATCTGTAAGAAATACAAACACATGGAGGCTAAAGAACACAGTACTTAATAACCAAGAGCTCACCAAAGAAATCAAAGAGGAAATCAAAAATACCTAGAAACAAATGACAATGAAAACACGATGACCCAAAACCTATCAGATGCAGCAAAAGAAGTTCTAAGAGGAAAGTTTATAGCAATACAATACTACCTTAAGAAACAAGAAACATCTCAAATAAACAACCTAACCTTACACCTAAAGCAATTAGAGAAAGAAGAACAAAAATCCCCCACAAGTTAGCAGAAGGAAAGAAATCAAAGATCACATCAGAAATAAATGAAAAAGAAATGAAGGAAACAATAGCAAAGATCAATAAAACTAAAGCTGTTTCATTGAGAAGATAAAGAAAATTGATAAACCATTAGGCAGACTAATCAAGAAAAAAACGGAGAAGACTCAAATCAATACAATTAGAAAGGAAAAAGGGGAAGTAACAACTGACACTGCAGGAATACAAAGGATCATGAAAGATTACTACAAGCAACGATATGCTAATAAAATGGACAATCTATAAGAAATGGACAAATTCTTAGAAATGAACAACCTGCCAAGACTGAACCAGGAAGAAATAGAAAATATGAACAGACCAATCACAAGCACTGAAATTGAGACTGTGATTAAAAATCTTCCAACAAACAAAAGTCCAGGAGCAGATGGCTTCACAGGCTAATTGTATCAAACATTTAGAGAAGAGCTAACACCTATCCTTCTCAAATTCTTCCCAACTATAGCAGATGGAGGAACACTCCCAAACTCATTGTATGAGGCCACTATTACCCTGATACCAAAACCAGACAAAGATGTCACAAAGAAAGAAAACTACAAGCCAATATCACTGATGAACATAGAGGCAAAAATCCTCAACAAAATACTAGTAAACAGAATCCAACAGCACATTAAAAGGATCATACACTATGATCAAGTGGGGTTGATCCCAGGAATGCAAGGATTCTTCAATATACGTAAATCAATCAACATGACACACCATATTAACAAATTGAAGGAAAAAAACCACATGATCATCTCAAGAGATGCAGAGAAATCCTTCAACAAAATTCAACACCCATTTATGAGGGAACCTACCTCAACATAATAAAGGCCATGTATGACAAACCCACAGCCTACATCATCCTCAATGGTGAAAAACTGAAACCATTTCCACTAAGATCAGGAACAAGATAAGGTAACCCACTCTCACCACTCTTATTAAACATACATTTAGAAGTTTTAACCACAGCCATCTGAGAAGAAAAGTAAATAAAAGGAATCCAAATCGGAAAAGAAGAAGTAAAGCTGTCACTGTTTGCAGATGACATGATACTATACATAGAGAATCCTAAAGATGCTACCAGAAAACTACTAGAGCTAATCAATGAATTTGGTAAAGTAGCAGGATACAAAATTAATGCACAGAAATCTCTGGCATTTCTATACACTAATGATGAAAAACCTGAAAGTGAAATTAAGAAAACATTTCCATTTACCATTGCAACAAAAAGAATAAAATATCTAGGAATAAACCTACCTAACAAGACAAAAGACCTGTATGCAGAAAATTATAAGACCCTGATGAAAGAAATTAAAGATGATACAAGTAGATGGAGAGATATACCATGTTCTTGGATTGGAAGAGTCAACATTGTGAAAATGACTCTACTACCCAAAGCAATCTACAGATTCAATGCAATCCCTATGAAACTACCACTGGCATTTTTCACAGAACTAGAACAAAAAAATTCACAATTTGTATGGAAACACAAAAGACCCCGAATAGCCAAAGCGATCTTGAGAAAGAAAAACGGAGCTGGAGGAATCAGGCTCCCTGACTTAAGACAATATTTCAAAGCTACAGTAATCAAGACAGTATGGTACTGGCACAGAAACAGAAATATAGATCAATGGAACAGGATAGAAAGCCCAGAGAAAACCCCATGCACATATGGTTGCCTTATCTTTGATTAAGGAGGCAAGAATATACAGTGGATAAAAGACAGCCTCTTCAATAAGTGGTGCTGGGAAAACTGGACAGATACATGTAAAAGAATGAAATTAGAACACTCCCTAACACCATACACAAAAATAAACTCAAAATCGATTAAAGACCTAAACGTACGTCCAGACACCATCAAACTCTTAGAGGAAAACATAGGCAGAACACTCTATGAGATAAATCACAGCAAGATCCTTTTGGACCCACTTCCTATAGAAATGGAAATAAAAGCAAAAATAATCAAATGGGACCTAATGAAACTGCAAAGCTTTTGCACAACAAAGGAAACCATAAACAAGACGAAAAGACAACCCTCAGAATGGGAGAAAATATTTGCAAATGAAGCTACTGACAAAGGATTAATCTCCAAAATTTACAAGTACTTCATGCAGCTCAATATTGTAAAAACAAACAACCCCAATCTAAAAATGGGCAGAACACCTGAATAGACATTTCTCCAAAGAAGATACATAGATTGCCAGCAGACACATGAAAGAATGCTCAACATCACTAATCATTAGAGAAATGCAAATCAAAACTACAATGAGATATCATCTCACACCAGTCAGAATGGCCATCATCAAAAAATCTAGAAACAATAAGTGCTGGAGAGGGTGTGGAGAAAAAGAAACCCTCTTGCACTGTTGGTGAGAATGTAAATTGATACAGCCACTGTGGAGAACAGTATGGAGTTTCCTTAAAAACTAAAAATATAACTACTGTACGACCTAGCAATCCCACTACTGGGCATATACCCTGAGAAAACCGTAATTCAAAAAGAGTCATGTACCAAAATGTTCATTGCAACTCTATTTGCAATAGCCAGGACATGGAAGCAACCTAAATGTCCATCGACAGATGAATGGATAAAGAAGATGTGGCACATATATACAATGGAATATTACTCAGCCATAAAAAGGAACGAAACTGGGTTATTTGTAGTGAGGTGGATGGACCTAGAGACTATCATACAGAGTGAAGTAAGTCAGAAAGAGAAAAACAAATAGTGTATGCTAACACATATATATGGAATCTAAAAAAACAAATGGTCATGAACAACCTAGGGGCAAGACAGGAATAAAGATGCAGACCTACTAGAGAATGGACTTGAGAATATGGGGAGGTGGAAGTGTGAGCTGGGACAAAGTGAGAGAGTGACATGGACATATATACACTACCAAACGTAAAGTAGATAGCTAGTGAGAAGCAGCCGCATAACACAGGGAGATCAGCTCGGTGCTTTGTGAACACCTAGAGGGGTGGGATAGGGAGGGTGGGAGGGAGGGAGATGCAAGAGGGAAGAGATATGGGGACATGTGTACATGTATAACTGATTCAATTTGTTATAAAGCAGAAACTAACACACCATTGTAAAGCAATTATACTCCAATAAAGATGTTTAAAAGATAAAATAAATAAAGTAAAAATTAAAAACAAAAAATTCTGATGTAGTAAAACAAGCCAGAAGAGCCTGGCTGAAGCCACATTGGATGAGGGAGGTGGGGTAGGGATGCTCCACCCCACCTTTTTTTTAACCATCCCATTGTTGGCCTGGCTTACTACTCAGGTCTCAGTCAAAATATCACCTCCTAAAGGAAGCCTGCCTTGACATCCCCATGCTGGTTTAAGTTGGCCTCCAAAGAGTTTGATAACAGTCTCATTGCTGTGTGTGATTATTATGCTGCATGCGCTTGGCATGTGTGTCCTCACTGGACTATAAGCTCTCAGAAGGCAGGCCATGTCCTCATCACAGCTCCATCTTAGGTGCCAGATACTCAGTCTTCCAAAACACTTCTATATAGTAGGACGGTAATAGTCTATCCCTCAGGGAATTCTTATTATAAAATGAGAAAATTAGTGTGAAGCCCTTGGCATGGTATCTGACATAAAGGTAAAAACTTAATAAATGTCAGCTATTTATTTTTATTATTAGTCAACACTTTGTTGTGGAGTAGATGGACGAATGGAAAAATTGGCATCACTATTGCAAATTGGGATACACACGCCATAAGGACAGCCTGGGGGCAGAGGCGAGATGCTGACAAAATGAGGTGTTGATGTCTTTTCCATCTGAATCACTTTCTATTTTTGAGGCCCATGAGTTACCCAAACATCATCCAAACTGGAACATTCACCTCCATCAAGCATTTGTCTGCCACAGAGATTGATAGGACTTTGGAAATGCTGGCAGGAAAATGAAATTTCTAATTAACTAGAAAACGTTGTCATATGTGCATGTGTAAAAAGAGCCTCAGATAAATACCTGCGTTATCTCATCCTCCCAGAAACTGGTCCCCAGCAAAGAGCTGCTTTGCTCCTGCATTTCAGCCCACATTGCTCCAGAATAAATCTATATTCTGGTGAAGATGTTCTTGCTGCCCCCTTTCCTGTCTCATTTCTGGTTTTCCTCCTCCAGCATAATGTGCCCTGTGGTCAATGACTGTCATCTTCCAACAGGTTCCCTCCTGTCCCAGAAGGAGGGCTGGCCCATCCCCTCGTTAATCATGCTGGTGGCAAATAGATGCTTTGAGTGGTCCTGATGATAGTGAGAGGAAAATGTTATCAACCTTCTTTTGGAGACAGGAGGGGAGTTACTGGATGAGAAGCAACTCAGGGTATTGGGTCTCACTGGTGCAGAAAGAAGCCTGGGTGAAGAGAGATATGGGCTAGAAGAGCATCCTTTTGTGATCAAAATCCCAGCATCTAAGACAGGCTTCCCAGGGTGTACAGAAGCGTGAACTGAAGCCCCAGCTAGTCAGGGGTGAATAAATGTTGGAAACACCAAATAACATTTTAGTGGCTGGCTTTTTATCAGCCATGACTAGTGTGAGAGCAGGCTGACCTATTTCACATCTCATTTCATTTGATCCTCATGACAACCACACAACATCAGGCTTATCATTGTCCCCATTTGATGGGGAAAACTGATGAGGAAACTGAGGCTAAAAGAGGGTAAGGCCAAATCCAAATGGCTAATGAGTGAAAGCTCAGGACACCATGGGCAACTTCTGCAATCAGAACACTAGGTATATGACCCTGGGAGAGGAATATCTCAAAACAAAAGCTTCCAAATTACTATGAATGTCCTGGGTACACATCCAGAGAAAACTCTAATTCGAAAAAATACATGCACCCCAACGTTCACAGCAGCACTATTTACAATAGCCAAGACATGGAAGCAACCTAAGTGTCCTTCAACAGATGAATGGTTAAAGAAGATGTGGTACATATATACAATGGAATATTACTCAGCCATAAAAAAGAATGAAATAATGCCATTTGCAGCAACATGGATGGACCTAGAGATTATCATACTCAGCGAAGAAAGTCAGAAAGAAAAAGACAAATACCATATGATATCAGTTACATGTGGATTAAAAAAAATGATACCAAAGAACTTATTTACAAAACAGAAACAGGCTCACAGACATAGAAAACAAACTTATGGTTACCAAAGGGGAAAGGTTGGGAGAAGGGATAAATTAGGAGTTTGGGATTAACATATACACAAGACTATGTATAAAATAAACAACAAGGACCTACTGTATAGCACAGGGAACTATACTTGATATCTTGTAATAACCTATAATGGAAACGAATATGAAAAAGAATGTGTGTGTGTGTATATATATATATATATAACTGAATCACTTTGCTGTACACTTGAAACTAACACAACATTGTAAATTAACTATACTTCCATTTAAAAAATAAAATAAAATAATTTTTTTTAATTTCTATGAATGATACAATTATGGTGAACCATCAGAGAAAAATGCAGAATATTTGGGACATTCTTTACTTTTGAAGTTGATATTAATGACGATGTTCATGTCTCCAAAACCCTGTCAGAGGCCAAATCCATCCAGGCACTGAGGCTGGCACAACCCAGCTCTTCTTTGTTTTCTAACCTCTAAAACCCTAACCTCCATTTTTGTACAAACCAACATCCTTGCATTGCAACAAGCTAGAAAAGCCTGGTTAAAGCCACACTGTGAGAGGATGGGCCAGGCTTCTCCCTTGGCTGGACCTTCTCTTAACATCTGAATCTGGAGACACCCCCAACCAAAGGACTTCTTTCTCTGGTTTGAGTTGAGCACTCTGTGTCCTACACCTATTGGGGTGCCCTGCCTGTCTCCACTGAGAAAGGAAAGATATTTTAAACGTCTTTTTGCAGGAAGGCACCCCTTTCAGACTGGGACCCGAGCTGCAGAGAAATGGCAGACTGCACAGAAACAAGATCCTACCTCCAGAGAACCTCAGAGTGATCGTCCACATCCATTTATCCTCCACAGCCAAGCATAAGGGAGGATTTCCCTGCCCCATGCAGTTAGACAGGGTCAGGACACCCCTGTAGGCTGTGAATAGGGGTGATGAGCATCGTCTAACTCCTGTTGCAGACCCCCCAGCAGTGTCTTCCATACACCAGCTACCAGGAGCCCAGGTGTCTCAGATGGTATAGCTCTATGATGGTGGTGCCTCTGTCAGTCTGGATCTGTGTCAGACTCTGGGGATGCATGACATTACACATGTAGAGTGAGACATAAATAAAAGTTGACTATGTTCAAAACTACAATTAGGTACCACCTCACACCAGTCAGAATGGCCATCACTAAAAATTCTACAAATAATAAATGCTGGAGAGAGTGTGAAGAAAAGAGAACCTTCCTACACTGCTGGTGGGAATGTAAATTGGTGCAGCCACTACAGAGAACAGTATGGAGGTTCCTCAAAAAATTAAAAACAGAGTTGCCACATGACCTAGCAATCCCACTCCTGGGCATATACCCAGACAAAACTCTAATTCGAAAAGAACATCCACCCCAATGTTCACATAGCACTGCTTACAATAGCCAAGACATGGAAACAACGTAAATGTCCATCGACAGACGAATGGATAAAGATGTGGTACATATATACAATGGAATATTACTCAACCATAAAAAAATTAAATAATGTCATTTGCAGCAACATGGATGGACCTAAAGATTATCATACTAAGTGAAGTCAGACAGAGAGAGACAAACATCATATGATATCACTTATATGTGGAATCTAAAATATGACACAAATGAACTTATTTATGAAACAGAAACAGACTCACAGACATAGAAACAGACTTGTGGTTGCCAAGGGGTTGGGGGACAGTGAGGAAGGGATGGATTGGGAGTTTAGGATTAGTAGATGCAAACTATTATAAATAAAATGGATAAACAACTAGTTCCTACTGTATAGTGGAGGGAACTATATTCAATAACTTGTGATAAACCATAATGGAAAAGAATATTAAAAAATAGAATGTGTACAATTAATCACTTTGCTGTACAACAAAAATGAACACAACATTGTAAATCAACTATAAGTCAATTAAAAATAAATAAAAAATAAGTAAAATAATAGATAAAATAAAAGTAAATTAATTAAAAAATAGAAGTACAGCTCAAAATTGTGGCCCCCTGTGCTTCTAAAGCTTCACGACCTTCCCTTGGTGCCCAGAGGAACGTCAAAGTCCCTAACCTGTTTTCCAGAGTCCTGACCTGCCTGGCTGCCCCCTTGCCTCCAGTTCATCTTTGCCGCTCTGCCCCACGCTCAGCACACTCCAGGCCTCTGATATTGTGATCATTTCTAGAAAATGCCAGGTGTTCTTCCCCTTCTCACTCCGGCACTCTCGCCCAGCCTGTGCTTGGCTGGCTCCACTCGTCTCTCCATCTTGGTACCCTGGACCTCCCTTCCTCGGAGACGCCCCTCTGACCACTCTCCAAAATGCTGCAGCTTCTCATCTTTTGTGGACTCACAGACACAGAGAACAGACTTGTGGTTGCCAAGGGGATGGGGAGGGGGTGGGGAAGGCATGGATTGAGAGTTTGGGGTTAGCAGATGCAAACTGTTTATATAGAGAATGGATAAACAACAAGGTCCTACTGTAGAACACAGGGAACTATATTCAATACCATGTAATAAAGCATAATGGAAAATAATATGTATATACAGTGTGTGTGTGTGTGTGTGTGTGTGTGTGTGTGTGTGTGTGTGTATATATATATATATATCTGAATCACTTTGGTGTATACCAGAAATTAACACAACATTGTAAATCAACTATACTTCAATAAAATAAATTTTTTTTGAAGTTGATTATGTTAAGCTTAAGCATTGAGACTCGAGACTTTTTGTTACTTCATTGTAGCCTGGCCTGGCTTGACTAACCTGATCCAGTGGGAGACCTTCTCCCAGGGGCCTCAGAGCTCAAGGATGTTCCCATGATACCTTTCCACGTTCTCTGATATAGGAGCTACACAGACACCTGTAATATCAGTCAACACGTTAGGTGACTCTTGTTTACTATGCTTTGGTAGATGGAGCAGACAACAAGTTCTATCAAATGCAAGTAGTGAGAGCAAAGAGTAAGCTATAGACTTTTTATTCCTCAAGGCATAGTTAATATTTATCAAGCATTTACTCTGTGCTAGATATGTTAAGAGTATTATTTCTAATTCCAGCCATAAAAATAGGTATCGTAATCCCCATTTTGCATAGTGGGAAACTCTGGTTCATGTAGACTGGTTTATTCAAGGTCACACCTGGAAATAGGGCTGTAAATCCAGGCGTCTCTGATTTCAAAGCCTGTGGTTTTTCACTACATGACATGAGTCTGCCCACTCAGTATTCTCTGAATAAATGGTAGATAAGAGATAGAATGTTTGATTAACCGTGCTCCCTGCCATCAGTAGTGGAGTCCAACTCAAAAAAAGAAAATCAAAGCTGTAAATGTGCAGGAAAAAGACACATCTCTCAAAAAACCAAGAGATTAAACTAAAAGCACATTGAGAGACACCACAGTGCTGTGGTTGGGAAAGCAGGCTCAGCGTTTAAAACGCCGGTTACTCCCACTCATGAGCTGTGTGACTTTGGGTAAGTTATTTGACCTCCGGCTGCCTCTGTTTTCTTTGCAGAATGGCAATGAGATAGTGCCTGTGTCACTGGTTTTTTGTGAGGATTGAGTGAGGTAGTACACGTCCAGGATGCAGAATAAAAGTCTGGCACAGAGCCAGGCCTCCAAGACTTCCCCTTCTGTACGAAAGCAGAGTGGAACGAGGGCCGGTGCAGAGTGACCCCAGCCCATTTCTCCCAAGGGGAAGCAGCCCATCTCCTCCCCCTCAGGACGCACCAAAACCCCTGCTCCTTGGAGAAAGGATGGGTGGTGAGGAACCATCTCCTACATGAAGTATAGCCCTGCTCTCCTTGCAAACTGAACGTTGTTTGGAATATGAGATGATTCTGTGCCCACACCACCAGGCAATGTTAGATCAAGCCCAACTCTTGGTCCACGCTGCTCTTTCAGGGGAGTGCAGGACCCAAGGCAGTGCTGGGAGCACACATCTCTGAGGGGCTGCAGGCCCCCAACCTGCTGTGCGGAGGCTGAGTGCAGTGCCTGGGGTTTCTTGGTTTCATTTTACACCAGTTTTTGCTTCTAGCTCTTCTCTCGAAAGTACCTCTTACCCTCGATTTGATGTGCTTGATGGCTGAGAAAACTTCATTAGAATGGTATCATGATTATAAGAATAATACTTTGGGATTCTTCTTTTATTATTTATATTATCAGCTGAACCCAGTAGAACATGTCACAGATGATGAAGCCCTTGAATTTGTATTCACAAATCTCACATTCATGCCGAGAACTCGTCAGGGCTGGCAGAGATGGACAGGCAGTGTCTATATTTTATAGATGAGGAAACAGACATCTGCACATTCACTTGACTTGCCCAAGGCCAATCAGTGAGACTAGCTGAGTAGCACAAGAATCCAAGTTCAATGACACAGAGTCCAAGGTGCACTGTCCCAGATTGTCTTCCATACTTTGCTTCATAAATTCAGTTTCTGGTGAAAAAAAAAAATATGTCAAATGGGCCACGAGTGAATCCCTGCCGGTGTGTAGAGGTGCCAGGAGGCGGCTTGCAGCCAGCACAGTGTTTCTTTGCACTCTAGTGTTTTATCTTTTAATAATGGTATAAAATACTCAGTGGTTAAATTGCTGGACTTTCTCTGCATGCCCTCCACATGATCCCAAAAAACCAAATCAACTTGAATGTCCAGGAAGCTGTGCTGTGTTGATGCCATCCTTTACAGGATGTCACACCAGAAGGATGCGGCACCCAGTTTAAGTAGCACAGACCTAGGGCCCAAGCCCAGCCTTCCACGCGTGGCTCCCCTGGCCCTCTGTGCTCTGAATTCTCCCCACCCAGTCTCATCTCTCACCCCTCCAAGTTTTATATACCATGGCTGGACTAAATCAAGCTTCCTGCATCTCCCTGAACAGAGGCTTATAGAGGGTGGCAACAAAGATATTCAACAGAACCAGGTAGCAGGGCCCTGGGCCACAGGCCAGACATCAGAGGAAAGTTACAACCCAACTTGGCCTCCAGTCTGTTCCCCACTGGAAGCGTGCCATTAGGATGCTCAATCTGCTGTTTGTATAAAACTAGCAGACACCCAACAGCTCTGTGCCTTCTCTTAGGAAGGACTGGGGGCCTCGGGAAGCTTCTGATCTCCTGCCATCAGGGGTCTAGTCTGCATGCTTCTGCCTCTGGCCCTGAGATGAAACTTTGCTGAACCTTTGTATCATGTTTCACATGTTCCTTTATAAAGGCAACACATGATCCTCATCAGACATTTGGAAAATATAAAAAAGGACAATCGCCCACCGTCCCACCACAGACAGGCAACCAGTATGAACATTTTGGTACTTTTTCTCCATATAACTCTTACTTAGCTTTAATCATAAAGCATGTGTATTTTAGATCCCCTGTTTTCAATGCCACATTCGAAAATTATTATTTTTCCTGGATAGAAACTCCTCATTATTCCTCAACTCAAATAATAATTGCTTTCTCATTTCTAAGCCCAAAATGGGGGTGAGCAAAAAGTAGTTAAGTACTAAGATGCTCAAGCTGTCTGTCATGGCAGCCTAGCAAACCTGGAAAAGAATTCCTTGACAGTGAGTCCTTTTCTCTGCCTCCAGGAAGAATTTCCCAGCATAGGTCATCTCTGCACTAAGCTGACCTTCATCCCTAAAGGTCACCCCTGCCATGCCTGGAGGGTAGAACAAGCATCCTTCTCATAGGTTCCCCAGGCCAGCTGTATCGATTAAGCAGCTGCATTCGATTTCCTCTGAGTCTTTGAGCTTGCTTGGGGTTTTTCAGCTACGGAGACATACAAAGGACCATAGTATTCCAGAATATACTTCCAGTCTGTCCGGGATGTTTTTAGCAAAATCTGGTATTAACAATGACAGCTGGGATTCCATGGGACATAAGAATCCTTTTTTTCTATTGTGCAAAAGTATTATTTCCCACAGTGAAGTTGAAAGATAGTGGGGATTAGACTCAAGAAGTCATGAGTCAAGTCCTATCTTTGCTATTATCTGACCCCAGGTCAATCCAAAATGGAGAGGCAGTAGAGAGAAAGTGTTGGTCATTACTAATGATGATGATGGTGATGATGATGATGATGGTGGTGGTGATGATGATGATGGTGATGATGATGATGATGATGGTGATGGTGGTGATGGAGATGATGATGATGATGGTGACAGTGATGGTGATGATGATGGTGATGATGATGATGGTGGTGGTGATGGTGACAGTGATGGTGATGATGATGATGATGGTGGTGGTGATGATGATGATGGTGATGATGATGATGGTGATGGTGGTGATGATGATGATGATGGTGATGGAGATGATGATGATGGTGACGGTGATGGTGATGATGATGGTGATGATGATGATGGTGGTGGTGATGGTGATGATGATGATGGTGGTGGTGATGGTGATGATGATGGTGATAGTGATGATGATGATGATGGTGATGATGATGATGATAATCTGTCAATGTCTTGCAGTGGTCAAACTGCCAGAAACACACCTGTAGTTGAACAAAGCTGAGTCCATTGGCTCATGGCACCAAGGGAGTTTGCAGCCCACAGGTAGCAGTGGACATCTCTGTAAAAGGATGGTAGAAAGGATCTGTAACAGGATTTGGATTCCTGGTAGGGGATTTAAGGGAGGGTCCCAGAAGGGGAGACTTGGCCCTGGACTGGAATCTTTCAGGAAGGAGGGGGAATTCTATCACTGGCTAACTTGATAATTGTCACCCAGAAGGTGGAAAGAACAAATTAAGGTCAAATAGATGTAATTGGTAAACAAGCCACAGTAAACTAGAATAGCCCTAGGGGACATTTTATCATTTTTGTGGTTCGGATCATGTTCTTCTTTTGTCTTTATTTAGACCTGGCTATGAAGTGAACTTCTTTCTGTCCAGTTTTATCGTGGTCACAGAGTGGGTTTATCTGACGCTGATGTTCTGTGGCATCGTTTCTGTTCACAGTTGACTCCCACTCCCAGGGGCTGCTTTTTCTCTTTCTAACCTTATTAAAGCGTTGCTATCATTATATTTATATTTAAGTAGAGAAACGGAGGCTTAGATGGGCTCAGAAATTTGCTCAGGTTCACACAGCTAGAAAATGACAGGAATCAAACAGGGGTTTGACTCCAAAGCCCAATGTTCTCAGCACTCACACAAAACATCATCATCTCATGATGAGCGCAATTGTGTTTTATTTTATTTTTTGAATGGGTCACACATGTAACGTGGTGCAAAGTTCAAAACGTAACAAGGGCACCCAGAAAAAAGCAAGTCTCCCCCACTCCCAGCCTGTCCCCCAGGCACTCTGTTCCCCTCTAGGAGGCCACATCCTTCCCATTTTTCTCAGGGCCTCTTATCCAGCACATGCATTTTGTAGGGAGTAGATGGAGTGAAGCAGTGGAAGAAACAACCAGTGACTTAGGACTTAACACATTGCTTACTCTTGCCCAGCTCTTCCAAAATCTCTTTCACAGGATTTCAGTAACACAACAAACATTGATTAAACATGCACGATTTTCCAGACACTGTGCTCAGCACAAGACAAGCAAACCATGAACCGGAAGGGCTGCTTGCCCTGAAGAGGCTGGCAGTCTAGGGAGAGGACCACCTGACTACATCGTGGCCGGTGAGCTGGGAAGGATGGTGTCGAAGACTGGGGGATGAAGGGAAAGATTGATGGAGGCAGAAACTCTCCATCTGATCCTGAAGGATGGCAGGTATTTACCAGGTGCACAAATGTGAAAAGAGAACTCCAGGGAGAGAGGGAGCGGGATGGGCAATAACATGGAAGCACGAGAGACCACCAATGGCTGCGAATGGCTAGAGCACAGGTGCCTGGGGTGAGAGGCAAGAGAAACAGCTGGAAAAGTAGCCAAGGGTCCTGTCATGAGAAGCCTTCTGCAGGATGCTAAAGAGAATGTCATCAGAGTTAAATAAGATAGACCACGTGGGAAGGATTTGAAACGTTTAAAACACACAGCAAATGCAATGAATTAAATGGGTCACTAGTTTCTGTCCCTTGGTTGTCACTGGTCATGGCTTTTCCCTGAAGATGCTGCTTCTAATCATAGTTACCACGTGTATGGACACCTATGGAGGATGAAGTTCCCAGAGGTCACTGAGAAGAAAGACGGTGACCAACTAGACTTTTGACCCCTCAAGCAGACAGTCGGGACACCTGCCCCGCGGCTCCATGAGCAAGAACGACTTGACATTCTCTGGTGTCCAGGGTCTATCAAAAGTGCATCTGAGATAAATCATGTTTGAGAAGGAAGACCTGAGGGTCAGGTCATCCTCTCCCACCTCAAAGCATACTCAGCAACCTTTGTAACAAGCTGGACTGCCAGAAATTCTCTTCCTCAGCAGCAACAGTGGAGGTAAATGGGAATCCTCCCCGCCCAGCTCTGTTTGCTATGCGGACTTTAACTGACTTTAAAAAATACGTCAATGTTAACACCCCAGAGATTCTTATTGACTTGACCTGGGATCTGCCCAGGCTTTGTTTGTTTGTTTGTTTGCTTGTTTAACAAAAATCTTTCTGAATTGGTGACCAGGGTTGAGTATTCCTCCTTTAAAAACATAATTTGGGGATGATGATGAAGAGCCTTAGTATCTTTTAAGAGATATCACTTATATGTGGAATCTAAAAAATACAACAAACTAGTGAATATAACCAAGAAGAAGAAGACTCACAGACATAGAGAACAAACTAGTGGTTACCAGTAGGAAGAGAGAAGAGGGGACAGACACGATAGGGGTAGGGGATTAGGAGGTACAAACTATTATGTATAAAATAAGCTACATAGAGGGCTTCCCTAGTGGCGCAGTGGTTGAGAGTCCACCTGCCGATGCAGGGGACACGGGTTCGTGCCCCGGTCCGGGAAGATCCCACATGCCGCGGAGCAGCTGGGCCCGTGAGCCATGGCCGCTGAGCCTGTGCGTCCCGAGCCTGTGCTCTGCAACGGGAGAGGCCGCAACAGTGAGAGGCCTGCGTACCACAAAAAATAAAAATAAAATAAAAAAATAAGCTACATAGATAACTAATGAGAACTACTGTATAGCACAGGGAACTCTACTCAGTGCTCTGTGGTGACCTAAATGCGAAGGAAATCCAAAAAGGAGGGGATATATGTATACGTATAGCTGATTCACTTTGCTGTACAGTAGAAACTAACACATTGTAAAGCAACTATACTCCAAGAAAAACTAAATAAATAAAATAAGCTGTAAACTATTATGTATAAAATAACTATAAATAGAGTATAACCTTTAAAAATTGTGAATCACCATGTTGTACACCTATAACTTATGTAAAATTGTACATCATGTATACTCCAATAAATTTTTTTTTAATTTTTAAAAACAAGAGCCTGTATACAAACTACTATATCTAAACTGATTCCTCTCTATTTTGTGAAAGTATCATTGAGGCTTTTTATCCTAAAGACAGATCCTTCCAGGACAGATTCTCACAACCAAAACTCTGTAACCCATCAAGTTTTTGGCCCTGATTTCCAGGAAACTCCCAGGCAAACCTGACACATCAGAGTACAGGCCTTGGAGTCAGACTATGCCACTTCCTACCTAGGTGACCTTCGGCCAGGGCTCAGTGTGCTCACCTGTGAAATGAAGGTACTAAATAAACTGTGCTGTGTTATAGTGAGAATTAAATGGAAATGGAAATATACAGAATAGCATATTACCTGACACATACAATCAATATATTCTATCAATAAAAAGCAGTTGGGGCTTCCCTGGTGGCGCAGTGGTTGACAGTCCGCCTGCCGATGCAGGGGACACGTGTTCGTGCCCCGGTCCGGGAAGATCCCACATGTCGCGGAGCGGCTGGGCCCGTGAGCCATGGCCACTGAGCCTGTGCGTCCGGAGCCTGTGCTCCGCAACGGGAGATGCCACAACAGTGAGAGGCCCGCGTACCGCAAAAAAAAATAATAATAAATGAAATAAAATAAAAAGCAGTTGGCTTGGCCTATTGATTTGATATAATCAATCATTTGTGAAATAGAAATTATATGTACCATTTTAAAAATTAAATCAGGACCAAGCCCCAGCACAGAATAAGTGCTTACAAATGTTCATCGTTCCCCAAAAAATAATTTCCCCTGTCAAAAAGAGGCCTCCTGTAGTGGGGAGGGATAAATTAGGAGTTTGGGGTTGATAGATACAAACTACTATATATAAAATAGATAAACAATAAGGACCCACTGTATAGCACAGGGAACTATACTCCATATCCTGTAATAACCTATAATGGAAAAGAATCTGAAAAAGAATATATATATATATATATATATAAAATATATATTATATAATATATATAAAACTGAATCACTTTGCTGTACATTTGAAACTAACGCACTGTAAATCAACTATACCCCAATTTTTTTAAAAAAATACGCTTTTTACCTTGGGGTCTCCTTAAGCCTCCAAACAAATATCAAACATTGCCATAAAGCTTTCAATTCAACGAGGCTTTACTGATCCCCTGTTATGTGCTAGGACTGTACCCACTGCTGGAGATGACATGAGAAACTAGATCTCATCCCTGTCCCAGGAGCTCAGATCCAGAGGGAGAGATGGACATTCAGACACACCACTCCAGGCCAGCAGGACAGCACCCCACCAACTCCTCTCAGAGTCCACATCCCAGGCAGCATCCCGAACAGATGGACTGAGGGCCTGGTAAGGAGGAATCTCCTGATCTGGCACCGAGTGGATACTTGGCTGCGGTTGAAGCTCTGACTCTTCAGTAATCTTTTCCTACTGGGAGAAATACTAAGAGTCTACCAAGCTTTCACATGCATAACTAGCTACACAGCACAGCCCTAGTATGCAAGAGCAGCCAGGAAGCCAGACATCCCTCAGACCAACTTCTTCAGACCAGAGACCAGAAAGGAGAAGTGATTTGTGGAAGGATAGCCAAGTCCAAGCCTTATTTATCATCAAACCCCTATTGCAGCGTTTGGCATGAGGCCAGGACTCAGTCAAAAGGGATATCTGGGGACATGGAGGAGATAGGTCCCCCACAGGGAGATGGCAGGGATGGGGGTGGGAAAGGCAGCTCGCTTGCAGGGGGAGCAGGAGTGGAGAAGGAGGTTCCAAAGAAAGTCAGGAAGTCTTGCCAGTCACATGATCATGCAGTGATCTGGGTCCTCACTGCCCCCAAGACAGCATCTTCTTTGTCAGAGTCCTATGCAGGTGCCACCAGTTACCCACTGAAGGCCAGACCCACCACGCAAAGATCCATGCCATGTGCAGTTTTAAGAAGAGGTGTCATAATGGATGTGGTACCTACATACAATGGAATACTACTCAGCCATAAAAGGAATGAAATCATGCCATTTGCAGCAACATGGACGGACCTAGAGATTGTCATACTAAGTGAAGTAAGTCAGACAGAGAAAGACAAATACCATGTGATATCACTCATATGTGGAACCTAAAATATGACACAAACTTTTTTACAAAACAGGAACAGACTCACAGACGTAGAACACAAACTCATGGTTACCAAAGGGAAAAAGGTGAGGAGGGATAAATTAGGAGTTTGAGATTAACCTATACACATGACTATATATAAAATAGGTGAACAATAAGGACCTACTGTATAGCACAGGGAACTATACTCAACATCTTGTAATAACCTGCAATGGAAAAGAATCTGAAAGAGAATATATATATAAACTGAATCTCTTTGCTGGACACTTGAAGCTAACACAACATTGTAAATCAACTATACTTCAATAAAATAAATTTTTAAAAAAAGAAAAGGTGTCATAAAACAGCACCAGCCATAGAACTATTGAATTTTAAAAATTATATCTCAGCTCTACCTGTCCTCCAGGGGGCAGCAAACTCCAGCCCATGGGTCAAGTCTGGCCCACAACCTGTTTTTGTAAATAAAGTTCTATGGACATGCAACCATGTCCAACAATGGAGGTTCTGTCCATGATTCCTTTAGCACAGCAACGGCAGAGCTGAGTAGTTTCAACAGAGACCGTAGGGCCCACAAAGCCTGAAATATTTACTATCTGCCCTTCAGGAAAGCCCTTGGGATAGCACCCAGTGTGACTCTAGAGCACAGGCTTTCTAATAACCAAAGGGCCTTTGCTGTTGTCTAAAGGCAAGTCTTCAAGTTCTCCCCAAATCACAAAGCTTCAGCTTGAGGGGATACTTAGGCATTTGGCAGGAAGTATTTAGCTGCCTGCCACAGGCCTGCTTCCCTTTCTTGAAGCTTGTCAACCCTCTTCCCCAGCCCCGAGAAATGTCCGAGAAATATTTCCCCACACATCCAGGCCCAGCCTAATTATCCTTGCTTTCCTGTATCCTTCCCATCTTCCCTCCCCTACCCCTACTCCATCCCGTTCACACGATCCTTCCAGGCAGAACTCATCCTTCCAGGCAGAACTCGTCATTCCTTTAGATACATCCTCACGTAACTTATTACCTTGTTTATATATTTACTTTTATGTGTGTCCTTAATCTATAACCTTTGAAAATAAGACAGTGCTTTATTTCTCATCTTCATGCCTTTGGCAGAGTTCCTGGCGTGTGGAAAATTATATCGAAGCCAACTGGAAAGGGAAGAAATATTAGACAGTATCCCGTCAAAATCTCTCTTTTTCGCATGAGGAAACTGATGCCCAGTGTCACCAGGCTGACCAGTGGCAGAGCAGAGGCAAGGCTATGCCCAGCCTCTCTGAAGGTCTCCCTCCACGAATTCCAGCCCTCACCCCAGCAGACCACAGAGGAATCCACAGAGAGTTGTGTGTGAGTGGTCGTCATTATTTTAAAGGTAGCAGCGACAGGAATCTTCTCCTTCAGTGACACATCCCTCCCCGCTTCCAGATACCCCTCGGCAGCTCTGGTCTCCTGACAGCACTGACAAGAGACAGCATGATGCAGCCACCATGATGCACGTGATGGACCAGTGGGCTGCAAAATTAAATTCCTCGTTTTAGAAGCCATTTGTGTTAAGGAAGGGAATAAATAAACTAACACCATGGTCAGTTTAAAAAAAGGCACCCAGACAGAGACTTGATTTGACTCTTTCAGGCTAACCAGGAAAATGAGTTTGGTAATTGCAGTTGTCACAGGATGAGTCGGGCCTGGCGGCAGAATCAGGGGAGGGGGAGAATGTCCTGGAAGGTGGTGTCATTGGAGGCGATGTGCAGTTGCCATCAGTGGGTGGCAATGTCAGTGTTTCTCTGAGAGAACAAGAAAAAGCATCCTGGATTCAGTCATGGGGTCCCATGGGCACTGTGGCTTACAGTGTGGGGACCAGGGAACAATGGAATTGTTTCATAATTAATGACCAGGCATAACCCCTTCCTGTGCTGTGTCTTCATCTCTCTGTGCTCTCCACACCAGGAGCCAGGCCCTCATCTCTCCTGGACCTCATAACCTACCCACAGGAAGGGGGTGCACCTGCCCTGCCTCTTCCTGGATAAAAGGATATGAGTGATGTTTTCTCTCTGGTTAAATATTGTTGGGAGCTTTCTCTGTGTTCAGCACCAGGTTTGGGATTGAATGGTGACTAAGACAGGCAGTTTCTGTCCTAGAGCCTTCCCAATGTGTCACCTCAACACACCCCTGCCAGTTCTAAGGGAAGAACTTGGGGGTCAATTGGAGACATAGGGTATTTTAGAAAAGGCCCTCAAATTATTCCCTACAGGGGCCAGATATGGAGACTGGAAAAAGAACTTGTCTTCAAAGCCCAAAGTCATGGAAATAAGCCTCAGCCTTCCAGTTAAGAGATCTCAGACAATTTACTCACACTGCAATATCTTCGTTGATGAACGGGAGGAATAACGTTGCTCCAGAAACTTTGGAGTCGATGGAGCTGAGGAAGGGAGGGGTCAAGTGTAGTTGAGGGTAGTGCCTGGCCCATTTCAGCAGCCAAGTCAGCGGGAAATAGCCACACAGTTGGTACATGAAGGATGGGGTGATGGGAGAGAAGAGGCTGAAACACCGCATGCCCGTGAGATGTCAGTCTAAGGACAGGGATGCAGAGGAGGCCAAGGGTCAGGCACACAGCAGGATCTCAACCTCTTTTGCTTGAGTTTTAGGGAGAAGGTAAATCCCTTCCATTCCCCTCTTTGGAAAGACAACAGGCCCACCACTCACCACCTCCCCACCGCAGCCCCACGTCTCAGCATGGGTAGGACTCGTGTGAACTCTTCTCTGTTGGGTGAAATCAAATTAAGGTGGGAAAGCACAGGCTTTAGAATCAGACTTACTGGGCCCATCTATATAAGTTCTCTGCACCTCAGTTTTCTCATCTACGAAATGGGAATAAAGACAATGCTACTCCCACGGGTTCCCTGCCAGGGTTAAGTAACTCAATACATGTAAAAGGCTTAGCACGGTGTCGGCACATAGCAACCCTCAATAAATGCTGCCCGTTGCTGCCCCTGCTACCGCTGTTTTTAGCTTTCTCTCTTACAGGTGATATGAGTATTTCCACCCTGGTTGTGAGAAGCCAGTTATACATAAGACCACCCATGCAGTGTTTGGTGCCTAGGATGGGCTGAGTAAATGTTAGGTATCTTCCTTCAAACAAGTACTGTGGAAGCCCCATATCCATGCTTGAACTTGGTGGAGAATGTCAAGATCATCACAGGCACCCTGAGGAGCCTTTCAGCCCAGGGGCAGTTCATGTCTGAGGGAAGGACATTGAGATGAGCTTGAAATGTAACTTAATCCAACAGGTGGCCACATGGCTTTCTGTCTTCAAGCGCCCTATGGGAGATGAATCTCCCTTTCGCCACCCACCCTCTGTTTGCAGCCACCCCTCACACCTCTGCCCCACTCACCCTGCACCATGCAATGAACTGGATCTGCATAATCATTTGGATAAATAGGATGGGCCTTTTTGCTATTCATTTGTGGGTTGGTTGGTCGGTTGGTTTGGGGAATAAAGCAACACTGGCCAGGGCTTAGATACAAATGGGTCACTTCTCACCTCTGTTCACATCAGTCTTAGCCATGTGCCAAACTGCTTCTTCTCCTAAATAATTAATATAATAATAATAGCATTTATTTTCCAGCACTTGTTTTGTACCAGTGTACTGCAACCATGACATCACGGAATGCTCACAAGAAGCCAATAAGTAGTCATTATAATATCTCCTGAGAGAGATGGAAACGGAGGCAGAGAGAGGTTAAGTAACAAAGTTCACACAGCTCCCAGGTAAGTGAGGGAGCCACAGCAGAGTGCAGACGGTCCGACTCCAGGAATCTTTCACCTACCAGGCTCTTGGCCTTTTCCATGAAGAAACTGGGGCTTCATTCTAGCTGAGTCCACATCCCAGGTCACACACCTGTTCAGTGGTAGAGCTGAGATGCAAACATAGGTTTTCCCATTCCAAGCCCATACCCTTCACACTCAGCTCTAGCTTGTCCTTGAGAATCTGTGCCTGACGGTCCAGTCCAGTTGAAAGGCAGCCAATGGACAAGCTCACGTGGACACATGAACATATGGCCCTTCTACTCTTTGTCCCTGGTCCCTGAGGCTGGCAGCTCCCTTAGGGTAGAGTATGGCTTTGGGTTTCTATCCAGGTCAGGAGGGGGTGTCCCAAGGGATTAAATATTTTCTGCTGTCATAGCCCTCATTCCATGGGCCTAAGGCCAATGTGGAGATTCTGGTCATTGCTGATCATGTCTATTCAGAGCATGCATTCAGGGATGGGAAATTGCCACAGGGTGGGTCCATGAACCTGACCAGTGGACCACAGCCTTCAGGGCTCCCCAGGAATTAGCATCATAAAAAGCCAGTACAGAGTAATGCACTAGAGGTCTGGCTATTTCCTTTGTCCATTGACCTGAGCACAGTCACCCTAGTCAACAGACCCAGGGTCTTCTGAGGACAGCTCAGAGGAAGATTTACAGGATGTATCTGTGGCAGTGCAGCAAGGTCCTTCCTCAAGGGCACCTGGCCTTGTCTTTAAACAAGGAGCTCTGCTCTATTCACAACAGCCAAGACATGGAAACAAAGTAAATGTCCATCGACAGAGGAATGGATAAAGAAGATGTGGTACATATAGACACAATGGCATATTACTCAGCCATAGAAAAGAACAAAATAATGCCATTTGCAGCAACATGGATGGACCTAGAGTTTATCTACTAGGTGAAGTGAGTCAGACAGAGAAAGACAAACACCATATGATATTACTTATAGATCAGATCTAAAAATTGATACAAATGAACTAATTTACAAAACAAAAACAGACTCACAGTCTTAGAAACCAAACTTGTAGTTACCAAAGGGGAAGATGGTGTGGCAGATAAATAAGAAGGTTGGGATTAACATATACACATGACTATGTATAAAATAGATACACAACAAGGTCCTACTGTATAGCACAAGGAACTATATTCAATATCTTCTAATAACCTACAAAGAATCATATATATATATATATATATATATAGGTATATATATATGTATACCCACATATATACATTTATTTAATGAATCACTTTGCTGTACACCTGAAACTAACACAACATTGTAAATCAACTATACTTCAATAAAAAAAATTTTCAAATTGCTGAAAAGGGTGTTGGAGAACTGAAAATATAAAAGGGGTGTCAGGGTCCCCAGGACTGAGTCCCTAGAAGGACTCCCAAGCCTCAGCAGACAGTCCTCCTCACAGCTGTGATGTGTTACAGCGAAAGGATGCAAAGCACAGTAAGCAAAGGGAAAAGGTACACGGGGTGAATGCCAGGCACCAACTTCCAGAGTCCTCCCCCAGGGGAGTCACACAGAACATTGCTAAATCCCCCAGGAAGGAGCTGTGACAGCACCTGTGAAATGCTGTCTGCCAGGGAAGCTCATCAGAGATCCAGTGCCCAGGGTTTCTACTGGGGGCTGGTCATCCTCTGCCTAGCACCTGCCAAAATCCCAGACTCCAAGAGGGAAACTGAGGTTCAACAGAAACCACATTATTTGTGCAGAGACAGGACAGGCACAGGAAGCTGCTCATCATTTAAGGAACAGTGGGAATCCTTCTGAAATCCCAGTTCCCAGATGCCAGCCAAGGGCCAGCCTTGCAAGCAGGCCTTCCTAAGGACAGCCATCAGGTCTGGAATGTTTGGTATATCCACTCTTTTCTGCACAAAAGGAGCGGGAGGGAGCCAGGATGCTCTGGACCACAGGAAGCATCCGTCAGCTGGAGAAAAGCTTGGATCCTCAGAACCAGGAAGTGTGGAGGAACCCCACACCCAGAAGGGGAGGGAGCCATCCTGCTGAGGCTGGTACCTGGAAGGGAGACCCTGAGACTAGTGCCGGGAGGGCTGGGGAAAGCTGGAGACTTGAAACTGTGCTACACGTGGAGGAGCAAGGCCCCTCTCCCTCCTCCTGCTTCCCGCCTCTCTTTAGTGCCTCCTGCTGGTAGAGACGAACAGGGAGCAGCTGGCAAGGCAGAAGCACAGCTTGCAGAAAGCCAGCCTCAACATCACAGAGCCAAGAAGGGTGGATCCCGAGCTGGAAGACAATAGCTTCCTGACTGGAATGCCCGCTATGCTACAGGCCTTATGCCAAGAGCCATGTATTTTATCTCAGCTGATTGAATCTTTACAACAGACCAGAGACGCAGGTCTTCTTCTTTTTCATATTATTTTCCATGATGATTCATCACAGTATATTGAATAGAGTTCCCTGTGCTATACAGTAGGACCTTGTTGTTTATCCATTCTATATATAATAGTTTGCATCTACTAATCCCAAACTCCCACTCCATCCCTCCCCCACCCCCTCCTCCTTGGCAACCACCAGTCTGTTCTCTATGTCTGTGAGTCTGTTCCTGTTTCATAGATTCGTTTGTGTCGTATTTTAGATTCAACATATAAGTGATATCATATGATATTTGTCTTTCTCTGTCTGACTTCCTTCACTTAGTATGATCATCTCTAAGTCCATCCATGTTGCAGCAAATGGCATTCTTTCATTCTCTTTTATGGCTGAGTAATATTCCATTGTGTATATATACCACATCTTCTTTATCCATTCATCTGTTGATGGACACTTAGGTTGTTTCCATGTCTTGGCTATTGTAAATAGTGCTGCTATGAACATAGGATGAAGAATTAGGTCTTCTTATCCACATTTTAAAATGAGGAAATATTGGCTCAGAGGGGTTAAGTCAATTTTCAAATGTCACCGAGCTGATAAGAATCTGGACTGAGTTCCAAAGGCCTTACCTTCTCTACAATATCACATGGATCCTCAGCCCCCCTGAGCTGTCTAATCACTGGGCAGAAAGACACATCAGACGTGGAAGGGGAGAAGCATCCTCCTAGCCAATTAGATGGCAGCTGGGCCTGCACATTCTGATCAAGCACCCAAATACCCAGAGGTGGGCGCATAAGTCTCACCTGACCTGCTCATCCATGCCCACCACCTGTCCTCCTCCCTCTCCGACCAGCCTCCTCCAGGCACAAGATTCCAAATCCTTCCAGCGGACAGCAAGTCACCACCCAGGCCCAGGTTCCTGGATGTGCATCTCGTGGGTAACAGCAAGAGATGCCAAACCATCAGAAGAAAATCCCAAACCACAGTGTCCTGAACAGAATCCTCCGATTCTTTGTAAAATGCTCAGGAAGGATTTTCCACGTTCTTCCATATCAGAGGATATGCTGAGTGTTCCTAGGAGGGGGAAAGTGGGGCCTCAGCCCTTGGTGGGTGTCGGAGGATGTGACCTACCCTTGAGGAAGATGCCCACTCCCTCCCACTAAGTCAGTCGTAAAACTGTGACACACAGGCACACAAAGGCCAGCACCGCTGTGGAGATGGAGTGTCTACAAAAGAGCCGCCCAGGTAACAGATGCCTAAAGCATCAGCAGTGATGTTATTCTTACAAGTGGCAACAGGGCTCCCAACAGGCCTAGAACAACAAAATTAATGGATTGGCAAGCAGGAATCTAATGGACAAGCTCTCAGAATTCCCCAGACTAGCTGACTCACTGCTCACACCCGGGAATCACAGCTCTGGGGACTGAGGTTTCTGGGACACCTTGGGGGGAAGGGAGGGTGGCAGAGAACAGCGGGGGAGACAGACAGGAGGTCAGCCGGCACCAGCACCTTCGGTGAAGCAAGATACCATTTTCACACAAAGCTTCTTTCAACTTCAGTAAAACAAATAGTATTTACACAAACAGCCTCCAAAAAATAAACTCCATGATGAGAGAGTAAGGAAGCCGGCGTCTACCCAGTTCACCCGCTTGACGGTTAAATCATTTCTTATCGAATTCAAGTTTCATGGCCCATTAGAGGCCTGGTGACAGAATTCTCAGGTATGCTTTTGGACTAACGGGTATTTTGCAAATTGTTTTGCTAACAGATTCATTGTTCTTTTTTCTGAGGATCGTAAGAACCTTTGCTTTATGTCGTGTGGCCCTGCGCTTGCAGAACAGCAGCAAGCATTTTAATTGAACCTACTTTATTTTCATTATTAAGAGATGTTGTGGGCTTCCCTGGTGGCGCAGTGGTTGAGAGTCCGCCTGCCGATGCAGGGGACACGGGTTCGTGCCCCGGTCCGGGAAGATCCCACATGCCGCGAAGCGGCTGGGCCCGTGAGCCATGGCCACTGAGCCTGCGCGTCCGGAGCCTGTGCTCCGCAATGGGAGAGGTCTCAGCGGTGAGAGGCCCGTGTACCGAAAAAAAAAAAAAAAAAAAAGAGAGATGCTGTTGTTTTGTATCTTCCTAATACGTTTTCGACAACAATATGAACATGCTGTCATCAGTCAAAATAACACACCGTCCTACGCTTGGTTTTTCACGTTTATCAAATACCCTCTGACAAGTGTTCCCTCACCTCCTCCATAAAGATGTGGGCCTCCTTTCATGGGCTCAGCAATCCAAGGAAAATAGAACTTGCAGATAAAACCTCTGCCGTGTATTAACTCCTTTCTCCAGATCTCCCATCTGCTTTCTTGACAACTGCCCAATGGGGGCTGGGGGACAGGGAGGAACAACAGAGCACCCTCCAGAACCCCCCTTCTCTGCCAGGAAGTGCCAGTGCCCACTCTTCCCAGAGGTGGACAAGTCTGGTGAGCCAGGATCCTCCCTGGAACCTTCCCCTAGAGCTACCAAAAAAGTCTTTACTTTCCTGCGGGGATCAGTAAGCTGATAAGACATGGCTGACATACAAATGAACTCATTTACAAAACAGAAACAGACTCACAGACATAGAAAACAAATTTATGGTTACCAAAGGGAGGGGGATAAATTAGGTCTTTGGGATTAACATATACACACTATTATATATAAAATAGGTAACCCACAAAGACCTACTGTGTAGCACAGGGAACTCTACTCAATATTCTGTAATAACCTATATGGGAAAAGAATCTGAAAAAGGATAGATGCATATATGTATAACTGAGTCACTTTGCTGTACACCTGAAACTAACACAACATTGGAAATCAACTATACTCCAATATAAAAGAAAAATAATCATAATGATTATAATAATAATAAAATTAATTAGAAAAATAATATGTGGCTGAAAGAAGCCAAACTGCTTACTCAGGAAAAGAACCTACTGTAGCTCTGGAGACATAGTCAAATTTTATTCTAGACGTCTCAGTCCTAGGAGCCAATGAATGATCTGATTTGCTCATTAGTGTGAGTTGGGCTTGTCACATCCAGTGAAGGAGCCCATGGTGTCTGCAGCTGGGAATCAACCCATCGGTAAATACTGTTGGATTGCCTTCCAGGAGTTAAGCACCATGTTCAGCTCTGGGAACCCAGCAAGGGTCCAAGTGGACACGCTGGACTCTAACCAAGCTACATTCTCAGATGCTCACCTAGGTGAAAGAAACGTTTGTAGCAGAGCGAGGGTGGAAGGGAGAAAAGCAGTGGGCAGCTCCTGCAGTCAGCCAGATCAGAGACAGGGTGGCCTGGAACACAGCCATCGGGGGGCTGGGGGCAACAGGCTGGCAGATTCAGACCCTGCAGGTGGTCTCATCAGAAGGGCTCGGGGAGAGAGAGAAGGCAAGGAGGGGACTCGGGTTTCCTATTGGGAACAGGTTGATGGTGGGAGCTTTTCCCTGAAAAATCAGAGTATGAAAAAAGATCTATAGGGGTGACAATAGATTTGGGTTGGCTACCACTGAATTTAATGGAATATTCCAAGGAAGATGCCCAGTATGCAGTTGGACAATCTTTGATTAATTAAGGAAGAAGGATCCTCAGAAGTCTATGTCCCCAGTAATTCCACCCAGTTCCCACACCACCCATGAAAATGTTACCGAAAGTGAGGTCTGGCTGCTTGCCTTTTGAAAGACAATACTCAAGATGCAAGGTTGGCGGAAAGGAAAGTTTGCTTTTGGAGGCCGGCAACTGGGCCGGGGTGGGGTGGGAAGGGTAGACTTGTGTCCAAAGGCCGACTCCCCACTGACACTCAGGGTGCAAGAGCTTTCAAAGGGAAGTTTCAGGGGTGCACAGGCAGAGGGAGGGGGCTACATGCAGAAACAGTCAGCTCTGACCGTCGTCTTGAAGTTGGTCATGCAGTGGTCTGACCAGCCTCATTTTGGTTGTTTTAGGTACAGTTAATCTTCAGTTCCAGGGTTGGTTTGTTCTTATTTCCTTGAGGCCAATTCTCGGGGTTATGGCAGCTTAGGTCATAGCTACAGGCTGGTCAGCACATAGTTAACTTCGTCCACCTGGTGGCGGTTCCAGTATCTACAAGACAGCTCCCAGCGTATGGCTCAGAATATTATCTGCAGCCCTTGAGAAGGAATTAAAGGCCCTTGACTTGGTTTAATGACTAAACTATTATTATTTGGTCTTGTTTGACTGTTTTCCTGTGGTTCTGCATTTTCTCACCTCTCTGATTAAATTTATCCTTGGACTAAAGTTTTTCTACAGACCAAAGGCAGGCAGAGAATATGGGGGTGGGAAGGACCATAGGGTCCTGCTCCGTTTCAAAAGGAGTGAAGAGGACACCACCTCAACCCTATGTGGCATGAAGCCAATCCATCCCCCTTCTTCCCACCCAACAGCCACACTTGTTGCCACTATGATCTGGACGCCCCAGCACCCACCCCATCACGCCTCCCTGGGTAGCCCAAGTCTCTCAAAGACCCCACAACACAGGTCTGAGCCCATCCAACTCTTTCTGTGCTCTCAGCTGAACACAGCCCCTACTCTCCACAACCCATCCCCACTCTAGAGTATTCCCCTATATTACATCTCCAGGCCAGTTTTCAGCAAAATCCCCTATATTCTCAAACTTTTTCTGAATGTGTCCTTTTTTTTTGTTCCCACAATGCTTCCGCACCAACAGGACTTTCAATTCATTGATTTAATTGATCTACTCACTGTCCCTCGACCACCTCATGCCTTCTTATAATCACTCCCATGCTTACATTCTCAAACTCCTCACCCATGTTCCCCTCCATCGTTTTTTGCCCGGCAAAATCTGACCCTCAGTAAATCCTCTGTCCACATCTCTGTACCCACATCCCAGCAGCCGGCTGAATATGTCTGGACAAAAACACACCCACCAGTCTCACTTCAAGTTCACGATGGTTACTGCCCTCCCTGGTCCATTCACCCTCCACCGACTTGGGGAACCACAGCTCTCACCTCAGACTTGCAGCCCCTCCTTCTCTGCTGCTCCCCATGTCACTAGTAGGTAGAAGCCAGCAAGGCATGTCACAGGCTCCCAGCCACCATCCACTTCTGCACCCATATGCCTTCTGCTTTCCTCCTGTTCCGGGGAGGCTGGGTTCCTGCTACAGCTGGTCTTCTGATGTGGCAGCAGATCACAGCCCCTCTTACCTACCCAAGGGTATTAGTCCATCATTGTTCCCAACATCATCAGTTGTTTTACTCTCTAATGGCTCATTTCTATCAGTATATAGATGTGATGTTTTTCCACCACCTTAAAAAATTAGTAGCCACACATCTCTTGAAAGAAGCCTCTGGCTACCTTCAACTATTCTGTTTCCCTTTTATAGCAAAAGTGGGTTTCTAAAACTATCCCCATTTCCCCTCTGGCTCTCTCGGGATGACTGTCTACTTGGGCTTTTGCCCAGCACTCCATGGAGACTGCTCTGGTCAAGGGCACCATCGCCTCTACGTTGCTGAACCCAAGGATCAATTCAAGGTCCTCCTCTTGCCCGACCTTCCAGCAGTATTTACGACTCCTTTGCTCTGTTTCCGAGCACACTTTCTTCCCTGCCTCCAGTGAAGTGCTCTCTCTGTCCTCAGACTCCCTTTGCTCTCTGTCTATACCTGCTCACTAAGTGATCCCTTCCAGTCTCACCACTTATCAAGCTATTATCTCCCAAACTTATATCCCCAGCTTGCTCTCTCCATTGAGCTCCAAACTGGGATATCTAACTGGCCCTTGGGCTTCTCCATCTGGGTATCTAACGGGAATCCAGCCCCAGACTCTTCCTCCCACCATCCTCCCCATCTTGAAAATGGCATTTCCATCCCACCAGCTGCTGCAGCCAAGAGCACTGGAGCCCCACCACACTATTCACTCTCTCGGACATCCCATATCTAATCTGCCAGGGATTTCTGCTGGACCTTCCATTGAAATCATGTGGAAATCACCCATCATGTCTCCCACTGCCATCCTGGTGCAAGGACATATTTTCTCTAGCCTAGATGGATGCAGGAACCTGATTACTCATCTTTTTTCTCCTTTGTCCCTTGAGGTCTGTGCACACCCCAACCATCAGAGCACTCACATCACTCCTATCTTTCCCATAACAGGAATAACTTAAGCAAACTCTCTACAGTGGCCCACGGGGCCACTGACTAACTGTCTGACCATCTTCGCTGCAGCACCCCCTCTCACATCCTCTATTTCAACTACATGGACTTTCCTGTTATTGCTCAAACAAGCCAAGTATATCCCTGTCTTCGGGCTGTTTCACTTGCTATTCCTCCCTCCTAGGATGCTTTTTCCTGACGTCCACATAGCTCACTCTCTTACTTCCTTCTGGTTGTTCCTCACATGTAACCTTTTGGGACTTCCCTGGTGGCCCAGTGGTTAAGAATCCGCCTGCCAATGCAGGGGCACGGGTTCGAGCTCTGGTTCGGCAAGATCCCACATGCCACGGAGCAACTAAGCCTGTGCGTTTCAACTGCTGAGCCTGCGTGCCACAACTACTGAAGCCCGTATGCCTAGAGCCCATGCTCTGCAACAAGAGAAGCCACCACAATGAGAAGCCCATGTACCTCAACAAAGAGTAGCCCCCGCTCTCTACGACTAGAGAAAGCCCGTGCACAGCAATGAAGACCCAATGCAGTCATAAATAAATAAATAAATATATATATTTTTAAAAAGTCACCTTTTCCAAAAGACCTTCCCAATCATGCAATATAAAGTAACACCCCACCCCCTGCTCTCCCTGTCCCCTTGCTTTGCTGCATTTTTCTCTACAGCACTTAAACACACTTACAGAACATGTGTGTACCATGTATCTCCTTGTCTATTTCTTTGTTGTCTGTTCCTGCTGAAACCTATCCTGAGCCCCACTCTACTGTGCCTTGATCAGAACTTGCTGTGTGCACAGGGATCCTGGCTAAAGGTACTGGATCCTCCCAGGAGTATTTGCATTCTGCCTGGAACACCAAATTGTGTGGTTACAGGTGCAGTATCCGTATCCCCTGGTGGGGAGATATACTTGGGTCCAAAACTCTTCTGCTTTTTTTTTTTTTTTTTTTTTGCGGTACACGGGCCTCTCACTATTGTGGCCTCTCCCGTTGCGGAGCACGGGCTCCGGACGCGCAGGCTCAGCGACCGTGGCTCACGGGCCCAGCCGCTCCACGGCATGTAGGATCCTCCCAGACAGGGGCATGAACCCGTGTCCCCTGCATCGGCAGGCGGACTCTCAACCACTGCGCCACCAGGGAAGCCCCTAAAACTCTTCTACTTTTGAAGTCACTGCTGATTTCAACCACAGAGACTTAAAGAGTTCACACCTAAGTCCTCTCCTGGATCTGTGATCTCTCACCTTGATTACCAGAAAGGATGACCCTTCCCCTCCTGTACACCCTTCCGTCGGCGCCCTTCGATGGACATCGATAGAGTGTGTACTAGGGAGACAGTTGGGGGATCTCACCTCAGTCCCCTCCTCTCCATCCCCACATCCAGTTGGTTCTGTCCTGGAGGATACAGCACCGACTGCTCCTCTCAGGTTCACCCCTGCCCCCAGTTTCTCCCTTGAAGAAGGTGGATCTGTGAGAGTCAGCCAGGACTGTTCTCTCTCTCACTCTGTAACTAGGACAGCAGAGAACCCAGAGTCCTTGCTTCCTCCTATATTTCATCACACAGCTTGTTCTCTTTTAAGGCTACGTTGCTATAAAAATGATTAGTTAATTGGGTGTAGGCAGTGCAAAGCGGAAGGGGCCATGAGCACAGACAGCTGAAAGTGCTTTTCTCAAATTATCTCCATTAACAGTGAGAATAAATTCCCAGGACGCTCTGCCTTCAGTGCCTCCAAGTTGTCTGAGAAATTAGAAGAAGCATTAAGTGCTTCTGCACACTCTCCTTCTGCTCAGAGCCTCACCACCCATGAGAAGCTTCTTCATCCAGAGGCTCACCCCAGGAAGTTCAGGGCACAGGCAGCAGGAGCTTAATTAGTCACCTTCAAAGCTTGGGTGGCCATACTCCTCAAGTCTCCATCAAAGCAATGAGGGCAGGGCTTCCCTGGTGGCACAGTGGTTGAGAGTCTGCCTGACGATGCAGGGGACACGGGTTCATGCCCCGGTCCAGGAGGATCCCACATGCCGCGGAGCGGCTGGGCCCGTGAGCCATGGCCGCTGACCCTGCGCGTCCGGAGCCTGTGCTCCGCAGCGGGAGAGGCCACAACAGTGAGAGGCCCGCGTACCGCAAACACACACACACACACATACACACAAAAAGCAACGAGGGCAGAGCAGGGATACAGTGGGCTGATGAGGGACCAGCGCCAGGGTCTTTAGAATCCCCCTGAGGTGGGCATTGTTCTTCTTGGGAGAAGCCGGCCCAGGGATGGCCCCTCTCCGATCGACTCCATTTCAACTCACAGTCACTCATAAGGCACGTGAGATTAGCAAATAATGGCGATTGTCTATTAATTGGCCTTTGTGGTAAGTCAACAGTGAACTGTGGGTGAGCCTGCTAGAAGAAAATTGCACTCATTTTTACTCAAGGGAAAAATAGCCCTTTTCATCTTCTTGCAGGAGAAAAGGAAATAAGAAATATTTAAATTAGTCAGCGAGAATGAATAAAAGTGAGGAGTGGGCATGGGGGGGGTGAGTGTTTTGCATCTGGTTTAAATGCAATCCTTTATCACACCTCTCCTAATTATGAATTATTACTTTGGTTATTATTGAGAAAATGGTCATCGGTTGCTAAATTACCATGCTTCACTCACTCCATTGAGAAGAATTTATTTGTACCAGCAACCCTCAAGTTAATTTTGACTTTGAATTTCCCTTGGTGTTGCTGCTAAGCATAACACGAAAGCCCACCCCCGATGAAAGGGATTTGGGGTCGGGGTATCCCTCTCAGTGCCCAGAAGTTGAGGGGATGCTGGTGAGGACAATCTTGCTGACAGCAAGCAGAGTCTTCACTGTAAATATCAAGCAGAGCCCTAACCCCCTTTGTTTTCAAGAGCAAATAATGCCTTTGTATTCTAAGGCAGGGTTGTTTAGACATTGCATTAGTCCGTGTATTTTTAGAAAAAACAAGTGGGCCTTTGCTATCCCCCGACACACGTCTCCCAGATCTCCACTGGCTTCTGTCTGTAAGGCTGGGGAGGAGAGTCTTGCAACCCTGACCAGGATCCTAGACTGAGGTGGAAAGGTGGTGTGACTTTCTGAGAGGTTTCTGGTCCAAAAGAGAGAGGGTTTGAAAGGGCAACAAAGTGGAAAGAGCCCTCTACAGGGTCAGGGATACCTGAGTTCAGCATTGATTCCACCTTCACAGCTATGAGACCCGAGCAAGGTCCTCAACTTCTTTGAGCCTCAGCGTCCTCACAGGTAGAGTGGGTGAGTAATACCTACTTCACATACCTGTTCTGAAGCTTCAGGTTACTACATGCATAGAGACTTTTTATAGAGGAAGCAACGAAGGCCCAGAGAGGGAAATAAACCACCAGTGCACACACAGCACAGTAGTGGTCAAGCTAGGATTAGAGGCTGCCCTTCATTACACCCGTTTCCTGGCAACTCAAATTTCACGGCTCAGCCACATTCACCCATGGAAAGAAGGATATAAATTACTTCATTAATAGTTTCTTATATGTTATACATTGAAATGATACCATTTTGGAGGTATTTGTATTTTATTTAATAACAATATTAAATAACAAAATTTAATAACAATATTATTAAATTTAATTTCCCCTGTTTGTTTTTCCTTTTTTGTAATGTGACTACTATAAAACTTTAAATTATGTATGTGGTTTGCATTAGATTTCTATTGGATGCTGCAGACCTAACCCATAATCAGATTTCCTCAGTTGTCTCAGAAATGTCTTTTTTTGCAGTTAAGCAGTTCAAAGAGGCACGTGTAGTTTAGAAAAACTCCCAAGTGATTTTCATAGAGAACCATTGTTCCGGGCTTTCAGTTCAAGAAAAGTGACACTGGATGATGGTATCTGTAGATGACGTTTTGCAGCCAAATGGCACTAGGCCCTCCGCCCACTCATCCTGAGTCCCTTACAGGAAAACTGATTTTGGAGAAGCTCCCAGAGGCATATACCTGTTTTCTTACCTAAAAACTTCCATCCGTCTTTACTAATAATATTATTAGAACCACTTTCTTGAAGATATTGCATTCAATGAATATTTATCCACATACACTGGCCCCTCTTCTAGGCCCTGGGTATTTAAGAACGAACAAGATACTGAGATTCCTGCCTTCCTGGAGTTTACATTCTGGTGGATAGTGAAAACCACTAAGATGTGTTTGGCTGCAAGAAACAGAAAATCCTTGACTTAAATGGGCTTAAATAGTCGCAAAGTGCTTCTTCACACACCAAGAAGTTCAGAAGTCCCTCGACTCCAGCTGCGGATTCCAGGGGTCCAGCTCTGGTCGTCTGGGGTCTCTTGATCCTGTGCTGCTCCAATCAAAAACCTGATTCTGAGGCTGCTTCGCACGATGCCATCTCTACTTCCACATCCCCAGCTCTCAACGGAACCTCTTGTGATCCACCTCTGAGCCTTTCTTCTTGGTCACAGCTCTTTAGTCCCAAGTTCTAATAGCTTTTGTCAGCCTCAATGCTTATATCCCTGGTCCCACAGCCGTCGAGAACAGGGTTAGGGTTAGGGTTAAGTTTGGGTTGGAGTTATGGCTAGGGTTAGGGTTAGGGTTAGGTTGAGCATTAGGGTTAAGTTTCCTAATAAACCCTGCCTCTCTCCTTCCCTTCCTTCTCAGTTCTGCTGGTCTCCCTCCCGCCTCTGCCCTTCTCACCCGCCTCTGAAGAGTTCATTCTCTCCCCCAACTTCAGCTAAGATGAAACCTCCCAGAGCTGAACCAGGAGCCACAGCCTCGTTCCCACATTCCAGGTCCCTGTTCTCAGCTGCGTGCTGGATGTTTGCCCTCTTACAGCACCATCACCTTTATCCATTTTGCTGTTCGAAACCTTAAAGTCATTTTGTGATCACCTTGCTTTGTGGAATGAAGACTAGAGAAGACAGCATTCGGGTGCTGGTGGCAGGAGGAATGTTGACAAGAGGGTGAGAGTTACCTCACATGCTGCTCAGCAGTTGCCGACCTGACTGGTGGTGTGGTGCCAGGTATTATTACGTGTATCTCGCAAAGCAACCTAAAGGAGATGAGCCAAAAAGAGGCTTGTGGTAACAGAGCCTTTGAGTAAATAAGTCATTGAGAGATAATACCCGGTCCCAATGTGGCCACCAAGGGACACAGGGGACAAGCAGGCTACCTTCCGGCCAAAGCAGCAAGGCAAGGACTTGAGGAATAGAGCCCTGCTACTACTTATTCAAAACCTCAAAACCTGGGTGTCCCTCTTTTCATAGTCAAGCAGAGCTAGGACCCAGAGAGCAGACAGCCTGTGGTCCACACTGCCATGTGGCCATGCCACCTGTGCAGTGACATCCATCCCGAGGGAGCTCTTAGGCCATGAGCAGACTCCACCTCATGCCCAGGAGGAGTGATCGGGGCCCCAGGCAATGCATGCCTTACCTCCTTCTTCAGCCACTTGGCCCAAGCCAACAGGCCTCTGGATCTCACATGCCTGGTGCCGGGTGCTCACTTCGCTTGGGTCATGAGCTAAGGAGGATTGAAATAACCTGTCCTCCGCCCCATACCTTGATGGCCCCAAATTACCAAGAGAGCAGTCTAGAGTTCTTGGATAAAGTTAAACTCTACCTTCTCCCCCTATAACCAGCTCCCCTTTCTCAAGGCCCGCATTTCCAATCACCAGTACCGCTTTTCTCCCAGGTTCAAAACCTCTCCCTCCCTGTTCATACCACGTATCACTTCTAGATTTTCACAACTACATCACCCCTTCCTTCCTGGCCACTTCTCGCGTGATTATCGCAATGGCTACCTAACTGGAACCCCAGCTCCGATCACACCATCCCTCTCACTTTCTCCAAAGTCTTCTGTGTCCCCTGCTTAATAAAGCTAGAGCTCCCCACTTGCCAGAGGAGCTAACTGGGGAAATGCATTCTCACAGGGACAGTGTGGCTTCAGTGGTTCTGTGTCCAGGCCAACCGGCAAGTCTGATGAAGACAGACATTCTGGACAGAGCGGACCTTATTAGCAATGATGAAGCTAAAGTAAACTGGAACCGTCTCTGTTCCAGTACATGTCAAGCTCATGGCATGTATTTTCTCATTCATCTGCAATAAATCTAAGAATCAGTATTCTTACCTCACTTTATAGAAGAGAAAAAGGAGGCTCGGAAAGGAGAAAAGTTTTCCCCAGAATCACACGTTTGGCACATACCTGAGTCTAAATTCTAATCCAGCTGTCTGAGCCCAATGCTGTGGGCTCGACAGAGGACAGGGTGTGATTTTATTCACCACCATATCCCCTCACCTAAAACAAGGCCTGGCACATAGTAGGGACCCATTACCATTACCATTACCATTCAGGGGATGAATAAATGTTGGAATGGACTGGCAATGAGGGCCAGTAATGTCCAAAGGGCAATGGTTTTTTATACCCAAGGAAACGTGAAATGAAGTTGGGCTCCGATGGTACAGGACTTTAAATGTCTCCGTGAGAAATGAGAATTCATTTCTATAAACCAGGGAAAGTCACTGCAGCTTTTTAATTAATGAGCCCTCTTTTCAACAGCTGCACCCTGAATCTGTTACCAAGAGTCTTAAAAAGAAAAGAAAAGAAAAGAAAACTAACACGAACGGGAGTCCCTCGCAGTAACTTCATTCCTTGTTAAAATTCTCTATGAGTCCTCTTTCTCAAGCAAGACGTGAAATTACTGATTTTGCTCCATCTCTTCTGATTTGCACAGATCTGCCCTTTTGAAAGCCACAAATGTGCAATTGTCATGCTGCCATTAAGTCTTCTAAAATATTGATTTCCGATGCGAATTCCCATCCTCACTCATTACCTTCAAAAGGAGAAGTATGTCAGCGAAAAAAATCTTATTTCCCCACCCTCTGCTCTGAGTTCAAAGCCACTTGTAAACGTAATATTAAGTTTATGAGCAGCTATTTCAATCCAAACTTTAGAAGTAGGGAAACTGAGACCCGAAAGGGTGATACGCCGCGTTCAAGGAACCATGATCCTCAGGCCCACGGGGCTGGGAGAACTGTATTTTAAGGGAAGGATTCTGCTGGTCCGTGTCCAGGAGGGAGCTGTCCTGGGTTCATCCTGTCCTGTCTCTCAGCTCCCTGGAACCTGCCTCCTGACCTATCATCCTCCCTACTGCCCTTTCATCCCCCTTCCTGAAGGTCACCTGTGGCCCTTTAAGCGCTACACATAAAGGTCTTTTCTTGAGCTAATCCCTTTGACTGGCATTCTTACCTCCTCCGCCGCGAGCCTTTCCTCCCCTGGGTGGGTATCCCTCTTGCTTCTGCCTGTTCCCCTTCCATCTGGCCATGCCATGGTCACCGGCCGGGCTTCATCCTCCAGCTCACCCTCCCGTGGAGGGCCGGTCCCCGGATCGCAGCCCGGGCAATTCTGTCCCCGAGCTCTGTTTCTTAGAGGGCACATTTGTGCTCACAGTTTCTCCTAGAAAAGGCTCAGGTTTTTAGGGCCAGTGACGACCTCTCTCTTGAGCTCCAGCCCCTGATTTATAAACACCAGCTGAGCCTCCCCGCTGGGATGCCCCAAGGGGAAGGGGATGCAAGGATAAATGACCGCTTCCCAGGCAGCGGTCCATCTTCCTCCCAGTTACTCAGAAAGGAAACCCTAGACCTTTGGTTCCCTCACAGCTTCTCAAGATAATCTGTCCCCAAGTCCTGCCAACCCTTCTTCATCATTCCTCTTTCAGCAGTTCCTACAGTTTCCACCATTGGTCAACGCCCACCTTACATCCTGCCCACTGCATCCACAAAGCTGTGCGTGGCCTCCCCAATCCCGACGTTTCTTGCTCCTCTGCACATATTTGTTTGTTAAACATGTCCTGAGTGTTGTGTTCCAGCCCTGGAAGAGCCAGTGAGGATACCAAGAACAGTAAGACACAGCTTTGGTCCTCAAAGATTTTACCAAGTAAGTAGTTTGTAGCTGAGACCAAAGCTGACGTTTTTGATATGTGCTTGTCCAGAATCCCTTCTTCCACCAATAGTGCCTGGGTTTTTCCTCTGAAGAACCTGACTTCTGAGCTCACGTAGTTCCAGCTGGAGCTGGCCGTCTGGACGTCCAGGGCACGGGGCCCCATGCCTGGCCAGTCAGAGCACCCACACCACCAGCTACACAGTTAGCTCAGGGAAGGGCATGCAACTCAGTCCAGACTTTAGCTGAAACTACTGGAAAAGAAGTGCCTTCTCCTCATAACAGAACCTGGAGCTGCCAGTGGCCGCATTCACCACCCCAGGGGGCAGCTGCCTGAGAATAAATCCTGACAGGGGGAAAATCCAGCCAATCGAGAGGCAAAAGGGTCACCTTCCTGATGACACACACCTGGATCCAGCGGCTCCTGAAGCGTTTCATTTCTTGAATGTCTTAGTTTCATGAGTCCCCTGAGAGAACAACCACAACAATCACAATCACTTTTTAAAAATTTAGTCTGGTTTGATTAGATTTCAGATACTTGCAGCTAAAGAGTCCTTTTTACAGACATAAAGAACTATTCAGAGGAGAGCCTGCCACATACAAAAAGGAAGCTACACGTGAGAAATTGATTTAGCACAGAGAAGAGAGTGGACAACAGCACTTGGGGAGAGAGGGGTGGGTAACAGGATAAGTGAGCGGAGCTCCACGGAAAAAAGACCTGAGTGTAAAGGCGAATTGGAAAGGAGGGAGAGATGTGTGTGGACACAGGAGCAGGAAGGCAGAGGTGCGCTCAGAGGGGCAGCCGCCGGAGATGACAGCCCACAGGCATGTCAGCGAGGCAAGAGCACCACCTTCCTCACGGGGCCAAGGGGGCACTGAAGGCTTTAATTAAAAATAATACAAATGAATGGGTAAGCAAAGCAGAAATAGACTCACAGATAGAGAAAACAAACTTACAATTACCAAAGGGAGAGGGAGGGGGGAGGGACAAATTAGGGGTATGGGATTAACAGACACTATACATAAAATAGATAAGCATCAAGGATATACTCTATAACACAGGGAATTATACCCAACATCTTATAATCACCTGTAATGGAATGGAATCTGCAGAAAAAACTGAATCACGGTGCTGTACACTGAAACGAACACAACACTGCAAATCAATTGTATTTCGATTTAAAAACAAGCAGGAATCACAGTCTGATTGGCGTTCCCAGAGCATCACTGGTCATCACAGCCCATGGACGGTGCAGGAGGGAATATTCAACACACAGCTCCTGCCTTCTGCTTCTCTCTCAGGCCCGTTAGACCATGAGGCCTGTGGATGAGGGCCGTGTCTCACAAACCACTGAATCTGCCCCCCGAGCACCTGGCGTGGAACTGGCACAAAAAATGTCATTTGCATAAATGTTAACATGTTATATGTATGCAGCGTGACATGATTTTCAAAGCACGTTCATCAGCTAAGCCTTGTCTGATAGCCCAGATGTAATTCCACTGGGGATTTTTCTTGCTGCTTAGAAAGGAAGTTTAAGTGCCCCACACAAGGGCTCACCTGGTTCTTCTGAGTCCCAGGGCAGTGACTCACCCTGTCCATCGTGCCGCTCATCTGTTCCTGCCTGGCCTTCCTTCTACCAGTCACCTGAAGCCTCAGGGCCAGCAGAGCCAGTTGTGAGCTCTGGGGTCAAGGAGTAGTAAGTGGCCTTAACCAGCCTGAATATCACTTTCTCCAAACAGCTGTAGATACCCCTGCAGTTCTTTCTAATGCAAGTGGGTACTTTTCTTTCATGACACTTATAATTTAAAATAATCTATTTACAGAGTTATCATATGGGCCAGTGATCCCATTCCCAGACATATATGCAGAGAAAACTATAATTCAAAAAGGTATATGCACCCCAATGTTCATAGCAGCACGGTTTCCAATAGTCGGGACATAGAAACAACCTAAATGTCCGTGGACAGATGAATGGATAACGAAGATGTGGCATATATGAACCATGGAATATTACTCAGCCATAAAAAAGAATGAAAGAATGCCATTTGCGGCAACATGGATGGACCTAGAGATTATCATACTAAGTGAAGTAAGCCAGACAGAGAAAGGCAGATACCATATATCACTTATATGTGGAATCTAAAAGAACAATTTAAAAGACACAAATGAACTTATTTACAAAACAGAAATAGACCCATAGGCACAGAAAGCAATTTGTGGTTACCAAAGGGGCAAGGAGGTGGGGGAGGGAAAAATTAGGATTTGGGGATTAACAGATACACATGACTGTATATAATATAGATAAGTGACAAGGACCTACTGTACAGCACAGGGAGCTCTACTCAATATTTTGTAATACCTTATAAGGGAAAAGATTCTGCAGAAGAATATATATATATATATATATATATATATATATATATATATATATATATATATCACGCTGCTGTCCAGCCGAAACTAACACAACCTTTTAAATCATCTATACTTCAATTTAAAAAAATTTTTTTTAAAAACAAAACAAAACAAAATTACTTAATTAAAATAATGTACATATTGGTGTGTTTGTACAACACATGCCTCCTCTGCTAGACCCTGCTTACACTGAGAGCAGGGACTCGCTTTTTTTAACCACTGCCTAAACAGCACCTGACATAGAGTGAGCCCTCAATATACTTCTCACTCAAGTGAATAAGAGTAAAGGCATGGAGCTGGAGCCCATGACCTTGACCTCAACATCTCAGGTTTCACCTGAGCAGCCTACAGCCTATGGGCATGGTGGCAGCAGTGAGATTCAGACGTCAGCAGAGAAGACCAAGTCCGGGCACCACTACCACAACACCTCCCCGGCATCTCTCCCAGGTCGTCAACTACCTGAGTGTCCAGGTCTCACCTGGGCACTGGCGCCCATGGCTGCCTGGGGAGTGTCTCTTCTTCGGGGCTGATTAGGAAGAGAGATGCTGACCTCACGCCTCCTCGTTCAGTTCAAGCCCTGCCCCAACTCCCTGTGTAATTTGTGAGGCACAAGTTCAACAAAGTCGGTGTTGTTTACCAATCTGCCTGCAAAGAAGACTGCACAGCAATCCCAAGCCATCGAGCAAGGAACAGCTTTTGATTGGCTCATTATGGAAGGTGAAAGGAAAAGATGAAAGCTGGCAGAGGATAAGAGAGGGCAGAGTTGGCTAGGACAGGGGTCCACGGCCAACAGGTGGAGACCCACCTTTTGCAGGGCTGCCAGGCTGTCTCTCTCAAATGCAAATATAGTGCTGCCTCTTTCCAGCTTAAAACTCTTCAGGGCTTCCCCACGACCCACAGCAGAAGTTCTCATCTGCTGCCTTGGGATGCCCCAATACATTGCCATCACCTATGGGGTGTGCCCCCAGAGATCCATTATTAATAGAAATGAAAATTCAGAAATGAAGTTTTTCAAACATAGACCCACAGACATAGAAAACAAACTTATGGGTTACCAAAGGGGAAAGGCTGGGGAGGGATAAAGTAGGAGTTTGGGATTGACAGATACACACTACTATATATAAAATAGATGACCAAAAAGGACCTACCGTATAGTACAGGGAACTCTACTCAATATTTTGTAATAACCTATAAGGGAAAAGAATCTGAAAAAGAAAAAATATATATATAAATGAATCACTGTGCTGTACACCTGAGAAAAGCGTGACATTGTAAATCAACTATACTTCAATAAAATTAAAACATAATGTTTAAAAAGAAAGAAACAGGGCTTCCCTGGTGGCGCAGTGGTTGAGAGTCCGCCCGCCAATGCAGGGGATACAGGTTCGTGCCCCGGTCCGGGAAGATCCCACATGCCGTGGAGCGGCTGGGCCCGTGAGCCATGGCCACTGAGCCTGCGCGTCCGGAGCCTGTGCTCCGCAACGGGAGAGGCCACAGCGGTGAGAGGCTTGCATACCACAAAAAAAAAAAAAGAAAAAGAAACAAACTTTTTGTTTATAATATAGAACAACTAAACCTGTGACACTGTGACCCTGTCTCACTCTGCGTTTCTGAATAGGGAAGAAAGCAGGGACTAGCCCTGGCAGGCAGCACACTGACCCCAGAGTGACCAGGGAGTGTGCAGTGTGTGTGGTTGCAAATGTGTCCCAGACCCCTGACCCAGGGAAGGAAGATCCCAGGCCTCAGCAGGGGCATGGGACCCGTAGGGCTCCAGCACCTGCCCCTTCCCATCCTCTCCCTGCTCTAGAAAAGCCCACCACCTTCCAGACCCCTCCACGGCCCTTCCTGCCCCTGCTGTCCCGGACACTTGGAAGCCCTCTTCCCCTTCCTCACTCTTTGACTCCTCACATGCCAAGTCCCTCACTGTTTCCAGGTCTCCCCTGCTCTCTACCCAAGCTGTCCATTCTGGAGTGCCCTGGAGTGCACCCTTGAGCCACCCTCCCCATCTGCGCTCCCTAGGTAACCCCGTGTCTCAGCTGTCTCCTCTGTGATAATGACCTCAAAATGCAGGTCTACAGCCCTCAACTTTCTCCCTATCTGCACCTCCAAGACGGTAGCACCATGAGGCACACGTGGCCCCTGAGTTCTTGACAGGTGGCTAGGTGTGCCACCTTGTGGTGTGCTGAAAGAGGAAATAGCACCAGATTTAGATGAACTCATCCCCCAAAATGAAAAATATCTGTTTCATTTTGATTGCTATTAAAATTATAAAACTGGGGATATATTGGATTAAATACAATGTATACTTAAATCAATTGCACATCGTTCCCTTTTACCTCTTTAAGGAGCTTCTAGTGAATTTAAAAAGCACCTAGGTGACTCACATTTGTGGTTCACGTTGTATTTCCATTGGGCGGCGCTGCTCTGGAGCACCAGACTGCCTCTGTCTGCCCCACACCTGTACTTGGACGTCCGAGAGGAACCTCACACTTAAAAGGATGTGACAGAACCCTCGATCCCACAAATGTTTTTTCTCGCTTAGTTTTCCCCTTCTCGGTACATGGCACCCCAATTTTCCCAGCTGCTTGATTCAAAGCCTAAGAATTAATCCTGGGTTCTTTCTTTTCTTCGCTCCCTACATCCAGCCCATTTGCAAGACCCAGGGGTTCTCCCTCCAAATCTGGGTCCTTCTCTCCCAGGCCCGACCACCGCTAACTCAGCCACCACGCCCCCTCTGCCCTCCCTGCTTCCTCCCTCACCCCTGGCTATCCAGCCTCATTCAGCATCTTCCAGCTGTGCTTAAAATAAAATCCAAGGTCTCATCACAGCCCACGAGGCCTTCCAAGATCCTTATGATCTGGCCCCTGCCCCACTCTTTGGGCTTCGCGTCCCACCCCCCTTGACTCTTGATCATTCACTGGAGTCTGTTGCATGTTATTTTTTCTACCCCAGGCTTTGCCATCATCCTGGGTGATGTCAGCACCCATGTGGATGACTCCGCGATGGCCTTTTACTCGTTTTCCTGACCTACTTATTTCCAGGGTTCTTTCCTTCCTCTCCCCTGAGGGCAGAGGCCCTGTCTGCCATGGACACTGCTGCACTTCCAGGCCCTCGGAGCAGTTCCTGGCCATGGGAAGTACTCAGGAATGTTTGTTGAGTGAATAAACGCATACACCCCTCCTTTGAACCGCCCCCCAAAAGCTGTGATTGTCCCCATCCTGGCAATTTCCATTCTGTATCTCTTTACCAATCTATCTCCTCAGCCAGACAAAGAACTAAAAAGGCTAAGGCCAGTTCTTACTTATTTTATCCCCTTACACCTGTCACAGAGACAGGCCCACAAGGGATATTTGGTGAGTTCATATTGAAGCAAAGTGATCTACTTGACTTAACTACATTTCTCAGAGCTAACTAGTTGCTACAAGACACACCCTCTCAGGCTTGCCCCCAGGGTTGGAGCTGACCCCGTTTGGGGTGCGGGGAGTAGTCTGTGAGCTGTCGGTGACCTCCTCGACCACCAGGCCCCCACTGTGCATGCAGAGGTGGATAAAGCCAGGCTTCAAGAGAAAAGGATGGAGCAAGGGTGCTGCCTGCAACCTTCACGCCTTCTCACCTCCCGGGTCCACCCTGTCTGAAGCCCAGCTGCATTCCTGCCCTTGGAGTCCAGAAAGTACTTCTGTTTCTTTATCCTAAATTCCCCTTTCTTGTTCAAACCAGCTCCGTCAGTCCAGGGCCCTTTGCTCTGCTCTTTGCAACCAAGGAGCCTTACCAGTGCAGGTCCCCAGGAGGAAGATGAGTCTGGCAGGCCCTGCTCCCCACGCTATTCAAGGTCTCAGGTTTGCAAAATGCAGCTTCTCCCCCATGGCAACTTGAAACTTAGACAATGACAAGTAGCTCCTCTCTGCAAAAATGTTGGGTCCCGGCACTGAGGCATGGTGGGTGCTTACCTCCTTTGATTAGTGCTGGGACCCAGGGCAAGGGGCCATCCCTTGGACCTCAGGCACATTGATGAGAAAAATGCCTGTATACCTTGGTTTATGCAGCAAGAAGTTTCCTAAAAACTGTATGCAAATCACATTTTTTAAAATAGAGTCCTATTCCCCACTGACTCTGGCTGTCTTCTCAGGATGCTTTCTGTTCCTTTCTGTTTTATCTCCAATTGGCAGCAGCAAACCATCACCCTAGCTTCACATTTCTCTTCTTCCCAAGTGGCTCATCAATCAATCAACAAAATTCTCATTTAGAGTCTATTCTGTGTAAGACATTGTTCATGATCTTTATGGAGAACAGAGAAGGCACCGAATGCTCCAAGGGAGCAGCTTTCTGTGAATCCTCTATAAGGCCAGGTGAATAGCTCACCTCTTCTTTATCTCTTCTGTAAATTCAGGTTTTCTTCTATCAGGTTTTCCCAAAGAAGTGCTCATGTGTACTGAGCAGCCTATCTCGGTTACCATAGAAATGGAGACTCATAAAAAGATGTTTAGAAACATAAGCCCTTCCCTAAATCCTCAATAACAGCAATCACCATTGTTTGGAGCCATAATTGGGACTATTCAGGGTGAGTTCCGAGAAATAAGCACAAATAACTCACTGATCTACAACTCCTGGCAAAGCAAGAGCAAACTAGGAAAAAGCTAACATGCTTTCAAAACAAGCCATGCCATGCCAAAATAATTTTCCTTTGTGGCAAAAGAGATACTCCTATAACTAAAGACACTCTGGGTCAACCACTCATCTCTCTGTGGTATGGACTTCCCCCAGGCCCTGTCTTGTTGTCTGTGACATCCAGGAGCCTTCATAACCTGCCTCAGCTCCTACCCAGCTTCAGAAGAGACTACCTGAATTCTTTTCAGTTATTCACAATCCACCCGTGCCCACAGAGGATTCTGAGACACGTCACGAAAGATGGTGCAGCACCAAAACGTAAATAGTGACAAGGTGAAGGATCAGGACAAAGGGCTTACTGGAGAATTTCTGTTTGTTTGCAAGTAACAGAAATGAATTCAAGCTACTTTTATAAGGGAAAAAAAAAAGAAATGTTGCAATTAAAAAATATATGCTTAAGATTTAATCTGTGGAACCCAAGAGCTAGAAAGTAAACTGGGTCCCAGGAAAGAAAGTGCCAGTAACAAAGCTTCTTTCTGGATCCCAGAAAGTATCAGTTGACTGTCCTTCAGCTCTGTTTATCTCATGCACCTGATCCTCTCTTCTTTCTCAGAAGTCTGGCATGCCTCCTGCCCATCTACTTAGTTATCTGCAGCCCCCAAGTCTACCCCTTAGGGCTCAAGCCACCTGGGGAGATGCTGACTCTCTCTTGGTCCAACCCCAGATTCCTAGGGAGAAGTCATCTTTGGTCCAGGTTGTCACAGTTGGCTGCCATTTACCCAGAAATTAGTTGAGGTTGGATGTGGGTGTCTTATCTTGGGCTGCCATAACAAAAAGCCACAGACTGGCGGGGGGCGGGGGCGGGCTTCAACAACAAGATTTTGTTTTCTCACAGTTCTGGAGATTGAAAGTCGAAGATCAAGGTGCCGGCATGGTCAGTGTCTGGTGAGACCTCTCTCCTTGGGCTGAGGGCAGATGACTTCTCACTGCATCTTCCATGGCCTTTCCTCCGTGCCTATGAGTAGGGAGACTGAAAGGAAGCAAACTTTATGGTGTGTCTTCTTGTAAGGGAACTAATCTTATCATGAGCATCTCAAGACCTCATCTAAATGAAATTACCTCCCAAAGAACCCATTTCCAAATACCATCACACTGGGGATAGGCATTCAACATATGAATTGAGGACTGGGGCAGGGAGCACACAACTCAGTGGATAACATTATTCAAAGTCACAACTTGATGGTGGTGGTCTGCCACCAGCTAGTGTGAGCAGGGCTGCAATTCCAAACATATCCATTACCAAAGTGAGAGTAACATAACTGAAGAAACATTTAGTGCATGGGAAACAGACCATATGGCTCCAGCCACATGCTAGAGAAAGGGCACAAATTTGGCTCTGAGCTCCCTAGCTGCCAAGGTACAAAGAAAAATGAGAGGTGTCTTGAGTTTTCTGATGTGATTAATACAGAACAAATTGCTTTCACAAGCGAGCCCCAGCTTTATCCAGCTATGTGATCTGACAGCAATTTCTCCCAAGTTCACATTGAGGAGACCCTGCGTGGTGTACAGAGGTCAATGTCCTCAGAGGCATCCCTGAAAAACATACAATTATAATCCTCCCTGGAGTCATCTCTTATCCTGACCCTCATCAGGCCAAACCTCAAACCAACAGAGCTCTAGAAACATGTTCTTTTATTGTCCCCACTTTACAGATGAGGAGGCTGAAGCAGAGAAGGCAATTCACTCTCCCAAGGTCAGACATCTAGTAAGTAGCAGCGATGAAATCCCCACACACTGACATGAGACAGTGCATGCCTAGTGAACTCTTCAGGAGCAAGGCAATCATCTCATTGGATCTTCCGAAAGTGAGACCTGGGTTGTCCTCATTCTCCTGAGGCCTTTTCTGGTGACATGATCAGAAAAAGGGAACCAGAAGGACCTGGGACCTGGGACAGAAGATACAGCAGGTGTGGGATAAGTTCTATCTCACCTGTACACAGGTGTGCATTCAAGGCAACAGCCAGGTCAGAAGGGTTCTAGGATCTAGGGTTGGGATGGGGTTAGGCTAGAGCTGCTACCAGGCTGCGAATGTCATAGCCAGAATAAAAAACCAAGACATGTCAAAGACGTATGAGGGAGAAGCGATTGATCAGAGAGGCAGAGGCCGGGTTCCTAGACCCAGGTTGGAAAATATAAGCCCCAGGACCCAGCAGGCATCCAGGTTCTGGATGGTGGGAGAAAATGGAGTCTGGAGGGGGTCTGACGTATAGGGTAAGCTGCTGGAACCTTCAACAGAGTGCCTTTGAGCCTGTGTGCATTTGGAGAGACCGTCACAGGCCAGTGGCCACCTCAGGGCAGAAAATCTTCAACAGCCAGGAGTCAGTGCCAAGGCAGCCGAGTGGCACAGCACAGCATGTGGCTTGGGAGCAGGTCTTCAGCTTTTGGGGGAGATGACACTAAAAAGATGGAAGGTAGACCCCAGGACCATAGAAGCTGGACACTGGAAAAGTTACACAAAAGGATTCGGATATTCAGAAAAAGGAAAGACATCCAAGTGTCAGAGCGTGGGTAGAAATTGATGCCAATTACAGGGAGGGTATAGTAGGTTGAACAGTGGCCTTAAAAAAGATATACCAAAGTCCTAACCCCTGGTACCTGTGAATGTGGCCTTATAAAGAAATGGAGTTTTTGCAGATAGAATTAAAGATTTCTAGATGAGATCGTCCTGGATTTAGAGTGAGCCCTGAATCCAGTGACTGTAGCCCTTCTAAGAGAAAGAAGAGATAGATGTGACACACAGAGTGACAGAGGAGAGTAGGCCATGTGATGGCAGAGGCAGAGATTGGAGTTATGTAACTGTAAACCAGGGAAAGCCAAGGATTGCCAGAAGTCACCAGAAGCTGGGAGAGAGGCATGCAGTGGATTCTCCCTCAGTCTCCAGAAGGAACCAAACCTCTCGATACCTTGATATTGGACTTCTGGACTCTCTAACTTCCAGCCCAAATAAGATTCTCTTCTGGGACATCTTGTTCACCATCTCCAATAAGAATTCATTCCTCACTCCACTGGGCCATGATGAAAATTCTTCCTCTGCTTCAGAAATAGCATGATAAATGGCATTGTAGGTTCCTGTCTTTGCCTCTGTGTCTTCTACTGAATAGTTAGATCTCTGGGAAATGTGTCTCATTCACCTGTCACCCCAGTCTTTAGCAATGTGCCTGGCAAAGAGAGGATGCTCAACAACGCGAAATCATCAACAGTCAATAGATGCTGAATGAATGTGTGAATAGATGTTTTCAGGATGCTTACAATGATGTACTGATGCCCTTCAAAGTGAGGTTAAGGGCCATTAGTTGCAAGTTTTTCTGAGTTAATACCACAGGGTCTGTCCTCCTCCTCCTTTTAGCTGCTCTTGTCTTTCATCCACTGAAGGCTAGTGCATGTTATTTTTTCCACGCCAGGCTTTGCCATCATCCTGTTGATGTCCACATCTACATGGATGACCCAGCAGGTGGTCCCTTATTCAGTCTGTTGACCTACTCATCTCCAGTGATCTTCTTTCCCCTCCACCACACCCCTCCAGCCACCATCTCCTCCACTTTCTATCTTGCTCACACAACCACCCTCACACTGAGTTCTTAAACTCTAGCTCCTCCCAGGTCATCAGCACTCTCCTTTCTTCATTTACCGATTTATCTTAGTCTCTATGGTCCATGATTTTAATGACATTTTTGCCCATACCCTAAGCTACCTGGCCCATCTGCTTCCTTTTGTTTGCACCATCCAGATAAAACCCAAGCCTGGGAAAACACAACTGGCTGCTAACTCCATGCCTCTGTCCAAGCAGGAAAAGCCAACTAGAGACTCTCAGATCTGCTACGCAGACCCCCCAAGCCTCAAGTGAGCCCACAACCCTGCCAAGCAAACCTACACCATCATCCATTTCCACAGTATTTTTTATGAAATCTATCTATTCTTCTCAAGCTTCTGTCCCAGATACATATCCACATTCTTCACTCTCTTCAGATGATCTTGCCTCCTACTTTACAGAGAAAATAAATGCTATCAGACAGGAGACTCCTGCAACCAGGCATAGAGACCTGCCTGCAAGAGCATCCATCCCGTCATCCTTCACTCCTAGGACAGGAGAGGAGCTGACACAACCATCTCTCTATCTGATCTTTGGATACCACGGCTACCTACCACCTTCGGAAATTTTTGCTATCATTTTTTTTCTTTCCAACGTTCCCAATCTCTCTCTAATCCTTCCCTGCTTTGATGCATTTGCCCACCATCAGCACCAGAGTCTAGGTCCAGGTGCTACTCATCCCCCACCTCTCAAACGTTAAAGTGGCCACTGCTGCCACTTCTTCACACACACACACACACCCGCCATACTCCACAACCCATTCTGATCTGGATCTCATGCCATCATTCCATTGAACTAGTTCTTGCTAATATCTCCACTGAAGTCCATACAGCCACGTTCAGTGGACACTTTCTAGGCCTGGTCTCAATTGGCCTTTCAGTAGCATTTGATACTGTTGACCCTTTCCTTTTACTGAAATACTTTTCCATGGGCTTTTATGACCTAAAAACCTGCTGCTGCTATTTCTTCCTCTCTAGCTGTACCACCTCTGTCTCTTTTGTGGGTTTATCCTCCTCCTCCAGCCCATAAGTAGTGGAATTCCTCAAAACTTAGTCCCAATCAGTCCTTCTCTTCTTAATCAACACTGTTTCCCATACAGATGGCCAACAAGTGCACGAGAAGATGTTCAATATTTCTTATTATTAGAGAAAGGCAAATCAAAACTACAATGAGGTATCACCTCACACCAGTCAGAAAGCCCATCATTAAAATGTCTACAAATAATAAATGCTGGAGAGGGTGTGGAGAAAAGGGAACCCTCCTGCACTGTTGGTGGGAATGTAAACTGGTGCAGCCACTATGGAGAACAGTATGAAGGTTCCTTAAAAAACCAAAACTAGAACTACCATATGATCCAGCAATCCCACTCCTGGGCATACATCTGGACAAAACTATAATTTGAAAAAATACACACACCCCAATGTTCATAGTAGCACTATTTACAATAGCGGCCATGGAAGCAACCTAAATGTCCATCTACTGAGGAATGGATAAGGAAGATGTGGTACATATATACAATGGAATATTACTCAACCTTAAAAAAGAATGAAATAATGTCATTTGCAGCAACATGGATGGGCCTAGAGATTATCACACTGAATGAAGTAAGTCAGACAGAGAAAGACAAATATCATATGACACCACTTATATGTGGAATCTAAAAAAAGAATGATACAAACGAACTTATTTACAAAAACAGAAATAGACTCACAGACATGGAAAACAAACTTATGGTTACCAAAGGGGATGGGGGGAGGGATAAATTAGGAGTTTGGGATTAACTGATACAAACTGCTATGCGTAAAATAGATAACCAACAAGTTTTATATATATATATATATATATATATGAATCACTTTGCTGTACACCTGAAACTAATACAACATTGTAAATTAACTATACTTCAATTTTTCTTAATGGTTAAAAAAAACACTGTCGGGCTTCCCTGGTGGCGCAGTGGTTGAGAGTCCACCTGCCAATGCAAGGGACACGGGTTCATGCCCCGGTCTGGGAAGATCCCACATGCCACGGAGCGGCTGGGCCCGTGAGCCATGGCCGCTGACCCTGCGTGTCCAGAGCCTGTGCTCCGCAACGGGAGAGGCCACAGCAGTGAGAGGCCCGTGTACCACAAAAAAAAAAAAAAAAAAAAAAAAAACCACTATCTTCGTTTCTCAGTTCCAGGTTTTGTGTAAAACTTCCTAATTAACACCTCCCCTTGAATAATCCCAGAGCATCTCACACTCAAAGGATCAAAACCCAAAATTTTGGTCTTCCTCTCCAACCCCCTATTCTGATCTCTTCCAAGAATCAGATCTCACTCAGCAGCATCACCAACCTGCCTGTTGTTTGAGCCAGGAATGTCGGTGTTGTCCTGGCACCTGCCTCTCCCACGCTCACCGTAGTAAATGGATGACCAAGCCTACTGTGGTCTTAACAGTTCTTGAGACCCCAGCTTTTCTCTGTCTGTGTCAACATCCTGATCCATCTCTTCCCTGGACTGCTACAGTAGACTTCTACTCTGGAACTGCTGTGACTAGTGCAATCAGAGTGATTTTTTTTTCCTAAATGCAAATCCCATGTCCATCCACCCCTTTCCAACCCCTGGCTCCACATCTATAGTGAGGCATCTATGTCCCTCCCCTGGCCTACCTCATTGCCCTACACTTCTGCCCAGCACAGGACACATCCCATCTCACTTATAATTGTTCATCATTCCATCACACACACACACACACACAAACATGTGGAACTCCTCATTAGCTCCTTGAGCCAGGGACCATGTCATTCTTCTCTGTAGCCCTTGGTGGTGCCCAAGAAAGGTTCATGGGAATGAACTAAACTAAAGTGAACTAGATTGAAGCTATTCCTTTTCCACAGCAGAAAATTCAGAGGTTCTGGTGTCTCCATGCTGTCGATGGTTCCTCAATAGTGGCGAACCCTGCTCGGCAATGACTTTGACTGAGGCAGTGAGACAGAATCCATGCCCAGTAGATGCAGCATGAAGACACGGATGGAGAATATGGGTGGATGGGGGGTGGTAGCCATGCTGGACATCAGGGCACGAGGCATGAGAACAAAGTTTGTAACTGTACTGACGGTAAATGTTTCCACTTGGATTCTTGGCTTGGCCTCCTCTCCCCGACTATTAACTTCTATGAGCTCCTGTTCAAAGCAGGCACACTTCTCCTTGGCAGTTGATAGCAGAAGTAATAAGCCACGGTGGCACAGTGAACACTGGCAGGTGGCAGGGAAATGGGCTGCTCACCCTGTTCAAAAGAAAGCTCATCCTGGAGACCAAGCAGATGGATGGAAACCACACAGAGCCATGTCCTTCTCAATGAGGCATAAATCTTCCAAAGTGACTTCCAATGACTTTACCCACAGACCAGAAGGGCACAGGGAGGAAGTCTTTGTAGATGTGGCCAATGTTTCTGCCACAGAAGCTTCTCCATGGACTTGGCCCTGCGGTTTCATCTAATGATTGGCATCTCATCTCCAGACCACAGATAATAGACTCCAAGGAAACCAAAAGCCCCCAGACAGTCCCCCCACCCTTGGCTGCCCCTCCCCACTTGGCTCCCATGGCATTCTGAGCACACCTCACTTTGTATCAGTACTTCCACACTGTTTTCTAGAACTCTACAAATATCTGTCCCGCTTGTCCTATTAATCCATGCACTTCTCAGGGAATGACACTATGTGTTATTCAACTCTGCAGCTTTCCAGGGCCCGTTAAAATTCTTGGTACTTAGTAGGAAGCTTGGTGTAATGAAAAGGATAAGCTTTGATAAGATCCTGGATTTGAACCTTTCTCTCCACAGGATCATAGGCAAGACGTCCAATCTCTGTGGACCCAGTTTCCTCATCTGTAAAATTGTGCACCTGCATTCAGAGTAAATAAAAGAATCAAATTTAGTTTTGAGGGCATAGCTCCTAGCACAAATCCCGACACATGCTAGGAGCTAGGATTAATTGAACTGCACCACTCCCAGGGCTAACTTCCTGCCCCACCCCACTTGAAATATTGGGAGGAAATAAGACTGCTTTAGTTCAGAAATCAATGAAACATTTGATAGTTATGGAGGGAGAGAGTTAATGCTCACTGAGCATCTACCATGGGCCAGGAACTCTGCCAGAAGCATCCTCACCACAGCCCTGTTGGATGGGTCTTATTACTCATCCTTACAGAGGAGTAAGTTGGGGCTCAGAGAGGTTGGGGTGCCTTGCCCAAGATTAAACAGTTAGTGACTGTCAGAGCTGGAGTATGATCCTTGATATCTATGACCCTAGAGAGTCAGTTCTTTTTCTTACATCACAAAAATCACCCTGTTGTTCAAGCAAGAAATGACCAAACCTATTGTTTTTGTTTGTTTGTTTGTTTTTATACAGCACATTCTTATTAGTTATCTATTTTATACATATTAGTGTATATATGTCAATTCCAATCTCCCAATTCATCCCACCACCACCCCCCGCTTTCCCCCCTGGTGTCCATATGTTTGATCTCTACATCTGTGTCTCTATTTCTGCCTTTCAGACTGGTTCATCTGTACCATTATTCTAGATTCCACATATACGCGTTAATATACAATATTTGTTTTTCTCTTTCTGACTTATTTACTCTGTATGACAGTCTCTAGGTTCATCCACGTCTCTACAAATGACACAATTTCATTCCTTTTTATGGCTGAGTAATTTTCCACTGTATATATGTACCACATCTTCTTTATCCATTCATCTGTCAGTGGGCATTTAGTTAAGTCTATTGGCTTTAATCTCTTAATAGTTCTTGATCCACCCACCTACTTTTCTCTGTCTCCACCAACATCCTAATCCACCTCTTCCATCAAGAGTAAAGAAGCCACCAATCCATGAGGCCACTGCCACAGAGGAGGTGTGGCTGGGACGGCTCAACTGACAGCCCCAGGAGGACACACACACAGTGCCCTCTGGACAGGACAAGAAGGGTGATCGTGCAGCCAATATTCCACTTCTCCTTGACTTTTGCAGCGTGTTTGTCTGTGGGTTAAATAAGAAAACAGTAATAAATTACCTATCTTCACCCACTGGGTTTTCTATCTAAATGCACATATAAACATTGAAGTCTCCAGCTTAAAACACTTTAAAGGTTCCCCATAACCAGAGTGCAAGTTCTTTAAGGGGTCCATTCACTGGTCTCATCTCCCGAAATCCCCTACTTTTCAACGCATACCTTAGCCACTCCAAGCTTGTAGTTTCCCAAATACACCATGCTGTTGCTTGCCATTCCTTCTACTCTCACTCCCTTTAACTGATTAATCCTACCTATCCTGAATTGAGATTCAACCCAAACATCTCCTCCTCCAATAAGTCTTCCCTGACCTGCCAAATAGTTGAGCTCCGATTTAACGTCTGAATTTCTCTCTCATCCCTACAACTGCCATGTTGTTTTCTAAATGGCTACTTAGACGTTTATCTCCTGCATCTAAGTGTGAGCTCTTTGAGGACAGAGAGTATATCTTTTTTTTTTTTTTTTTAGCGGTACACGGGCCTCTCACTGCTGTGGCCCCTCCCATTGCAGAGCACAGGCTCCAGACACGCAGGCCCAGCGGCCATGGCCCACAGGCCCAGCCGCTCCGCGGCATGTGGGATCCTCCCGGACCGGGGCACGAACCCGCATCCCCTGCATCGGCAGGCGGACCCTCAACCACTGAGCCACCAGGGAAGCCCGAGAGTATATCTTAATTCACCTTTTTATTTTCATCATCTGCCACCATGGCTCACACCTAGAACAAGCTCAAAAAATAGTGTTGAATAAGGAATAACCACTGTGTTCTTTTTGAGTACTAAGCACCCCAGGAAATGCATAGGAAGCTAAAAAAAAAACCAAAAGGGTAGGTGAGAGGAATAGTGTAGACCCAAAACAAATGGAGAATAATTCCATGGTGATTAAACGGATGGCACAAACATCATGCAGAAATGCCAAATGAACTCACAGTGCTTGATGAGCGGGCTGTATCAGGAAAGGCTGCAAGGAAGCACAGAGCATTGCTCTGCAAAGGTGTGACCCATCTTTTATTGACCTGAACATCCCTTGTGAAATGAATCCCTCACTTACCCACTAGTCTGGGCTATCTGCTGTGAGCTGCCTTCCAAGGAAATCCCGGGCTGAGGAAAAAAGGAACTCATTATTGATTGATCCATTGTTCAACTGACAAAACATGATGGTCATTAGAGTATGAGGAGTGATATCAACCATCATAAGAAAGGAAGAAAACCAACCATTGACACTGGGGTTTCTTAGCGGAGTCTTTTGAAGAAGAAGGGAGCACAGAGGTCTTAGGAACCAGACTCTCAACCTGTGCAATGGGTATAATAACAGCCAGTCAGTGGTGTAGTTATGAGCGTTAAATGTGATCATGAATGTAACGTGTCTAGTTCAGTGTCCGGTACACCCAATAAACAGTAGCTACGACTGATGGGTCAGTTTTTTCTTTTTTCTGGAAGCTGAAATCCTCTAGAAAATATTTGCTGAATTTGGATGCGAGGAGACAAGTAAACAATGTTTCTCCAGTGGAGTTTTCACTGGTGTATTTGTTTTCTCTGAAGCGCCTCTTTTATTTAATCCCGATATTATTCCAGTCTATCTATTACAGCAAATAGTCTTAAGAAGGAGGCTTGAATTCAGAAGTAAATTGTACTCACAGATCATGCCTTAGAATGTGTATTATTAGTGTTTAACTGGAAAAACCAGATAGAGAAGAGCAATGATCCCACTGGAAAAAGCCAAATTGGATTTTGAAGACATTTTGATTTGCCCACTTTTTCTTTTTCTTCCTGGCAAAGGGAAAGCAAAAATTAAATGGCTCTGCATGTTTTTTTGTGCTTTGCGACAACTCCAGAGAGTCTCATCACTCCCAAGCTCATCAGCTCTGTGGTTCCTTTTCTGCATTACTGGGAGTGGCTCAACGAGAGAGTGTATGGAGAAAATAAATCCTCCTATTTGCGTCAAGTAATGTGAATATATGACTGCAGCCCTTCTCTCTTCTTAGAGTGGAAAAACAGCTCCCTATTTCTTCAGAATAGAATCTTATTTTTTCTCAAATTATTTATCTGTTCCTCACTTTGCTCTGAAATGCAACACTGCCAAACTATTCTAGATGATCAAGGGATTCAGATAAAAGGGCTACCAAAACAGAGCAATGTCCAAAAATAGAAATGAAATCCATTTATCCTTGCCCCACCTGACAAAGGAATTATGCTAGATGGTGTGATTTTTATTTGCACACAGGACAAAAAGGAAACGTAAACAAAATACAAGTTCAAGTTCTCCAGCCCCCCTTTGCATTGACCCCTTCAGAGTCCTCTTCCCCCCCCACCCCCTCCTCGAGTTCCCATCACCCTCATGAGTGCTCTCTTGCTCTCCAGGAAGGACAGGTGTTGCAGAAAACCAAAAGTTCAGCCAAGACTCCTGAGTTCTTTCACCCAGTTCACAGGCAAGATCAAGACCGAAACCATAAGAAAAGCTGGAGGCAGAAGGCAGGCCACCCACAATGGGACACAGAGGAAAAGACAGGGCAAGAATGAAGCAGGGGCATCCTGGGAAACTCCCCACAGAAAGAACTGGATGCTGTGACTTGTTTTTATTGGTCACCCAGAGAAAGATGTGACTTGGGGAAACAAGCAAGGTCACAGGGATTAAATTTGTCTGAAAGATAAAGAACCTTATTTCTTCAGTGCCCTACCACCACTGTGGGACTGGGGTCATTTTCAAGCAACTCTTCCCCTACCCATTTCTATGGCTTTAGTCTAATAGTTGGAGCACAAGTTACAGAATTTCTTTGCAAGCCCCATACCAACAACCAAGGCATATGGTAACTGATTCTTCCTTGGAATCATTAGTTACTAAAGAATAATGACATCAAAAAATATGTTCAGGGCTTCCCTGGTGACGCAGTGGTTGAGAGTCTGCCTGCCGATGCAGGGGACACGGGTTCGTGCCCTGGTCCGGGAAGATCCCACATGCCGCGGAGCGGCTGGGCCCGTGAGCCATGGCTGCTGAGCCTGTGCGTCTGGAACCTGTGCTCTGCAACGGGAGAGGCCACAACAGTGAGAGGCCCGCGTACTGCAAAAAATAATAAATAAATAAATAATATGTTCATACACATAAACCCACATAAGCAAATACCTTTGAAGCTTCAAATGTACTTATATTGTTCAACCAAATATGCATGTATTTACATTCCAAAATCTAGCCACAACTATACACAGTAATACCTCAAACTTCAGACAACTTTATGTCTCCAGAATCCAACTAGAGTTAAGAGGCAAAAAACCCTGGACCTTAAGAAGCCAAGAGAGTAAACATTAATATAAGGTTCCTGATTGCCCCACATACCCCAGGAAGTCTAAGGATCTAGTCCACTGAGTAGGAGACCTGTGGGTCTTGGGAGGAGTGGGGAAAGGACAGCCAAACTCTCACTTCTTCAAAGCTCTGGAGGTAGGTGGCATTATAGAGTTTATATGCTAGAGGCTAACGGTAAGCGAAAGAGGGGGGTGTGCACGTCACCAAATCCAAAGTTCATTTCTCAAAAGAAGACATACAGATGGCCAACAGTATATAGAAAGATGCTCAATATCACTAACCATCAGGGAAATGAAAATCAAAGCCACAATGAGATATCACTTCACACCTGTTAGCATGGCTATTGTCAAAAAACATAAGATGACAAGTGTTGATGAAGACAAAAAGAAATCAGGATGCTTGTGTGCTCTTGGTAGGAATGTAAAATAGTACATCCACTATGGAAAACAGTATAGAGATGCCTCAGAAAGGTAAAAATATAACTGCCATATGATCCAGCAATCCTATTTCTGGGTATTTATCCAAAAGAACTGAAATCAGGATCTCAAAGAGATGTTTGTACCCTCATATCCATTTCAGCATTAGTCACAGTAGCCAAGATATGGAAACAACCTATGTTCATCAATGGATGAATGGATAAAAATCTGTTATAAATATATATGCATGCACATGTACATATATAATGAAATATTATACAACCTTTAAAAAGAAGGAAATCCTGCCTTATGTGACAGCATGCATGAAACTGAGACATTATGCTAAGTGAAATAAGTCAGTCACAAAAGGACAAACACTGCACGATTCCATTTATCTGAGGTACCCAGAAAGTTAAACACATAGAAGCAGAAGATGGGATGGTGGTTGCCAGAAGCTGGAGGAGGGGGAAATGGGAGTTGCTATTTAACAAGTACAAAGTTTCAGTTATGCAAGATGAATAAGTTCTAGAGCTCTACTGGACTACATTGTGTCTGTAATTAACAATACTGTAATGTACACTTGAAAACTTGGTAAGAGGATCGATCTCATGAAAGTGTTATAATAATAATCATAATAAGTTCAGCCTGTAGGGGATGCCAGGAGCCAAGAGAGAAAGGCAGCCGATAAACATACCAGACAGACACGAATAGGGACCAATCATTGGAGCTGCCAAGAGGGAGTGGGGTCCTAGGTGAATATGAAACCCAGAGCAGTGACCCAGGTGGATAAAGAGTATTTGCTGCCCAGTGCCTATGGGTGAACAGCCTGGATTTCTCTGTATTTAATTTTTGATAGTTTGATTAGTATGTGTCTTGGCATGTTTCTCCTTGGATTTATCCTGTACGAGACTCTCTGTGCTGCTTGGACTTAATTGACTATTTATTTTCCCATATTAGGGAAGTTTTCCACTATAATCTCTTCAAATATTTTCTAAGTACCTTACTTTTTCTCTTCTTCTGGGACCCCTATAATTCGAATGTTGGTGTGTTTAATGTTGTCCCAGAGGTCTCTGAGACTGTCCTCCATTCTTTTCATTCTTTCTTCTTTATTCTGCTCTATGGTATTTATTTCCACTATTCTATCTTCCAGGTCACTTATCCGTTCTTCTGCCTCAGTTATTCTGCTATTGATTCCTTCTAGAGAATTTTTAATTTCATTTATTGTGTTGTTCATCATTGTTTGTTTGCTCTTTAGTTCTTCTAGGTCCTTGTTAAACGTTTCTTGTATTTTCTCCATTCTATTTTCAAGATTTTTTTATCATCTTTACTATCATTACTCTGAATTCTTTTTCAGGTAGACTGCTTATTTCCTCTTCATTTGTTTGGTCTGGTGGGTTTTTACCTTGCTCCTTCATCTGCTGTGTATTTCTCTGTCTTCTCATTTTGCTTAACTTAATTGTGTTTGAGGTCTCCTTTTTGCAGGCTGCAGGTTCGTAGTTCCCGTTGTTTTTGGTGTCTGCCCCCAGTGGTTTAGGTTTGTTCAGTGGGGTTGTGTAGGCTTCCTGGTGGTGGAGACTGGTGTGCATGTTCTGGTGGATGAGGCTGGATCTTCTCTTTCTGGTGGGCAGGACCGCGTCTGGTGGTGTGTGTTGGGGTGTTTGTGAAGTTATTATGATTTTAGGCAGCCTCTCTGCTAATGGGTGCGGTTGAGTTCCTGTCTTGCTAGTTGTTTGGTATGGGATGTCCAGCATTGTAGCTTGCTGGTCATTGAGTGGAGCTGGGTCTTGGCGTTGAGATGGAGATCTCTGGGAGAGCTCTCGTTGATTGATATTATGTTGGGCAGGGAGGTCTCTGGTGGTCCAATGTCCTGAACTCTGCTCTCCCACCTCTGAGGCTCAGGCTTGACACCCGGCCAGAGCACCAAGACCCTGTCAGCCACATGGCTCAGAAGAAAAAGGAGAAAAAAATAAATAAACAAAGAAAAAATTATAAATTTATTTAAAAAAATTTTTTAATATTATTAAAATTAAAAAGTAATAAAAAACGTAGAAAGCAGCCAAACCAATAAACAAATCCACCAATGATAACAAGTGCTAAAAACTAAACAAAGATAAACATATAAATCAGATACTAGTCAGTCACATACAGCAAACCCAAGTTTATAGTTGCTCCCAAAGTCCACCTCCTCAATTTTGGGATGATTCATTGTCTATTCATGTATTCCACAGATGCAGGGTACTTCAAGATGATTGTGGAGATTTAATCCACTGCTCCTGACAGCCTGGGTTTCTTTAAACACCCAGTGATGGAACAGACACAGAGCAAGAGCCCCAGGCCTTCCTGGGAATCTGTCTCAGACTGAAATGTAGGAGAAGAATCTAGGGTATCTTATCTTCCTGCTTAGAACAAATAAAAAGCAGCAGGTTGCCAGTGAAAAGCATGAAGCTGACAATGTCATCTATGACCCCAGCAGCAGGTGGCAACAGCTGGTAATATAACAGAAGGAAAGGAGATCTAAATTTAAAAAGCACATCTACAAGAACCCTGAGCACGCTTGTATGTTTAATCCCAACCCAACGACTTCCTAGGGCCATTGATCAAGTCATTTAACCTCACAAGCTTCAGTTTCCTTGTCTGTAAAATGTGTGTAGTAAAACCTGCCCAGGTGGCTGTTTTGAGGATTTAATGAAACATGAATCTGAAAAAACAGTTGGTGCCTTGTATAGAGAAGGAGCCCCAAAACACTGCTTCCATTGCCTGCTCCCATGATATTAATCTGAGTCTGCTGCATAGCAAAGGATTTGGCTCCTTTCTGCTCTTCCAGAAAATCAGGGGAAAATGTTCCTATCTCCTTATATTGAGGAGAGTAGACTCAAGGGGTAAGCCATTTAGACATTTTAAGATACCAGGGATGGCCTTCAGAATGGAGATTCGAGTATAAGATGTCTTGGACACCGAGAACAGATAAGCAATAGAAGGTTGTCATCATAGTTATTATTGTGGTGATTGTTGTCATCATTGTTGTTGCTGTTGTTTTGATATTCTGGAAGAGAAGATGCTTCACAGGCTTAATGAAAAGTTCCCTGGCTGGAGTGTGTGTGTGCATGCAAGAATGAGGGAGTGCTGGGTGGATGATAAAGTCAGGGAAAGAAGCAGCAGGAGGAGGCAAAGGTGCAGACCTGTGAGTCTATATGGTGGCTCAAGGCTCCTGTTCAATGGGGATGGAGTTTAAAGAAGGCAGTGCAGGAGATGAAGCTGGTGTCTTAGTCCATTTGGCCTGCTATAGCAAAAATACTCTAGAGTGGTGGCTTATAAACAATAGAAATGTATTTCTCACAGTTCTGGAGGCTGGGAAGTCCAAGATCAAGGTACCAGCAGATTCAATGTCTAGTAAGGACTTCCTGGTTCATTGATAACCATCTTCTCCCTGTGTCCTCACATGGCAAAAAGGGCAAGGGAGCTCTATGAATTCTCTTGTAAGTACACTAATCCCATTCATGAGGGCCCCACCCTCATGACATTATGTAAACCTAATTATCTCCCAAAGGTTCCACCTCCAAATACCATCACCATGGGGCTAAGGCAAGAGCCAATGAATTTTGGAGGCACATATTCACTCCATGGCAGCTGGAAGGCAGAAAATGCCAGGTCAGAGTGGGCCATGGACATCATGCTACAGAGACTGAGCTTTAACGTGGGTCCACTGAAACAGGTCAAGTTTTCACCTTAGAAACTTCATTCCCTAAGGCAAGTCAGCTGTGGACTCCCAGGGAATGACCTTTTTTTGCTCTTTAGAGCAGCACTGTCTAATAATAAATATAATGCAAACCATGCATGTAATTTTAAATTTTCTAGTAGCCACCTTATTTTAAAAGTACAGGTGAGGTTGATTTGAATAATATATTTTATTTAACCTAATATATCCCAAATATTATCATTCTAATATGTGATCAAATGTTAAACATTAAAAATTATTGCTGAGATATTTTACCTTTTTCACCATATTAAGCCTTCAAAATCTGGTATGTAGTTTACACTTACAAAACATCTCGATTCTTATTAGCCACATTTCAAGTGCATAGCTAGCTGGCTACCATATTGGACAGTGCAGGTTTAAAGCAAGAAAGACTATCCACTGGTGAGCTGTGTTTAAACAAGCATTTTAGGAGAGATCTTTCATTGGTTGGAGAAAACATTGAAAAGTCATTATGGGAAAGCTGGGTAAGAGATAGATCAACCAGCTCACTTCACCAATAAACCCTAGCTTATCCTCCTGGAACTTTAAGAATCTTTACATGATTTGCCATACACCTTACCTTCTGTCAAAACAAAATGACATTCCCTGGTGCCATGGAGAATGCAGGAGTCTGGGAAATTAAACATGATGGAAATGATGCTGAAGAGACCTCAGGAGTGCTCTCTGGGTCTGTCTCAGCTGGGACCTCCACCAGGAGGGCACTGAGGCTCAGGCTACTTGTGTCCACTAGAGACCTGGGAATCCTGCCTGGTGCTCTATCCTGGTTCCCAGGATAGAACTGATCTTCTTCCCAGAGAAGCACTCAGTGGGTCCCTGGAGGCATTTCTTCAAGGGAACAGTAGCTCAGTCATGACCAGCACCCTCCGGGAACACTTGAATCTGTCCTTACACCCCCGTGAAAATCCTATGAGGGTATTTGGCACTTAGGGGGCACACTGTGCCTTTAGGGCTCTTGTTCCTTCCCCTTGAATTACAAACACTCAGTAAACACCTGGTTTCCATAACCAAACTCATAGTAAGGAGGTCCTCAGAGTCTTTCAAATCTGCTGTTAGAAAAACAGACAGACAGAAAACACTCTCCCTGAGCCCAGAGCTTCCTGAGGGAGGGTCTGGTGCACTGCCTCTCCTCTGGGGCAGCCAGAGATAATACACAATGTGTTTTTTGGGACCTGCCTGGGAGGATAGTGACATTTTCTTCTTTATCCTCCTCCAAAAGCAGATCTATAAAGACAAGCATTCTTCTTGGGAGAAGAAAAATATTGTGTACTTTGATTTTGTCCCCACTGTATATTTTGCCAGCACAGGTTAAAAAAGCAAAATAGGAAAGAAAGGACAAAAAGACAGGCATGAGGGATTTTATGGAAGAAAAGCTGCTGATAAACATGTGAGTCACACTCAGCTCTTTGACTGTCCCTGTCTGGTCTGAGGAGATAACAGAGGCACCTTACCCTGTTTGATGGGGGAAGTGCTTTTGCCATGTGACCATTTAGCCCCAATTAAGCAGGAATTCTAAGCTAGTTATTTCCCTCTTAGGAGGACAAAAAGAAGAAGAAAAACTGTGTCGTGCCCAACCCCTGCTGCCTGTGTGGACACCTTTTCCTCCCCATCGCTAACACACTTCCTCCAGGACCTGATCCAGACCCATGACTTTAAGTACCATCTACATACAGGTCATTCCCCAGCCCATATCTCCAGCACTCTGTCCACCCTCACCACTGACCACCCATCTGCTCCCACCTGTGTTTCCTTCTCATCCCGCGCAGCCAGTGACTCAGGCTTACGCTCTTAGAGGTACCTTTGACTCATCTCTCTCTCCCTCATCCCACATCAAATCCATCAGCACATCCCAGAGGCTCAGAATACGTCTGAGATCTGACCATTCTCATCTCCTCCTCTGCTACCACCCTAACCCATCTCCATCTCTCACTGCAAGGCTTTCTGACTGGTCTCCTCACTCCCACTCTTGTCCTCTAAGATCCACTATCCACACAGCAATAAGACGGATCCTTTGAAAACCTAAGTCAGATGATGTCATTCCTCTACTCAAAAGCCATCGGCTCCCCAGTTCCCATGGAATAATATCAGAGCTCTTGTGAAGGGCTGCAAGCCCTCTGGCAGCTCCCACTCAGCTCCAGCCACAGTGACCTCCTTACAGGCTGTCTAGGAAGGACACCCTGTTCCCAGCTCAGAGCCTTCACACTGCAGTTCCTTCTGACTAGCCCCACCGCAGACCTTCATATGACTAATCCTCCTTTCATTCAGTTCTCAGCCCAAAAGTTGCCTCTGCAGAAGGCCTTCCTGGCAAAGCGCATCCAATAATGCACCTTCACCAGACCCTGTTCCCTCACTCTGCTTTATTTTTCTTTGTAGCATTCCAACTACCTGACTTGATATTATATTTTTATCTGCTTACCTATTTATCATCTGTCTGCTCTCACCAAAATGTAAACTCTGGGAAGGTAAGGACTTGTCTTATCCACTGTTATATCTCTGTACCTAGAAGAGTGCTTGGCACAAGGGCGATCAATAAATATTTGTTAAGCAATTGAATTGAATTCAGCAAATTGCATCATAGGCAACTCCTTTGAAATTCTTGGTCCCAGGAAATAGTAAGTTGAAGGCTGGAATTTTCTTTCAAAGATTTTTCATTTATTTGGAAAAGCAAAGCCAGTGTAAACTTGACTCCCCTATAAAATTATTGGGTATTCATTTATTCAACAAATTTGCCTTGGGTGCCTGTTATGTCCTAAGTACTGTCAAGTTCGTCCCAGAAGGCAATTTTTTGAAGATGGAGGAGAAGAAGTACAGAGAGAAATGAGGCCCAAAGAGGTCCCAGCACACAGATGGAGATCCAGTGATTCCTTCCAACATCAAAGAACAGCTAGAAGAAGTGTCACCTTTGTTGCCTGGTGACAAGGATGACGTGTATAGGTGAGCCATGGACCAGGGTGAAGGAGGTAACTTGTGGGTTGCAAATTCTTCTGTGTAGCTGCACTTGCAATCCCAGCTGAATTCACAGCATAACCGGAAGCCACTCGAACAGGTTAAAGGTCTCCATGGAATGCATGGCCCTGCGGTCTAAATCCTGCCACCAGCAAGACCTGTGTCTATGAAATCCAAGTGTGACGGTCACCGGAAGGAGCTCGGTCTCCCAACATGATGTATTACATCTCACACAGCACACTTGGATTTATTCTCAAGGACAGTTTCCAGTCAGGGCATGAGGGTGGTAGAGGTCTGGAATGCCGTCACCCACCTCTCTTTACCTTTAGTTCTAATCGAAAGGTAATAGAGTTTAACAAAGGCTTGAGGAAGAAAGGATTTGTCTTACTAATGTTACCCTTGCCCAGTAATTTCCAGAGGTCAGAGGTCTCTGGAAAGACAGGGATTGAGGCCCAGCAGAGAGTTTAGACCAAGGCAGGGTCCCCCTCCCCCCATAACTTCTCCAAACCTGGGTCCACCCCAAGTGTGGCAGGGATGTGACCCTCCCAGCACAGCTCACTACAGGGCTGCCTCACACCTCATCTGGTCCCATGGCCTTCATAACATGCACATAATTGTTGCTGGTGCCTAAATATTCCAAGTATTCTCTAGTCCATACCCCAGCCCTGAGCTCCGAATTCACACCCAACGTCTCCCCTTGGACATGTAACAGGTAGGTCCCAAATGAACCTGCCCCTCCACCCCAGGCTCCAGTAAATGGACGTCTGTTCAACCAGTTGCAGAGACAAGAATCTCTGTCACTTTTTATTTATTTTTATTTTTATTGGGATATAGTTGATTTACAATGTTGTGTTAGTTTCAGGTATACAGCAAAGTGAATCAGTTCTACATATACATATATCCACTCTTTTTTAGATTCTTTTCCCATATAGGTTATTACTCCGTATTGAGTAGAGTTCCCTGTGCTCTACAGTAGGTTCTTATTAGTTATCTGTTTTATATACAGTAGTGTGTATATGTCAATCCCAGTCTCCCAATTTTTCCCTCTCCCCCTCACCCCCTGGTGACCATAAGTTTGTTTTCCACATCTGTGACTCTACTTCTGTTTTGTAAATAAGTTCATTTGGATCATCTTTTTAGATTCCACGTGTAAGCAGTATCATATGATGCTTGTCTTTCTCTGTCTGAAGACTCTCTGTTACTCTTGTCCCTTCTCTTTCCCTCGCCCCTCACACCCCACCTGACGATCACTCCCCTGGGCTCCTTTTTCAAAACACGTCTAGAATCCAGCCAGCCCTAAGCATCTTACCACTTCCTCTAGGGCGACTCTGCAGGAGCCTCTTAGCAGCTCTCTCTGCCCCAACCCTTGCCCCTAAAGTTAACTCTTCACGGGGCAACTAGATTTAAACATAAATCAAAATATGTTTTATTTCCTCTTAAATCTTCGAATGGTTTCCCAGTACAATCATAATAAAATTCAAACTTCCTGCTGTGACCAGCAAGGTCTATGGGACCACTTGGGCCTCCCAAGTGGTCTGGGTTCAACACCCACTAACTTCTGCCCTGATACTTGGGTCTTCTTGTTGTTTCTTGAACATACCAAGTTCATTTCTCCTTCAGGGTCTTCATTCTTGTTACTCCTCATCCTAGAAAAATGGTCTCCCTTTACATAAATGTTGCCTCATCTGAGAGGCTTCCCCAACATCCTATCTAAAATAGCCACTTAACCTCAATTTGCTCACTTTAGGTCTTCAGCCTGCCTCATCCTCCTTAAGAACTTTATAGCATCACTACTTGGCATAACAACGTATGTTTTGTAGGTTTATTTATTGTCTCCCTGGTGGAATGTGAGCCCCATGAGGACAGGTCTTTCTCCTTTCAGGAGATTCATCTGCAAGTAAGAATTTCCATCATCAGAGACGCGGGGAAGGAAATATATTGTTATTTCTGCTATAAATGAGCCCACTCTGACCTCAGACCTCTGCACCATAGCTCACATTTTTGCTGCCAGTCACCCTGAGGTCTTGAAAACATGAGGCAGAATGGCCATGTATTTCCTTTTGAGAGTTTTTCTTTTTTTTTTTTTTTCCACACCGCGCAGCTTGCAGAATCTTAGTTCCGGAACAAGGAATCAAACCCATGCCCCTGCAAAGGAAGCACAGTGTTTTTTTTTTTTTTAACATGTTTATTGGAATATAGTTGCTTTACAATGGTGTGTTAGTTTCTGCTGTATAACAAAGTGAATCAGCTGTACATAGACATACATCCGAATATCTGCTCCCGCTTGCGTCTCCCTCCCACCCTCCCTATCCCACCCCTCTAAGTGGACAAAAAGCACAGAGCCAATCTCCCAGTGCTATGTGGCTTCTTCCCACTAGCTATCAATTTTACATTTGGTAGTGTATATATGTCCATGCCACACTCTCACTTCATCCCAGTTTACCCTTCCCCCTTCCTGTGTCCTCAACTCCATTCTCTATGTCTGCGTCTTTATTCCTGTACTGCCCCTAGGTTCTTCAGAACCTTTTTTTTTTTTTTTAGATTCCATATATATGTATTAGCATACGGTATTTGTTTTTCTCTTTTTGACTTACTTCACTCTGTATGACAGTCTCTACGTCCATCCACCTCGCTACAAATAACTCAATTTCATTTCCTTTAATGACTGAGTAATATTCCATTATATGTATGTATCACATCTTCTTTATCCATTCATCTGTCGTAGAACACTTAGGTTGTTTCCATGTCCTGGCTATTCTAAATACAGCTGCAATGAACATTGTGGTAGATCACTCTTTTTGAATTATGGTTTTCTCAGGGTATTTGCCCAGTAGTGGGACTGCTGGGTCATATGGTAGTTCTATTTTTACTTTTTTGAGGACCCTCCATACTGTTCTCCATAGTGGCTGTATCAATTTACATTCCCACCAACAGTGCAACAGGGTTCCCTTTTCTCCACATCCTCTCCAGTATATATTGTTTCTAGATTTTTTGATGATGGCCATTCTGACCGGTGTGAGGTGATACCTCATTGTAGTTTTGATTTGCATTTCTCTAATTATTAGTGATGTTGAGCATCCTTTCATGTGTTTGTTGGCAATCTATATACCTTCTTTGGAGAAAAGTCTATTTAGGTCTTCTTCCACTTGTGGATTGGGTTCTTTATTTTATTGATATTGAGCTGCATGAGCTGCTTATAAATTTTGGAGATTAATCCTTTGTCGGTTGCTTCATTTGCAAATATTTTCTCCCATTCTGAGGGTTGTCTTTTTGTCTTGTTTATGGTTTCCTTGGCTATGCAAAAGCTTTTAAGTTTCATTAGGTCCCATTTGTTTATTTTTGTTTTTATTTCCATTTCTCTAGGAGGTGGGTCAAAAAGGATCTTGCTGTGATTTATGTCATGGAGTGTTCTGCCTATGTTTTCCTCTAAGAGTTTGATGGTGTCTGGCCTTATATTTACGTCTTTAATCCATTTTGAGTTTATCTTTGTGTATGGTGTTAGGGAGTGTTCTAATTTCATTCTTTTACACGTATTTGTCCAGTTTTCCCAGCACCAATTATTGAAGAGGCTGTTTTTTCTCTATTGTATATTATTACCTCCTTTGTCATGGATTAGGTGACAATAGATACATGGGTTTATCTCTGGGCTTTCTGTCCTGTTCCATTTATCTATATTTCTGTTTTTGTGCCAGTACCATACTCTTTTGATTACTGTAGCTTTGTAGTATAGTCTGAAGTCCAGGAGCCTGATTCCTCCAGCTCCATTTTTCTTTCTCAAGATTGCTTTGGCTATTCGGGGTCTTTTGTGTTTCCATACAAATTGTGAAATTTTTTGTTCTAGTTCTGTGAAAAGTGCCATTGGTAGTTTGATATGGATTGCACTGAATCTGTAGATTGCTTTGGCTAGTATACTCATTTTCACAATGTTGATTCTTCCAATTGAAGAACCTGGCATATCTCTCCACCTGTTTGTATCATCTTTAATTTCTTTCACCAGGGTCTTATAGTTGTCTGCATACAGGTCTTTTGTCTCCTTAGGTGGTTTACTCCTAGGTATTTTATTCTTTTTGTTGCAAAGGTAATTGGGAGTGTTTCCCTAATTTATCTTTCAGATTTTTCACCATTAGTGTATAGGAATGCAAGAGATTTCTGTTCATTAATTTTGTATCCTGCTACTTTACCAAATTCATTGATTAGCTCTAGTAGTTTTCTGGTAGCATCTTTAGGATTCTCTATGTATAGTATCATGTCATCTGCAAACAGTGACAGTTTTACTTCTTCTTTTCTGATTTGGATTCCTTTTATTTCCTTTTCTTCTCTGATTGCTGTGGCTAAAACTTCCAAAACTATGTTGAATAAGAGTGGTAAGAGTGGGCAACCTTGTCTTTTTCCTGATCCTAGTGGAAATGGTTTCAGGTTTTCAACATTGAGAATGATGTTGGCTGTGGGTTTCTCATATATGGTCTTTATTATGCTGAGGTAGGTTCCCTCTATGCCTACGTTCTGGAGGGTTTTATCATAAATCGGTGTTGAATTTTCTCAAAAGCTTTTTCTGCATCTGTTGAGAAGATCATATGGTTTTTATTCTTCAATATGTTAGTATGGTGTAACACATTGATTGATTTGTGTATATTGAAGAATCCTTGCATTCCTGGGATAAACCCCAATTGATCATGGTGTATGATCCTTTTAATGTGCTGTTGGATTCTGTTTGCTAGTATTTTGTTGAGGATTTTTGCATCTATTTTCATCAGTGATATTGGCCTTTAGTTGTCTTTTTTGTGGCATCTTTGTCTGGTTTTGGTATCAGGGTTATGATGACCTCATAGTGTTCCTCCCTGTGCTATATTTATATAGAGTTTGAGAAGGATAAGTGTTAGCTCTGCTCTAAATATTTAGTAGAATTCGCCTATGAAGCCATCTGCTCCTGGGCTTTTGTTTGTTGGAAGATTTTTAACCATAGTTTCCATTTCAGTGCTTGGGATTGGTCTATTTATATTCTCTATTTCTTCCTGATTCAGTCTCAGAAGGTTGTGCTTTTCTATGAATTTGTCCATTTCTTCCAGGTTGTCCATTTTATTGGCATATAGTTGCTTGTAGTAATCTCTCACGATCCTTTGTATTTCTGCAGTGACAGTTGTTACTTTTCCTTCTTCATTTATAATTCTACTGATTTGAGTCTTCTCCCTTTTTTTCTTGATGAGTCTGGCTAATGGTTTATCAATTTTGTTTATCTTCTCAAAGAACCAGCTTTTACTTTTATTGATCTTTGTTATCATTCCCTTCTTTTCTTTTTCATTTATTTCTGATCAGATCTTTATTATTTCTTTCCTTCTGCTTCTTTTGGGGTTTTTTTGTTCTTCCTTCTCCAATTGCTTTAGGTGTAAGGTTAGGTTGTTTATTTGACATGTTTCTTGTTTTATGAGGTAGGATTGAATTGTTATAAGCCTCCCTCTTAAAACTTCTTTTGCTGCATCCCATAGGTTTTGGGTCATCGTGTTTGCATTGTCATTTGTTTTAGGTATTTTTTGATTTGCTCTTTGATTTCTTCAGTGATCTCTTGGTTATTTAGTAGTGTATTGTTTACCTCCATGTGTTTATATTTTTTTACAGATTTTTTTTCCTGTAATTGACATCTAGTCTCATAGCATTGTGGTCGGAAAAGATACTTGATATGATTTCAATTTTCTTAAATTTACCAAAGCTTGATTTGTGACCCAAGATATGATCTTTCCTGGAGAATGTTCCATGAACACTTGAGAAGAAAATGTATTCTGTTGTTTTCCGGATGGAGTGTCCTATAAATATCAATTAAGTCCATCTTGTTTAAACTATCATTTAAAGCTTGTGTTTCCTTGTTTATTTGCATTTTGGATGATCTTTCCATTGGTGAAAGTGGGGTGTTAAAGTCTCCTACTATGATTGTGTTACTGTCGATTTCCCCTTTTATGGCTGTTAACATTTGCCTTATGTACTGAAGTGTTCCTATGTTGGGTGTATAAATATTTATAATTGTTATATCTTCTTCTTGGATTGATCCCTTGATCGTTATGTAGTTTCCTTCTTTGTCTCTTGTAATAGTCTTCATTTTAAAGTCTCTTTTGTCTGATATGAAAATTGCTACTCCAGCTTTCTTTTGATTTCCATTTGCATGGAATATCTTTTTCTATCCCCTCACTTTCAGTCTGTATGAGTCCCTAGGTCTGGAGTGGGTCTCTTGTAGACAGCATATGTGTAGGTCTTGTTTTTGTATCCATTCAGCCAGTCTCTGTCTTTTGGTTAGAGCATTTAATCCATTTACATTTAAGGTAGTTATCAATATGTATGTTCCTATTACCATTTTCTTGATTGTTTTGGGTATGTTATTGTAAATCTTTTCCTTCTCTTGTGTTCATGCCTAGAGAAGTTCCTTTAGCATTTGTTGTACAGCTGGTTTTGTGGTGCTGAATTCTCTTAGCTTTTGCTTATCTGTAAAGTGTTTAATTTCTCCGTTGAATCTGAATGAGATCCTTGCTGGGTAGAGTAATCTTGGTTGTAGGTTTTTCCCTTTCATCACTTTAAATATGTCCTACCACTCCCTTCTGGCCTGCAGAGTTTCTGCTGAAAGACCAGCTGTTAACCTTTAGGGGATTCACTTGTATATTATTTACTGCTTTCCCCTTGCTGCTTTTAATATTTTTTCTTTGTGTTTAATTTTTGATAGTTTGATTAATATGTGTCTTGGCATGTTTCTCCCTGGTTTTATCCTCTATTGGACTCTCTGTGCTCCTTGGACTTGATTGACTCTTTCCTTACCCATATTAGGGAAGTTTTCAACTATAATCTCTTCAAATATTTTCTCTGTCCTTTTTTTTTTCTCTTCTTCTTCTGGCACCCCTATAATTTGAATGTTGGAGTGTTTAATTTTTTCCAAGAAGTCTCTGAGATTGTCCTCAATTCTTTTTATTCTTTTTTCTTTTTTCTGCTCTGCAGTAGTTATTTCCACTGTTTTATCTTCCAGGTCATTTCCATTCTTCTGCCTCAGTTATTCTGCTATTGATTCCTTCTAGGTAATTTTTAATTTCATCTATTGTGTTGTTCATCATTGTTTTTTTGTTCTTTAGTTCTTCTAGGTCCTTGTTAAATGTTTCTTGTATTTTCTCCTTTCTAGTTCCAAGATTTTGGATCATCTTTACTATTATTACTCTGAATTCTTTTTCAGGTAGACTCCCTATTTCCTCTTCATTTGTTTGGTCTGGTGGGCTTTTACCTTGCTCCTTCATCTGCTGTTTATTTCTCTGTTTTCTTATTTTGCTTAACTTACTGTGTTTGGGGTCTCCTTTTCACAGGCTTCAGGTTCATAGTTCCTGTTGTTTTTGGTGTCTGTCCCCAGTGGGTGTGATTTGTTCAGTGGGTTGTGTAGGCTTCCTCGTCGAGGAGACTTGTGTGTGTGTTCTGATGGATGAGCCTGGATCCTGTCTTTCTCGTGGGCAGGACTGCATCTGGTGGTGTGTTTTGGGGTGTCTGTGAACTTATTATGACTTTAGGCAGCCTCTCTGCTAATGGGTGCAGTTGTGTTCCTGTCTTGCTAGGTGTTTGGCATGGGGTTTCCAGCACTGGAGCTTGCTGGTCGTTGAGTGGAGCTGGGTCTCAGTGTTGAGATGGAGATCTTTGGGAGAGCTTTCGCCATTTGATCTTATGTGGTGCCGGGAATCCTCTGGTGGCCCAATGTCCTGAACTCGACTCTCCCACCTCAGAGGCTCACGCCTCACACCCAGCCAGAGCACCAAGACCCTGTCAGGCACACGGCTCCTGTAGACTGGGAAATATCCAGGAAAACTGAGAAACTCCAGAAGCATGGAGTCTTAACCCCTGGACCACCAGGGAAGTCTCCTTTTGAAAGTTTTAAGTAGGAATAATTCTTACTGCTACCAGCCAAAGCCGAAAAAACTTCATCCCTGAACACCAATTTCGATGAAGTTTTTTCTTCCTACCCAACAAAACTATAGGTTCAAAGAAACTGTCATAGAATTGTTGAATTTAAGGTATATTCGTATTTCAGTCCAGCTTCTCCCATTTTGCAGATGAGGAAACTGAGGCACAGAGGAACGATTAGTTCAATGTTTTACGTTGAGTCAAGGCCAGAGTCAATGCAACAGCCTTGCTTCCTGCTGGCAACCAAAGCTTACTCCACTACCAAGTTCTTCACCTGCCTCTGAGCTTGTCCTAGGAAAGTTCCTCAGCTCTAAATTTGAGATAACTGTCGGGTTCATCATTTTGTGTAAAATATTTCTGTAACACCTAGAACTGAAGGCCATTTTGCAAAAATATGATGCATACGGCCCACTCCTTCACTAGGCATGCAATCCCTTGCCCAAACCCCACTATTGGAACTATACCCAATATCCTGTGATAAACCATAGTGGAAAAGAATATGAAAAAGGATGAATATGTATGTGTAACTGAATCACTTTGCTGTATAGCAGAAATTAACACAACATTGTAAACCAACTGTACCTCAATGAAATAAATTTAAAATAAATAATTAAAATAAAGTTTTCTAGTAGTCACATTAATGGGAATAAAAGGAAGCAGATAGGGTGAAGGAAGAGGGTGCCATGATTGTTTGGTGATGGGGCTGCGGTCGCTGGAGGAGCCTGGTGAGTCTAGGATTCAAGCCAGTGCTGAGCTTTCTCCATCCATGCTTCCAGACCGTGGGGGGCTGCACAGGGCAGGGAGGCAACTCAGCAGGAACCTGGATTTGGTCCTAAGAGCCATGGGATTGAGAAGGCGTTACCAGAAGTGATCTTGGGACTGATGGGAAGAGAGGCCTGGAGGGGTAAGGAGACCGGTTCCCGAGGTGGGGGGGGTTTCCCGCAGAAAGGGGTGGGGGAAAAGTTGCGAAAGCGGCGTGGGAGCGCAGGGTAGGCAGCGGGTGGCTGCTGCCGGTCTGTTTGGAAAGCAGCGAGTGCCCACCACGAGTTCAAGGGGAGAGCCCAAAGAGTAGAAGTGAGAGGAGTCCAGGGTTGCCTTTGGGCAGTCTGGAAGAGTTAAGCCAGAGGACCCTCGCGCAGCCCCAGAGGGCTGGGGAGGGGGGAGGGGGAGGGATTCTGGAAGTCAGGGCAGCCAAGAGCGAGGAGCATAGGGTGCGGGAGATTAGTTGTGCGGGCAGTGCGGGTGCGGCTTGGGGGCAGCTGGTGAGTATTGCGTGGGAGATCTTGGTTTGGAGTTTTCTACAGTCTTGCAGTCTTGCCCCCGTTGGGTAGACTCACACTACTCGCCTTTGTACTAGAAACGGTGTCTCCTGGGGCAAAAGGAAGGAGCCAGGATGGCATGGGCTCTGAAGCTGCCTCTGACGGATGAGGTGACTGAATCCCGGCTGTGCAGGACTCTGGTGCTAGATTATCCGGGATCGGCCACAACTGCGTGCTGGTGCCTGTAGCATGAGTGATGTCCTAGCATTGCCCATTTTTAAGCAAGAAGAGTCAAGTTTGCCTCCAGACAATGAGAATAAAATCCTCCCTTTTCAATATGTGCTTTGTGCTGCCACCTCTCCAGCAGTGAAACTCCATGATGAAACCCTGACATATCTCAATCAAGGCCAGTCTTATGAAATCCGAATACTAGACAACAGGAAACTTGGAGAACTACCAGAAATTAATGGCAAATTGGTGAAGAGTGTATTCCATGTTGTGGTCCATGACAGACGGCTACAATACACTGAACATCAGCAGCTGGAAGGCTGGAGGTGGAACCCACCTGGAGATAGCATTCTTGATATCCCAATGTCTGTGGGTATAATCGATCCTAGGGCTAATCCAAACCAACTAAATACAGTGGAGTTCCTGTGGGACCCTGCAAGGAGGACATCTGTGTTTATTCAGGTGCATTGTATTAGCACAGAGTTCACTATGAGGAAACACGGTGGAGAGAAGGGAGTGCCATTTCGAGTACAAATTGATACCTTCATGGAGAATAAGAATGGGGAATATACTGAGCACTTACACTCAGCCAGCTGCCAGATCGAAGTCTTCAAGCCCAAAGGTGCAGACAGAAAACAAAAAACAGACAGGGAGAAAATGGAGAAACGAACGCCTCATGAGAAGGAGAAGTATCAACCTTCCTATGAGACAACTATACTCACAGAGTGTTCTCCATGGCCTGAGATCACGTATGTCAATAATTCCCCATCACCTGGCTTCAGCAGTTCCCATAGCAGTCTTTCTCTTGGGGAAGGAAATGGTTCACCAAATCACCAGCCAGTGGCCCCTCCAGTCACAGATAACCTCCTGCCAACAACCACACCTCAGGAGGTTCTGCAGTGGTTGCATCGAAACCGTTTTTCCACATTCACGAGGCTTTTTACAAACTTTTCAGGGGCAGATTTGTTGAAACTAACTAGAGATGATGTGATTCAAATCTGTGGCCCTGCAGATGGAATCAGACTTTTTAATGCATTAAAAGGCCTGATGTGAGCCCAAGTCTAACCATTTATGTTTGTCAGGAACCCTTGAAGCTGGGGGAGCAGCAACAACAGCAGGAGAAGCATGAGGATGGAGACCCAAATACTTTCTTCGTTTACCATACCATCTACCTAGAAGAACTGACAGATGTTGAACTGACAGAAAAAAATTGCTCAGCTTTTCAGCGTTTCCCCTTGGCAGATCAGCCAGGTCCACAAGCAGGGGCCCACAGGAATCCGTGTGCTCATTAGTGATGAGATGATACAGAGCTTTCAGGAAGAAGCCTGTTTTATTCTGGACACAATGAAAGCAGAAACAATGATAGCTATCATATCGTACTGAAGTAGGTGTGGGGCATTCTATCCTCAGTGGCTGCTGCTTCTTTCACCTATTGGGAACTCCCCTCTTGAAGAGGGTCTCAAATGGAGCTTTGAAGGGCTGCAGGAACCTGACCCATCTGACTGTGTGTGGGCGGGTCCAGGCCTTGGAGGCAGAATCCCAGGCATCTGTGTTGGCCCAAGCTTTTAGGGCACCCACAGATTACTGCCCAACATGCATTTCTGCAACTATTTCTTTTTTAAAATTTCTGGACCCTATTGTTGATGAATATCAATAGAAACTCCACATCATTTAAGGTGTGTGTAGGGCATAATGATGATGAGAATTGTGTGATGTTTAATGGAAAGATGTTAAATTTTGTGATATGGAGCCATGTAATTTTTTTCTAACATAAAAGCAAACATCTATATTCATAAGACTAGATCCTCAATCTTTTTTGCCTCTGAAAACCTCATCAAAGAGAAATACAGAGAAAGAAGAAAATTCTTCTTTTGATTCCCCTGTAATTCTATGACTAATAGTAACTTCAGCTAACATTTTTTGCACATTTAGTTGTGCCAGGCAGTGTGATAAATTCTTTAAATTGATTATCTTGTTTAAATCCTCTTAATAGCCCTATGTGAAGTGGGTAATAATGATCCCTAATTGAAGATGAGGAAATGAGACATAGAGTGGCCGAGGAGCTTGCTGAGTAACAGGCAGCTAGCTGCTAGTGACACTGAAATGCAAACCCAGGCAGTCTGGCTCTTATTAACTGCCATTCATGAGACTGCCACCCTTGCGGTCCTCTGTGCTTGCCATCATTTCTTACTGTGGCTCTTCTGGTGAATTGGGTATAACACTGAGTGAGAACGGAGGAATTAACACCAAAAGGGACAAACCACACTTAAATAATGATGAACAAATCAAGACCTACAAAAAATGAAAACATAGACGCTTTCAAAGCATCATCAGTTATCAGATTCACAGAATTTGAGGTGGTGAAAACTAGGGATTATCTATAACTCCCCAAATTCACTGTTCTTGAATGACCTTCTCAAACTATTTATTAATGAGTTAGACTAACCTCTGCTTTCTCTTCCCCCTCTCTGCATCTTCTCTTGGTCTAGAAATTTCTTTTACTCATGTAGCGTTCATTTATATAAGCTTTACAAGAAATTCATTCCCATCCTGTTTGCATTCTTACCATATACTTTAGTTCTTCCTGATTGTGATTGTGTGCTCTTGTGTGTGTGCATGTGTAAGACTATGGGTCTTTTTTCACATGTAAATTTTATCCAGAAATCCCTCTACATGTTATGCTGAGGTGAAAAATGATAATGTTCAAAAGATTCTGTATTGGATTTGGACCTGTGTGTGTGTGTATGTGTATTTTTAAAGCATTTGATAAAGTTTAAATGTTTTTATACAGAAATTTTCGTTCATTAAAATCAACCTTCAAAAAAACAAAGCAGATAAAAATTTTTTTTAAATATGCGATTCCACAGCAGATGAATCTGTTTCAAATCCTGCTCCTCCTATTACTAATTGTGTGACCTGATGTAATTTTCTTAACTCCTCTGCAAGATACAGAACGCTCTGAAAAATATGACCCTTTTATAATAGATTGCAAAATATGGAAATAAATACACCCCGTTAGCCCTGTTGACTCTGTGATGAACATGCTAACCCTTTCTTTAAAAAAATGCCTCTTCTCTTAGAGCCAGGACCTCTCACAGCCACTGCCAGTCAGGCAACAGTGGTGAGGTTTCTGTAAAGAACGTCCATTGGCACTTTCTGGTAAGGCCAGGAAAGGGCTGGCACGAAGCATCTTAGAGTCTATGAAATATTCTAAATTCATCACTAAGTGTATATATATATATTTATTCTAAAAAGAATCAAAGATACATTACCTCCAGGAGAGGAAAATGGGAAAGGAGGCTTTCACTTCCCATTCCCTTCCACCATGCACGGTTGACTTCTTCAACCTGTGAAATGCATTCAATCGTAAAGGAGCCATTTGGGGCTTATTTTCTCCTTTGTACTTCTGTGGCTCTAAAAAGGCTTAAGCAATCTTAATTTATTTTAAGTAGAAGAATAAGTGAAGTAAATAATGAAGTGAATTATCTTAATTTTTGATATTTCTGTCTCTCAGCTTCTTTGCATTTGAGAAATCGGGGAAAGTTTCTAAGGATCTGAAAAGAGACAAAAACTCATGACAGTGTAGTGCAAGGAGCACTGGTCCAGAGATGGGAGACAGGAATGGACAGCACCCCAAATCAGCAAAGCTGCAGAGAGATGATTACATTCATATACTGCTGGTGGCTACCAAATTTTGAACTACCCTTTTGGAAAACCATGTGTTAAAATGTAACAATTAAATATTCATGTCTTTGACCCATAGACTTCACTACAGGGTTTTCATTGTGAAGAAACTTTCTATAATACTTTAAAAATTCCGGGCATAAAAATATTCCCATAATTTCTTTTAATAACAAAAATAATTGGCAATACCTCAAATTTACATCAATAGGTTAATATTTAAGTAAGATATGATACATCCAGTGAATAGAAATGAATCTGTAATAACATTATTAAAAACTTTATTAAAAAATATTATAACCAGATTAAATTTTACAAAGCAAGATATAAAATTGCATATATAGTACAATTTGATCAACGAAGCAACACTTTTTTATGCAGAACATTTAATGTTGCCAGGGCTTCCCTGGTGACGCAGTGGTTGAGAGTCTGCCTGTCGATGCGGGGGACACGGGTTCGTGCCCCAGTCCGGGAAGATCCCACATGCCGCGGAGCGGCTGGGCCCGTGAGCCATGGCCTCTGAGCCTGCGCGTCCCGAGCCTGTGCTCTGCAACGGGAGAGGCCACAATAGTGAGAGGCCTGCATACCACATAAAAAAAAAAAAAAGAAACAGCCAAATAAACTTAAACAGGGAAAATATATGGAATAAGACAAACACCCTAAATCTAGCATTCATCCATTTATTCATTCACTTATCCAACCACTGTGGATTATGCGCTTTCTTTGTGCTTCATGCTGTGTTTTGAACTGAGGTACAGTGGTGAGGAAAACACGAATGACCCTCGCCCTGAAGAGGCTTATGACCTAGTAACATACAGATCATCCATTTTCCTATGGAGTTAGCAGAACAAAGGCATCAAAGTAAAATCAAGAGATAATGGGAAAAAAATAAACTAACTCAAAACGCTAGAAGAAGAGTGGTGAAATAAAACTGAAAGAAAGAAAGAGGGGGAAATTACTAAACATAAAAACTAAAAATAATTCATTTCAACCACCAAAAGAAGCATCAGTAAAAGAACTTGCTTTGCAAAAAGATCCATAACATAGACAAACATTTCACTATGGGAATCAACAAAAAAGAGAAAAACAAAAGTGTAAAACTTTAAGAGTGGAGGACTTCCTTCCTGTCAGGAGCTTGGGTGTGGCTGCTCCTGCCCTCACAATGAGAAAAGGGCAGAACAAATTGAGAATCAACAGTTCCTCTCAGGTTCATCAAGAACTGAAATCATGGGCAAACTGCTGCTCCAAGACAGGTGCGTTCGGAGAGGCACAACTTAGTGGAACATAGACCTCCGTGGGAAACAGCACTGGGCAGGAAAAAAAACTGCAACTGACGAATGCTAGGGGCTCAGCGTGGCACATTTGAGACTTAAATACTCCAGGGAGGGACACGTTCCACAGTTTTATGAGTTTTAACTCCAGGAGCTCTCCCAGCTCCTCACAGTGAAGCTTGGAGAAGAATCCCCTTACAACAGAGGGAGGGGGAAAGCAAGCATTTTGAAATACTCCCAGAGCATTCTGTTCTTCTTCACAAAATATTAAGATGAGAAAGGACTTACAATCACAGGCATGAAATGGTTACTTGTTTAATATAAAAGAAAACTATGTATTCTTGTATGATAATGTTTTAAAATCTCACAGAAATACCTAGGAATAAACCTACCTAAGGAGACAAAAGACTTGTATGCAGAAAACTATAAGACACTGATGAAAGAAATTAAAAATGATACAAACAGGTGGAGAGATATACCATGTTATTGGATTGGAAGAATCAACATTGTGAAAATGACTCTATTACCCAAAGCAATCTACAGATTCAATGCAATCCCTATCAAACTACCACTGGCATTTTTCACAGAACTAGAATTAAAAATTTGACAATTTGTATGGAAACACAAAAGACCCGAATAGCCAAAGTAATATTGAGAAAGAAAAATGGAGCTGGAGGAATCAGGTTTCCTGACTTCAGACTATACTATAAAGCTACAGTCATCAAGACAGTATGGTACTGGCACAAAAATTGAAATATAGACCAATGGAACAGGATAGAGAGCCCAGAAATAAACCCACACACATATGATCACCTTATTTTTGATAAAAGGGTCAAGAATATACAATGGAGAAAAGACTGCCTCTTCAATGAGTGGTGCTGGGAAAACTGGACAACTATATGTAAAAGAATGAAATTAGAACACTCCCTAACACCATACACAAAAATAAACACAAAATGGATTAAAGACCTAAAAGTAAGGCCAGACACTATAAAACTCTTAGAGGAAAACATAGAACACTCTATGAGATAAATCACAACAAGATCCTTTTTGACCCACCTCCTAGAGAAATGGAAATAAAAACAAAAATAAACAAATGGGACCTAATGAAACTTAAAAGCTTTTGCACAGCAAAAGAAACCATAAACAAGACAAAAAGACAACCCTCAGGTGAGAGAAAATATTTGCAAATGAAGCAACTGACAAAGGATTAATCTCCAAAATTTACAAGCAGTTCATGCAGCTCAATATAAAAAAACCAAAAAACCCAATCAAAAAATGGGCAGAAGGCGCAAATAGACATTTCTTCAAAAAAGATATACAGATTGCCTACAAACACATGACAGAATGCGCAACATCACTAATCATTAGAGACATGCAAATCAAAACTACAATGAGGTATCACCTCACACCGGTCAGAATGGCCATCATCAAAAAATCTACAAACAATAAATGCTGGAGAGGGTGTGGAGAAAAGGGAACCCTCTTGCACCGTTCGTGGGAATGTAAATTGATACAATCACTATAGAGAACAGTGAGGAGGTTCCTTAAACAACTAAAAATTGAACTACCATATGACTCAGCAATCCCACTACTAGGCATATACCCTGAGAAAACCATAATTTAAAAATAGTCATGAACCGCAATGTTCATTGCAGCTCTGTTTACAATAGCCAGGACATGGAAGCAACCTAAGTCTCCATCAACAGATAACTGGATAAAGAAAATGTGGCACATATATACAATGGAATATTGCTCATCCATAAAAAGAAACGAAATTGAGTTCTTTGTAGCAAGGTGGATGGAACTAGAGTCTGTCATACAGAGTGAAGTAAGTCAGAAAGAGAAAAAATATATACCGTATGGTAACACATATATATGGAATCTAAAAAAGAAAAAAAGTGGTCCTGAAGAACCTAGGGGCAGGATGGGAATAAAGATGTAAAGAATGGACTTGAGGACATGGGGAGGGGAAAGGGTAAGCTGGGACGAAGTAAGAAAGTGGCATGGACATATATACACTATCAAATGTAAAATAGATAGCTAGTGGGAAGCAGCTGCATAGCACAGTGAGATAAGCTCGGTGCTTTGTGACCACCTAGAGGGGTGGGATAGGGAGGGTAGGAGGGAGACGCAAGAGGGAGGAGATATGGGGATATATGTATATGTATAGCTGATTCACTTTGTTATAAAGCAGAAACTAACACAGCATTGTAAAGCAATTATACTCCAATAAAGATGTTAAAAAGATAAATAAATAAAAATTTTAAAAATAAAAATAGATTTTAAAAGAAGAAACAAAACTGAGTTACTTTTAGTTAGGTTGATGGACTTGGAGTCTATCATACAGAGTGAAGTAAGTCAGAAAGAGAAAAACAAATACTGTATGCTAACACATATATATGGAATCTAAAAAAAAGAAAATGGTTCTGAAGAGCCTAGGGACAGGGCAGGAATAAAGACACAGACATAGAGAATGGACTTGAGGACACAGGGAGTGGGAAGGGTAAGCTGGAACGAAGTAAGAAAGTGACATGGACATATATACAGTACCAAATGTAAAATAGATAGCTAGTGGGAAGCAGCTGAATAGCACAGGGAGATCAGCTCGTACTTTATGTCCACCTAGAGGGGTGGGATAGGGAGGGTGGGAGGGAGATGCAATAATGGGGAGATATGGGGATATATGTATACATATAGCTGATTCACTTTGTTATACAGCAGAAACTAACACACCATTGTAAAGCAATTATACTCCAATAAAGATGTTTAAAAGAAAGAACATTGTACATCAATTCTATCTCAATAAAACTGGAAAAATTCAATAAAATAAAATAAACTACAGATTAACTGCCGCCCCCAAGTTCTCCCAGCAGAATGAAATATGGGTTGCACTGGCACAACTGAGCTCAAAAATGTGAGTTTTTACAAAAATATAAAAGGCTTCAGCTCCTCTCTACACAGCCTGTCTTCCTCAACTCACCCCCTTTCTCAGGTTCAGAGCAACACACATTTCTTTTTTTTTTAATTTTATTTATTTTTTATTTATTTCTGGCTGTGTTGAGTCTTTGTTGCTGTGCGCGGGCTTTCTCTAGTTGTGGTGAGCGGGGGCTACACTTCGTTGCAGTGTGCAGGTTTCTCATTGTGGTGGCTTCTCTTGTTGCAGAGCACAGGATCTAGGCACACAGCCTTCAGTAGCTGTGGCGCACGGGCTCAGTAGTTGTGGCTCGTGGGCTCTACAGCACAGGCTCAGTAGTTGTGGCGCCCGGGCTTCGGTGCTCCACGGCATGTGGGATCTTCCCCGACCAGGGCTCAAACCCAAGTCCCCTGCATTGGCAGGTGGATTCTTAACCACTATTCTACCAGAGAAGCCCAAACCTACATTTCTTAATAAGCAGGGGCTAGTATCAGAACAAAAACATAAGGTGAGCTCCCAGTTGGGCGGTTTATCTTTTTGGGGATGTCCACGTGCACTGACAAACCAGCACATGGAACTAGCATCCATCCTTCTGATTTCCTGGACCAGGGCAAGGTCACAAACCCTAAACATTCCCACTCTAACCAACCACACACTAATCACAAAAGAAAAGACACTGAAACAAGGATCTCAAATTGGTGTCCCATTGAACACTTGGACGGAAAGATGATATATGGAAACAAAAAAAAGAGTAGGGGAGGTTGGGTGTCAAATGACCTTGAGAAGTAAATTCTGCAGACAGTAGTCCCCTCTGTGGTTGGCAGAGTGCATTAGCATACAAAGTCTACGATCCTACCATCCTGATTAACAGGGTTCTACTCAAGTTTATTTGGACACAGAACTCCCTTTTCTGTGTAACTTTACTTAAACTCTTGTGGAACTAATGTTTCCCTGAGAAGTTTGGGTGAAATGCTATTCTAAGTTTTTTTTTAATGCAGGCTGTTTCTGTCAAGAATTACATCTCACAAAGGAGTCACTTGAAGAAAACCTAAACAGACAGAAAGAGAGAGAGAGAGAGAGAGCAGTCCAGGCTGTTTAAGTACTCACTGCAGCCCTGGCTAGGAAATCTCATTTCTTTTTGTGTATCTTTTTTTTTTTTTTTTTTTTTTTTTTTTTTTTTTTTTTTTTTTTTGCGGTACATGGGCCTCTCACTGTTGTGGCCTCTCCCATTGCGGAGCACGGGCTCCGGATGTGCAGGCTCAGCGGCCATGGCTCGCGGGCCCAGCCGCTCCGCGGCATGTGGGATCTTCCCGGACCGGGGCACGAACCCGTGTCCCCTGCATCGGCAGGCGGACTCCCAACCACTGCGCCACCAGGGAAGCCCTGTGTATCTTTTTAAAAAAAAAAAAAAAAAAAAACCCTCTGCAAATTTATGGGCTAATTTTGTTTATACTAACCTCTGCGTAGTGTGTGCATCTGTATACATTCATGTGTGTGAAGGGGTTCCTGAGAAGGAAGTGCTCCCCGTAGTGAAGGAAAACAAGGCTGCATTCAATCCGCCTCAGAAAGAACCACAGCTAAAAATGCTGCCGGCTGGGCTTTCAAACCATGAATTAAAAATTAGAATTAAAATGCAATATCTTGGGGTTTGTTTTTTTTTCCTTTCACAGCTAATTAGTTTAGGAGCAGACACAAGCCAAGCTAACAAGGAAGAGGAATCATGCTTTTCACTCCAAGGAAATTCTGAGGTCTTGCCTTATTCTGCTTGAGGACTCATTTCACTTGACTGTGATGAGAGGGGTTGACGTCTCCCAACAGAACTGCCCCATCTTCGGTCCCTCTGCACCTCCCTCGTGTCACTCCTGAGAGAAAACCCTGTCCCTTGACAAAGACAACCCAGAAACCAGCTCAATAAGTCTACATCTGGTCAGCAAGGACAAAAATCCATGGCTGTGACCCTAAAGCCATTTTGACCTCAGACGGAGTTTGAATTTTAATTATATAGCATTGCAAGTGTCAACTGAAGAAAACACAACCTAAAAGTTGCAAGTTCAGTTTTATTCGGGGATTTACTGAGGACTATAGCCTGGGAGACAGCCTCTCAGTATCTCTGCAGAGTTGCTCTGAAGACGTTGGGGAGAAGCCAGAATATATTGGAGGTTTTCACTAAAAAAAAAAAAAAAAAAAAACAAGATAGAAAAAACTGTACTACTAGAATATCAAAAAAATACTGCTAATTGCAAAAAGCACACAACTCGAGTAAATGATTTTAGTGCTTTTCTAGGTATGGGAAGATGCAAGAGTCTGGGCATCTTACCATCTAGGGCCAATATCCAAAGCAAAGAATGCGTCCTGGTTCTTTCCATTCTGAATTCCTCTCAGGGTGCACCATTGGGGCAGTGGCTGCAGTGGCTGATGGCTCAATCCTTGTGGAACTGGAACTGCAGGCAACGTTCCCTGTCCACACAAGTGTGAAAACAAGTAAACAGAAAACAGGGGGCAGACCCTCTGCCTAGCACTTCACACACGTCTCTAAAAGGAGAACATTAGGATTACATGCTATAGATGAAGAAATGGGGGCTTAGAGGCACGGAAAACTGTGCACAGCTCCACACTGTGGGTGAGCAGAGGGTAGCATGGGAACCCACAACAGGTGGCGCCTCAATCTGTATTCCTCTCACTGGACCAGAAAACTCCTTCCTAGGCTGACCTTCAGGTTGCAGTTCTGATCTCCCTTGGCTTGGTCCTTGAGTAACAGAGACTCAGCCTTAGCAACAAGTCAAGTTGCTCAGCCCCAGAGCTGGACTTGTCCAGGCCTATGCCAGTTACTCAGGAATGGTCTCTCCTCCAAATCTACCCTCTACCCTCTACCTTGTGACACCAGGACTGGGACTCTGCAAATGGCACTTTTCCTTTGTCAGCTGGCTTCTGCCCACAGGTAGCCGCTAGAGGGAGACCAGAAGATGGGAGTCGGGGAGCAGAGATGTGCTCTGTCCTTCTGCTGGCTGGTCCAGCCAGTATTGCCCAAGGAAGGGCCCTCGTTTCAGCGGCGGAGGTGGTTCCAGCCTTTGGTTCACTTGGGCACATACAGAACCCACCATGTTGTCACCCCTCCAGGTGCCAACAAGGCAGTGGTCTCTGCTCAGAGTTCTGAGCATCCCAGAGACTATCCCCTGAGCTTCTAAGGTTCAAAGGCATCAGCTCCAGCTGGGGTACACCCGGCTGTGCAGGGCCCCTTCTCTAACCCTAACCCTAACCCAGTAGATTATGAAACACCAGTCTCTCCCTTTGTCCCTCCATCCTTAGCAGTGGACAGTGCTTTTTACATACTCACCTCTGTCCTACCTCAGTGTCTCCTTTCTGCTCCTTTACTGCCCTCCGAGACCTGTATATAAAACTCCCCATATTAAATTCCTTTTGTGAAAAACCTAGTGTCGTTTCCATTTTCTTGACCTCACCGAGGGCTCAACTCCTGCCATCCTCTAAGCATAACTGACACCCAACATGAAATCAAATCTTCAGACTCCCTGAGAGAAAATGCTGCTGCCTTTGCTTATGCCCAGCATGCCTTTTCAGAACAACGTTGTAGCTTTCATCCTACCCAACAGGGAATCTTTCACAGGCCCCAAAGCTGAGGTCAACCAATGCTGCTGCCCAGTTTTTATCTCAGCCCCATTAGGCTGTTGGCCTCGGGCCTTGCCTGCAGCTCCCCGGGAGAAGTTCTACCAACTTCTAACTTCTCTTGGCAGTGTAAGAGCCTCACTTCTACTGACCTTGGCTCACGGGTGAAAGGGGCTGAAACGTTCTGCGTGGCAGGAAGGGATATGGCAGGCCAGGGACAAGAACACTTAGAGGAAGGCTGCATGTAGGAATCATACAGACCTGGTGGAGAGAGAAGAGAAAAGGAAGGGGCTTGTCTTTCCACATGGCCCAATAGAGCTCTATCACCCTCCATCACCATGTCTCCCTCTCCCATTAATTATATCATGACCCTTCATCAACCATGTTTCTTCTTCCATTCATGGGATCTGACACATAGGAGATGCATAATCGGTATCTGCTAGATTTTAAAAATTAGGGAATTAATGAAGCAATGCTACTAAGTTGCTTCCAACCCAATAAGTCTGGTAGAAAAGGTGAGGTCCAAGTTCCAAACAGAATTGAAATTCCAGGCCCCTGATCTGTTGATACACAGACTGTTTATAAGCTGAATTGCATTCCTTCAAAATTTCTATGTTGAAGTCCTAACTTCGGTACATCAGAATGGGATTGTTTTTGGAGACTGGCCTTTGAAGAGGTAATTAAGGTGACATGAGGTAATATGGGTGAGCTCTAATGCAATATGACTGGTGTTCTTATAAAAAGAGGAGATTAGGACACAGACATGTGAGAACACAGCAGAAGGTGGCCGTCTACAAGCCAAACAGAGAGACCTCAGGACAAACAACCTGCTGACATGCTGATCTCCCTCCGACTTCTAGCCTCCAAAACTGTGGGAAAACACTTCGGTCATTTAAACCACCCAGTCTGTGATATTTTGTTACGGCAGCCCTAATAGCTAATAGAGAGACTGTATATTCCAAATTAAAATCCAGGACCGAAGGGAAGTAAATCCATGTAGAGAAATGTCCTTCAGAACCTCATGAATTGAGGTGTGCAGAATGGGATACAAGATGTGCCTACTTTATATGCTGAACCAACTCTCAACAAAACTTAGTTCCTGAGGCTGAACAGAGATCAGAGGTGAACTCTGTCCACTCGGGAAGCAACATTAAGAGACAGGACCCGTGACAAAGTCCCCAGTGCTTGGGACTCCCGTTCTCCATCCCTCACACTCCATTGCCTGGCCCCAAAGCTACACAGGCTGCAAACTTTTTCTTTCCCTTTTAGCTTTGGTTAAAGTACTTCATTTATCTGAATTTCCAATAGTTCTATAAAATTGGGAAAATAAAATCTACTTCTCAAGGTAATTTTCTTGATTATATTTGAAAGGACTTTACAAATCGTGGAGCACAATGACCATATTAGCCAATATTTACATGATTATAATCACATTTCAATGCAAGAATGTGCAAAAGCCCTTATCCTTGTTTTCCTTTACCTCAGCTGATATGAACAGTCATTCTCAGGAAGAATTGTCTTGGTTTGTGTTCCCCCAGAAGCACAGCCTGAGATAAGCATTTAAGTGCAAGGAGTTTATTTGGGAAGTAACTCCAGGATACCTCAGCAGGGGAGTGGAGAAGTGGGGCAAGTCAGGGAGGACTGCCTTTAACGGGTGCGCTCTCAAACAAGTCCCCACTGTGGGTGATTGGACCTCCGGAAAGCACACACCACAGGAAGCCAGGCGTATTTAAACACCCACTCCCCTCACCCATCGGCTAAGAGATGCTCTCAGGGGTTGTTAGTCTAACATTGACAGTGGGCAGAACTCACTCTGGTCACCCAGAAAAACCCTCCAGCAAAGCTGCTGGCAGTTTGAAGTCAAACCCAAATACATTATAATGGTAAGTCTCAAGAGGATGTGAACCTGTGCCTGAAGAACCATCCTTGGTAAGCGGTTGCTCAAATTGCACTTAATGTGACTTTGAAACATAAAAAATTGTTCCATTTCTTAGGAGCCAAATGTCATAGACCAGTCCATAGATCCATATACACTACATGTTTTTCTGGTTTGAACATCCCTATACAACCCTCCTCCTCTTTGGATTTATGCTCTAAGGCACTTGTTTCTCAGGGAGGGGTTCCCTTGAGTCTTACTGAAAAACTAAGCCCTTCCTACCAAGGCTCGTCATCTTCATCCAACCACGGAATGTTCTTTGAGGACTCACTCTTACGGGTCCCTACTGGTCATATACCCACCTGCTCACACACACACACATACACCATACCATACCAACGCAATTTTTAAAGACAGTTGTCAGGGAAGGACAGGCATCCACTGTAGTAACAAATATCCCCCAAATCTCAATGGTTTCACACAACAGAAGATTACTCCTTGCTCAGTCCTGTATAGGGTTGGGCAGCACCAGGACGTTGATGATTCAGGCTACTTTGATTGTATGGCTCCATAAACTCACAGGAATCTTCCAAGCACAGAGCAGCAGGAAAAGGAAACACTCAGAGAATCACATGTGGGCTCCTTTCTACCTCAGCCCAGATCAACACTCATTGTGTCCACCTTCATTTCTTGGTCCAGAAGGAGTCACACTCTAACGGCAAGGGGCAGAGACGTGTAATTTCCATGTGCCCAAAAAGGAAAACAGACATTAGTACACACCAGTAATGCATACCCATCACTCGCAGGAAGTGGTCTTGTGAGAACCCACCAACTACGCAGCCGCAATATGGCACAGGGCAAATTGGGTCTCCCTCAGGCCCTGGGAGACCCAGTCCAGAATCGAGAAGGTGGAATCAATGTTGCTCCGGGGCTAGGCAAGTTTACCAGATTTTTCTCTACAAATTCTTATCATTAAATAAACCACATATGACAACACACCCCTTTGTCCCAGAATATTTTGCCATTCACTTAATTGTTGTGTCATCTATGTCATTCAGATGACTTGTCTGAGATAGCCTTGGTGTATTCCAGTTCCAAGATGTCCTAGCGAATGCCCCAAGAAGCCGGGAGCTCACAAGGAGATGGGAAGGGAGTCCCCAGGATAAACATGTGACAAGTGACAAGTGCCAGTCACAGGCAGGCTGACTTCAGACACACACTGGCAGGCGGCCTGCTCGTGACGGTGTTAGAAGCGGCCTGGGACTGAGTGGGACTGAGCCTGTGCCATTTCCAGTATTCCTCTTTGGAGCCAGACAAGAGATATTCGTGCCCCGGTGCCTATCATACTCAGATGGACATCGAGATACCAGTGAAATCCCCCAGGACTCATGAACCAGTGAGACTTTGTCTTCTTTAAAATTATCATAAGACCCCAAAGAGAGGCTGACAGTGGGGTCCTGGCCTGGGGGAAAAGTACTCTAGCCACACAGTAGGAACTAACACAGATTCAGTATTAAGAAGAGCAGGGCTTCCCTGGTGGCACAGTGGTTGAGGGTCCACCTGCCGATGCAGGGGACATGGGTTCGTGGCCGGTCCGGGAAGATCCCACATGCCGTGGAGGGACTGGGCCCGTGAGCCATGGCCGCTGGGCCTGCTCATCCGGAGCCTGTGCTCTGCAACGGGAGAGGCCACAACAGTGAGAAGCCCGCATACCGCAAAAAAAAAAAAAAAAAAAAAAAGCAATCTCAAGAGTCTTATGACAAATCAGTGTTGCCAAATTGAATGGAGCTGTGGGGCATTGGTCTGGTTCCTGGTGAGCTAGTCGTAGGTCTTTTCCTACTTGGAAACCTTTACTTTTATAAACATAAAGGCCTGGGGGACCTAGTTTTTTACCCTGACGATTAAAATAGACTCTTGGCCAACATATTCATTGTCTTTACTTCCAAGCTGCTTCAAAAGCAGCTGAATATGGAAACATCAGGCAAGCAGACCCTGCAGCCTGTTCCCAGGTGAGGAAACCACATGCCTCACATGGAGGAATTGGTCCAGGCATCCCTGAGGATGGAGACAGCAGTCTCGTCCCAAAGGGAGTATGGAGACAGCTGCACGGCCTCTGAGAAGTACCCTGCCAGACGGGTGCTGGTCGGGTGCTGGCAACATTTCTTACTATTTATTCCTTTGGAAATATGTAGCTGTTTCAGCTGGGGAGAGGCAGGCTCCAAAACCCAGCCCCACTAATCCATCCTTACACTCCCTGCTGCAACTTTTCCTGGAGAGAACCTGTCAGTCGAATATCAGGATGTGACTCATCCCATCCCCTCAAAAGGAAATTTCAGCCTGTTGGTGGTCAAGATGCCACTGGATGCTGGGCAGGGCAGCTTCTAGGCTAGTATGGAGTCATTTTCTTTAAAAGGCTGCCTTACCTTTACAGAAGGCACTTAGAAACATCGATTTATATCAAGTAATAAAATTTTAATTAACACTCTAATTTATAAACCCTGCACATTGTGTGAAATAGAATGTAAACCCAAAATGATCATTCCTTCAGTGCTAGAGAATTATCCACTTGGCTAAAACAAGGAATTCACCCATTTAATAGCTTTATTCAGCCATAGTGGATGCTTTCCGGGCTTTGGGAAGGAACAGCGTCCCTCAGTGTGTAATTCAAGAATTAACTCTCTCCTCCATCCCTGAACTGGCTACACTGAGTCTTACTTGAGTCCACACAAGAAGAACCACGTTTCTCCTTGTGTTGCAACAAGTCCCTGCTGGCAGACTGGCATCCAGAGAGGCAGGTGTTCAAGTCCCTGTGCTCAGGTGTGCTGAGGATGTTGGGAAACTGCACAAGTAAGTTGGGGTGGAGCAAGCTTCCCCCCCGCCCCGCCCATCACTCTGTGCTGAGTTGAGACTGCATCTCTTAAATACCACAGGCATTTGTTGCCACCGGTTCCCTTTTCTAACACTCTCTTGTTGCCTTTTCTTTGGGCACTCGTGTAACCAAAAACACCATCTAAAATGGGAGGGAGTGCAGAAGAAAAACTATCACGGCGTCCATAACCCTGTTAGGAGCTGGCTTATTTCAGACTTCGGAAAGCTGTCTGAAGGAGAACAAATCAATAAGTGCTTCTTCCCTTCTTGACATCCAGCAACAATCACGTGCCATTCGTGAGTTATAAGAAATATCAAGTCACTTTCTAACAGTCAAGGAATTCTAAATTTTGCTTTCACCAAGATACACCTCAGCCCTAAATGGAAAGTCACTTTTTAAAACAGAAGAGCAGTTCATCCTTTGAATACGAGATGAATACATAATTCATGGTGGGGATGTGATCGTGAAAACTCTTCAATTAATCCAGTGATGTCACCTCAGCAATTTCACAATGACTTGAAGTCCGTCCCTGCACTTCCAGAAGAATTCCTCCAGACCTCCAGTTTACTGAGACATTGCCCCTAAAAACACTACCATCGTCACATTTCCTACCTGAGTTTACTTCTAAGGACATGTGGAAGAATTAGAAAGCGAATCCCTCTTTGGGGATTCTTTGGGAATATTTTTCCTAGAAGAAATATGGCTGAGTATCCTTTTAATTTTCAAACATCAAATAAGCAAAGAGCTCTTTATGTATTCTCCTATGCTGTATAATTAGAAAAGCACAGGAATTCCCCATGCTTCTCAAATATACTTTCCCTGCAAGATGCCTCAAGTCCAATCTTCAGCAAAGCGTATCTTTGGTTAGGCATTGTCTTTTCCTGCTTTTCCTAAAATGAAATAATCTTAGGAGGTATAAAATTAGTTCCCTAACACTGAAGTTTAGCTGAAGAAATGCATACTAGCGTCTGCCCTGTGCTGGGCCCAAAGGGATGAAACAAATACAAACTGCTTCTCTTGGAGAAGCTCATGGTCAGTGGGGAGACGGGTACATCCATCAGTTGGTCCAGAACCGCGTGACTTGAGCGGTGAGTCCTGGCGTGAAATAGCCCTGGATGGATAGCAGCTAGCTCTTTGGTTGGGTGAGGGAGGAGCTTCAAAGTAGAATGAAGACCAGCTAGGATATTTTTAGGATGGCAAAAGTTCAACGGGCAGACAAGGTGAACAATGCTGTTCAGAGAAGGAGCCGCGGGGGCTCCTCTCAGATGTGAAAATCCACAGAGTGTGTTGAGGAACCATGATTTGTTTGACCTTGTCTGGGGCTTAAATAGGCATGAATTTTGCCAGAGCTGTTTCATGGGGTGTAGCAAAATTAGGATGTGAGCTAGGTGGGGGAGAAAGTGCTGAAAGAGGGAGAAGAATCTGGAAAAAGGGGTGAGGTGGGGTGGGTTGCTCACAAATTCCCCAGGGTCACAGACAACTGACCCTCACGTATGTGTGTGTGTGTGTGTGTGTGTGTGTGTGTGTGTGTGAGAGAGAGAGAGAGAGAGAGAGAGAGACAGAGAGAGACAGAGACAGAGACAGAGCCAGAGAGATGAAGGGAAGGAGGAAGGAATGGATCACAGAAGCATAATAAAGTCAGAGCCAGAAGGGAGTCTAATCTATCCTCCCAGCAGCATCACACGCCCACTTCCTAGCTGAGGCACTGGGCACACCAGGGCCACACAGCCAAGCTGGAAGCTGAACCTGCATCTGAGTCACCCTCCCCGGGGCCGCAGCTCTCTGTGGGCTCAGCTCACCTGGTGCTCCCTGGGCGCACACACCTGGGAGTCGACTGGAGCAGAGGAAATCACACAAGGCCTGTCCCCCAAGCTGGTATGACAGAAGATGTCAGAACCTGCAGACTGGGGAGATGAAGGGACAGATACAGGCCCTGAGAAGGCCTTCCAGAAGCAGGACCTGTGGCGTGATTGTGAAATGGATAGTTCGCTGTTGCTCTGTGGCTTAGGGTTGGGCTGGACCGGTCGTCACCCAGAGAAGGCACGTGCAGGATCATGGGCAGGTGCTGAGGATGGGATGGAAGCCCGGGAACTCCAGCTGTTTTTGCTTCATCAGTACCAACATCTGGTGCCCACTGGAAAGTGTCCCATCGTCATTCCAGGTTCTTCCTGCTTTGGGCCACTGAAGATCACTCCCCACTGGGCCAACCCCGGATCCCAGGGACCCCTGCCAGGCTTTCCGCAGGCCCACAGTGAGGACAGGTTGTCACTCTACACCAGCCCCAGCCCTGGGTTTTCTCTAGAATGGCCATGTCCAATAATACACTGTCCAACATGGTAACCACTGACCACATGTGGCTTTGAGCATTTGAAATGTGGCTGGTCCAAGAGAGGGTAAAATACCAGACTCAAGATTTAGTACCCCCAAAATAGCAAGATATCGCATTAACATAATATAATATATAATATAATGTAACCTCATTGCATGTTGAAAAAATAATATTTTGATATACAGGCATACCTTGGAGATATTTCAGGTTCGGTTCCAAACGGCCACCATAAAGTAAATATTGCAATGAAGTGAATGACATGAATTTTTTTGTTTGCTGTTGCATATAAAAGTTATGTAGGCACTATATGTAGTCTATTAAGTCTAAAAAAGCATTATGTCTAAAAAAACAATGTGCACACCTGAATTAAAACAATGCACATACTTTATTGCTTAAAAATGCTATCATCTGCGCCTTCAGCGGGTCATAGCAGTGACATCAAAGATTTCATAACAAATGTAATCATAAGGAAAACCTTTGAAATATTGTGAGCATTACCAAAATGTGACACAGAGTCAGAAAGTGAGCAAATGCTGTTGGAAAAACAGCCCCGAAAGACTTGCTCAAGGCAAGGTAGCCACAAACCCTCCATTTGTAAAAAGGCGTTATCTGCGAAGAGCAATGAAGCGAAGTGCAATAAATCAAGGAAGGCCTGCATTGAATTAAATAAAATAGACGTTGTATTTAGTTCTGCCTGTTCCTTTTTACTATTCTCCCGTGGCGACTAGCAACTTTAGGACTACGCACGCGCAGGTCAGACTGAGTTTCTATTGGACGACGCTGCTCTGGGGCATCCAGTTCTCACTTCCCCAGCTCCTTATGCTTCTTCCCCAAAATCTCTGAGCTCTGGCCCAGGATACGCTTGATGTCCGGCCAAGCGTGAAAACAGATGCTGATGTGCACAAACGGATCACACCAGGTGGGCAGCGGGAGCCCGTGTCACTCCTCCCGGTGTCCTAACATGGGAACTGAGTAGGGTAGCCAACGAGAAGTACCCCTGGGACCCCGGCCAGCCCCATGGACCCTTTCCTTCCTGGCTTCTGCCGAAGGACTCAGCTTGCCTTTCTCTCCCGGTTCAGGCTATCTCTATCTGCTCTCTTCCTTGGAGGTGTCTCCCCCTAAGACCAGCTGACGAGTAGAACTCAAGAGTCCCCAGCGCCTCCTTTCCTTGCGGCCTTCCAATCATCTAAGTCTGAAGGAGGAAAATTACATGGTGTGAAGAGCCAAGTGTTGGCCTCAGAGCCCAAGGTGGTGGGTTGCGGTCCGGGCTCCACCCCCCTTGTTAGTCGTGGGGCCCAGGGCACACTGCATCACCTCTGAGCGTCAGTCTCCCCCGCTGTCAGGTGAGCGCTCGAACCACTGTGTGGCTCTGATGGGAGGGTCCCGTAGGACCTGGCATGGAGCCTACTTTCGGGAAGGCCCTTCAGACCTGAATCAGAAGGAGATGCTTCATGAGACTTCCCTGGCGGTCCAGTGGTTAAGGCTTCACCTTCCAGTGCAGGGGGTGTGGGGTCGATCCCTGGCCAGGGAGCTAAGATCCCACATGCCTCATGGCCAAAAAACCAAAACAGAAAACAGAAGCAATGTTGTAACAAATTCAATAAAGACTTTAAAAATGGTCCACATTAGGCTTTCCCTGGTGGCACAGTGGTTGAGAGTCCGCCTGCCAGTGCAGGGGACACGGGTTCATAACCCGGTCTGGGAAGATCCCACATGCCGCGGAGCAGCTGGGCTGGTGAGCCATGGCCGCTGAGCTTGTGCGTCCGGAGCCTGTGCTCCGCAACGGGAGAGGCCACAACAGTGAGAGGCCCGCGTACCGCAAAAAAAAAAAAAAAAAAAAAAAAAAATGGTCCACATTAAAAACAAAGAAAATCTTTTTTTATATATAAAAAAAAAAAAAGATGCTTCAGACCTTTGCAGCTGATAAATCAAAGGAAGGTGGAGGAGCCGACTCCATGGGGAATGCATGAATGTGGAGGAAACGGAGAGCTGAGCATCCTGCACTTGCCTGGGAGACCGAGGGGTGTCAGCCTGACTCAGAGTCCATCCTCGCTGTCATGAGATACTCAGACCAAGACTTGAGTGCCCCCCATAGTGCAAAGGGCATCTCGATGAGCCGCAGGGGACATTCGCATGGAGAGGGGAGGAGAGGAGAGCAGAAAGTAGAAAGGTCACTAGAGGCAAGATAGGAGGGAATCAAAGAGCGCTTTTTGCCTAAGGCTGGCCCTTAATGTCACAGCTCTAAAAGCAAAAGCACTGACGTGAGGCCAGCAGAACAGGCACGGCTCGGGTCCTAAGCCAGGTTTTATACGGTCAATATGAGGGGTGAGGGCATGTATATAACCAGCACGCTAATCTCGCAGGACCCATGGGATGCCGTCAGAAAGCAAATGCTATTTTTGCCTTTGATGCCTCTTGCCAAATTTATGAACTTGGGTTAAGGCTGGGTTGGGGGATGGTCCTTTCCCTGCCCCTGGACAAAAGTGTAGGCTATCGGAAGACTCTTCTTAGGATATAAAATGTTCCAGGACAGCGAATTCTCAAACACAGTCACAATGCAGAAATCAGAATGCCTGGGCCCGTAGAGTAAGCGAAATTCGGAGCCTGGGTCAAGTTAACTCTTTCCTGCTCCAAAGCGGATGTGCTGGGGGGAGGAGTACATGAGGGAGGTGCCGGGCCTCCTTTTCTGTCCCTCCTGAAAACCCACCCTGCTGTCCCATTGGAGCCCAGATCAGGAGCCCCCTCCCTACCCTCAGAGTGGAGGGAAAGACAGGAAAGGTGAACGGGGAGGATTTCCTGCGGCCATACCGTCACAGGATGGATTTGCCCTCTCTGGCCGGGAAAGGTCTAGAGCTGCATCCTCTTTGATGGGTGCCTTTATGACTTCTTTGCCGTCAGGTGCCGTGTCCTTGCCAGTGTCTCATCCTCCGCCTGGCCAAGCCGCCCGGCTTCTGGATGTCCATGGACCCATCCCACACTGACTGTCTCTGGTGGGATCCACCACTCCCCAAGGTGGTCTTTGGGGCAGAATATTAAATGGCTCTGGGACAGCCCTGACTTCAGGGGGCTCACTTCCTTCTAGGTTGTGAGAAACAATCTCACAGCCTGTGTGCTGAATATTCTGGAAACCAAGATTGCCTGACTGCAGCCATCCTCGCTAGCTCTCATGAACCAGCTGGACAGTTGACTCACGGCCGTGTCTACAGGAATGAGGAGGGTGTCAGAGCGCCCCCTGCTGCAGAGGACATAGACTTGCAAGTGCCCTGCTGAGTCCCTTTCTTGATCTAATTTGAAATGCGAATTTAAGTTCTTTGTCAGTCGGGACAAAGAGAGGTGGAAACATCTCCGGGAAATCCCTCACCCCAATCTTCTGTCTGTGCTCTCTGGACATTTTTACATCCTTAATTTGGGTTCAGAGTTCAAGAATCAGTCACAGGGACTTCCCTGGTGGGGCAGTGGCTAAAATTCCATGCTCCCAGTGTAGGGGGGCCAGGTTCAATCCCTGGTAAGGGAACTAGATCCCACATGCAGCAACTAAGAGTTCACATGCCACAATTAAAGATCCTGCATACCACAACTAAAAAAATTCCTGCATGCTGCAACAAAGATCCCACATGCAACAACTAAGACCCAGTGCAGCCAAACAAATAAATAACTAAATAAATATTTTTTTTAAAAAAAGAATCAGTAACAGACATAGAAAACAAACTTATGGTTACCAAAAGGGAAAGGAGGGGAGGGATAAATTGGAAATTTGGGGTTAACAGATACACACTACTATATATAAAATAGATAAACAACAAGGACTTACTGTATAGCACAGGCAACTATATTTAATATCTTATAATAAGCTATAATGGAAAAGAATCTGAAAAAGAATACATATATGTATATATATATTATGTCTGAATCACTTTCCTGTACACTTGAATCATTATAAATCAACTATACTTCAGTAAAAAAATTAAAAAGTAAACAAAATGAACCTGATATTAAATTTAAAAATAAAATAAAAAATAAAACTATTTTTAAAAAAAGAATCAAGTTGCCAGCTCTTTGCCACCTACTTTAAAATTTTGCAAGGTCTTCTTTGTAGAATGTGTCATGTACTGCCTTTAAGTCTCAAAAAGAAACTGAGATCAAAAGAGATCTACCTTCATATCTTGCTCTTTATACTTATGTATTTCCTCCATCACTTCCATAAAGGATTTGTAGCAACTTACTATGTATACAAATTCAGTAAACTAGCATAGAAATACAACTTTCAAAAAAATCAGAATCAGAAAAATTGGTGAAATAGTATAACCAGAATACCCAGGGAAAGATACTTTATTGCCATACTGTCATTAAAATTAGTCTGCAAATGTGGTGCTGAGCTTCCTGGCAGTCAAAGCAAGAAGGGATAGTATACAAATTATTCCATTTACATTTCTATGAGAGAAAATCTTAGCAGTTGTTTGAAGATAAAGCAAAGTTTTTTTTCAGATCCTTGGGTCAGAAGGAATGCCTCCCCCAGACCTTCTTATACTGGAACTAAGTGAGGAAAGAAAAATATCTGTGGCAACATCTCTACAATTAACCCAAACTTCATCTCATTGGGAGCAATTCTTAAGAGGCCAAAAAAATGGGGTCTGGTACTATGGCTCAGTACTGAGGATATTATATTAATGGTTTCAAACATGCATGCCAAAAAGACATTTCCTGCTATGGAGGAAAAGAACTGCTTTGGTCCAAACTGTGCCTGTGAAAGCAACTCATTTCAGAATGTGCGTCTGAGAACAGGCCTGGTGAGCGTTTGGGGTGTGACGGATCTGTCACTGGCGAGGGAATGAATACGGATTGCTGGATTATGCAAAAACAGGCTCATGATTCCCCAGCCACGGAAGGAACAGCAAGTGACTTGCCAGTGTTTGGTCCTGACAGCCCTCGTCAGAGGATCTAAACTTTTCTCAGTGAGCAAAAAAGCTAAAGGCAAATCCAACCATGAAATATCACCAGAAGCAGCAGCTGCCTGGGAAGGAGATGCGAGGGGGTGGGGGGAGGGGGGGAGTGATGCCTCAGGGCCCGCGGACTTCACTGCTCCACTGCCATCACTTGGGAGGGGCTCAACCCCAGGGGCTGTGCTGATGCTCCATGACAGCTGTCTGGACCCTGCTCCTTAGACCTCCTGTTTCCCTGGCACGCGCCCCATGGTGCCCACCTGCCAGGATGGCACCCTGCCTGGTGGGCAGAAAAGCTCCAGCCACTTGGTCTTGCCATTTAAATCCAGACTTAATAGAAAGCGGCAGAGAGTGCAGTCCTTGCTGTGCAAACTGATTGCTCCAGTGGCTCAGAACCCAGCTGAGCCCCATGGCACAGAAGCAGCTGTGCGTCCCGAGGAGACACAGCCATCCTCCCGCTATTTGATGAAAGAAGCACAAAATAAGGACACTCCACTTCCAGAAACTTCCAGAGAAGCTCATGCATTCCATCTGTGTGGTGATGGCATCCAACCGTACAACTGTGTTTAAAGCTTGGAGCAAAGGGATCCTTACAGTGTGGCCAAGGCCTGGGGCCCTGCGTATTGGAGAGCCAGAGTATTCGCTGAGGGACTGTATCTGCCTCTCGGGTCTGTTGTGAGGAGCATGAAGTGGAAAGAGGCATGTGATGCCCTCAGCATAACTCCTGACACATAATAGGGGCCAAAGACCTTTTCATGTGACCACGTTGCTGAACAAGCAGAATTCTGGGATGCAATCATAGAACTGCCCCCCTGCCTGTTCAAACCCCCCAGAGAGTCAGTGCCCACACACCCCATTTGTCCCCCCCCCCGACCAGGTAGACAGAGGCCCCTTAGTTTCAAGCCACAAATACACTCTCAGTTCAGTAGGAAATATGCCCAGATCCCTGTAATAGTCACAGACTTCAGTCTCAGTGAAAATGGAAGCTCCCTTTCCCTCAGCTCAGGCATGCTGCTGGCGGGGGGCTGGAGGTAGAAAAGGAAGGTGAGGAGTTAGGTGGGCTTCCCTCTTTCTCCATCTTTCCCCTCTGTGACTCCATCTGCCTTGCTAATTAAGGTATCTACCCACTCGGGCGCTGGAGCTGGGGAAGGGAGGAGATGTGAGCGGGCAGGGAGGTCCCTGTTCCTCTCATGCCATGGCCTAGCATCAGATCTCTCCGGGCTTGGCCAGGGTTTAGAGACAACTCTCTCATAGGGATCATGCATGGATTCTTCAGAGATCCCTGTGCCTCAGAGTAGCCTCATACCTCACATTCCCTTGACAGGAAAATGCATCTCTTTTCAGCACCTCCACAGGCTCAGGGCACCTGGAGGTACCCCCAGCAGCCTTTTGCTGAAGGGCCATTTCCCCACTGGTCCCATCAGGCACCAGACTCTCCCACTTGTCTTGTGCGCATGGCTGACATTTTAGTCCACTGGAAACACCCAGTATTCCCGGTTGCCCCAGCACCCTTGGAGTGCAGGCTGCCCCCAGTTACAGCCACTCCATTCTGATCCACCTTCAGAATGTTTCTTATTGTTTTCTTTCTGATCACGTAAGCATCTTTCTACAACATTAGGTTGAGAGTTTGCGAATGGACTGCATAATCTTCAGAGTATTAAATCCTTCCACATGCAGGAGAAAAGGTAACCCTCCTACACTGTTGGTGGGAATGTAAGTTGGTGCAGCCACTATGGAGAACAGTATGAAGTTTCCCTAAAATAGAGTTGCCATATGATCCAGCGTTTCCACTCCTGGGCATCTTTCCAGACAAAACTATAATTTGAAAAGATACATGCATCCCAATGTTCATTGCAGCACTGTTTACAATAGCCAAGACATGGAAGTGAACTAAATGCCTATCGAGAAATGAGTAGATGAAGATGCAGTACATATATACAATGGAATATTACTCAGCCATAAAAAATAATAAAATAATGCCACTTGCAGCAACATGGATGGACCTAGAGATTGTCATACTAAGTGAAGTAAGTCAGACAGAGAAAGACAAATATATGATATCACTTATATGCGAAATCTAAGAAAATGATATAAATGAACTTATTTACAAAACAGAAACAGAGTCACAGACTTAGAAAACAAACTTATGGTTACCAAAGGGGAAAGGTGGGGGGAGGGATAAACTGGGAGTTTGTGATTAACATACACACACTACTATATCTAAGATAAATAACCAACAAAGACCTACTGTATAGCACAGGGAGCTCAGTATTCTGTAATAACCTAAATGGGAAAAGAATTTGAAAAAGAATAGATATATGTATATGTATAACTGAAGCACTTAGCTTTACACCTGAAACTAACACAACATTGTAAATCAAATACACCTCAATATAAACTAAAAATTAAAATAAATAAATACTAATAAATACTAACAAATAAAATAACAATAAATAATAACTGCTGTACAGTTTCTTCTGTACAGCAGAAATTAACACAATATTGTTAATTAACAATACTTCAATAACGAAATCCTTTCACATGCAATCAGTTAAATATCTGCACCACGTGAACTCCATTTAAACATGACATTCATTTCTCAAGGGGACCAGTGGGAATATGAAAAATCCAGTGAGTCCCTTGGACAACCACCATAACAGGTAAAAGAAAACAGCTGACTTTATAAAGTTCAATTGGTTCAGTTTTTATGCCTGTTTGTTTGTTTGTGTTGCCGAATTCATTCCTACCTATTTGCATGTATACACGACTATTCTGAAGGACAACAAGCGAAAGAGGTCAGCCAGGGTCCCCAAAGAAGAAAAGAATTCCCAACGGACAGCTTCCTGGTAACGACAGCCAAGCCTCTGGCAGAACTGTGAAGGGGGGAGAAGGGTGTCTACAGGCAGCACTTGCTGCAGCATTTTCAGGGCTCAGTGCAAAATGAAAAAGAAGAGCCCCTAGTTCAAATATTCGAGACAGCAACAACAGAGCATTGCACCAGCACAGGGCAGGAAGCTGGCCCACCTGCAGCACAGAGAAGGATGCTGACACTGGCCATGTTTTCCTTCCCCTTCTCCACACCAGCAGCTCCAGAAACTCACAGAGATGCCAAAAAAAAAAAAAAAGACCCGAACTCTTAAACAAAATAATCCAGCTTCGAGTAGAAACATTACTTGTCTTCTTATAATTCTTCCTCAAATATAAACCTTCTAAATGGAAAACAATATACTACTCAACACTGTATTGAGTGCTTCACTTTAGTATCTCCCTAGCCTAATCTTAGAGTATTTTCACTGCTAATTAATACTTTTTTGCTTTTTATTCACGCAGAAAGAATCAATACTTTAATTACAGACTGCTTAATAATATTCCTTTTTCTGTCCTTTAATGGCATGACCAGTTTATTTAGATGCAAACATCTAAGGATTTTTATATCCCCTGGAGCCATTTCTCTTTTAAATCCTTTCAGTGATATAGTTGCTTTAAAGCAATAAGCAAAACAAGGAGATGTAGCGTGAAATTACATGCCATCTTCAGAGCTTTTGTAATTAAATAAAAATGTGTCACTTATAAGGTGATAATTCTTGATCAGTGGGTTTTCTGAAAGAGATTGGTGACTTTATGAATTAGTTGGTATTGATATCATGTTCTGGAAGCAACGCCAGGTTGTAGAGAGGTGGGGAATTCTTCTTTGCTAAAAGTAGTGGCCATCCTACTTGACAATGGCAGGCAGTAAAGTGGCAAAAACTCATGATGTTGGAGCCAGTCCGACCTGGATGTGAATGTCAGCTGACATCTCCCATTTGGGTGACCTTGACCACTCACCCAATCTCTCTGAATCTGAATGATCTCTTTTGAAAAATAAAGATAGTAGCAGCTCATAAGTTGTTGGAAGGATTAAATGGGTTTACACCATACCTAGCATGTTAGTATTTTTATATTGTTATCAGTGACACCAGAGAAAGACAGAACACATAGATCTCTCTTAAATACGGTTCCTAACATGTTTCTTCTGAGGGAAATTATAACGGTTACTGTGGCCCTGGAGCACAGGAGTTCCAGTGAAGCACTAAATACAGGTTTTTGCAACACCAAATCATGCAATTTTCCAGGATATGGTGTATATATTTTTTCTTCTTGTTTGTCAGCATAAGTCATTTTCAGCGATAAAGAGGAAAGCATTCAAGGGCAAAACCATTTAAAAGCATGTCTTTATTGCCAAAAGGAGAGGAGGGATAGGAAATGGGAATGGTGGGGCCCACCCTGACAGTCCCGGTTTCACGTGCCGTGACCGGGGGGACCAGTCCTTGCTAAGAGTGAGAGGATGCCTCTCATTTTAACCTCTTTCTTTCTGTGAGTTTTCTTGGAGATTCTCTAACCCAGTGGAGCAAAGCTGAGTTTTGTTTTAAATCTTCAACAGCTGAATGTGATCATCTCCATCTTGGCAGTATCACGAGTTCAGTAGGAGAGGGCTGGAGAGGCCCCGTGGCAGCCACACTGTCCTCTGGCTGTGTTTGGTTTTGTCCTGGGATCACAGCCACACTGAAAGCTGAGAGCATCTCCCTCTGGAAGAAATGGGACCTGGGCAAGAACAGAGAGATGCAGCTGAATCCTCCCTGATGGGTCTCTGCCCTGGACCCTCCATCCTCAGACACTCCTCCTGCGATGGATGTGTGGTTATGGCTCCAGACCCTGCTCACCAGGCAGTTTGAGGCTGGATGTGCTGGGGTGCCAAGAGGGCACAGGGACCAGCTGGAGGTAAGGGACGAATTCACCTAGGAGACTGGACAAGGACCCTCACAGCCCTGCCTTCTCTGAGTCACATCTGCCTGTCAACTAACACTTCCAGTGGTGAAGCTGGTTAAGTTAAACTCCCCCAGCTCTTCCACTGCCCAATGTGTGACTTGGGGAGTTAACTTTGGTCACTAAGTTTCAGTTTTCCTGCCTACATTTTTTTTAATACCATGTTTTTTGATTGGAAGAATCAATATTGTCAAAATGACTATACTGCCCAGGGCAATCTACAGATTCAATGCAATCCTTATCAAATTACCAATGGCATTTTCCACAGAACTAGAACAAAAAAAAATTTAATGTGTATGAAACACAAAAGACCCCAAATAGCCAAAGCAATCCTGAGAAAGAAAAACGGGGCTGGAGAATAAGGCCTCCTGACTTCAAACTATATTACAAAGCTACAGTCATCAAAACAGTATGGTACTGGCACAAAAACAGACATATAGATCAATGGAACAGGATAGAATTTCCCTGTCTACCTTTTCAAACAGCCCTCCTCACTTCTTGCAAACCCATTGCTCTGTCCACATCTTTCTTCCCCTGTCCCCTCCCCCTCATGCTCACACCTGCCTCTAGTTGGGCACATGCTTTTAATAGCTGGGACACTCTCTGAGGACACCATCCTCTCTGGACAGTGAAGTCCTACTCATCTTCTGAAATCCATCCATCTGCCTCTCCCAGGAAGCCTAGAGCTCCTCCTGTAACTCACAGAGCCCCATCTCTGGATGCCAGGCTCTGTTCAGTGGGTTCATCTGGTTCTGTGGATGTCCTGCCTGCATGGTCAGGTGGAATCAGGAACCACATCCTAGGATTGTTCTGCTGGGTTTCACATGGTGTCTGTTAGAGGCCATGTGCAGAAGGGATAGCAGCAATGGGAGAGACCTCCTGGGCTGAGAGGGTCCAGCTGGAATCCAAGATGGGGTGGTCACCCTCACTACTCCCTTCCTCCTGAGAGACAGGAGGCACGACAGACTGGTGTCCATCATCTAACTGCCCGGCAGCCGACTCCACTCCATCACTCATCAGCTGTGCGGTCTCAGACACATGAACTGATGTCATTAGGAGTCAGGCAGTGGACATCCTACATACCATGAGAAGGACATGCTCCACAGTCAGACTCACTGATTTCGGAAATTTCCACTCTAGGGAAGGGGAGCAGGAATGCCCCAGTGCCCTAAAGGAACGATTAGACATACTCCTATTGATCCTCGAGGACACTGCAGCAAATTCCTGGTGTTATCACATAGGTCGGGACAAAGGTCATTCCCACAAAACAGATTTCTGCCTAAAAGGAAACTGAGACATTTGCAGCTATATGGATGGACCTACAGATTATCATACTAAGTGAAATAAGTGAGATAGAGAAAGACAAATATCATATGATATCACTTATATGTGTAATCTAAAATATGACACAAACTTATTTACAAAACAGACTCACAGACATAGAGAACAGATTTGTGGTTGCCAAGGGGGAGGGACTGGGGAGGGATGGATTGGGAGTTAGGGATTAGCAGATGCAAATTATTATATAGAGAATGCATCAACAACAAGGTCCTACTGTGTAGCACAGGGAACTGTATTCAATATCATGTGATAAACCATAATGGAAAAGAAAAAAATAAAAAGGGAAATTGATGGCCTAACCTAGAATCCTAGTGAGGAAACAAGATCCATCTTATTTGACAATTAAGGGAGGATAAAACCTGTCAATTCCCCTTTAGAATTCGCCTCCTAAATTAAAAAAAGAATTACTCATAGGTACTCAAAGGCCTGAAGAGCATCCTTCCATCTTTATCTTTGACTTCCACTTCACAAACCTGGCATTCCCATTAAAAGCCTCTTTCATAAAAATTGGCTTTCAGAGTAGATTGATGAAAGAGGCACTGGTGATAGATGATGCTGTCTATCCTTTGTAGCTGAAGCCATTTCTGTTGCTACTGCTACAACCAGCAGCCACAAATGGGCCCATAAAATTAGCCATGTCCCTTGTGCCCCATTCAAGCCAGACACCTGGGACCATCATAATCCCATCCCTGACCATCTGTTGACAGGGACTGGTCCTGTGTCTAATGCAATCAACCAGCCAACAGACCAGAAAGTACATGCTGAGCCCAAAGTATGCTCAGATCTGTGCTGGGAGTGGCAGGATGCTGAAGCGGTATATGCATCCATTCCCAGATATTCACCAAGGACCCATGATTTCTCTGGCACCCACCTTTTTAGATACCAGGAGATAGAGCAGTAAAAGTAACCAAAAGTTTACAGTCTAGTGGGAGAGTCAGGTGATAAGGAGTAAACAATAAATAAAGAGATGATTTCAGACAATGGTGAGTGTTACAGAAAAAAATCAACCAGGTAATAATGTAGTGATCAAGGAGAGTGTGATGGGGAAGGTGGTATAAAAGTTGGTCCTTGCCCACAGGGGGTTACATTCTAGTGGAGGAAATCACTTGACTCAACAACAACAGTTGACTCAACGACCCTAACCCTAATGCTGACCCTAACCCTAACCCAAAGCAATATAACTTAATGTAGGTGAGACCATCAGGGCTGTAAACTTCACAGGCAGGGACGGGAGACAGAGATGGTGACATCATCAGAGATGCATCCTGGAGGAGGAGACCCTGGAGTAAGAGTTACCAAAACCCAGCATCCTTCATGAGCCAGATCTTACTCTACCCATTTTAGCGATGGGGAAGCTGAGTTTTGGAAAAATTAAGTGACTCGCCCAAAGTTTGCTGCTGGTCAATGATGGTGCCAAGTCTTGGCTACCCAATGCTTATGAAAATCTGATGTCATTGGGCTTCAGGTGAGCCCACAGCATCCATATGTTTGAGAACAAGGTCCCAAGCATTATCTTTCCATGCTTCAGATGGCAACTAAGACCAGAGGAGTTATCCTAGAAACGTGGAGTCTCTCTGTAAAACCTACAGCTCCAGCCCTGGGATCCCCCTTGGCTTCTGTCAGGCTCAGCTGGCTGCCTTCCCTGCAGAGTCTGAGCTCACCAGAGTGACAGCTCTGGGGCTTCTCAGCTGGCAACAGCAGCGGCAGCTTCAGGTGATAAAACAGACAGGGACAGAGCATGCCAAAGAATCCCCAGCTCCACTGTCATCACTAAACACACATAACTCTCCCCCAGCCATCACACACCAGCTCCCAGTTATCAGGGAAGGTCGTGGGCCCAAGAGCTGCATCAGCCAACGGAGGACAAGACGGCACCATGGTTGGGGGATGGCCGGCCTGAACAACCCAGGGAATGGGACTCTGGAAGCTTAGGGTTTGAGGTATATTTTTACTTCTCCCTCTTTTAAAAATCAACTTCACTGAGTTATAATTTACACACACTGAAACACATCTATTTTTTAACAAGTTCAGTGAGTTTTGACAAATGTACACAGCCACACACTCAAGGATGGGAGTGCTTCCAACAGGTACACCCGTAAAATGTCCAACCCACCCAACAGGGATCTCACCACCTGAATGGTGGCCCAGGGAACCCTCTTAGATATTTGTGAGCAGATAGTTTCAACAATTTATCCCTGATGGACCCTTTAAGATCTGGGCCACCTAAGGTCCCTGAGAAACCAGGCAGCCAAAGGTCTGCATTCATCCATGAGTAGATAGGAAAGGCCTTCCCAAGCCCTGGCTACCTGAGAGGCAGCACAGTGAGTAGGGAAGAGAGCTAACTCTGGAGCCAGGCTGATAATCCCACCCCATCTCTTTCCCATGCCTCAGCTTCCCCTCCCTGGGATGGAGAGCATTCAGCACCTCCTCACAGGGACATAATGAGATCCCCTGAGGTGTGTGAGATGCTTGTAAGGATGGCACAGCTTAAGTAGTGAGTGTTACATAAATACTACCTTACCTGTGGTTCCAGGGATGGACAGAGGGAGACCCAGTCATTACACAGGCTTAAGGGAAGGAAAAAAAAAAGGTATTTGGTCAGGAGAGAATGATCACCTTAGTGGGTTGGATTCTTGCTTCCTACTTAACCTTCTTCAGAGAAGAAAACCTGGGCTGTTCATTTGGTTGTTGGTGTCCAAGTTATAGAAAGTTATAAATGGGTAGATTCAGACATGCAGTAGACACCAGAGGTGGGACCTCATCCTTGGTGGCTACACCTGAACAGGGACACCTGGAACCCTGCTGAGAGGATTCATGTCCTTTGGTAATTCCTCTGTCTCAGAAGCCAGACCACGGCTGGGTCATTCATTCTGTGGTCACACTCAGGAGAGGTCACAGAGCCCACATCCTGCAAGCAAGAGTGAGGGGGAAATTCCCAGGATTTTATGGACTGGATGGATCCTCCAATATGGCTTAAAATATAAACGTGACAGAGGACCATGGTTCACCCCCTCACAGCTACACCTAGATGGATCTTGGCACTACCCAAGAGCAAGGTCTGGAGGAAGAAGCCAATGTCACCCAAACAGGGAAGTTTCAGGGTGGCCCACAACCACCAGTGAAGGTGGGGTGCACACTCAGTGCTCAGACATCTAAAATCTAACCCCTCACAGACCATTCCTCACTGTGGACATCTCAGCCCACTGGTTGGTCTGCCTGCTATGAGCTCGGAGGCCAGGGACCTTATCCTTCTGTACCCCTAGCATCCAGAGAAATACTTGACACAAAGCAGGCCCAGCAAATGTTTATAGAAATAATGAACAAGGGGAAAATAAACTAAGATGTCTCTAGTCCATCCTTACCTATGTGTGTTTATGTCAGGAAACAATGACATAGGCTACAGTGTCACCAGGACGTTGGCTGGTGCAAATCAGGCATCAACAAATGCTTGGTGAATTAATCTGGGTTAATGAGGGTTCTTCTGTGAGGTGCCCATTTCTAGAATTTCCTCAGTGGCTGAAGACTACATCTGGGAATTCTACTTAAAGTATAGAAGTGTTGTTAGAAGTTTAGTATACATATCTCTTCTTTAAGTATTTCCCTTTGCCACTAAAGTTGGCTTCTCTCATCAAATACTATGGGGAATATGAGACAAATTAATATCACTGGTCATTTGTGTGTAATATATTAGAGGCTTATAAAGTGTTTTATCTGCTTCTTGTTCCCTCTTTGCCTTGGCTACCAGGAAGCTTAGCACAAATGTGCAGTCCATAAAATTTGAAATTCTCTATTGCCCTATATGTTTCTATGTGCTGACCTTTCAGGTATTTATTTCCTTTCGTACCCTGATTATCTCTCTTGCCTGATTTCCTCATCTATTTTTCTCTTATTTTTCTGTAAGTTTCCTCAAGTCTTTTGATAAATAAGTAGATAGGTAAATAGTAGATATACATATACATGTACGCATATGTAAGTTTATCATGTCCAGATACATTTTATAACCTCTCACAAAACTAATTCAGATTGTTCTGAATCCCTGATTTTATGGTTTATAGAATTCCAAAGCCCCCTCTCTCTCATTTCCACCAAGTCCCAAGAAAACTTCCAATGAGCTCCCTCACTGATGTCCATAGGAAATCCAAATTACCCCCTAGCTTTGGTGAGTTTAGTCAACTTTATCAAATATCTGGGATTCAGGTGTCAGTTCCCATGGGGAGCTGTTGATAACCCACTGCTCACATGTTCTGTTACAAGCTGAATGTTTGTATCTCCCCCAAAATTTGTATGTTGAAGCTCTAACCCCTAGTGAGACTGCATTTGGAGACTAGGCTTCTAAAGATGATTAAATAAGGTCATAAGGGTGGGGCCCTGATCTGATAGGATTAGTGTCCTCATAAGAAGAAAGGTCAGAGAGACACCACCCCCCCAATAAGGGCACACAAGGAGATGGCAGCTGCCAAAAAGCCAGGATATGTGTCCTCCCCAGAAAGTGAGTTACCTGGCACCTTGGCCTTGCATCCTCAGCCTCCAGAACTGTGAGAAAATAAATGTCTGCTGTTTAAAGCACCGAGTCTGTAGCACTTTTTTACAGCAGCCCAGGCAGACTAATGCAGGCTCCATCTTCATCTCTCCCTCTACCATCCCCTTCTCTAGGTCCTCCCCTCCTCATATTCTTCCTTATTTTCTCATGTCAGTTCAGCCACTACATTCTGGTGGTTGAGCATGAAGTCTACCCCAAGAGACTTTTTGAAGTAATTCTTCCAAATGAATACAATGTTCTTCCTGAATGGAGTTCTGGTGCATACACTTGTCTCTGCTTCCTGACCTGTCATTAGGCAAATCCTGTTACTTCCATTTCAACAAGAATCTCACCTGGAGAAGCCCAGAGCTCTCTCAGTCCAGTTCTCACCTGGACCTTGGGGTCTGAGTAGCAGTGGATGTGTGGGAGGGGCCAGATGCACAAGGCTCTCTCCCAGGATCAAGTAATATCACCCAGTTAGAAAAGCTCATCAACATGCAAAGACTGCCTAAAAAATATGCTGTTTTGACCCCAGCATCTATCTACTTACTGATCTAAGAGCAGTGTGGACACATTAATTCATAGGATACAAATGGACAGAAAGGTGTGGAAATGTGGATTAGCCAGTAATAGACCATCCTGAAGAGTTGGGCATACTTGGAATTGTGTGCAGAAAATTGCTCTTATTTTCTCATGGATTATGGAAGAAATAAATATAATCCATCATTTATCTAACTCATAGCAAGTAAGAGTGGTAGAAATAATCAACTCAAAATAAAGCTGGCAATGGCTAACATTGCATATGGCAAAATTTGACCCAGAAAATTAGACTTTGTAGAATTAATGACCACAAAGAAAACTCACAATGGCAGAAGCCATAATCAGTAAAATATCTTATTAATAATAAATCTGGCCAACAAATTAAATCTCTAGAGCAAAAACAATTGCATGAAAAGAATTGATTTAGATAAAACTAATTTCAGAGAAATAAAAGTGGAAACAATTGGAGGCAGTTTAACTGCACTTCATAGAAAATTGACCAAGAAATTAAATTGGATAATAGGGTTTAATCTGAAAAATACATTTTCAATGAATATTCCTCAGTATGGGTGTAATTCTTATTAAAATATTTGCACTCAAAATACTGAGTGTAGGGAAAGGAGGATCTGGAATGTGGTCCCCGGGCCCAGATACAGACAAAGTAGACATGTTTGCATTCATGACCACATCTGAAGCAATGCTCTACACTCAGTTAATAGTTGTAGAAACAAGATCTATTTAATTATCTAAAGAGCAGGTAGCTCTGCCTCTTTGGCCTGCTTAGTCAATAGACTGCCCTTCTAGGTACCAATTTATCTCTTAATACCATTTTTTTCTTCTGGCCCAGCCAGAAGAGAGCAAAGACCATTAACATGACCACCAGACACCCACCCACAAAACCCAATGTCTCCCCCACACTGGGATGCCCCATTCAGAACAGAAAGTGGTTCACATTTGTCAGCTAGGATTCTCTTGAACATAATATAAAAGTCTTGATATTTGAACTGTATGGAGGTGGCAACAGCAGATTATGCGTCACCTGGGAATCACTTCATTGTTGTTTCAAAGCATTTTGCAGTTTTGCTGTTGAAAAAATTTCTTCAAAAGGGGGAAAGAATCTCCATACTGTTCTCCATAGTGGCTGTATCACTTTACGTTCCCACAAACAGTGCAGGGGGGTTCCCTTTTAGGCCAGGAATAAAGATGCAGATGTTGAGAATGGACTTGAGGACCCAGGGGCGAATGGGAGCCTAGGACATAGTGAGAGAGTAGCACGGACATATATACACTACCAAATGTAAAATGGATGGTTAGTGGGAAGCAGCCGCATAGCACAGGGAGATCAGCTCAGTGCTTTGTGACAACCTAGAGGGGTGAAATAGGGAGGGTGGGAGGGAGGCTCAAGAGGAAGGGGATATGGGGATATATGTATATGTATAGCTGATTCACTTTGTTTTACAACAGAAACTAACACAACACTGTAAAGCAATTATACTCCAATAAAGATGTATAAAAGGGGGGGGGAGGATAAGTGCTTCTTAAGTGTTGTCCCTATAGACCTCATAGAAACCTCACCCAATAATCAACATTGTTACTTGTTTATTTATTTATTTATGGCTGCATTGGGTCTTTATTGCTGTGTGCGGGCTTCCTCTAGTCGTGGTGAGGGGGGGCTACTCTTTGTTATGGTACACAGGCTCTAGGCACGTGGGCTCAGTAGTTGTGGCTCACAGGCTTAGCTTCTCCACAGCATGTGGGATCTTCCCAGACCAAGGCCTGAACCCGTGTTCCCTGCGTTGGCAGGCGGATTCTTAACCACTGTGCCACCAGAGAAGTCCCTTATTACTTGTTTAGATGTCTGTCCCTCTCATTAATGGTGAACCCCATGAAGAGCTGGGAGGATCTCCAGCCAAGAGCCATGTCTGACACAGAAGGAACATTCACCTGTGTTTCCTGAGTGAACAGGTGAGATCAAGGGCCCAAAGAAACTGACAGAAAAGTGAATAGATTTCCTTTCAAAATAAAAATTTTACAGTTTTAGATGGCTTTATTAGCAGCAGGATGGGAGACACACACCATTTACAACTCATGCATAAAACAAAGAGAAAATGTTCCAGTGAATTAAATCCATTGCTTAAACCAGCCAGAAGCAGTTGGCCACTTGAAGGCTGAAAGTACCAACAGGAGGACAGTTTGCTAAACAACCACATTCATGAATGTGTGCCCAAGTATATAACGTGCATGATCCTACTGAATGGCAGCCCACCTCTAGGGCACCCCGTTTCACAGAAAGTGGACTGGATCTCAAAAAGATAATAAATCTACTTCATGGTTGTCAATCGCAGCTCTGCATGAGAGCAACAGAGGGTTTTTGGGGGGGTTTTTTTGTTTTTGTTTTTTTTTGGTGGTACGTGGGCCTCTCACTGCTGTGGCCTCTCCCGCCGCGGAGCACAGGCTCCGGACACGCAGCCTCAGCGGCCATGGCTCATGGGCCCAGCTGCTCCGCGGCATGTGGGATCTTCCAGGACCGGGGCACGAACCCGTGTCCCCTGCATCGGCAGGCGGACTCTCAACCACTGCGCCACCAGGGAAGCCCCCAGAGGGTTTTTTTTTAACAGTTGCTAAAGCCTCATCCCATTGAAGGCTTTGACTTGGTGAGTCTGAAGTGAGTGAAGGCATTTGTGATGTTTAGAAATCTCCCCAGGCAGTGCTGATGCTCAGAAAGGTGGGCACAGCAGAATCACCTGGGGAGCCTTTAAAATGCCACTGCGGGGGCCTTGCCCAACCAGTCCAATCAGAACCTCCAACAGGAGCCAGAGCTTGGGGATTTCTAACAGCCAGGGTGAGCGCTCTTGGGAACCAAAGCCTGCACTCTTTCCTCTGCATCATCTGTGTTCCTGGGCTGAAGGACTGATGCTGTCTGCTCCCGGAAAGAGTCCTTGGCCATGACTGCATCACAGCTGTATAAATCCGTTGTTTAGCAGCAGAGGCTGCTGTCTGTGTCCCTGAAGAGAAATCTGAAGGCGCTAACCTGTGAGGCCCTGGAGAGCAGGAACCATGCCACATGCATCTCGGTGCCCTGAGTGGATGCCTTTAATTGTTCTTAAACACTGCCATTCGCCACAGACATTCCATCACAAGCCTAATAGGAGCATCGCCATAAAGTAAAGCAGCATCATTTCCCTGGGAGGGATGGGGGAACAGGAGGCCCTGCTACTTGCTCCAGACATCCCCATCTGGCTCTCAGGGTCCTGGGTGAAATCTGCTTCTGAAAACACCACAATGCCGTGAGCCAACATGGAGCCATGCTTACAGGTTAGGCTGACCCATCCTCATGGCCAGCATCTACCCAGTGCATCGCACAGGCAGAGCTCGGTGCCAAATGCCTGGCCCACCACCTGGCAGGAGGTGACAAGAAAACCCTGGATCTGCCCACATTTATCTGGAGGTTCCACGTGGTGCAGATGGCTGATGGTCGGGCTGCACCCTGGAACCTCGTGCTGACAGTGTGTTCAGGTTTCCCAAACTCTTTAGAAAGTCAGTTCTCTCTTCCAAGCCTCTGTTGGAGAAGCATGGAACGTTTGAGAGTGACGGTGGAAACGGAAGGGCCGGGCGTGCTTTCCTCAGGGTCGGCCGGTCATCTTGAATGAGGAGTCACCGAGCACCAGCACCATCAGGACCTGCCCCCTGCAGACAGGGTGCAGGGCCCTGGGAGTGGCTCTGTCAGTGGCACCCTTCGAGGTGAGATGTGCACAGTGCCAGAGAGGGGTTACATTAGGGACAAGGAAAGGGGCACCGGGTCACAGGCCTGGGTCAGACTCCACCACTGCTGCCTGCTAGCCATGACCTTGGGCAGATGGCCTTCTCTGCACCTCTGTTTCTTCCTTTATGCAAAGGAGATTGGGATACCTACCTCATAACATTGCTGTGACAATTAGGGGAAGGTGGCAACAGGCCCAGCACATAGCAGGTGCCTTACAAGAGCTCTTAGCTCTTACCATCACCCTGAGATACTCTGTGTTCAGTGCCTGCTCATGAAATATCTGTTATTTAAATGAATGAATAGGTGGATGAATTCATAAAGAGGAACTTTTTAGGGAAACACCTCTTCTGGGAAAGAGAGAATACCCTTAGCCCAGTTTGTAAGTAGAGGTCAAAATGCAGAATTTTAACACAGTGGAAAACAGTATGGAGGTTCCGCAGAAAACTAAAAATACAGTTGCCATATGATCCAGCAATCCCACTCCTGGGCGTATATCTGGACAAAACTATAATTTGAAAAGTTACGTGCATCCTAATGTTCATAACGGTCCTATTTATAATAGCCGAGACATGGAAGCAACCTAAATGTCCATCGACAGACAAATGGATAAAGAAGATGTGGCACGTACACACAATGGAATACTACTCAGCCATAAAAAAAGAATGAACTAATGTCATTTGCAGCAACATGGATGGACCTAGAGATTATCATACTAAGTGAAGTAAGTCAGACAGAGAAAGACAAATACCACATGATATCATTTATATGTGGAATCTAAAATATGATACAAATCAACATACCTACAAAACAGAAACAGACGCACAGACATAGAGAACAGACCTGTGGTTGCCAAGGGGGAGGGGGGAGGGGGAGGGATTGGGAGTTTGGGATTAGCAGATGTAAACTGTTATATAGAGAGTGGATAAACAGCAAGGTCCTACTGTAGAGCACAGGGAACTATACTCGATATCCTGTGATAAACCATAATGGAAAAGAATACAAAAAGGAACATATATGTGTATAACTGAGTCACTTTGCTGTACAGTGGAAACTAACACAATTGTAAATCAACTAGACTTCAATAAAATAAATTTTTTAATAAATAAATAAAACTCCAGAATTTCAGAATAAACTGCAACTGTCATTTTCTTGGTGCCAACTCTCCATGAGGCAGGGATCTCACAGCATCCCCTCAACCATCCAGAGTCCTTGTTTAGATATTATTTATTGATTAACCAGCTGGAGAAACCAAAGCTCCTTAGGCGTTGGCCTTGTGTGCTCCATCAAGCTCAGGTCTACAGGGCTTGGAAGGAATGGACATTCCCCCAGCACCCCATCGAGACTCCAGGGGTCTGGCTTACCTGCTGCGTATACACGTGCCTGATGTGACTTAAGCTTACTTACGTCATGTCGGCCTCCTAGGTGCCTAATGCACAGGCAACACTCAAACACCACCCAACCACCAGATGGTTGGGTTACAGATAATCTATTCACTTACAATCACAAATACTTTTTGGATTTCCACAAGATACCAGGCACTACTCTCTGTGCTGAAAGTACAGATCAGTGGCCTGTCTTTGTAGAGTTTACATTGTAAACGGAGGAGACATAAAATAAGCTAATAAATAAGTCTAAAATGTGTTGGGTACTGATAAGTGCCATCTAAAAAGAACCAATTTGGGGAGATGGAAAGTAATGAATTGGGTCGTGTCCACAGAATGGTTAACCAAGGCCTCTCTGACGAGGTAGCTTTGGGACAGAGATTTCAACATGGTGAGGGCACGAGCCAGGAGGCTGGATCTGGGGAAGGTGGGGATGTTCAGGAGAAGATCTGGGCTTCATTGTCTGTGGAGAGGAAGGAAGAGGCCAGACAGAGAAGCATGGAGGATGACAGATGGGACCTCAGAGGCCCAGCAGGGACTTGAGATTTCCTCAGAGCTAATAGGAGCCTCTGGAGGGCTGGACCAGAGGAACGGAACCATCTGCTGTGGAAGGTTTAGTCTGACTCCTCTCTCTGCTATTTGAGGGGCAGTCTACAAGGGTGAAGGAAGAAGGCAAATTAACAAGCTATATCATCAAGAACTGTTGTCAGAATTTGAACATATGACTTTATTTAATCCTTGCAACAATACTATGAGGGGGCTATTGTTTTCCTCATTTTATAAGTTGGGAAACTTAGAAACAGAGAGGTTAAGGAACTTTCTCAGTAACACACAGCCAGGAAGCAGTGAAGCCAGGATTTAAAGCAGGCAACTTAGTTCCTGAGTCCTTGCTGATAAGGCTTGTGCTGTATGGACCCATCCAGCGTAACCCTCTGTGGAGCATCAGGCAAAAAGCTGTCTTCCTAACATGGATAAGTGATAACTCATTCATCTAGAAACTCTCTGAGTAATAAAATAAATAACTAACAAGGACCTACTGTAGAGCACAGGGAACTCTACTCAACACTCTCTAATGACCTATATGGGAAAAGAATCTTAAAAATAGTGGAGATATGTATATGGGTAACTGATTCACTCTGCTGGACACCTGAAACTAACACAACATTGTAAATCAACTATACTCCAATACAAATTTTTAAAAATCCTTGAGTAAATATATAGACGTAAAGAAGTCTAGTGTTTGTTTATTTATCTATCTATCCTATATCTCTTAACTAATACTTTGCTAAAGCTCAGCTAAGAAAAGAGTATATTAACATGAGTTAAGCTTATGACATCTTATTCCTAGGAGATACCTATGAAGCAGGTATTCATCCCCATTTCACAGATAAAGAAACTGAGGCTCCAGCAAGTTTAAGTAACAGGCCCACGGTAGGGACTAAGATCTTGTTCTTACTCTAAACACTGTTGCCTGCACCCTCCATCTTCCCAATAGTCCTTGAAAGAAAACACACACTGTGTTCTCATAGGATGGGGGGAAGATTCTATGCTAGACAACCAGACAGGAGGCTTGGGCCAGAAGAATAAATGGGGAAATGTGGGGACTCTATATTCTGGGAGCAAAAATATTTAGCATTACCCAAAACCTCCAGGCCTGGGAAAGTGATACTGCCCGTATGAAACAAGGTCGACAGCTGTCAACAAGCTCTTCCCATTGGTGAAATCCAATGCGGGGACCAAGTTTGGACACCCTCAATGCTAAGTGAGAGGAGAAGAGAGTTCCCAGTGAGTTTCACTGTCCAGGGGGAGCTGCATGTGGGGACAACTCAAACCACACTTCTGAAGTGATGGGCTCTGAGCTGTCAACACGCTCAGAAGGGGAATAAGCAAATCTCAGTAGGCTGCTCCCCAGACAATGTTCGACCAAGGTGCTGCAGCTGCTGAATATGCCAACAAACTGCTGGCCACATCTGGAGAGCAGCCTGGAAACCAGAGAGGAGATATGACCCCTCCCTCCTGTAAAACTGCAGTTCCCTGACCTTAACTGTGATAAAACAAAGCTACAGAAGGTCAACTGCCCAGAGAAATCCAAACCTGGTTTTGTTATAGTCAGCATTTCCTGAGCCCCGAAAATGTGCCAAGAAAAACCTCAGAGATTTTCTCATCATTCAGTCTTACAACAACTAGATTAAGCGTGTTTTATCTCCATCTGATGTATGCTGAACCTGAGGCCAAGAGAAGCTAATGATGTCCCCAGGGCCACATAGCTGATAACTGGTTAATTCAAGATCCAAAGTTCAGCTCCTTAGGTTGCAAAGCCATAGTCCATTCACTTTGCCAGAGGTCAGGCCAACTCCACACATCAGCTCCTCCCCACATGTCCTCCTGCTGGCGGGCATCTTTACCTGCCTAGTGGTGCTTCTCACCCCTCCCCAGCGCACCCTCCACTTCAGCCAGGTGGCCGGGTGACGGCCTCTTTCCCAAAGCCTCTAGGCTCCCTCCCACATTGCAGGCCTTGCTACCCCTGCTGCTCACCATCCCACAGGTAACCATGACCCCTCAGCCCCAACAAGCCACTATCCCCTGAGCACTCATCCACAGGGTCTGGCAGCCAAACCTCAAGCACAATTGACTGCAAGAATCAATGCACATATCACCAAAAAGAACACAAATAACTAATGTTGGAGAGGATGTGGAGAAAAGGGAACTCTCCTACCCTGTTGGTGGGAATGTAAATTGGTGCAGGCACTATAAAAACCAGTATGGAGTTTCCTCAAAAAACTAAAAATAGAAATACCATATCACCCAGCAATTCCACTCCTGAGTATATATCCAAAGAAAACAAAAACACTAATTGGAAAAAATACATGTACCCAAACGTTCATAGCGGCATTATTTACAATTGCCAAGGTACGGAAGCAACATAGGTGTCCATCAACAGATGAATGGATAAAGACATGGTATATATATATGGAACACTACTCAACCATAAAAAAGGATGAAATGAAATTTGGCCATTTACAGCAACATGGATGCATTCAGAGGGCATGATGCTAAGTGAAATAAGTCAGACAGAGAAAGACAAATATGGTAGGATATCATTTATATATGGAATCTAAAAAATACAACAGACTAGAAGAAGAAAACAAAAAAGAAGCAGACTCACAGATATAAAGAACAGACTAGTGGTTGGTTTCCAGTGGGGTGAGGGAAGGGGGAGGGACAATATAGGGGTAGGGGGAAAAGGGGGGTTATTTTGGGATTATATGAAATCATGTGTGTGAAAATTGTAAAGCACTATAGAATTTTAAAAATCTTCCATTCAGAGGGCAGACAGCAGAAGCAAGAAGGACTACAATCCTAAACCCTGTGGAACGAAAACTACATTCACAGAAAGACAGACAACATGAAAAGGTAGAGAACTATGTACCAGATGAAAGAACTTGATATAACCCCAGAAAGACAACTAAATGAAGTGGAGATAGGCAAGCTTCCAGAAAGAGATTTCAGAATAATGATAGTGAAGAAGATCCAGGACCTAGGAAAAAGAATGGAGGCAAAGATGGAGAAGACGCAAGAAATGTTTAACAAAGACCTAGAAGAATTAAAAAACAAACACCTAGAAGAATAAAGAACAAACAAACACATGTGAAAAATACAAAAACTGAAATGAAAAATACACTAGAAGGAATCAATAGCATAATAACTAAGGGAGAAGAATGCATAAGTGACCTAGAAGAAAGAATGGTGGAATTCACTGCTGCAGAACAGAATAAAGAAAAAAGAATGAAAAGAAATGAAGACAGCCTAAGAGACCACTGGGACAACATTAAACACACCAACATTCACATTATAGGGGTCCCAGAAGGAGAAAAGAGAAAGGACCTGAGAAAATAGTTGAAAAGACTATAGTCAAAAACTTCCCTAACATGGGAAAGGAAATAGCCACCAAAGTCCAGGAAGTGCAGAGAGTCCCAGGCAAGGAGAAACACACCAAGACACATAGTGCTCAAATTGACACAAAATAAAGACAAAGAAAAATTATTAAAAACAACAAGGGAAAACAGACAAATAATATACAAAGTAACTCCCATAAGGTTAACAGCTGATTTCTCAGCAAAAACTCTACAAGCCAGAAGGGAGTGGCACGATATATTTAAAGTGATGAAAGGCAAGAACATACAACCAAGATTACTCTACGCAGCAAGGATCTCATTCAGATTCAATGGAGAAATCAAAAGCTTTAGAGTCAAGCAAAAGCTAAGAGAATTCAGCACCATCAAACCAGCTCTACAACAAATGCTAAAGGAACTTCTCTAAGTGGGAAACACAAGAGAAGGAAAGGACCCACAAAAACAAACCCATAACAATTAAGAAAATGGTAATAGGAGCATACATGTTGATAATTATCTTAAACGTGAATGGATTAAATGCTCCAACCAAAAGACACAGGCTTGCTGAATGGACACAAAACAAGACCCATATATATGCTGTCTACCAGAGACCCAGTTCAGACCTAGGGACACATACAGACTGAAAGTGAGGGGATGGAAAAAGTTATTCCATGCAAATAGAAATCAAAAGAAAGCTGGAGTAGCAATACTCATATCAGATAAAATAGTCTTTAAAATAAAGAATGTTACAAGAGACAAGAAAGGACACTACATAATGATCAAGGGATCAATCCAAGAAGAAGATATAACAATTACAAATATATATGCACCCAACATAGGAGCACCTCAATACATAAGGTAACTGCTAACAGCTATAAAAGAGGAAATCGACAGTAACACAATAATAGTGGGGGACGTTAACACCTCCCTTACACCAATGGACAGATCATCCAGACAGAAAATTAATAAGGAAACATAAGCTTTAAATGACACAATAGACCAGATAGCTTTAACTGATATTTATAGGACATTCCATCCAAAAAGAGCAGATTACACTTTCTTCTCAAGTGTGCACGGAACACTCTCTGGATAGATCACATATTGGGTCACAAATCAAGCCTCAGTAAAGTTAAGAAAATTGAAAATATATAAAGCATCTTTTCTGACCCCAACACTATGAGGTTAGAAATAAATGACAGGGAAAAACATGTAAAAAACACAAACACATGGAAGATAAACAATACGTTACTAAATAACCAAGAGATCAATGAAGATAAAGAGGAAATCAAAAAATACCTAGAGACAAATGACAATGAAAACATGACAATCCAAAAGCTATGGGATGCAGCAAAAGCAGTTCTAAGAGAGAAGTTTATAGCGATAAAATTCTACACCAAGAAACCAGAAACGTCTCAAATAAAGAATCTAACCTTACACCTAAAGGAACTAGAGAAAGAAGAAAAAACAAAACCCAAAATTAGGAGAAGGAAAGAAATTTTAAAGATCAGAGCAGAAATAAATGAAAGTGAAACAAAGAAAACAATAGCAAAGATCAATAAAACTAAAAGCTGATTCTCTGAGAAGATAAACAAAATTGATAACCATTAGCCAGATTCATCAAGAGAAAAAGGGAGAGGATTCAAATCAACAGAATTAGAAATGAAAAAGGAGAAGGAACAACTGACACTGCAGAAATACAAAGAATCCTGAGCAATTACTACAAGCAACTATATACCAATAAAATGGATAACCTGGAAGAAATGGACAAATTCTTGGAAAAGAACAACCTTCTTAGACTGAATCAGGAAAAAATAGAAAATATAAACAGACCAATCACAAGCACTGAAATTGAAACTGTAATTAAAACTCTTCCAGCAAACAAAAACCCAGGACCAGATGGCTTCACATGTGAATTCTTTCAAACATTTAGAGAAGAGCTAACACCCATCCTTCTCAAACTCTTCCAAAAAATTGTAGAGGAAAGAACACTCCCAAACTCATTCTACAAGGCCACCATCACCCTGATACCAAAACCAGACAAAGATACTACAAAAGTAGAAAATTACAGACCAATATCACTAATGAATGTAGATGCAAAAATCCTCAACAAAATACTAGCAAACAGAATCCAACAATACATTAAAAGGATCATACAACATGATCAAGTGGGATTTATCCCAGGGATGCAAAGATTCTTCAATATATGCAAATCAATCAATGTGATACACCATATTAACAGAGTGAAGAATAAAAACCATATGATCATCTCAATAGATGCAGAAAAAGCTTTTTACCATTTATGGTAAAAAAATCTCCAGAAAGTGGGCATAGAAGGAAACTACCTTAACATAGAAAAAGACTATATACAACAAACTCACAGCAAATATCCTTCTCAATGGTGAAAAGCTGACAGCTTTTCCTCTAAGATCAGGAACAAGACAAGGAGGTCCACTCTCAACACTATGATTCAACATAGATTTGGATGTCCTAGCCACGGCAATCAGAGAAGAAAAAGAAATAAAAGGAATACACATTGGAAAAGAAGTAAAACTACTAGAGCTAATCAATGAATTTGGTAGTTTCAGGATACAAAATTAATGCACAGAAATCTCTTGCATTCCTATACACTAACAACGAAAGATCAGAGAAATTAAGGAAACAATCTCATTCATCATTGCAACGAAAATAATAAAATACCTAGGAATAAACCTACCTAAGGAGACAAAAGACCTGTATTCAGAAAACTATAAGATACTGATGAAAGAAATCAAAGATGACACAAATAGATGGAGAGATATACCATGTACTTGGATTGGAAGAATCAATGTTGTGAAAATGACCATCGTACCCAAAACAATCTACAGATTCAATGCAATCCCTATCAAATTACCAGTGACATTTTTTACAGAACTAGAACAAAAAAATACACAATTTGTATGGAAACACAAAAGACCCCAAATAGCCAAAGCAATCTTGAGGGGAAAAACGGAGTTGGAGGAATCAGACTCCCTGACTTCAGACTATACTACAAAGCTACAGTAATCAAGACAATATGGTACTGGCACAAAAACAGAAATATAGATCAATGGAACAGGATGGAAAGCTCAGAGAGAAACCCATGCATCTATGGTCAACTAATCTATGACAAAGGAGACAAAGGTATACAATGGAGAAAAGACAGTCTCTTCAATAAGTGGTGCTGGGAAGACTGAACAGCTACATGTGAAAGAATGAAATTAGAACACTTCCTAACACCATACACAAAAATAAACTCAAAATGGATTAACGACCTAAATGTAAGATTGGACACTATAAAACTCTTAGAGGAAAACATAGGAAGAACACTTTGACATAAATCACAGCAAGATCTTTTTGGACCCACCTCCTAGAGTAATGGAAATAAATATAAACAAATGGGACCTAATGAAATTTAAAAGCTTTTGCACAGCAAAGGAAACTGTAAACAAGATGAAAAGACAAGCCTCAGAATCAGAGAAAGTATTTGCAAATGAATCAACGGACAAATGATTAATCTCCAAAAATATATAAACAGCTCTTGCAGCTAAATATTAAAAACACAAAGAGCCCCATCCAGAAATGGGCAGAAGACCTAAATAGATATTTCTCCTAAGAAGACATACAGATGACCAAGAGGCACATAAAAAGCTGCTTAACATCACTAATAATTAGAGAAGTGCAAATCAAAACTACAATGAGGTATTACCTCACACCAGTCAGAATGGCCATCATCAAAAAATCTACAAACAACAGGTTCTGAAGAGGGTATGGAGAAATGGGAACCCTCTTACACTGTTGGTGGGAATGTAAATTGATACAGCCACTATGGAGAACAGTATGGAGGTTCCTTAAAAAGTTAAAATTAGAATTACTGTATGACCCAGCAATCCCACTACTGGGCATATACCCAGAGAAAATCATAATTTAAAAAGACACATGCACCCCAGTGTTCATTGAAGCACTATTTACAATAGCCAGGTCATGAAGCAACCTAAATGCTCATCGATAGACAATGGATAAAGAAGTATGGTACATATATACAATGGAATATTACTCAGCCATAAAAAGGAACAAAATTGGGTCATTTGTAGAGATGTGGATGGACCTAGAGATTGTCATACAGAGTGAAATAAGTCAGAAAGAGAAAAACAAACATTGTATATTAACACATATATGTGGAATCTACAAAAATTGTAGAGATGAACCAGTTTGCAAGGCAGAAGTAGAGACAGATATAGAGAACAAACGTATGGACACCAAGGGGGGAAAGTGGGGTGGGGGTGGTGGTGATGGGATGAATTGGGAGATTGGAATTGACATATATACACTAATATGTATAAAATAGATAACTAGGGCTTCCCTGGTGGCGCAGTGGTTGAGAGCCCGCCTGCCGATGCAGGGGACACAGGTTTGTGCCCCGGTCCGGGAAGATCCCACATGCCACGGAGTGGCTGGGCCAATGAGCCATGGCTACTGAGCCTGCGCATCTGGAGCCTGTGCTCTGCAACGGGAGAGGCCACAACAGTGAGAAGCCCGCGTACCGCAAAAAAAAAAAAAAAAAAAAAATCTGTTAAAATAGATAACTAATAAGAACCTGTTGTATAAAAAAAGATAAAGTAAAACAAAATTCAAAAAAATAAATAAAATAAAAAATCTTCCATTCAATAATAAATAAGTAAACAATAAATAAATTAAAAGAATCAATAGAACAGTTAATAATTTGCTTTCTTGTATTGGTCTCCTATTGTTTCACTTTCTCCATCAGGTTATATGACATCTGTGAATTCTGACAGTGAAGAGGGAAGAGGTGACAAGTGGCAGTGGGCAACTGTCTGTCACATGTGCCCAGACCTCTGTGATTACAGGAGTTGACCACACGGAGAGGAAATACAATAGGTAAGTAGAAAGTGTTGGTCTTCTACAGCCAAGGAGGATTGAGATTGGTCAAACCTATAAAGCAGCAAGGGAGGGGGCTGAGAGGTATTTATGGGCTCCTGTAGCCTCAGAAAAGTGGGGTGGCCTGTGGATACACACCAGAGCTTCACACCCTCAGACTCATCCACCCACCAGGCCAAGTTGTAAATAAAACTGAGCAGATGTGCCTTTAAATAGCTCCTATTTGTGTTACTCCAATGATCCCATGGAAGGTAGGTACAGCCTCCCTGTAGAGGTAATACTTGGACTAACAGAATTACAGTGTAAATCAAAAAGAAATGAACACCATGGCAGAGTGGACAAGAGCCCAAGTTGTTGCCCTTGAATCCTGGCTCTGATACACTAACTGAACAAACAAAGGCAACTTCTCTGTACTTCACTTTGCATCTAGAAAGTGGGTTTAATCAGATTTAACAGGAGTTAACATTGGTTAAGCCTTTTCACAAGTTCCTCTCACATAGCTAGTGCTCAACGAAGACTGTGTATTGCCATTTTTTGTTCTATATGCAAGGAAAAAAATGGTTGTGACTTTTTTCATTATCCAAGTTGAAGAAAATTATTCACATCAAGCTTGACCTGATTTCTTTTTTTTATTTATTTATTTTTGGCTGTGTTGTGTCCTCGTTGCCACACACAGGCTTTCTTTAGTTGCAGTGAGTGGGGGCTACTCTTCGTTGTGGTGTGTGGGCCCCTCATTGCAGTGGCTTCTCTTGTTGCAGAGCACAGGCTCTAGGTGTGTGGACTTCAGTAGTTGTGGCTCGTGGGCTCCAGAGCACAGGCTCAGCAGTTATGGCACACTGGCCCAGTTGCTCCGCAGCATGTGGGATCTTCCTGGACCAGGACTCGAACCTCTGTCCCCTGCATTGGCAGGCAGATTCTTAACCACTGCACCACCAGGAAAACCCAAACTGATTTCTTATATTTCAAAACTCTTTACTCACATTTAAACTTTTAACTTGTGTGAATGTATTTTTTACTTTATTTAATGGAAGTATAGTTGATTTACAATGTTGTGTTGATTTCTGTGATACAGCAAAGTGATTCCGTTATACATATATATACATTCTTTTTCATATTCTTTTCCATTATGGTTTATCACAGGATATTTAATATAGTTCCCTGTGCTATACAGTAGGACCTTGTTGTTCATCCATTCTATATATAATAGTTTGCATCTGCTAATCTCAACCTCCCAATCCATCCCTCCCCAAGCCCCCTCCTCCTTGGCAATCATAAGTCTGTGCTCTATGTCTCTGAGTCTATTTCTCTTTCATAGATAAGCTCATTTGTGTCATATTTTAGATTCCAATATAAGCGATATCATGATATTTGTCTTTCTCTGTCTGAGTTACTTCACTTAGTATGATAATCTCTAGGTCCATCCTTGTTGCCATAAATGTCATTATTTCATTCTTTTTTATGGTTGAGTAGTATTACATTGTGTGTGTGTGTAAATATATATATATATATATATATATATATATATATATATATATCACATCTTCTTTATCCATTCATCTGTCGATGGACATTTAGGTTGCTTCCATGTCTTGGCTATTGTGAATAGTGCTGCAATGAACATAGGGGTGCATGTATCTTTTTGAATTATCATTTTGTCCAGATATATACCCAGGAGTGGGATTGCTGGATCATATGGTGGTACTATTTTCAGTTCTTTGAGGAACCTCCATACTGTTGTCCATAGTGGTTGCCCAATTTACGTTGTGTAAATGTATTTTGAATCAGTCCAAAAATGCATTGTACAAATAGACATCTTCTCATGTTGGAATTCCCATCTCATCTTTGGGGAGCAGTCAAATGCCATTTGCTAACAATCCCCACCTCAATGGCTGAGAAGTGGCTGTCATCTCCCACACATGCTCATTGTACAAATTCTCATGTGCACATCTTTGGCAACATAATGGCAAATAAGAAAAATCAAAGCATGTTTGTTCACTTACTTGATTCAATAAAAACACAAGAATATTCTGTATAATTTTCAGTCGAGCATCACATCAGCATTGGCCTCATGACTTGTTGCTGATGCCAAATTTGCCATTCAAGGAAGGCACATCAATTTATTTCTGGGAACATGTTACAGTGTTCTTAGATCAGGAGATCCAAGAACAAGATGCCAAACCGCTCTATCAGTGAGAATTGTCACCTAGAGCACTAATTTTTAAAAGATAGCAGTAATAGAAAATAAGGCTCAGGAAAAAAATAGTCTCCGAAAGATTAAGTAATCTGCTTAAAGGTACACCATCATTTCTATTTCCAACAAGACTGAACTACATAACTCAGACCAATCTTTCCTTCAGAGACCATTAAAAAGTCTGGACAAAAGAAAAAGAACAAAAATCTTGTTGAAAGCGCTGATCCACTAACAGATAGTAAGGCTTATTTGGTTGAGCCCACCATTCAAGGTGACTTTAGCCATGGAATATTTGCTGGTCAAGCTGAGATAGACCAAAGGCTGAGCTGTACCCTGAAATTTGTGTAAATAGCAGGGCAAAATCATGGGAGGAAATCTAGGTAAACCACCCTTCACTTTGGTCTGGGAGGGGCAAGAAAGCACTATATCCTAAGACTGAGAGTAAACTGGATGTTAACCAGCTCTTTCACGGACAGCAGTCTGGCGTCACATCACCTGATGGCCCAGAAAACCTCAATTTAGTTTTAAATGAATTTAGATTAAGATGGCCCCAAAAAGTAGTGCCTCTAGACTCATGGTGAAAGCAATGGAAATCCTCTCCAGATGGAGAGAATACCATGGTAGGCCTCAAGTTATTTCAACAAATAAATTTTCACTGTAATGCCCAGAACATAGTCAAAGATCACCAGGCACATGTGAAGACAAACACCATGAGCTAGCAGAAAAATTGAACAACAGAAACAGACCAACAGAGACTCCAGATATTGAAATTATTAGATATAGATTATGAAACAACGATACTTAAGTTCAATGCCATGAGCCAGGCTTTAAGATTTCACAAAAAATCAGGATATCTAAAAAGTGCCATCATAGATTTTTTTTAAAGAGTCAAATAGAGGTTTTGGACCTGAAATATACAATAATTTAAATCAAGATTTGAATGAACGAATTTACAAAAAATTAGATATAGGTGAGAAAAGACCATCCAGAATAAAACACTGTGTTACAAAAGGGGAGAGGTGAATAGCATTTTTTTTTAATCCGAAATAATTTGAGAAAGAACAAAGCAAGAAAAATAGGGCAGGATAGGTAATTAACTAGCACATCATGAGAAGGTAGATTTAAATATAGATATAATTTCAGTAAAAATGCTTCAGTTAAAGGACTAAGATTATCATACTGGATTCAAAAGTTTATATTTTATTCTAGTTAGAAGAACTGCATCTAAAATGTACAAAAATTCAAAAAAGGTTGAAAATAAAAAATGGTAAAGGGTATCCATGCAAACACTAACTAAAAGTAACTAGTGCAGCTACATTACAAGAGCTGAAATAGAATCGGTGGCAAAAAAACATTATTAGAAATGAAGAGGATTATTTCTCAATAAAAGCAGGATCAATTCACTAGGAATTATAACCGTTCTAAATTTGGATGCATCTAATAACATGGCCGCTAAATATACAAAGCAAATATTTACAGAACTGTAAGGACAAACAGGCACATTTATAAGATAATGGCAGATGTTAGCACACTCTCTCAGTAATTGATAAAACAAGCATACTTTTTTTTAAGTAAGGCTATAGAACAATTTGACCTGATTAAAACAAACATACAAACTATAGCACCTAACGACTGAAAAATACTTAACTTTTTTTAATTGGCTATACTGTGAGCCACAAAGCAAGTCTTCACAAACTTCAAGAGTTTAAAATCCTAAAGAGCTGCACTGTGCAATATGTTTCTCATGAGACACATAGGGCTATTCAAAATTGTTAATTAAAATTAAATAAGATTTAAAAGTCAGTTCCTCAGTCACGCTAACCACATTTCAAGTGGTTAGTAACCACATGTAGCTAGTGTTTATTTGTAATTCTCAGTCCTTTTTCAGTTGTCTCTATAACATTTAAACCATATGAAAAAATGTACTTAGCTGTCTCTTTACCAACAAACGTATTCTTTACTAATACGTGTTTTGTCTGTCTCCCCACCTAGAAGTATATTCTGTGAGGTCAAGAACCATATTTGTCATATTCACCCTGGGACCTACTTAGTGAAACTTTACTGAATTGATTAATTAATTAGTGATTCTCTATTATATTTTCTTATAATATAAACTGAAGTTGGTAGATTGAATTGACTCACGTCAAATGAAAATTTCAAGCAAAGAATTCTTAGAGAGAGAGAAGTGGAAAGATATTTCACTTTCTCTATCGATTATACATTCTAGAAATGATTCGTGTGGATTAGTGCTTCAATTTTGGATTTAAGAAATTATACAAATGTCTGAATGTAGGGGGCTGAGGCTCTGGAGTCACACTTGCCTCGATGATCTAAAATTCCCCTCTTTTGGTATAAAGTTGTTCAGAATAACCTCATACTATTCTTTTTCCTCAGAATAAGGTATGGACTCTATCCACCAAGATCTTTAACAATGACCCAGAGTCACCAATGAAAGCAGGCATTCTTGTCAGCCTGAGAATGTCATGTTGTCATTAGAGCAATTAGAAATGAGGCAGAAACAAAATCAGAAGTACTTGTGTACCATCCTTTATCTTGAAGCAATTAGAGGGCCACCAGAAGGTTCTAAATAAAGAGGAGATGGCTTGGGATACCCCAAATGTGAAGAGCTTTGACCAATGGTTGAATTTTGGAGGACCTTCCAGCTTCCCTGAACTAGGTGCAAAGGTCACCCTTTTTGCTTCACTGCTCCCATTTCAGAGAATGTTTGTTCCTGTGGATAAGGGTTTCCCTACATGTAAAAAGTACACCTGTTGCCAGGCTTGGAGAATGGTGTAGCCTGCTGCCATGACACCAACAAAGACGAATAAAATCTCCTAAGATTTTAAGCAAGCCAGATCAGTGTCTATCTTGCAAGCCAGATCAGTCTCTATCTTCTTTATAATAGTTATTCACAAAGAATCATTAACCTCTTATCATATGGCAGACACTGCTTTGGGTGCAGAGGTTTCAGCCACTAACTAGACAGGCAGGATCCCTGCTTTCACAGAGCTTGCATTCCAGAAGGAAACATAACCAATAAGCAAGCACACAAACAAATATACAGAGTAATTTCAGACAGAGATACGTTCTACAAAGAAAATAAATCAGATGACTTGGGGCAGGAAAGTTGAGGGAAGTGAGCTGGGGAGAGGGTTAGCTATTACTAAAAAGGTAAAAAGAAATAAATAATGCCATTTGCAGCAACATGGCTGGACCTAGAGATTATCATACTAAGTGAAGCAAGTCAGACAGAGAAAAACAAATATCATGTGATATCACTTATATGTGGAATCTTAAAAATCAACTTATTTACAAAACAGAAACAAACTCACAGACATAGAGAACAGACTTATGGTTACCAGAGGGGATAGCGGGAGTGGTGGGGGGAGATAACTTGGGATTAACATATACACACTACTACATATAAAATAGATAAACAACAAGGACCTACTGTAGAGCACAGAGAATTATACTCAGTATCTTGTAATAATCTATAATGGAAAAGAATCTGTAAAAGAACAGATATACATATGCATAACTGAATCACTTTGTTGTACAACTGAAACCAACACAACTTTGTAAATTAACTATACTTCAATTAAAAAAATGTTTTAAAAAAAGGTGAGGGCTTCCCTGGTGGCGCAGTGGTTGAGAGTCCGCCTGCCAATGTGGGGGACGCGGGTTCGTGCCCCGGTCCGAGAAGATCCCACATGCCACGGAGTGGCTAGGCCTGTGAGCCATGGCCGCTGAGCCTGAGCGTCCAGAACCTGTGCTCCGCAATGGCAAAGGCCACAACAGTGAGAGGCCCGCGTATAGAAGAAAAAAAAAAAAAGGGTGATATTTGAAAAAGAAGCTAATGCTGACCCTGAGAAGTCCTCAAGCAGCACTCTCCAATAGAACCTTCTGTGAGGATAAAACTGTTTCACAGCTGTGCTGTCCAATGTGTGACTACAGAGCACTTGACATGTAGTTAGTGCAACTGGGGAACTGATTTTTAATCCATTTCATTTTGATCAATTTAAATTTCAATACCTCATGGACTAAGTGGCTTCCAGATCTTGAAGCAAGGCCTTCTATCAAGGGGAGAGGAAGTGCAGAAGCATCCACGGTGGGAGGGGGCCCAGTGTGTTTGAGACAGAAAGCCAGCCTCCCTGAGCTAGGGAGCACCTGGAGAAAGGTCGGCAGCCACCATACTGGGTCCTGTCTTACGCACTGTGAGGGGTTGGGTTTCATTCTAAGTAGAATTAGAAGCCAGTGGGAGGGTTTAAATGGAGGAACAACATGATCTGATTACCTAAGACAGGGGTGGGCAAGCTTTTCTTTTTTAATTTTATTCGAGTAGAGTTGATTTACAATGTTGTGTTAGTTTCAGATGTACAGCACAGTGATTCAGTTATACATACACATATAGTTATTCTCTTTCAGATTTTTTTCCCTTATAAGTTATTACAGAATATTGAGTAGAGTTCCCTGTGCTATACAGCAGGTCCTTGTAGATTATCTATTTTATACATAGTAGTGTGTGTATGTTAATCCCAAGTTCCTCATTTATCCTTCCCCACCACATTCCCCCTTTGGTAACCATAAGTTTGTGGGCAAGCTTTTCGTAAAGGGCCAGAGAGTAAATATTTCAGACTTTGCACATCACACGGTCTCCATCACAGCTGCTAAACTCTGACGTTGTAGCACAAAAATTGTCATAGACTAACTGAAAACAAACGAGCATGGCTGGGTTCCAATAGACTTTATGTATAACAATGGGCAGCTGTAGTTTGCCAACCCCTGACCTCAGATCCTCCTAGTAAACACTGCAAGCAGCCTACTCCATACTCTCTCTTGCCTTCATCATTAATAACAGAACCCCAGATTTGTTCAAGGTAACAATACACTCAGCTAAAACTGCTCACTATCCCAGATCCCCTTGAAAATAGGGTTGTCCATGAGACTCAATTATGGTCAATGAGATGTAAATGGGTATCTCTAGATAGGGCTTGGAAAGGAGCTTTTTAAGATGGGCAGCCTCAATTGGCATGCTTTCATTCAGCCTTGTGTGCTTCTTTTTTCTTCTTCCTGTATGGAACTCAGATGGATTTGGAACAGACATCTGTGTACACAAGTCAACATAAATAAGAATGGAGGCTACAGGCTAAGGATAGCAGAGAAAAATATACAGAGGGTCTGGTTTCTGTTGCATCACTTAGCAGCTGTACTAGTCATGGACTGACTTCCTCCACATTCAGGATTTTCTAACTGGATACATTACTTCCAACTGAATGCCTTCCTAGCTGATACACAGAGATCTTCAAGATAATTTGGCTAACAACATGATGGGGCAGAGATGAGGGTAGAGGATTGTCATGATATTAATGAGAGATTATCTATTGTAAGCTACTGCCATGTAACAAACAGCAACAAAATCTCTTGGCATACAACAATAAGCATCTATTTCTCATGCATCTGTGGTCCACTGGGGTGATTCTGATATATTAGCTGTGCTCAAGTTGGGTGCAGGTCTGCTACACATGGCTCTCATCCACATTGGGTCAGCTGACTAGCCAGGGCATGTTCTTTCCATGGCAATGGCCTAGGAAAAGTGGGGTGAACAGAACAGGAAAGGCTTCTTAAGTCCTGGGCCTGTCACTTCTATCCACATTCCATTGGCTAAAGTAAGTCACATGACAGTCCAACATCCAGGACCAGGAAAGTACATTCCACATTTCATTGAAAGAAACACAAATTTCAGGGCAAACGGCATAGATAAAGTGAGGGGTGAAGAACTGGGGCCAAGAATGTAATACCCCACAGATAGAGAACACGGAGAAGGCAGAGCCAACTAGAGCAGATGTTTTGGTCACTTTGTGAAATCTTGCTGAGCCCTGGGGAATCTTTTTGAGAAAAGTTAGCTCTCAAGACTTCTTGTTGGAAGATGGAATAGGAATTATGCCTTTCCCCTTCAAACATTCACATGTTCTACCCCCAAAACACCCATGACTCCCAGAAATCTTCTTAAGAATTCTATATATTCAAACAATGGTTTCCAGACCCTAAAATAATATATGTGGAATAGTCATGCTCTGAAATTAGAGTTGAAGTAAGTCAGAAAGAGAAAGACAAAAACCATATGGTATCACTTATATGTGGAATCTAAAACAGGACACAAATGAATCTATTTATGAAACAGAAACAGACTCACAGACATAAAGAATAGACTTGGGGCTGCCAAGTGGGAGGGGAGTGGGAGAGGAATGGATTGGGAGTTGGGGATTAGCAGATGCAAACTATTATATACAAGATGGATAAAGAGCAAGGTCCTACTGTAGAGCACAGGGAACTATATACAATATCCTGCAATAAACCATAATGAAAAAGAATATGAAAAAGAATGTATATTCATGTATAACTGAATCACTTTGCTGAGAAGCAGAAATTAACACAACACTGTAAATCAACTATACTTCAATAAAATAAATTTAAAAAAAAAGAAATCAGAGTTGTACTTTCTGTGGGATTCTTTCCATTAAAAAAAAAATAGTAACGCTACAATAACCTTAACACTAACTTTTAGTAGTAAAGACCCTTGCTTGTGTGTGGTCTTAGGCCAGCCCTGATACAGGCAGTATGGAACTGTGATCCCAATGATGACAATGATGTGATGATAATAACTAACACGTATATTTAGCACTTGTAGAGAACTAGATGCTGGGAACTGTTCTAAGCATTTGCAGCTTTAATTAATGTAGTCCTCTCAACAAGCTCCTGCAGGAGGCACTATGAGTACCACCAGTTTTCAGATGAGGAAACCTAAGGCACAGAGATGTTAACTACCTTGCCCATATCACACAGCAACTAAGTGGCACAAATAAGATTTGGACACAGATAGTCTGGCCTCAGAGCCTGTGCATGTAACCACAACTTTAAACTGTTCATTAAATGAGAAAACAACCCTAAGGCACCCATGGAATAGGATACATATTAATTGATTCACATTCGTTGGCATCCTTTACTTATTCAAAGCAATTGAACTCATTTAAATCAACAGGTCTATGTAAACCCAGGAACGCCACCTGTGAAAACTGTAGTCTCTTCCTCCTTTTCAGGAAGATTAGGATCATTAAGTTCTAGAGACGATGATAGTTTAATTAAAAGGCAACTGTAGCATGGGAACGTTTCATTTGGGAGAGCGAATTACCGCTTATTAGAACGTCCCAAGGGGGACCAACCTGGTGATGGCTGATCAGATGTTGGAAGGATGTCATTGTTGGTGGCTGTAATTCTTGGACTTGAAAATGCGTGCTACAGCTCAGTACCCCATGAGCACCTGGGGACACAAAGTGGCAGTGGACAGCAAGCTTTCCACTCCTGCAGAAAGGCTGATTTATAAGGAAGTTGTTAATATATTTCTGCAGTGGAAAGAATGCAAATCTAGGAGACCATGCACAGGGCTGTGGTCAGGCACTGTCTCCCAGGGTAACAGGCCCCCTGCTGGGTGGGCAGTGGGGATGCTGGGCTGGAATGGCCCCTGGAAGCTGGACGGCCCCACCCAGTGGAAGAGACAGGGCTGAAACCGTTATTTTCACACCGCTTGGAAACAGACATCATGGGGTCTAAGAGTACAGAGAAGGGACGGTACCATGCCTGGAAGGGGAGGGGCAGGCACAGCTCTCAATGTCGGCACAGCTCTCAAGATCGGCACAGCCCTCAAGGTCGGCACAGCCCTGCCTTCCTGAGACAGAAGCCGCACCGAGGTGGAAACATCTTAAGGGCAAAACTTGTTCTATAAACGGACATTGTTTTCATGATTCATTTTATTCGTCTTGACTTCACAAAATCAAACGGCTTAGAATGCAAGAGAGCTGAAATCATGGCAGCCAGGCCCCTTCGATTGCAAGTGAGAAAAACAAGGGAGGTCGACTTCCTAAGGTAAGAATAAGATACTAGACTTACACCAGCTCTCTCAACTCTGAGCCCTTTAGCTATTTACCAACCTTCCAGTGAGTTAACTTGAACCCTACCTTCCCACGCATGCAGCCCTAAAGTATGGTATTTACAAAGAGTCTTCAATAACTCGTGCTACGTGGAAAATGTTACAAAATTATATGTGCAAAATAATCTCAGCTACTGTGTGTGTTGAACCAACTGCCTGACTTTGAAGAAAAGCAAGAAATTGGATAAACAGAAGGGAGAGGAATATTGTAGATTGGAAGAGACATGAGAACAAAATATTGATGCAGAAATGAGCCTGGTACACAAATAGCAATGGCGGCAAAGATGTCGGGATGCTGTAGAGATGCCGATGGAGTAAAACGGGTGCCATGGAGGTAGGGAGAGGCTTAGGACTCAGCCAGATGTGGGTTTAAATCCTAGCCAGCTATACCACCTAAGATAAATTCTTAACTTCCAAGTCCCATTTGCTCACTGATTTCTTCAGCAAATATTTCTCAAGCATCTTCTATGGGTAAAAATAAGAACTGGGGTGGGGGGTGGGGATAAATTAGGAGGTTGGGATTAGCAGATATAAACTACTATATATAAAATAGATAAACAACAAGGGTCTACTGTAGAGCGCAGGGAATTATACTCAATATTTTGTAATAACCTATAATGGAAAAGAATCTGAAAAAGAATATATATATATATATGTATAACTGAATCACTTTGCTGTACACCTGAAACTAACACAACATTGTAACTCAACTATATTTCAACATTTTTTTAAGCAAAAAAAAGAACTAAAGAACTAGAGTCTATAGAATTGGCTCCGTTTCCCGCACTAATCAAAATGAATACAATAACACCTACCATGCAGAGTTGTTGTGACAACACTAATAAAGAACTGGCACATGACTCATCACACACGCTTGGTAAGTGGTCCCAGTTGCTTTAAGCTGGCACTCTAGGTGGAGGTCCAGTATAAGAATTCACGGAGTTAGGGTGGATTCCTACAACTCAGAACACATTCAGTAAAAAACAAAAATGAGGTGCGTCTCTCCCCAGCACCTTGCGATCCCCCAGCCCCACCCCTGTCATGTACACAGACCACAAGTTCACAGCAAAGGATTTTCAAGGACATAATAGGAGCTGGTGAGCAGCAGACAGAAACACAAAGCTGCCTATTACCCTAAGCCACTTCCCATCCTGAGTGATCTGGTGCCATCAGGGAGAGCAAAGTCTCCATGTCAGGCAGCCAGTAGCCTTTTCTAGGTGGGCAGCCTTGCATTAGTAAAATGATATGAAGGAGAGGCAGCATTTTTTTAAAGGAAGAAAAACTGTCAGTAAGAAATAACTGACTCTAAACTTCACAATGAGCCTCAGTATCTTGGCGCTAAAGCCCAGATTTCAAAGAATGCCTGCCTTTTGTTTCCAAAATGTGACACCATGAGTGTCCTACACAGAGAAGAAGAAAAGGTCTCCAAGGAGTGGCAATGCTTGTCATCCTTTCAGAGCACCCAGGAGTATAAAGTGGCTCATCTGAAATTGGAGAACCAACCAATTTGGATGTTAAGGTTTGGCTTATGAGTGAATGGTGAAGAGAAAGATGTCCCCAGGAGGGAAGAGACATTCAAACAGAATTATAAATTTTCAAAGCTGGAAGGAACTTCAGTCCTCAAAGGGTTGAGGCAACTGGGAGAAACCAGAAAAGCGAAGCAACTTGCCCAGAGGAACCAAGCTAGAGAGGACAGTGTCTTAGCTTGGGTTCCCTGGAGAGCAAAGACTTGGGTGCAGGCCACCTGTTCTGGGGGGTGATCCCAGGAAACAAGGGCTGGGGAGACTGAGACAGGGAAGGAGGAAAAGCCAAGCAAAGATGGCATTGCCAAGGTCACTGCTACAGGCAACGGGAGCTCCTAGTCCAAAAGGACCCCCTGAGCAGTACACACAGTGCCCCTCAGGATTATTTGCCAGGAGGATGAGAGACAGGAGCATTGGTCTGGCCAGGTCCTGTCCCCGGTGGTAAAGAATTGATCCTGCAGGGCTTAACTCCCCTGCACATCTGCACACACACTGCGTGTGATTGAAAGAGCCCTAGGGCAGAAGACCAAGTCAAGGAGCACATTCTTAAGGCCAGACACCATCAGCAGAAACAGAATCAAAGCCTGCACAGAACTGTCCACCCCTGTTGTGGCTGAACACAGAGGTGAGGTCAAGAGAATGCAAATCGGAGCACCAGTGGCATCTACTACAAACAGCAGATTTTGAGCTGATCCCATAATGCTAATGCATATTCTGTGGGTCATGGGTGTATGACAATGACCTGAACAGTTTCTGGAAGACTTAGGAAGCCCATGCTCCTATCACACCATCTAACCAGATACTCCAGGTTCTAACCAGAAACTCAAGGTCCTAACCAGAGAACCTCATTTACATGTTGCCTTGAAGACCAAAACTGTAAAAAATCCACCATGTAATATTCCAACTCTACCTTGAGGTCACAAGGTGATCTTGAGTGCTGTTAAAAGGAAACTCTGAGCTTCTTGAAGGCACAGAAAATACTGTGTCCTAACAGGATGTTGAGGTAGATAGCTTTCACCACTAAAGCACCCTTCAGGCCAGTTTTTATATCAATACGTAACAGAGCTCTGAAAGAAAATGGGTCAGTTCTAAAGGAGCATTTAAGTAGCAGACCTCAAAAGCCCAGAATCGATGCTGCCCTTTCCTTGTTAGGCTGCTCCTTACTTCTTCAAGGAAATTCCGTTGACAAATTAAATGTAGGACGAGTAAAGTGTCTGGGAATGTCAAAAAAAAGTGACAGGAGATGCCAGAAATCTGTCATATCCATTTGCAATGAGGCATACTAACAAGCAAACAAGGCCTGGCATTCAATTTTATTGTTCCAGGAAGGCTGCCTGGTGCTCTGCCATGTCTCTCAAGCTTAGCTGGGCAAGCTCCCAGGGAACACAGCTTCATGCCAGGGGTCTGCAAGATGCTCAATAAACATACATGTCTTCCAGGAACATCTATGCTGCTTAAAGATATCAGCAGTTTTTATAGCTAAAAGGAAATGTGATGGAGTAGAATGGCAAATTGATATTAATTTTTAAGAGAAAATGTAGAACTTTTAAGAATTTTCATACTGTTATGGACAATTTGGGCAGTAGCCCTCAGGCCCCCTAGGGGTACGAATTCACTCTCCTCTGCCCATAGAGTAATTCTGATGGAAAGGTTTAAAAATCACTGGTGAGGGAAAAAGCTCTCAGGCTCTAGATTCAAACATTTTTTTTCCTACAGAGTCATTTGGGATGAGTTATTTAACTTTTCTAAGCCTCAGTTTCCTCATCTGTTAAAGGTGGATAATAATGCCTACTTCTTGATGGGATATGTATATATACGTAATGGAATACAACTCCACCATAAAAAGAATGAAATAATGTCTCTTGTAGCAACATGGATGGACCTAGAGATTATCATACTAAGTGAACTAAGCCAGACAGAGAAGGACAAATACCATATGATATCACTTACATGTGGAATCTAAAATATGACACAAATGAACCTATCTATAAAACAGAAACAGACTCACAGACATAGAGAACAGACTTGTGGTCACCAAGGGATGGTGGGCGGGGTTGGAGGAGGGATGGAGTGGGAGTCTGGGATTAGCAAATGCAAACTATTATATATAGAATGGATAAACACAAGGTCTTACTGTATAGCAAGGGGAACTATATTCTAATATCCTGTGATAAACCATAATGGAAAAGAATATAAAAAGAATGTATATGCATCTATAACTGAGTCATGTTGCCGTACAGCAGAAATTAACACAACATTGTAAATCAACTGTACTTCAATAAAATATATTAAAAAATAATAATAATGCCTACTTCTTAGGGTTGTTGGGAAAATTAAATGGAACAGTATGATAAAATGACTAGAATACAGTCAGTACATAATAAACACATCTAATTCCTTATAAGATGGAAGCAAATGGAAATTCAAATAGATTCAAGAAGGGCTTAAATAGAAGAACAATGACTGCTCTGTGCACTAAGGGTCTGTGGTAGCCTGATTGCATTAATGGTCCCAGCTTTAACCCTCCCATCCCCACATTCCCACCCTTTGCTCTGTGACCTTCTGGTGCCCTCCTACTCTGATTCTGTGCTTGGCCATATGACTGGTGTCTTAGTCTGTTTGGGCTGCTGTAACAGGATGGTTATAAACAATAGAAATTCATTTCTCACCGTTCTAAAGGAAGTCAAGAAACTGGCATATTTGGTAACTGGTGAGAACCCACTTCCTGATTCACAGACCCCAATCTTCTCCCTGTAACCTCACAGAGCAGAAAGGGTGAGGGAGTGCTCTAGGGTGTCTCTTATAAGGACACAGATCAAATTCATGGGGGCCCATCCTCATGACCTAATCACCTCTCAAAGGCCCAACCCACTAATACTAGTACATTGAGCATTATGCTTCAGCAGATGAATTTGGAGGGGCACTCAAACATTCCGTCTATAGCATCTGGCTTTAAATAGTGGGATGTAGGGGTGCATGACACAAGCAGAGGCCTTAAAGGTGTCTTCACTCTGAACTTGGTCTGCTTTGCCATTTCCCATCACCTTGAGAAGGACATGGTCGGGGTAACCTGCTGAAACAGAAAGCACAGGGGAGTAGAGCCCAGCCATCTCAGTGGTCCCAGCCAAGGCCTTTCCGGATAGGCCAATGTCCAGCCATCCCCTAGGAATGTGGGCCAGCCAAGTCAGGGTCAGTGAGCGAAATAACTATGTATTATTGAGGACCACTGAGCTGTTCTGGGTGTTTGCTACACAGAAGGGGTAATACACAGCTGACCCAGTGTTGTGGCTGAGTTGTGTTCCCCTCAATATTCACATGTTGAAGCCTTAATCCTCAGGACGTCAAAAAGTGAATATATTTGGAGATGGGGCCTTTAGAGAGGTAGTTAACTTAAAATGAGGTCTTTAGGGTTGGCCCTGATCTGCTGTCACTTGTGTCACTATAAGAAGAGGAAATGTGGGCACACAAAGAGCCACCCAGGGCTCACGTGCATGGAGGAAAGACCTCGTGAGAACACACGGAGGAGGTGACCTCCTACAAGCCACGGAGAGAGACCTGGAAACAAGGCTTCCATAACGGTCCTTAGAGAAAACCAATACGGCAGCACTTTGATGTTGGAGTTTCAGACTCCAGAATGGTGAGAAAAGAAATGTTTTGTTTAAGCCACCAGGTCTGTGGTATTCTGCTGTGGCTGACCAACACACTATGATCACTGAGGCTTGGACAAGAGGCAGGCACTTAGACAATACAAGGGGCGGGTACTTTACTTGTGTCACGCAGCTCTGTGTGATGGGCTTTGGAACCCTGTGTCCAGGTGAGACATCTCAGTCTGGGAGGCAGACAAGGGTGCAGCCGGAGAGGTGGGCCCTGGGCATTCAGAGGGGTCTCCAGGCTGGTGTCCTTTTCACTGTGCATCACGAGGAGGTGAGGTGTGGTAGACAGTTCTACCAACATTTTTACCCTTGTCCCTTGTCGAGATGAAATTCCCATCATGGTTTTAAGGACATAATTTGCCTGCCAAGAGTGAGCACATGTCAAAGTTTTACTTAACTGATCATGGGAGAATCCAGGAGAAGGGCACCCCCAAGAGCTTTGTGCAATAATTGCTGTAATAAAAATTGCTGTAATAGGGCTTCCCTGGTGGCACAGTGGTTGAGAGTCCACCTGCCGATGCAGGGGACACGGGTTCGTGCCCCGGTCCACGAAGATCCCACATGCCGCGGAGCGGCTGGACCCGTGAGCCATGGCCGCTGAGCCTGCGCGTCCGGAGCCTGTGCTCCACAACAGGAGAGGCCACAACAGTGACAGGCGTACCACAAAAAAAAAAAAAAAAAAAAAAGAAAACTAAAGACTTTTTAAATAGAGCAATAATTGCTGTGATTAAAACTAAAGACTTTTTAACTAGTATTTTAAAATAATAATAATAAACCCATTATAGGTTAATGTAAATTGCAAATAACATAGTTTTATGAAAAATAACTATTTTCCAACAGAAAAAAATTTTAGTGAGAAAAGTGGGCATGTTTTACATTTTTGTAAATTTCCTTTGAGGTCTGGCTTAATAGAACACAGCTAGACTCTCATATCTGCTTCCGCATTCAGTTTGTTACTTCATGTCATTTTGGTTGAGTAGACAAAGGAAATCCAACCTCACCCAGATATACTGTCAGAACAGGGAGGAGGGGCATTTTAATAACCCTTCTAGATCATTCTGGATCCTTTTCTTTGACACTTCCCTAAAACTAAACAAGTGGTCATTTCTCCTTGCAAGTTGTGATGAGCAATATGAGTAACATTTATTCTGAAACCACATCAATAACTTTTTGTATCGTTACAGTAGAATCCCTTGGTCCACCTTATACTTTACCTGGATATTTTACCCAGGCGTTATTTTCTCATGATCGGTCATTTAGGAAATGCTGATTCACTGAACTCTACAGATCTTCCAAATGCTGACACACTTCATTATACTATAGCAAAAACTTCATTAATATCACCACTGATTCTGTCAGTGAAACAGATTTTTTTTTTTTTACTGTGAGTATGTGAGTATGCAGTAACGAGGGCTATGATTTGTGCTAAGGTACGAGCCGTTTTACCCACTATTGGTTTTGTCCCGTGTGCAAATGTCAACCCAGCAAAAAATGCAAATAACATCTTCATGGTATCATGAAAATGGTTTTGAGCTCACAGACACCCTGCAAGGGTTTTGGCATTCCCAGGGATTTCCCAGCCCACACTTTGGGAAGTAGTTCTCCAGCATGATGCTGAAGAGATAAGCTGTCATCTTTTTGACTTGTCTCCAAGTTTTAGCTCGTATTTCTTAATACCTCTGACTCTCACAAAAATAAACAGAGATCATTCAACCACGGTTGGTGTTACTGACCAGGGTTTTTGGCCTCCTTAATCAATAGAAATTGATCAGAGGCCAGACAAGAAACTCAGGCAAGGTTTTATTGGGGCCCCTGCTGCAGCAGGGGGGATTGAAAACAAGTAACAGGTTCCCTTGCTCCGCTCCCTGAGGGAGGGCAAGCTGGTTCCTTATATGGGGTGAGGGTAGGAGTGTGTCCAGGGGTTGGGCTGGAGGGGTGGCTTAGGTGTTTTGCCCACCCCTTAGGTGGTGTTGAATGCAGGGGGCATACGTAGTACACTGTTTTTGCTCCCAGATCTTCAGAAGTGGCAGTTGGATTTTTGGTCTTTTTGTCCATAATTTGCCCCAACTGCACATGCATGCAGTTGTTTTTAGTCCCTTATAGTTTCTTTGTATTTGGTTGCTTGGAGACATTTGTCCCGGTGCAAGCACTGCAGCAAAGGGTTCCAGGCCCCAGGTCCCAGCCTGTCTCATTGGGAGCAGGGGAGGGTTAGGGTTGTGGCAGGTGAGAGGGGGAGGGTTGCATGGCTGTCACTCCCCGAAGTACAAAATATGTAAGCGAGACCACTCTGAAGAAGGGAAATCATCTCCCGATTTGGGTCTGCCGGATAGAGCGCGACATCGAAAGCAGGCATTAAGTCAGGGAAATCTCCCTGAAAGCAGATCTGACTACCCAAAAGCAAGTGGGGTGGGCTCACAAGTTTTTAACTGCAACCCAATGTTCATTTACCATTAATCAACAAAGTTAATTAGCAGATAATCGCTGCCCCTTAGGGTGTGTGCTACTCAAAGCTCTCAGCAGATAAATACATTTCAAAACAAAACAAAACAAACAACCCAACTCTTTAGAAATTAGTGTGAATGTAGTCTTTTTTCCTCCACCTTGTAAATAGCATACAGATGCTTTTTCCTTCAGGATGTCTAGGCCCTTAGGAGCCCCGGGCCCCATGTTTTCTAGACAGAGTGCATGGAGTGGGTGGGGTTAAGAGCACGCACTAGTCAGCCAATCATTGACCAAGGTTTCCCATGCCAGGAGATCCAGACCAAATGCTGAGCAAAAACAGACCTGGTCCCCACTCAAGGTCCAGGAGGAGGGAGGCTTTCAAGAGAGAGCCACACAATTGAATGCGAAATTACAGGGCGCCCTAAGGGAAAGGAATGTGGTACCATGAGAATATATTTTTTAAAAAAATAATGGAGGAGGGATGGATCAGGAGTTAGGGATTAGCAGATGCAAACTATTATATACAGAATGGATAAACGTCAAGGTCCTACTGTAGAGCACAAGGAACTATATTCAATATCCTGTGATAAACCATAATGGAAAAGAATATGAAAAAGAAGATATATATATATGTGTGTGTGTGTGTGTGTAACTGAATCACTTTGCTGTACAGTAGAAATTATCACAGCATTGTAAATCAACTATACTTGAATAAAATAATTTAAAAAACAAAACCATCTTGGAATTCCCTGGTGGTCCAGTGGTTAGGACTCTGTACTTCCACTGCAGGGGGCAAGGGTTCGATCCCTGGTTGGGGAACTAAGATCCCACAAGCCACGCAGCTCGGACAACAAAAAACATCTTGGCCTGGAAGCAAAGTCTTCTGCTCTGTTATCTGGAGACTGGGTAGGAGCTCATGGTCACAGGCTGCTGGGGGACCAAGAGACACAGGTGACCGAGGCCCTGTATCAGCACAGAGGAAGGTGCACCAACGTTGTTAAGAAGCACGGGAGTGAGGGAAGGTGAAAGTCAGACCGGATCAACTGAAGAATGTGGATCGTTACACTGAGAGCAATGGGCAGCCAATGAGGACTCTTCAGCAGGGTCTGGTGTCATGATTCAATTTGCATTGAAAATAACACTGAATATGCAGTGTGGCGGATGGTGAAAGAGCCACCCAAGTGAAATAAGGAAACTACCTAGGACATCATAGATGTCAGTGTGAGGGACCAGGGCGGTGACAGCAGAGAGGGAAAGCATGGTGCATCCCAGGAATGCTGAGTTGACAAAATCAGCCACGACTTGGTGGTGGAAAGGATCTGAAGGTGCAAAGAGGGGGAGTTATAAAGGTTAACTCCTAGCTCGTTGGTTTCTGTAATTGGATGGATGTTAGAGACGGCTGGCAGAGGGCAGGCTGGGGAAGTTCCTGTGTCCTGCCTTGGCTGTGTGGAGTTTGAGGTCTGATGCACAATTGGAGATGAGACATGGGGTGAGCTGTCCGATTTAGGGGTTTGGAGCTCAGGGGCAAGGTCTGGACTGGATAGAACCTTAGATCATTTAAGCCACAGATGTTGAAGGCATTTGCCAGGAAAGAGTGAGAAAAGGAGGAGGAGGAAAGGGAAGGGAGGAGGACAGAAGGGAAAAGAAACTAGAGGAGAAAAGGGGAAGAGGAAGGGATGAGAAAGGAGAGAGGAGAGAAAAGCCATGGCTGGAAGAGGACCCCCCTCCCCACTTCATAGCTGAGTACAGAAGGGGATGCTGCAAAGGAAACAAAAAGTGCCCAGAGAAGCCAGGAAAGGGATGCAAAAGGCGTGGTGCCAGGGAAGGCACGGCAAGGGCAGGAAGAGAAGGCGTCCAATGACTATAGGGTTATAGAGGCTGCTGTGGGGGGTGGGGGGTGTCCTCCATTTGCCCTCCGGGATGGATGCCATTTCCACCCTCTTCCCCCACCCTGCTCTCTGCCCTGGGGGCTGACCAGCGGAGCCATGGCTCCTGTGTGGATTTGGCCAATGAGGAGCCCTGGCAGGAACTCAAGAGAAGGAGAAGAGGGAGGTCAAGACATATCTTCATCAGCCCCAACCCTGCAAGGTCATGAGAGCTGACTGTGCCCCTCAACCCAAGGTCACTGTTCCTCAAAGGACTCTCTTCCCCCGAGTTCCCTCCTGGCCCAGGGTACCAATGCCTTCGTTGCTACAAGGCTCTGGAAGAGAAAGCCAGACTTTCATACTCCCAAACTGATGGGTCATTAGATGGAGGTCACCCCAGGAAGAGCTGGGCTGCACACAGAGCCGCTGGGGTGTGAGTCCCACACCCCTGCAGGGGGCCCGGACAGCACAACCCAGCATCCATCACACCCACCTCTTACGGCACTCGGATCCTTCTGGTGTGAGTCTGGGGACAGTTCCTCCAGGATCCTGGTGGGCTGCTCTGCCAGCGGAAAATTCAGAAGAGTTAGTAAGGTTAGTGGGACGAATCAGAAGCCCAGTCACAGCATCTGACCTCGGGCCCCAAGTTGAAACTCATCATCCCCTCCCCACCAGCCATTCTCGATTTTCCTTACCTCGGTCCACACTTCTGCTGGTCTTGGTACCTCACCTGGTGGCATGACCCCAATGTCATTCCCGAGAGGCCTGAGCCCCCAGGCGCCATGCCCCACCCAGGCAGAGTTGGCACACTGGTCTTGTCCATTCACTGCTATCATTGGGCAAAGGAATGCCAAGAAGCCCCAGATGGATAACCTGAATGTCACGCAATTCCTCCCAGCCCCACTACATAACAGCAGTCCTTTCCACTCTTGATGATCAATGTTAATTGCCTCTACCAAGATGGTGGACCCTCGCCTTGCCTGTGGGTGTTTTCACACAAGTAGCCAAAGTGTCCAGGTGGCAGCTATAGTTTGCTGGCCAATGGGAACCTCATTGTGTCCTGCGGTAGAGTGTTCTTCTTTGGGGGACCAGGACCTTGAAACCCACAGAGCCCAGATTTGCAGATACAAGAAATCCAAATTCCCTGACTACCTTGCTGGGTGGGGCCACTCCGGCTCCCACTCCTTGGCGTGGACCATTCCCAGACCATTGCCATGGGGTTTCTCATCAGCTGAGGCATCCCCTGAATGAGGTGACAGTGGACGGTTTTCTGTAGGCAGCTTTCCCAGGAGCTGGCTAATTAAAGTCCTTCATTGCTAGGATGGTGGGGGTGGGGGGCAGGATTGGACACTGCCACACAGCACCCAACGTAAGCAGTGGTTAGAAGAAACAAATGTATGGCTATGTGTAACTGAGTCACTTTGCTGTACAGCAGAAATTAATATAACATTGTAGATCAACTATACTCCAATAAAATAAATTAAAATAATGTTTAAAAAAAAAAGAAGAAGAAGAAAGGGAGAAAGAATGGGTCCAGCTGTGAGTATATGTGGATGTGAGATGGTGGGACAGTCTGATGAATTCACTTTTCTCTGAGAAGAGGCAAGATGCTCTGCTCAAATTGGGGGTGGGGGGGGAGAGGCTGTTTGTGGGACAGTGCATTGTCCTGAGAAACTTGGTGATATCTCTAAGACGAGTAATCAAGGATTTATAGTAATATCAATTTTGCTTTCTTGGAGATGTGGCTATGCCATGTTTTTGCAGGTGGGGTGGAAAACATTGCCACTTCCATGCAGGGTGAGTTTCGCCCAGGGAAGCTCAGAATATCAGAAAGACATGCTTGGGAATCTAATCTCTTTAAGAAGCAAGTGGATGGATTAGCAGAGGACGAAATAGTCAGCAGCACAGAGGGCCTGATAAGACTGAAGAACCAGCGCAAAGGGAATCATTAAATGAGCAACCAGGGAACAGAAAGTTGTGATCAGGCAGCAGGAGGCTGGAATTACCAAGACTCTGGATGTGGAGCAATTTCTGGCGAGCTCTATCATGTGACCAGTCAGGAGGCTGGTTGAGGTGGAGTGCGGGAAAGAATTACAGGAGCTGAGGGAGTGACCGGTGTATTGGAAGGGCCACCTGTGTGGATGGGGGAAATTGCTCCGTACCTGACAGGCTTGGAGTTGAGATGACAGAGCAGTGCCACAGGCCAAAAGCTTCTGCAAAAGGGCAGAGTGGCCAGAAGTGTATCCGACCACCTCTGTGAAACCTTGATATCCAAAAAATTACAACAAACCGTTTCACATAAATGATTTGATTTGACTTCCACAAAAACTCTGCAGGATAGGCAGGAGTGTTACTGAACCAGTCTTGGGTCCACTCGCCCACAAGCAGTAAAGCCAACCTACTGACACTGGGTTGTGGTGAAGACAAGTACAGCGTTTATTGCAGGTGCCAAGCAAGGAGAACAGGCAGCTCGTGCTCAAAAGACTCAAACCCCCCAATGGCTTTCAGGGAAGGGGTTTTAAAGGCATTTGGAGAGAGGGGGCTGCAGGTACGTGATCAGCTTGTGCACAGTTCTCAGATTGGCTGGCCTCAAGGTGAATTTTCAAGCGTCACCCACCTTCTGGTTTCAACCAGTCTAGGGTCTATGGTTTCAACCAGTCTAGGGTCTATGTTGTTGTAGTTAGTAGTTTTCATCTGGTGGGAGTCTGCTTCCTATAAAAAACAACTTAGGAATCTGTGTCAGGCCTGTATCTGTATCTTTCAGGGACCTCTAAGTTCAGTCACTCTGCATGTGGCTGACTTATAGTCTAAATTGTTACCAGTTCCCCGGCCCAACAGCTATTTTTTGTTTCTACACAGAATGTGAAGGAATCTTCACATTCCTAATAATTAACTCCTTTTTTTTAATAGATCTTTATTGGAGTATAATTGCTTCACAATACTGTGTTAGTTTCTGTTGCACAACAAAGTGAATCAGCCATATGCATACACATGTCCCCATATCCCCTCCTTCTTGCATCTCCCTCCCTCCCTCCCACCCTCCCTATCCCACCCCTCTAGGTGGTCACAAAGCACGGAGCTGATCTCCCTGTGCTATGCGGCTGCTTCCCACTAGCTATCTGTTTTGCATTTAGTAGTGTACATATGTCCATGCCACTCTCTCACTTCGCCCCAGCTTACCCTTCCCCCTCCCCATGTCCTCAAGTCCATTCCCTATGTCTGCATCTTTATTCCTGTCCTGCCCCTAGGTTCTTCAGAACCTTTTTTTTTTTTTTTTTAGATTCCATATATATGCGTTAGCATACAGTATTTGTTTTTCTCTTTGTGACTTACTTCACTCTGTATGACAGACTCTAGGTCCATCCACCTCACTAAGCCAGCCTTTAGAGACTGAAGGGAGGCCTGGGAGACTAAAGGGAGGCCTGGGAGACTAAAGCCGTCAAAGGACAGGGATGCAGACCGGTATATGGTTTCAAGGGCACTGTTTTCTCGGCTTGCTGCCAGGAAAAGGAAGTGCTCCAGGATTAGATGAGCTCCCAAGGACTGCGACTGGAGACCTCATCAGAGGACCCTGCCTCATCTAGAAAGCTCTCCTGACCCCCAGAGAAGGGTGACCACTCCCTCCATGGGCCCTTCCTTACTGCTTCTAGCCCACCTGGCTCCCACGTCCTTCTGTGTCTTCTATCCATCAGCAGTGAGGCTGGTAGTGGTAGAAATTGTGTTTCATGTGGCACCATGCACTCCATATGTACTCAGGGAAGGAATTCTGACACCTGGGTCTATGCTTTCTACCCCTGGGAGACAGAATCTGGGGTTGGGCCGTTTTCTTTCTTCACATTAGCATCAACTTAACAATGATTACCTGCACTTGAAAATGGACATGTTGGCACATGTTGGGGGAGGGAATGCCAATGACAAGTATTCACACTTGTTGTATTTATGTCTGCTCTGTACACACCCTGCCATGGCCACTGACTGATACAAAGGACAACCAAAGTCCTGCTTGTTTTCTAAAGAGCAGTCCTCGGGCCAAATTTAATCAAATGCTGGAGACGGAGATTAGGGCTAGGTGGACAGACGCATTCAAATAAAAGACGGAAGGAAGGGGGACTTCCCTGGTGGTCTGCTGGTTAGGACTCCACGCTTCCATTACAGGGGACACAGGTTCCATCCCTGGTCGGGAAGCTAAGATCCTGCATGTGGTACAGTGCGGCCAAAAAAAAAAAAAAAAAAAAGGATGGAAGGAGTTCAAGATTTTGCTCTAAGGAAAACAAAGCTTTTCATTATCAATAAAATACAGTCAAATACCAAACACCCCTGTGTTCCACCCCTGCGGTGGTTAATTTCCCAACCAGAAGAGGCACTCTGACTGCCAGGGTGAAGTCTATAAAAGTCCAGCGATTCTCGAAGAACTTAGGATGCTCACTGAAATAGTGAGAAACAAACGAAAAGAAAGAGGAAAGAGAGCAGTGGGTGTTGAAGGGGCACCAACTCCAGTAGCAGATGGGAGGAAGGGAGCCACCAGGATTTCTGAGCTGGTCCACCCGCTGCAGCAGCCTCTCCAGCAGCCTCGCAGCTGCCACCCCTGCTGTCCTGCCTGGCTTCCCACACGCCGCCGCTGGGATGCCTCACTCCCTGCTCAAGCCCTCAGCATGTCCACTTTACACTTAGGGCGAAATCCTTACAGGAATACCCTTGCCTCCTCTCTCCCGCTTCCAGCCTCACCTGAGGTCACTCTGCCCTTCACTTACATGCTCCAGTCACACTGGCCAAACCGTTTGACCTCAGGGTGCTTGCACGTGTTACTCCACAAGCCTGGAAGGCTCCAGACCCCACTCTACCCTGCCACCCCTTCATCTGGCTCTCTCTTGCTCATTCTGCAGCTCTCACGTAAAATGTCCCTTCCTCAGCAGTCTTCTCTGATACCCAAATATGATGCTTTCCGTCTGTCATAATCACTCATCACACCCTGAAGTTTTCGTGCACAGCTCACATTCCCCATATGTGAAGATACACTCATTCCTGTGCCTCTCACTGACTGACTTCAGGGGAGGAATGGACTAGACATCCTGAGGACAGAGTAAGCGAACCTTAAACGGGATGCCCAGACCCCTGAGAACCGGCCACAGAGCACAGAGATTCAGAGAAGCCAGGAGGAGATGTGACCACGAAGAGCCACCAGAGGGGGACAAGCCCAGACAGACCCCCCAGACAGAGGGAATCGCAGCTCTTGATGAGTAGTGCACTTGCTTGAGTGCAGCCAGTACCCAGCCAGGGCCAGGGGATGATGCGCCATGCTCACTCCTGCCTGCACCCTCCACCATTCTCACCGAAGGAGGGTTATTTATTACCATTGTAGTTGTGATCTTTTCCTCCCCAGCTGCCCTGTGTCATTTCCAACATTCTCCTTCTTCTGTGTGTCAAGCAATCACTTCCTGCCCCCCCCCCACAGTGGAAAACTTCCCCGCCACAGGCTGATTTCTCTGCAGAAATATCACAAGACCTCCACAGAGCTCTCTCTTTTTTTTTAATTAAAGTATAGTTGATTTACAATGTTGTGTTAGCTTCAGGTACACAGCAAAATGACTCAGTTATACATATATAATTACTTTTTCATATTCTTTTCCGTTATGGTTTATCACAGGATGTTGACGCTATATCCCTGGGCTCTACAGTAGGACCTTGTTGTGTATCCATTCCCTATATACTAGTTTGCATCTGTTCATCCCAAACTCCCACTCCTTCCATCCCCCACCCCCCTCCCCCTCGGCAACCACAAGTCTGTTCTCTATGTCTGTGAAACTGTTTCTGTTTCGTAGATAGGTTCATTTGTGTTGTATTTTAGATTCCACATATAAGAGGTGTCATGTGGTATTTGTCTTTCTCTGTCTGACTTACTTCACATAGTATGATAATCTCTAGGTCCATCCATGTTGCTGCAAATAGCATTATTTCATTCTTCTCTATGGCTGAGTAATAGGGCTCTCTTTTTAATGTCTTAAACGAACCCCGTACCTCCTAATTACCTCATATGGACACTAGCTTATTCCTGAAGGCTGCTCTTGTCTCCCCAGCTGTGCTGTGAGTCCCATAAAGGAAGGAACATGTGCCACATAGGGTTAAACACCCCCATTGTTGGAAGACGCTTTGTCACGATCTGGCAAAGATGGACATGCATGTAACCCACCACCCAGCAATTCCTGTCGAAGTTTCACCCTAGAGCAACGTTTATTAACGTGCACCAGGAAACTGTGAGAGTGTTTATAGCAACTCTTTCTCAGCAGCAAAAACCCTAGAAACTACCTAATTGGCCCTCTTCAATAGAATGAATAAGTAAGTGTTGGCATATTTATTCAATAGAACGCAATATAGCAATAAAAACCAGCACAGGCACAAACACAGATGGACCGAAGCCTCGGTTGAATGAAAGAAGCCCATGGGAAACTACATGATTCAATCAATATAGAGTCAAAAGCAGGTAAAACTAAATACTGTATATTAAAGAATGTATACAAGTGTGGTGAAACAATAAAGAAAAACAAGGATGTAATCAACACAAAATTCAGGATGGCTATTTATTCTATTAATTGCAGTTCTTAAACTACAAATACCATCACATCTATTATTTTGTATGCCAGTATAGTGAGCAATTTAGAAAGGAAAAACAAACAAATAGACTAACTCGATAGCACTCAGCACAGTGGTGACATAGAATTATGTTTTGTTTTGTTTCTAATAAGAAGAAAAGTCTTTGAAACTAAAGGATGAAAATGGTGGGGAGAAAGAACCAAAAATGTGGAAAGGATAAATCTGTATGTCACAGGCTAGAAAACTATATAATATGAGCAAAATGTAAGAAAAGAAAAAAATCTCTCACCACCATTATTTTCTCCTTCTCAACTTTTCTTGTTCTTGAACCTTTATTGATTGCAGGATACCTGTTAAAGCTCGATCTTGTCAGTCGAAAGCATTTGCATAATTAGTCTTCCTGAATGTCTCCTCTCTTTAAGAATCTCTCTCCCTCTCTGTCCTTCCTATTTCCTCAAATGGCACGTGGATGCCAGGAAATGTTAGGGTCCTGATGCTCTGGGAGAGTGGCTGATTCCCCACTGGACCAACTACGAAGCTGGGTGTCTGTGGCTCTGGTCCATGTTACCATGTAATGCAAAGTCCATTTTACCATGTAATGTAACATACTCATGGGATAACACCAGGGTCAAGGTCATGGGGCCAAAGCTCTGCCTTCCGTGGCTTGTGAAGCAGTTCTGCCCTATGAAGTCCTCAGGACGAGACTCCTCTCTGCACCTCTCCCCACCCCTGGGGAGGGGCCCTCGCCCCCCACCCCCCATGGTCCAGGAGGTGGCATGGAGTTCAGTCTGACCAGGTTTTAAGGAAGGTTCCCAGCAGCTGCCTCATGACACGTCTACCTTCATCCCATTGGTCCAGCTTTGTGACTTTGTGACATCCTTTCCCCGCTGCAAGGGAGGCTGGGTTAGGGAGCTTTATTCTGGCTGGTTCTGTGCCAGATAAGAATTCTTTCACTATGAAAAGAAAGAAGAATGGCTAGTCAGGGACCACATGCAAAAGCACAATTCAGGAAAACCCAATCGAATCCTTTTTTTTTCTCTTTTGTAAACTTGGCTTTCAGGACTTTAAAATCTTTGATTGGACACTCAAGCTGAACACTGGCATTTTTGCTCCAGGTAACAGCCACTTCCCGCTTCCCTGGGCAATCAGTCTCAGCCTCCAGGCCTAAGAAAAGCTAAGGGAGAAGAGGTGGATTTGGGGGAGAAGCTAATTCCCCCACTACATTTGAATGCAGAAGATACCAAGAGGGACAGTCGCCTCCCCATGGGCACCTCCCACCACTGCCTAGCAGGGTTTGACTCGCAGCTTTCTTGATGCTGGTACAAGAGGAAAAGAAGAAATATTGCAAGGCCATCTTTCATGCAATACTGGGTCTCAAGCTTTGCAAATATAATTCCAGTTGCCATGCCTTAAACAAGCCATTGTTTTCTCCTTTACAAGAAAGGAAAAATGACCTCCAATAATGTTGTGCAATTTTAACCCCTCCAAGGATGCAGAAAAGTCACAGAAATGGAACCTATAGTGAGTGATTTTCCAGGCTCAGCCATGCTTAAGAAATACAGCAAACGGAGCCCAGCACGAGTGGCCAGTCGCCCCCATGGCAGCTCTGCGTGACTTTAAGAGCCCTGGAGACAGCTTATTACCAGTCAGGGTGGCGAGGAGACTCCTGGCCCGGCTCTCGTAGCCAGCGGACCCCTCACTGGAGTGCTCCCGAGGAACTGGAGATTTCATGATGCAGACTCGTACTTCAGGCAGTTTATTTTTTCCTGATGCCTCCTTCTCAGAAAGTGTAGTGAATTGGTCGTTTCCAAACCTAGAGTGACCTAGAAGAAAAAAGAAAGGAGAAACGTTTAATTCTGATGAATCTGAATGTACAAATCGGCTCCGTTAGCAAACCAACTTAAACGCTGGGCTTTGGGGTCTTCATTTCCAGGATTAGGATATTAATATACATCCTCTATTCCCAGAGTCCCACTTTAAGGCTCTGAGTCCATACATGTGAAGTTCAGGAACATTAGCAGATCCCAGGGTGATAGGGAGTTATTCTTCTCATTGTTCAATGTCGAATCAGGATCACTTCATTATTAGGAGTTGGGATGGTTGGGCTCAGCTTCGGAGAAGTTTAATTAGACAATGCAAGCTACTGATCCTAAGATTCACTGGACATTGACAGAGGAGGGAGATGTCAGTGCTGAGTCACAGGATGGGATGGTTCTCATTTGACGTTCTGTCCAGAGTGCGGGGAGCACCCCAGGTAACTCCACATAAAAAGGACCTCAACCTTATTTGTTATGCTCAGGAGATGCTAAGGTATCAGCACTCTACCTGCTCTGCCTCTGATAAAAATGGACAAATAGCAGACAGCCTTCGATACCCAAGCGCCATGCCTTATCACAACAATGTCCTTGGCAAGAGAGCTCTACCCACCATCCCCCTTGGTGTGGCCAGGATAACCCAGACAGAGGATGACTTTGTTAGAAATATTAGAACACAAGAAGATATCTGGAGAAATTCTTACTGCATCTCACAAGTCCCCAGGGCCATTGAGGGATCACAGTTGAAAAACCGCTGCTCTAGGGCAGGGGTCAGCAAACTGCAGCCTACCAGTGGGCCAAATCCCACGTGCCACCTGCATTTATACAGCCCGTGAACTATGAATGGTTTTACATTTTTTAATGGTTGGGAGACGGTACGGGGGGAATTTCATGACACTTGAACATCATATGAAATTCTCCTTTCAATGTCCATAGAAAAAATTTTATTGAGACATAGCCATGCTCATTTACATGCTATCTCTGCTTTTGCATCGTGATGGCAGAGCTGAGTAGTTGTAACGGAGACCATCTAGCCCACAAATATTTACCATGTGGTCCTTTACAGGAAAACCTTACTCTAGGGTAAGCCAGTGACCTCACAGCACACCTGAGGGGGAAGCCTTATACATGGTTTCCCGCCCTTTGTCAGATGCTCTGGGTTCATGTGAAGATGGACGCTTTCCAAAGAATTACTTCTTTAACGTTTAGGTATTAATAAAAGGAAAAGAGATTTTTAAATTGCCTTTAATCTTTCTCTTTCTTCTTGTATTCAAATAAGAGCAATTACAGGGCAGAGGCCTGCTAAAAAGTCTGACAATTTATACAAAATTAATGTCACAAGAGCTCGAAACAAATGTATTTATTAAAGTAACCCACAGAATCAGATAGCAGCAAATAGAAAGGGGGAAAAAACATCTAGGAACCTGTGATTCCAAGTCAGTATTTCATTTTCCTTTGCATTTAAATGATAACACATTTTGTGGCCAATTATTGCAGACTTTTTCTAGCAGGAAAAAGGAGAAGAAAAACGCACTCATTGAAGGAAAGCTCTGCAAGAGGCAAGAAGTGATAAACTTCCCCAAGCCTATTTACACATGCAGTCAATGAAACAGAATTTTAATGAATTGTGCCATGTAACCTGGTGAGTAATGAGCTGCAAAAGCCTTTGTCAATTGCAGTGACAGGGAACTAACTCTTTCAGTTTCAAGATCAATGAGAGAGTTCTCTGTTCTGCACTCCCCAAAAGTGGAACTCTGGGGAGAAAGGAAGTTGTCAGAGGCATGCCATCTCTACAGATCACAACAGCAAGGCTGCCATATGTTTTGTACACCACCCCCCCTTATATTTAAATCCTGACTTCAGACCAAGAGGGAGTCAAAGACCGTTTGGAGATCAAACAACACAGCACCTATGAAATGCCGATACCAAATGACAACAAAAAGGCTGGAGTGACTCTAATAATAGCTCCCAGTATTTCAGAAGCTGTATTGAGTTTGACTGCTGGTGTGGACCGTTGGGAGGAGATAAAGCCCTTGACACTGAGTTCCTGATTTACAAAGATATGGGTGGTGGGCTCTTTGGAGATTAAGCACTGACCTAAGGCTTCCTGCTAATTCTGCCTTCCTTCATACTTTTTTCATCTGCTGTCCTCATTGCTGTGACTCCAGTCACATTCTTTTTCAGAGACCTTGGAGTTGTAAATTATTGTATTATTCATCTCCATTACCTCCACTATTGCTATGGAGATATGGTTGTTGCTGTGGTCCTAATGCTATGGAGATGTGGTTGTTGCTGTGGTCCTAATGCTATGGAGATGTGGTTGTTGCTATGGAGATGTGGTTGTTGCTGTGGTCCTAATGCCACAGAACAGAAGAATCCTCAGGTGAAAAAGACCCCTCATTCAACAATAGGTCAACAACATTTATTGAGCACCTACTATGTGGAAATAATAAGAAATCTTGGGAAAGTGGAGATGAATAAAATATCAAACCCCACCCTTAATTTGCTCTTAGAGTTGTGGAGGAGACAGACTCTTACCCTCCTTGAATCAATTAATAGGCAATTGGATTATACATTTTTTGTTTAACAGAGGTCTTAAAAAGATTATACTTCGGGCTTCCCTGATGGCGCAGTGGTTGAGAGTCCGCCTGCCGATGCAGGGGACACGGGTTTGTGTCCCGGTCCGGGAAGATCCCACATGCCGCGGAGCGGCTGGGCCCGTGAGCCATGGCCGCTGAGCCTGCGCGTCCGGAGCCTGTGCTCCGCAACGGGAGAGGCCACAGCAGTGAGAGGCCCGCGTACCGCGAAAAAAAAAAAAAAAGATTATATTTCATGTTAGGGGTCCAGTGAATGTAACTTGCCTGATATTTTGACACCCACATCAAACTAAGGGAAAATATTCCTACGATGCCATCCCCCCCACCAACACAATCTCGAAGTTTACTTAGAAGCAACTTCTTCTGCACCTCTGTTTTCTTCCATTAAGTTTCTCTCTCTGGCATCAAGGTATGGGACCATTAGCAAAAGCCACGGGAAAGCCATCTCAGTGGGTGGGCAGGGTGCGACGGGGTAACCTGATAAAATGGAAAACTTGAAGTGATTCGCAATGTTGCGTTGAGGAAATTGCCACGGGCAATCCCATTCTGTCAACAGAATGTTCTACTTGACTGAAATCAAGACACAGGTGAAGACACGCTTTAAAATGTGGTCTTGCAGAGAGGTGGAGCAGTGAGGCACTCTGAGGGAATTAGGCTGCCCCAGGCCACCCAGCATCCGTTCTTAGCTGGTAAATTTTACTGGACTCTGAAGAGATAAAAAGATGTAGTCTCCATCCTCAAGGAGTTTACGATCTAGCCAAGGAATCAGGCTTGTGGAGGGATATTCATAATTCAGGGAGGAATAAAGCTATTCCTATAAGCAGTGGATGATTGAAGACCATGACAGCACATTCAGATAAGACTCAATTCAGATGTCAAGGGTAAGGGAAAAAATGAATTACCTTTGAAAATGGATAGTCCAGATTACTAGACATGACAACCTCATCTTTGACACATAGGCTTCCCCTCTAACCCAGGGACCCTTCTTTCCTGGTCCTGCCTTATATCCTTGTGGTGGGCACCATGTTGGCTTCACCACGGAGCCCCCATGCCAGGACGCTCCTCTCCTCCAAACCTGAATCAGCGTAAGAGATGCTTTTAGAGAGAAGGGTTTCCTGCCTAGAGTTCCTGGGGCTGGCTTCTTCTCCAAGGAGCCACCTTGAAGGACCCCAAAATGACCACCTCCTGGGAAGAAGTCCTACCTGCCCACAGGGTCACAGTTACAGCCCCAGGAAATAGACATACCTGCACCCAGCACCAGTGCTGATAAGAGGAGATACAGATGTGCAAAGCTAGAGGTGAGCAGGGACAGGCAAAGATGTTCACTTTTTTTTTCAACACTTGTGTTAGAACCAGGAGGTTGTCTTTCCAAGACACTAATTCAAACTTCAGAGAAAGATGTGCTGCCATCTTGAAATCTTTCAAGGTGGAAAAATAACATCTTCTGGTCCCTTTCCTTCAGATCCAGTTTAGACTCCTCTCTCTCTCTAAACCTCTGATGCTGCCCCTGCTGCCCCTCCGTCACATCTACTCTGGACCCAGCTACTCCCAAAGGTCCTTCCATCTTCACCCAAGCTGATCTCATAAATGTTATCCATCTGCACCTGTAATGGGTTGGGTGCAGTCCTAAACGCAGAAAGTAAAGTCAAGTGAGACAACGACCCCGTCTTTAGAGAGCGGACCATCAGCGAGGAAGATGCACAGGAGAACCAGGGTTTGCACCCACTGGAAGGGCAGGAAGCGCAGGAATCCTGTGTGCAGGGAAGAGGGCACTGGATTGTCACACAGGAGGAGAGCGGCAACTGAGCAAAGGGATGAAGTCGTAGAAGTAAGAAACAGCATGGTCCATTCAAAGAGCCGTGGCCCCTTCAGAGAAGCTGGAGCAGCCGCTCTAAGGGTGGGTAGGAAAAGATGAGGTTGCCGTGCCCAGCACCAGCCAGCCGCCAGAGGCGCTGCTGAGCCAAACTGAGGAATCCGCTCATCTTCATCCTGAAGCCAGGGAGACCCCAGATATGGTTGAAGCAAAGGGAGGTTGCGCTTTCGGCTCTAGGGAGGCCGGCTGGAGAGAAGGATGCAAGCTGAAGGGCAGCTCTGGGCCAGTCACTGTGGTCCTGGTGATGATGCCACGGCCAGCAGGAGGCAGGGGAGGGTATACGTGAGCAGCTTCAAGAAATAAATAGGCAGCATTTGGTGACTATTTGTTGGAAAAAATAGGTTTGAAGGAATGAAAGGCAAGTACCTTTATGCTCATTCCTTCCTCCGAGCCTTTGCCCAGTGACTCCCCAGCCTCATTATTGCCCCCCTTCCTTTCCTCGTCCACCAGCCAGAGAACGACTTTTATCTCCTCCGGCAAGCCACCCTAGCAACCTCCACATGCCCTGCTGCTCCTTTCCTGACCACACATTGTCAGGCGTGCAACCTGAATGTGGCTGCATTGCACTCGCCCTCATTGTTCCACATGCCTGCCCAGCGCGGCTCCCTGGAGGAGGGGGACCGTCCAGTGGGGCTCCCATCCCATGGTGCTGCTCCAGCACCTTTCCTTTCTTTCAGCATCATCTCGTCCCTATTTGCATGTACAAGTACCAACCACACGGCAGTCTCAGTGGAAACAATAATAACTGGCTAGCAAATGGTCATCATTTTTCGAGAGCCAGGTATATACCAGACACTATGCTAGGATGGGGATCTATCTGTCTATCTCTCTGTCTGTCTGTCCATACACTCATCCATCTTAGACAGATAGATAGGCAGGTAGATAGATAGATACATACATACATAGATGACAGATGATAGATAGATAGATAGATGATAGGTAGATACTATATCTATACATATGTAACCCTTCTGAGTATAGAGAATTCTCTGCTTTTCAAAGACCCGGCACCAAATGTGAAAGTGTTAAATCAGAAACTGTGAAGGGCCTGAGATTTCACCCTCCTTGCAAGCTGCCCCTAGTTTATGCATGTATAATAACAGAAGACACAAGACTTCTGAGGCAGAGACAAAAACCAGTTATTTCTCATAGCAAAAGCCACAGTGAGAGCAAAATCTTGTGTCAGTTACCTAAACCCCAACCCCTACAGGTGAAAGAGAGAGAGGGAGAGACACCTTTTTTTAAACTTGGAAAGTAAGCACATCTCTCCAGGGGAATTTACCATCCTGGAATATCTCCAGAGAGGGCGGCAGCTCTATGCTTCATTTCTTCAGCTCGAGCTTCCAAGGTTGGCTGCTATTCAGACAAGCTTGAACCAATAGCGTGAGAAACATAGGAACGTCACAGAGAATTGCCTCGTGGGCTTTTCCCAGCCTACCCCCAGATGTGTCCATGATGGTTCCCGGTGCACAGTTCCCGTATTCTAGGACCTGTACAACCTTCCCCAAGGTCTGGCTCTTGTGGGACCAGAGCCAGTTAGAAAGGCACCACCCACGTAGCCCTGGTGGGGCTGCACACCACGCAGGTGTCTCCCAGACGTTACCTCCGATCTGTGAAGCAGGGCTGTTAGTTATTGTCACCGTTTTAAAGATGAGGAAACTGTGCCTTGAAGTTGAGGGTCTTGCTCAGTACTGAAGCGGAGCCGGGCTCTATGGTCCCTCCCCCAACCCCCCATGTCTTTCCCCTGCCTTTTGGCTGCAGAAAAACTTTAGCCGAAGAATAAGTTTAATCGGAGAAGTGAGAAAAGGCAGAAGCAAAGGAAAGCAGTCCAACAGGACAAAACAATAATCGTTTAGTCATTAAGCTAAGTCAGAGACATTTAGAGCCGCCTCAAGGGCTGTAGATAATATGCTGAGCCATATCCTGGGAGTTGTTCTGTAGATACTGAAACCCCCACCAGGTGGAAGAAGTTAACTACATGATGACCAGACTGTAGCCATGACCTTAGCTGCCACAGTTCCAAGAACTGACCTCAAAGAAAGGGAAACAAACCGACCCTGGAACCAAGATTAACTGTACTGAAAACAATCAAGATGAGGCTGGTCAGACCACCACATGATCAATTTCAAGATGACGTCAGAGCTGACTGTGCTGTTCCTGCACGTAGCCCCCTCCCTCCGCCTATACACCCCTGAAACTCCCCTTTGAAAGCTCTTGCCCCCTGACTGTCGGTGGAGGAATTGGCCTTTGGACACGAGTCTGCCCTCTCCCCCAGTGGCCAGCCTCTGAAATAATGCAAATTTTCCTTTCCACCAACCTTGCCTCCTGAGTACTGGCTTTCAAGGGGCAAGCAGCTAGACGCCACTTTCGGTAACATTACTACACCATAAGTGGGAGAGGCAGGGATTCCTTGCCATGTCGTCCAACTATAAAACCTGTGCTTTTCTTCTGCTCTTAAAGCCTTGAGAGTTGGCATGGGTCCCTAAAGAGGTCAGGCTTCTCCCCACCTCAGTGGAGGGGGTCAAGCAACTTCCATGCTTACTATTAATTAAGAAGAAAGCCATTCCTTAACCAGACCCTTCCTAGCAAGATGGCCTTTTAAGAATAGCAATTAAGAGTCTGCACTTTATAAGCAGATCCAGTCTAACTTAGAGCAGGACAAGATAAAGGGAACAAGCTTATTAGCTTAAAATGTCAGGCTACTTTGCTACAAAAAGGAATTTTTTTAAGCCCAAGCAACTTAACAAAATAATAAGACAGGCAGCTTCCTACCTGCATAAGAAACATAACCACAATGTGTGGCCACACAGGCCAAAACTCTGTGCAATAATGTCATTACCTTTCCAGGTCCCAAGCAGATGGAGATGGGGCAAAAGCAGCCATCGGTGGAGCAGAGGCCTCTGCTCTGCACGCACCGCTCCTGTCCCAGCCACCCCACATCATAGCCAAGAAGAATCCTGGGCCACAATCAAACTGGCATGCAAAAAAAAAAAAAGCCTGGAAATACTTGTTTTTCATGCATATGGTTTTTAAATCCCTACCATCTAACCAGCACGCCTTTTCCTTGGGGTCAGAACCATTCATGGCACCTGCTGTGCAGTTCATGAAGGCTTGTTTGAAGACATTAGACTTCTGCCAGGTTGGAAGACAGAGCTGCCTATGGGGAAAAGGACAAGAGTCATGCACCAGCCATAGAGGTAGGGCCAGCTCACTCCAAGTGACTGCTGTCCCAAGAGCCATCAATTTTTGTCTGTGGCTCTGACTCAAAGTTAGATGAGTATGTCATCTGTAGTGTCCCACCATGAACCAGATACCCCTGACGACCTATCTGCAATGAGCCCTAATTGAATGAAGATTGATGGGAACAGTAGAATTTCCAAGACCATTTGCAAATGAGGGTGCCAGCTTGATATGACATGGCTGCCATGAACTGCAAGAGCTAATATTCTTCCCTCAAGTCCCCACTCTGTTGCCAGGAATGAGCTTCTTCATTCCTCTCCACTGACCTTGAACAGCACTTTAGCTGGCCTCCTAAGGGAGAAGGTTAAAGAAGAAAAAGTTACTTTTCCTTTTTCCTCCGTCCTCCTATTTTATCCTCTACACTGGTTGAAGAATAACCTATTTAGCTGGAACAATTCATGGCGGATGGTGAATTTGGCCAAGTTCTTCTTCTATGCCTCTCTTATCTTCTCGGTAACAAGCACACCCCTCGCCTGTGTCACCACCTCATTCGCTCCTGAAACCCCAAATGTGAAGGGAAAAGCATAGGAAAAATCTTTTCATCGATCTTAATGGGAAATGTTTGGAGATTTTGTAGGTAGAAAAACATATCCATTGAAGCCTGGAAATAAGTTTAAGGCATAAACAACAGCTTGAAAGTTTGTACGTAAAACGCAATGCAATGAAGGAAGGAAAGAAGCTTGTTAGTAGCTGTGGGTGATGGAGGCCAAGAAGAGTCACCCTCTGGAAGTTGGTAGAGAATCAGGTGATTGACTTTCAGGCAAGCCTTTCATATCAAAATCAGGTGAGCTTGGTGATAACTTCCTTTTCCTTCAGACTGACACGAGAAGAAGCTTCTGATGTGGAAGACATGTCCACAGAAGATGTGGGATCTGTAGGTTTAAGAAAAAGGGGGAAGAGAGAGTTTCAAAGCGTGAGCAAAGAGCACATGACTTCTGCAGACTAAAGAGATATAGAGAATCTGAACTCTTTATCCCCCTCGTTTGGCACATGTTTGCTCACCAGAGTTTGGGTTCGTCTACAAAGGCAGAAATTTAGATTGTCCTACAGGGTGTTCTGATTCAAAACTATCACGTCAATTGCTGAGTATACGTCTGCCCAAAGTGCAATGAAAAAATGTCACTTCTTATTTTTGCAGCATACTTGGGGATGAGAAACCATTGTACTGGGGGAAGAGTCATCGTGTGAAAAGCAGTGTAGTCTCCCCAGAGCCACATGGCAGAAGGCGTTGTTAAGGGCACGGTTAAGACTGAGAAACAAGTGCAGCCCTCTGCACGGAGCCGTGAGGGTCTCCCTTAGGAACTGGACTTGTTGTTTTCTGCCTTCATTGCCCTGACTCTCCTTTTACCTACAAAGTGCCCAGAACTGGGAGAGCACCTGATAGGCGCACCATAGTGGGTAGTTTTTATTTGCTGAATAGCATTTGCATTCAAATCAACGGAGAACCCACACACATTCTAAAACTTCCAAGGCAATGCTTCTCAAACTGTGGTCCTTGGACCAGCGGCAGCAACCCCTGGGAACCTGCTAGAAATGCAAATCCTCAAGCCTCATCCCAAACCTACCGAATCAGAAAGTCTGGGGCAGGGGTCCAGCAACTCATGTTAAAACAAGCCCTGTAGTTATCGCAGATCCACACTAAAGTGTGGGAACTGCTCTAAGGAATCAGACATTTAACCCAAAATGTCCTTACAGACCTGGAATATTCAACCACAAGGGCTCAAACCAAATGCCCCTAGAACAGAGGCCCTATTCCTCTTACTTGCTGGCTAACTTGTGTAACAATCTCTCAAAGGTGGTGATTGCCCTATGATTTACTACAAGCTTAAAGTTTAACACAAAAGGCTAATTAGTAATTCCTCCCAGTGTTTTATATATGTAGAGAAATATACGAAACTTGAAAGTGTCATCATATTAAGCGGAAGCCACTCAAATTACCGTACGAAGCTAACAATGAATTTGTTAAAGGCAGGACGTCACACTGTTTTCACAGTTTCCCGTGTCTTCACGGCACGGCACAAAACTGGTCCAGAACTAATGCTTGTTGAAGGGAGGAACATGTGAATAAATGAAAAACGTTAATGTGGAAAAAAGTGGAATTATGGGTTTGAAGCAGTGTTTATCAGGAAAACATCTGTGAACCTGCACCAATACGTACCACTCACCATTGGTTCAGACCCATTCCAGAATGAAATTTCAATGGCACTGAAAGAAAACATATGGTTCCCTGGTAATAATGTGGCATTGTGTAGACACAACCTAAATTTGAAAACCTCTACAAATAGAAACCTTGCTTCCATCTGTCTCTTAAAAAAGAAAACCTCATAATTGCTTATAATCATGTTCGTTTACCGGTTTCTCAAATGCTTAACAGCTGGTGGGGGGCGGAGGACAGAAGGGCAGGAGGAGACATGGGTAATTAATAAAAGTCGTTCTCCTGCCGATTTTAAATGTTATCAGTGCTTAAAATGTCAAAACTATGTCCCTACTTTCCTTAAATGACTCACTGCATGACATGTCATAACTGAACTCCCTTCTCCAGCCCATGGATTCACCCCTGGAGAATTCTACAGAATGAGTGAGCTCAACCCGACTACTTCTATTTTTTTATTGGAGTCTAGTTGATTTACAAAGTTGTGTTAGTTTCAGGTGTACAGCAAATTGATTCAGTTATACATATACATGTATCTTCTTTTTAAGAGTCTTTTCCTTTATAGGTTATTATAAAATATTGAGTATAGTTCACTGTGCTATACAGTAGGTCCTTGTTAGTTATCTATTTCGTATACTGTATAGTATTGTGTATATGTTAATTCCAAACTTCTTTTAAAGGACTTTCGGGAGGCTCTAAGAGAGAGAGCCATTTGCAAGGACAATTCAATTGATGAAGAATGATATATGGCAAATAATTATGTCAACATTCAAACTGAACTTCTTTTCCAGACTAGGAATTAAACCAGCAGGGAGTCGGACCTGGGAACATATCTGTTTCTGCCAGGGAATAGAATTGACGTGCATCTGAGGATGTGTCCACCCAGGTACAATCCAGCCCTGGTGCCTTGTGGCACACAGAGGAAAACCCACCTTATGGAGGTGATGCCCTGTCCGCCGGCTTCTCCGAGGTGGTGGTGAGGACCACAAGCCCAGAGCACCCCTGCATGAGCTCATAGACCGTGCATATCCTCTCCCCACCCCCAGACCTACAGAACAAGTGTCCCTGGGTGGGGCCTGGATGGCAAGGTCACGACTCTTCAGGTGATACTGATTTAAGTCAGGGCGAGGGCTTCCCTCTCTCTCACACCAGTCACGAGCAGCTTGTCAGGACCCGGGAGGCAGGTCCCCCCATCGAGTTAACTCTCTGCAACCATTCCTGGAAGTAGGGGTCATTCCACAACTTTAAGAGGACAATAAAGGGGCTTGTCGAAAATGGCTGACCACACGTAGTCTGGAAGGAGGAAGACCTCGATCGTTAACCTGACCATAATAACAGAGCGTCCTGTCAATTGCCATCTCGGGGGTCCCTGGATGGCCTCCCTGTTCTTCCTCTTCAGAAAACAGTGAAGCCCTTCAGCCCAGGCTGCTAAGAGCCTGGTCTCTGTCCTCCGCCAGACTGAAGTCTTCCGTGACCGTCAGGTTCTGCTGGAGCTCATTTCCCCACCCGATCTCCTCCTGGCCTGTCTGCTCAGTCATAGCCCCTGTCACCACACTGAAAAATCATCAGTCTCATCACCTTGCATACACCTGAAACACTGTAAATCAACTATACTTCCATTTGTTTACGAAAAAGATGTCATAACCTATAATGGAATAGAATCGGAAAAAGAATTATATGTATACGTATACTGAATCACTTTGCTGTACACTTGAAACTAACACAACATTGTAAACTAGCTAAACTTAAAAAACAAAACAAAATCACAGATGTGAGCAAAAATAAATAAATAATTTTCTTTTAATTTTTAAATAAAAAAATAAAAAGAACATGGGACAATTATATGCTGTGTACAAGGAATTCACCTTAGGTTAAATGATAAAGGTAAATTACAAACAAAAAAGTTGAAAAAGTAAAAAAAAAAAAAACCCTCAGTCTCTTCATCTGTAATTCTCAGACTTAAGTAGATGTAGTAGGAGGAATAATAATAATTGAGATTCAGCATGTCTATGAGGGACTAGTGCTATACCTATTTTGTAATGAACAAATGGAGACACAGAGAGGTTAAGAAACTTGCCCAAGGACACACAGCTGGTCATTGCCAATATAACAAATTCATTTACTTTGGAGCATGGGTTGGGAATCAGGGTGCTTGGAGTTCAAATCCTGACTCTATCTCTTACTGTGAAATTATTTAACTGCTCTAAATCTCATTTCTCTCATCTAAGAAAGAGGAACAGTAATAATAAAATTGTAGTGGGGCTGGCTGGTTGAGTTAACTTGCAAAACCGTTACAGCCCTGCATGCATGATAGGCAATCAATAGATGTCATTGCTGTGGTACAGTATTCCAAAGGAAGTTGTCCCCTCCCATGCTCTGTGACACGTCTGTGCAAATAACCTACCCCCGTGGAGTAGCGTCCCTTTCCCTGTGCGCCCAGGGCCCCGGCACAGGCTCCAGCCTGAGTGTCTGAGCACCCGGCCCCCCACTGCGCCACCCAGTACTGGACCACCTCCTCTCTCCCTCCCCTTCGTGCCACATCTTGTCCACCCAGGGACAATGAGAAGGGAGGTCCTACTGGCTTGGTGGGTGCAGTGCCTCCTTGGTGGCACCAAGAATGGAAGGTACATTCCGCCTTCCTCCACTGCACAGAAATACAGCTGCAGCCCCACTTCCTGTCTATGTCTGTTAAACATCCCCACCTGCAGCAGGGGATTCACCCTCATATCCATTTGCCTGCCCTCACCCTCCCACCCACACTGCTCTGCATGTGATGAAAAGAAAGTGTTTGGTACAGGAACTACTTATAAAGACTGAGTTTGCTTTCCTCGTATCTTCTTTTTTTAATCTTTTTTTTAAAAAAATTTATTTATTTATTTTTGGCCGCGTTGGGTCTTTGTTGCTGTGCATGGGCTTTCTCTAGTTGCAGTGAGCGGGGGCTACTCTTCGTTGTAGTGCGCGGGCTTCAGTAGTTGTGGCTCGGGGGCTCTAGAGGGCAGGCTCAGTAGTTGTGGCACACGGGCTTAGTTGCTCCGTGACATGTGGGATCTTCCCGGACCAGGGCTCGAACCCATGTCCCCTGTGTTGGCAGGTGGATTCTTAACCACTGCACCACCAGGGAAGCCTGCACTCCTCATGTCTTGCGGAGCTTGTGGGCAGCATCTGGGATGCAGAGGAGACAGAAGCCAGTACCTATCTCACCCGCATGGCTGTCCCCTCTTCTTTTAACCCTACGACTTTCTCCAACCCAGACTAAGCCTGTCCTCTCCTCCAAGCCTTCCCTGCCCACTGGGACCTACGTGCATTCTCCCGTCTCTGAATCCTAGGAGACTTTTGTCATGTTGGCACCCATGTTTCTGAATCACCTTAACTTCTCGACTGGTCTTTGCCTTCCATTCTCCTCTGAGCATTTGGGGTCGAGGGCCATCTTCACAGAAGGGGATGGGCTGGACTAGCTGTGGTTGGAAAGGATTTCCAAAATTCAGACATTGACGGTAATTTTTTAAATTTTATTTTATTCAAGTATAGTTGATTTACAATGCTGTGTTAATTTCTGCTGTACAGCAAAGTGATTCAGTTATACATATATAAACATTCTTTTTCATATTCTTTTCTATTATGATTTATCACAGGATAGTGAATATAGTTCGCTGCAAATGGCATTATTTCATTCGTTTTTATAGCTGAGTAATATTCCATTGCGTATATGTACCACATCTTCCTTATCCATCATCTGTCGATGGACATTTAGGTTGCTCCATGTCTTGGCTATTGTAAATAGTGCTGCTATGAACATAGGGGTGCATGTATCTTTTCGAATTATAGTTTTGTCCAGATATATGCCCAGGAGTGGGATTGTAGGGTCATACAGCAACTGTATATTTAATTTTTTAAGGAACCTCTATACTGTTCTCCACAGTGGCTGCACCAATTTACATTCCCACCAACAATTTAGGAGGGTTCCCTTTTCTCCACAGAGGGTAATTTTTTTTAATTCAGGTAATTCATTCCTTCAGCCACTGTTGTTGGCAAATGTATAAATAGGTACAGCCTTTGGGGAGGGCAATTTATCTGTATCCAAATCTGAAATAGGTCTGTCCTTCCACCTGGTAACTCCCCTTCCAGCTATCTATCCCAGGAAATCTTTGCATGTGTGTACAGAAAGTTATATTTAGAATCATTCTTGGCATTTATTATTTATAATAGCAAAAAGCTGGAAGCCACCCATCCCTAGAAGAATGACCAGATTATTTCGCCACACTATGCTGAAGTTAAAGAAAATGATGATCTGGATGTTCAGAAAAAGATCTTGATGCAAATTGTGTTAAAACAAGGATTAATAAACTTTTTCCAAAAAGGGTCAATATTTTAGTCTTTGCAGGCCATTCTGTATCTGTTCCAACTACTCAATTCTGCCACTGTAGTGCAAAAGCAGCCCAAGAAGATAAATAAACAAAAAATTATGGCTGTGTTTCAATAAAACTTTATTTACAAAAACAAGCTTGGGGCCAGATTTGGCCCAGAGACCATAGTTTGCCAAGACCTGAGTTTGACAAAAAAAGCAAATTCCGGGGCTTCCCTGGTGGCGCAGTGGTTGAGAGTCTGCCTCCCGATGCAGGGGACACGCGTTCGTGCCCCGGTCCGGGAAGATCCCACATGCCGCGGAGCGGCTGGGCCCGTGAGCCATGGCCGCTGAGCCTGCACATCCGGAGCCCGTGTTCCGCAACGGGAGAGGCCACAACAGTGAGAGGCCCGTGTACCGCAAAAAAAAAAAAAAAAAAAAAAAGCAAATTCCGAATCAATATGCACAAGTCTACCCCCATTTATGTAAATCTACCTCCATTTATATAAAAAGAAAATCATATAGATCTGTATATGTTCTTTACTGTGCGTATACATGCATTTATAGAAAGTCCTGAAGGGTTATAAAAATAATAACATCATAAGGCCACCTTCAAATAACAGTTTGAGGAATTTTGACAACTGTTTCTTTTATGCATGACCTCTTTTCTCCTAGACAATTCTAATTGTCTTCAATTAGACAGCAACTCTAACACATTATTCTTCTAAGAAAGGAATTAAGTAAGAATTTTCAGCCCCCTCCCAAAAGAACAATTGGCAGGCAACCAGATCTCAGGGCTCTCTCCCAGTTTCCTAGCCAGCCAAAGCAGGGCCCCAAGGCAGCTACAGGCCGGCTGGAGCAGGTACTTTCATACCTGGTCTTTGCTCTTAAAGATTCCCAAAGCCAAAAACAGACATTCTTTTTTAAAGGGCAATTTATTTGAAGTATTAATTAAAATGCAAATTACTGTAAGACGGCTTGGCTTTTAAACAATTGCTCTGAAGTTGCCATGAATATAAAGCATATGAAAGTCTTCCGTTTAGAATGATCTGCATACTTGCTCACAGTTGAAAAATTGCTTGACTTGAAAATAACAAGGGTGGGCAGTAAAAGCCAAGTGATGCAGCCAAAATCCTTTAGCAAGAGCTGCTCTCCTTCAGGAGGACAAGGGAGGGAAAGGGTTGAAGAAGAGCACTCTGCTAAGACTCAGTCTCCAGCAGGGTTTTTTGAGGGGGTGAAGCTCGCCACCCACAAGGAAGGGGAGCCCAGTTACCAGGGTGGACCTCACAGCTTTAAAGTAATTAGAACCTTCTACAACATGTTGACTAGCTTCCGACCCTCTCCTTCCTGAGTCAGGGAAGAGAAGGAAGCTGTAAACAAACATGAAGCTCATGAGTGGGAGGGAGTGAATCCATCATAATCTTCAAGGAAGGAGCAAAAAAGACTCACTGTTCTTAAGCATCGTCTTTGCACCAGATGCTGGGTGTAGCTTTTTGACATCCTTTTCCCAGTTTTACTTAATACTCCCCACAACCCTGAGAGAAAGGAATTAACATTCCTATCTAATGGGGAAAAAACAAAGCAGAAAAGTTAAGCAATTTGGTCCAGGGTCATGAAATTAAAGAGCAAAGGAAGAGAATGGAAGAGAAGTAATACTGATGACAACAATGATACGAACAGCTTTGACAATTACATCTACTGAAGAGGATACAACTTAATCAGGTACATCACTTCTCTTACTTCACTTAAGGGTTTCCTAAGCCACAAGGCCCAGGAGAGGAACTTCCTCAGGCAGTTCCGGGGTGGGGACCGTCATGCTGATCTCCAGGTCAAGAATGCAGGGCTGGACCAGGACCAGAACCCTTGCACTGCACAATGGGCAAACATTCTCACAAGAGGGGTGGCTGCAACAGCTCTCCCCACCAGAGTTTCAGCATCTAAGTGACTCCCCCAACCAGGACTCTGGCATTCTGATCCATGACAACAAACCCCCCAATATCCCAACATCTACTCACCAGTTAGTAGTAGCCTAACGTGGTGGTGATGAGAAGACCTTTTTTTTCCATCATCAGCCTTGATCACCACCAGCTCAGACCAATTAGTTGAAACTGTTGGTTTCTAGAGCAATTTGGAATTATCTGATGGAGGGGCTTCTTTCTCTTTATACACCATCTCCTGTCCGGACACACCCACATTTGCTTCCCCTAGACTGATCCTATGACAACCCAGATGTTCCCCACCAAGAATCGCCTCGTTCCAAAGCAGCTCATGAGCTACCTTATGTAGGCTTTACTGAAGGAGCCGAGGGGAGATGAGGAGGGAGTTTACATCACACCTTCCATAGCAAACAGCTCTAAGTTCTTCCTTTGTTATTTCAGTTCTCAAAGTCCCTCTTGGGCCCCTCCTTCCCCCAGGGGGCTGGTTGTCTGCTCCCATAGGAATCCTGGCTTCCCTGGCTCCTTGATCCTGGATTTCAAACTCCTCTCCCTGTGTAGTTCAGAGAAATTCTCCCCTCCCAGCACCTCCCTCTGCACTTGTGCTCTCAGTGCATCCTGTGCACAAAGAATGTCACCTGCCATATCAGTTAACAAAGGATATTGCTGCCATCAAGACTTCAGCCACTGCAGCCACCCCTGACTCTGCACGCTGAGGAGATTCAGGATGGAGAAAAGCAGGACACTGGCTCAGGATAGTTAAGGTGAATATCAAAGGAATGATTTCAATGAACCCAGATTCTTGCATCTTTCCCAAAATAGAAAAGCAATAAATTCATTAAGTTGAGATGTCTGGTTTTCTTTAATTAGCAATAACCTTTTGATGTTCAACTACTTGGGTTTTTTCACAAAAATTCATATGTATCCTGGTTCCTCACTTCGGAACTGTCCTCAGAGCTCTCTGAGAGGCTGTATCCCAGGCTTAAGTCCTCAGTAAGTCCACCGAATAAAACATAATTCTCAACTTTTAGGTTGTGCCTTTTTTTAGTCAACAATCCAAACAAGAGACCCCCTTATAGAAGAGAGTTTATCAACCATCTTTAGTTACTAACCACATCTCACTCCCAAACTCTACCCCAAACAGCCCACCAAGTCATCTTAAACACAAATTGTACTTGACCAGGAAGAATTAGGGTGAAAGAAGGCCTTCCCACCTAATTCCATATTCCCTTCATGGCATCCATGGAGATGGGGAGAGGAGGAAGAATGAGAAAGGCACAGCCCCTCTCTCTGTAGACTTCGCTTTGGCTACACATGAAAGGCTCGTATGGTCCCTGAGAGCGGCTGACAGCTCTCCAAGGGACTGTCTTGGCCAGAGGGAATAGACTTGCTGTGTGTGGTGTATATGTGCAAACGGCGCAAAGGATGGGCGTCGTAACTCAGGAGGGGACAGATCTTTCTTGTCAAGGGAGCTGTCCCACCACAGACGAGGCACCTGCAGGGTGGTGCACTCCACACCAGTCCGAGGTGTTGGCAGAGCCCCCAGGACCATGTGGCGAGGCCCAGCCTTGGACAGAAGGGGGAACTGGATGAACTTCCAACTTCTCCCTCCAAAGGTCTAAGACACTCGATCCTCACAGTTCGGTCTTCAAAACAGAGAGGCCACCATGCATGCTGATCCTGTAAAAGTGCTTCATAGCTCCACACACCCACATCACCTCCTGACCACACCTCTGGCATTACGGAGGAGACGTTGGCTGAGTCAGCTTTTTTTTATTTTAAACATCTTTATTGGAGTATAATTGCTTTACAATGTTGTGTTAGTTTCTGCTGTATAACAAAGTGAATCAGTATACATATGTCCCCATATCCCCTCCCTCTTGCGTCTCCCTCCCACCCTCCCTATCCCACCCCTCTAGGTGGACACAAAGCACCTAGCTGACCTCCCTGTGCTATGTGGCTGCTTCCCACTAGCTATCTATTTTACATTTAGTAGTGTACATATGTCCATGCCACTCTCTCACTTCGTCCCAGCTTACCCTTCCCCCTCCCCATGTCCTCAAGTCCATTCCCTATGTCTACCTCTTTATTCCAGTCCTGCCCCTAGGTTCATCAGAACCATTTTTTTTTTAGATTCCATATATATGCGTTAGCATACGATACTTGTTTTTCTCCTTCTGCCTTACTTCACTCTGTATGACAGACTCTAAGTCCATCCACCTCACTACAAAAAGCCCAATTTCATTTCTTTCTCTGGCTGAGTAATATTCCATTGTATATATGTGCCACATCTTCTTTATCCATTCATCTGTTGATGGACACTTAGGTTGCTTCCATGTCCAGGCTATTGTAAATAGTGCTGCAATGAACATTGTGATGCATGTCTCTTTTTGAGTTATGGTTTTCTCAGGATATATGCCCAGTAGTGGGATTGCTGGGTCATAGGGTAGTTCTATTTTTAGTTTTTAAAGGAACCTACATACTGTTCTCCATAGTGGCTGTATCAATTTACATTCCCACCAACAGTGCAAGAGGGTTTCCTTTTCTCCACACCCTCTCCAGCATTTATTGTTTGTAGAATTTTTATGATGGCCATTCTGACTGGTGTGAGGTGATACCTCATTGTAGTTTTGATTTCCATTTCTCTGATGATTAGTGATGTTGACCATCCTTTCATGTGTTTGTTGGCAATCTGCATATCTTCTTTGGAGAAATGTCTGTTTAGGTCTTCCGCTCATTTCTGGATTTGGTTGTTTGTTTTTTGGATATTGAGCTGCATGAGCTGCTTGTATATTTTAGAGATTAATCCTTTGTCAGTTGCTTCATTCGCAAATATTTTCTCCCATTCTGAGGGTTGTCTTTTCTTCTTGTTTACAGTTTCCTTTGCTGTGCCAAAGCTTTTAAGTTTCATTAGGTCCCATTTGCTTGTTTTTATTTCCATTCCTCTAGGAAGTGAGTCAAAAAGGATCTTGGTGTGATTTATGTCGTAGAGTATTCTGCCTATGTTTTCCTCTAAGAGTTTTATAGTGTCTGGCCTTGCATTTAGGTCTTTAATCCATTTTGCATTTATTTTTCGTATGGTGTTAGGGAGGGTTCTCATTTCATTCTTTTACATGTCACTATCCAGTTTTCCCAGCACCACTTATTGAAGAGACTGTCTTTTCTTCATTGTATATTCTTGCCTCCTTTATCAATGATAAGGTGACCATATGTGTGTGGGTTTATCTCTGGGCTTTCTATCCTGTTCCATTGATCTATATTTCTGTTTTTGTGCCAGTACCATACTGTCTTGATTACTGTAGCTTTGTAGTATAGTCTGAAGTCAGGGAGCCTGAATCCTCTGGCTCCACTTTTCTTTCTCAAGATTGCTTTGGCTATTCGGGGTCTTTGTGTTTCCATACAAATTGTGAAACTGTTTGTTCTAGTTCTGCGAAAAATGCCATTTGTAGTTTGATAGGGATTGCATTGAATCTGTAGATTACTTTGGGTAGTATAGTCATTTTCACAATGTTGATTCTTCTAATCCAAGAGAATGGTATATCTCTCCATCTGTTTTTGTCATCTTTGATTTCTTTCATCAGTGTCTTACAGTTTTCTGAGTACAGGTATTTTACCTCCTTAGGTAGGTTTATTCTTAGATATTTTATTCTTTTTCTTGCAGTGGTGAAAGAGATTGTTTCCATAATTTCTCTTTCTGACCTTTTCTTTTCCCCACAATCAGAGAAAAATTTATTTTTAAATAAATACATTTATTTTTAAACCTTCCTGTTCAAAGATGGACCTCAGAGCAAAGCTCTGAACAGGCAGGATCCACTTTTTCTAGTTCAGTATATTGAACAGTATCTTCTCTACTAACATTTGATGCCTATTCATTGGTTCCTCTTATATTCCTTCAATCTTATAGGCTGCTTTAGAAAAATGGGGGGGGGAAGGCGAACAATACTAATTCTGCAAAAGATATAATAGTAAACATGGCCTTAGTTGCAGGCCTCCTTTTCATCCTCCCACACAATCACCTTGTGATTGTAGCAATGGCATAGGTAAGGTAAGATCTATGCTAGTCCTTAAAATGGCTGATCTTCCATCATTAGTGTATAGGAATGCAAGAGATTTCTGTGCAATAATTTGGTATCCTGCAACATTACCAAATTCATTGATTAGCTCTGGTAGTTTTTTGGTAGCATCTTTAGGATTCTCTATGTATAGTATCATATCTTCAAACAGTGACTGTTTCACTTCTTCTTTTCTGATTTGGATTCCTATTATTTCTTTTTCTTCTCTGATTGCTGCAGCTCAAACTTCCAAAACTATGTTGAATAACAGTGGTGAGAGTGGGCAACCTTGTCTTGTTCCTGATATTAGAGGAAATGCTTTCAGTTTTTCACTATTGAGAACAATGTTGGCTGTGTGTTTGTCATATATGGCCTTTATTATGTTGAGGTAGGTTCCTTCTATGCCTACTTTCTGGATAGTTTTTATCATAAATTGGTGTTGGATTTTGTCAAAATTTTTTTCTGCATCTATTGAGATTATCATATGGTTTTGTATCACATTGATTGATTTGCATATATTGAAGTGTCCTTGCATTCCTGGGATAAACTCCACTTGATCATGGTGTATGATCCTTTTAATGTGCTGTTGGATTCTGTTTGCTAGTATTTTCCTGAGGATTTTTGCATCTATGTTCATCAGTGATATTGGCCTGTAGTTTTCTTTCTTTGTGACATCTTTGTCTGGTTTTGGTATCAGGATGATGGTGGCCTCGTAGAATGAGTTGGGGAGTGTTCCTCCCTCTGCTACATTTTGGAAGAGTTTGAGAAGGTTAGGTGTTAGCTCTTCTCTAAATGTTTGATAGAATTCACCTGTGAAGCCATCTGGTCCTGGGATTTTGTTTGTTAGAAGATTTTTAATCACAGTTTCAATTTCAGTGCTTGTGATTGGTCTGTTTATATTTTCTATTTCTTCCTGGTTCAGTCTCAGAAGGTTGTGCTTTTCTAAGAATTTGTCCATCTCTTCCAGGTTGTCCATTTTATTGGCACATAGTTGCTTGTAGTAATCTCTCATGATCCTTTGTATTTCTGCAGGATCAGTTGTTACTTCTCCTTTTTCATTTCTAATTCTGTTGATTTGAGTCTTCTCCCTTTTTTTCTTGATGAGTCTGACTAATGGTTTATCAATTTTGTTTACCTTTTCAAAGAACCAGCTTTTAGTTTTATTGAGCTTTGCTATCATTTTCTTCATTTCTTTTTCATTTATTTCTGATCTGATCTTTTGATTTCTTTCCTTCTGCTATCTTGGGTTTTTTTGTTCTTCTTTCACTAGCTGCTTTAGGTGTAAGTTTAGGTTGTTTATTTGAGATTTTTCTTGGTTCTTGAGGTAGGATTGTATTGCTATAAAACTTCCCTCTTACAACTGCTTTTGCCACACCCCATAGGTTTTGGGTCCTCGTGTTTTCATTGTCATTTGTTTCTAGGTATTTTTGAATTCCTCTCTGATTTCTTCAGTGATCTCTTGGTTATTTACTAGCATTTTGTTTAGCCTCCACGTGTTTGTATTTTTTACAGTGGTTTTCCTGTAATTGATATCTAGTCTCATAGTGTTGTGGTCAAAAAAGATACTTGATATGATTTCAACTTTCTTAAGTTTACCAAGGCTTGATTTGTGACCCAAGATGTAGCCTATCCTGGAGAATGTTCCAAGTGCACTTGAGAAGTGTATTCTGTTGTTTTTGGATGGAATGTCCTATAAATGTCAATTAAGTCCATCTTGTCTAATGTGTTATTTAAAGCTTGTGTTTCCCAATTTATTTTCATTTTGGATGATCTGTCCATTGGTGAAAGTGGGGTGTTAAAGTCCCCTACTATGATTGTGTTACTGTCTATTTCCCCTTTCATGGCTGTTAGCATTTGCCTATGTATTGAGGTGCTCCTACACTGGGTGCATAAATATTTACAATTGTTGTATCTTCTCCTTGAATTGATCTCTTGTCCTTCTTTGTCTCTTGTAACAGTCTTTAAAGTCTATTTTGCCTTATATGAGAATTGCTACTCCAGGTTTCTTTTGATTTCCATTTTCATGGAATATCTTTTTCCATCCCCTCACTTTCAGTCTGTATGTGTCCCTAGGTCTGAAGAGGAGCTCTTGTAGACAGCATATATACAGGTCTTGTTTTTGTATCCATTCAGCCAGTCTATGTCTCTTGGTTGGAGCATTTTATCCATTTACATTTAAGGTAATTATTGACATGTATGTTCCTAATACTACTTTCTTAATTGTTTGGGGTTTGTTATTGTAGGTCTTTTCCTTCTCTTGTGTTTCCTTCCTAGAGAAGTTCCTTTAGCATTTGTTGTAAAGCTGGTTTGGTGGTGTGAATTCTCTTTACTTTTGCTTGTCTGTAAAGATTTTAATTTCTCCATCGAATCTGAATGAGATCCTTGCTGGGTAGAGTAATCTTGGTTGTAGGTTTTTCCCTTTCATCCCTTTAAGTATATCCTGCCACTCCCTTCTGGCTTGCAGAGTTTCTGCTGAAAGATCAACTGTTAACCTTATGGGTATTCCCCTGTATGTTATTGGTTGCTTTTCCCTTGCTGCCTTTAATATTTTTTCTTTGTATTTAATTTTTGACAGTTTTATTAATATTTGTCTTGGCATGTTTCTCCTTGGATTTATCCTGTATGGGATTCTCTGCACTTCCTGGACTTGATTGATTATTTCCTTTCCCATGTTAGGGAAGTTTTCAACTATAATCTCTTCAAATATTTTCCCAGACCCTTTCTTTTTCTCTTCTTCTTCTGGGACCCTTATAATTCGAATGTTGTGTGTTTAATGTTGTCCCAGAGGTCTCTGAGACTGTCCTCATTCTTTTCATTTTTTTTTCCTTATTGTGCTCTGTGACAGTTTTTTCCACTATTTTATCTTCCAGGTCATTTATCCATTCTTCTGCCTCAGTTATTCTGCTATTGATTCCTTCTAGAGAATTTCTTATTTCACTTATTGTGTTGTTCATCATTGTTTGCTCTTTAGTTCTCCTAGATCTTTGTTAAATGTTTCTTGTATTTTTTCCATTCTATTTCCAAGATTTTGGATCATCTTTACTATCATTACTCTGAATTCTTTTTCAGTTAGACTGCTTATTTCCTCTTCGTTTTTTGGTTTTTACTTGCTCCTTCATCTGCTGCATATTTCTCTGTCTTCTCATTTTGTTTAATTTACTGTGTTTGGAGTCTCCTTTTTGCAGGCTGCAGGTTCATAGTTTCTGTTGTTTTTGGTTTCTGCCCCCAAATAGGTGAGGCTGTTTCAGTGGCTTGTGTAGGCTTCCTGGTGGAGGGGACTTGTGCCTGTGTTCTGGTGGGTGGGAGTGCCTCTTGTCTTTCTTGTGTGTCATCCAGTGGTGTGTTTTGCTGTGTCTGTGACCTTATTATGATTTTAGGCAACCTCTCTGCTAATGGGTGGGGTTGTGTTCCTTTCTTGCTAATTGTTTGGCATGGGGCATACAGCATTGGAGCTTGCTGGCCATTGGTTGGAACTGGGTCTTAGTGTTGAGATGGAAATCCCTGGGAGAGCTCTCTTTGATTTATATTATGTGGGGCTGGGAGGTCTCTGGTGGTCCAGTGTCTTGAACTTGGCTCTCCCACCTTGGAGGCTCAGGCCTAACACCCGGCCAGAGCACCAAGACTCTGTCAGCCACACAGCTCAGAAGAAAAGGAAGAAAAATAAAATACAACAAAATAAAATAAATTTTTTAATCAGTAAAATTTTAAAAATTAAAAAGAAAGTGAGAGAGTAACCAAACCAATAAACAAATCCACCAATGATAACAAACACTAAAAACTAAACTAAGATAAATATAAACATCAGAAACAAATCAGTTGACCCAGGTTTAATGAGTTAAAACACATCCTGCATTAGCCACATTGGTTTGATTAAATGCAAAAACAATTTGTTCTTTTCAGTAGGTTAAGGACACCACTAAAATCTTGTTTATACTCTTAATTTGTTTAACAGATGTTTTATTCGAAAGAATACAATAAGCCCTTGCCCTCCCTGTTGAGGGGAATGATCATCAGTTCTGAATTTAAAATTTTTAAATAAGTCTTCCCTAACTGTGAAAAATTCCATAGTGTGGTTGTCCTTCATCTACCCATTTTACAGAACAATAAACTTGAGCAAAGAGGGTACAAACTAAACTCAGGCTCTCTGGACCACATTGTCCCAAACACATGCCTAGGGCATGCCAGGACCCACAAGGACCGGCCAGAATAGCCCTCCCAGTTGTTGACTTTGGTGTGGTTTGGTTTGGTTTAGTTTAGTTTCACTTTCATTTTGTTTCATTTTGGGATTTTTTGCTTGGCTTGGCTTGGCTTTACTTTGTTTTGTTTTGTGGGTAAGGGACAAAGGAGAGTGATCCAAAACCACTCAGAAAGATCAACATTTTAAGAATGGATATTGGATGTGTGGTGTGTTCTTGAAAATAGAAGTGCACAGAGCGTTTCCTATGCTCTACTCCATGCCCACCCCAGCCACCCAAACCTTAGGATGTAAAGGCCTACTCAGAAGTCCCCAGTCCAACTCAGGCTACAGTCCTGACACATATGAAACCATGAGGAGACTATTTACTCCTTTAAAATGTTTTGAGCATGTACTGTGCACCAGGCATTGTGAAGGGTCCCATGCAAAAGCTGTCCCCAGTCTCTGAGTGCTGATGACCTACCAAGGGAGAGAAGACAGACAGTAACCCAGCACAGGACAGAGTCATTCAGACAGTTCAGTGCTTTAAGAGTCAGAGGGAAAAGAGCCCATAGCTCTTCCCAGATTTAGCAAACAAAAATATAGGATACAGAAAATGTTTGGGACACATTTATACTCAAAAAATTATTCATTGTTTTATCTGAAATTCAAATATAACTAGGCATCCTATATTTTATCTGGTTGATGAAATAAGGCCAATCTTCTGCTAGGAGATGGGATGTCAGTGAACTAGTACATTCAAGGGGAAGGATGTTACAGGAATTCATGAGAAAAGTTCAGGATGGGCCAGTGGCTGGGCTCTGCTACAGCACCTGTCTTAGTCTGTTTGGGCTGCTATAACAGAATACCATAGACTGAGTGACTTAGAGACAAGAGAAATTTCTTTCTCACAGTCCTAGAGGCTGGGAAGTCCAAGATCAAGGTGCCAGCAGATTTGGTGTTTAGTGAGGCCTTCCTGGTTTACAGCTGGCCATCTTTTCTCTGTAACCTCACATGGTGGCCAAAAGGACAAAGGAAATTTCTCAGGCCACTTTTATAAGGGCACTAATTCTATTAAGCCTCTGCCAAAGGCTCCACCTCCCAATATCATCACCTTGGGGGTTGGGCTTTCAACATATGAATTTTGTGGGGACACAAAACTTTGGTCCGATGCAACACCTTAAAGCGGCAAACACAGAGGGAGCAGATGACAGAGGCTGTGGAATGTTGCCTAAATTGTGTGATTCTGTCTCAGACAAGGAGCTCGATTCATCAGGTCCACGTCATAATGGATGAGAGGAGCATTTAATTAAATGGAAACACTGTGGAAGCTTTTGCAAGGCCCGTCCACCCATCTCCCAATTTATAAACGTCAGTTATAAACCTGTGACCTGTATCATATCTTTTTATTTTTTTTCTCTTTTTTAAATTGAAGTATAGCTAATTTACAATGTTGTGTTAGTTTCAGGTATACAGTAAAGTGATTCATTTATACATATATTCTTTTTCAGATTCTTTTCATTATAGGTTATTACAAGATATTGAGTAGAGTTCCCCATGCTCTACCATAGGTCCTTGCTGTTTACGTATTTTATATACAGTCGTGTGTGTGTATGTAAATCCCAAGCTCCTAATTTGTCCCCCACACCTCCCCCCATCTCCTGTGTCATTTCTTAAAGAAGGATCCTTCTGTGCTGCAGTTCAGATCAGCTCATTTCATGCTTGGAAATTTCATGAAAGGGACATTTCAGTCCCATCTGAACCAAATTTGATCAAAGTGAGAGAGATGTGCTATCAGCAAGTTTTGGACACTGCCAGAGTCTAGACAAATGTGAATCCTAGTGATGACATTCCAGCCTACCAGCTTCTCACGGTGGGGTCTTGGCAAAGTCCTGGAGCCTCTCTGAGCCTTCAAGTCCTCCTGTATGAAGCTGACCTTGCCCACTGGGCTAAGGAGCGGAGATGGTGTCTGCAAAGCACTTCACATAATGCAGGATGCAGTGGGCACTTCGTAAATGGTCATGTTGGCAGGAAGCTAACTTGCAGCACCATTCCGATGCTACTTAACAGATTTCTGGGCTACAAAACAGTCATCTGAGAAGTCTTCAATCTCCTTTAAATAAAAGTTTATGAGCTGAGTCCTCCTCTTTCTCTCCAGTTACTCTTTCACTAAAACCTCACATGCAGCAGCTGCACAGCCTAGTTATCAGGGAGACAGCCAAGGGCCAGGGGCAAGCCTCAAGGAGCCCGTGTGTACCTGCCAAGGTTCCAAGACCCAGGAAGAAGCCCATGGTGGACCCTGGAACCTGGCCGAGTTCCGCCGTTTATCCTTTACAGGACAAACTTAGCACCTCCCCAATCCTCAGTGCTGCCATGGTGCTTTTAAATAAAAGATCCTCCGATGGAAAAACAGCGCTTAATTTTCTGAGTTGGCTTGAGTTCACATTTCCCCCACTGAGGTCAAAACCTGCCTTTGGCTCCAACCCCATTCTGTTCCCTGCAGCCACACAGATTCTGTCACTGCCAGCTGCAGGTGACCCACCTGCCCACCACCTGAAGACCAGAACAGGTCACCCCTAGGGTTGGCACCTGCTCCAGCAACAGGCATCAGAGACAATGTCTGAGCCTAGTGTTAAGTCCTGAAATAATAATCCTTATGGACTCCAAATGATACTAACCCTATTTCTTGCACATCCTTCCAGTTACTGGGTAACTGGGTAACTCTGTTACTCATCAGCAGCCTGATCCCAGGGCTTGACATAACTGCAACTCAGTTTCCTCATGTGTAAATGGGAAGATTACCCTCAGGGCTATCATGAGGCTGAAATAATTCTGTGTGTATGTACCACTTAGCATCGTTCTTGGCATAGTCTGTACTCAATAAATGGTAACAATGATAAGAAATAACCTGCTGAGTGTTTACTATGTGCCAGAAATCATTCTAAGTGCTTTGCAAATATCAACTCATTGAATCCATGCAACAACCCTGCAAGGAGAGGGCAGTCATTATCCTCTATTTTTCTGATGAGGAAGTAGAGGCTCCACAAGATTCCTCGTCTTGCCTAAGTTTGTGCAGCTCTTGCAAGGCAGCTGAGCTCAAACCCCACAGCCTGGTTCCAGACTCCAGGCCCTGACCACTACCCAATACTAGCCTCTTTACAGCTACCATTTAAAGAATGTTGTTTTTCACTGCAGGACTGGTTAGCCACAGGCTCATGCCAGCCACAGGCTGGGTCAGCCTCAGGCCCCTGAGAATGAAGGTTTGACCCAAACCTCATGCCTCCACGGGGGCACTCAGCACTGACTCCCAGCCTGAGGAAGCAAGGTGACTCCCCCACCATCAACTGCCATCATTCTCTGTTTCTGAAGCTTAGTCACACACTGGGAGACCCTCATGGGATCTCACAGGCCTAAAAGACCACCTCTATCCCACAGAGTTCTTCCTAAACACCCCACAGCTAGGGAGGGTCATCTGGCATCACCTGTTTATTTGTTGAAAGGCATAGAGCCTCCTTTGTTGTCCTGCCTGCAATCTCCTTGCAAGCCCACCTCCGTCCCCTCCCAAGGTCACAGACTTTGCAAGCTTATACTTGGCTCTGATGCTCCCCATTCAGCCTGGGACTCGTCCATCTGGTCCTGCACCATCCTAGCTACTCAGTCTTCCATTCTCATCCTCAAATCGCTTCTCACATGAGATTTCTCAGCATCGTTGCTGTAGTTATAACCTTGGCTCCTCTGCATCTTGGTTCTGAACCCCAGGTTCAGACTTTGGATGCCCTAGAGGTCAGCCCTGTGAAGCACCCGTGGCCCTGAGACACTTTATCCATCACCTACCCTGACAGGCAGCTCATTGTGTAGCTAAGGGCACAGAGATAAGCAGGAGAGCAGACACATCCACTGGCCCCCAACAGTGATCTCCACCAGCTCCACAGAGGACCAGACCTCCTGCACCACCCCCAGACCATTCTGTCAGCTAATGCTTTTTTTGGAGATGGGCCCTGAGACTGGAAAGCTCGGAAACAGCAACTACCAACATCCCCGGCACTGGAGAGGCTGTGAAATGCTAACAATTCTTTGCCTGAAAAGAATTCAACCTTCCTTTTTACAGCTCACCCATTAAGAAAGGTCTATGAAATTGACTTTAGATTCCCAGTTCTTAGGCATTTGTCTGCTTTACTTTTATTTCCACAGAGGCAAGAGATAAAATGCAGTGAAAACACAAACTTGTGTGTAAAAAAAGGGCCAGAAAACCACTGCTCTGCACAAATTCCACCATTGTAGATGGATTTTCTGGAGAAATCACTTGTCTGTCAGTTGAAACATGTAATAGGGAAGAACAAATCTAACTCCCTATTAGATGTTTCTTTTACTTTAACCTTTGTATTCTACTGGTTTTGCTTCAAGTTAAGAATGTTACCTAGGGAATTCCCTGGCGGTCCAGGGGCTAGGATGCCACACTTTCACTGCCAAGGGCCTGGGTTCAATCCCTGGTCTGGGAACTAAGATCCCACAAGCCATGTGACATGGCCAAAAATAAAAAATAAATAAAATAAAATAGACATTAAAAAAAAGAATGTTGCCTATACCCTGAAATATACAGGATAGCCCATTCTCAAGTCTCTGACCTTTAAGGGTGTAACACTTTTCCCATTCATATAGAGATTAAAAGTTGCAGAACAGAAAATAACATTTGTCCTCTTGGAGGTTTACAGGAACATTGTGACCTACCTACATGGACAGCTGCAAGAACAAAGGATTCCAACACCAAGAAGTTTGCAACAACTAACCACGCTCCTCCCTCAGCTTGCCTTTGAAAGTGCTTTGCTGAAACCCTTCGAGGAGTCTGAGGCTTTTTGGATTCCAAACACACGTCTCCTTGCATGGCCCTGCAATAAACCTTTCTCTGCTTCAAACTCCAACGTTTTGGGTTGTTTGGCCTCACTGCATTGAGCACATGAACTTGCGTTTGGTAGCAATCAGTATGAATGACTTGGTTAATCTATCTTCTCAGTAAGAAACTCTGACTGCAAGGAAATGGGATATAAAACAGGAAATGAACAATGGGGAAAAGGAGGAAAAAGCAGACCCACTTCACTTCAGGAAATGGCACCACTGGACGTCCAGTGGCTGATAACCAGCTCTGGAAGCTCCCCTCCCCACGCCCTTCACAGGATGTGTTCGGCCCATGGGCAATTCCAGTCGATGCCCTCCTCCCATCCCCTCTCCATCCACTCTCTCCATCCTCCGCCGGGACCCAAGTCACCTCTTGCTTAGTGTTACCTCCTGACTAATCTCCTTGCTTCCATCTCACACTCTAATAGCGAGAAGAGTGATCTATTCAAAACATAAATCAGACGAATCCACACTTCCTGCTTCAACACTCTAAAAAGTTCTCATCGTTCCTACCATAAAATCAAAGCCCTGTTTGGTGTGCAAATCAAAGGCCCGGTCTCCCCTCGGTGTCTGATCTCATCTGCTGCCCTTCCTCCCCTGCATCACTGCTCTCCAGACAGATGAGCCTTCTTCGCTCCCACACGTCAAGCTTGGTGTGTCCCAGGGCCTTGGCACTTGCTCCTGCCTCTGTTGCAAATGCTCCTGGCCAACTCCTCCTCAACTTTAGGCGGTGAGTCATGTCACTTCCACATGGTGACTGCCCAAATGCCCCGTCTAGAATAGCCAGCTTCCTCGATCTGCTCCCTGACACGCTCACATCACCCTCTTTATTTTCTGCCAGGCCCCAGTGAGTCAGGGAAACTGCATTACTTATACATTGACGTGTTTATTGTCGGTCTCCCCACTAGAATCTGGGCTCCGGAACAGCAGAGACTGTGTCTATCTAGTTCCCCACTCGTCCCAGTGCCCAGATACTTGCGGGATGAAAATGAATGACCACAGAAGGTGTCTGCGGAAGACAAGTCCTGGCTGAGGATCCCAAAACGGCCGGCCTGATGGACATGTCTGTGCATTAACTCATCCTGATATTCTCGGGTGCTGTGTGAACAGGGGGACATGCCATCCAGGTCCCACTCCAGTGGGGACCTCCAGCTGCTGGGGGTGCTGTCAGCAAGCCAAACAGCTGTCAGCCTCTCCAGGGTCACTACCGAGCCTCACCTCAGGTTACACCCTTCTCGGAGTGACGCTCATCCAAAGACAAACTGAGGTGAGGGTACAAAGGCCCAGACATTGGGGCCAAGGAGGTACATCTCTAAGGGGTTATTCTAGTCCCCAGTGTGCCCCACAGGGCTGGGCTAGGCTGCTGTTAGACTTGCCTCCCAGCTGACGACAAATTAAAATTATAGTGGGAGTGATCTCAGTTCAGGTGATCTGGTCTCAGACAGGTCTCTGCCCCACTGAGAACCTGAACTGTCTTTGAACTGTACCAGGTCCAAGGACACCACCAGCTGTCTTCAGAACAGCACCTGCCAGCTGCAGCCTTATGGTCTCAAAGTCTCTGCTGGTAACTATGCAACCACTTCAGACCCCAACAAATCCTTACTTAGCAAGCACCCCTACTTCTTGTCAGCTCCAACCATTACTCTTGAGAAACAACTCGAGTAACTAACTGTCACCGGGAGGTTTTTGCCTTTATAAGTCTCCCTCACGTTGTAGTCCATTGGAACATAGTGCTTCTTAAACGTGTGTCTCCTGGGCTGCAGTCCTAACAAACTGCAAATAAGCACCTTTTTAAACTCTAATTCGAAAAGATACATGCACCCCAATGTTCATAGCAGCACTATGGCCAAGACATGGAAGCAACCTAAATGTCCATTAACATATGAATGGATAAATAAGAAGTGGTCCGTATATATATATATATAATGGAATATTATTCAGCCATCAAAAAGAACTGCCATTTGCAGCAACATAGATGGACCTAGAGATTGTCATACTAAGTGAAGTAAGTCAGACAAAAACAGACAAATATCATATGATATCACTTATATGTGAATTCTAAAACATGACACAAATAACTTATTTATGAAACAGAAACAGACTCACAGACATAGAAGACAAACTTATGGTTACCAAATGGGAAAGGGGGGGAGGAGGGGTAAATTAGGAGTTTGGGATTAACATGTTCACACTACTAAATATAAAATAGATAACCAGCAAGGACCTACTGCATAGCACAGGGAACTCTACTCAATATTCTGTAATAACCTAAATGGGAAAAGAATCTGAAAAAGATGCATATATGTATATGTATAACTGAATCACTGTGTTATACACCTGAAACTAACGCAACATTGTAAATCAACTATACTCCAAAATAAAATTAAAATTAAATTACAAAAAAGAAGTGAGAAAGATAGATAACCAACAAGGACCTACTGTATAGCACAGGGAATTATATTCAATATCCTGTAATAACCTATAATGGAAGAGAATCTGAAAAAGAATAGATTTATATATATGTATATATAACTGGATCACTTTGCTGTACAGCAGAAATTAACACAACATTGTAAATCAACTATACTTCAATAAAATAATAAAAAATAATTAATTTTTTAAAAAACACCTTTTATTTCAATCAGGTCTCCGTTTCTATAATTTTGGGAAACACAGCTCACTTCCTGCTCCCTTCCCCTCCTGTCCACAGAGGCAGTTCCCAAGGGCACTCCCATCACAAACCTCTTTGACAGCTAAACTCGTTCCTGAGTCTGCTTCCTGGGGAACCCACCTTGCACGAAGCCCCTTCTGGTACTCAGAACCGTGGCAGGTGCGCATCCCAGCGATGCAAAGGCAGGTGTTCACACTGGGGAGACAGGTGATGAACAAGCCCCCAGGTACAGCGCTACAGTGGAGCTACAGGGAAGGAAGGTACACAGCCGTACACAGCCCTCACGGTCCCTGGAGGGACCCGGCCAAGCAGAAGCACCAGAGAAACTTCCTGAAGAAAAAGCTGCCTAAGTTCAGTGAAAAGGAACAGGTGAGAGTAAGTCAGGACCACTGGGGACAGGACATGAATGTATAAGGCAGAGAGACAAAGCTGTAAAGGTAAGCAGGGACCAGGTGAGGCAGACACAGAGGGGAGGACCCAAGGGAACAGGATGCAGGGTCCACAGGGGAGGAGGAGATACAGCTAGACGGCTGGACATGAGAGGCATCCTGAACCCTGGACCTACATCCACTGGAAGGTCAGAGAGGGCACTGGGCTGCACATGCCCCATCGTTCTGTCCCTTCCTCGCAGTGGGTCTGGAATCTCCATCCCTCATCGCTGAGCTGAGCATTGGGGAGGGTGAGGAGAGCCTGGCCTGACCTCCACCTGAAGTCCCTTCTGACAGCACCGTCCTCCGAGTGTGCCCTGGGCTTCCCCAGGCCATGCCACCTGCTGCCCCTCTAGCCGCATCACTGAATCCCCGTCACGAATCCCCATCACTTGGTATTTATCACCTAATGAGGTCTGCAGCCTCTCAAATCCAAGGGCAACCATCTGACTAAAGCCAACCCTGCATTTCCATATTCCTGTCAAAGTTACACTATCTACCCTTGACCAGACTGCCTGGGGACCCTCCCTGTTAATGAAATGCTGTGGTGATTAAAACCTCCGTCAGGCTTGATGTTCGAAAGGATCGGTGGCTTTTTAGAGAGCACACTTGACAAACTGCCTGGAAAGCTCCATCACTTGGGAGAATTTCCTTTTGGCCCAGGCCTGATTTTTTTCTTTTTTTTTTTTTCTTAGAAGGAGTGTGGCCAAGAGAGTAGGCTTTGGGCTTCGGGTTTTGTTTTGTTAGCTCACTTCTTTTGTTGTTCGTTCACTTCATTTCCTGACTTTTCATAAAAGCTTTCAGGGTAACTGATATTTTTATTCGGAAAGCATTTCCATCTACACCAGACCACTGGCTCGGTTTTAGCTAATTAAACTTATGACACGAAGGAGTGGGTAAAAGTTCATTCCAGAGGTACAGGGCGATGCGATGCTGCGTGCTAATTGAGCCCTCACAGAAGACAGATGCTGCAGGCTGCCTGCTGCTTTCCCGTTATCACCTGCCTGGCACAGCCCTGGGAGCATGGGGATGGAGGCCAGGACCGCGACATCTACTGGGGGAAAGTCTGCTATTTGGGACATGATTCTTCACGGCTTGCTTTCACATTTTAGAATACCTACCCCTTATCTTTTTGTTAAATACTGCCCGTAAATGACCCAGCAATGACTGGAGGAGCCTTGACAATTCCAGTCTGGTGTCTGATTTACATCCACATTTGGAAGGATTGGTTATGATGAGGACAATAGTTTTTCATGAGACAAATGTGGGATGTGCTGCATAACCACGGTGTCCGTTTAGCAGCTCCATTGTGCCATGTGCGATCCAGATATTATTTCTTTTTTTCTCAGAACAACTCTTCAAAGCAAGCATCAGGGCCTCTTCTGTCCCAAGAAGGACATGCGGTCCCGAGAAGTTAAGAGGTCCAAGGTCACAGAGCAAGTGGCTGAGTTTGTCCCTGGGCCTGACTCTCAAGTTCATGTTCTGTCTGTTGAAGGAGACTTAAAAACAAGTACTCTGGACCCCGCTGAGAGAAAGCAGGCTTGAGCACGAGAGGAGGGGACAGTGGTCTGCAGTTCAGCCTACCTGGGTGGTATTTTTCTCCCCTGTGTTCTGCAGCTGAAGTTTTGCTGCTCCTGACAATATTTGCTTTTTGTATCTTTAGGTAAAAAAGAGAGAGGTAAGGCTTGCCAGCATTCTCTATGTCCCAGATGGTGCACAGTTTAGATGCTTCTGAAATCTGCCTGTTCTACTGATGCTGAACAGAGGGGAGGAAACATGTGAAGCCAGTGGCATCTTGATGCCAAGAAGTGGGGAGCACTGGATCACACTGCAAACAAAGGAATGTTCTAGAATGGTCACTGAATGTCACCCACAGGATGAGACCACGAATAACAAGCACCTTCACACTGGTGATGGAGGTCACATTGACTGCTCATTTCTCTGAGTGAGGCTTTGCCAAGAAACATGTCAGCATTGCCAAGAAAATTGAGTGTGAAGGCGGGGAGAGGGGAGAGAAAAATGAGGTTGAACCCTAGCAGATATTAAAATATATCCCAAAGCTACTGTAATTTTTTAAATTAGTACTTGTTCAGGAATAGACAATAATTAATCAAATGAAACAAAAAAGAATAAAGTTACATCTAAATGCATAACTGACAGATGGAAATTGAGTAAGGGATAAAGGTAGCATTTCAAATTGGCAAGAAAAATTGAGATTTATTAAATGGTGATATACAACTGACCAGCAATCAGCAAAAGTAATAAGTAAACCTACCTCAATTCCTATCAAAAATAAATTCCAGATAAATCATTTAAAACATAGGAAATAAAAACATAAGAGCTCTAGAAAAATAAGGAAATATATTTATAATTTTAGAGAAGGTCTTTATGAGCATGACACAAAATTGAGAAGACATAAAGGACATATTGATAAATCTGACCATATATATATTAAAGAGCATCTAAAAATAGCCAAAAGGCAAAACCGGGAAAGTGTTTTGGCATATGAAAGACTAATGTCCTTAATATACAAAGAGCTCTTATAAATCAATAAGAAGACAAACCCAATAGAAAAAAAAGAGTTGTACCTTGACAACTTAGCAAACAATTCAAGGAACATTAAATGCAGTTGATCATCAATCACATAAGAGCAAACAATCAACCTCATTCAAAATTAAATAAATGCAAACAGGAGTTATCTTCTACTGTTATCTCCCTCTAGGAGCAAACACAACAATCTTTTCAAAACACAAATATGATTATGTATCTCCCCTGTTTCAACCTTTTCAAAGGTTAGGAAAGGAAAGGATCCTTTTATCTTATGAAAGGATCTAAACCCTGAGTGGGTCCTGTGTGGTCTGGCCCTGAACCCACCTCTCCTTTCTAACTTCTCCCCACCTGGATTCTTTTCAGGACCTTCGTCCATGGTGTATTCCCTCTCTCTCCCTTCCTTCTCCACCTAATGAGTCTACTCATTTTGCAACTCAATTGTCCATTCCTGGGGCAAGCTAGTCCTGACCACCCAGCCTAGCCCCTAATTACATCAGCTCTCTCTTTTATATGTTCTTCTAACTATTATGTATTTCTCTCTTATGGCACTTCTAAAAGTGATCATTTACATTTACGTCATTTACATTCAGTATTGTCTCCGCATCTGGACCGTGAGCTCCACTGGGAAAGGGTCCTGCCATTTTGCTTTTTGCCCTCCGTGTTTTCCCAGACCCTAACACACATGCTTGGCGTAGAGTAGGTGCTCAAGAAATATTTTTCAGTGGTTGAATAAATGAAAGAATTCTTCTCTCCTGTGATTTTGGCAAATACTAAAAAGGTGCAGAGAGAATCAAGCGTGCATGTACACTACTGGCAAAAATAATTTTTGAAGGCCAACTTAAGTGGTACCTAACAGAATGAACATATCTATTAGCTATACTTGCAGACATGCACAAAGATACGTGAAAGAAGATGCTGCTGGCAGCATTTCTGGTAATGGCAAAAGCCAAGAAACAGTATACATATTTGTCATCAGAGAACAAGTTAGAAAAATTATAATCCATCCACACAATGAAATACTGTATGGCCATTTCAGAGACCGATGTTGATCCTTACACAGATGTGGGAAGTTCTCCAATGTAGAATATAAAGTGAAAATGTAAGTTGCAGAATGATCCATGCAATGTGATTCCATGGGTGATTGTTTTAATGATACAATATATATCCTTTCATTGGCATAGGAAATTTCCGAACAGGTAAACAATAAGCGATTCATCATGGTAACTTCACAGGGAGGGGGGTGGAGGGAGACATGCTTTTCACTTTAGACCCTTCTAGACAGTTTGAATTAAGCCATGAATATGTATTACATTTTTAATATTGCAAACTATTTTCCAAAAATAATTGTTTAATAAGGGATCCCAAAACAAGTTCATTAACACCCTGTTACAGAGCCCCGTTATTTCCCATTATCTTCCCTCCTTGATTATCTTAAAATTCGGAGGTTCTTAACCCTGGACCTTGATTTTCTCTGCTGTCTTTGTGCGATTTTAGCATCCTCAGTGACTTTTCAGCACAAAGGAAGTTTTCGTTTCTAGGGATGTTTTCATAAAGCAAAAATCTCTCTAAAATTCCAGCAAGTGTTCCAAGTGTCCCTGTGCAGTAAATGTTCCTTTGTCTGGGTTTTCATACACCCAGGCTTGCCTAGATCAAGGTACCCTGGGAAGTTCCTTCCTCAATTTCACATCCCTTTGCATGGCCCACAGAAAGAGAGTCTATCGAAATTGAACGTATCTCTTCTAGGTCTGAATGGAGCGCCTCCTTCCCGATACCTCTCTTTAGTGCTTTGAATTAATTTCCACTCTGAGCTGCCAAAAGCTAGTTCCTCCAGAAATAAATATATACCCGAAGTAAAACAAATTTACCTGTAATACCATATGGCGTGCCCCAACGCTGCATTCAGGAAGAGTAAGGAGTTATGTAACAACACACTGCGGTGTAGTAGAGCTTGTTTCTGTGACTCTATAAGTAATAAAGCACCCTCCACGGCACCTTAAGCAAGCTATGAAGGATACTTGATCTCCTCCAGTTCTGTTGGGCGTCTACCATCTGTTCAGCTGGTAACACCTCTAAAAGGAGCATTAACACAACTCAAAGCCTCCTTCAGCTTACAAGTTTCCCTGCGTGCTCTTCAAATAGCGCACACTGGGTCAGCCGTGATTTGACTATTTATGTTTAGAATAACTCCAGGAATGTGTTTCCACCCCTCTCTTCCCCTCTCCTGTTCTGCCTCGCCGCCTTTGTCTTCTCATCCACATCCTTGCAGCAGGCAGTGGTGAGCTTACTTCCCTGGGTCAGACAGGACATGACCTAATGACTGGTCCAAATACACTCTGATGAAAACCAGGAGGACGCAGGGGAAGCAAAGGACACACCCAGTTGGTGAATCCCTACCAGAAGCAAGAGAGCAGATGATGGCTAAACCAGTGACGGCTCCCCTCCAGGTGCCCATGCTTTCTTCCTGCCTCTGGTAGGTCAAAGTGCAGGGTCCAGGGGCTTCCCTGGTGGTGCAGTGGTTGAGAGTCCGCCTGCCGATGCAGGGGACACGGGTTCACGCCCTGGTCCGGGAGGATCCCACGTGCCGTGGAGTGGCTGGGCCCATGAGCCATGGCCGCTGATCCTGCGCGTCTGGAGCCGGTGCTCCGCAACGGGAGAGGCCACAACAGTGAGAGGCCCGCGTACCGCGAAAAAAAAAAAAAAGTGGAGGGTCCAGAGAATCTATAGCTTGGATGGAGGGAACCTTTCCCGATCCAGCTCCTGCTGAGTACGTGCCTGCTATTCCCAAGGCCACGCTCTCCTCTGGACCAGCTTCTGCCCCCATGAGTCCCTTTTCTCTCCAAAAGCCCTTTGGGAGACCCTGCCCCGAGATCTTATCCTCACTCTGCTAAGTCTTTCTCCTGCTTAGAGTGTAACCGAGCAGGACCCTGCAAGGCCTTCCCAGAATGGACCCCCGCCCATGTCCTCCACCTGCCTTTTGTCTGTAGAAAAACTTTAGTTGAAAAATAAATTTAATCTGAGAAGTGAGAAAATGCAAAAAGAAAGGAAAACAGTCAAGCAAGACAAAATAATCATATTTTAGCCATTACACAAAGTCAACGACTTTAGTTCCTCCTCAAGGGCTATCGATAATATTCTGAGCCACGTTCTTTGACCTGTTTTGCAGATACTGAAACGCACACCAGTGGGAAAAGTTAACTGTCTGCTGCCCACAAGCACGTAGACCCCAGACTGGTTGGAACCAGAAGGTTGATGATGCCGACTCCCAATTACCTCACCACCAACCAATCAGAAGAATGTCCACGAGCTGACCATGCCCTGCTCCTTGAACCCCGTAAGACTCCTCACTACCCACTCCAGGGAGGGACACACAGTCTTGAGGGCATTAGACCACTGTACCTGCCAAAGCAATAAAGCTATGTCTTTCTACTTTACCGAAAGCTCTGTCTCTGCGATTTAATCTGGTACCTGTGTACAGAGGCCAAATTTCAGCAACGAGAGGAAGGGAGAGCTCTTTGCACATGGGAAAATGGTAGGAGACTGATGGAGACTTTGTTCTCGGTTTACTTTTACTAGTTGGTTCACTGAGCAAGTGGATTTTCAACCAGTCCCTGTTGAACCTGTCCCTTGCCCTCTAGGTAGGTAGCCCATAATGACACCATCCACCCCTCCCAAAAGAAAAAAAGACCAAAATCCTCTCTAGGGAAGTGGGATTATGGACATCAGGGGCATTTGCCCCAGGGGCATTCGCATCAGGGGCATTTGAAAATGCAGAATGAGAACTTGGTAACCCAGGAGGAAGGGGGCCAGGGAAGAAGGGTCTTGACCAACCTTTCCCTGTGGTCACATGAGCATCACTGATTTACCTGTGGCTACAGATCACTGAGGGCCAGAGGGTCAGAATGGGTCCTTTAAGAGCATCAGACAACACCAGCATCACTATCTGCTTGCCCCCTTCATCTCAGAAATGCGGAGCCTAGTGATCAAGGGCATAGAATACAGAACCAGACAGACATGCGTTCACATCCCCTCTCTACCACTTGACAACCGTGTAATTCCAAGGTCCCTTAAACTCCATAGGACTCAATTTCTTCCTCTAGAAAGTGGATGTAAGTTTGTTGAACTGTTACGAAGATTAAATGAGATCATGTGTTTAGCTGTCCTTTTCTTTCTGAGAAGTACAACCCCACCTGTCTCCTTCTTCACATTGGCTGCCAGGGAGTTCAGAGTCAGACTGAAAGCAACAAGGCAGGTTCTTCCACGGGTGCTCTTCCTGCCTTCTCCAGGCTGAATGTATGTTGCTTATTCTTCTTTTCCTTGGACCTAAATCTTTGCTGTTCTAGTTACATTGTTTTCTTTTATGTGTTCCTGTTTTAAATGGTCTCTGGGCCTTTGTAGAAAGAGTAACTATATAATTAAAGAGTCTTATGAAACTAAAAGAGGGCCCTTGCCCACCTGCCTGCCAGGCTGCAACTTTCCTCTGGGGGCTCAGAGGACCAATGAAAGACAACCAATTTGATCTCAAAGATGACTAATATTCTTTTTGCTCTGATAGAATTCTAGGTTTAAAGAGAACTTTATTACCCTAATCCACAGAATGTGTGTCACCTGCAAAATCGTTCTGAATCCTTTAAGGGCAGAAAAGAGAAAACACCAGGGCTGTGTCCTCACACATCCAAGTCTGAGGCTGAATAGTTATCCCAAGTGTCCTGTACTCCCCGGAGGGTGGGCATCGGTTGGTAGATCATGCCTGGTTTATTCCCTCCTGTGGCTCTCAGCTGAGTTAAGCTTGATAGAGGCTGCCCAGCAACAACGTGGTATATCAGGAAGTCAGAATTAGCCTGGAGACGTGGCCTGCAAGCGTTGCCAAGGCGTCCTTGAGAGGACACCCCACCGGGGGGTCTAGAAGACCCAGCACCATGAGGCTGGGAACCCAGGGAGATCTCTCACCCCTCACCCTGCAGGAGGTGCAGACCAGCAGACAGGTCTGGGAAGCTTGCAGTGGCTCTGCAGCAGGGCCAGGACACAAAGCACATTGAGGGAGGTCACATTCTAGAACACCTGCTAAGTGCATCCCTTAGCCGCCTGTTCGTGCCTGTGGGAGGCCCTTGGAGTCCACGTGGCTGAACCTCCCCATCCAACTCCAAGCAAACAAATCGATGCCAACATTGACATCCTTGGTTCAAAACTCAGGACCCAAAGTTCCACCCAAGTTTCACTGTTTAGCTCCAAGTACTTCCAATCCTACAGGAGGGAAAAATGAATTGTGTGGCTCTGCTGTCAATGTCTTCTACCCATTGTGCCCTAAATTCCAAGACAGCCACTTCTTTCTTGAAGTGAATGTGTTACCAAATGCGAGTTTGTGTGCCTCAGGCCGAGCGAAGCCAAACAATACCAAAACCATCAGAGTCTGGATCAGAGAAAGGCTTATTGCGGGGCCATGCAAGAAGAATGGGTGGCTCATGCCCCCCAGAAACCCTGAACACCTCAAAGAGTTTCGGCAAAACATGTTGAAAGGCCAGGTAAGGGAGGGGAGTCCCAGGGTATGGGATCAGCTCATGCACAATTCTCGGACTGATCGATGGTGCTCAATCCTTAGGCACCAGAAGGTCTGGGGGCTACAGGCTCATGATCATCAAGTAGTTAGTTTCTTCCATTTGGTGGTGGTTTTCAGCATCTGAAAAACTTAGGAAATATGCCTGAGATACTATTATCTGGGTACTTCAGAGAGGAGCTACAGCAGAGGATAAGGGAGAGGGGATGGTGGGGGGAGGTAGTACGGGCTCTGGTGCAGCCTCTCTCATCCCACCGGCTGGGGCTGGCTGTCACCACCTCCTCCCTGGCTTTCTCACCAGCTCAGCTCATATTCTTCTCCCTTCCTCTCATGAAGTCACCCCCCTCTTCTGCTACAGAATGTCTCACTTCCTGTTGATCAAGCCCAGACTCTCAGCTGCTTGGAATTTCAAAGTTGGTTCGGAATTACTTCCTTAGGCTCCGTTTTAATCCCCAACTTGCATCAAACCAGTTCCGTCTCTCTGTCTCATATATCCCTAACTACCCTCAGCAAATACTTAGTAAGCACCCTTTAAGGACATTGCATTGTCCTAGGTCTTGGAGAAACAGAGAAAAGAAATCTGTGGACCCAGGCCCTCCATGAACTCACAGGTAATAGTGGAGAGGAAAAATAACCCCATACGTGTCATCACATTTTTATCCAACGCTAGAAAAGCCCTGAGTTCTCCTCTGTTAACTGGTACAAGCCTCGTCCTTACCCACCTGCATACAAATCCCCCTCCTTTCAGGAAGAGAATGCTTTGTTTCCCTCCCCATTCTTAGCCATGCGACTTGATGAGGTTGAAACCCATCCCCAGGTCCCAGAAAGTGTTCTTGGGTCAGTCATGGAACCCCATGCCTCTGGCCTACAAGAATGGACACATAACTTAGTCAGAGGCAAGGAGCTGGGGCTCGTGGGAAATACAAAAGTCTCTCCTTGTTCTTGTGAATCTGTTATAAGAAACCTTTTCTCTTCCACTGTGTGAATGAAAAATGTCACCTGCCATATCAGTAAACAAACAAAGTTGCAGCCATCAAGCCAGTAGCCACTGCAGCCGCCACCACACTGGGCACCCTGTGGGGATTCAGGAGGGAGAAAAGCAGGACTGGGGCCCTAGACAGCTAAGGTGCACATCGAGGGAATGATTTCAATGAGCCTAGACTCTTATATTTTCCCATACATAGAAACGGCATCCCTGTGTGTTAGGAGAGCACAGCCTCCCTGAGGTGCCTAGCTAAATTCATTAACTTGAGATGTCTGGTTTTCTTTAATTAAGTTTTCTTTTTTTTGGCAGCACCGCAAGGCATTGGGGATCTTAGTTCCCCGGCCAGAGATTGAACCCACGCCCCCTGCAGTGGGAGCGCAGAGTCTTAACCACTGGACAGCCAGGGAAGTGCCAACAGTTATCTCTTGATGTTCTGACTACCTGGTCTTCGTTGCAAAACTCCTATATATCCTGGCTCTTCCGTTACCTTTTTGGAGCTGTCCCTCAGAGCTCTCTGAGAGGTTGCCTTCTGGGCTTAAGTCCTCAGCAAGTCTGCCGAATAAAACATAATTCTCAACTTTTAGGTTGTGCTTTTTATTTATTTAATTTTTTTTTGGCCACACCATGCAGCATATGGGATCTTAGTTCCCTGACCAGGAATTGAACCCATGTCCCCTTCACTGGACGTGCAGAGCCTTAATCACAGGATCACCAGGGTAGTCCTAGGTTGTGCATTTGTTTTCAGTTGACAACTGGATGACATAATAAGAGGTGGTGAGGATTATAACACTCCAGCAACTGTTTTGAAACTGTAAGGTATCCTGAGCTGCCAGGAGCCTTCAGTATAATCTTGAGGATAAGCCTGGGCCAGGAAGGCAGAGCAGGAACAGGAGAAGTCCCAGCTCTCAGGGAGCCCTTCTGAGCCCAGATCAGTCTTCCCCTGAAGACTGACTACCTCTGAGCGTATCAGTTACAAGAACCAGCCCGTAAATCCCCTTTATAGATCAAGTCAGTTGGAGTATTTTATGTCAATTACAACCAGACACAAGCTAACAGATGTACTTCCTCACAGAGGCGTGGTGAGAATGAAGTGAGGAAAAACACTCTGAAGCGAACAAAAAGCTCTCCACGCGCCAGGTAGTGTCATGTGGCAGAAAGTACTCAGCAGCACCCAATAAACACTTTTTGTATCTTAAGGCCTGATCACCCTTGCAGAGAAATTATCTCCGAGTGTGAAGTGTCTCTTTGAACCAGAAGTTTCTGTAACAGTCGTGTTGAAAGCTACCAGACACCACAGGAATCACGCAAGTCAGAGCCGTGGGCATCCCAGCGTTCACACGACTATGAAGGTTCCTAAGCCCCAGATGGAAAGGACGTGCTTATCTGCAGTGCCAGGAGCAGTGCTTAACCTCAGGACACAGCTCCTGGAAACTGAAAAGAATCCCAGGTCAGTCATCAGAGTGAGGGCGAGACTGTTGGTGGAGGGATGGCCATCAGAGAGCATACACGGCACTCTTGCCTTTGGGGGACGGAATTTCACCCACACACACTAGGAGAGCCAAAGATATTTATGTCTATTTGCATCACGAGTGATTGTCAAAGCACGGGAATCCGTCTCTCTGGCTGAAAAGATGACCCCATCCACATTGTTCTCTCATGTTCGGGATGCATCTCCGAACAAATCTTACCGACAAGTTGACACGTTTGATTCTGAGAAAACGGCATCCTTGTGTGTTAGGAGAGCACAGCCTCCCTGAGGTGCCTGGCATCTGCTTTGCTCCTTACACAGCAGATCAGAGGCTGCACAGCAGTGAGGACGGCCCAGACTGCCCTTGTTCTAGGAAATCCAAGTGCAGGGGAAGTTCTACAGCTGCTCCAGGCCATACACGGCTGGAGCAGAAGACCAGGGGAGCCTGTGGTAGCCAAGATATGTTACCAAATGGAAGATCGTGTGTCCAGTGCACAGTGAGGCCAAACAACACCAAAATGACGGAGTTTGGAGCAGAGAACAGTTTATTGCAGAGCCATGCAAGGAAACAGGGGGCTCATGCCCCAAAAGCCCCAAACTCCTCGAAGGGTTTCAGCAAAGCATTTTTAAAGGCCAGGTGAGGGAGGGGCGTGGCCATTTGTGGCAAACTTCTTGGTGTTAGAATCCTTTGTTCTTGCAGCCGACCACGCAGGTCAGGTCATGATGTTCCTGTAATCCTCCAACAGGACAAATGGTATTTTCTGTTCTGCAACGTTTAATCTCTGTATAAATGGGAAAGTATTATACCCTTGAAGGTCAGAGTCTTGAGAATGGGCTATGCTGTATATTTCATGCTAGAGGCAACATTCTTAACTGGAAGCAAAGGCCATAGAATACAAAGGTTAAAGTAAAAGAAACAGATCTGATTTGTTCTTCCTATTACAGATAGGGCTCATACCCAGCCCTGACATGTATGGTCTCTAAGGGGTCCCTGTGGGCACGGAGCCCTTTTCTGAGTCTGCTCAGATATCCAAGTTGCCCTGGACAGGGACGTGGTGTCCAAGGTCCTGTTTCAAGGTTTGGAGAACCAGCTACAGCAAGGGAACCCACTCCCCTTCCCACAGAGACTCGGCTCCCTGCGGACCCCTCCAGCCTGCACCTACCCCAACACACAAACACACGGCGCGCACACACACCCCAAGCACGACTCCCTAGCACAAACCCGTCTTGGTTTTACTGTGGCTATGTCAAGGATAGTGGGATACTCCACCCTTTCATGAAAATTTATAGGCTTTCAGTAATAGGAAACTCAGATTTTGCTAAGAAGTTAGATTTTATTTTTCTAATGACACTGTGAGTTGGGTGGATAGTGTTTCTTTGCTTTGGCTACTAGGAAGTTCAGAACCAAATTTGTACCAACCTCTAATACCTGCCCAAAATCCTAGGACAAACATTCGTTTACTAGCCTGGCTGTAAATTTAATCTTACTCTATTTTTTTTTAAGAAGTTTATTGAGATATAATTTACATACCATAGAGTTCACTCATTTTAAGTGTTCAGTTCAATGGTATTTACAGAGTTGTCCATCCATCGCCAATATCTAATTTTGTAACATCTTTAATTCAAAAGCAAAAGTTTTTTTTTTATTTTTGTTTCCTGAGTTTTCCATTTGATTATTTCAACTTGTCATTCTTTTTTTTTAACATCTTTATTGGAGTATAATTGCTTTACAATGGTGTGTCAGTTTCTGCTTTATAACAAGGTGAATCAGCTATACGTATACATACATCTGCATGTCTCCTCCTTCTTGCATCTCCCTCCCATCCTCCCTATTCCACCCCTCTAGGTGGTCGCAAAGCACCGAGCTGATCTCCCTGTGCTATGCAGCTGCTTCCCACTAGCTATCTATTTTACATTTGATAGTGTATATATGTCCAAGCCACTCTATCACTTCGTTTCAGCTTACACTTCCCCCTCTCCCCATCCTCAAGTCCATTCTCTATGTCTACCTCTATATTCCTGTCCTGCCTCTAGGTTCTTCAGAACTATTTTTGTTTTATAGATTCCATATATATGTGTTAGCATACGGCAGTTGTTTTTCTCTTTCTGCCTTACTTCATTCCGTATGACAGACTCTAGGACTATCCACCTCGTTACAAATAACTCAACTTCGTTTCTTTTTATGGCTGAGTAATATTCCATTGTATATATGTGCCACATCTTCTTTATCCATTCATCTGTTGATGGACACTTAGGTTGCTTCCATGTCCTGGCTATTGTAAATAGTGCTGCAATGAACATTGTGGTACATGACTCTTTTTGAATTATGGTTTTCTCAGGGTATATGCCCAGTAGTGGGATTGCTGGGTCTATGGTAGTTCTATTTTGAGTTTCCTAAGGAACCTCCATACTGTTCTCCATAGTGGCTGTATCAATTTACATTCCCACCAACAGTGCAAGAGGGTTCCCTTTTCTCCACACCCTCTCCAGCATTTATTGTTTGTAGATTTTTTGATGATGGCCATTCTGACTGGTGTGAGATGATAACCTCATTGTAGTTTTGATTTGCATTTCTCTGTTGATTAGTAATGTTGAGCATCCTTTCATGTGTTTGTTGGCAATCTGTATAACTTCTTTGGAGAAATGTTTATTTAGGTCTTCTGCCCATTTTTGGATTCGGTTGTTTGTTTTTTTGATATTGAGCTGCTTGTATATTTTGGAGATTAATGCTTTGCCAGTTGCTTTGTTTGCAAATATTTTCTCCCACTCTGATGGTTGTCTTTTCATCTTGTTTATGGTTTCCTTTGCTGTGCAAAAGCTTTTAAGTTTCATTAGGTCCCATTTGTTTATTTTTGTTTTTATTTCCATTTCTCTAGGAGGTGGATCAAAAAAGGATCTTGCTGTGATTTATGTCATAGAGTGTTCTGCCTATGTTTTTCCCTAAAAGTTTTATAGTGTCTGGCCTTACGTTTAGGTCTTTAATCCATTTTGAGTTTATTTTTGTGTATGGTGTTAGGGACTGTTCTCATTTCATTCTTTTACATGTAGCTGTCCAGTTTTCCCAGCACCACTTATTGAAGTCACTGTCTTTTCTCCATTGTATATTCTTGCCTCCTTTATCAAAGATAAGGTAACCAGGGCTTCCCTGGTGGCGCAGTGGTTGAGAGTCCTCCTGCCAATGCAGGGGACATGGGTTCGTGCCCCGGTCCGGGAGTATCCCACATGCCGTGGAGCAGCTGAGCCCGTGAGCCATGGCCGCTAAGCTTGCACGTCTGGAGCCTGTGATCCACAACGGGAGAGGCCACAGCAGTGAGAGGCCCACGTACCACCAAAAATTAATAATAATAATAAGGTAACCATATATGTGTGGGTTTATCTCTGGGATTTCTATCCTGTTCTATTGATCTATATTTCTAGTTTTTTTAGCCAGTACCATACTATTTTGATTACTGTAGCTTTGTAGTATGGTCTGATGTCCGGGAGCCTGATTCTTCCAGCTCCATATTTTTCCCTCAAGATTGCTTTGGCTATTCGGGGTCTTTTGTGCTTCCACACAAATTGTGCAATTTTTTGTTCTAGTTCTATGAAAAATGTCATTGGTGGTTTGATAGGGATTGCACTGAATCTGTAGATTGCTTTGGGTAGTAGAGTCATTTTCACAATGTTGATTCTTCCAATCCAAGAACATGGGATATCTCTCCATCTGTTTGTATCATCTTTAATTTCTTTCATCAGGGTCTTATAGTTCTCTGCATACAGGTCTTTTGTCTCCTTATGTAGGTTTATTCCTAGGTATTTTATTTTTTTGTTGCAGTTGTAAATGGGAGTGTTTCCTTAATTTCTCTTTCAGATTTTTCATCATTAGTGTATAGGAATGCAAGAGCATTCTGTGCATTAATTTTGTATCCTGCTACTTTACCAAATTCATTGATTAGCTCTAGTAGTTTTCTGGTAGCATCTTTAGGGTTCTCTATGTATAGTATATCATCTGCAAACAGTGACTGTTTTATTTCTTCTTTTCAGATTTGGATTCCTTTTATTTCTTTTTCTTCTCTGATTGCAGTGGCTAAAACTTCCAAAACTGTTGAATAATAGAGGTGAGAGTGGGCAGTCTTGTCTTGTTCCTGATCTTAGTGGAAATGGTTTCAGTTTTTCACCATTGAGAATGATGTTGGCTGTGGGTTTGTCATATATGGCTTTTATTATGTTGAGGTAAGTTTCCTTTATGCCTACTTTCTGGAGAGTTTTTATCATAAATGGGTGTTAAGTTTTGTTGAAAGCTCCTTCTGCATCTATTGAGATGATCATATGGGTTTTCTCCTTCTTCTCCTGCAATCTGTTAATATGGTTTATCACATTGATTGATTTGCCCATATTGAAGAATTCTTGCATTCCTGGGATCAACCCCACTTGATCATGGTGTATGATCCTTTTAATGTGCTGTTGGATTCTGTTTGCTAATATCTTGTTGAGGATTTCTGCATCTATGTTCATCAGTGATATAGGCCCATAGTTTTCTTTTTTTGTGACATCTTTGTCTGGTTCTGGTATCAGGGTGATGGTGGCCTCATGGAATGAGTTGGGGTATGTTCCTCCCTCTGCTATATTTTGGAAGAGTTTGAGAAGGTTAGGTATTAGCTCTTCTCTAAATGTTTGATAGAATTTGCCTGTGAAGCTATCTGGTCCTGGGCTTTTGTCTGTTGGAAGATTTTAGTCACAGTCTCAATTTCAGTGCTTGTGATTGGTCTGTTTATATTTTCTATTTCTTCGTGGTTCAACCTTGGAAGATTGTGCTTTTCTAAGAATTTGTCCATTTCTTCCAGGTTGTCCATTTTATTGGCATATAGTTGTTGTAGTAATCTCTCATGCTCCTTTCTTTTTTCTTCAGTGTCAGTTGTTACTTCTACTTTTTCATTCTAATTCTGTTGATTTTTGTCTTCTCCCTTTTTTTCTTGATGAGTCTGGCTAATGGTTTATCAATTTTGTTTATCCTCTCAAAGATCCAGCTTTTAGTTTATTCATGTTTGCTATTGTTTCTTTCATTTCTTTTTCATTTATTTCTGATCTGAACTTTATGATTTCTTTCCTTCTGCTTACGTTGGTGATTTTTGTTCTCCTTTCTCTAATTGTCTTAGGTGTAAGATTAGGTTGTTTATTTGAGATGTTTCTTGTTTCTCGAGGTATGATTGTATTGCTATAAACTTCCCTCTTAGAACTGCTTTTGCTGCATCCCATAGGTTTTGGATCATCGTGTTTCATTGTCATTTGTTTCTAGGTATTTTTTGATTTCCTCTTTGATTTCTTCAGTGATCTCTTGGTTATTTAGTAGTGTATTGTTTACCTCCATGTGTTTATATTTTTTACAGATTTTTTTCCTGTAATTGACATCTAGTCTTATAGCATTGTTGTTGGAGAAGATACTTGATAAAATTTCAATTTTATTACCTTTACCAAGGCTTGCTTTGTGACCCAAGATATGACTTATCCTGGAGAATGTTCCATGAGCACTTCAGAAGAAAGTGTGTTCTGTTGGTTTTGGATGGAATGTCCTATAAATATCAACTAAGTCCATCTTGCTTAATGTATCATTTAAAGCTTGTGTTTCCTTATTTATTTTCATTTTGGATGATCTGTCCATTGGTTAAAGTGGGGTGTTAAGTCCCCTACTATGATTGTGTTACTGTCGATTTCCCCTTTCATGGCTGTTAGCATTTGCCTTATGTATTGTGGTGCTCCTATGTTAGGTGCATAAATATTTACAATTGTTATATCTTCTTCTTGGATTGATCCCTTGATCATTCGGTAGTGTCCTTCTTTTTCTCTTGTAATAGTCTTTATTTTTAAAGTCTATTTTGTCTGATATGATAATTGCTACTCCAGCTTTCTTTTGATTTCCATTTGCATGGAATATCTTTTTCCATCCCCTCACTTTCAGTCTGTATGTGTCCCTAGGTCTGAAGTGGGTCTCTTGTAGACAGCATATATCTGGGTCTTGTTTTTGTATCCATTCAGCCAGACTATGTCTTTTGGTTGGAGAATTTAATCCATTTACATTTAAGGCAGTTATCGATATGTATGTTCCTATTACCATTTTCTTGATTGTTTTGGGTTTGTTGTCATAGGTCTTTTCTTTCTCTTGTGTTTCCTGTCTAGAGAAGTTCCTTTAGCATTTGTTGTAAAGCTGGTTTGGTGGTGTGAATTCTCTTCACTTTTGCTTGTCTGTAAAGTTTTTAATTTCTCCATCGAATCTAAATGAGATCCTTGCTGGGTAGAGTAATCTTGGTTGTAGGTTTTTCCCTTTCATCACTTTAAATATACCCTGCCACTCCCTCTGGCTTGCAGTTTCTGCTGAAAGATCAGCTGTTGACCTTATGGGGATTCCCTTGTATGTTATTGGTTGCTTTTCCCTCACTGACTTTAATATTTTTTCTTTGTATTTAATTTTTGATAGTTTGATTAATATGTGTCTTGGCATGTTTCTTCTTGGATTTATTCTGTATGGGACTCTCTGCGCTTCCTGGACTTGATTGACTATATCCTGTCCCATATTAGTGTTGTTTCCAACTATAATCTCTTCAAATATTTTCTCAGTCCCTTTTTTTTCTCTTCTTCTTCTGGGACCCCTATAATTTGAATGTTGGTGTGTTTAATGTTGTCCCAGAGGTCTCTGAGACTGTCCTCAATTCTTTTCCTTTTTTTTTCTTTATTCTTCTCTGAGGTAGTTATTTCCACTATTTTATCTTCCAGGTCACTTATCCGTTCTTCTACCTCAGTTATTCTGCTATTGATTCCTTCTAGAGAATTTTTAATTTCATTTATTGTGTTGTTCATATTGTTTCTTTGCTCTTTAGTTCTTCTTCTAGATCCTGTTAAACGTTTCTTGTATTTTCTCCATTCCATTTCCAAGATTTTGGATCATCTTTACTATCATTACTCTGAATTATTTTTCAGGTAGACTGCCTATTTCCTCTTCATTTGTTTGGTATGGTGGGTTTTTACATTGCTCCTTCATCTGCTGTGTATTTCTCTGTCTTCTCATTTTGCTTAACTTAACTGTTTTGGGGGTCTTCTTTTCACAGGCTCCAGGTTCGTAGTTCCCATTGTTTTTGGTGTCTGCTCCCAGTGGGTAAGGTTGGTTCAGTGGGTTGTGTAGGCTTCCTGGTGGAAGGGACTGGTGCATGTGTTCTGGTGGATGAGGCTGGATCCTGTCTTTCTGGTGGGCAGTACCGCATCTGGTGGTGTGTTTTGAGATGTCTGTGAACTTATTATGATTTTAGGCAGCCTCTATGCTAATGGGTTGGGCTGTGTGTCTGTCTTTCTAATTGCTTGGCATGGGGTTTCCAGCACTGGCACTTGCTGGTCATTAAGTGGAGTTGGGTCTTAGCGTTGAGACAGAGATCTCTGGGAGAGCTCCCACCAATGGATGTTACATGAGGCCGGGAGGTCTCTGGTGGACCAATGCCCTGAACTCAGCTCTCCCACCTCAGAGGCTCATGCCTGACACCCGGCCAGAGCACCTAGACCCTGTCAGCTGCACAGCTACTAGTGCTGGAGGGTCTCCTGTAGAGGTGCGGTGTTGGCTGTGGCTCACCATGGGGAAAAGTACATTGGCAGCATAAGTTCTGGGAAGCACCCCTTGACATGAACCCTCCTTGAGTCCACCACTAGCCCCACCAAGAAAACTCCTACTCTTTTTTATCATGCATGTGTGTGTGCATGCACACACATATTAAAAAACGCATAACATGAAATCTATTCTCTTAAAAAAGTTTAAGTATACATTACAGTATTGTTAACTGTATCCACAATATTGTACAGCAGACCTCTGGAACTTAAATCATCTTTTGTGACTGTAACTTTATACCCATTGAACAATATCTCCCCCTTTTCCCAGCCCCAACTCCAGTCCCAGGTCACCACCATTCACCTCATATAAGTGGAATCATGCAGTATTTGCCCTTCTGTGACTGTCTTTTTTCACTGAACATAAAATCCTCAAGTTTCATCCATGTTGCAGCAAATAACAAGATTTCATTCTTTTTTATGGCTAAGTAATGTTCCCTTGTATATTACCTTTTGTTCATCCATTCATCCACGTTTGACATTTAGATTGTTTCTACTTCTTGTCCACTGTGAACAATGCTTCAGTGAATATGAGAGTGTAGATATCTCTTCCGGATACTGATTTCAATTGTTATGGGTAAATACCTGGAAGTGGGATTGTTGGATCATATGATAATTCAACTTTTAATTTTTTTGTGGAAATTTCACACCGTTCTCCATAGTAGCTGCATCATTTTACATCTCTATCAACAGTGCACAAGGCTTCCAGTTTCTCCACATCCTCACCAACACTTGTTAATTTCTCTTTTTTTTAATAGTGGCTATCCTAACAGGTGTGAGGTGTCTCACTGTGGTTTTAATTTGCATGTCGCTGATGATTAGTGATGTTGAGCAACTTTTCATCACATATTGGCCGTTTGTATGTCTTCTTTGGAAAAATGTGTACTCAGATCTGCCTATTTTTAAATTGGATTGTTTGGGGGTTTCTTGCTATTGAGTTGTATGAGTTCTTTATATATTTTGCATATTAACCTTTATCAGGTATATGATTTGCAAATATTTTATCCCATTTGATTTTCACTTTGTTGATGGTTTCCTCTGCTGAGCAGAGGCTTTTTAGTTGGATGTAGTCCAACTTGTTTATTTTTTTCTTTTGTTACCTTTGCTTTGGGAGTCCAATCTAAAAAGATCATTGCCAAAATTGATGCCACGGAGTTTACCACCTATATTTTCTTCTAGGAGTTTTATAGTTTCAGGCCTTACATTCAAGTTTTAATCCATTTTAAGTTAGTTTTTGTGTATGGTGTAAGAAAGTGTTCTGGTTTCATTTTGTTGCATGTGACTGTTCAGTTTTCTCAGCATCATTTATTGAAGAGATCGTTCTTTCCACATTGTAGAGTCTTGGCTCCTTTGTTGTAAATCAATTGACCATATATGCATGGTTTCATTTATAGGCTCTCTATTCTGTTCCATTGAGCTATAAAACATTTTTTATGCCAGTACCACACTGTTTTGATTAATATAGTTTTGTAATATAGTTTGAAATCAGGTACCATGATGCTTCCTGCTTTGTTCTTCTTTTTCAAAAATGTTCTGGTTAGTCAGGGTCTTTTGTGGTTCTGAACAAATTTTAGGATTGTTTGTTCTATTTCTGTAAAAAATGCCATTTGAATTTTAATAGGGATTGCATTGAATCTGTAGATTGCTTTGGGTAGAATGTACATTTTAACAATATTAATTCTTCCAATCCATGAACACAGGACATGTTTCTATTTACTTATGTTTTCTTTAATTTTTTTCATCAACTTCCTATAGTTTTCAGTGTACATGTCTTTCACCAACTTGGTTAAATTTATTCCTAGGTATTTTATTATTTTTGATGCAATTGTAAGTGAGATTGTTTCTTAATTGTAATTATGTTTTTAAATCAGGAAGTTTGAGGCCTCCACATTTGTTCTTCTTTCTCAAGAATTGTTTTGTTATTTGGGGTCCTTTGTGATTCCATATGAATTTCGGGATAGTTTTTTCCATTTCTGTAAAAAATGCCACTGGAATCTTAACAGGGATTGCATTGACTCTGTAGATCATCTTGGGGAGTATGAACATTTTAACAATATTAAGTCTTCTAATCCATGAACACAAGGTATTTTTCCATTTATTTGTGTCTTCTTTAGTTTCCCTTCTTTCTATTCTGTGATGATAAATTTGATTTTGATTTGGCATTGGGAGCCCAGCAGATTTCAGAGTTCCCTTCCCAGCTCCATGGGATAAATACAGACTAGTATAGTTCAACCTGGTAATTTCATTATTTGTGTTAGAGACTGGTTAAGCTCAAGTATGATTCATGTCAATTAGCTTAAGGGAAGTATGCTAGGCTATTTTAAGGAAAAGTTTCCCTTCTTCATACAAGACAAACAAAAGAAGAGATGGTTCTCCCTGACTTTGAACATTGCCATACAAGGAAGGAAGACGGGTGGCTGTAGTCATCTTATAACCTTTAGAGGAAGTCGGAAGGATTATTGAACAGGAAACTAAGAGCCCTGACATTCTTGAGTGGACAAATTAACCAACCTTGGAACCAACCATGCTCAGACTTTCTGTTATGCAACATAATAAATTTTCCCTAATGTTCAAGGCACTTTTGATTGGGTATTGTCTTACTGGAAGCAGCAAGCATCCTAAAACACTAAAGTTTCTATGCATAAATACAGACAAATTATGCATAAGTGGGAACATAACACATAAAGTGCCCTTTGTTTCTTTTTTCAATGTGTCATGATCTTTCCATCTTATTATGGAAAGGTTTACCTCATCCTTTTAAATCATATGCATATGAAATGATGCAATAAGGGTGTTAAAAGCCAATGGTGCCCATTCCAGTTCAGAGCAAGGTGGAGCAAACCCATTCAGCCATGTCTCTTCTGTTGAATAAAGTTATAAAACCTAAACAGAATGCACAGAGCAGTTATGTGAGGATGGTAAAAAACTAAATAGTAGCAGGGGTATTAGGGAAGACCAGAATTCAAAGTGCCACCACATTGGTGGTGAGTTCCCTATTTTTCCTCTAGTTTCCCCCAGGCTACACTCAAAAAGTCTAGAGGTGGACACTGGGACATGGACAGAGAGAGGGCCAGGCAAAGCCCTCTACTCCTAGATGAAAGAGTGGGAAATAGGTCTCCTCATGCTCAGAGAGAGTGGGGGCGAATCTCCCAGGGTTTTTTTCTCTTTTTCTCTCTTTTTCATTCTCCAATCTCCCATGTCCCAGCCACAAGGGAATCTCATGGCAGCAGAGGCAGCCACAGGTATGGCACTGAGGTCACACAAGAACCCAAAGTTCTCCAATAAGAGAACCCTCCTCTCTGATCAGAGGAGCTAGGGACCCAAGAAGGTGGGGAAAATCTCCTTTGCTCTTTCACTCTCTGTCGTCCTACTTCTTGACCCCAGGAGCAATGGCAGTTATAGGAAGTACACAGCAGAGTTGCTGACTAAAGCCACAGCTTTCTGACCAGAAGACCATATAGAAGAGGCCCAGGGAACCAGAATGTACCAGAGAGATGATGTACAAAGAGGGAAATGCCCGGGAAAGCTCAAGATAGGCCCACAATTGAGCTGCACATGTCTGTATAGGATCTTAACTAGCACACCAAAGACTTAGAGACTGCGTTAAGAAATAGACCACCACTGCCATCCCAGACCAGCAAGTGCACAGCACACACGTGGGACAGATGTGAACTGCACTACAAAGCCTCCAAAGGTGAACCTGAGATTGAAACCACATTTCCCAGAAGCCTGGTCAGCACTTGCAGCCTAAATCCAACCAGGTTTTTGCCCCCTAGAATAAAACTAGCAAAATTCTCCATAGGATTAATTACAGCTCAGAATTTCATAACAGAAAATTCAAAGCATTAAGCCCATAAGCCAAAATTACTCAGCATATAAAGAGCCAGGTTGTAGAGATGTGCATGGACCTAGAGACTGTCATACAGAGTGAAGTAAGTCAGAAAGAGAAAAACAGATATCGTACATTAACACATATACGTGGAATCTAGAAAAATGGTACAGATGATCTTATCTGCAAAGCAGAAACAGAGACAAAGACATAAAGATCAAACATATGGATACCAAGGGGGAAGGGGGGCATGGGAGGAATTGGGAGATTGGGATTGACATATATACGCTACTGATACTATGTATAAAAAAGACAACTAATGAGAACCTATTGTATAGCACAGGGAACTCTACTCAGTGTTCTATGGTGACCTAAATGGGAAGGAAATCCAAAAAAGAGGGGATATGTGTATACGTATAGCTGATTCACTTTGCTGTGCAGTAGAAACTAACACAACATTATAAAGCAAATATACTCCAATAAAAAAAAAGGGAAATCTCAATTTGCATGGGAAAGACAAACAGACACCAACACCAAGATGACACAGACTTTAAAACAACTATTAGAAAATGCTCCAAGAAGTAGTTAAATATGGTAAAAGGCATAAATACACAGATTCAAGAAGCTCAGCAAACCTAAAAGAATCCATGTCCAAATACATCATCATCAAACTTTTGAAAACTAAAACTAAGAAAAAAATACGAAAGCAGATAGAGAAAAATGACATGTTAATTATGGGGGAATAATATTCAAATGACTGCAAATTTCTCATCAGAATCCATGAAAGCCAGAGAAGTAGAGAGTCATTTTTAACATGAGAAAATAAAAGAACTGCCAAGCCGGAATTCTGTATACATAAAAATATACTTTAGGAATGAAGGTGAAATAAAGACATCTTAAGATAAAGAGAAAGTGAGAGAATCAGTTACCAACAGAACTTCTTTAAAGGAATTGTTATGAGTCAGCCATAAGAGAGAAATCTTGCCATTTGTGACAACATGAATGGACCTTGAGGGCACTATGTTAAGTGAAATAAGTCATACAGATGAAAGACATGTATGATCCCATTTATAAGTGAAACCAAAAAAAAACACATAAAAACCGAACTCATACATATAGAGAAGAGATTGGTGGTCACCAGCGATGGGGTTTACAGGGGTGGAAATGGGTGAAGGGGATCAAAAGGTATAAGCTTCTGGTTATAAAATAAGTAAGTCACAGCACGTAATGTACAGCATGATGGCTAAAGTTAGTAATAATACTGTATTGCATATTTGAAAGTTGCTAAGAGTATAGATCTTACAAGTTCTCATCACAAGAAAAAAAAGCTTTTAATTATGTATAGTGATAGATGTTAACTAGACATATCATGGTGATCATGTCGTAATATATACACATATCAAATCATGATGTTGTACACCTGAAACTAACATATGTCGCATGCCAATTACACCTAAACTAAAAATTTTTTTAATTGCTGAAGGAAGTTATTCAGGCAGAAGGGAAATGCTACCAGAAGTCAACTTAGAGCACCAAGAATGAAGAAAAAGAAAGAAATGGTAAATATCGGGGTAAATAGAGTAGACTATTCTGCCCTCTTGAGTACTTGAAAATACATTGCAGGGTTGAATGAAAAACATTTGAATATTATCTGATGAGTTTTCAGTGTGGATAAATATAATACATAACACAACTATAACACAAAGTAGGGAGGGTAAAGGGAGTTATATGGTGGTCAAATTAATGCAGTCCATTTGAAGTGACAAAATAGTGATGCTAAATAAACTCTGAAAAGTTAACTATGTATATTGTAATCTCTGGAGCAAATATATATAGAGAGATATATATATATTTCTATGTATGTATATGTAGATGTAGATAGAAGGATAGTCAAAAACAAAATAGATAAACTACAATATTAAAAAAAATATTCAGGGCTTCCCTGGTGGCGCAGTGGTTGAGAGTCCACCTGCCGATGCAGGGGACACGGGTTCGTGCCCCGGTCCAGGAAGATCCCACATGCCGCGAAGCAGCTGGGCCCGTGAGCCATGGCTGCTGAGCCTGCGCGTCTGGAGCCTGTGTTCCGCAACGTAAGAGGCCACACGGTGAGAGGCCCACGTACAGCAAAAAAAAAAAAAAAAAAAAATTCAAATAACCCAAAAGAAAGCAGAAAAGGGCGAGCAGAGAAACAAAAAAAAAAAGAGGAAACAAACAGAAAACAAATAATAAGATAGTAAATCTATATCCAAACATGTCAATAATTACATTAAATGTAAATGGTTTTAACCAAGGGTTAGCAAAGTTTTTCTGTAAAAGGGGCAGACAATAAATATTTTTGGCTTTTTGGACCATATACTTTCTGTTTCAACCAGTCTACTAGGCCACTGTAACATGAAAAAAGTATAAACTATACATAAATCCATAGGCAGGCCAGAGTTGTCCCACAGGTCACAGTTTGCCAACCTCTGGTCTAAACACATCAAATAAAAGATAGAAATTATCAGAATGGATAATAGAAACACAATGACCAAACTACATGCTACCCATAAGAAACTGACTTGAAATATAAAGATATAGGTAGATTAAAAGCAAAAGTACAGGAAAAGGTATTTCACATAAACACTCCTATAAAGAAAACTGGGATGGCTATAATAATATCAAAACATACTTCAGGGCAAAGAAAATAACCACAGATAAAAAGACATGTATTTTGAAGGTCTGTTGTTAGGTACTTATTCATCTGGGACGTCTTCATGGTGAATTGACCCTTTTGTCATTATATAATGTGTCTTTTTATCTATGGTAATTGCTTTTATTATCCATTCTGACAATTTCTGTCTTTCATGAAGTTAAACATACACTTATCATACAAGCCAGATATCCCACTCCTCGGTATTTACCGAAGTGAAATGAAAATCTATGTTCACACAAAAACCTATACACAAAGGTGTATTGCAACTTTTCCATAACTGCCAAAAATGGAAAACAGCCCAAAGGTCTCTCAATGGGTGAATGGAGAAGCAAACTATGCTACAACCATATGGTGGAATACTACACAGCAATAAAAAAGGAACAAACTACTGATACAACGTGGATGAGTGGCAAGTGCCTCATGCTAAGGGAAAGAAGGCAGACTCAAAAGGGTATGTACTGTACAACTCCATTTATATGACATTTTTGCAAAGACAGAAATATAGGGACATCCAATAGATCACTGTTTGTCAGGAGCTGGGACATGGGGAAACTTTGGGGGTTGCAGAATTATCCCATATCCTGGTTGTGACTACTCAGCTCTATACTTCTTTCAAATTTTTCAGAATTATACACTAAAATGGGTGGTGTTTACTTAAGTTTTAAAGTGGGAAAACACGCACGGTGTGTCTAGGAGGAAAAGGGTGGGGGACGATCTGGCCCTGTGCATCAGTCCCTCTTCTGTTGCTATACCGTGCATGCTCTGAGCCCTCACCATGCCCCAGATGGGCACGTGATTTCCCCAGCTCTGGCATTCGCACCCAATGCAGGACATCCCTGTAGACCCCTAGACTGCGGGGGCTCCCAGGGCAGCACAAGCTTGGCAGCTGTGTAATCCTCCTGGCCTGAAACAGCAGGGTTTCATTGTTCAGCTTCCAAGAATGTGTTTGCTTACAACCCACCAGGAGACCAAAATGAGAGCTCTCCAAAGCAATCTTATCTTCGGTTTCCACAACAGTTTTGCCATCCTTTTATAGAACGAGCACGAGAATGCATACAGTCACAGTAATGGGAAAGCAGAGTGGGTGAGGCCAAACAGCCCTGAGACTCCTCACCAAAATTTACTTTAGGTCAGGTTCACCCTCATCTTTTGCCCACCTTCTGTGCTCTCAACAAAAATTCTGGTATCAGACCAGTGCTTGAAAGGAGAACTGTATTTTCTCTTGCATAGAGTAATTTCTACCCAGGGATATTTCTGCAGCAGTTTGTCTAGCAAATTCATTTGTCAAGCAAATTAAAAGTAGCTACTAAAGAGAAAGACAAATACCATATGATATCACTTACATGTGGAATCTAAAATATGACACAAATGAACCTGTCTATGAAACAGAAATAGAATCAGAGACATAGAGAACAGACTTGTAGTTGCCAAGGGGGAAGCGGGTGGGAGAGGTTTGGATTGGGAATTTGGAATCAGCAGATGCAAACTAGTATATATAGAATGGATAAACAACAAGGTCCTACTGTATAGCACAGGGAACTATATTCAATATCCTGTGATAAACCACAGTGGAAAAGTATATGGAAAAGAATGTATATATATGTATAACTGAGTCACTTTGCTGTATAGCAGTAATTAACACAACATTGTAATTCAACTATACTTCAATAAAAAATAATTTTGTTTTAAAAGTAGCTGCTAAAAATGCAACCCTCTGCTGCTATATACTTGAGACTCTGATGAATCCCTCTTGCAGCCTGAAATCTGCTAAGGGCAGCTACCTTCTCCGTGGCTCCCCAGTGACCAGGGCAGATTCCAGCACATCTTAGGCTGCAAATAAATAGAGACTGAATTAGTAAATGGATGAACAAACAAATATAAAGCCATTCTAAATTCATTTCTTTAAAAATATATCTATTAAAGAACAGAATGTATTTGTCGAATGGGTCTTCCCAGCGTAGCTGTGGCTGAGGACACAATGAGAAAAATAAATTCTTCTGATGGACAAATGGAGGGAAAATCATTTTTTTAATTGAAGTATAGTTGATTTACAATGTTGTGTTAGTTGCAGGTGTACAGCAAAGTGACTTAGTTATACACATATTGAATATATACATTCTTTTTTATAGTCTTTTCCATTATGGATAAAGAAGATGTGGTACATATATACAATGGAATATTAGCCATAAAAAAGAATGAAATAATGCCATTTGCAGCAACATGGACGGTCCTAGAGGTTTTCATACTAAGTGAAGTAAGTCAGAGAAAGACAAATATCATATGATATCACTTATATGTGTAATATAAAAAAAGATACAAACGAACTTATTTACAAAACGGAAAGAGACTCACAGACATAGAGGAAAATCTTATGGTTCCCAAAGGGGAAAGGAGGTAGGGGAGGGCTAGATTAGGAGTTTGGGACTAACAGATACATGCTACTATATATAAAATAGATAGCCAACAAGGTCCTACTGTAGAGCACAGGGAACTATATTCAATATCCTGTAATAAACCACAATGGAAAAGAGTTTTTAAAAGTGAAAGAAACATTTTTTTAATATTTTTAAGTTAGACTGCTTTAAAACTACAAGGAGCTTCCCTGGGAACTAAGCTGAGAAGCCCGTGTATTGCCGGGTGATGAGGTGTGATTGCAGCCCCTGCAGAGTGAGATAAAGCAGGGTGGCCTGTGAGGCCAGGACTGCTAGGCAGTGGGCCCTTTCAGGACCGATGTGCAACTTAGAGCCACTTTATTTCCACTTGTCGGAAAAATTGTCCTAGTAGACTTTGTTAGATTAAGACGCTTTACTGCCATCTGCTGGAAATTTATAATAAACATACAAACCTACCAAGTGAATGGCACCTCCTTAGGTGTGGAGCTATAGCATAACAACCCGTACTTATGCCAAAGGACAGGCTCTAGTCACAAGCACTGCAGACACCAGGAGGGCCCATGTGCACAGCACAGCACCTGACGATTGTCACAGCAAAGCCACGCGCCCCCTCACCATGTATCCAGATCCTTGCTAAGTCCAAGAACAATAATGACATGGGCGGTGGCGGGGGGGGCGGTCTTCATGATATAGCCTTTTCAAAAAACAAAAAAGTCCTGGAAAAATTAACTTTAAATAGATTGAGATCATAAAACTGCAATTATACTAATACTAGAGAGAAGTCAGACCATAGAGGAATGGGTAAAGAAGTGAGATAGATAGATATATAGATATATATACATATATACACATATATATGTGTGTGTGTGAGTGTGTATATATGTGTGTGTGTGTACACACACACACACACACACACACACAATGGAATATTACTCACCCATGAAAAAAGAATGAAATAATGCCATTTGCTGCAACATGGATGCACCTAGAACTTATCATACTAAGTGAAGTCAGAGAAAGACAAATACCATGCGATATCACTTATATGTGGAATCTAAAATACGACACAAATGAACATACCTATGAAACAGAAACAGACTTACAGACATAGAGAACAGACTTGTGGCTGCTGGAATGGGGAGTGGGGGGAACGATGGATTGGGAGTTTGGGATGGGCAGATGCAAACTATTATATGGAGAATGGATAAACAATAAGGTCCTATTGTAGACCACAAGGAACTATATTAAGTATCCTGTGATAAACCATAATGGAAAAGAATATGAAAAAGAATGTATATATATATATGTATAACTGAGTCACTTTGCTGTACAGCAGAAACTAACACAACATTGGAAATCAACTATACTTCAATTTACAAAACTATTAAAAAAAAAACAAAAAAAGAAGTCAGACCAGGCCCAGATATTAACCATGTCTTTTATTTTCTGTATTCTGATGGTTTGACATCTGCAGCCCACTCTGGAAGGACTGCCCCTCTTAGGGATGGCCAATTCCTAAAGATAATAAACAACTTACCTGTGAGTGTACTTTTCAAATACAAGCCAACCAAGCCAGAGCCCACCACCTCCTCTATCAGGCTCTCACAGGACTTTCACACCTGGGCTACTATCCCCCTGCCCTGAATACCCCAGGGCCAGGTGCCCGATGACTAGTGACAGCCCCTCTGCCCAGGAGCCCACAGATATTGTTCAAACGAGCAAGTCCTTAGCCTGCTGACCTGCTCGTCCGTTTCTTCCCACGGAAATCATGATAAAGTCTCCTGCCCGTGTTTTGCTCTCCCTTCCTCTCCCTCCTGGCTGACCCTGGTGCTTCCCTGTGTGGCCCTGCTTGTGCGGCATGCCCATCCTCTTGGGAACCATGAGTAACAAACTGTCTTTCAATGGCAGCCATCCCCTGATCTGCTGGCCTTACTGTACCTCAGATCTTCTATTAAAACACTATATTTTAAAACAGCCGGGAATCAACTTAACAGGTGAATGCCTGTTTTCAAATGAACTGTGGAATTCCATTGTCCTGTCTCTGGCTTCTCTCCAAATCCACGTAGGCTCCTGCCACCTGCCCCCCTGTACCCACCCTGACCTCCTGGCTCTTCCAGGAGCTACAGAGCCCTCCTTTTACATCTGACTTGCCATGACCTGGTCTTATTTCTTTCTGAGCATTAGCTGCACTAGCTGCCTGGTTTGCATTTGACAAGCATTTACAACTAAATCTCTTATTTTAAAAAGACATCTTCTTATGGTACATATATACAATGCAATACTACTCAGCCATTAAAAAGAATGAAACCATGCCATTTGCAGCAACATGTATGGACCTGGAGATTATCATACTAAGTGAAGTAAGTCAGACAGAGAAAGATAAATATCGTATATCGCTTTTATGCGGAATGTTGAAAAAAATGATGGAAGTGAGGGACTTCCCTGGTGATACAGGGGTAAGGAATCTGCCTTCCAATGCAGGGGACGCAGGTTTGATCCCTGGTCTGGGAACTAAGATCCCACATGCCGTGGGGCAACAAAGCCCACGCGCCACAACTACTGAGCTCGCACACCTCAACGAAAGAACCCGCGTGCTGCAAACTACAGAGCTCACACATGCTGGAGCCCGTGCACCACAACTAGAGAGAGAAGACCCGCATGCCACAACTAGAGAGAAGCCCACACACCGCAACGAAGACCCGACACAGCCCAAAAAATAGAGAAAATAAATAAATAAAATAATAAAATTTTAAAACATGATACAAGTAAACTTATTTACAACACAGAAACAGACTCACAGACTTAGAGAATGAACCTGCAGTTACCAGTGGGGAAGGGTGTGGGGGAAGGAAAGATTGGGAGTTTGGGACTGACATGTCCACACTGCTATATTTAAAATGGATAACCAACAGGGACCTACTGTAGAGCACAGGGAACTCTGCTCTATATTAGGTAACAACCTAAATGGGAAAAGAATTTGAAAAAGAATAGATACCTGTATACATATTACTCAATCACTCTGCTGTACACATGAAACTAACACAACATTGTTAACCAACTCTACTCCAATATTAACAAAAAAAAGTGCTCGGACAAGGATTGATGACAAAAGCTTCTGCAGAACATTTCCCCATGTAAATTATTATGTAAATTCTCAAAAGTATAATTTTACGTAAATAAATATGTGGAAAGGAAAAAATTTTTTTAAATGAAAAGACATCTTCTCACACTCTAGCTGAGTCCTACCTCTTGGCGGGGTGGGGCGGGGGTGGGGGTTAAATGTGCCCAGAGCCCCCAGTTCAGGTCCTGGAATTTATCCCAGCTCCACCATTCAGTACCCATGTGATATCAGGCAAGTTAGGGAGGGAATATGGGACTTAAGAACAAGAATTTGGGAGCCAGCCTGTCTGGGTTTAAATCCTAGATTTTCTCCTCACCAGCAGGGTAATATTCAGCGAGCTTTTTACCCTCCCTGTGTCACAGTGTCCTCGTCTGTAAGATGGGGATAATAATAATAATAATAATAAAACCCACTTCCTAGGGTTAAATAGGTAAATATACATACAGTGCTGAAAGCGGTATCTGGCGCTAAGTTAGTGCTGGCTATCATTATCCAACTTTTAAAGAGTTATAGACCCCAACTGTAAAGTGGAAGAAGAAATAGAACCATTTCAGCATTCGGAGGATGAAAAGTCACCAGTCAGATCAAGGTCACAGCCCAGTAATACTAGCCACTGTGATTATTACCCAGATCTTACCTCCCTTCACAGGAGACCATTCCGAGCCCATCTCTGAAGACCTCTCTGCAGCTCTCGCACCCTCTGACCTCTCTCCTTTTGGCCAGCTGTGGCTACTTCTCATCATCACCTAGTTGACTCCCATCCCCAATTGCTCTCCAGTTCCTCTGTGTGTGCATCTGTCTCTTTAGCTCCATCTTAAGTTGCTTAAGGGCCATCACTGTCTTGCACCTTTCCTGAATCTATGACAGCAACCAGCTTCCGTTGTAAACCCTGTGGGTGTTAATAGTCACCCGCTCAACCAAAATGGAGGACCTGATGCATCATCTTTGATCCTTTCCCAAGGAGTAAATATTTCTGCTAACACCAGCAGGGATTTGGGGCACAAAGGAAAGCAAACCAAGACACCCTACACACACTTAGGTCCCGGGAGCTGCACACTGGTGCCCTGGGCGTCACAAACGGTTGACCATAAGAAAAATCCAAAGCATGTTTCTTGGGTTTGGCCAATACAGTATTTTCTTAGACTATGAATGCGGGTGCTCTTAGATACTTTTGTAAGCAGCGTTTGGCAGGAAAGAGCTCTTTTCAGGAGGCCCCTTTTTCTTGTCACTAATCTTAAACCAGTTGCCCCCACGCTCTCCTCATCTCTGGCACTAACACACCTTTCAAATCTTTTGATCACACGACACCTTGCCTAATGTGTTAGTTCTTTCCATAGATCAAAGAAGTAGAAATGAAGAATAAGTAACTAATAGATGACCATATCTCTTCCCGAGCTTCCCCTTCAGTAATCTCATGAACAAACTGTGTGAACAAGACAGCATCTAAAGAAAGATCAAAAGGAGTCAACAAGCCTGCACACAGTGGGGGATGGTGACAACTCTGACCCCACCCCCCACCTCAATGATTAACTGAGATTACTTCCCTGTTTCCCTTTAAAAACTTTCATGGCCAAGCAGAATCTTCAGAGATGGTTTTGGGTGGGGACACTGGGTCTATCCTCTCCTCAGATTGCCGGCATTCTGATTAAAGGCAACTTTCCTTTCTATCAACATATCTCTCTCCTCTCTCTCTCTCTCTCTCTCTCTCTCTCTCTTTCTTTCTCTCATGTTGATTTTTGAGTGGTGAGCAGCCAGACTTGATTCGGTAACACTTTCTACTTTGCCACAGTCCTCACTCCTCCCTAATGTCTTCAATCCACTCATGTAGGTTACCTGTCTGGCCACTTCAGCCTTAGAGTGCAGAACCCCTTCCAGTTACTTAGGATTCAGGAAAACAATGACTTTACATTCTGGCAGTCTGGCTTTTTACCATAAGTTCCTAAATGTATTTTATCACTAAAGTTACCCATTTCCCCTGGAGGCTCCAGGGGTGGCCCTGGGAGAGGTCACAGGGAAAACTGAGGGGCTTATCCTCTATTTACCCCCTTTGTAGGAAGACGTAGTGGCTTCGAAGTACAGGAAAAAGAGAAGCCCCAACTGCAGGGTCCTCGCGGGTCCTCAGAAGACTCCAGGGAGACTCAGCTCTCCAACCAGCTCGGAGCCCTCAGCTTTCTCAGCAACAGAGCCTTGGGGGCTGAGAGCTGGGGCGCCTGGTGCCCCCTCAAATCCCACAGGGGCTGCTGAAGCAGGGATCACAAAGGCATTAGCAATTCATTAAATGTAATTACCACAGATTGTATCCATGGGGACTGGATGGAGTTAAGAAGCTTCAGGAGAAGTGGATACATTTCTGATTAGAATTTCTCAGCCCTGAGCTACTGAGTATAAAGAAAATCAGCACTGGGGGGGAAAGGGGGAAGGATGAGGGGGAGAGAGAAGGAGGGAGGGAGATTGGGAGGGAAGAAGACAGGCAGGCAATGATCTAGTCCCCAACCTGATTTCTGGATGGAAGGTGCGCAAGGTCCCTGTATAATTCATCTTCCCTTGGGCTCCTGCAATTCACGTCTTCCTCCCCCAGGACAGGCTGGAGCACCATTCCACGGGGATCTCCGTTGCCAACAGACATCCCAGGCCTTCACTCGCACCTACTCAACAGGATTTCTGGGGTTGGGGCCCCATATACTGCCTTTCTCACACATTCCCGGATGATTCAGATGCACAACCGGGTTTCAGAAGGCCTGCACCAGGGAAAGGCAAGAAGTCATCATAAAGACTGCCTTTTTCGAGCCTTCCTTTGCCATTTCTAAGCGTTTTACACATTTTGTCATGAGTACCGCTAAGGGGCTCCCAACACTGCAGTGTCAATCTACCCATAATCCCTCAACTGATGCCCTATTTTGTGTCTCACCCTAGGCTCTGAACAGGAGATAAAAGGATGGAGAAGATACAGCTTCCAACCAAGGGGCGAAAGACAGGAGACAGAATTAGCACGCAGTGGGTTTGTGCTCAGGTGAGGGATGCCAAGGGGAGGGAGGCTTGGACCCCTGGTAGAAGTCAAGGAGGGCTTCATGGAGGAAGTGATATTGAGATGGTCTCAAAACGGAGCCAATGGGAAAGGGAGGAGAACCCCCAACGCAAGGGACATCACCAAAGAATGATGGAGTGTCAAGGAGACCAGTGTTGTGGCAGAGACAGATAGCTGACCACCAAATGCATCGTGTCCTTCTCCAGCTGCAGCACTGCTGCTGGCATGTGTCTGCATAGGGAAGCCTCACACTTCCCAGCTTCCCTCTGAGCCAAGTTCAGGTCAGAGGATGTGAACGGGAGTAACGTGTGCAACTTCTTGGTCATCTCCAACTCAAGAGACCAGCCCGTTTTCAGGAAGGGTTTGAACGAAAGAAGTAATACGATTCACTTGGTTTTGTTTTTTTTTTTTTTTTTTTCAAGTTTACTCTGGCAGCCAGTGTGGCAGGTGAATTGTCAGAGAGACAGGAGCCAGGGAAATTGGCGAGAAATTTCCTTCCAACCTCCAGAAGTAAGTCAGAAAGAGAAAAACAAATACCATACGCTAACACATATATATGGAATCTAAGAAGAAAAAAAAGGTCATGAAGTACCTAGGGGTAAGACAGGAATAAAGACACAGACCTACTAGAGCATGAACTTGAGGATATGGGGAGGGGGAAGGGTAAGCTGTGACAAAGCGAGAGAGAGGCATGGACATATATACACTACCAAATGTAAAATAGCTAGCTAGTGGGAAGTAGGCACATAGCACAGGGAGATCAACTCGGTGCTTTGTGACCGCCTGGAGGGGTGGGATAGGGAGGGTGGGAGGGAGACGCAAGAGGGAGGAGATATGGGAATATATGTATATGTATAACTGATTCACTTTGTTATAAAGCAGAAACTAACACACCATTGTAAAGCAATTATACTCCAATAAAGATGTTTTAAAAAAAAGGCAATGTGTAAGAGTTTGGGGTTAACAGATACACACGACTGTATATAAAATAGATAAACAGCACAGGGAACTCTACTCAATATCTTATAATAACCTATAATGGAAAAGAGTCTGAAAAAGAATATAGATATATGTATATGTGTAATTGAATCACTGTGCTGTACACTTGAAACTAACACGAATTGTAAATTAACTCTACTTCAAATCCTGAACTCCACCTAATGGAGGAAGAGAAGGGAGCAGCGGGACACCAGGGGGCAAAAGTGACAGAGCCCAAATGCCGCATGAGAGGAGGAGGGGTGAGCATCTGACCTGGGTGATGGAGGTCACCCAACCTTCAAGCTCAAAACACAACTTCCTGTCTCATGTTCCCTCCATCACTCCATCTGCTCATGCACAGGCTCAGCACACATGAGACGGCACCACCCCACAGCCAGCACTTCTCTCCTGCTGATACCAGCGACTATGAGACCTGTGGGCACCACCCTGAACATCCCCAGCAGACGGTCCTGAATCCATCACAGGAACCTCACCAGGCACATCCTATCCTTTGGGGTCACAGGGGAACCTAGAAAGTGTGCCTCTGGGTTCCTCAAGGGTATAGGGGAAGGGACAAAATGTCTCCAAGCAACTGGAAACAATCTATATGACAAGAGAGCCATAAAAGAAAATGTTGAATTTCTCCCCAAAATGCTGAGTTAGAGGATGTGCGTTTGAGCAGCAAGGACAGTAAAGGTTGAGAAGAGAGGGCAAGAGGAGTGCTGCACACACTTCACATGTTCATCTCTACCCATCTCCTGACACCTCCGCTGGGAAGATTTCTCTCAACGAGATAAATAACTCAAGGATCGGGGCTATGATCAGAGCTCTTGATCCGGAGTGTGACCTTCCACTTTTCTCTATTTATTTTTGAGATTAATCAGAGTCTTTACTGGGCTCGTGTCAATAAACAACAGGCTTTTCCAATATATACCACCTGCACATCCAGTATATCCAAGAAAATAAAAATATATCCACAGGGATTAGTAGCCATGAATCACCTGAAGCCAAGGCAAACAGAGTTGTAGATTTTAATAGCCCCAAACATCTATCTCTTCTAAATGGAAGGGAGGTCAGCCCCGCCAGCCCCTCCTCATGAAGAGGAAAGGTAACCTACCCAGCCATATTTTTGATAAAACATTCGCTTGAAGACTAGCTGTGTTCTGAGGGCTATGTCATGCCTGCAAATAGGTCTCAACCCTGAAGCATAAGCCTAACTGGGATAAAGGAGAAAAAGAAGGGAAGGAAAGAAGGAAGACAAGTTGAGAGAAGGGGAAAGGGAAGAAAAAAGAGAAAGACAGGAAGAAAATACCAGCAGAGTGCGTGTGCCCTTCTCGCTGCTGTGGTTGGGAAACCCACGGACCTCAGACCATGCGACTCAGCGGCTCCATCCTGCCGCCACCTCCTCTGGGACTGAGCAACCTCCTGGCCTCCTGGAGGGCTCGGTTTCTTCAACTACAGCACGGTGGATGGGGAAGGCAAGCCTGTGTACACTTGACCTAGGACAGAGCTGGCTTTGCAAATCAACAGGGAAAGGACAGACCACTCGATATGTGGTGCTGGAACATTTGCTAACTTTTTTAAATGTTTTATTTAATGTTGGAGTAGAGTTGATTAACAATGTTGTGTTAGCTTCAGGTGTACAGCAAAGTGATTCAGTTATACATATACATGTATCTATTCTTTTTAGAATTTGGTACTTTGAAGAGGGCAAAAAGACTTCTGGCATGTGAATCACTTAATTTTGTGGGAGTAACATTGTAGGATTAAAAGCTTTTTTTTTTTTTTTTAAACAGGCAAGGAAAATTTTATTCAAGAGTATTGCGGTAGGGCTTCCCTGGTGGCGCAGTGGTTGAGAGTCTGCCTGCTAATGCAGGGGACACGGATTCGTGCCCTGGTCTGGGAGGATCCCACATGCCGTGGAGCAACTAAGCCCGTGAGCCACAACTACTGAGCCTGCGCGTCTGGAGCCTGTGCTGTGCAACAAGAGAGGCCGCGATAGTGAGAGGCCTGTGCACTGCAATGGAAAGTGGCCCCCGCTTGCCGCAACTAGAGAAAGCCCTCGCACAGAAACGAAGATCCAACACAGCAAAAATTAATTAATTAATTAATAAAAAATCCTACCCCCAACATCTAAAAAAAAAAAAAAAAGGGTATTGCAGTAGAGGTCAAGACTATTGAAACAGTCAAGAGAGACTGAACTCAACTCCATGGAAATGACAGGCAGGAGAGTTTTAACTAATAAGGAGTTTTAAGCACTGGAATGAGCTAGTGGAAAAGTATTAGAGGACATTGGGATGAGGTTGGTCAATACGATTAAGCTATCACTTGCAAATTGGCCTTTATTGAAAAAGTTAGGCTCCTACCCTCCCACAGAGACTGGGAGATAGGGCCCTATCTTTCTTGTTTTTTTTTTTTTTTTCAGCTTTTTATTTTATATTGGAGTATAGTTGATTAACGATGTTGTGTTTCCGGGGTACAATGGCAAACTGATTCAGTTATACGTATTCGTGTATCCTTTTTCCAATTCTTTTCCCATTTAGGTTGTTACATAGTATTGAGCAGATGGGACATTTGATAATTTAAAGGAAAACAGTGAAATCTGATTTCTGTCTCAAACTGCCCAAAAATAAAACCAGAAGAATTAAAGACCTAAATGTGAAAAGCAAAATGTTAAACTTTCAGGAAAAAATAAATAAATAAATACAGGCTATCCTTTAACTCTGAGGTAGGGAAGACTTTATAAAAGAAGTCACAAACAGCATAACCTTGAAACACCTTTCACCGCCTCCTGCTCCCCTGCCACGCCCAGCTGCCAGCCTCCACCCTCTGCAATCTGGATGAGAGCACCAGCCTCCTATCGTCCTCCTGCTTCCCGTGATCTCCCCTCCAGCGCATCCTCCATGCTGCAGGTCACTCTTTCTAGAACACAGAAGAGACCGCAGCACTCCTCTGAGACCCCATCACCCTCAAAAGTAAGCGCCTTCCTCGCACTATCTGAACTCTGCTTCCACCGCCATCTTCATCGCCCCTCCCCCACTCCTTGTCCGACTTAACCCCTGGCAAGTCTCCATCAGTAAGTTCTGTTCCCAGGACTGGCCCCGGCTTCACACCTCCGTATTCAGCTCAAGCTGTCCCCTCTCCCTGGAATGACCCCTCGTGCCCTGGCCAATCGCCAGCTCAGACACGACCTCCTGGCGATGCCCTAATTGCCTTCCAATGTGCCCTCTGAGCTTGAAGGTAACTTTCTTACATGGGCACATCTTGAAACTAACTCAACCGGAAAAAGCTAACAACTATTTCTAGAGCTGGGCACATGGCTGGTAAGAAAAGACGGTGAAAAACAAAGCGTGGGGATAGTGTAAGGCCAACTGGCCCGAGGCAGGGGAACACAATAAGATTCACAGGTTGCATCAGACCGAAACTCTCCGGACCACCCAGTTCCAGAAACTGACCTGGAGACTTTCCGGACTACCCAGTTCCAGGAACTGACCTGGGGACTTTGAACCCGGCCCAGCCTTCCCGCCTTTCGAGGGGCGGGACTAACGGTCCCCCAGGATACCCGAAAAGACCACCAAATAAGGAATACCCTGCGCCCTCCCAGATTCACCACACCCCTTTCCCTTCTTCCCCTATAAAATCTTGCCCAACCCTCGCCCGGGTGCGACTTCTCTGGCCCCTTTCTCTCGGACCAGTGAACCTCGCCCGGGAGCGCTCCCTAATAAAGCTCACTTGAAGTTTTCCTCTGTTTCGCGGTGCCGTTTGTTAAGATCCGACCTTACAGATAGGTATCTGTATAACTGATTCACTTTACTGTACACCTGAAACTAACACAACATTGTAAATCACTATACCCCAATAAAAAAAAATTTTTTTTAAAGAAAGAAAAGAAAAGACCATGAAAAGAAGTGAGGGAGGGAGGTACAAGGACAAGCTTCAAAATTTTGCTCACATCCCTCTCGGGGTGGTAGGGGATTAAAGTGTTCTAACTACTTTTTTGTTTGTTTGCTTGTTTGTTTTGCGGTACGCGGGCCTCTCACTGTTGTGGGCTCTCCCGTTGCGGCGGAGCACAGGCTCCGGACGCGCAGGCTCAGCGGCCATGGCTCACGGACCCAGCCGCTACGCGGCATGTGGGATCCTCCCGGACCGGGGCACGAACCTGCGTCCCCTGCATCGGCAGGCAGACTCTCAACCACTGCGCCACCAGGGAAGCCCTCTAACTACTTTTGACACATAAAACAAGGCAAGTCTAGATCAAGATGGGATATTAGATTTCCTTTTGGCCTCACAGGCACAATAAAGCACTGTGAAACTTTAAATTTCATAAGATTTGAAATTTTTCTATTATTTTTCTGGACCGTCTTTCCTTCTCTCCCTCTCAGCACAACTAACCCATCACATAAAATGAGTATGAGCTGAGGGTCTCCAAGAATCAGGGTGGGTAGAGGAATCAGGTGATGAGCTTAATAAAAATAATAGAAATGTATTATATTCATATGCAATTGTATACTTTTGCGAAGTATTTTCCCATGTCATAATTTGTTGGGCATTCCCATTAATCATGAATTAGATGGAGCAGGTATTATTTCCATTTATCAGAGATGTGAGGCCAAAGAGGTTAAAGGGCTTTTTTGAATATTTGTTGATTAAATGTAAAACTGCAACTCAGAAGTTAATACTTATAATAGTTAACATGCATTATTTACTATAGGACAATCACATCCCAAGCTTTCCAGATATGATCTCACTTAATCTTCCCAACCCTGTCCTAAAGTGGGTACTATTTATCAGGCCCATTTAACAAAGAGAAAACTGAGTTTCTTTCCATTCAACCGTAACCTCTACACAAAGAAGGAGACTCTATCAGCCATGGTTCTTGGCTGTAACAGACAGAAACTGACCCTCACTACTTTAGGCAGAGAGCTTATTTACTAAAAGTTATTGAGTTTGGATCCAATGGCTTCTTGGTGTCAGAAAAAAATCTATTTCTTTCATAGCTCATTTTTATCACATTTTTGTATTCACTGTTGTCTCATCTGAATTTTCTTTTATTTAATAAATTTAAAGTTGTCAAAAATGACACAGTTCATACATCTCCCAATTAGTTTATAATCTCTCACTTGTTTTGTTGGAATATTGTAAAACACCTTTCCAAACTGCAGCACTTTTACCAACTTTTTGAATGAATTTTGCAACCCATTTGGAAAAAAAAAAAAGGTATATAGGATGACTGACCAACACTGAGGAGGGGACAGAGAACCACTCGGAGACTGTGCAGCCTGGGCTGGCCCCGCCCACATCACTCATAGCCCCACCCCCCTCCGCCCACTGCCGGATGGGACTTTGGGTCCCTACTTGCCAATCAGAGCCTGGGCCACCTCCTGACTGACAATACCCTACGTCCCACGTCCTGCCCTGGAGTGAGGGAGGGAGGAAGCCTGAGAATCTGCATTTCCAGCTTCGATTATGGAAAGTGGTCACTGACCCGTCTGTTGGAGAATCTCCCAGACGCGAGCAGGGAATTAATTCAGTTTAGTGGACCGCAAAGTTCCCTACCCTCAGTCCACCCAAAGCCTCACCCAGGACCGCAGAGGCCCCTACCCCGCTTCAAGCAGGGTTGACACGGAGGAGCCCTGGGTAGCCACCCAGTGGCTTTTCCTCAATCACATCACACCTTCTTGGCACCCAGGGCGGCAACTAGAAACAAATTATGGAGCAGTGGGTGTTTACTTCACAGTGACCCAGCTGCATCCCGCCTTCTTCCTACATGAAACCTTTCCTGATCCCTGACCCTCTGACCCTCTGACTTCCTGACCCACTGACCTCCAGACACACTAGTTCGATGCCAGCCTCCCCCTCCTCTTTGCATCCCTGGTACATACTTATGCATATACCACCCTCCATTTTATGCATTTATTGCATTTACGTCTTGAAGCTTCATGGAAGCAGAGATTATATTTTATCTCAGTTATAACGCCAGGGCATAATATGGGATCCCAGTATGTGACATTTATTTCAAGGACTTACCAATCAGAATGCTGCATGTGCCCACTGATTTCTCAGTACTCATCAAAGAGCAAGAATTCATTCTGCCCAATATTTATCAATAGCTCAGCTATAGAAAACAATATTTAGGGACACTTGCCTGACTAATTTCAGTGCATTTACTTTTCTAGATCAGAAACCACAAACAGGCTGAGGTTGGTCCTCAAGGGTATTTAGGATGGCCTTTACAGTATTTTGTAAAGAGTATGAGATTGGAGTACGACCAGAATGTCCTTACCCATCACTCCCTGTTGTCACACACGAGGCACAGACACAGTTACTACCTGCCACACCCTGAGGGCATCTGTGTTCAGATCTCTCCCGTTTCCCATATGCTCGTATATTACCTTCAGAGTAAGTTCAAAAGCAGCCTCCTTTATACCTGGGGATCCTTGATTCGGTACCATGTCAATTTGCTTTTATTGAACTGAGCTTAGATGGCGTGTCCTCAGCCAACATAAGGGATGCAAGACAGATGGTCCTGCAAAAGACACTCCTCCCTGTATTCTTAGGATGATGGCTTTGATGGTGTGGTCCCTGGAGTGAGGACCCCAGGACCTCTCAGCAGAACCTACGGGAGACATTTGTGCCGGGGGTCTGTGCCTCTCCTTGGCACCTGGTTAATGACTGTCCTCATGGAGTTCCATAAATCCTGTAAAGCTGACAGGGTCAATGATTGTGTTTCCCTCTTCGGTTGACCCTCAGAAAAACACAGAGCTACAGTTTTGGTCCATCTCTAGAAAACTATCTGAGCCCCATGGATGTAGTTTGGGTAAGAACTATTCCTCTAATTTCATTCCTTTTCATTGTTTTTCACTTTTATTATTTTTTATGGGTTTGAACTGCAATGTATCTTTCTAATCAAACCTTTTAAAAGAATGTAAATTAAAGACAATAATATTAAAGAAGAGTCAACTCAGATGAATGGATAAAGAAGATGTAGCACATATATACAATGGAATACTACTCAGCCATAAAAAACAATGAAATAATGCCATTTGCAGCAACATGGATGAACCCAGAGATTATCATACTGAGTGAAGTAAGCCAGACAAAGAAAGACAAATATCATATGATATCACTTATATGTGGAATCTGAAAAATAAGATACAAATGAACTTATTTACAGAACAGAAATAGAGGGAATTCCCTGGCACTCCAGTGGTTAGGACCATTTGCTTCCATTGCAGGGGACATGGGTTAGATCCCAGGTCGGGGAGCTAAGATCCCACATACCACGTGGCATGGCCAAAAAAATTAAAAACAAAAAAAAAAAAAAGAAATTTTAAAAAAAGTAACTAGGGCTTCCCTGGTGGCGCAGTGGTTGGGAGTCCGCCTGCCTATGCAGGGGACGCGGGTTCGTGCCCCGGTCCGGGAAGATCCCACATGCCGCGGAGCGGCTGGGCCCGTGAGCCATGGCCGCTGAGCCTGCGCATCCGGAGCCTGTGCTCCGCAACGGGAGAGGCCACAACAATGAGAGGCCTGTGTACCACAAAAAAAAAAAAAAAAAAAAAAGTAACTAGATCCACAGTCATAGAAAACAAACTTATGGTTTCCAAAGGGGAAAGGGGGCGAGGGATAAATTAAGAGGTTGGGATCAACATATACACACTACTGTATACAAAATAGATAACCAACAAGGACCTACTGTATAGCACAGGGAACTATACTCAATATTTTGTAATAAACTATAAGGGAAAAGAATATATATTCCTTTTCAGAATATTATATATATACATATATATACACACACACATATATATATATATGAATCACTATGCTGTACACCTGAAACAAACACAACATTGTAAATCAACTATACTTTGATTAAGAAATAAATTTTAAATATAAATAAATATGTTTTATAATATATATAAATATATAAATAAATATATATATATAATATAAATTTTATATATATAAATATATATTTTTTATATATTTATATATTACATTTTATATATATAAATATATATAAAAATATAAATAAATTTTAAAAATAAAGCTACTGTGAACTAAAAAATAAAGAATAAATAAAGACAAGCCAACTAATTGATGTCCTGGGAGCTATTAAAAGAACACAGTGGGGACTTCCCTGGTGGTCCAGTGGTTAAGACTCGCTGCTTCCACTGCAGGGGGCGAGGGTTTGATCCCTGGTCAGGAAAATAAGATCCCACATGCTTCGAGGTGCAGCCAAAACACACACACACACACACACACACAATGGCAGAGGAGTTGGGAAAAGAAGAAGGAGGTGGGAAAACCTAATATACACTCAGGGGAGAACCCCGAGGCCTTGCACAGGGCCTAGCACCACAGTACATGCTCAGTATACATCTACTGAATTTTTTACATTATTTATTGAGTGAATACGTGAACCTCAGAGCTAGACATGGCAAGAAATGTCTTAGATGTCTCTCCATGCTCAGAATGATCTGGCACACCGTAGGAAATCAATAAAATGTTTGTTGAATAAAGGGATGAATGAGGAAGCAAATTGAACAAAGGAATAAGCAGGGTGGGGAAGGTCTGCGTGGGCTGAACTATGCAGGTTTACAGAGCAGCAAGTAGCTCCATCATCGCTATGACAAAGGTAAACCCATAGGAGGAATGGCCAGGAGACAGAAGAGAGTTTGCACACATTTAGTTAAGACCAGCCCAGGAAAGGCAGCACCCAGCCACACACCCCACCGGACACAGGGGGGAGGGGGGAAGGACCAGAACAGCAGAAAGAAGCTTGACGGAGGCTTTGACCACCCACATCCAACCCAGCATGTGCTCATCCCCTTACAGCCTGCCCAGTTCTGTTTTCACCCGCTGGCATTGCCTTCCCTGCATTTGGCCAACAGTTTCTCTGGATTCTTCTAGAGAAGCAATGCAAAACTTGTAGCATTTTGTTAGACATGTGAAATCAAATTCATATTTTATGACAAAACAAGAAAAATTTAAACATAAACATTCTTCTCTGCTCTTTGGCCTCCTCACTGTGTACCGTTGTATCCACATTATGCATCAACCAAACCTCTCCCATCAGCAGAAATACCTGCTCAGCCATAAACAGCAACGTTCTCCCAGCACCAACAAGACAACTCCTTAAAGATAACATTTCTTCTGGATCTTGTAAGAAGTCTCATGACCCACCGGGATGATGCTTAGATCTGGATTATGTAAACTGTCAATAATACATCGTTTGATGTACAGCCCTCTGTCTCAAAACACTTATATAAACTGTATCTTGACTTCTAATGAGTGGCACAGTTCTCAGAGCTTTCTGAGATGCTCTTCCCAGGTTATAATCCTCAAATTTGGCTCGGAAGAATTTTCCAATTCTTTCTTAGATGGACGGATTAATTTTTCGTCAACGTATATATCCGTGTGTTTTATTTTTTAGATTCCACATATAAGTGACAACATAGAATATTTGTCTTTCTCTGTCTGACTTATTTCACTCAGCATAATGCTTTCTAGATCCATTTGTTGCAAATGGCAAGGAAGCGAGGAGGGGCAAGATGGGCTACCGGATTAAGAGATACAAACTACACTGTATAAAACAGAGAAGCAGCAAGGGTATACTGTACAGCACAGAGAAATATAGCCATTATTTTATAATAACTTTAAATAAGGCATAATTTATAAAAATAGTGAATCACTATGTTACATACCTGAAATTAATACAATATTGCAAACCAACTATACTTCAATTTAAAAAAATAAATACATAGATAGACAAATAAGTAAGGAGTTGTCTCGGCAACACTGTCAGTCCAGAGGTTCCCAGAATTTCCAATTCGAAATGATGTTGATGTTCACAAGGGTCTCCACAGACGTTGGTGATCCCCAAATTTCTGAACACTCACAGCACGCAATGTTCCCATCAAATGCACAAAGTGCAGTTAAAACACTAAGTGGCTTTTTTTTATTTTATTTTATTTTATTGACGTATAGTTGATTTACAATGTTGTGTTAGTTTCTGGTGTACAGCAAAGTCATTCAGTTATACATATATATATGTTCTTTTTCATATTCTTTTCCATTATGGTTTATCACAGGATATTGAATATAGTTCCCTGCGCTCTGCAGTAGGACCTTGTTGTTTATCCATTCTCTATATAATAGGTTGCATCTGCTAACCCCAAACTCTCAGTCCATCCCCCCTCCCCTTGGCAACCACAAGTCTTATTTCTATGTCTGTGAGTCTGTTTCTGTTTCATAAATAAGTTCATTTGTATCATATTTTAGATTCCACATATAAGTGATATCATATGGTATTTCTTCACTTAGTATGATAATCTCTGGGTCCATCCATGTTGCTGCAAATGGCATTATTGCATTGTTTTTTACCTGAGTAATATTCCATTGTATATATGTACCACATCTTCTTTATCCATTCATCTGTCGATGGACATTTAGGTTGCTTCCATGTCTTAGCTATTGTTAATAGTGCTGCTATGAACATTGGGGTACATGTATCTTTTCAAATTATAGTTTTCTCCAGATATATGCCCAGGAGTGGGATTGCAGGATCATATGGCAGCTCTAATTTGAGTTTTTTGAGGAACCTCCATACTGTTCTCCATAGAGGCTGCACCAATTTACATTCCCACCAACAGTGTAGGAGGGTTCCTTTTTCTCCACACCCTCTCCAGCATTTGTTATTTGCAAACTTTTTAAGGATGGCCATTCTGACCCACATGGGGTGGTACTTCACTGGAGTTTTGATTTGCATTTCTCTAATAATTAGCAATGTTACTTGACTTTTTAAACCCTCAGTGAAGTTTATTACGTCCTCCAAAAACACCAAGACCAAAGAGAGCAGGGCTGCCATGGGTTTGTCTGGGTTCACTCACGAGCTCCTCCAGGCTAGCTTCATACCACCCTGTATTCACAGTTTGCTTCTGAAAATGACCATTCACTGTGTATGAAGGGTCCTTTCAGGGTAATTTGAAAGTAAATATTTGAAACCACAAATTATTAAATCAGCCAAATGCTAAGGGTCTAAAGTCATCTTTACTTCAAGATTAATGCACCACACTCTTCCTCTCTCTCTCTCTCCCTCCTCCCTGCCCCACCCTCAGAAGAAAAACACCATTAAAGTGCAGACATTAAAATCCTGAGCAATAGCTTTAATAATGCTGTAGAGGCAAGCACCTCAGAAAAGTACTAAAAACAGCCTCGAAAAGAAACCAGAATACCAACCACAGTTCTTTTTTCCCCCAAATTATCAAAATAACTCAACGCTCACCCAATATTATTGGTGTTTGCTTCATTGACTTCAAAGTGTATCTCCTCTCATTTCCCTCTCTCCTCTCAAATCCATCTGCATTATTCTGTCACTAAAGTTTGGTATGAAAGGAAAATTCAGACTTCAAATATTGAATCTGAGCTTCACAAATAGAGTAGTAATGGAAAAGTCAGACAGAAATAAAGACCCAGATAAAAAATAAAGACTAATAAGAGACTCAGACAAAAATAAAACCCCTCAAATCAGCTGGAATAGCAAACCCTAAATTGTTTATGGAATCAGTTATGCTCTCAGAGCTGCGGGGCCGCAAGGCTTTGGATTTGGGCTTTGTGTGTATGCGGGCTTGAAGTGTCTGGTTTTTGAAAGCTGCTGCCAAAACCTATCTCAAGGACCACAACAAGAGCCATCATCAATTTCCCTTTCTTCCTGCCCACCTCCCAGTCTGACCACCCCGCTAATTTGTTCTACATTGGATGCCATAGACCCCTGGCCTTGTACAAGCCTGTCTGAAAAGTACCACATTAAGTGGTGTTATCCTTCTGTGTACAATAAAGGCCTCCCCAATTCCGATGGCTTGAGGGCTAGCCAGGTCAGCGAACATAGAGAAATCAAAAAGGTTTTGGAGTGTGTTTTATTACTATCTTGTTCTACATACAGGAATCCTGATGAGTTAACAACATTCATTCATTTATTTAAAACTCTGACCTAGAACAGCACTGTCCAAGAGAAATAGAATTCAAGTCGCATACTTTAAGATTTCCAATAGCCACATTAAGAAACTGAAAAGAAACAGATGACATGAATCTTTAAAATAGTTTTTATTTAATCCAATATATCTAAAAATATTATCATCACTTCAACATGTAACCAGTATGTCTCCAAAATGTGGGGTATATTTTACACTTACGGGACATCTCAATGGGGACACTAAATTTGCATCAGAAATACTTGATCCTCAGAACATTGTAAATTAACTATAGTTCAACTTTTTAAAAATCCTAAATATGGGACTTCCCTGGTGGCGTAGTGTTTAAGACTCCATGCTCCCAACGCAGGGGGCCCAGGTTCGATCCCCGGTCAGGGAACTAGATCCCACATGCATGCCGCAACTAAGAGTGCACATGCCACAACTGAGGAGCCAGCGAGCCGCAGCTAAGGAGCCCAAGAGCTGCAACTAAGGAGCTCACCTGCCACGACTTAGACCTGGCGCAACCAAATTAATTAATCAATTAAGTTTAAAAATTCTTTCTAAAAAAAAGTTTTCAATCTAAATAAATAAATAACTGGGTACTAAATATTTTAAAAAAAGAAATATTTGATCCGTATTTAGAGTTTTTCAAATTTATACCTGGAAGAGTAGATTCACATACAAGTTCAATAATGGAATGATCTGTTTTTTATTTTTAATTTAAATTAATTTAAATCCTCCAAAAGTAAAAGTTTAGTTCAATCACACTAGCTACAGTTCAACTGCTCACTGGCCACATGGGGCTAGTGGTTCCAGCCTCAGACAGTGCAAGCTAGACTGAAACCTGGCTGGCACACTTCCTGGTTGTGTGACCTTGGGCAAGCCACTTCACCTCTCTGAGTCTCTTGTTTACCATTAAATAAAATCCTAGCTGTAAGAGGCCCCCACTGTCTGCACCTAAGAAACGGTACCTCCCACTCACCCACTGAAACCTCCTCACCTCCTTTCTCCAAAAACTGTTTTTGTGAGTAGGTAAGGCAGTTAGCATACAAATTGCATTTAATCACGTAGAAAGACATTTCCACCAAGGACTGAAGATTCTGCTCAGTCTTGTGGGTACCACTAGAGTAGACTAGTGTCCAGCCCTCTGGGCCCCCCTGTTCTAGCATGTGCCACTGGCATCATAATTATCTGTACTAAACATCGTAATACATCTGTAATAAGCATCATAAACATCTACTCTCCCGCTGCACTAAGGAGAATATTTATGGGTTTCTGCTCTGCGGAACCAACACACACACAGAGCCTGGCACACCCCAACAGCCATCACAAAATGGTTTTTGAATAAAAGAATGGATCACCCTGCAATACTATCTGTGGGGAAAAAAGGGGGTAGGGGAAAAGATTTGCAAAATTATGTAAACCTTATCCCAGCATCATCCATTGGCGATGCTTGTGGGCGGGGGTGGGATTAATGACTTCTAAGTTAGCAGAGGCTCAAATCATTCAAGAGGCTTTACATTCTGGCCCACGGTGTTCTCAAATTGTCCTAAAGCTAGGTACATTTTGGAGAACAATCCAACAATTCTGCATATAATGCTATGAAATTATTCTCCAGTCCTTTCAACAAGAAGCACCGTCTCTCTGTCTCTTTCACTGCCTAGCTCTTGTGCTGAAAAAGCCTTTCCCACCTTCTTCCCTCCCAGGCACACACGTATTCATCCTCCCAAGTCACTTTATTCATTACTTCCTCTAAGAAGCCTCACCCAGACACTTGCCCTTCCACCCACCCTAGTTTTATAACTGAGCAGGACCCTATGGGGCCTTCCCAGAATAGACCTCCACCCATCTCTGCCTGCTTTTTGTCTATAGAAAAACTAGTCAAAGGGCAAATTTAACCAGAGAAGGGAGAAAATGCAGAAAGGAAGGAAAACAGTCAAGCAAGACAATATAATAATACTCTAGCCATTAAACAAAGTCAAGGACCTTTAGTTCCTCCTCAAGGGCTACATATCATATTCTGAGCCACGTCCTTTGAGTGTTTTGCAGATACTGAACCCCCCCCCACCAGGTGAGAGAAGTTAACTGCGTGCTGCCCACAAGCACGTTGACCCCGCACCAGCTGGGACCAGAAGGTTAATGATGCTGACTCACAATGACCTCACCACCAGCCAATCAGAAGACTGTCCACGAGCTGACCACGCCCTGTTCCTTGAACACTATAAGACACCTCACTACCTCCTCCAGGGAGGGACACAGTCCGGAGGGATTAGCCTGCTGTGGCCCCCTTTGCCTGGCAAAGCTATTTCTTTCTACTTCACCCAAAACTCTGTCTCCAAGATTTAATCCGGCACCAGCGTACAGAGGCCGAATTTCGGCAACGGTTTCCCTGTGCCCCGTGGGGCTCCGTACAGACTTCTCTGTTGCACTCAAGGGGACCAGGCTTCAAACTGTTCACTTAAATATCTCTCCCTTATGCCAGTACCTGAATGTGAGCATCCTGAGTTGGGAATTCTGCATCCCCAGTCCAGCTCCGTGCCAGGTTCAGGGGCGTGGGGTCCGCGTTTGTGGAACTGAACTGAATTGGATTAAATGAACAGCTCCCAAGCTTTGTGTGTGAAATTTTACATGACTAAAGTTCAGACAGCTGAGTTTTGCAATTTTGCAGAATTTCATTTTTGTGACCTTTCATCTTCCCAGAACCAGGACCCTAGCATGTGCTCCTGAAGCCCAGAGGGAAACAGAGAGAAAAATGGGGGTGTCAGAGGGAAGGAAGGTAGGAACTTCCACGTGGTGGGTTCCTCTCTGAGCCCAGCACCCATATACCACGTGTATGGGCCAAGCCACCAGACCCTCACCACCAAATCTTCATCGTGGCTCGCTATAGCAGTGTCTGTTATTCTTATTAAATAGGTGGGGAAACTGAAGCTCAGCGAGGTTAACTCACTCAACAGAGCATTTGATGGAGCCAGGATTCACATCCATCTCTGTTGAGATCCAAAGTTTTATTTTGTTTTTATCCATTCTTTGGTCTTGCTCCTAAGTCTGGAATGACCACTCAGAAAAGAAGTAAGGCACAGGAAAAGGAGAGGATGAGGTTTCACATTTTGCCAACAGTGAACCCTGCCTGCCGTTGGAAACCAGAAGGAAGGTAATTCAGTGTTCAGCCATAGCAGTGCCTTAGAAAAGAGAAAAAATGGCCCGTCAATTTCTTCATTCATTGCACACATATTTATCTAGTACTTAGTATAACATTGTTTTTGTTATTGTTACTGGTATTGCAAAGTGAAAACAAGAGCCTTGCCCTCTGTGAAGTTATAGTCTCCTAGGGGTGACAAGAAAGTAAAGGACAAAGGCTCCCACCCCCAAGTAGGGGGGTATGGCTGGAGCCCCACCATTCCTGTTTTAACATTTTCTTCTCTTTCTCCCTCTCAACCTAGAGATGTCCTAGAAGTGACTTTGGGGCTCTTTCTCCCCCACTGTTGGTGGCTGTACTCAGCAGCCCTCAAAGCTGACGGGATAATGGTTCGACCAGACAGGAGCCAGCCCACTGCCAGGAGGGCCAGTCCTTCCCCCCATGCTCCCTCGGCGGGGCACTGGCCCTTGGCTAACGCTCGGGTGCGCTGGTCGTGTGCCTGCCTTAATCCCATGCAGGGCAAACAATAATTACACCAGGCAGCTTGGCCCAGGCACTCAGGAGCGCAGAATGGGCACTTGTGGGGAGTCAGCTCCAAAATGATACGCAAGGCTTTTTCTTTCTTTTTTCTCCCTGACAACATTGTGACTAATGGCTTTACTTTTGGAGTTTCTGGATCACTGAATCAATTTTAGGGTCATTAGTGAGGGGGGAATAGGCCTTCTCCATCTCGAACTGTCTGTCCCCAGAATCCTTTTCTCTCCAGTCCTTCCCATGGCTGTCACGATCGGCATGAGAAGCCCTGACGCGGGTGTCATGCCATTTGGTTTGCACAGTCTCCATGGGCCAAACAAATAAACAACGGCAACAGCAAGGTCCGGGTCACTCCAGCATGAAAGCCTGGCACTGTAACGGACACGTCAGTCACTTTGTCAGCCCGGCCTGGGTGGCCCCCCCACGTCCTGTTCTCCATCCCCGCCAAGCAGGCAGTGAACCAAAGGATGTCACTTTCCAGCCTTCGCTGGTTCAAGCTGGAGTCATCCCTGACACAGCTCCAACCAACCTGCTGGCTGACCAGCCATCAAACATACTCTGCCTGGCATCTGGATTAAGAGACACAGCCATGCTAATCAAGGATGGGCAACGGAATTGTCATGTCCTGCCCACTCAGCGCTGGTGACCCCTTTGGCTACGTACATGGCAGCAGGCAAAGGGAAGCAGAAGAGGGGGGCGGACGCTGACAGATAGAAGGAGGAAGAGAATAGGTCTTTAGAGACACGGCCAGAATAATTTCCACTGCCTGTAACTGGGGCCGTAAATTCCCCCCAATGAGGCAAGAATGTTTCACCTGAAAGGCCCTGGATATTTCCCTAGAACAACCACCTCTTTTACAGATGGGAAAACAAGACCAGAAAAAGAAATTTTGACCAGGGCTATCCAAGGCATCAATGATGGACAAATGTTACCCAATGCGGGCTCACTGGCCCGGCGCAGTGAATCTAAACAAACAGAAACATCGGAGTTTGGAGCAGGGAGGGGTTTACTGCAGGGCCACGCAAGAATGGGTGGCTCATGCCCCAAAATACCGCGAACTCCCCGAAGAGATTCAGCAAAAGGCAAGGCGGTGGTTGGTCGTTACCAACTTCTTGGTGCGGGTAAACCTAAAACAAGAGAAATGTTATTCTCTGTTCTGCAACTTCTTATCTCTATGTGAATGGAAAAATGTTATCCCCTTAAATGTCAGAGCCTTGAGAATGGGCTCTCCTGTATATTTCAGGCTAGAGGCAACATTCTTAATTCAAAGCAAAAGCAATGAAATACAAAGGTTAAAGTAAAAGAAACGGCTCTAATATGGAGGCAGATTGGTTCTTCCCTATTACACTAAGACTGGACTGGGTTGCTTCATTTAACAGATCAAGCTTGGCTACTAAGGATTCTGCACCCAATTCCAATATGTGTGTGTGTATTTTTCCACACCAACAAGAAATGCTCCAGCACCAGTAGGGTGTCCTACAATTCAACTCAATTCTGACACTATCTACCTGGCGATGCATCAGATTCCACAGGTTAAGGGCTCAGCCCTACAAGACTGCCCCCCTCCCGCCCACCTCTGATGCCAATCACAAGTCCAGTTGTCAGCTGTGCTTCTGACCAACAGATTACAGATGGGAGGTTCCAACAATCCCCTCCTTGGGTTCAATTCATTTGCTAGAGCAGCTCACAGAATTCAGAGAAACATTTTATTTACTAGATTAATGGTTTATTATAAAAGGATATAACTCAAGAACAGCCAGATGGAAGAGGTGCAGAGGGCGGGGTGTGGGAAAGGGATTCTCTGAGCACCCCTGTCCTCCTGTCAATAGTACTGAGCACTGACTCGACAAAGACACATTCCACTGTGAGGGGCTGACCTAGTAAATGGGAGTTTGTTGGTTTGTGTCCCTGGGAAACGCAGAGGCACATCTTAACTGCAGCACAGCTGGATCCTGGACCCAAGGATGCCATCAGGCTCGTCTCTTTTTCTTTGGTTGGATTTATATCCATCCAACTCTCTTCTCTCGCCTGTCAGCTTTGTTCTCAGGAAAGCTCTATTTATGTGGGTCCCAGATGGCCACCAGAAGCTCCTGGCCAAGTTCATCTCTGCCCAAGTCCTTCTCTGTCCAAGTCATTCCAGCGAAAGTCTCGGGATTGAGTGTTATTTGTCCTGGATTAGGTCACATGCCCAGCCCTGGACCAGATTCTGTGACTCTGATTGGCCAGCCCAGTCATTCACCCACCTCTGTGTCAGAAGGCAGGGGAGCGGGAGTTCCAAAGGGGGATTCAGATGGAGTATAGATGGGGGAATGCATTCTGGGCAGGCAGATACTACAGATGTCCACTGTGGTCACCTGCCATGCGCCAGGACGGGGCTCTGAGCTCTACAGCCACAGATCAAGCCCTCTTCAAAGCATCCCTAGATTGTATTCATCGTCATTTTCCAGATAAGAAAACTAAAGCTTAGAGTGCTTGAATCTCCTGTCCACATTTCCACTGCAAGTACAGGGTCAAGCTGGATTCAAACCAAGTCTTATTTCCCAAAACGGACAAAAGTTCCTCAGTGGTGCTGGTGCCTGGGAGCTACTCCACAGCCTGTGGCAGAGTCTGGCTCTTCCAGCACAAAGCAGCTCATACCCTGTGTCTGCTAATGGAAAGCATTAGCACGCGCACGCGCACGCGTGCTCACACACACGCACGCACGCACGCACGCACACACACACGCACACAGTTCAACTAAGGTTATTCCAGTTTGAGCCATAAGACAATGCCTCCTTTGTGATTCCTATTTATGACTCCAACAGAAATTAAGGACTCACTGTCTTAAGGTCTCCCTCCGTCCCTTCAGAGCCAAGGGACCATTTGATGATCTCTGCTCCCTTCATCATCCCCCCTGCAGCCACTTAGTCTGAAGGCAGATCCCTGGTCCCCATAAAGTGAGGCAGAGAACAAAGCAGGGATGAGAAGTGGCAGGAGGGGCTGAGCAACAGGGGCCGTGGGCCTGGCTGCTTCTCCATCCTGCCTGTGCCAAGGGCACAGACTGGGCTACCTGCACAGCCTCGGCCAGGGCACTGCACCTCTCTGTCCCAGGCTTCTCCTGAGTGGAACGATGGAGGTATCAGGAGCTGCCCCTTGAGTGGCTACAAGGATTAAACTCCCCGATACGCATAGCGTGCTCAGAGGCCAGCGCGTGGTAGGCTCACAATAAACTCAGCTCGGCAATATTGATGCAGAAAACTCGGCCTCTGTGCACCGATGCCGAACTGAATCTTGGAGACAGAGTGTTGGGTGAAGTAGAAAAGAATAGCTTTATTGCTTTGCCAAGCAAAGCGGGCCACAGCAGGCTCGTGCCTCTCAAAACTGTGTCCCAACCCAGGAGGATTTGGTGAGGAGTTTTACAGCAGTGGTTCAAGGGCTGCCGGGTTGCTGATGAGATTCTCTGGTTCTCGAGGCTGTCAAACTGTGACTTCTCTCTGGAATGAAGAATGCTTCATCAAGTAGTTAACATCTTCCATTTGTTGGGGGTTTTAGCTCTGCAGAAGAGCTCAGAGATATTGTTATGTGTGTCAGCTGAGATGGAACCAGGGCCCTGCCCCCAAAGCTGTGCTGTTGTTTCTTTGGACTGCTCCTCCCTTATCTCTGCACACCCTCCCTTCCCTGATTAACAAGCGTCTGAAAGGCTTCCATGCCCAGGAGCCCAACAGGGTCCTGCTCAGTTTTAGTATCATCAGAGAGAGGACCAAGAACTGGAGCAGAAGCGTGGCCTGGACACACAGACAGGAGGATCCCAGAGAAAGCGGGACCCTATGGCCAGGCAGAGACATTCCAGACCAAGGAATCCTGCTCAATCTCTGGGAGAAAAGATGGACTTGGGGCGACCTGTGCATACAGGCACCCTCTGCATGGAGGTCAGGCCCTCCCAGCACCTCCCCCAGCCCAGACTTTTAGGAGAGCAGCCAGGGAACATGAGGGCTCTGAGAATACCAAGTCCCCCCTCTGACCTTTAAGAAGTAGCAGACCCGGTCGGCCGCCGCTGCCACTGCCGCCAATGCTCCAGCCTGTTCCGTGTGGCCCACGCGGGCCCCGCCGCGGCCATGATGATCCACGGCTCCCAGAGCGGCCACCAGGACTTCTCCTTTGGGCCCTGGAAGCTGACGGCGTCCAAGACCCACATCGTGAAGTCAGCGGATGTGGAGAAGTTAGCTGATGACTTGCATATGCCATCTCTCCCTGAAATGATGTTTGGAGACAACGTTTTAAGAATCCAGCATGTCTCCGGCTTTGGGATTGAGTTCAATGCTACAGATGCATTAAGATGTGTGAACAACTACCAAGGAATGCTTAAACTAGCCCGTGCCAAAGAGTGGCAGGAAAGCAGGACGGAGGGTAGCACCCTAAGGAAGTTATTAAACCGTATGATTGGACCTATACACAGATTATAAGGGAACATTACTTGGAGAACCACTTAAGCTAAAGGTTGTACCTACAACAGACCATATAGATACAGAGAAATTGAAAACCAGAGAACAGATTCAGTTTTTTGAAGAAGTTCTCCTGTTTGAGGATGAACTTCATGATCATGGAGTTTCAAGCCTGAGTGTGAAAATTAGAGTAACGCCTTCTAGCTTTTTCTTGCTGTTGTGGTTTTTCTTGAGAATTGATGGGGTGCTTATTAGGATGAATGACACAAGACTTTACCATGAGGTATCTATTCTCATTTAATGAAAGTACTAATTGACATTGGGCTTGTTCGCATTGTTACATTGTCAGTCTGACAGTTTGAAATGCAGTAATGCTTTATATTATATGGCTATTCGTCTAACCTTTAAGATCGGGTGTGTCATATTCACTGTTGACTGCACAGTTATCGAAACATTACATCTTCTTTTCCAAAAGTTCTACAAGTTGAACATGTTTTCCGAAAGACACTCCCTGGTAAAGGGGAGTCTGATGCTTTTAAAAAACCTCTTAAACTTAATCTGTTTAAGAAAACTGTCCCTTAACGCTTACTTTTTTTGTGGTATGTGTTGTTTATGTAATGTCCTGATATTAGAAATACCAATCTCATGGCCTCCAGAAATTTTTATTATACAATTATTTTGATAGTTGTTTTAATGTTTGAAAGCTCTGTGCTCCATTTCAAGGAACTGTTAACATACGAAGTTTTCAAAAAAATAAGTGAAGGAAGTGGGGGGGAGGCTTAAATTGAGTCATGAAAATTCTTCTTGTAGCTTTATAGCAGCCTATACTTTTTTTTTTTTTTTTTTTTTTTGCGGTACGCGGGCCTCAGTGCTGTGGCCTCTCCCGTTGCGGAGCACAGGCTCTGGGCGCGCAGGCTCAGCGGCCATGGTTCACGGGCCCAGCCGCTCCACGGCATGTGGGATCTTCCCGGACCGGGCCACGAACCCGTGTCCCCTGCATCGGCAGGTGGACTCTCAACCACTGCGCCACCAGGGAAGCCCTATAGCAGCTTATCCTTTTTGAATGAATTTTTAACGTCATATTTGTCATCATATAGAATGACAAATGAGAGAAGAAACCAGCAGTATCAGGGTAATCGTAGTAATAGTTAACCCTCCTAACAACCCTATGAAATAGATGCTATTATTATCTCTGTTTTATAGCTGAGACAACTAAGGCAAAGACAGATTAAGTAACTTGCCCATGTTATACAGTTAATAGGTGGCAGAACTGGAATTTAAGCCCAGTAAGCTGTGATTGGATTGGTATTTTCCTAAATCCTGCACTTTCTTTGAAAGTGAATGACATGGTCACTGTGATGGATTTTTTCTTTTTAAAAGTGATAGTAAAATACTAAAAATAAGCTACACTTTACTCCCTCAGAAAAAATGAAATCTAAATTTTTAGAAATGCTTATACTTTAACTCAACAATATTGACTTTTCTTTCAGAATTTATCCTCAAAAGATTCTTACATACAGTAACCCACACATATTAATCAGGCAGCTGTATAGAGTTGTATGCATATAAATAGTCATGGCAATGCTATTGTTTATAATACCTAAAAGGAAAGAAGTAAGATGCTATAATGCCCCTTGAATGAGCATTGATTAAATGGCCATTTATATCCTGTTGGCCTACAACAAATAGACTGCCAGATATTTCTCCAGCAAAGTTGGATTTATTCGGAATCAGCAGAAAATTGCAATTCAGGTCTGCAACCATGGTGAGCCATGTGCAAGCCCCCACACAGCAAGGGAAGGAGAAGGCTTTTATAGAGAAGAAAAGGAAAATGGGAGTGCTATCATAAACAGAGAATCCATGACTTTCCATTGGTTGAGCCCTTGCCAGGAAATAAGAGGAGTCTTTCTTTTTTCTGTTGGGTTCTGCTACGGTTGCTGGGTATGAGAGCTACCCATTCTAGTCTCCCAAATCTATTTAATTGAGGTTTCTGTTTATGAATTTTTTTACAGTCCATATAGTAGAAAAATATGCAACCATTAAAATTAATGGCAGGCATCATCGGATGAATGGATAAAGAAGATGTGGCACATATATACAATGGAATATTACTCAGCCATAAAAAGAAACGAAATTGAGCTATTTGTAATGAGGTGGATAGACCTAGAGTCTGTCATACAGAGTGAAGTAAGTCAGAAAGAAAAAGACAAATACCATATGCTAACACATATATATGGAATTTAAGAAAAAAAAATGTCATGAAGAACCTAGGGGTAAGGCAGGAATAAAGACGCAGACCTCCTAGAGAACAGACTTGAGGCTATGGGGAGGGGGAAGGGTGAGCTGTGACAGGGCGAGAGAGAGTCATGGACATATACACACTAACAAACGTAGTAAGGTAGATAGCTAGTGGGAAGCAGCCGCATGGCACAGGGATATTGGCTCGGTGCTTTGTGACCGCCTGGAGGGGTGGGATAGGGAGGGTGGGAGGGAGGGAGACGCAACAGGGAAGACATATGGGAACATATCTTTATGTGTGACTGATTCACTTTGTTATAAAGCAGAAACTGACACACCATGGTAAAGCAATTGTACCCCAATAAAGATGTTAAAAAAAAAATTAATGGCAGAAAGTTGTTTAACTGATTTGGAAAGATGCGCATATTAATGTTGACTTTTAAAATGCAAGTATGATCTATATAAGATGTTATGTAGAGATTCCTAAATGTTAAGGGTAGTGTTATCTATAGAGATTGTGATTGCTGATGATTTATACTCTATACGTTTATAGGATTTGATTTTTTTTTAACAATGAGCATTAATCTGTTTTGTTGATATAAAAGATGGAAATTTTAAGGGAACATAATCTTGTGATTTTTCTTTAATTAAATAATGTTTTACCAAAAAAAAAAGAAAGAAAGAAAGAAAAAGTAACAGACCCCAGTCCTGTAAATCCAACAGGATGCTGTCAGCCAGCTTCTCCCTCCCATACTAGGACTAATCCGCTGACCACAGTGTTCTCCGAGCCCAGACCAGAGGCCTTCTGCTGGGGAAATATGTATGTATTAATAAATAACTCTATATAAACACTACATATGTATCTACACATATATACATCTGTACATTGTATGTGTGTATATATACATACATATCATATACATATATTATAATTGTATTATACATAGATACACATATACACATAGTCAGATACTATATATTATCAAACAATGATCAAGAGATATTTGAACAAAACATGAATGAAGGGAAGGATCCAGCCATTCACAGATCTGAGCTTCTCTCTCTTATGCCCTTCCTATGTGCTTCCCTTATCTATAGGCAAAAATGTTGGCTGTCAGGCCTTGCTCACCCTCAACCTCTGTACCCTACTTTCCCTGCATCTGGGTGCACTTTACCCTCTCCCCTCTTACCCTTCCCACTCAGGCCCTCTAGTTCAAGTTTAAAGAGCTGTGACCAGCCTCGGTGAGTGACCCAAGTTTTCCCTGCTCTTGTGCTGTTTGTATCTTGTGCTCCAATGCTGAGAACTCCGTTCCTTTGGGACGAGATTTTGTTTTGCCTTTGGTGGTCTCCCAAATCTCCGAGGTGCTGGGACCCTATCTTGCTTTTCTAAATACCCTTCCTGGAGATACCAGTCTTGACCAGACATCTGTGAGAGCTGGCCCTCACTGCCTGAGTCTCCAAGTGCATGGTCTTTCCCTTCTCTACATGCACCCCAAAACTAAACCTTACATCTGTCTTAGCCTAGGGCTAGGGCTGCCATAACAAAATACCGTAGACTGGATGGCTTATAAACAGCAAAAATGTATTGCTCACAGCTCTGGAGCCTGGAAGTCTGAGATCAGGACGGCAGCATGATGGGATCTGGTGAGAGCCCTGTTCTTGACTTGCAGATGGCTGCCTCCTGGCTATGTGCTTACATGGAGGAGAGAGAGAGAGAGAGATCTTTCTCTTCTTATAAGGACACTAATCCTATCAGATCAGCCCCCCACCCTTATACCCTCACTTAACCTTAATTACCTCCATAAAGATCTTATCTTCAAATACAATCAGATCAAGGGGTTAGAGGCTTCAACATACGAATTCTGGGGGGACACAAACATTCAGTCTATAACCACATCTAATACCAGTTCTTTCAGCAAAATGTCAAACTCTGCCCTCACCCAATCCTGTACCAGTCAATCCGATACCTCCACCCACCCCCATGCCCTGATCTGCCACGTGGCAAGCAGCACCTTGCCCAGCAGGAAGCAGGAGGGAGGCCACCTGTCTAAGGAAACGGCTGATGAAGGGTTGACGTCTAGTTACACTCCTGACTTCTGACCACCAGCTCCCCTTGACCTCTGATCCCTAGGGCTCCCTCACACTCGGCTGCAGCCTGACATTTGGCCTTTGAGTCCCGTCCGCCTGCTTGGCTTTGATCTTCTGGTCCCCATTGGGCCTCAGTATCCCCAGCCCTCTTGCCTGTGCCACTTGTCAGCCTCCCAACCACCTGTGGTCTCACTGAGATGACTTGTCTAGATGTCCTTTCCCACTGTTTCTCTTCCCAGAGCAGCCACTCCACCGTCCCCTGTCACACCTGCCACAGGTGTCCCTGTGGAGGAGCACCTACACTGCCTCACCAAGAGGCTGGGGGCCAAGCCACTTCCCAGGATGATGGGATGGGCGAGCCCTGCACCAACTTTATAAATAGAGCGTTTCTCTCTTCAATTATTATCATGTAGTCCATCATCAGAGACTATTTCTGGAAAACCCCCACTGAGCCCAGTGGATTGATCGAAGGGTTCAGCTCTCATCTCAGGATTACTGCATGGACATCATCTACAAGAAAATAAACAAACATGCAAAGGCAGCGCTTAAGAGAGTCATCTCCAGCCATTGCCCCGGGAGGTGAAGCCGTGCCCATTCAGGGCACCAACATCCCTAAGTTATAGCCAAGAAGAAAAGAGAAAGAAAGTGAGAGGATAATAGTGAAGAACAGAAAAGGAGGAGAAAGCAAATGGAGAGGAAAAAATAATACATGGCAAAACGTGGTGAACCTTGAGCTGGTTCACTCTGTGTTACCCGCCCCCCCAGCCTCCATACAAATGGGAGAGAATCAAATTGTCAGGATGTCAAGATTTTTACTTAGGAATCAACCAATTTCATATATAAAGAAGTAGATTCACATCAGCCTACAGTTAGTCAACGAGTTAGATGCCAGTGCTCAAGAGATTTTAATAGCAGTCAACATTTATTTAACTTGATATGGGCAGTAACTGTGCGAAATGCATTATGTGTATTATTTCTTTTAATCCTCATGAAAACTTAGGAGATAAGAACTATGATTATTGTCCACTTTACATATGAGAAAATATCTTTTTATCTATTTCCTGGCCATGAGGAAATATCTTGCCATGATCACCCCACTACAAAAAAAAAAAAAAAAATCTATCTGACTCCAAAGGCTAGCTGGTAACCATTCCATTTATTTCTAAATCAGGCTCCAGGGAATATTATCATTCAGCAGAACGTGAGTAAAGGTAGGGAAGGAAGATTTAAATGTATAAAAAGAAAGTGGTCGCAGCAAATGCTGAGAGATACAGATGGATTGGGCACATTCCTAGTTGAAATTCTGATCTTTATTCCTAAGCAGTCAAGTTCGAAATTCAAATTCCTGACACCTTCTTTGACTGTGAAAATGTTCATTTTCTTCAGAACCAGAAGATTAGTTCTGGAATGTCACTTCAAAAACACTGTTTTCTCCAACTCAAAAGGATGCTAAAGACCCACTTTCAGGACGTTATCTTTTTGAGATAACCAACCTCATTGTGAAAATGAGGTGTTTCCAATTTTTGGCTCCCATATAGCCATTACTGGGATATAGAGAAATGTCTGTCAGCAAAAATCTGTGGGCCAAGGATTTCGGGATACATTTTTACCTCCTCTGTGGTTGGGACTCCGGGTCCCCTGGTCTGTTACTTCATAGGAGCTGCAAATCCTCTGAGAAATAAATTCAGGGTGGCCACTCATATCTTGTGGATTTGACTTCGTGCCAGCCGTAAAGGAGAGCTAACTGACCATGCAGCCCAGGAGGAAAGCCAGGGAGAACTACATTCATGGGATCCCGGTTTCAGAGGGTCATAAATCTCTAAGGCTCCTCAGACACAGAATTCCAAATGAGGCTCCAGACCCACACTGTCTACCCTGATCGCCATGGCCACACGTCCACTGAGCGTCCACAATGTGGCCAGTCCATGTGAAGAGGTGCTCTCTGCGTGAAATACACACCAGATTTCTAAGACTAAGGATGAAAAATTCATTAACTCATTAATGATCATTTGTAGTCACTATTTGATAAGTTAAATAAAATACATTATTAGAATTGATTTCACTTGTTTCTTTTTACTTTCTTAATGTAGCTGCTATAAAATTTTAAATTACATATGTGACTTGCTTTCTGTTTCTGTTGGTCAGTTCTGCTTCAGACACTCAAACCACTGAAAAGATCTTGCAGCTTACTAAGATCTTAACAAATCAGTGTATGCCAAAATTACACGACTTACAGAGCAGCTTTCTATGAGAATGACCTGAAGACTAGCAGAAAAGATTTTCCACAATTAAAGACATAAAAAAGGAACCACACCACAATGAGATGTTAGGAGGGACAGAGACACAGTATAGTTTGGACCCACACCCCTGAGTTGGCGACCCACACGAGGAGGAGCACTACAATCTCAGAGGTCTTCCCCCAGGAGTGAGGGGACCGAGCCCCACCTGGGTTCCCCAGCCCTGCACTGGGAATAGGAGCCCCCAGAACATCTGGCTTGGAAATCCAGCAGGGCTTATGTCCAGGAGAACTGGAGGACTACATCAAACAGATAATCCACCCTTAAAGGGTGCATACAAAATCTCACACGCTCCGAGACCCAGTGCAGAGGTGGTAGCTTGAGAGGAGCCTGGTTCAGACACTTGCTGACCTTTAAGAGCCTCCTGGAGAGGCAGGAGGAACCTGGGACTCCCCCAGGGGACATAGATGTTGGTGGCAGCCATCTGGGGGCGCTCACTCTACCATGATAACACCAGTGCTGGCAAACACAATTTCCAAATCTTCCCTCTAGCCTGTTAGTGCTGGAGACCCGGCTCTGCCCTCCAGGGGGCCAGCCCCAGCCCCAGGACCCCGTGGGCCACAAAGCTAACCATGTAGGAAGCCTACCCTGCCTTCCAGTGACCCCATAGCCATTGCATGTGGCCTGGTCTCACAGCCAACCAGGCCAGGAGCCAGCCCTGCCTACCAGCACACCTACAGTAGTCAGCCCACCCCACCCCAACAGAAGCGGGCACACAAGCCACACAGGACGCACCCCTAGAGCATATACGTCTGGTGACCGACCAGAGGGGAGCATGCTGCTGGGCCCCAGAGAACATCTCCTACATAAGCCCTCCCATCCGAGATTGGGAAACATAACTGACCTACCTAACACATAGAAATAAACACAGAACAGGGAAAAATGAGGAGACAGAAATATGCTTCAAACAAAGTAACAAGACATAGCCTCAGAAAAAGAACTAAACAGGGAATTCCCTGGTGGACCAGTGGTTAGGACACTGTGCTTCCACTACCAGGGCCCCAGGTTCAATCCCTGGTCGGAGAATTAAGGTCCCACAAGATGCATGGCATGGCCAAATAAATAAATAAATAAATGTTTCTTTAAAAAAGAAAGGAGTGCAATATTTGTAAAAAGAAGAAAAAAGGAAAGAAAGAAAGAAAGGGAGGGAGGAAGGAAGGAAGAAAGAAAGAAAGAAAGAAAGAAAGGGAGCTAACCAAAGTGGAGATAAGCAATCTACCCAATAAAGAGTTCAAAGAAATTATTAAAAAGATGCTCACCAAACTCGGGAGAAGAATGGATGAACATAGAGAGAATTTCAACAAAGAGTTAGTTCTTAGAGGAAATGCTTTCAGCTTTTCACCAGATTATGATATTAGCTGGGGGTTTATCATATATGGCCTTTGTAACGTTGAAGTGTGTCCTCTCTATCCTGACATTGTTGAGAGTTTTTATCATAAATGAATGTTGAATTTCATCAGCATCTTTTCAGCATCTACTGAGAAGACCATACAATTTTTATTCTTCAGTTTGTTATTGTGGTATCACGTTGATTGACTTACAGATATTGAAACATCCATGCATCCGTAATTCATCTCCATCTTGAGAAAGAACAGAGCTGGAGATATCACACTCCCTGGCTTCAAGCTATCATACAAAGCTACAGTGATCAAAACGCTATGGTTCTAGCCCCAAAACAGAAACATAGATCAGTAGAACAGAACAGAGTTCAGAAATAAACTCACACTTTTATGTTCAATTATTCTATGACAAAGGAGGCAAGAATATACAATGGGGGAAAGACAACCTCTCCAGTAAATGGTGTTGGGAAAACTGAACGGCTACATGCAAAAGAATCTAATTGAACTACTTTCACCATACACAAAAATAAACTCAAAATGAATCAGACTTAAATGTAAGACCTGAAACCATAAAACTCCTAGAAGAAAACATAGCATTACATTCTTTGACATCGGTCTTAGCAAAATTTTTTTGTATCTGTCTCCTCAGGCAAGGGAAATAAAAGCAAAAATAAACAAATGGGACTACAACAAACTAAAATGCTTTTGAGCAGCAAAGGAAACTATCAACAAAATGAAAAGGCAGCCTACTAAATGGGAGAAGATATTTGCAAATGATATATTCAATAAGGGGCTGACATCCAAAATATACAAGGAACTCATACAACTCAATATTGAACAAACAAACTTAATTTTTAAAAAAACTGATTAAAAAATGGGCAGAAGACCTGAATACATATTTTTCCATAGAAGACAGATAGCCAACAGACACATGAAAAGATGCTCCACATCACTAATCATTGGGGAAATGCAAATCAAAAACAACGAGATATCACCTCACACCTGCCAGAATGGCTATTATCAAAAAGATAAGAAAAAGCAAGTGTTGGCCAGGATGGAGAGAAAAGGAAACCCCTGTGCACTGTTGATGGGAATGTAAATTGGTTCAGCTACTATGCAAAACAGTATAGAGGTTCCTCAAAAAATTAAAACTAGAACTACCATATGATCCAGCAATTTCACTTCTGGGTATTTACATGAAGAAAACAAAAACACTAACTCAAAAAGATATATGTACATCAATGTTTATTGCAGCATTATTTACAATAGCCAAGATATGGAAGGAATCTAAATTTCCAATTGGTAAAGAATTTGTGGTATATATCTATGATGGAATATTAGCCATAAAAAATGAAATCTTGCCATTTGCTACAAATGGATTGATCTAGAGGGTATCATGCTCAGTGAAGTAAGTCAGACAGAGAAAGACAAACAACATATGATCTCACTTCTATGTGGAATCTTAAAAATAAAACAAGAACAACATTGTAAAGCAATTATACTCCAATAAAGATATTAAAAAAAAAAAAACAGCTTGTACCTGAGATCAGAAGAGGCAGGGACACTCAGGGGAGGAAGAAGAGCATGTCCAAAATAAAACTCATTCTTCTTTGCCCCCCCAAAAAAGTAAAAATAAATAAAAATAAAATTTTTAAAAAATAAAACAAAAATAAAATGAAAAGATACAGAGAACAAACGTGGGGAGGGGGAGGTGAAATAGGTGAAGGGGATTAAGAGGTACAAACCTCCAGTCATAAAATAAATGAGCCACAGGGATGTAACATACAGTGTAAGGAATACAGTTCATAATATTGTAATAACTTTGCATGGAGACAGATGGTTAATAGACCTATCGTGGTGATCACTTCATAATGTATGCAAATGTCAAATCTCTATGTAATACACCTGAAACTAACATAATATTGTGTATCAAGTATATTTCCATTTAAAAAAAATTATTGTGTGAGCCCATATCTCCAAATAGCTCTGGTTTATTGAACATGCAAAGCCCCCACTCTTCACTTCACCACCAATCCTGCCCCTTTCTACTTTCCTAATTCTCTTTATTTTATTTTTTTAAAATCATATGTTAGGACTTCCGTGGTGGCACAGTGGTTAAGAATCCTCCTGCCAATGCAGGGGACACAGGTTCAAGCCCTGGTTCGGGAAGGTCCCACATGCCGCGGAGCAACTAAGCCCATGAGCCACAACTACTGAGCCCACGTGCTGCAACTACTGAAGCTTGCACACCTAGATCCTTTGCTCCACAACAAGAGAAGCCACCACAATGAGCACTCACTGCAATGAAGAGTAGCCCCTGCTCGCCGCAACTAGAGAAAGCCCACGTGCAGCAACAAAGACCCAACGCAGCCAAAAATAAAAATAAAATAAATAAAAATTTTTAAAAATATCATACGTTAAAGGTTTATACATCACTTGTCTTCTATTATCAGTAATGATATAAGGAATTTTAAAACAAAACAGAATTGTATTCAATGTAAAGAAAATTTGAATCTATTTTCTTCAAACATGTCAATGAAAAATTTTGGTTAGTTTTCCTAAATTTTCCAAAAAGTTCTTTTTCTTCAAAAATAGATTAAATTTTTTAAAAATAGATTAAATTATCTATTAAAGTTAAGGCAATGTAAAATTACATGTAACCAATATCCATTTTTAAAATCAGATGTACTTAAATAAAGCTCTTTCTAAACTTTTTCAAAAGTTAATTAAATCTTTAAAATGATTCATCTAAATATAAAATTATTTATGATTCTGGCATTCATTATCTATCTAAATGTCGATGCAAAGAAGAGTATGGTGTGTTACAGTGTTACATCTAGACATACATACAATATTGCAAAACGTTCCTCAGCCATGGTGTGCAGTGTTTGTGAATCATGGCCTAATTGGAGAGTCCTTCTAATTGGAACATGAAAAGAAGAAAGAAAATGGGTGTCGACACTAGGGGAAAATGACACTTTGTTTTGCAAGACTCTGCTGTATTCACGTGTTCTGAGAGAGAGAATCTGACAAATTAATTACTCTGTCTTCAAGGGAAAATTTGACAACTGAATTAGCTTCTCTTTTCCTTTACCAAGTGCTTCTGCAACTCAAATCCTCCTTGTCTCCCAAAGCAGTGTTCATCTCCAAAATCTGCAGCGGCACAGCCTACAGACCTGGTTACCTTCCAACAGTCAACTGTTATGTTGAGGATGGAAGATAAAAGTTATGAAGGAGTGTTTCCCTGGAGCCTGAAAGGTGTTAGTCATGAGATTGGATGTTTAAAGGATATAAATCACTAGATGCCAGTCCTGAGCTCCAAGAGACAGAAAGCACAATGTGTTCTCAATTAAACTTACTTTGTGTGTCTGTGATACACAGGACTCTCTAAAGCATAGGGCCCAGAGTTGGGTCACTCTTGCCAGAATCTTAGGGCAGCATCAGGATACAAAGTCAATCACCTGCACCTGGGTCCACTCGCTGAGCTCCACCATGGTTGAGTGTGTACACTGGGATGAACCGGGATGCTATGACCCACCACTAGCTTGTTCTCCTGCTAGACTCTAAATTCCAGACAGCCGACAACCGTGTCTGACTTTTCCACTGCTGTATCCTTAGTATCCTGCACAGTATTTGGGCACAAAATTTGAGCTCAGTCATTACTTGACTAATGAAGTTAATAAGCTCACTGAGATCCTCATTTTTCTCACCTGTGAAATGGGGACAAAGATACCTTCCCTCACGAAGATTGTCTTGAGAATAATACGTGATCATATTCGTACAACCTCAGATTACTCTTGACACATAATATTAATTTTATTATTTGATGACTTAAAAGTAAAGTCAGTAACCTCTCTGGAGTACTGTTTTCTCATTTACAAAATGTCATTAAGACTATTTTGAGGACTGAGTAGGAAAACATATCTGACAAAAATTTAAGTGTTCAGTCGTTGAGTGGTAACCGTGTTGATCATGAGACGATGATGACAATGACAAAACTCCAAGCTTAACCCCAAACTCATCTCATTTCACTTACTTCCTGATACCATGAAGCACTTAGAAAGGGCCTAAGAAAAAACAAAGCAAAACAAGGGCCAAAGGGCTTCCCTGGTGGCGCAGTGGTTGAGAGTCCGCCTGCCGATGCAGGGGACACGGGTTCATGCCCCGGTCCGGGAGGCTCCCACATGCCGCAGAGCAGCTGGGCCCGTGAGCCATGGCCACTGGGCCTGCGCGTCTGGAGCCTGTGCTCCGCAACGGGAGAGGCTGCAGCCGTGAGAGGCCCGCGTACCGCAAAAAAAAAAAAAAAAACAAGAGCCAAAAACCAAAGCTCTGCCCTCAACACTATTTAGGCCACAATATTTTTAAATAACTATTATTGTTATTCTCATAATTATTAGCCAGTCATGAAATATTCATTTAACATTTACTAATGTCAGAGAATAGGAACACTGGATTGTTTTCAGTGGAAGCATATGTCACCCTGTAGAGAAGATGACTTTAAAATATTAGAAATAATTTTTAAAATAACATAAAACAGTGTATAGCACTATTTTGTTTTCCATTCATTGTGTTTTTATTAATTGGTTCATGTAACTGGGAAATTCACAGGATGAGTTCAGGTACAGCTGGATCCAGGATGTCAAACAGTAGCATCTGGACCCTAGGTCACTCTCCTGGCTCTTGTCTCTCCTTTCCTCTGAGCCAAGGTCCCTTTCAGCCTTTCCCCAAAGTTGACCATGGGGTCACTTAAGTCATAGACTCACCCCTGCATCTGGAAAGTGGGCTCAGTCCCACCAGAACCACTTGAACTGAAGTGGAGAAGGAGTGAGCCCTCAACAGAAGGAGAAATGCACAAGGCCGACTGGGGCTTTAGGCGTGTCATCATGACAGGAAAGACAGCCATCTGTGTCCTTCTGGAGGTCAGTGCATGGCCTGGCAGCGGGGCTTCAATGGCAGCCTTGCTGGGCTTCAGTTTCCTATCAGTTTTGTTTTCTTGTTTTTGTTTTTTAAGTCAAATGCTAATTTGTATAGTGATGATCACTTGTAACAGGCACACCAAAGGAAAGGGAGCTGAAGCAGTCAGAGGGTTTGGAACAGGATGACAGAAGAATGGAAAAGAGAACAGGAGGGAAGGAGAGAGGGAAAGAGAGCAGAAGCAAGGGAGGTGGGGAGGGAGAGAGAGGGAGGGACGTATTACCAGGGTTGGATGGACAAAGGTGAGTAGGGGGTTAGAGTACATGGGTCTATTTTAATAACTGGGAGAATGGAAACTAATAAATGAAGATCAACATTCCCCTTCTCATTAGTTCTAGCTACTCATTTTTTTCCTAATTTAAGGCTGATGCCCTGTCCTTTTGATGTTAAATGATGCTAGTATGAGAAAGCAGACGGTTCTCATGGAGCAGAAATAATCACGGCAACAATCTTGGATCCATATGGGAACTTCAGTGAACGCAAACTTTGACATCCCCTCTTGCTGTTTTTTCTTTTCCAATGATGACAGAGTTTGTTCACTGCAGCTCCTGGTGTTCGAAGTACCATCCATCAGCACTCTAATCATTGTTCACCATTAATTCTGTGAGCACACCATCGCCACAGCAGTTATGAACCATCTGGTACATCCTTCCATTTTCGCATGTCACTTACAGATGGCAGTTACTCAAGTTAATGTGACCATTTGGATGGCCAGGTTCTCACTCATTTCCAAGACACAGTTACAGGGATGATATCTTGTCGATATTCCATCAAGGCATTTTAACCCCATCTCCTCCTTTTCTATTTGCAACCCCCCATTTCTTGGACTGGGGCTCACTGCTCCAGAGCAAAAGGTGACCAGGCCACAACCTCTTTAACAAAACAATAGGCTTAAAAGTCAAGAGTTGCAAAAAAGGAGAAAGGGAGAAGAGAAGAAAGATAGGAGAGAACACTGGTGCTGTGGGAGTAAGGCTCCAGCACCTTCTGCAGACCTGATTTCTGCACTTTGGATTCCATAGGACACACTAAAGGAATGCCACTACTCCCTCTTGTGAGAACACCAGAATCAAAGCTAGCTGCTAGACAATCATCAACAGGAAGACACTGGAACTCACCAAAAAAGATACCCCACATCCAAAGACAAAGGAGAAGTCACAATGAGACGGTAGGAGGGGCGCAATCACAGTAAAATCAAATCCAATAACTGGTGGGTGGGTGACTCACAGACTGGCGAACACTTATACCACAGAAGTCCACTTCACTGGAGTGAAGGTTCTGAGCCCCATGTCAGGCTTCCCAACTTGGGTGTCTGGCAACAGGAGGACGAATTCCTAGAGAATCAGACTTTGAAGCCTAGTGGAAATTGATTGCAGGACTTTGACAGGACTGGAGGAAACAGAGACTCTTGGAGGATACACACAAAGTAGTGTGCGCATCGGGAACCAGGGGAAGGAGCAGTGACCTCCAGGGAAGACTGAACCAGACCTACCTGCTAGTGAGGGAGGGTCTCCTGCAGAGGCAGTGGGTGGCTGTGGCTCACCATGAGGACAAGGACACTGGCAGCAGAAGTTCTGAGAAGTACTCCTTGGTGTGAGCCCTCCCAGAGTCCGCCATTAACCCCACCAAAGAGCCCGGGTAGGCTCCAGTGTTGGGTTGCCTCAGGACAAACAAACAACAGGGAGGGAACCCAGCCCCACCCATCAGCCGTCAAGCGGATTAAAGTTTTACTGAGCTCTTCCCATCAGAGCAACAGCCAGCTCTACCCACCACCAGTCCCTCCCATCAAGCCTCTTAGATAGCCTCATCCACCAGAGGGCAGACAGCAGAAGCAAGAAGAACTACAATCCTGCGGCCTGTGGAACAAAAACCACATTCACAGAAAGAGAGACAAGATGAAAAGGCAGAGGGCTATATACCAGATGAAGGAACAAGATAAAACCCCAGAAAAACAACTAAATGAAGTGGAGATAGGCAACCTTCCAGAAAAAGAATTCAGAATAATGATAGTGAAGATGATCCAGGACCTCGGAAAAAGAATGGAGGCAAAGATTGAGAAGATGCCAGAAATGTTTAACAAAGACCTAGAAGAATTAAAGATCAAACAAACAGAGATGAACAATACAATAACTGAAATGAAAACTACACTAGAAGGAATCAATAGCAGAATAACTGAGGCAGAAGAATGGATAAGTGACCTGGAAGACAGAATGGTGAAATTCACTGCTGTGGAACAGAATAAAGAAAAAAGAATGAAAAGAAATGAAGACAGCCTAAGAGACCTCTGGGACAACATTAAGTGCAACAACATTCGCATTATAGGGGTCCCAGAAGGAGAAGAGGGAGAGAAAGGACCCGAGAAAATATTTGAAGAGATTATAGTTGAAAACTTCCCTAACATGGGAAAGGAAATAGCCACCCAAGTCCAGGAAGCACAGCGAGTCCCATACAGGATAAACCCAAGGAGATAAATTCTGAGACACATAGTAATCAAACTGGCAAAAATTAAAGACAAAGAAAAATTACTGAAAGCAGTAAGGGAAAAATGACAAATAATATACAAGGGAATTCCCATAAGGTTAACAGCTGATTTCTCAGAAGAAACTCTACAAGCCAGAAGGGAGTGGCATGATATACTTAAAGTGATGAAAGGGAAGAACCTACAACCAAGATTACTCTACCAGAAAGGATCTCATTCACATTCGATGGAGAAATCAAAAGCTTTATAGACAAGCAAAAGCTAAGAGAATGCAGCACCACCAAACCAGCTCTACAACAAATGCTAAAGGAATTTCCTCTAGGCATGAAACACAAGAGAAGGAAAAGACTTACAATAATAAACCCAAAACAATTAAGAAAATGGTCATATGAACATACATATCAATAATTACCTTAAATGTGAATGGATTAAATGCTCCAACCAAAAGACACAGGCTTGCTGAATGGATACAAAAACAAGACCCATATATATGCTGTCTGCAAGAGACCCACTTCAGACCTAGGGACACATACAGAGTGAAAGTGAGGGGATGGAAAAAGATATTCCATGCAAATGGAAATCAAAAGAAAGCTGGAGTAGCTATACTCATATCAGATAAAATAGACTTTAAAATAAAGAATGTTACAAGAGACAAGAAAGGACACTACATAATGATCAAGGGATCAATCCAAGAAGAAGATATAACAATTATCAATATATATGCACCCAACATAGGAGCACGTCAATACATAAGGCAACTGCTGCTATAAAAGAGGAAATCAACAGTAACACAATAATAGTGGGAGACTTTAACACCTCACTTACACCAATGGACAGATCATCCAAAATGAAAATAAATAAAGAAACAGAAGCTTTAAATGACACAATACACCAGATAGATTTAATTGATATTTATAGAACATTCCATCCAAAAACATCAGATTATACTTTCTTCTCAAGTGCGCACGGAACATCCTCCAGGATAGATCACACCTTGAGTCACAAATCAAGCCTCAGTAAATTTAAGAAAATTCAAATCATATCAAGCATCTTTTCTGACCACAACACTATGAGATTAGAAATGAATTACAGGGGGAAAAACGTAAAAAACACAAACACATGGAAGCTAAACAATATATTACTAAATAACCAAGAGATCACTGAAGAAACCAAAGAGGAAATCAAAAAATACCTAGAGACAAATGACAATGAAAACACACAATGACCCAAAACCTATGGGATGCAGCAAAAGCAGTTCCAAGAGGGAAGCTTATAGCAATACAATCTCACCTCAAGAAACAAGAAAAATCTCAAATAAAAAATCTAACCCGACACCTAAAGGAACTAGAGAAAGAAGAACAAACAAAACCCAAAGTTAGCAGAAGGAAAGAAATCATAAAGATTAGAGCAGAAATAAATAGAAACAAAGAAAACAATAGCAAAAATCAATAAAACTAAAAGCTGGTTCTTTGAGAAGATAAACAAAGTTGATAAACCATTAGCCAGACTCATCAAGAAAAAGAGGGAGAGGACTCAAATCAATAAAATTAGAAATGAAAAAGGGAAGTTACAAGAGACACTGCAGAAATACAATGCATCCTAAGAGACTATTACAAGCAACTCTATGCCAATAAAATGGACAAGCTGGAAGAAATGGACAAATTCTTAGAAAGGTATAACCTTCCAAGACCAAACAAGGAAGAAACACAAAATATGAACAGACCAATCACAAGTAATGAAATTGAAACTGTGATTAAAAATCTTCCAAAAATCAAAAGTCCAGGACCAGGTGGCTTCACAGGTGAATTCTATCAAACACCTAGAGAAGAGCTAACACCCATCCTTCTCAAACTCTTCCAAAAAATTTCAGATGAAGGAACACTCCCAAACTCATTCTATGAGGCCACCATCACCCTGATACCAAAACCAGACAAAGATACTACAAAAAAAGAAAATTACAGACCAATATCACTGATGAATATAGATGCAAACATCTTCAACAAAATACTAGCAAACAGAATCCAACAGCACATTAAAAGGATCATACACCACGATCAAGTGGGATTTATCCCAGGGATGCAAGGATTCTTCAATATATGCAAATCAATCAATGTTATACACCATATTAACATATTGAAGAATAAAAACCATATAATCATCTCAATAGATGCAGACAAAATTCAACACCCATTTACGATAAAAACTCTCCAGAAAGTGGGCATAGAGGGAACCCACAGCAAACATCTTTCTCAATGGTGAAAAACTGAAAGCATTTCCTCTAAGATCAGGAACAAGACAAGGATGTCCACTCTCACCACTATTATTCAACATAGTTTTGGAAGTCCTAGCCATGGCAATCAGAGAAGAAAAAGAAATAAAAGGAATACAAATTGGAAAAGAAGTAAAACTCACTGTTTGCAGATTACATGATACTATACATAGAGAATCCAAAAAATGCCACCAGAAAACTACTAGAGCTAGTCAATGAATTTGGTAAAGCTGCAGGATACAAAATTAATGCACAGAAATCTTTTGCATTCCTATACACTAATGATGAAAAATCTGAAAGAGAAATTAAGGAAACACTCCCATTTACCATTGCAACAAAAAGAATAAAATACCTAGGAATAAACCCACCTAGGGAGACAAAAGAACTGTATGCAGAAAACTATATGGCACTGATGAAAGAAATTAAAGATGATACCAATAGATGGAGAGATATATTATGTTCTTGGATTGGAAGAATCAATATTGTGAAAATGACTATACTACCCAAAGCAATCTACAGATTCAATGCAATCCCTATCAAATTACCAATGGCAGTTTTTATGGAACTAGAACAAATCATCTTAAAATTTGTATGGAGACAGAAAGATCCCAAATAGCCAAAGCAGTCTTGAGGGAAAAAAACAGAGCTGGAGGAATCAGACTCTCTGACTTCAGACTATACTACAAAGCTGCAGTAATCAAGACAATATGGTACTGGCACAAAAACAGAAACATAGATCAATGGAACAAGATAGAACGCCCAGAGATAAACCCACGCACCTGTGGTCAACTAATCTCTGACAAAGGAGGGAAAGATATACAATGGAAAAAAGACAGTCTCTTCAATAAGCGGTGCTGGGACAACTGGACAGCTACATGTAAAAGAATGAAATTAGAACACTCTCTAACACCATATACAAAAATAAACTCAAAATGGATTCGAGACCTAAATGTAAGACCAGACTCTATAAAACTCTTAGAGGAAAACTTAGGAAGAACACTCTTTACATAAATCTCAGCAAGATCTTTTTTGATCTACCTCCTAGAGTAATGGAAATAAAAACAAAATTAAACAAATGGGACCTAATGAAACTTCAAAGCTTTTGCACAGCAAAGGAAACCATAAACAAGATAAAAAGACAACCCTCAGGATGGGAGGAAATATTTGCAAAAGAATCAATGGACAAAGGATTAATCTTCAAAATATATAAACACCTCATGCAGCTCAATATTAAAGAAACAAAAACCTAATCCAAAAATGGGCAGAAGACCTAAATAGACATTTCTCCAAAGAAGACATACAGATGGCCAAGAAGCACATGAAAAGCTGCTCAACATCACTAATTATTAGAGAAATGCAAATCAAAACTACAATGAGGTATCACCTCACACCAGTTAGAATGGGCATCATCAGAAAATCTACAAACCACAAATGCTGGAGAGGGTGTGGAGAAAAGGGAACCCTCTTGCACTGTCGGTGGGAATGTAAATTGATACAGCCACTATGGAGAACAGTCTGGAGGTTCCTTAAAAAATTAAAAAGAGAACTACCATATGACCCAGCAATCCCACTACTGGGCGTATACCCTGAGAAAACCATAATTCAAAAAGAGACATTTACCACAATGTTCATTGCAGCACTATTTACAATAGCCAGGACATGGAAGCAAGGTAAGTGTCCATCAACAGATGAATGGATAAAGAAGTTGTGGTACATATATACAATGGAATATTACTCAGCCATACAAAGGAATGAAATGGAGTCATTTGTTGAGACGTGGATGGACCTAGAGACTGTCAGAGTGAAGTAAGTCAGAAAGAGAAAAACAGATATCATATATTAACACATGTATGTGGAACCTAGAAAAATGGTACAGATGAACTGGTTTGTAGGGCAGAAGTTGAGACACAGTTGTAGAGAACAAACGTATGGACACCAAGGGGGGGAAACCGCAGTGGGGTGGGGATGGTGGTGTGCTGAATTGGGCGATTGGGATTGACATGAATACACTGTTGTGTATAAAATTGATGACTAATAAGAACCTGCAGTATAAGAAAACATGCAAACAAACAAAAAAAACTAATACTAAACTTTCTTTGGGTTATTTGTATGGAAATATGTTAACATAAATGTTTCAGACATTACACGAAATTTCTAAAAATCTTATATATTCTGGTATAATGCTATAAGTCATAATTCTAGTTATTACTTTAAACTGTATATCTCAGAAATAACTAAATTTCCTTGTCAATTGCATTATTATGAACTTTCATCAAATCTTTAAGCGTGGTCAGTTTTAAGTCTTTTGTCATTTACAGACAGTTCTGGGTGTACTCTGATGCTTTTGCAAAAATGTTCCTATAAAAGGGCTTCATCTTCAAGGAATTCATGGAAAAGACTCTGACAAGTACAGGTTTCTGGTAACTGACTATACTGCTGAACTAAATGAATAAGCATTTTCAGAACTCTAATGGAAAACTGATGAACTCATAAAAATGCTAACAAAAGATCAAGATGACAAAAAAAAATAATTACATGGGACTGAGTGAACTGATGAGGATGATTATAAGTTTTGTGACTTTCTGTTTGAATTTAAAAAAATACCCCCCCCAAAAAAAAAGAGAGAAAGGATTTGCTACATTTCTTTTGTTTTAATTAATTTTTATTGGAGTATATTTGACTTACAATGTTGTGTTAGTTTCTGCTGTACAGCAAGGTGAATCAGTTATACGTATACATATATCCACTCTTGTTTAGATTCTTTTCCCATATAGGTCAATACAGAGTACTGAGTAGAATTCTTTGTGCTATACAGTATGTTCTTATTATTTATCTATTTTATATATAGTAGTGTGTATATGTCAATCCCAATCTCCCAATTTATCACTCCCCTTCTTTCCCCTTTGGTAACCATAACTTTGTTTTCTACATCTGTGACTCTATTTCTATTTTGTAAATAGGTTCATTTGTACCATTTTTTTAGATTCCACATATAGGTGATATATGACATTTGTCTGCCTCTGACTTACTTCACTCAGTATGACAATCTCTAGGTCCATCCATGTCACTGCAAATGGAATTATTTCATTCTTTTTTATGGCTGAGTACATTTCTTTAGAATCTATTTGACACTTCAGGAACCAGGCCTGGGAGACTTCAGACCAGCATTTTTCTGTAAAGGAAGGAGATCCAACCAGAAAAGGAAGGGAAAACCACCCCTACTGGCCCAGGGAATCCTGGGGACAGGAGACCTACAGGCAGGCGATGGTGGGGAGTGGAAGGGATGTGGGCCTCAGATGAGGGGCAGGGATCCAAGATGTCTTCCTTCACCGCAGGATACCAAACGCCACCTTGAAGAGAATATGGGAGACTAAAGATTTGAATATGTTATCTAATGAATTACTCAGGTTGGACTATTGTAAACCTAGAAGGACTTAAAAGTTAATTTAGAGGAAAACTGCATTTATGGACAACATAAAGAAACTCTGCTTCCTCTCTACACCTGAGTATATGTGCCGTCTGCAACCGACAGCACCTTTGGTCAACTCAGATTTTCTCCACTAATGTTGAATCCGTATGAATTTAGGTATACAAAACTGATGCCTCCATCGAAGGGACCAAATAACTGACTGGGCTCATCTTACAGAGTAAATCAAATTACGGGGGACAGATGTACCTACTTAAGAGAAGAAAACTATTAAGCATCTCCCAAGCACAATTTGCCTACAAAGAAGGTATTTCAGCTCAAGAAGCAGCATGTGATGCTTAGGCCAGTGTTTGATATGCTAATTACGTCAGTCATCTAGTACGAATTTATTATTAATGTCAGCTAACATTTACCCGCGCCTTTATTATGGCCAGTCAATGTGCTGAATGCTTACATTAGCTCCAAATTGTGAGGGATGCTATCATCCCGCTTCATAAAGGGGGGACTAGGGGAAATATCTATTCTATTTATTGAACTTACTGTACAAAATTTTTACACTTTATAAGGATGTCACTGGCTGGCAAAACAGTCAAACCCATGTAATAACAAGGGACATTTTTTCTTTTTTATTGAAGTATAGTTGATTTACAATGTTGTGTTAATTTCTGCTGTACAGCAAAGTGATTCAGTTATACATATATATATATGCATTCTTTTTTTTTAATATTCTTTTCCATTATGGTTTATCATAGGGTACTGAGTATAGTTCTCTCTGCGATACAGTAGAGTCTTGTTGTTTAACCATTCTATATATAACTTGCATCTGCTAATCCCAAACTCCCAGTCTATCCCTCTCCTTGGCAATCACAAGTCTGTTCTCTATGTCTGTGAGTCTGTTTCTGTTTCATAGATAAGTTTATTTGTGTCATATTTTAGATTCCACATATAAGTAATATCATATGATATTTTTCTTTGTCTGACTTACTTCACTTAGTATGATAATCTCTATGTCCATCCATGTTGCTGCAAATGGCATTATTTCATACTTTTTAATGGCTGAATAGTATTCCATTGTATATATGTACCACATCTTCTTTATCCATTCAGCTGTCGATGGACATTTAGGTTGTTTCCATGTCCTGGCTATTGTGAACAGTGCTGCTATGAACATAGAGGTGCAGGTATATTTTTGGATTAGAGTTTTGTCTGGATATTTGCCCAGGAGTGGGATTGCTGGATCATATGGTAGCTCTATTTTTAGTTTTCTGAGGAACCTCCACACTGTTTTCCATAGTGGCTGCACCAAGTTACATTCCCAACAGTGTAGGAGGGTTCACAAGGGACATTTTTTAATGGAATTCAACAGTATGAGGGTCTTTTATTTGGGGAATAAAATTACCAGAGGAGTAATTTTTGAATACACAACCTGAAGGAGTTTGTTTTCTTTTGTTTTTGGTTTTTAGTTTGTTTTTGTTTTGTTTTTTGGATTTTTTGTTTGTTTTTTTGTGTGTTGTGTTTTGGGTTTTCTGTTTTTTTGAAGGAGTTTGTTTTAAGACATTTTCTCCCATTGCTAAGATGCAACTCCCTCTGACGTAGATAAATGGGGGCTTGACCCCCTCACAGTGACACCAGAGACTGGATTTGCTGAAACCCTATCACAGGCCAGGGTTACAGACATTACTGCTCCCTTTTCTTGACTAGTTTTTAAGCTCAGAAGGTAGAAAAACTTTTCCTTCAGTAAGAAAATCCATATTTGTTCATTCCAAACTCTTGATTGAAAACTTCTAAGAGGTTATCCCAATGGGGGACCCACTGCACTGCTTCCACCTAGCCATAGGTAGCAGGGTCTGGACAAGGGGAAGGGAGTTTTCATCCAGTTTTGTACACTTCTGAGAGTGGGTTGGGACTTGAACTTTGATCAGGCAAATCTGACCCTACCAGATATATGATCTCTGAGTTTTAGCTGCCTTAGCCATGAAAAGGGGGCATAACAAGAATATCTAACTCATAGGTTTACTGTGCGGATTGTATGAACAAGTGTAGATAAAGCTCTTCACATGGTATCTGGGCCCCGTGAACACTCAGTGAATAGTAGCTATTGCTATTTTATCACTGTTAATAATCACCTCTCAAGTAAAACCAGTGGCTGCCCACATACTTTCCTAAATACAGGTCACATGGGAATAATCCTGACATAGGGAAGTTCCCCTTGACTTTCATGCTAAAAGACTGAAAGGTAAGAAGATCCTTTTAAAAGCCCTTCCCTGACAGGGGGTAAGATCAATATGTTCAGGTCTGTTCTAGACACAGGTCAGCATAAAATGGATCCTAGTAATTTAAGGAGAAATTCAATATTGTGCCTCAGCCCAGGTGAAAAGATAAGACCACCCCATTTTTAAGGGAAATTTGAAAACATCCATGGGGGGCTCCCAACCCCCAGTTCTCTGTGTAAGAACTGAGCTGATTAGAGGGTTTGGCTATCAAGAAATCGTACAAACTCCAATGTTGATTTTAGAATGATTTTTGTTCAAAATTAACATGTTTAATATAGGAATTATTTTTTAAGTCACAACAAATTTTTTAAGAAGCACATTCATCATCCCAGGGGTGCAATTGTTGACATTTGGGTGCATAGCCTAATGTTAATTCTATCTTCCCAGTTTTCTGCTCCTTTTTTACGCTAAAATTCCTGGGGAAAGTTGCAGCACTCACTGCCTCCAGATTCCTCACTGGAGGGTCTGCTTTCAGCCATTCCCATCAGCTTTCCACCAAAAGAGCCCTCGTCAAAAACCCCCCCCCCCCCCCCCCCCCCCCCCCCCCCCGCCCCGTGAGCACCCTGTGTCTCCATGAGAGCCAATTCTCAGCCCCCTCCCTAAACCGCGCTCTCCTCGGTGTTTACCTCGCTTTCCCCCTCCTTCCTCCTGAAAGCTCTTTCCTTTGCTCTGCTTGTAGGACGTCAGTCCTCCGGTCCCCCCCTACCCAATCCACTCTCGGCTTGCTTTGGGGCGGTTTCTCCTCTTCCAGGCTCTCAAGGCCGGAGCACTCGGTACTCAGCCCTCTTCTCTTCCTGAGGGTCCTCATCCAGACTCAGGGCTTGAAACAAGCCCTCCAAGCTCACTCCCCCGCCGTGCCCTCTCCCCCAACTCCAGACTCCCCTCTGTAGCTCTCTGCAAAGTACCTCTACTTGGCTGTGCTGTGGACACCTCAAATTCCATGCCTGATGCTGTGTCCTGATCTGTCCCAGCTCCATCCTTCCAGTTTCCCAGTCAGTTTCCTGGAGTCATCCTTGACCCATCTTTACCTCACGCTCCCATCCAATCTGTCCAAAAAAAATTGTATCACTTATTGATTCAAAATATATCCCGGAATTCCCTGGTGGTCCAGTGCTTAGGACTCCACTCTCTCACAGCCGAGTGCCCAGGTTCAATCCCTGGTCAGGGAACTGAAATCCCTCAAGCCACACAGCTTCAGGTGTACAGCAAAGTGATTCAGTTTATATATATACATATATATATGTGTGTGTGTGTATATATATATATATATATATATATATATATATATATATGTATTCTTTTTCAGATTCTTTTCCATAATAGGGTATTACAAGATACTGAGTAGAGTTCCCGGTGCTATACAGGAGGTCCTTGTTGGTTATCTATTTTATATATAGTAGTGTGTATATGTTCATCCCAAAGTCCTAACTTATCACTCTCCACCTTTCCCCTTTGGTAACCATAAGATTGTTTTCTATGTCTGTGAGTCCGTTTCTGTTTTATAGGTAGGTTCATTTGTGTCATACTTTAGATTCCACATGTAAGTGAAACCATATGGTTTTTTATCTTTCTCTTTCTGACTTTTTTCACTTAGTATGATAATCTCTAGGTCCATCCATGTTGCTGCAAATGGCATTATTTCCTTCTTTCTTATGGCTGAGTAGTTTTCCATTGTATATATGTACCACATCTTCTTTATCCATTCATCTTTTGTTGGACATTTAGGTTGCTTCCATGTCTTGCTTATAGTGCTGCTATGAAGATTGGGGTGCAGGTATCTTTTCAGATTATGGTTTTGTCCAGATATACAGGGCATGACATGGCATTGAACAGCAAAGGTACACTGTCCTGTTCACATGCTGTATACATGTTTGCGTTTTATACACAAAAAGAGTAAGATGTAAGTTCCCTCTTGTGGGGTGAATTGGGAGTTTGGGAGGGGTGAATTGGGAGTTTGGGTGAATTGGGGAGTTTGGGATGCAAACTAGTATATATAGGATGGATAAACAACAAGGTCCTGTTGCATAGCGCCAGGAACTATATTCAATATCCTGTAGTGAACCATAATGGAAAACAATATTTTAAAAAGGCATATCCTGGACCAGGAGACCACCCAGCCGCCAGTGAGCACCAGCCAGAAGGGTGGAGTCCATACAAAACTCATCTCAGACCCAAGGGATTCCTTAAAATTCCCCACTTTCCCCTCAGGACACACTGAGACATTTCTGTTGTTTTTAGAATGTTTTTTTGTTTAGGAGAGTTTGGTTTTGTTTTTGTTTTTGTTGTTGTTGTTTGGTAAAAAGAAGATGCCTTTCTCTGCACCTTGAATCATACCATGCAGCTGGGTTTACTGAGTTGCCTTTGTAGACAGCTGGCCTCGGGAACACCACTTGTTAGAAAAGTGCTGAAATCAAAGCAGAATGGCCCAAAACAGAGCCTGGCATGCAGGAATCGCTCAGCAGATGTTTCTTGACTGTACATTAAGCACATTTTTTCAAATTGAAGTATAGTTGATTTACAGTACTCTGTTAGTTTCAGGTGTCCAGCAAAGTGATTCAGTTATACATATATATATATATTCTTTTTCAGATTTTTTCCCTTATAGGTTATTACAAAGTATTAAGTATAGTTCCCTATGCTATACAGTAGGTCCTTGTCAGTTATCTATTTTATTTACAGTAGAAGCACATTTTTTTTTTGTAGTCTTGGCTATCACTTACCTTTATTTTTACAACAGGGGAGGCAGGTCGAGGGAACCCCACAATCGCATGACCTGCAAGGTCACTGGGCCTGGGCTCAGGCTCCAGGCTGTGTCCCCCAGGAGGCAGCAGGAAAGGGGTTCTGCTGCGACCCCGTGCCCTGGCCGGTGTTGCCTGGCTGGGCCGTGCACATGCGTCACCACCGCTCTGTAGGCTGCATCCCAGCCTTCCCACAGCTCAACAGAGATGCACATCTCGAGAAATGGCATAAATAAAGAGGCAGAGACGCGGGGCCCAGGAGGTCCGGACACCCGGAGCCCTTCTCGTTGGAGCACTGGAAGGAGGCAGTCAGATGTACAGCTGTAATTACACAGAGCAGGCTTCTTTATTTACACTTTCTCTTCGTTCATGACTTTAACGAGCTCCTGCTAATGGCAGATGTGAATTGGAAAGGCCTTAACTGCGCTTTCAACACCTTGTCATTCTTATGAGCCAATTACAAGGAGCTGCTCATTGCTGATTGCAGCAAACTGCACGTTCATTACACTGAACATGTGTCCTCGCCAATAATAATGATCATGATCATCTCCTACAGCCGGGAAAGATGGAGTTTAAAGACAATGGGAGGATGGCTCCTTGCCCTGCTAGCAGCAGCAGCTGGTTGTGTGTTGCCCAGTCATCCAAAATGCCCCTCCCCCAACCAGGCAGACGGCTCTCCTCACTCTGAACCTTCCCTTTACTATGTTCCAATATTCAGCCAGCTAACAATTGACAAGCCAAGACATGGAAGCAACGTGAGTGCCCATCAACAGACAATTGCATTAAGAAGATGTGAGATATAGATACATAGATATGTTTTTACACACACACACACAGAGGTACAACCATGGAATATTACTTAGTCATTAAAAAGAATGAAATAATGCCATTTGCAGAAACATGGATGGACTTAGAGATTATCATACTAAGTGAAGTAAGCCAGACAGAGGAAGACAAATACCATATGATATCACTTATATGTGGAATCTAAACTATGACACAACTGAACTTATCTACGAAACAGAAACAGACTCACAGACATAGAGAACAGACTTGTGGTTGCCAAGGGGGAGGGGAGTGGGAGAGGGATGGATTGGGAGTTTGGGATGAGCAGATGCAAACTATTATGTGTAAAATGGATAAACCAATAAGGTCCTACTGTAGAGGTCCATATCTGTGAGAAGAACAATGTCCCCTAGGCGAGCCCATAGGAAAGATTTTCTCCTTTGCTGCATGGGTTTATGGAAATTTCTGAAAGTAGGGAGAAGGCCTGAAGCTTTCATTGCACATATTAAATGTTAGAGGTCACAGGTTAAGTAGCCATCCATCCCAGCTTGTCCAGGACAGACCTGGTTTCACCTGTTGTCCCATGTCCTTAACACTCTGTTTCATTCTCCAAAGTGTCCACATTTGGAAAAAAATGAGTCATATGGCCATTTTAATCACTGTTCAAAATGAGAGCTGGTGACAACCCAGGTTTGGGATCCAAAAGCAAGTCACTCAGACCTTCAAGGTCGCAGCAGAGCATGTCACCCAGAAAGAAAGGGCCTGGGTCCACTGGCAAACAAGAGAGAAGTTTAGACGTGTGACTAGTGTCTCATCCGCCTCCCAATCCTCTGCCCTTCGCAGCCTTAAAAACAAGTGCAAAACATACACTCGACCTCACTTGTCATTTGTGAGCTGGAAAGGTCATCAAATGAAATTACATGCTGCTTCAAACACACTGGCCTGGACCCTGGGCTGAAGATGAAGCCTTTTCTATTATATCCCCTGACGCCTCAAGGAAGTGAGGCACATTTACCAATGTTTTACTTCCCCAGCCCTCTCTCCCCATTTCACAGGCTGTAAATTAAAATGAGAGGGGGATGGAGAAAGGGAAGCAGGATTGCTATTTGCTGAGAGCAAGGTCACTGCATCACTACCCATCACCCATCACCACCCTTGTTTGAAGCCTTCCCCCAGCCATGCTGTTGAGAGCAGCTGGGAACGTGGGACCTGCATGTGCAGCCGGACTCTGCCAGCCTGCCCAGGTCTGTGCCTACAGTCACACATCCCCTGGTCAAGGCATTTGCAAATTCCCCAAGTGCTCAGGGGGTGCCCCAAATGCAGGCACAGCTGGAGGATCCTTCAGAAGGCTGCAGCCTGCACTTGAGCTACCTGCTGTCTAGGCTGGAAGACAAGATTAACACATGCCTGAAGGGGCTGGAGAGAAGTCCAGTCCCCAAGGGCTTTTACTGGGTTGAGTGGAAACATTCTAGCGGTCCAAAATGTGTCCTCACTTGGATGGCTTTATACAAATTCCATTGACTGGGCTGGCTTAAACAACAAACACTTATCTCTCACAGTTTTGGAGGGCTGGAAGTTGAAGATCAAGGTGCCAGCAGGTGTCTGACTAGGTTGCAGACCACCACCTTCTCACTATGTCCTCATACAACCTTTCCTCGGTGTGTGAGCATGGAGCAGAGAGAGTTCTCATGTCTCTCCCCCCTTCTTATAAGGGCACTAATATCATCAGAAGAGCCCCATCCTCATGACCTCATCTAAATCTAATTACCTTGCAGAGACCCCACCTCCTAATACCATCACATTGAGACTGAGGGCTTTGACATATGAATTTGGGAGGGACACAGATATTCAGTCCAGAACAAAACGCCTATCTGGGGAGATGAGTCATTTGATAAATATTTACTGTGCACCAGCCCCATGACAGGCTGTATTCCGAGCACTGGAGATACAGCAGCAGTGACTATAAGAAACTCCCTGCCCCCATAGTACATCTCTTCCAATGAAGGGGTTGGAAACCATCCAGATGATACAGCTGCCAGTGTGTTCATGAATTTACAGGCAAAGCTAATCCCCCCAAATCATAGTATCTATCAGACACCATTTCCAGGTAGGCTCTGTAGGAGTGCTTCACCTTTATTCCTCATTCCAGTATTAGCCAGGCATGGGAAAGGAAGCTGTCAAGGTCAGAGATGCCAGGAAGGAGAACCTTTAGTGGATTGTCTCACCTGTCATTACAACCGTTCTAGCTTTGCTGTCTAACAGCTCTGATCTCACTCTCAAAATTCTGAATGAAATTTCCATGTAGATAGGTCCACAGTCCCCACAGGGCTTGGCAGGATAATGTTGCTAAGCATCACAGATTTGAAAGCAGTATTTGTTATATGGACCCTGCAATGAAGTGCACAGTTAACTTCCTTAAAAGCACTGCAATGCGAAAACTACCAAAGACCGCAGGTCCCATTCACCCCAGTCCTTTACATCAGTGTGGGGGGCAGTTCAGTGTTGTAGCACAGACTTGAGGTTACACTGATGTGACCTTGGGCAGTGACATAAGCTCTCTGAAAATTTAGTTTTTTCATCTGTAAAATGAGAACAGAGGCCTTGCAGGTATATTGAACTAGAGCTAATATATGTAATGTGCTCAGCGCAGAAACAATCACAAAGCAATTGGTACTTACTGCCAATGCTAATGCGACTGACATTCCTGTTCATCACCGTCTCCAGTGATCATAAGAGACATAATCCTGCGTTGGTAATGTTATTTTGTCTGTAAAAAATGCATTAAAATATCTCAGTATGGACAACATGATGTATATATGTACACAAGTTAACTGTAATCTATACCCGGGGTGGTTGAAGAACATTTGAATCATCTAATTATAAATCCATACTCCAAGAAAAAGGAACCCTCTTACAGTGTTGGTGGGAATGCAAATTGGTGCAGCCACTATGAAGAACAGTATGGAGGTTCCACAAAAAACTGAAAATAGAGTTGCCATATGATCCAGCAAACCCACTCCTGGGCATATACTCAGACAAAAACTATAATTTGAAAAATACATGTCCCTGATATTCACAGCAGCACTATTTACAGAACAGCCAAGACATGGAAGCAACCTAAATGGCCACTGACAGATGAATGGATAAAGAACATGTGATACATATATGCAATGGAATATTACTCAGCCATTTAAAAGAATGAAATAATGCCATTTGCAGCAACATGGATGGACCTAGAAATTATCATACTAAGTGAAGTCAGGCAAAGACAAATACCACATGATATCCCTTATACATGGAATCTAAAATATGACACAAAATGAACTTATCTACAAAACAGAAAACAGACTCACAGACACTGAGAACAGACTTGTGGTTACCAAGGGTGAGGGGGGTGAGGGAAGGATGGACTGGGAGTTTGGGGTTAGCAGATGCAAACTATTATGTATAGAATGGATAAACAACAAGGTCTTACTGTATAGAACAGGGAATAAACCACAATGGAAAACAATATAAAAAAGAGTGGAGAGATAGATAAATAGATAGATAGATGAACCAAATCACTTTGCTGTACACTTGAAACTAACCCAACATTGTAAGTCAACTATACTTCAATAAAACATATTTTTTAAAAAATACACAATAAAAATCAATCAATCGATCAATCAATCCACACTCCAGAACTGAGTAAGGTCTTGCCTCTCAGAAATTATCTGTATCTATACAGAGGGTGCATTATTTAGCCTAAAGAATGAGAGCATAAAGTGTCAAATGTCAAATAAGGCTCACAAGTATCAGAAATCTTACCCAGTATCAAAATTTTTGATACTTTTGTCTTCAAAAATACAAGTAATTGTGAGGCATAAGTAAAGCGAAGGAGGGTCTGGGGTCCCCACAGCATAATCTCCCCAGATCCTTTCTTGTTACATTAACAAGCAAGTTTGAGGTCTCTAAGTATGGCATGTGGCTGCATCACTCGTGCAAAGGGGAGATGTTTAGGTTAGGAAACATCTCTGTTTTCACACTCAATTGTCACGTAGCCTACTCAAACACTTTCCAGGGAGTCATGCACCATAAATCCATAGATTCCATAAGCAACTTTAACACAGACCAGGTACATCCTGCTAACAAACATTCCACAGGTAAGGACTCCCCTGTAGTTACCACTAATGTTATCATGAGTGACTTGTAATTAGCATGTTCACAAGAACTTTTACCTTCCTTCTTCTTTCCCAGAGACCTCCCAGCACCCTGCCCAAAGGAAAGGACTAGATTGCAGGCCTGCTGTGAACCATCCTCTCTCCACTGTTAGAAATACATCTGCAATGGTTCAATACATGGTGTTCAACGAACGTGTTTGGCTAGGAAGGCTGATGGGAGTTCGTGTCCCTGCAAGAAATAATCTGTCAAACCCAACAGGTTTTCACCTGTGGCCCCAGGTCTAGAGTCTGTTCTCCCACTGCCCTCAACATAAGATGCTGTCA